>NC_080759.1:31663095-32913095 GCF_020826845.1 Diceros bicornis minor | reverse complement strand
CCTCTAAATAAGACCCTTCAAAAGACCTCTGAAATGGTCCTTTTTGCCCCGTCTACTTCATATGCTTGTTGTCAAATTAAAATGATAGTTCATCATGCTTTCTGACAGTGTGCTAAATGCAGGCTTATTATCTTTAGAGTGCCTCAAAAAGTAATCACATTTATAAAACATTTGAAATTCAAGTGATTAATGTGATAGCCAAGTACTATCAATAAAAGTCAGCACTTTACAGACTTGATCAGCTCATACTGTGTAGTTTATTCTTATTAGCAAACTATTTGGATAGTTCACCCTATACTCCAAGGTCTTCCAGGAATTCAATTCCTTTTGAACCCGTTCATTCATATGGTAGAATGGTGATACTTCTTGGATATCACCCAGTTTTTTCCTTCTTTTTTGACATGATCACTACTGTGGTTCCTTTTCTGTTTTTAATTATGAAAAATGTCAAATAAATGTGAAAAGTAGAGAATATGATCAACCTCATCATTTGTTTTCAGCAGTCATTGACTCATGGCCAATCTCATTTTATCCATCATCTCATCCACCTCCCCACCCCATACACATGCACTCACACAGATTGCTTTGAAGCACAACCCAGGCCTATGACTTCATAAATATTCAGTATCTAAGTCTAAAGAATAGAGATTCTCCTGAATTAATTCTGAAACATTAAATATCAAAATGGTGGTGAAAATTCCTCAGTTATCTCTGGTTTTATTATATGGGTTTGTTTTGATCAGAACCAAACATGGTCCACATATTGCATTTGATTGACATCCTCTCTTTTCTTTTTTGTTAAGGTCTAATTGACAGAAAACATAATGATTCAATATTTCTATATATTGCAAAATGATCACCACAATAAAGTCTAGTTAACATTTGTCACCGTACACAGTTACAGATTTTTTTTCTTGTGATGAAAGCTTTTAAGATCCACTCTCTTGGGGGCTGGCCCCCTTGCTTAGCGGTTAAGTGCGCGTGCTCCGATACTGGCGGCCGGGGTTCGGATCCTGGGCGCGCACCCGCACACCGACGCACCACTTGTCCAGCCATGCTGAGGCGGCGTCCCACATACAGCAACTAGCAGGATGTGCAACTACCACATACAACTGTCTACTGGGGCTTTGGGGAGGAAAAAGAAAAAAAGGAGGAGGATTGGCAATAGATGTTAGCTCAGAGCCGGTCTTCCTCAGCAAAAAGAGGAGGATTAGCATGGATGTTAGCTCAGGGCTGATCTTCCTCACAAAAAAAAAATCTACTCTCTTAGCAGCTTTCAAATATGCAATACAGTATTATTAACTATAGTCGCCATGCTGTACATTACGTCCCCATGACTTATTTCAAAACTGGAAGTTTAAGTTTCACCCATTTCACCTACCCCCACCCCCAGCCTCTGGCAACCACCAATCTGTTCTCTGTGTCTATGAGCTTGATTTTTTGTCGTTGTTTTAGAGTCCACATATAAAGGAGATCATAGAGTATTTGTCTTGCTCTGTCTTATTTCACTTAGCATAATGTCCTCAAGGTCCATCTATGTTGTCGCAAATGGCAAGATTTCATTCTTTTTATGGCCGAATAATAGTCCACTGTACGTATATACCACATTTTCTTTATCCATTTATCTGTTGATGGACATTTAGGTTGTTTCCATATCTTGGCTATTGTAAATAATGCTGCAATGAACATGGGCCTGCAGGTATCTTTTCAAGTTAGTGTTTTCTCCCATCCTGAAGTGGGATTGCTGGATCATATGGTAGTTGTATTTTTAATTTTTTGAGGAACCTCCGTACTGTTTTCCATATTGTCTACACCAATTTACATTCCCACCAACAGTACACAAGTGTTCCCTTTTCTCTACATCCTTGCCCACACTTTTCTCTTGTCTTTTTGATGATAGCCATTCTAACAGGTGTGAGGTGATATCTCATTGTGGTTTTGATTTACATTTCCCTGATGATTAGTGATGTTGAGCATCTTTTCATGTAACTGTTTGGCCATCTATATGTCTTCTTTGGAAAAATGTCTGTTTTATTCCTCTGCCCATTTTAAGGGGATTGTTTGGTTTTTTGTTATTGAGTTGTATGAGTTCCTTACATATTTTGGATATTAGCCGCTTATCAGATGAATGATTGGCAAATATTTTCTCCCATGTGGTAGGTTGCCTTTTCATTTGTTGCTGGTTTCCTTTGCTGTGCAGGTTTTTAGTTTGATGTAGTCCCACTTGTTTATATTTGCTTTTGCTGCCTTTGCTTTCTGTGTCAAATCCGGAAATCATCCATAAGACTGATATCAGGGAGCTTACTGCCTATGTTTTCTTCTAGGAATTTTATGGTTTTGGGTCTTACATTCAAGTCTTTAATCCATTTTCAGTTGATTTTTGTGTATGATGTAAGATAGTGGTCCAGTTTCATTCTTTTGCATGTGGCTGTCCAGTTTTCCCAGCACCATTTATTGAAGAGACTGTCCTTTACCCTTTATGTATTCTTGGCTCCTTTGTCATAAATTAATTGCCCATATATGAGTGGGTTTATTTCTGGGCTCTCTGTCCTATTCCATTGATCTATGTATCTGTTTTTATGAGTACCATACTATTTTGATTACTATTATAGCTTTGTAATAGCATTTGAAATCAAGGAGTGTGATGCCTCCAGCTTCGTTGTTCTCTCTCAAGTTTGCTTGCCCATTCCGGGTCCTTTGGGGTTCCATACAAATTTTAGGATTGTTTGTTCTATTTCTGTGAAAAATGCCATTGGAATTTTGATAGGGATTGCATTGAATCTGTAGATTACTTTGGGCAGTATGGACATTTTAACATGAATTCTTCCAATCCCTGAGTATGAAATATCTTTCCATTTATTTGTGTCCTCTTCAATTTTTTTCATCAATGTCTTATAGTTTTCAGTCTATAGGTCTTTTACCTCCTTAGTTCAATTTATCCCTAGGTATTTTATTCTTTTTGACGCAATTGTAAATGGGATTGCTTTTTAAGGTTCTCTTTCTGATAGTTTATTACTAGTGTGTAGAAATGCAACAGATTTCTGTATATTGACTTTGTATACTGCAATTTTACCAAATTCATTTATTAGTTCTAACAGTTTTTTCGTGGAGTCTTTAGGGTTTTCTATATATAACATCATGTTATCTACAAATAGTGACAGTTTTACTTCTTCATTTCCAATTTGGGGGCCTTTTCTTTCTTTTTCTTACCTAATTGCTCTGGCCAGGACTGACTGACATTCTCTTACGTCTCCTTTTTTTTTTTTAGTGAGGAAGGTTAGCCCTGAACTAACATCTGTTGCTGATCCTCCTCTTTTTGCTGAGGAAGATTGGCCCTGGGCTAACACCTGTGCCCATCTTCCTCTATTTTACATGTGGGATGCCGCTACAGCATGGCTTGATAAGCGGTGTGTAGGTCCGCACCCAGGATCCGAACCTGCGAACCCCAGGCTGCGGAAGCAGAGTGTGCAAACTTAACCATTATGCCACTGGGCCAGCCCCAATCTTTAGGGTCCCCTTCTCTTTCTTCCCTTGTAATTTATTAATTGAAGAAACTGGTTGTTTGTCCCTGGTTCCACATTCTGGACTTTGCTGATGTGATCCCTGGAATGATTGATGTTTAACAGGTTAATCTGTTCCCTATTTCCATGAACTGGTGGTTAGATCTAGCAGCAAACAGCTCTAGATTAAAGGTGATTTTGCACCCCAGCAGATATTTGGTAATATCTGAAGACAATTTTGGTTGTCACAAGTGGAGAGGTGCTACTGGTATCTAGTGCATAGAGGCTGAGGATGCTAACCATCCTACAATACACAGGACAGCTCCCCACAACAAAGAATTATCTGGTCCAAAACATCAATAGTGCTGGTGTTGAGAAAACCTGATCTAGTGACTCATCAAGTTCTTTTTTTAGGAGATAGTTGACAGGTAGTAGTATGTTCTTCCATCAAGAGGCACATAACATCTGGCTGTCATTCTTTTTATGATGTTAACATCTGCTTCCAGCCCTTTCCCTTGATTCCTCCCTTTCCTATACCCTAGCCACAAGTTCCAGAGATATGAGGGACACTCTGGCCAAGTGCAAAATTTTTATTTCTGGATAAAGTGACTTGTGTCCCTTCTATCTTGGTGAACTCAATTTCAATCCAACAATTACTGAAGATCTAACAATGTGGAGGATATCGTGTTTGAACAACAGCACAAGGGAAGGTGCAGAACATATGAAAGGCACTAAGTAATCCAAGAACTGGGGAAACTAGAAAGAAACTCCTTTCCACTGGATACCCTAACCCTGGAACAAGCAAAAAGGCTTATTCCAAAAAGGCTTTTGGCTTTTCCTCTCCCCCTCCCCACCCAGCCAGATAGCCCAGGAAGTCAAAAAGGTGTTTTCACCAAGAGACTAACTTCGTTATACAGGTTGAAGCCCTACAGCCTGTACTAACTTCATTTTATGGATTTGTTCTCAGTTTAATATTTGAATTATTTTCAATATTTGGTATTTATTTTTACTTTTTAGTGACTCTAAATATTAAAATGCTGATATTTTGGTATTTCTCAAACCAAATACCAAAATATTTAACTTGCAATTTTGAGCATTAAAATCACTATATTTTAAAAAGGTCCTATGATGGCAGGGGCCATGATTGATAGGAGAGACTATAAAGTGCACTAATTTCCATAGTCCTACATTTTCTAATAGGCACACTAGAATGTATTATATCCCAACCATTACCTCACATTTATATTGCCTTTTTAAAAAAATACTGGCCATACTGTCATTTATATTGGCTTTTAAAATGCCTTTTTCACTAGAAACTATTAAGTTACTACTCAGGATAATAATTATAAGTTAATTTGCAGTGGTATTGCTGCAAGAGCCAGAAAGTACATAGAAGGGTAAGAATTCAGCAATATTTTAGTCTAAAACTACATGTCAAGTGGATAATCCACAATAACCCATTTGAAAGGCTAATGGAAATATTTAAAAGATTAAGAGAATGATTTTGTGAAGAATCATTTCATGAAGAAAAGATGCTTTGAAGGGAAGATCTGAGCCAGGGGGAAATATGTAACTACATAACAAAGCTTAATTACCAAAGGTATTTTAAATAGATTATTTTCTTGTGAAAGCCAAGAAGAACCAATCTAGTGTGGTGACAACCTGACAAATCATTCAAGCCGTCTTCGTCCATTCAAAGAAAATAAGCATGGGGCAAAAACAATAGTTGCAGTTGGGGGAAATGTCTACTTAACAGTTTGTCAAAACCTGGTTCTCAAGTACTGGCCTGCTTACTTCAACCATCCATACATCAGCTCCTCCCCACACACACACTCTATAAGTAAAGAATGTTAAGTTTCAGTATTGTAAAACTATCGTTTATTATCGTAATAGGCACTTTCCTCTCCAGCTGTGCCAATCTTTAAGTATTCATTGTGAGAAGGTACAAATCAGAACTCAATCTCTACTCCCAATCTACTGATATAAAAAGCTGTGTATTGGGGCCAGCCCAGGGGCACAGTGGTTAAGTTCAGCGTGCTTCGTTTCAGTGGCCTGGGGTTCGCAGGTTCGGATCCCCGGTGCAGACCAACACCATTCATCAAGACATGCTGTGGCAGTGACTCATGTACAAAATAGAGGAAGGTTGGCACAGATGTAGCCCAGGGCCCGTCTTCCTTAAGCAAAAAAAAAGGGGGGGGGATTGGCAACAGATGTTCGTTCAGGGCCAATCTTCCTCACCAAAAAAACAAAAAAAAAAAGCTGTGTATCGTTCAGATCTCTTAATCAGTCTTTTCAGGATCACAAGTTTGATTTTTTTTTTTTTTAGCTATTGATGTTTGATTTTTGAACAGGGAAAAATGAACAAAATTAGTTAATCCATGCCTTTGCTATCCTATAGAATATTCAAATTAACACAAAATATTCTTTTCTATTTTTCTCTTTAGTTCCTCCTTGTTTAGGCAGTAATTTTCTTAACAATGCATCTTAAAATAAAGCCCATGACACTCAAAAAATACTCTTCATACTTTCTTTAATATAGAAAATTTAATACACCTTCTCATTGACTTATGCCTTAATCCCTTCATAGTTATTTTTAATGTTAAAGAAATTGAAAATTGTCATTTAAACAATTCCTCTTTATAGTTCAGCAGTACATTTACTCTTTTCCCTCCCCTCCAATATATATAATATTTTTCATTATATCATTTACATATCACATTATCCCTGGGATCTTCTTTGCACAACTGTCTTGGTAGATACTATCTATCCTTAAGTATAATGATGCATATATTATGGTATATTGGTACAATGGAATGAATTTAGTGATTTAAAGTCTAAATTTACATTATTTTCAAAGCAGAGCAATAGATAATGTATCCTCAAACTTATATTTGACAACTTTTTCAACTCGAGTGAATATTTTTCAATAAAACATTTGTGTTAATTGGCTCTTTCTACTTCTTTTATTCATATTGTTCATTTTGATATTTAAAAAGTGAAATCAGTGGAAATTCTCTACATTGAAGACTATACATTTAATAAAACATATGATTTGATTTACTGGGGCCATGAATATAAGTACATATGGAGCATCAAAAATATTAAGTTAAAATTATCTGAAGAGTCTACACTTACAAGTTAAGCACTTTACTCTCTGATTACATGACAAATCATGGTTCTGTGTCAAAGATTAGCAGTGAATGAAGTCAGCAGGGCACAGAATAATACACATCAGTGGGGAAAAAGACTTTTGAAACATAATATTTTGAGAAAATCTAGTTTTCAAGTAATGAGCCCATAAGAGTTAAGGAAATACATGAAGTAAAAAAGAAGAAATAACAATAGTTTAATTTTATTCACATATAGTTGCCATTAAAAGGTTAATTCATAAAAAATATTTTTGCTATTCTAACATCCTTTGCCTCTCATCATCTCTTACAAATTAATCCCCACCATAGAGCAGAAATAGAAGTTATATTGCAAATGGAGCAAATAAGTGTTTTTTAAACCTTTAAACTATGGCTTATGAACAATTTTACATATTACATACAGGTTACCTATTAATATGTTACATATTAACAGATCTATGGTACCATTTTGGACAATCAGATTTCCTTGATTTAAAGATGGAGTTGGCATTTTTGTCAAGAAGGTATTTTATGCTGTTAGGGGAGTTTCTATAGTGTGGAATTTCACTTCTTTATAAAGTGGTATCTTAAGTATATCATTTTTAAATCAAACCGGAAACTAGATCCAGGTCTGAGAAAACACTAATTTTTATTGTATGCATCATATAAACTCTTTGCTATGGGTATCTATGCAGATACTCTTAATTAAAAAAAGAAAAACAGATTCTTGTTCTGGATATACATCAAAACCTAGATTACCTTTGTATAGTAGCATTTACATAAAAAATCTGACAAGAACATGTTACATATTGCAAAACTAAGAGCACTCAATTAGATTATACATCCTAGCTTACACAGAATTTACTTCTGAGCTCACTCGACTCAAGTTCTGTCAGGATTGTCTGCTTCATTCATCAATGTATATCCACCACTTGACACAGTACATGGCACAGAGTGGGTGTTCAATAAATATGTCAATGATTGAACAAAAATTTTTAACAGCAAGTGAAAAAAAACAGATACAACTTTGAATAAATGGCATAAGAATACCAATTGTCTCATGATGCAGCAATAGGTGCTTTTTGTGAAAATTCTAGGATTACTTATATTAACAATTAGATAAAAATAGTTTCCTCCCAAACTAAAGGAATTCTTATAGTGGGAGAAAAAAAGAAAAGCCATAACACTTTATCCTCCAAAGCTAACACGTGAAACTTGGAATATGAGCTAGGTGAAAACTACCATGAAATTAAAAGGCAATTCCAAAACTAATGTGTTTTGCATATTTATTAAAGAATCCATTTCCTTTCTGACAATATTCCTACCACTATGTGAAAATATTTTTTAAAGGTCTGACCAAACTCCTAGTAGAATATATCTAATCAGTTCATTCTTTTAGTCTTTGAATCCGTGTGAGAGAGTTTTAAATATGGAAGAAATCTATTAGACTCAAATCATTAAAAAAAAAAAAATTGCCTATGACCTAGAATAGCTATTGGACAATAGATTGGTAACAGCATCACGACTTTGTCCAGATATATGTATTTCACCCAGCACTGTCAAAATTATCCTGAAAGTCAATTAAATGAAAATGTCTATAAATAATTTCAAAAATGACTGTTTGAACATTTTAAATCAATAAAGAGTCATAACAACATCACTGTGTTCTGAAATTAGAAAATTCTCAGCACATATAAAAACGTTTCCTACTTCAATTAGGTCAATGTCAAGATTTATCAAAATTCTCCATCATCATCAAAATGTTTTAAAAATCTTGATTTTTAGGTACTATAAAAAATATACACTAATCAAATGATATGTATATGGTCTGACCAATTCCACAAAGTTAGGAGAAAAGGGAGAGAAAAAAACTTATACAGTTGTATTTCAAATCCTAAACATTTAATCCTTTATTTGAGCCTACCTTTCTCAATTTAAAAAGATATCAGCACTTTTGGATACCAATTGTAAGCAATATAGAAATTTCACTGGTATCAATTCAATCAGTTTAGTCCATCCATTTTCTTACACAGTGAACATCTTTTCCATCAGAATCCAACAGAATAATAATACAAATCTCACTTGATTAGTCACCTTTGAGCCTAGGGTCAACCAGTCTCAAGAATAACCAAAAAAATGTAGCTTTATGACAGGCAGTCTTTATGCAGTAAAAGTATTTTTCCGGTAATCAGAATTTGTCATCTGAGGAAATCCTTCACTGGTCTAGAAGCACAGTTCGAAGCTCATCTTCTTTATTGACCATCATTGAAGCAATTGCTCCATCATTAAACTCAAAAGAAGTTCCTCCATCCACAACCATACAGGCATCCCAACAACGAGAACGAACACAAACCCTAAGCAGAAAGAAACATCTCATTAAATATTAACAGTTTTCTTAACCCTAAATCATAGGTTCTTTAAAACCTTTAACTTTTGTCTAAACTGGCAGATCATTTGGCCTTGATTTTAAAAATCAAGTTGCTCTTTGGTATAAGAGAGTTAGTTAACTACGTAAATATATGGGTACATTATCAAAATCTCAAAATTTAAGTGTTCAAGATAGCTCCATTCACCCAAACAATTATGAGTGAACAAGTTCATAGTTGATGGAATTCATAGGCTTTTTTCATGTGACTGAATGTTGAGTTATTACCATCACAAGTATTTTAAGTATGGAGCAAGAATGTAACTATTTTCATGTAAAATTTTTACGTAAGTATAACACACAGAGGAGGCACAAATTACTAGGGTACAGCTTGATGAACACACTTGTGTAACCATCACCCAAATCAGAAGTGTTACCCAGCTCCCAGGAAGCTCCCTCACTGCCATCTCCCAGTCACTATCCCTGGCCCCTCTTCCCCAAGCATATCCACTACCCTAATTTCAATCACCACTGTAGTAATAGCTTTGTCTGTTCTTGAACTTTATATGAATGGAAGAATACAATATGATGCCTGTGTCTGCCTTCTTTTGCCCAATAGTATGTTTGTGAAATTCATCCATGTTATTACATGTAATAGTAGTATGTTCATTTTCATTGCTATATGAAAACACTTCCATTATATGAAAATACCAAAATTTACTTATCTCTTCTATTCATTGACATTTGGGTTTTTACCTATTGTGAGTAGTGCTGCTATGAATATTCTTGAGCATGTCTTTTGGTGTACACATTTCTGTTGATATATACATTTCTGTTGGATACAGACCTAGAAGTGGAATTATTGGGTCACTACATAGGCTATATTCAGCTTTGAGAGATAATTACCAAACAATTTTCCAAACTATTCCTAACAGTAGTGTATGAAAGTTCCAGTTGCTCCACTTTCCCAACAAGTGGTATTTAGCCATTCTGGTGGATGTGTATAGTATTATACTATGTAATTTTAATTTGCATTTCCCAGATGAATAATAAGGTAAAGGACATTCTTCACGTGCTTATCAGCCATTTGGATATCCTCTTTTGTGAAATGCCTGTCCATGACTTTTGGCCATTTTTCTACTGGGTTGCCTGTCTTTTTCTTCCTGAACTGTAGGAATTTTTATTTAATATATATTCTGGATATGAGTCCACTGCTGGATACAGGTACTGCAGATATCTCACTCTGTGGCTTGCCTTTTTACTTTCTTAATGGTGTCTTCATTAACAGAAGTTCTTAATTCTAATGTATTCAATTTATCAATCTTTTGTTGTTAAAGTGCTTGTTATGACATATTTGAAATACTTTCCAAGTGCTGAAGTCATGAAGCTATTCTATTTATATGAGCAAAAATTTAAATGAGTCTTTGTAGTCTCATCCAAAATGAGTATAGATTTGTTGATTAATCAAAATTAACTCTCAAATGAGTAAAGTGATTTTTAAGTAAGATCAGTTTCCTTTTTAGTGTCTTTCCTGGAAAAAAATCAATTGTGTATTCTCAAAAAGGAAAATATGCACACTATAAGCCGCAACTTGTAATTAAACTGTTCTTTGCTTGCCATGAGCTAGATAACATTTTTTCATAATTATAGGTTTTCTTGTTAGTTTGGAAAATTGGACAACTTTTACAAAATAAGAAATTATATTCATTTATGTATATCCTTCCCCCCTCAAAAAAAAAAAAAAAAACTGAAGCAAATTCAATAGATGTGGGAGAAGGTTCAGTTTTAAGGAATAGAAATGAATCCTACTCTAAAGGTTTACTGATATACAACTTAGGTTTTATATGAATGTTTGTTCTGCTTTTATTCTACAGCATATGAAAAACAGGTTGCTTTCCAGTTTCTTTTAAAATGATAACTTGCCCTTTTTGTGTCTTAATACATTTAAAAAACAAACAAATCCACATCACCCAATTAAGTAACCATTCTTATTCTATTCACTTCAATTTTAGTTTCTCTAAAATGGCACATTCAGTTTGAAAGAAAATATCACTTGAGCCAGGTTAGTATGATACCTCATTAGTTCCACAAGTTCTTTTTTTCCCACTAGATTAAGTATGAATGAGTGAATTTAATGAAATTGAATATTTTTAAAACTAAGTGTGCTTTATAATTACAAGGGATGAAAACATAGTCACAAGTCAGACCGTGGAAGCTTACTTTGAGGTAAAACAACGCTGACGACTGCTTGAGAAAACTCTGTTTGCTATTGGTTCTCGAATACTGAAAAGTATTTTTGGCTCTTCTGGACTGTAGAGTAGTGATTCATTATATTCGTTTGTTACTATGAAGGAAAACAACACCAATATTAGCACATTCAATAAAAGATGGTCACTTGAGAAGTGCAAAAATGAAAAAATGGATGCTATCCCCAAGGGTAATTCTGGAATTAAAGGAATTCTGTCCCACAGGTCTGTTTGGTGGCAAGTTTCTTGGAACTCAGAACACATTCCATCAAAAAAGCAAAAAACCTTATAAATGTGGATTACGTTCCAAGATTAGCCCATAGAAACCTACATCACCCACAATATAGCAGAAATAAGTACATCTGGGAAAAAGGAAAAAAAACTACAAAGTCGGTAGTTAAACAAAAATAGAGGAACTAGTTTATGGCACTCAAAAATCAAGTTGAGTTGCCATATTCTCCTGCCAAGTTCTTTTCTAAAATACCATGTCAAAAGTTCATAAGTTAATAGTCTTGATATAAAATGCAGTCCCAAACAATGACAGGCAATATGGTTTTTCCAATGAAAATGCCATTACTCAAGATATTTTTAGAAATCTTTGGGACCTGCTTTCTCTCTAATCAAGAGTCACACGAAAGTTGTCATGCAAAGCACAACTGGTTAAAGACAACTGTACAAAGAAATCAGGCTTGAAAGAACGTTTAATTGAGAGCCACATTAAAAGACATTACAAGACTGTCAGATGATCTACCTTATTTACCAAAATTTCATTTGAATTATTTGGTTCTCTTAAAAAACGTCTAATTCATTCTCAAAAATAAAAAATTGCCTCTCTGGAAACTCACACACAAAATGTGCTAGCTCTAAAGGAAGTAGTTGCAGAAGTGTCTGCAGCAGTGACGGCACCACTGGTGTTCACTATTGCTTCTGAGGACAGTCAAATCTTCAAAGGAGTCATGTACACTCAGTAAAGTGAAGTGGTATGTTATTAAGGGAAAAATCAATTACTGTGTTTTATATATACTCTTAAATTAATTTGTATACCTAATATAAATTTCAGTTGGTTTATATACATTATGTTTTAAGTCAAATTATAGAATGAGGAATCAATTACTAAAAATGCCTAATTTTCCTTTTTTTGATACAGATTTAATGCTAATGCTAGCTCATAAGCCATGATTAAAATAATCTTTTAGGTCTCAGAATGAGAGAGGGAGAACAGAGTCCATTTTAGAGAGCTGAAAGTGACTTCAGAGATTTAGTCCTGTTTTCAAACTATTTTAAAGGCATACCTCTCCCACAAAGGAATTCTTATGTGGAAATCCAAAATATACAAATAAATGAACTGACACTATTAAAATACTTTGTTATGTATTGCTAAATCATTTCAAAGGCAACCAATAAGAAGGCGGCGATTGCGATAACTCTCCAATTCAAGTGTTTGTGTTTATGGACGACAGCTGTGGCCGTATCCAATTGGTGGCTGTATTTTGTTTTGGTTGTATATGTTGAAAAATCCTTACATAGTTAGGTAGATGGAACTATAAACAAGTTTGGGTTTTTTTGTTGTTTTTAAAAAATAATTCACTTGAAATCTTAGGATACTCTTAAACAGAGATAGCAAGAAAAGCTTTAGTTTGAGGTCTGTTCAAAAATGATCCCGGTAGATGAGTAGACTTTAGCGTATTAAAATTTCACACGCAAATCAAAGTGTTTTTCAGTTTAAGAATTTAAATATTTTAAAAAAATAAAATTTAAAGAATAAATCTGAAGAATCCCTACGCACCATTGATCTACTTCCACACCCTCATTTTACATTTGAGGAAGTAGAGGAGTGGAGAATCACAATCTTGCTCGTAGTAGAGACTGGTTGGTCTAGGATTGGAACCCAGGTCTTCAAATTCCCTGATCAGTATCCTTTCTCCAACAGTGCTAGTCCTCTTAGAGGAACCCTGAAGTAACTGGGCTGGAGTAGGTGAGAGAAGGTTAAAGAGAACATTGTAGTGAATGTGAAGATGAGCATTCACAGCTCAGTGAATTCCTTCTCATTCAGAGGATAATAATGACACACCGAGTTTAAGCATGCTTTTCCAGATGTGTATTTTTCTTTTTTTTTTTTTTTGTGGGGAAGATTGGCCCTGAGCTAACATCTGCCAATCCTCCTCTTTTTGCTGAGGAAGACTGGCCCTGGGCTAACAGCCATGCCCATCTTCCTCCACTTTATATGGGATGCCGCCACAGCATGGCCTGCCAAGCAGTGCATTGGTGCGCGCCCGGGATCCAAACGAGCGAACCCCGGGCCACCACAGCGGAGCGCACGCACCCAACCACTTGCGCCACCTGGCCGGCCCCATGAGATGTGTATTTTTCTATTCCCCAAGACATGTTTGCGGTTACACTGTTTTGACATAGAGGTTATATTTCATGGTTGACAAAAATCATAATATAAAAGCCCAGCTTTAAACTTTTCATTGTTTAAATATATTTAAATGGATATTATATTAAGAACATGTTTGAGTCAAAAAAGTACTGTGCTTTGCTAATTAGACAAGTACACTTCACAATGACATCCTCAAAATCGATACACAACTTCAGGGAAACTGTTAGTAGTTAACAATCATTTGTCACTGACCTTTCTCTACCAATTCTCTGTTCAACGGAAAACTTAAATTTCCTTGTCGTTTTGCTATTGAAAAAGGAAAGGGGGAAAATATCTTGATTAAATAAAATACTTTGTGTCATATAGTAGCTAACATATAATAATATATATATTATATAGCATATTATAATTATATTATAACTTATAACACATTTTGGTACTCACCAATATTTAAAACATCCTCCACAGCCTGAGTTGCAACCCTGTTAATGTTGAATGACCTAGGAACAAACACCACATAAATTCTTTCTTGTTTTAATTCTAAAAACATACTAAAAATGAAAAAGGAATAAGCTACTTAATATACACAGAACTCTTAGAAGTTATCAGGAAAAAAAACAAGTGAAAGACAATAGCCATCTCACCTAGTTTTAAAAAACAGGCAAAGTACACAGACAAACAGTTCACAGGCCTATCTGAAACAATGTTCAATCTTACTCATACTTAAGGAAATACAAATTAAAACAAGATTTTTCTCAGATTTGCAAGCATTAAAAACTGATAAATAATATATTGGCATGGGTAGGGGAAAAGAAGTATTCTCCTACACTGATGGGATTATAGAAGTTACAGTTGGAGGACAATTCTGCACTATTAAAATTTGAAATGAACATTATTCTTCAATCCAGTAATTTACCCTAAAATATACTTGCACATGTAATACACAAAGACACGTACAAGGATATTTACTGAAGCACTGTTTATAATAGCAAAACAACTCAAATATATATCCATAGGAAACTGGTTAAATAAATTTTATTATAGCTACTCAGCAGAGTACTCCATAGATATTGAAAAGAGTAAAACAGAACTACATGTGCTGATATGGAAAGATAACCAATATGTTAAGTTAAAAGACCAAAGGTATTATATAGTATATATATTACTTTCCTGTTTTATTTATATTAAAAAAAAACAATTTTATATATATGGTAGTTGTGTCTGGAGATTAGTACTAGAGATATGAAATGAAAGAGAGACTAGCTTTTCATTGTATGCCCTTTTGTATTATTTAACATATTTTTTAACATGTGTAAATATTTCTTTAAATCATAAAACAGTTTCCTTTAAGGTGAGAAATGTTTTACCAGTATGATGCCTCACTTAGTCACTTAAAAAGAATTGTTAACACTATATGAATAACTTTTAAAAGTAACTCTGTCCTGGGGTCTATAAAGATGGTTAAGGAAAGGTGTTTTTAAAAAAAAAAAAAAATTCTCCCAAGTAATTTAGAATTCTTCTACTGCCTTGTAACTCTTCTCCCATGGCCTCAGTAGATAATCCCAATGAGGAGGAATAACATAATGAGTCACACAACTCTAAACCTAATTCAGTGGCTCTTAACTTCTTTCAGGAGAAGTAAGAGATACTCCGCATATCCTTCTAACCCTATAGCCTTCATATTTTGAGAAATGTGAAAACATTTTGGACGTTCTTTTAAGAACGCAGATACACAAATTTTTACATTAAAAATTTGGGGTCATTCACAGACCAAATCCCTATGCTAAAAAAATCTAAGATCTGGCCCTTGCCGATTCTATTTTTCACCATTATCTGACTCCAATTTCACATTCCAACCACAGCAAGCTCATTCTTGCCTCTGTACCTTTGCTCATACTTACTACGGAGTATAAAGCAAAATACTTTAAGTGTCCTGACTTTCTTTCTTATTGTTTAGTGAGGTTCACAATACCTATTCTCACTAGTATTACTGTTACATACTCCAAGACATAAGGCACTTAGGGCACTACCTGTCTCATGGCAAGAACTCAACACTGAATGAAAATGTCAAATGCTGGGGATATGTATGAGTTATATTCTAATTCCTCTGAATAGCCACATTATTGGAAGATACCATTTTGGAATTCTATTTTAAATCTAAAATGAGCTATGTTTATTAGGGTTTCATTGAATTAAACATATAAAGGGCAAAAGATTTTAGTGACTAATATCTCCTTATTGTAGTTAAGATTTAATTTAAGAGAACAAAAATCTTATAAGGCTTGCTCTAATATTCCTAGAACTATGAAATATTAGGGATACCACAAACCAACCCAAATTAAGTCCTCTGAGTTATGATTAAATTAAGACTAATTTCCTGTGATTGTAACTGGATCTCAGCCACTTCACTCTACCTTTAGGAGTGGTTTACATTCTACATCAAAGACCAACTATAAGCAGGTGTTAGCTAGCACATGATGACTTTTTTGTTGTCTACAACTTTCACCATTCTAAGAGTTCCCATTTGAAACCAGACATAATTTCTGCTAAAGACAAACAAATCGAAAGACAAATTGAGTCTTCTATCCTCATCAGCTAATACAACTTTCTCTCTCACTTAAGAACACCTCCTCACCCTTAATTAAGTCTGCTAGGACAGAATGTATGGAGAAGGAAGACTGGGAACAGTCTTAAGAACTAATGGAACCATATATGATCCCACTCTGTAGTACTTCTCCCAGTGTATGTAGTAAATAATATTCCACACCGGCAGGAGGACTGAAATGATAATGCAACAATTCAGAGACACTTGCTATGCAAATTAACCCCTACATCCTATGTCCTCTGGAAGAATTTTTAAAAATGAAAAGATGGGATAGCTATTCCCTAAGCCCATTTTTTTTTCCTGGACACACAGCTGGGCTATATTTTCCATCCCCTCTTGCCATATAGCCATGTGACTGAGTTCTAGCTAAAGGAATGAGAGTAGACATCACCAACAACACTTTTAAGCCTGTCTCATAAACCTCCCACAGGTAACCCTCCCTGCTTTCCCTCCTTCTGTGGCTTGATGTAAATGAGCACAGCGACTTTAGGAGCTATGTTTAAAAGATGGTAGAGCCAGATGAAGGAAGGAGCCTGGCTCCCTGAATCACCACTTGGAGGAGAGTCACCTGCCAATTAGAAACACACACTCGGACTCCACAGGAACAAGAAATAAACTTCGATTATGTTAAGCCACTGAGATTGTGGGTTTATCTGTTATAACAATTAGCTTACTCTAAGTTATACATTTCCACATTTCATATTCAAAGCAAGGACTAAGAAGGTCATATAGGAAAACAATCTCTGTATCAAAAATTAAAAGAAGAGTAAAAGAAATAGGCTACCCTATTTCTTTCTTTCCAGTGATTCTTCAGAGGTCTACCATTTAGAGTTAAGTCCAGAATTTAAATCTTGCCTTCACTATTTATTAGCCACACGGCTTTGGGCAAGTCAGTTAACTTCTGAAGCTTTTTATACTCTATTAATGAAAATAAAATCACCTACTTCCAGAGTATTTTTGAGAATTTAAATAATATACTTAGCTTGGGACAAAGAAAATGCTCAGAAATGGTAATGTGATAAGATAAAAATTATTAACATATAGAAACACACAGCTTTCCCTCAGCTCCTAGGATTCTCTTCTCTCCCCCCGTTTTCTGAAGAAAAAAGGACAAAAGATGAATGGGAAATGCAATCATAGCAAATAAATTATCAGTAATGAGAAGGAGTAGGGTGGAACATGTTAGAAGCAAGCGAACTGCACAGGGCTGAGTAGAGAAGAAAAGAGTCTGAATAACCAAGGTGGCACAGACAGGATACAGTTAGTGAGAGCGAGTTCTACACCAGAGCATAGGAGACAATAAGAGACTTTAATAAGCAACATAGAAAAGACTGAAATTCTAATCTAAGCCATACTTATTCAAGTGCAACATCAACTCAGGACTCAACTTGAAGCTGTGTGGCAGAGGAAGGGGTACTACTTTAAAAGCATAATGCCTCTTATTCTTAATGTTCTTCTCCATACTAAAAGCTTGAAAACTGAACCTATCAAAATTACACACACACCCACACACAACCCCGCCCTCCACGGCAGAAGTCGTAGCCCATTGCCTTTAGCATAAGAACTATTTAAGATTAGCAAGTTTATCTTGATAATTCTTCACAACCTAGTGACTTATCTTTCAACCGTGTGACCTCTCTAGATAGCTCCCCCTCTCCATTTAAAAGCTAGCGGTGAAAAAGACATTGGTTTTGTAGTCAAGCACACCTGTGCTTGTACCCGGGTTCTGACACTTACTAGTTGTGTGACCTCAGCCTAATTATTTATCCTTGCTAAGCTTCTATTTCTTCCTTCATAAAACAGGGATACTACTCCTTTCTTGCAGGATTTCTATAAGTCAATGTATAAAAAGTACCTAGCACAGTATATTCAAAGTAACAGGGGTAAAAAACGTAATGCTGAAAAAACAGGAAATACAACTCCATTTTAAACTACCAAACTTAAAAATCAGTTTGATACACACTGTTTTAGCTGTATTTGTGAGCATGTAGTCACTTATTCAAAAAATATTTGAGTGAATATGTATTAGGTACAGTGCTATGCACACAAAAAATTAGGCAGGAAAAAAAACCCACTAGTCACCACTCACATGCCTCAAGTTGCTCAAACTAGCTGGGTACTAGTTTATTAGATAACTAATAATGTGGTACGTGCTATAATAGCACTATGAGGAAAAAGAGCTGGGGAAGGACAAAAAAGAAATTAATCAATTATGCTTATAAAAGGAAGTAGGTCCTGGTAAAGATTTCCTACAGAGAATGACATTTGACAACTGGATTTTTCGGCCAGTGGATGGAAAGTAGAGTGTTCAGGCATTCAATGTGGGATGAATTTGCGCTGGGCAAAAACAAAAAGCCTAGCGAGAACATGGCTTGTGCTGAGAATTGCAAGTAGCCTGCAGCAGTCTCCGGAGTGCTGATGGGTTAGAGTAGGACAGCAGTAGGCTGGCAAGGTACCTCAGGTTATATTTAAAGGGCTTTATATGACAGACTGAGTAATCTGAACATAGGAGTCAATGAAAATTTTTAAAGCACAAAGGGATCTAGTCAGATTTTATCTACATTTTAGAAATATTACTCCATTTGTAGAATGGATGACAGCCTGAAGAATAAAGGGTGAGGCACAAAGAAAATTCACTAAAAAGATGGGGGCCCAGACCTAAGAAATAGCAGTAGAAATGGAAAAACAAAGGGCAAGTACTTTAGAAGTACAACTGATGGGATTTAGGAACCAGTATGTGTAGAGGGGAGAACAGGGAGACTCCAACGTAAGAGCAAGGTTTTGAGGAGTAATGTCTTTTCTCGAGAGCATGAACTCAGGGTAAACAAGGATACTAATAAGCAATACAAGGAACACAGGAAGAAAAACTGAAGACAATAAATTCAGTTTTGAATGTGTTGAATTTGAGATGCTATTAACATTCTATTTAGTAGGTAATTTTAAAAGATGAGTTTATACTCAGGAGAGAAGACTGCCACAGACAGAAGTGTGGGAGGCACCTGCATTTGTGTACTAAGAAGTAGAAGAGACTACCCAGAGAGAGGTTACAGGGTAAATAAGATACAGGATGCCCCAGGTTATCTCTGTTTAGGCTTCAATGCACAAACTTTCAGCATATTTTTTTGTATTGTACTTTGTTTTCATTTCTTTACTATTATTTAAAATATTCATTTAAAATAAATAAATATAGTCCCAAAAACATTTCTCATTTTCCTTTGTCTCTTTACAAACCTAGTGCAGTAGGCTAAATAATGACCAAATCCAGGCTGCAGCTGTAATTTAAGACATCAAGGCAGGACTCCTGGAACGTAATCGATGAGTGCAGCAGAAACTGAGCCGACCAATATAACACCACCATGCTACCTCTTGCGTGTTAGAGACCTTAGATACACCAATATGAGATATGAAGTAACTTACATTACTTAAAATATTTCAGAAAAGTTGATAAGCAACATCCCAAGTTACTCACCAAGCCTTTGATCCTGTTCCGGTACACAAATTGAGCCCTGAACTCTTCTGCTTTTCCCATGGACCATCATCAACTGAAATCTCATAGTAGGAAGCCCTATGAATGGAGAATATAAAACTGGATTTGGTCAACTTAGGGCTCACAGTAAATAAAAGTCTTTTTCAGAACTGATGAAATCTAAACAGGCCAGCTTGACTTAGACATAACCTGACCTAGTAGACACACACATCATGATGCTAATTCCAATACTGATTAAGTAAAAAAAGTTAAAAACAAATTCTGCATGTCTACATCCCTCTCTAATCTACATGCTCCTTTCTATCAATACTTTAATATTTCAAACAGGGGCTTCTTGTACATTTTTACCTAGCATTGCTGCTACTGTTTTTATGGAATCTAACACATGCAGAGCTTTATTTCGGAATTCAAAAAGAAAATATCATTGTTAGGCAAGTTTCATTCTTGGTAGCTAGTCCTTGAAATATCTAAGTCTGTATCTAATCCTTCGAGTTACCAACAGTTTCTGCTAAACTCTTGTTTCTTAAGTTACAAACTAATGTGCCTTCTGAATTGATAGTAAGCTAACAGAGATGATAAAGTTTTAAAGAAAAGTCTCAACCAGTACTGGATTAGTGGACAAAACTAGGGATAGAACTATAATTTCTTAAAAGATATATATTTCTTTGAGTATTTCATAAATATGAAATCAAATGGTTTTCTGACACCAGCAAAAATGACACTATTCTTTAACTGTATGAAAGTATAAATGACTTACAATTATTCAAAGAACTTTTGAAACATGTAAAAGCCTATTTCGTAAGCTATATCTTAAAATAATGGTGTCTGATCAACACTGGGTTATTCTTCCCCAGCAAATAAAAAAGTTAAAATAAACCCTTAACAAAATACAGCTTTTCAAAATAATGAGAATTATTAGACATACTTGCAAATACTAACACTCTATAGATAATTTCTCTCTTATTCTAATCTTTTCAATGCCAACCTCTTAATTTGTGCAGGTTTTATATGATACACCAACTCCTTTTCATTTTTTCTTTGAAGTCAACATTCTTCATAAAAATAAAAGAGAGCAGGCCTAATATTCACATTTAATCTATTTCATGGCTTTGTTATGTCTTCCTGGAAAATTAGGAATTTTAGATACATTAGGAGCCTATTACATACAGACAACCCAGCCAAATCCATAGAAATGGCTGCTATTATGCCAGAATCACACAGAAACAAGAGATTAGAGGTAAATGGGGATAGAAGAGAAGCAGAGGTGGAGAGGAAGAAAAGTATAGTCAGGTGAGAGATGTTGAGCCCAAAACAATGAGTAAATTTAGTGTTATTCTCACATGCAGGTTTATCAAAATTAGTCAACTCATAGAATTTCTGTTTCAGGGAAATTATTTTTTGTAAGGCAGCAATAAAACTCACAGTCCCTTTAGAGTGGGTATACTTCTTCTTAAATTGTCCACTGCTACAGCCCAAGAATAAGACATTCTAGGTTAGAACAAATAGGAGAAAAGAGAAAAAAAAATTGGGCTTTTAAAATGTTCTTAAATCTAAGAACATTATAAATGAGGCAGGAATAATATTGCTGCACTTCATATTTTCCAAGCAAAGCACTTAAGTTTTCAGGGCATAGTGAATCCTCAATATAGGATGTGGAATCAGAAATACTGGGTTTATATGACAGTTCTGATGCTAATTATATGAACTTGGACAAGTTATTTGAACTCTCCAAATCTCAATTTTTTCAGTGATAAATACAACCACCTTTCTCACAGGGTTGCTATGAGCATTAAAAGTAATAACATACACAATACACACAGTGCCTGACACAGAGCAGGCAGCCAATAAATGTTCATTTCCTTTCTGCCTGAGGGTCTATGTCATAGAATCTTTACAAACAAGTGCTAATAGCTCCAATAGTTAAACCTTTTTCAATAGTGTCAGAAGCCAAACCATTGCTGTCCTTATCTTAGTACAGATATAAGGTGAGGCATCAAAGAACACAAAAGAAGCAGCATCAGACATTATTTAGGAGATAAATCAACCGAATCACTACTGCCACAGAAAATAAAAGCATTCAATCTAAAATCTCCAGTGGGACTTCACTGAATTCCCAAATCTATCAATTGATCCCAGTTTTACTCCTTTTATAAGTTATTTTTTAGTAAGTACAAATTATAAAGCAACGCTAGTAGAAGCTCTCATAAGTTACAACCTTTAAAATATACAAACAGAATAATATAAGCCATTAAATGGCTTCCCTAGAGTAAGCACAAACTCACAAAACATTTTTACCTTTGTCATCGATTTATTTTAATGTAGACTTTCTCCAATCTCATTTAAAGTCGTTGCTCTCTTCTCTTATGTCTTTAGCAATAATGACTAGATTATACCACTAATTAGAGTTAAATTTTCTCCCTTCTCTCTTCTATCACATAAATGTATCCATTATTCATTTCCATATTGCTTCAAACTTGATATGCAGCAAAAGAAAAAATGCTTTATATATAGTATGTCTTACTATATAAAATATATTTTTACACTTTACTACATTTTTAAGTTCTTTAAAGAATATATTTTTACTTGATTTCTTTGAAGAATAAATTCTACTTTTAACAAGTTTTTAAATTATGTATTTTACCACTCTCCAAAAAATTTAGATACCACCACCTTTATCTTATTCATCTTTACACACCCTCATGACTCACATATGACACATAGCAGGTGCACAATATATTTTTATTGAATAAATTTAAAATTACATTAATCAAAATAACTACAACACTCAAAAAGACTGTTGAAATCATTCCATTGAATCAAGCTTTGTTCTTTTCAGTACTACGTGAGTTAAGTCACTGGCTAAAACATGGCTAGCTTTTTTAAATTAAGACAAACTTCTCTCAACATAATTAAACTTCTTATGAAAAGATATGACTTAGAATAAACAGAATGTCAGAATCGATGGAACTCTCACTAAACTAGGGAATTAATTCCATGAACTTCAAAGGGTCACACGGTTCTGGTAGCAGCAAAGTGGGACACAGATTCACCTCTAGTCTTCCACCTCTAATTTACTTACATCCACAAAATGAGAAGTAAGGCAAGTGCTAAAGTACTACCAAGAGTTAAATTAACTTTACATTCTGGCAGTCATTTTATAACTGGTAACTAATGTCACACAAAAAAAAGTTTTGCAAAAAATTCTGCTAACAATTTAAGCCAAAGTTATATTCAACACTCACAAAACAGATTTCTTCAGTAATAAAACACATACTATATTTTTATACTCCAAATGAAGAACTTTATTAACTTTAATTTTTGGTAATAATGGTGACAAACTTTAAATTGTCAATATACTTGCCTTATGATGTTGCCCTAAGAAGAATCCAGTATTGCCTATGTACTATTTCTGACAAAAATGTTTAGTCTGAATCTTATCATGCAGAAAAAGAAAAATCATACAAATCTAAAATAAGAGATATTCTGCAAAGCAATTTGCGTACGCCATTCAAAAATATTAATATCATGAATGACAAAATACGGCTGGGGCTAAGGAACTTTTCTTAATTAATTCTAAAGGGCCATGATGGCCAAATGCAATGTGTGATCCTTAATTGGATCCTAGATTAAAATAAGCAAACAAATAAGTCAGCTTTAAAAGATATTATTAAGACAATTAGTATGAAAATGTTAATATGGACTGTCTATAAAAGTTTTATATCAATTGCAAATGTATGCCTAGTATATCATTCTTATAAACATTTATAAACCACCTATATGACAGATTAAAGGCTCTGGGAAAGCCTGCAGTAAAGAAATCTGAATATCTTTGTTTAACCTAGGGTTTCACAAACTTTTCTGGTCATCGAACCTTCTTTCCTCTTAACATGTATTAACATGTATGAAGGTTTTGGAAATATTTTATTAAATAATTCATTTCTATTGCTTATACAGTATTAATTAGTCACAAATCTTAGATTGTAGAAATTGAATAAACACGTAAAAAAATACTAAAATATTAAATTCCGAACTCAAGATCATAGGCTTAAAAGTACCTGGACGATAGACTCTCCCCAATGAAGACTTCATTTAGTGCTCTCACTGGCAAAAGCTGAGGTCCTGAAGTGTCAGACCCTGCAGGTAAGGAAAAAACAATCCAAGATAGCTCCTTAAATTTTAGAAATGTTATAATTAAATTTTATAAAACATTAAAATATTCATATTTTTGTCTTAATAGAATCATATACTTTAACATTATTAACATATAAATCAAATATCTCTTATTTAAAGTATTCGTAATAAAAACCTCAAAGTCAACTAACATTATAGCTGCAATGAAGCCTCTGTCTCTCCAAAATAAACCTTAATTCTTCTTGAAACAATTTTTCAAAAATGATGATATATATTATCCATCTCATAAGATTCTTGTCACACTTAAGTTAGTTTTACTCCGGAAGCTTCAGAGGTAGAAATTATCAAGTACTTCCAAAGGAGAGCCATTTGGGATTTAAGTGGCAAATTATACCCATAGCTCATGCTGGAAACCAAATCATTTATATTAGAGACCAGATTTTTTTTTTTTTAAATAGAAAACCTCAAGAATGTTTTTAGCAATAGCAGCACCGGAGGAATACTGCCAAACCTCCTTTCATGATTCCTAAAAAATGTCATCTTTTATTTTTTTACTCTATAAGGTTGTATGCACAGCTTAACTAATCTTTCTTGACAACTATTTAAACATCACTCCATCACACAAAATCCTCCAAAGGATTCTCATTACTTTCTGGATCAAACTTATGATTGTCACCTTCAAATGGTTTCTTTTACTTTTTATCTTTTATCAGTCTCTAACTGGAAATGCCAACCCCATCTTCTCAATGTCACCAAGACCAGATTCACTGCAACCAAGTAGCTCCCACCAGGCAAGCACCATGAGACAAGTTTCCTTTTTTGTTTCCTCCATACTTTCTCCTAAGTCAAGGCTTAAAAGTCCACCCCAATTGTGGTAGCTAGCCTCCAAGATGGTCCCCAGTGATTCCTGCCTCCTGGTAGTCACATTCTTATGTAACTCTCCCTGTCGCATCACACCAGGATTAGTCTACGTAACCAACATATGGCAGAAATGATGGTACGTCCCTTCTGAGATTTGGTTAAAGAAGACACCCTGGCTTCCTCCTTGGTTGCTCTCTCTCTCTCTGATCCCTTGGTCTGGAGGAAGATATTTCACGAGCAGTCCAATGGAGAGACCAACATAGTGAAGAACTGAAGCCTCTGCTAACAGTCATGTGATGAGCTGGGAAGAGGATTTTCCAGTCCCGGTCATGTCTTCAGATACTGCTGTCCCAGCCAGCAGCTTGACTGTCACCTCCCGAGAGACCCCACATCAGAACTAACAAGCCAAACCGCTCCTGGATTCTTGACTTCACAATTTCTGTGAAATCATAAATATTTATGTTTTAAGATACTAAGTTTTGAGGTAATATGTTATGAAGCAATAGATATGTAATACACATTAGACACTAAATACACTAATAAAACTTTCCACCATTGTCACCAACCACTGATCTAATATTCTCTTCTGACTTGCTGGCCTGATTATTATTATATTCTTCTGTTTACATGTTTATTGAACGTTAATTACATGTATCTCATTTCTTTTGGATTATAACTGCCTAAAGGGGACCCAACTATTCTTTCAAATATAACAAGTTGTTATTACAATGCCAAGGACCCTTTGCAAACTTATTTGACTAAATTATATAATGGGTTAACATTATCAGCTCAATCTCATAATATAATACAAAGAATTTGACACAAAAAACTATATAAAAAAGATTTGATGTGTTTATTCAAATTTGCACTTAAGACTGCAAAACCTGCTAACTTGTGAAACTATCTTAATTTGGTACTAGATATATTCACTTTCTCATACCTGACAGTTTTACAAATGTAAAAAGCTAAAAGTTATTGTTTAAACATTTTTCTTTACATAAGGTAATTACTAATGGAATTTGTTTTACATCTCGCCAGAGATTTTCTGCAAATGCTCAACTAACAGTACATATGTGCTAAATATTACTAACTAATAAATCTGAATTCTCACCATCAAACTGTATCCGTATGTTTTTCTTTTATATGGTCTTGATTTTCTACCTCTATTTCCATTTTTCCTCATCCTAATTTTCCTTTCCATATTGCACTTTTATTATGTATACTTGCTGAATTTCACCTGAAATCTTTTGTCAAAGGAGGAAAAGAATACATAAAATAGTTTCAAGTCTCATTAATCATCTTAATTCTGCTTATATTTTCTTTCATGCTAATCAACTACCAAATATTACCTAATCATGAGACTGTTCATTTATAACTTGCTTCAAATAGGACATGAAAAGATGGACTCCATACCAATTAATAATTTTTCTATCCAAGAGAATTGATTACAAAATTAATTATAATTTATATTCTTAAATATAAAACTGTTATACTAGTGACAGGGACTGCTACACTGTGCAATTCTCTCACACTGCCATTCTGTTGGGCTATGTTTCCGGGTCTACTTGCATTGGCTATACCCGTAAGACTAGTAATGGCCAATGGGATATGAGCAAAAGTAGTGAAAAAGCCCAGCTCCTAATACTTCCCTTAAAATCCTCCACACTCTCACTGGCTTCGTCTCCCCACAAACTACAGAGGATCCAAGAGAAGACTCAGAGCCTTAGAAGATGGTAGGAGCCACTGTTTGGAAGTTGCCTGAACAACCCTTGGACAGTGAGATGAGCTAGAAATAAACCTTCATTAAATTAAGCCACTGGGGGCCAGCCCCGTGGCTTAGCGGTTGGGTGCTCGCGCTCCACTGCTGCGGCCCGGGTTCGGATCCCAGGTGCACACCGACGCACCACTTCTCCGGCCATGCTGAGGCCGTGTCCCACATACAGCAACTAGAAGGATGTGCAGCTATGACATACAACTATCTGCTGGGGCTTCGGGGGAAAATAAATAAATAAATAAAATTAAAAAAAAAAAAAAATTAAGCCACTGGGAAACTAGGACTGTTTATCAAATCAATTCACTTATCCAAATTAATACAACCAGCCATGCAAAGTTACTAGTTTATGTGATTAAAATTTTTAAAAGTAATAAACCAACCCTACCTTCCCTCGAAGGTATACAGGTAATAAAAATGAATTCTTCTTCATTAACTTGTACACAAATACAATCTAGTTAAGGATAGATTACACTATGTAAGATAGAAAATTTTATTTGCTTGAAGTTATAGTTTCCCTTTTTTAAGCTGAAAAGTAAAAAAAAAGAACTAGGATTTTTTTTTTTTGTAATCTTTTGTTCTAAATTAGAAAGCTAAATCAGGGATCAAACATGGTGGCATATTTATAATCTCAAACTTACTCCTATATTCAAAAATCCCAAATGGCAGGTTCCTAGGAAATGTTGTTTCCTGCCAACTTAAAGAGACTTTAAATAGAAAATATGAGATATATCTTGAAATTTTCCTAAATTTTTCCTCAGAAAATAAAGCTATCAAAAAAACCTAACAAAAAAGCTCTCTAAAATAGTGCCTACACATAGCAAATATCATACAAATGTTAACAATAACAATAATATTAATAATTAAGTATAGCAACTTCCAGTTACTATTGAGAAATCTGAGATTATTCTGATTCCAGATTCTTTATATATTTTATATATATATATTCTTTATATATAAAATAACCTGCTCCAACCACAATCACCACCCCCCACCACTTCCTCTCTGGAAGCTTGCAGGAGCTTTCTTTTATCCCTAGTATTCCGACATACCTTAGTGTGGAACCTTTTACCATTAATTATGCTAAGTACTTTGTGGGTCCTTTTAATTCAAAGACTAGTGCCTATGTTTTGAGAAATTTTCTTATTTTTTTATTTTGAACATTTTCTCTGTTTTTTTTTTAGAACTATCATTAATCAGATATGAACATCCTGGATGTTACTAAGTTTATATGTAATTTTAATTCTATATATAATATATTAACTTAGTTTATTAACTAAAAATACTGAATCTGAGACAGGAATCTGAGCGATGAATCTTTGAATACCAACCTACATCTTCCTTTAAGACTGTTGGTGAAAAGAGCCAAATCCTGAACATCGTTTGGTGGCAGCAACAACTTCTCTTGGTGAGGAATGAAGTAAAATTTCTAGCTAAGATTTTAAAATCTTACTTAATAGTTACTGCAGTCTTTCAAAAAAATAATAGGAATTCATTGCACGTTTTTCTTAAAAGATTTCTAAAATCAAATGATCGTTTTTTTCAGAGGGAGAAGGAGCATCTTTAAAACATGACATGAACACCTAGTTAAGGAACATGCTAACCTATAAAGCTATAAATCACCATGAAAAACTCTGAAAAAATGAATATAAATAAACATGAAGTACCATGATAGGACAGAGACAGAAAGCAGATATGTAAAGGTAGTTTTTCCTGATAAGTTAAGTCAAGAAATGAAACACAGGAGAAAAAATATCTTTTTATGCAGTCCATAGAAATTTAGATATCTTTTGGGATCTTCTTGCATCATGAAAGTCTTACAGTTACTGGAAAAAGTGAGAAAATATGGCTAAATTATAATCCATAAATTAGCTCAAAACTGAGAATTCACCTTAACACTTATAACAAAAAAGCTGCATATCACCTTATGCTAATGTTCTCCTAGCAGTCTTATACAAATGTTTGAAACACAAATCTTAAGGCTGGGATGTAAAATTCCCAACAAAAAGGTTTTAATCAATAATTCCAACTATAGCAAATACATTTAAATATGACTATATAAATGTATAGTTATTAAGGAAATTTCCACAGATTAGCTCATTTTATTTCTACTGCTTTTTCTTTTTTAACATTTCAAAGATTAAGGCCAAGAATCTTTCCTTAAATATCAACTATCCTCTTGGACATTTTATAATCCTTCCCTAATCAACCTGTTTTCAAACGCATCCTAGAAAACATTTCTTCTAGAAATATGCTATATTTCTTACTTCAGAATCTAATCATAGTAAATTTTACACCTGAAGTAGTTCACTGTACTTTCTTAAGTGTTGTTAGTGGCACTAAAATCCCCAAATAATTATAAATTATTACTTTTAGAAATTACAGATCAAAGGAACTGTAAGTAAAATATTGCCTCCAACACATCTAATTCCCAATCCACCTACTTTCATCACGAACCCTTTCAATGTTGAAGGCTCTGCTATGTTGATGTAAACTTAGTTGCTGTTCATGAAGGTCCACAGGAACAGGGTTTATGCCAGTCCCTTCAAGGTATAACCTGATTCGCTGCCTGCATAACCACCTTAGAAGAGTGAAGGAAAAGCAAGTTAAGAAAGAATAAACTAAACTAAGAATTAGACATTATAATTTCACCCAATTAAAAAACTCATGTTAGGGCCGGCCCCGTGGCTTGGCGATTAAGTGCGCGCACTCCGCTGCTGGCGGCCCAGCTTCGGATTCCAGACGCGCACCAATGCACAGCTTCTCCGGCCATGCTGAGGCTGCCTCCCACATACGGCAACTAGAAGGATGTGCAGCTATGACATGCAACTATCTACTGGGGCTTTGGGGGAAAAAAAATAAATAAATAAAATTATAAAAAAAAAAAAAGAATATATTAAAAAAAAACTCATGTTAAAAAACTAGTAATTCCATGAACAAATTATACCAGAAACAACTAAAACCCACAGAGTCCTGCTCAAAGACAGATAGAGATGTTTATTTCTCTTTTCAATTACAATGGAAATATCTAATGTATTTGTACAAAATCTCCCAAATCACTTGAATTAAAGTCAAATTCTTTATCAAGTAGCCATGAAATCCAAGATACTGAGCTAGATATAATTGTGTTTTGCTCATCAAAAAGTATAACATATGCAAAAAAGAAATCATTCTGAAATTAAAATAATATTGTGATAAGGTGGTTGGATTAGATAAAAATCTCTCCCCCAAAATTTTGTAATGATTTTTTTTACAATAAAAGAAAAAAGAGATTAATAACGAATATTATAACATTTAAGATTAAACCTAAAAATTTAAATGACATTTTTGGTAAAAGTAAAAAAAACAGAAATAGGTTTAATTAATTTCAAAACGAAAAATTGATGTATCAGAAGCCACCAGGACAGATTCTGCCACTTGGTGGTTATAAATTAGCCATTTCTAGAGGTGCCAAATTTCTGAAATGACTAGAAACTAAAATCATTATTAATAAAATGATTCCAGAAGTCAAGAAGACTTAGTACAGTTTCACAAATACCCAGGGACAAAGCTCTCTCAAAGAACAAAATCCAGTCTAAGTCACAAAATGAAAAGCAGCCCAACTTGGCTCTCTCCAATATAATCAGCCAACTCCATCTCAGCTCTTCCTTCCCTCCTTTTTTCAGGATAGTCTGACCACTGAACAAATTAGGTGAAAAGAATATGAAAAAATATCCCCAGTGCTTAAGAAACACTTCATATGCAAGACAGAGAAAGTAGGAATCTCTGGGAGAGAATCTGTGGAAGAGAATCTCTGGGGAGAGAGTAAAGCCAACCCTCAGTCATTCTGGATGAGAGAAGATGAGGAGAAAAAATATAAAATCTCAGAGAATTCAATTTCAGCCAACAGTTTTAACTATCTTTCCACCAAACTGCTAAGAACATGTAACAATGTTAAAAAAATAGAGACCATGGCCTCTCTATCACACTGAAGGAGAAAAACTTTCACTTGCAATTCCATTATAGGCCCAAGTGGCATTTGTCAGTTTCTTGACACAGTTCCAATTAGACTAGAAGAAGGTAAGTTAGATCTGTGTGTGACTCAGTTAATGTATTACTTTTTATGGCTACTGCTATAACTACGGACTAATCCATATATTATCTAATTTGTTCTGTTTAACAGCATTTTTGTGTGTGTGTGTGAGAGGAAGATTAGCCCTGAGCTAACATCTGTTGCCAATCCTCCTCTTTTTGTTGAGGAAGATTGGCCCTGGGCTAACATCCATGCCCATCCTCCTCTACTTTATATGTGGGACACTGCCACAGCATGGCTTGATAAAGTAGCGCATAGGGCCGCACTGGGGATCTGAACCTTAGAACCCTGGGCCACTGAAGCAGAGCACACGAACTTAACCACTGTGCCACCGGGCCAGCCCCTAACAGCATTTTTAATGACACACATTTATTAAGATGTTTATATAACACTAGTAAAAAATTCCTACCTGAACTCGCCACGATAGAACTTCTGTAAGGCTTCCGGGAAGGAATGTGTATATCGAACAGGAAGACATAAATGACCCTCAGACCTTTATTTTAGAAGGGATTTGGGGTGGTATAAAGAGAAAAAGAAAAAAAAAACTTAATTCAAAAGGTATCACTAAACTACAAAAATCAGATATGAAATTTTTAAAAATTCTACTCTATTCTTCTTTTGCCACAAAATTGTCTGTACTTGCAACAAGAACAAAAAAAGACCAAATAGAAATAGTAGTTTACATCCAGCTTTAATGCCATAATATACAATACTACTTAAGTCTCCACATTCCGGTGAAATTAAAAATAACAGCAAATCTGCCTCTGATTGATTACTCTATAAAATTATCTAATGGTATAGTGGTGTTTGTATCTTACCTTTAAACTATTTAACTATTAACTTTGGGCAAGTCACTTTAGCATCAGCTTCTTCATCTCTAAAAGGGTGATAAAACCACCAATCTCAAAAGGTTATTCTGAGGAATCAAACTACTTAAGTGAAAGTGTTTTGAACCATAAATCCCTTTTTAAATGTCATTTAAGAAATTTCACGTCACTAAAAAAACTCAGAAAGCTTAATCCACTGTAATCTTTCATTATTCAAAAAATGTATTAGGATGAACTCCTTCAAGGAGTTAACAGCTTGATGTGGAAGACAGAAATTAAAACAAATAACTGCAAACTACAAAGTGGTAAGGTTGCCTACAGGCTGCTATAGGAAAATGAGAGAATATGATACCTAATGTGAGGAAAGGTGTCCAATAGCTCAATTATCATCATTTACATGAGGCTTCGACTTTGAAGGAAAGGCTGAGAGTAGGCTTGGCAAAACAAACTCTTGATAATAAATGTAAATTAACTTAAAAGTGTGAAGAGTAGAGAAAAAAGTTTTACAAAGTTGTAATTAGTCAATAATGTCTTTATCCGGAAGGGTCAACACTGCAGTTAAGAAACTTAGCCAGGGCCTAAGTTTTTTAATTTTTATATTCATTGCAATACTTTACACAGTGCTAAGTATATAAAAGGTATCAACAGTCATTTGATAAAACAATACCTACTGAGGTCAACTACAGTTCTGAAACACTCCAGAGGAAGATTCTCTCATGAGGTAATAGTCAGATATCAGCTAGGGCTGCAAGCACATTCACATGGCTGTCAAACTGGTGCTGGCTGTTGGCAAGAGGCGTCAATTCCTCTCCATGTAAGACTCTCCACAGGGCTGCTTGGGTGTCCTCACATCATGGTGGCTGACTTACCCCAGAATGAGCAATCCAAGAGATCAATACAGAAGCTGCAATACCATTTGTGACCTAGCCTTGGAAACCACACACTGTCATATCATATTCCATTGATCACATAGGCCAGCCCTGATTGAATACAGAGGAGGGTAGGGAACCACATAAAGGTGTAAATACTAGGAGACGACTTTGGAGGCGGGCTATCACATGCCCTCTATCCCATTTTAATTATTAAGCATTCAAATGTCATAATTATTTACCAGGCTCAGCAGAGTGAGTAGAGAATACAGAAGAGACAGAGAGAAATTATATATTTAATTTAGATGAGTCCATGTGAGTGAGCCATCTTGGAAGTGGATCCTCCAGCCCAAGTCAAGCCTTCAGACGCCTGCAGCCCCACCTGAGACCGGACTGTAATCTCATGAAAGATCCCAAGCCAAAACTACCCAGACAAGATACTCTCGAATTCCTAACCCACAGAAACCATGAGACAATAAATGATTACTACTGTTTTAAGCCTCTAAATTCCGGGACGATCTTTTATGAAGCATTTGATAACTAATACAAACTTAAGTTGAACAATTAACTTCTGGGCTTAAGGATTTTAAAAACCACAATGCTTAAGAAAAGAATTCAGGCAACCTGAATGATAGAACAAGTTAGAGGCTTAATATGTTTTTGCCTGAGGCAAGAAGAGAAAAAAAGGACTTCCAAAACCTATTAGTCTAGATAGAAATTAGAAAAGCAACACCATCTGCTTTCCAGTTTCAAAATCCCCACTAGCTTCTGAGTATTAAACCAGCTTTTTAAAGGAAAATGTATTTCAACTAACTGTATAAAATGTGATCACTAAAGTTGAGTAAAGAATTTGTTACTTTAATTATATAAAGATATGCCATTAAGAAGTTCTAAAATAAACACGCATCAACACTGAAGGCAATCAAAAAACAATTACTGAACCAATGATCTCAATTACTTATGCTCAGGGAACATTTATTGTTGGCTGGGGTCCTACTCCTGCTCTCTAAGATCATTTAATTAATCCTTCATTTTTCAAATGTTTATTGCCTACTGACTATGTATAAAAATATGCTAGTGATAGACAAATTAAAACACAAAGTCCTATACTCAAGGAATTTATAGTCTAATGGAAGAGACAATCAAGAAGAAAATAATATGAAGGGATAACTGCTCTCTGTATAGGGAATTACAATCGGAGTGCAGGAGAAACACCAGTCTTGAATAAATAACAACTACACAATTTAGTAAGTGGTATAAAGGCACTCAAGGCAAAAGCACACACAAAGGCATGAAAAGAACATGGCCTTCTGGAGAACTCTTTCACTTACTCTTTCAAATCCTGCTATCTTAAATATCAACAAAGCTCCTCACCAGAGCAAAAGCGTCCACACATGAGCATCTAACTATGGTGTCAGCAGATGCTCATACAGTTACATTCTGCACTTATGAACAGCCTTTTGGAAGGATCCTAGGCTGTTCCTAGAGGGCCTTCAGCAAATTTTTTTTTTAGCTGAAGAATGTATAGTGCCTATAGGTAAGTGAGGATAGGTGAAACAAAAAGCAGATAGGCAACAGATAGTGAAAGATCATATACATCATGCTAAGGAATTTGCAGTGTATCTTGAAGGAATTCATGGGGAAACCCTAAAAGATTTGAACAAAGTTGTTAAGCTAAGAGGCATCATGTACAAAGAGAGGAAAAAAGGGATCAGGTGACAGAACAAGATTTTTTTAATAAAGCAGGAGAAAAGTTGAGAAGTTCTAATCTGGTGACTTCCATTTATTCTATGGGATAAGAGAAGGGTGTGTTGAAGGAATAAGGATAAGGAAAGCAAGAAGTATAGAGAAATTGAACAGCCACTCTAGAAGTGGCTACCACAAGGAATGGGAAAGAGAGATGACTGGGGCCACACAGAAAGTTTTTTGAGCACCTCTGAGGGTCCAGTTCTAAGTGCTAGAAACGACAAATTGGAAGTAAACTCAGGCTGTCCAAGCCCAAACTGAGCCACCAAGCCCAAGTTTCTATGACTTTTTTTTCCCAGATGGCCTCAGCAGTGCTGATGTAGGAATAGAAAGGATGATAGATTGATCTAGGATTGAGGAGAAAGATAATGATACCAAATATTAAGGAATTTGTCAAGAAAGTGAATGAAGGGAGGAACAGTCCAGTGAAGAAATTAGAGGGGATCAACACACTGAAAGTCAAAGATTTAGTAGGACTAAGGGAATAAGACTGCTATTAAGGTAGGAGGCTGTGGTCAGATTGGAATTAAGATAGGAGAGATGGGGAAATTCTAGACAATCATGAAGTCCACGTATGGTCATGGCTGTGGGTGGCTTGAACAGAATGAGGATAAATGTCAGTGAACCTGAGGGAAAAAAAAGTGATAATAGGGTTTGGTCTATTCATTAAGTCAATGAAGTCACCCAGAAAATCAGTGGAGGCATAACCAGAAATGTAGAGGAGAGCTATAAGGAAGGGTAGAAGATAGAATATTATCAATTCATCCCCCTTCAGCAATACCAGAAGTCCCCAAAACTCACCTGGCTCAAGGACTCAGATCTATTCTGTCACAAATACTACTCCCAAACTACCTGGGAAGTCAATTGTGAGGACATGTCTATCCCATATCATAATTTTCTACCACCAATGCCAGCTACATATTTCATTTAGCTCATGCCTGAGCTAAAAACAAGAGCTATATCCTTGAAAGCAACTACATAGAAGAGAACTCCACTAAAGGTACATGCCTAAATTTCATCACTAAAATGTTTTTGGAACATGGTTCTAACATTCACGATAACCAGGAGCAATGATGCTTCCACTTAAACATCATGCACCACAGTAAATTCCCTGTAGCAACAGAGCCCAGCAATGTGACTAACATAGAAAAAATAAAGAAGAGCTTCCAAATTTTAAGATTTATCATAAAGAGATACTATGCAAAGCAAAGCATAAATGTTTTTATGTATAACATGGGAAAAAAAGCCAAACAAACAAACAAAGACATGTTTTTCCTTACCGTTCTGGGTCAGTATTTACTCCAATAACTGGTTTAAGTCTGTCCAAGACTTTACTTGCTGCCAGAAGCATTGTGCCATCACCTAAAAGACATAAGACATAACCAGATTTGTTATAAAACTAGTTTTTAACATCCTTTTGAACACTAGGACTTTTGTTTTAACAATCACACTCCTAACCCACCCTGCTGACTGCCACAGTCTACTCTACTTCCTTTCTACCCACTATCCCTTTGTATTCTCTCTCTCACTCTAATCCAGGATTTCTCAACAGTGGCAACATTGACAGTTTAGGCCAGATAATTCATTGTTGTCGGGGCTGTCCTGTGCTTTGTAGGATGTTTAGCAGTATCCCTGGCCTCTACCCATTAGATGCTAGTAGTATCCCCCCACTGGGAACCACTGCTCTAATTCTATCACTTCTATTAACTAATACTCTTTCCTTCTCTCATAACCTCAGTCCAAATTCATAAATTATTTTAATGAGAATATATCCAACAAAACGTCCAACTTCAGATTTTTCTCTCCAACAAATGCTGTCAATTTAAAGCTTTAGAAAGAATGTTCACTAATCTAACAATACAGCTCAGGAAAAAAATAAGTATATTGGGGCCAAAGGGTAATGGAATTTATCTAATCTCATTAAACTGTTACACAATTTCCACTTTTTTTTTTTTAAGACTGGTATAACTAAACCAAAACACAGTTACAACTAATCCTTTGAATCATATTTGAAGTTAAATGCACACCTTAAATAAACAGAAATACAAACACGGAACCTCACAGTAACATCATTCACTAAAAAAGTGAAAAGCTATGTAAAGCAGACATTTTTAAACCTGATCCTAAAAATCCAAAATTTTGTCTTATGGTAGGACTCTGAAGGCTTTACTACAGCTAGACCACAGGGTATTTGGAAATATGAGTATTAAAGAGCATTTCTGTATTCCAACATCTTTACCTCTATAAAACTATTACCTCCTGCAGCTATGACAGCATCTGCCCATCGAACAGTTTCTTCATCATATTCTCTCCTCTTTACTAGTCGAACCTCAATTCCCTCATTCCTAAGAGAAAAAAGTAAAGGTTATATAAAATTTCCACAAACAACATAAAGAAGTATGGTCTCCGAGAGGCAGATTATTACAATGGAGATGTAAAATAAGTAAATTTGTTTTATAAATAAACAAATTCATGTGCAGTTTCATAAGGTTAGCTCACTTTCATTTAACTACAACAGCCAATTAACTAGGATAAGTCAGAAACATATGAATAAATTGAAAGTTAATGACTATCCCAAATCTGTACATGCTTTAAAAATATCATTTATAGCCCCTGACAAAGAACAATATCGATTAGAATTTCATTTCATTTTCTGCACTCCTTATGATGCTAAAATTAATATAAAAATGGCCCAGAAGGTTAACACCTTGAAAGACAATTTTTTAATTATAAAACTGTATAGCCATTATTTTAAATCCAACAAATACTCATTGAGTGCCAGGCAGTGAAAGTAACTAAAATACTTTCTAATTTGCGTGCCCTCACACTGATTCTCTTGTATACACATAAACTTATTCACTGACTGCATTTAGTCCTGAATTAACTGAAGTTTCTATAATGATAATTTTTAGACATTCAAAGAATACTATAGTGAACACCCATATAATCCAGTATTCTGTTTAAGAAATAAAACATTACACACACAGGTGAAGCCTGCTGTGTACAGAATTAACTCTTTGTAGAAAAAGCACCTCTTGGGAAGACCAAATAACTGAAAATCTGTGAAATTTCCAGAGTAAAATAAAAATTTCCTTAGAAACACTGTAATATCAGGTTCATTAACCACGATACAATTTTCTGAAAATGATTTTACCATGGCAGTCTTTACTAAAAAGTCTAAGGATTAGCTGCTAGTAAAAATAAAAATTGTTAAGTCCTAAATACAAAAGCCCACCCAAGACCCGATCCCACAGACTTACTGTAAACTATCTAGAATATGCTGTACATTTTTGGTGTGAATATGATGTCGTTCAAGCAGTCCACTGTAGCTAGAGCCCTTCAATGCAAGCTATATAAAAATAAAACAAATTTTGTCTTATTACATGATATATATTACACATTGTAACATATTTCCTTAAAAAGCCCTATATAAAATAGAATGGATTTTCCTTGAAGGTACATTTTTTTAAAAATTATTTTACTGAGGTCATATCAGTTTATAACATAGTGTAATTTCAGGTGTACATTATTATTTATCAGTTTCTGTATCGACTGCATCTTGCTCACCCCCAATAGTCTAGTTTTTATCTGTCACCATACATATGTGCCCCTTTATCCCTTTCACCCTCCCCCCCACCCCCTTCCCCTCTGGTAACCACTAATCTGTTCTCCTTATCCATGTGTTCATCTTCCACATAAGTACATTTTAATGTCTACCTGTGAAACCTACAAGTTTAAACTTAACTAGAAAGTCTCATTCCAGACAATCATAATTTGGTTTTAATAACAAACAGCATTAAGTTTCCTGAATCATGTAGTCAACGGGATCTCAAAATCTGCATGTTTTACAGCTTGAGTGTTTTATTTTTAAAATGGATTTTTAACATATTGCATATGGCTACTTGAGGAACAGAGATAAACTAATATTTTAGAAGGCAGTTAGACGACCTTTGTTCCACTTGAATTTGCAGCTCTCTTGTGTCTAGATTTATGAACTCTATTTGGAATTTACCCTACACAATCTAAACAAAAGGCTGGTTAGCTCCCTGAGAATGGATAACTTTTAGATATAAATGCATATATCCTTCAAATTCTTTCCTAGTTGATTGGAGTGACATTTTATAATGTCACAATCTTACCATTCTCCTTATATAAAGCCTGTGTCTTCTAAATAATCCATAAAGTAAAATGTTGAGAGAGAATTTTAGAAATATCCTCAGTGAACATCCATTTAACTACCAAGTAGGACATTTGTCCACTAGAGTAAGTGCTAGAATTTAAAAGCATGTTATTTTCTTTCTTTCTCCAAGTTTCCTTATACATTGCCACCTTATGATACAAAATCAATTTTTCAAGTAATTGTCCAAAATATAATCTTAAACATATTCTTTTAAATCATTACTTACTGAATTATAAAGTAAAACGAATTTTTAGATAGCATTTTTAATAATATGTATTTTACTTTTCTAAAAAGTTTATAAAAATAACATGGAAAATGCATATATAAAGAAAATTAAAATTACATATCATCTTATTACTTATAACAAAATAGTGTTAATATTTTGATACTTACCTTCCCAGTCTTTTGTTTATGAATATTGGGTTAAGAGTTTTAAAATAGTTTTGTCCTTACTCTATAATCTAAAGGGAAATGTATGGTCCTCAAAAGAGGAACTGAGGACCCATTTGGCTACTTGAAAATTAATACATAAATGTTAACTCACAAAGATATACATATTAGATCAGACAGCTTGTACAACAGTTTAACACCTAGACATAAGCCTCATTATATTCAGACAGAGCAAACGAATGTCAAGAATTTTTTTTTAAAGGAAAGCAATAACTACGGTAATAATTAGATAATCCTTCATTTACTTTAATCAACAAATCAAACCAGGTTTGAAAAACCATTCTAAGAGTAGAATTTATGAACATAACATTAACATTCAGATTATTACTATCATCACCCAACTACGGATTAACTAAAAAAACTGTGCTAACCACCTCTCAATGAATATGGATCACAATGCTTTTCTTCTCTACTCTCTCCCTGGGAATCTCTAGTTTCAAGGCTTTAAAAGACACCTGTATGTTGATGCTGATGACTCCCAGTCCCTATCTAATCCTGGCCTATCCTTAGGGCTCCAAATGAATATACCCAACTGTGTATTTGACATCTTTCTCTGGATATCTAACAGGCATCTCAAACTAACATGCTCAATATCAAGCCCCTGATTTTCTAGCAGACTAGTTACCATGGTATATTATTTTGTTACAATAATTACCTCTCATGAGCTCAAGAGTGAACACTTTACGTAGCTAGAAATTAAGCCCTAAAAAATGTATTCATTCAAATATTTGAGTGCCTACTACTGTGTTCATTTAAACATTAGTTGAGCTCAATGAAATTATTAAATGGGGCACTGCAAACTGCTAAGCACAATGAGAACTAATTCAAATGTACAGTAAGTCTATTACAACAGTTTCATCAAAGAACCTGCTTCTAACTTGCTATAAATAAAACTTAAGGGTAGCTAGCCCTCAGACTTCAATTCTCTGTCCAGATTTTTATCTTATGTTCCAGTTCTTGGTTTGGACAATACAGAACTTGTACCCAGGTATAAAGGACATAAGTACTACTGTATGGGTAGTAGAAACTCTAGTCTGGTGGTTCAGAAGCTTTTGTACTTACTTCCTGGCTCTCAACAAACTCCAGAAAATTAAGATTACCCAGCAGTTAAGTGTTAGGAAATTCCGGTTTAAGACGGTAAAGGGGGTTTGAATTTGTGGGGAAAATAATTTTGGAGAACTAAAAACAACTTCAAGTTTTCATGATTTTAATAAGTTTTGCTAGCAACACTAAAATTCCTAAAATTCCAAATCTAGATACAAAATTCATCTAGCATCAAAATACTTAATATTAGAGCAGAAATGTAATATCATAAATTCTTGTTCCCACTTAAATTTCTTCTTGTGAACTAATTCTCTAATAACTCAAGCTCAATATATTTATTTGGAGAATACAAGTTTTTATATTAATTATTTTCTTTAAAGATCTAGATGGTTGGGCTAGTAAGCTTCATTAATACGGACTAGCTAAACTAGGCAGATAAGAGATAAGGCATTTTTAAAAATCACTTACTAAGAAGCATCAATTAGAAAGTCTTAAATCACTATTCAACTAGCTACTTTTTCTTTTTTTTTAAGTTTTTTTTATATTCAAAGGCTGGTAAGGATTTCTAGCTACCCTTCTAAAGTAACAAGACTTCAAAGATTTAAAAACATATTTTAATCAGACAAAAACAAGAACACATGAACTCTTTGTAAAATGTCTTACAATTAAGAGATTAGAAAAATTACTGAAACTGAGAACATTCTTAATTCTGCAATGCTACACCGTAGGTATTAGTAACAAAGTCGTTAATATTTTTTTTTCAAAAACTTCTGTTATTATCTGCATTAAATATTTTTTTTAAGCTTATTCACAAGGATACTTGGAAAAGCAATGTGAATCTAAAAGATCTACAAACAGATGCATTTCAATAAGCAATAGAGTTTGTCCTACAAAATCTCCAAAAGCCAACATCACTTCTCCCCATGTAGCTCTGACATTAAAACATAACAAAGCATGAAAGGAAAATAGAAGGATTTTGAATGAACAGAAATTTACCCACCTTAGGGTCAGACATAATACTTATGCTATTGTACTATTGTATTATTTATTAAAAAGTAAAAATTTTGCTTGACCAAAACTGAATTTATCACAGATACAAATTCTTAAAACTTGTTTCACTAGTCAGTTAAGTGCTACCATTTTGTACTCCATGTAATTTCCATGAAAGCTCAGCAAGGGAAGGAAATAGGACAATGACAGTCTGGTATGTAAACGCACGAGGCATAATTTAGGCACTCTTAAAAGCATACACACTTAACTAAATGGTACACTAAGTGTGACTCAGAATTGCCTTACAAGGATTAGTGGCACTTAATCAACAGCTAGAAAGTCAGCTACTCAGCATCATCAGGCCTACTACACTGAACCCTAAATACTTCTTCACATATATTTGGTATTTATCTTGGATCACTTCTATTCCACTTATCCTTTCTCCCAGGCTCTCGCCTTTACTTTTCCCACTGTTCTCTTCCTACTTCTGCATTTCTCTTTTTAATTCTGGTGACCTACTCCCTTATGTTGGTATTGCTCAAGGTTCCAACTTTGGCCTTCTTATCTGCCCCCACTTCATTTTCCCTGAGTTATCACCCCACTCCACAGACTTGATCTACCAAATATACACCAGTAACTATGAAATCTATACTGTTACCTCAAGCCTTTCTCTTGAGCTACAGGCTCAAATTTTCAAATGCCTACCTTTACATCCACCCACAGGTAAATCAAGTACCTCTCCCTAACGCCATCTAAGTCTGATTGTATGTTATTCCTTCAAATTTGCTCTTCTGAGTCCCATATATCAGTTAATAATACTTCCATTTACCTAAACAACAGAATAAACCCAGGTGTCACCTTTAATTCCCCCCTCACATTCAATCTACACAGCCAGTCAGTGGTGAAGCCCAATAATTATACCTGTAAACTGTTTCTCCATTCCCTCCTTTACATTCGTGCTGCCACTGCTTGAGTTCTGGACAACATCAACCCTTATCTGGTTTCACGCGATAGCTTGCCTCTGGAATTTCTAAACTAGTTCCTTCTTTAAAAGTCTTTATTTCCCATTTCCCAAACCTAACCACCACCACCAGAAGCTTGCTTTCATACTAGTCCCAGAACGCTGAAGTCTTAGAAAAATAGACCCTCATCACTCCACTCCTCAAGGGAAAGAGAGTGAGGCTGAGCAAGGGTTGTATTCTGCTTCTAAAAGATTGAAAACTCCTACAAGGCAAAAACCAGCTCCTTTGCATGACATTTAACACCTTCAAAACGTCCAGCCTACCAGTTCAGCCTCAATATACTTACTCTTGAGCAATGATTTTCAAACTGCCCTTACAATGGTTGCCACATCAATCTAATGATCACAACCAGCATAGTAATTTTTCATGTTATCTTTTATTTCAAATATGAGTATATGTACAAAGTCATGGTGTGAAATTTTTCTGACTGTGGATTACAGTCAAAAACATTTGAGTTCTTTTTGTTGGCAAAAAGATGAACTTTCCCACCATCTTGCTAGTATTGTTCTCTCCCCTTCAAATATAAATTCTTCCTTATTCTTCAATATTTAATTCAAATATCCTAGAAGATAGCATTTCACTAACATTTCTGCCAATGTGATGAGAAAGTCTACCAATGCTGATGAGAAGTGGCGAATCAGGAAGTCATTCAATGCTTACAGAAAAATTATTTGTACTTCTAATTGCAGCATTGTTTTGTAAATAGTGGAAAAACTGGAAACAACCTAATCATCCAAACAACAGAATACTACATAGCAGTTAAAATGAATTAAATATATCAACATAGATAAGTTTCAAAACCAATAGTGAATAAGAAAAGCAAATTTCTAAAGAATAGACACATATTCTAAAAAATATGATTATATTGATTTAACTTTTTAAAGACACAAAATATACTTTTTATGGACACAGTTATATTAATAAATGTACAACATATGCACGCAAAAGATATATATAACAACTTCAGACTAACGGTAGTCTGGGGAGACAGGGAGGGGAAAAGTTGGAAGGACAGGGTTTTAGTTACAACTGTAACATTTCCTTTAAAAGTATCTGAAGCAATTATGGCAAAATAAATATCTGTTAAATTTAGAGAGTTGGATACACAGGTGTCTATTACTTGGTGAAACTTTTCTATATGGTAGAAATATTTCATAATTGAAAATATAAACTTTAAAAAGACCAGTAAAAAGTCTGACGTAGAAGTTGGAAAAAAAATTCAAAGGTCTTCTTTTTCCCCTTTCATCCCTGCCCTTCCCCAAATTATTCTCTCCCTTCTCTGTATTCCCGTGGACCATTTATAGTTATAATATGATTTCACATATTTTCTCCATACATTTGGAAACTCTTGTTTATTCACTTTTGATTCTTCAGAACCTAACAGGATGCCCAGCACTTATCAGGTGCTCAATGAATGGGCTGGTGAAAAAATATTTAGCAGTGACACTTTGAACAAATTAAGTCAATCAAATTTCCAGAATGTTGGCAATAGTAACACTGTAAGCACATATTTTTAAAGCAGATTACTATTTTTATAATTATTTTCTCTATTACAAAAATACTTAATAGAAAGTAAAAAATTCAAAACCATAACTTCCTCCAGGAAATTGGCTTAAAAAAAAAAAAAAACAAAATACCACACAAGCAGAGTTAAATTCAACAAATCTTCAGTTACTTCAGCGGTCTATCTTAGTAAAAGAACCTACTTTGAAGTGACCAAATCAGTGCCGTTTTAGGTACATAATTTAATAAATATAACAGTGGCATTTACATAATGATCATTATTGTGGCTGTAGAATTAGAATTAATTATTCTGCTTTAAATTAAATTACATAAATTATAGATTATTTAATTTGATCTTCCTAAAAATTATGTGCAAAGGGAAAAGCAGACATTATTATACCTATTTCAAAGCCAAAAAGGCTGATAGAGAGAGGTTAGGTTATTTGCTCAATTTTACAAAGACAATAAATTGTGGCGCCAGGATCAAAACTCAGAACTCCTGCTGTTAATCCAGGACTTGTCCACTACATACTACTAACATTCCTACATCAGCCATAGATTTCACTCCTGCTTGAGAACTGTAACTACTCATCAGGCCACTAAGCCTCAATTACAATGATTAAATTACATAGGCCAAGAACTATTCTGTTCCTTGTCTTGTCCTAATTCTACCCAACTTTCAGTTAGGAAGAAGAGAGCCAATTGGCTGAACTCTCCTTGAATGCAAATGTTTTACAAAGGTTGGTCTATTGACTCCTGCACAATCCACATCTAGTGGTTTATTATAAAGTAATATGCATACAATAAATTTTCTTAAGGCATGAAATAAATGGCCCACTTGCTGATATTTTGAAGTACACACTTCTGTTACATATGACAAAGGTCAATAACAGTGAAATAAAGTCGACTTATACTTTACCAGCTGAGAAAATATTAACGTGCATTGATAAACACTTTTTTTCTTTTACACAGAGCTTAATTCATATAATTAAGAATACAGGAAAAGTAATCACAGTAAAAATTATGTTATTTACAATCTCATGTCTTGTCACATACTTGTAGTTTTTAAAACCTCCCCCAGGTAATCCTGATACACAGTGAAGGTTGAAAATCAGGACTCTAAAGCACATTGGTCAATGATTCTGTTAATGGTGGAATTTCAGCTATTGTGATATTCAATCCTTTTACATCTTTATGAGTCTCCTATTTAAGTGCAAATAAAACCTCTATTTTCCAAGTTGTGTTCCACAAAATTTAGAATGTTTTCTGCCAAAAAAAAGAAAAAAAATCCCATGGTCAAATAAAACTCATCTTTTGTTTAGGTTCATATTTCTCAAACATATTCAACCATGAAACCTCTTTCAGGGAACTCACATTGGCAACCTCCACCTTAAGCTTTCAGCAGCTAACATCTTCTGGAAGACTGACAGCTGGAAATGAAGCACTAGACTGGAAGCCTCACAGAAAAGAACTAAAAATGATTTTTAAAAACAGCAGAAACATTTCATCATCTTTTTTAGTGGGGATAGGAAGGCCAAGAAGATGATGAATAAGATGCAGTCCTTGTCCTCAAATCTAGAGAAGAAAATAATCACAGATTGTACTCTAAGGTCAAAAGTTCAAAAACATAAGTATTATGAAGATACAGCAAAGAATACCTAACACAACCTTGGTAGCCAGAGAGAGGCACTGCAAGGTTACCAAGGACAGCTTCCTGTGAGAGTAATGTCTGAGCCTGACCTCAAAGGAAGAACAGGAACTGGCTAAAGTATGGAGGAGCATTCAAAGCAAAGTGGGCTGCAAGAGTAAAGACACTGAGAGATGCAAATCAACCCATCTTGAAATACGATTATTCGCCAGAGAGAAGGTTTTATTTAAAAATATTTTAATATATACCAAATAAGAAATGAGCAGCTTTCATTCTCGTCTCCCCCCGCGCCAAGTCTTACAACCCCAGAGACAAACTCTTTTAATGGTTCCCATTTTTAGTTCTTTAAAAAAATTATTTTTCCCCTACCAGACGACAAAGACCCCAAAATGTGATAAACTGTTTATGGAAAAACAAGCACCTTCATACATTGCTGGTGAAGGTATACATTGGTAAAGCCTCTAATGAAAGCAATTTGGCAATACCCATTAAAATTTCAAATGCGCCTGCCTTTTGACTCAGTAATTCCACTTTTAGGTATTTATCTTACAGCTTGATTCGCATATGTATGAATTAACACAAATATTATTCATTATAGAATGTACTTTAATAAATTAAGGCATATGCACATAATGGAATGCTATACATACCATTAAAAAAAAAAAAACAAGGTGTACAATAGCTTAAATAGTATGTTACCATTGAGTAAACAGGGATGGACAAAGAAAGAATATTTCACTGTATTAATTTGTGTGTAAAATGGATTATTTCTGGAAGGAAACACAAGAAATTGATAACACTGGTTACTTCTATGGACAAAAACTGAGTGCCCAGTGACAAGAATAAGAGAAAGACTTTGTTATATACCCTTCTGTATCTTTTACATTTTGAACCATTTTATTGCACTACTGATCCATAAATAAATAAAATAAAATCAGTACATCTAATGAAAATTAAAAGCAGTCTGAAATAAATGGAAAATTCAAGTTCAAGACAAGAACTGATCAGAAATGAAACTCAAAAGGTGGTAGGAGCCACTTCATGAAGGGTCCTTGTTTGGCATTTTAAGGATCATGCTAGTTAGCCTACAACAGTGTTTCTCAAAGTGTGATCTGGGGACCTGGAGATCACAAGGGCCAACCTGGAGAGCTTGTTAAAAATGCAGATCTCTGGACAGAGTCAGCAACCTCAAGGATATAGTTCAGAAAGGCAGAGTCTGGGAGTTCTCCACAAACTGAACCAGAATCTTGGGGGCTAAGGTTCAGGCATTTGCATTTTGAATTCCCCGGGTGACCCTACAGGTTATGCAGATGCTTTTAAGGAGTTCTAAGCAGAGGAATAAGTGGCCAGATGTTCACTTTAGATAGACCACTCTGGTGCCTGTGTCTGGAAGATGTGAGGAGTGAGGTTCCGTTAGAAGCTCTGGCAGTACTCCAGATCGTGTTCTTTAATTTGATAAATACTCGTACTGCATACACGACACTCATTGCACACCATGTGGCAATGCATTATCTGCCCAAGAACTACAACCTAAGCTACCCCATCGTTTTCAGGAAACAGAGTAAGGGAAACAAAATCCAAGGTGCTACGTTTCCCAAATCTGCTAAGAAGGCAATAACTAGGAATAATTTAATCCAATAATTAAATGGGACCAAAATGAAATTATTCTATCCCATTATGAAAATAATTTTTTAAAAAAACTAAAAATGGAACCCATTAAAAGAGGTTGTCTCTGGGGTCGTAAGACTTGGCGTGGGGGGAAAGAATGGAAACTGCTCATTTTTTATTAAAATATTTTTACATAAAACCTTCTCTTTGGCCAATAAGGCATGCTAAACTTTCACGATGACAAAACCCTTTCCAATCAGCTTCAATTCACCTGAAGGTCTAATTTGTGAGTGTCATGGACCCTGTTAATAAAAGTTCCACATCTGCCAACAGCTACATCTCTTATGATGAAAGTAAACTGTAATAATAGTTTAATTACCCCTTGCAAGGTCAAGAGCTGGCAGAGTTGGCAGAGCTGGTAGAGAGGTAAAATCCTTGACTAGAAATCCTCTATTCACAAGAAAAGTCCCTGATCACTTAGGGGAAGGGAAAAGTAAGATTTAAAAATAAAGCAATGTAACCAATTTCAAAGGGTAAGTGAAAGTCAAACCTTGACCCAGCGTGAAGGAAGTAAATCTATTTTGTACACGCTTTATCAAGTAAGAAGTATTTCCTCTAATTGTTTAAGTTTCCACAAAGTTAGAAAACCATGAGGCTTCAGGGTATAAAATTATACTGGCACTCCATCCCTCTTCTTTCATTTGCATTTTAACAAGTAACCTAATAGAGATCTATTTTGCAACAAAACCACCACCACCACCACAAAAGAGAACCCTCCGATACAAAACTTCAGGTTACCACTCCAGACACAGTAGCCATGGTGCCAGAAGACTCAAGTAAGCATATGGCCACTGTCTTTTATACCCAATTCACATGATGCATATACTTTAGTATCTTTTATTGGCAAAACAGCAAACAATGTTAATCATCTTACCACTCCTGTTACACAATCCCATTTTAGAACAACTTCACACAGCTTAGTATTCTTTGGCCTGTTCCTGATCTCTGGTCTGGGCTCTACCTAACGCTATTCCATTCTGAATACTGGCCTTAATATAAACGATAAAACTCAAATCAGTAAGGAACTAATCCAATAAAATTTAACTGAAACGACAACTATTTCAAAACTGTGTTCTATAGTCCAGAAGTTTTACTTCAAAGTTTTCTTACCCCGAACAGCATTACCTAGTGATAGACAAATATTTACCTATTAGAGATGTCTCTTCAGATATTCAGAGTGGGTACACCACGTAGTCTGATTTTTAAAGACTTATTGACTTGCCTACATTTAAAAAGTTTCGATTAATGGCAATCTAGTTCAGAGGTCCAAGAATTAATCTAATTCAGACGCCACCCATTTTCTTAAGGCCTTGAAAAAGTTATCCAGAGTTTCAAAACACCAGCACTGGAAAGGGCCTTGGAGGCTATCTAGTCCAACCCTAATATTTCACATACTGAACTCGGTGAAAGCACTTTGAAAGCTGACAGGACTAAACAAAAAGTATCATTTTCACCCATAAGGGCCAGAGAAGTTAAAAATACACATAGGAAGTTAACCACACAGAAACCAAGCCTAAAACTCCAAGCTCCTGACCCCCAATCCCACACTCTGAACACATCAATCAAGTGTACTACTTTAAATTGTTGTTGGAGGCTTCCAAAATATTGTATGAAGAACATATTTATGGGTATATGGTATTTGACAATTTCTAAAAAGTAGATTTTGCAAAATCAGGAGTACAACCCAAGAGACACATCTCTTTCCCCAAATAGAAACACTTGCTTCTGACATTTTTATTCCCTGCCTCACCCCAATTTCACTCCCTAACACAAGCGCGACTACTCCAACCTCCTGCTCAAACTGTTTGTTGATTTACTCTTTAAATGATGCAAATGTTTATAAACTGCTACCTTCAAACACTTAGGGAAAGGAGAGAAAACAAATCTGCACCCAGCACTTCCATCACATGAATGCAGGGGCCCTCTTCAATTCACTCAATAAAGAATCAGGAAGCTGAATGCTGAAAATAGATTCAGGGCCTAAACTAAGATGATTTACAATTTCATTTGGATACCTCTGCAAAATAGTACAAAAAAACTTTCTGAAAATTACAAACCAGAAATTTAGAACAGGCTGTCTACTCTTGCACAGAATTCTACAAGATTACAGTTACAGGCAACTAATTACAACACCTTTGGGTGCAGTGTCAACAATTAGAGATTTCCAATGGAGATTTTTCTGGACATACTATTCCCGGTAGCATCTTCACTCTCCTTTTCCTAAAGTTGGTGGGTAGGGGCATGAGATCAGAAGGGAGATAATATTCAGGGGTTTTTTTTTTTTTTCTTGGATGGATTTACATACTTTGCAAAAATATGCAAAAATATTAATAAATATCTATTCCAAATATAATCTTAGAGGTACAGCTACTTTATAGACGTACACTTTTTAATCCATAATTACCAGGTTCACCTGCCCTTTGTCTTGACCTTTCTCCTTAACAACATATACTATTCAAAGTCAAACTTTCTCCCTCATCCTCCTGGTACCAAAGACACGTGGACTTTCAAAACCAACTGCTGGAACCTCGTCTGAGGACCACGTTCCAGCACGGAAAAGGCTCACTCAGACCGGCTTTCCGGAGTGTTCCAGGCCCCACAGTCGGGCAGAGTAAAAGGGGGTGTGTCCACGGTAACTTCCCAGGGGGCCCCCTTTCTCCCGGTCTCTGGGCGGCCTGGGGAGCTGTTTCCAGAGCGTGCAGACGTCAGCCACCCGCCCGCCTTTCTTGGGGCTGCTGCTGCTATTCCCAAAAAGAGGGTGGGGGTGGCGAGGGCACAAATGAATCCCCAACCCCCTCCCACTTGGGACCCCCTATTCCCCACCCAAGGCTTCCCCGAGATGCCCAGCCTTGGGCGGGGGCGGTCTCTGCACTAACAGTGACCCCCCCCCCCCCACACACACACACAGGCAAGGGGGTGTCTACGAGCGAAGCCAGAGGGAGTGCGGGACAGCGAGCAGGGCAGGCACAGCATCTAGGGTGCCCTGGGAAGAAAGGTCGTCCCGAGAGGGCGCGGCCGCTCCCCAAAGCCGCGGCCGAGCCAGGGCGCGAACCGGGGCCCGGCCGAGCCGAGACCCAAAGGCGGGGCCGCCGGGACCCACCAGCTGCTTCAGGTCCTCCTCTGAGAGCTCCGCGTAACGGTACCGCTGCTGCTCGAACTCGTACCGGGTGGTTTTGGCCACGACCACCACCCGGGACGGGCGGAAGCCGCCGTCGGGGCGGCTGCCACAGCCCGCCAGCTCGCGCGGCTGACCCTGCCTCAGGTGCCCCAGGTGCCGCCGGCCGCCGCCGTCACCGCCGAGCTGCGGCCGCGCCGCGGGGCCTCCTGCGCCCGGCCCCCTCAGCGCCGCCGCCCGGCCTCCCGCCACGCGACGACAGCTGCCCAGCAGTAAGCCCCGGTAGCAAGTCATCATCGGCCCGGCCGGGGCTGCAGGCCCAGGCTGCTGCCTCCGCGCCCCGCCGCCCGGCCTCTAAGTTCGCGCCGGGCGGGCAGAGGTTAAGTGCACAGCGGTGCGTGGCCCGCGCCGCGAGGGGGACGTGCCCAGACGTTGACGGGGGCGGGGAAAGCCGGGCGATTGGAAGGCGGGAGATCCCACGCGGGGGAAAGATGGGCGGGGAAGAGCTGGAGGCCTCAGGGCGGTGGATTTTGTTTGTTTGTGTTCCGGTTTCCACCCACGCCTGCGCAGTGGCCGCTTCGCCGCCCGCCGGCCGACCTCTCGCTCCACCTCCTTCCCTGAGGTCGCTCTACGGCCACCCCCAGGCCAACTCTCTCAGCCAATCAGAGCCCGCTTAAGGTTTCGGAGCCCGAGGAGCTGCGGCGATTGGCTGCGGCCCGAGGAATCCAGCTGGAACCGGTCTGAGGCGGCGCCGGGGGCGGTGTGTGGGGTTTTGAGCGCCTGGCGGGAAGCAGGTGCAGCGCATCTCCTCGCCAGCGTCTGTCGTTTTTCATTATTGCGCCTGAGACTAAACCATATAGGACTAGAGTCTTTCGTTATAGCTTGTAAGAGTAGACCCTGTGTTCTTCATTCAACCAACTCATGTTGGATGGCTCGTATTTCCAACCCTGGACTGGGGGCTGAGGAGACTGACCCAGGACCAGCTACATAATTCCAGGGGCCTAGTGGAAAATGAAAATATGAAGCCCCTTGTTCAGAAGTTATTAAGAATTTCAAGACTGGAGCCTTGGTGGTTAAGTTTGCCAGCTGGGATCCTGAGCGTGGACCTACACATAGCTCATGCTGTGGTGGCATCCCACACACAAAAAATAGAAAAAAATTGGCACAGATATTAGCTCAGAGACAATCTTCCTCACCAAAAAGAAAAAAAGAATTGCAAGACAGGCAGAGAGCAGTGAGCCAAGCGCCAGGCCGATGTAAGCATAACTGCACAGTTGGTAGCCGGTGCTGACCGCGAACAAACTATAAAGTGCAGAGGGAGAGAGAGGAGTAGCCTTTGAGGGAGTTAAAGGACTGTGAGTAAAGGAGTCTGGCCAAATGGGGCATTTCTAGATGGGGAGATATGGTTGAAAAATGGGATAGGAAAAGAGTGAAAAATTAAGAATGTTAATTTGGACTTTATCTGATAGGCAGTAGTTAGCTTTTTGAAGGCTCTTTACAGGAGAGAAGAGAGTCCTGAAAGCAGTGTTTGATGACTGTTGATCTAGCTTTGAAATGTTGAGCAGATTGGGAGGCAGGAGGAGGAAGGGAGCCTTGGGCACTGCTGGAATAGTTACACATGGACCTGGGGGAGGGTCCTAGTCATGGAAATGGAAGAAAATGATTCTGTTATAAGGGGAGAACCGGACAGCAGTGCACATCCTGGTGTTTATCCCTCCTGCTCCTTAGATCCACCTGCTTCGGCATTCTCTTTGCTTCTTGGTAGTCCTAGCACTATCAGTAACTAGCTTTAGGACTTTGGGCAGATTACTTCATCTTTCTGGGCCTCAGATTTCTCATCTATAAAATGAAGGAGTTGAACTAGGATGATACCAAGGTTCTATCAAACCCAAATTGATTCTGAATCTGTGACTCTTACTTTTCACTGGGGCAGCACCACCAACATTCATTCATGGGTTCATTGAATATTTATTGAGTCCCTGCTATGTGCCAGGTAGTATATAGACTGGGAAATACACCATGGAGTCTGGTAGATGTTTAGTTTTAGTAGGTCACTGACCCCTTCTGACCAGGAGTTTTGCCTCATGGCAGCTGCCAATAGTGACTTGTAGTGGAAACCTAAACACACCTCTTAACTTCTGTGGGATGTGAGTTACTCATTTATAACTTGAACATCCTCAAAGTTCTTTCTAGTCTTACTGTTTCAACACTTCATAATTCATTAGATTTTAGGAAGGAAGAAAAGGAGGAAATCACCAATGACACTGAGGTTTAAAGCTTGGATGAATAGGAGAATGTCGATTGATCCATCTGACAGAAAAAAATGAATCCAGAAAACCTGTTTTGGATCAAAGTCTATGAGCTTTGTCATGCATATGTGAAATTTCAGACCTCTTTTCTTCCCATTTCACAGATAAGAACTAAAATTTTTGGATCTCCCCCATTTCCAGCTAGAAACTTACCTACATTGACATTTTCTCAGTTGAGATATCTCTTTGTCCATTGTTATTTTTGGAACGTGTTTCCTTCCACCTCCTCGAAAATACTACTCCATCAAGTTATCCCCTTTAATATATCTTTAATTCTCCCTCTCTACTGGACTTTTTCTTCAATATTTAAACATGTTCATGTCTATGACGTCTTCAAAAATTTTTTAAAAACCGGCCTTTGAAGCCCCAGCTCTTTACATATTGCCTAACTTCTTTTCATAGCTAAGATTCTTGAAAGAGTACTCTATTCATCATTGCCACATCCCTGCCTCCTATTCATTCCTCAACCTGTTGTAATCTAGTTTCTCCCCACCAGTAGTTGACTAATTACTGCTATTTCCAAGGTGACCAAAGATTTGATTGTAAACTCAGAAGACATTCTTCAGCCCTTAATGACTTAATCTTTCTGCAGCGTTTGAAGTGGTTGTCATTTCCTCTTGAAATTTTTTCCTCTGGCTCCAAACACACCAGTACCTAATGGTATTCTTCCTATCTCTCTGTCCGCTTTCTGGGTTCTTCCTAAATTCATCTTCAGGATCTATCCTTCCCTTCTCTTCCCTTCCCTTTTCTCTTTCTCTCCACTCTTCTGCATGAGTTCATCCAGTATTGGGTAATGAAAAGAGCTTGGGTTTTGGATTTTAAAAAAGACATTGGTTCAAATCCTAGCTTTACCATTTAATACATTTGTCAACCATGGACTAGTTCCTTAACCTTTCTGAGCCTACTTCTTCATTTATAAAATATAATAGCACCTTGTAACATTGTAAATATATGTACAAACACCTAGCTGTGTGCCCATTACAAAGTATACAGTTGGCAAATATTAGCCCCTTACCCCTTCCAGGACTTCAGCTACTACCAGTATCTTTAACCCAGACTGTCTCCTGAGCTTCAAATCCTTATTTCTAGCTTCCTGTTGGATAATAGCTCTTGAGTCTTATACATACAATGTATGTCAATGGAGATCAAATTATATTTGATTGGCTGCTATGGGCCAGGCACCCTGCTAGGTGCTGGAGAGAATATGATAAATAAAAGGTAGTCTCTCCCTTTAAGGAACATACAGTCTATGCAATGGTAGAGTTATACACAGGGTGCTATAGAAATTTAAAGTAACAAGTCTTAACTCAGCCTAAGAAGAGTTAGGGAAAGTTTTCTGGAAATGTCATGAGCTAAGCCTTAAAGAATGAGTAGGTGTTAGCCAGAATCAGCAAGAGTGAGAAAGGAATTCCACAGAGGAAACAGCCTGAGCAAAGGTATGGAGCAATGAAATAGCAGTTCTGAATTCCTAGAGAATTTAGAGAGAGGTAGGCAACAGTGCGAGGTGAGGCTAGAGAGGTAGGCAGGGAGAAAGACATGGAAAGTGATATATCCATGCTTAGGAACTTGGCTTTCATCCTGTATTTGCTAGGAAGCCACTAAAAGTCAGAAATGACATGATTAGCTTTGCAAAGATTATAAATAGGAATTTATTAGAAGAAACACAGTGACGAAATGTGTGAAAGATCCTCAACCTTATTAGAAATCAGAAAACTATAAATTAGGGAAATAGTGAAATAGTCTTTTATATCTACTAGATTGGCAGAAATTAAGAAATTTTGGTAATCCTCTAATTTTTTGAAAACTATTACATCATCAAGTCTTTATTAGGCTAACCATTTGCCAGTTATTTCAGTAACTCCTCCAATGCCATAGTTTCCCAACATCATTTTAGAAACTTCAAATGTGTTCATGTATTCCAGTTTGTCTACTCCAAGTCTGATATCAAAAATTACCCAGTACTTGGGTATTATCTGGCCATTGCAAAACAAACAAACAAAAGTGCTGGCATTCATGGATTTAATATCACTTTTGACTACCCTCAAACAACTAAAATAATCTGTAATGTTACTGAGTTTCAAACTCAAACCCCATCTTGTCAAGGCTGGTGTGCTTTTCTAGTGAATGAGTCTACCCAACCACCTGGTAGCCACATCTCAAGCAAGTTTAATTGTTCTCAACCATTTTATGGGAAAAATTATATATCCTTGTGATATTCACAACTTGAAGATTTACAAAAGTTAAGATGTATCCTTCCCAATCCCTAGAACCCTCTCCAGCTCACTTTGTCTACATTCTGACTCTATGAAAGATATACATCCCCCCCTTTTTTTTAATGACACACAGATACTCGAAGACCTGTATAGAATATTAGACCCTGGGGACTGAGGGTTCCTGGCTTTGACAGTAATGGATGTAAAATAATATTTTAAGAGATCATTTTGATGGTCCATAATTAAGCTGCATAGATTGGTAAAGTCCTGTTGAAAGAAGAGAGTGTTTAGATTATCTTAAGATATATAATTAGATATAAAATGTATATCTAGTATATTTGGGGAATATTTATCTAAGTAAATTTTAATAAAAGAAGCTCTTATGAAAATCTAAGAAGTTGTATGCTTTGAAATCACCTACCTAATAACTTGTAAAAATGAATATCATTGTATGATTGCTCTCTTCACATTAAAGGGGGACAAAAGATATAGGAAAGCAAAAAGGATCCGGCTATAAAATGTTTCTATTTTTATTATCCCCCCAAAGTATTATTAAATATTTGCATAAAGATTATAGAGGAATAGTAGAGTGGACAGGAAGTGGGTTGAAAGTTGTAAGCTAAATATCATGTTTCTGTTGTTAGTAGCCATGACGTAATCTGGAAATTTTCGCTCTATGTCTCTCCACCTTCCTCATGTTCTATTTTGGTTCTGTTGCACTGGTATTTCTTTATAGCTCAGAAATTGAGGTGGTCTAATTTTTTTGTTTGGTATATGCAAAGAAGTACAAGGAAAATCACAGAAGGAAAGAATGAATTCAAATTATATTAAAATGTTTGAGGCATTGAGAAATTGCTTCATCTCCACCCTAAGGGCAAGAATGAACACGTCAAGAAGGTAAAGATCTCTGTTCTCTCCTTTACTTTAACAATTTAGTGCGATCACAATGTTCCGATATCAGCTAGGATCTTATGAGAAAAGAGAACCAGTTCTTTAAAATCCTCTCCAAATGTCTCCCTGTTTACATTATGCTTCTAATGAAATTTTTCCACTGTGTGTTTTCTGCATCAGAGTCACTCTTGAATTAAAAAAAGCAACCTTTAAACTTCTGTTTTTGCATTCTTTTTATTCTTCCTTTCATGCTAGAGCTCTTCTTTTCTCTGTTGTTTTCCTTCTCTCTACCTTTCCTCTCTTCCTCTCTCACATTAACTTTTTTTCTCTATTTCTTGATTCATTGCTTAACTGAGAAGTAAAGGACATTATTTACTATATTTCTTCTAGAGTCACTGGAAGAATCAATGGGCCTCTCTTAGTGCCTGACTTTTACTTAGTTACTGAATTATAGGGAAAGAGCAAAACTTTGAAGAATTAACATACTAACTAAATTATAATCTAAAAGAGTTCATTCAACTTTCATGTGCTGAACTAAACTTTCAAGCATTAGCTGAGGTTTAACAATAAGTACATAAATATAATTGCTTTTATTACTGTAAAAGGTATTGTAATGTAGTAATGTAACTTTAAAAACATATGTATTCATATGTATACGTCCAAATGAATACTGTTCTTCAAAGTAGCAGTTTGTAAAGTTAAACCACTATTCCAAATATGTTGTCATTGTTTAAAACGTTTTCAGAAATCATTTTGGAATTGTGAATCATCCCCTTGTTATGGACTGAATGTTTATGTTCTCCCCAAATTCCTATGGAGCCCTAACACCCAGTGTGATGGTATTTGGAGATGGGGCCTTAGGAGGTAATTAGGGTTAGATGAGGTTAAGAAGATAGGGCCCTGGTCTAATGGAATTAATGCCCTTGTGTGAAAGAGACACCAGAGAACCTGTTCTCCCCTCTCCCTGTGCTCCTACAAAGAAGAGGTCACGTGAGCACACAGTGAGATTGGTGGCCCCCTACAAGCCAAGAGAAGAGGCCTCTGAATGAAACCTACCTTGCCAGCACCTTGCTTTTGGACTTCCCAGCCTCCAGAACTGTGAGAAATAAATTTCTGTTGTTTAAGCCATCCAGTCTGTGGTATTTTGTTATGGCAGCCTGAACAGACTAAGATGCCTCTAATGGGGAATTGTTTAGGGGTCACAATCAAAATTCATTTTGAAGCCATGGGGTGATCAAACTGGATTGAAAAATGAAATATGGCTGTAAGTACTAATTTTCTTGTGTAACATGAATTGTCTCTGAAACAAGTCTCAGAAGAGTTGCATCAAAATTCTGTTGCATGTTTGTTGAAATTACTGTAATCTACCATAATAATGGCATTTATGAAAAAATTCACTTGACTATATATATATTTTTTTTAAAAAGGTGTCTATACAGCCACACCTACTAGAATATTAACGACAGTTTAATTGCATAAATAAAGCAAAGAACAAGCTAACATATTTCACTTTTTGTATACTTACTGTTTTGATACATAGGTAATGTATTTTGTTCATTCCTTCAACAACTATTGGATGCTGCGAGTCAAGCATATACAAGGTGCAATAGATACAAGTCCAAGAAATATTCTCTTTAAAGGAATTTATACCATGAATATATAATCTTATAGCATTAGAAAATCCAAAGGTTAAATGAAAATACACATTTCCCAGAAGAAAAACATGATTTAATGAAATGTTATCATGCAGTTACAGTGTTTTTCAAAGAAATGACTCTGGAAATTTTGTAAAATTTGTTTTATGGCCAATGTATGATTGAAAAAATAAATATTTTAGTTAGACATTTATCAAATCCAGCAATTTATAATTTTAACTATTGTATCCATCAATGTGATGAATAGTCCAAATTAGTTATCAAATCCTATTCTAAATTAACTTCTTCAAAAATGATAAATTTTGAACTTCTGGAGTCTATGTATTTCCTAAATTCTGTCATTTTCTCCACAATAATCAAAATGTAAAGCCTCAGAATTATTAGACTACATAAGAGAAAAATTTTAATTGCAACAAATTATATTTCTTGAACTTGTCTATAAAAACTCTTCAAGGAATGAATAGGATCCTCTCATTTAGTTGGGATGGTATAGTTTTCTCAGTAAGGTGGTCTTTCTGTAGATGTTGTCATGTTTATAGTGGGTAGCGCTCATGAACAGGCAACCGACTGTCTGTGGGTCCACCTAGAAGAATCTGATATAAATTTAAAATAATGTATAAAACAATATTATATTCAGATTAGATGTAATATTGAATACAACTGAACATGAATACCCATGAATATGCTTCCTAGTGAGGAAATTAAATATATAGAATCTGTATTTTAATAAGTGACATTTGAAAATGTTGCTAATTTTAAACATGACATTTTCAGATAATTAAAGCCTTCCTTAATTCACGGGCAACAAAGTTTAAAAAATTAGACTTTTTGTTGCTTCCATAACATTTTAGCATTTGTATGCAACACCGATTGGAGAAGGTACTAACTGAAAGGGGAAAAAATAGCAGGGAAAGGAGGGTTCATATGACTGGCATTTACTTTGCATTATTTCCATTGTTTCTCATTTTGTATGAAGATAGTTGCATATCACTCCTTTCCTAAAATAGAATATAATAGAATATAGATTCTATTCATAAACATATATCATTTGTTGATGAAAGAATTTTACCATTTAATCCTCACTGCAAGTTAACATTTTTAATGGATAGCAACTCATTTTCTAATATACCCCATTTTATTGTTGATGATATAAACAGTGTAATAATATAAAAGATAATTTTATTTAGATATTTCTTATATTTCAAGAAATAATAAACCATTTGTTTAATAGTAACAAGAAAAATCATATTGACGTAGTTCTCTGGCTCACTGAGTCAAGCAGTCTGTGATCCCAATCTGCATGTTGTGTGCATTTTTCTTCTTGATTACATTTTTAGTATTAAGCAAAGGAAGATATTTCATCAAGTTCTGCACATGTTCTTTATTAGATTCTTAAATTATGTATGTTTAAAATAGCTTTAAGACTTAAAATGATTAAAAGTTGGAAAATGGTTTGCTAACACATTATCTTTGTAAGCATATCACTCAGTGTTCTGTAGAGCAGAATTCAAGGCTAAATGAAACTATTTCTGAAAATACTTGGAGGACTTTATTAGAACAGCTACATCTATATAACAAAGCTGGGCTTATTATTTCCTTGACAATGTTTTTCTTTAAAAATAATGATGAACTTTAATTTTAAATCCCCTCATCAGGACAAGCACTGAAACCTAAAAAATCTGTTTACTGCTTGTCCCACTTCAACCTTGCTCAATTCATCAATCCTGATACAATAAAAGAAATACATTTTGCCGCAGGCAAAGAAAGTCCTGGAAAATAAAGCAGTCAGATTCCAAAAGGGAAAAAACAGGATTTTCAATGTTTCAAGCCAGATTTGCCTGTGGCTCTATTACAAATATTTACAATTTCTCCTATTATAGCCAATAATAGGAGAATGAGAACAAGTGAAGAGAAATATGAATAAATGGTTGTTTCAGGGTAGCAATGTAATACTTTAAATTGTAAATATGGTCTTTTATGCAATTTATATGCAAATGATATGCAGGCATTACGGTGAGGCTGACTTTTGGTAAAATCCTAATGAAGGCCACATATATTAGACAGTGATTTTCAGCCCCACTCCTCAAATCAGAACAGCTAGGGCTCTAACACCCTACCCACTTTAAACAGGTTTAAAAAACCATTTTTTAAAAATCTGTTTCATGTATTAGGATTGTGTGTAAGATTTCTTTCTTAAACCTCTGACCTAACAAAAGAAAAGTTATTTACCTGATCTATTTTTGGTGACTTGGATGAAATCATCCTCATCCTCATCACAGCTATCACAGTTTAATTGTTGGAAGACCGTTTCTGACTGGCTTTCAGCTTGATTTACATCTTTCTGCTTCTCGAAGCTTCGAAGTGCAACAAGACGATGATGTATTGCTGCATACAGATATCCTGTGTCTTTGGCACTGGCCTGCATGAGGAAAATTAAGCTAACAATATAACTAACTTAATAATAGCCACATTTTACAGATTTGTAATCTTTCACTATTAATAAGGAAGGAATTATGTATCATAAATCTAGAATGTAAATAACCCTAAAAACTAAAGAGTAAAGAGCCAATTCCTCTTGAACCAAATTGAATCCTAAAGTGGATAATTTTATAAGTGGCTCAATTTGTGCATTTTAAACTGAGAAAATGAAATTTTCTGATTAAATGAAATGTGATTTAAAATTTCTATTCGAATTCAAGTTGAAGACCCTCCTTCCTCCACTATTGTAGACAATTGTAGGGTTAAAGGGAGCAAGGAGTTCCATTTCCCTTACATCACTTTACTTAGACATCCCCTGCAAGCTGCATAGCTCTGTGGAATAGCAGAGTTCATTTGAGCAGTCTGTGACATACCTAAACACATCAGAAGTCCTTGCTTTCAATACTTTTCTATTTTTATGATTGCTATTAATGTAAAAACTGATGGCAACAATTACATTGGTACAACATTTACTGTTATTATATTCTTCTTAAAAATTAAGTTGTTAAAATAAAACCAAGGTTAATTATTTATTGCATTTATGTTAGCAAAAGCACATAGCACAGGTATTCAGTATACACTTGTTTCCCTCTTCCCTTTACAGATGAGGTAATTATCACTCAGAAAGGTACAATGACTTGTCTGAGTTTACATAGGAGGTTGGCAAACTGACTGGAACCTGAATCCCAGGGTTTCCGTCATCAAAGTCAGTGTTCTTTAAGGTAACATGGCAGTAGTTTACATATTTGTATCTTTTCACAATTTCAAAGAAAATCTGGAAAAATTTTTCTTTTTGCTGATCCTCCAGAGAGCTATCAAATGTTTCAAAGCCAAGAACTGAGTTCAACTAGCTGCATGCCAACTTTTTGGGAGAAGGGGCTTAAATTATATTTTTTTATTTGCATGTTCTTGAGTTGCCTTAATTACTTTTGGGGGAAAAATAACTATAAGTTAAATAAAATATTTTTGTTTCTCATATTGTGTTAGATATTACATAGTAGGTGTTGAGTAAATATTTGTTGACTCTTGAATAATTTAATTTTTTATGTTATGTGCAAAGGTGCAATTTTTTTAGTAAGTTAATAACAAATTTGAAAGAGTATTTGTAATTGAAATATGAATATTATTCAACTACCTTGACTTTCTTACATTAGATTTTAAATATGCCTTTCACTAGTCAGTAGATTTCCCTTTGACAAATTCATTCAGATGTTTTCATTCAAGAAATTCAGAACAAGAAGTTAAAAATAAAATCACGATATATTTTCTGAATAACAAACTTGCAGTGCTTAAAAACATTGTAATTCCCAGGAATTACCAAAGGAAAATGCTGGTGAGAATGAAAATTGGTTCAGTCTATCTGGAGAGAAATTTGTCAAGACAAGTCAAAACCTTTCTGCAAGAAAATTAACATGTATATACAGAGGGAATTCCTTTCAGCTTCCCTACAGAATTTATAATAATGAACACAGTAAAGTACATATTTAACAAAGTGAGATTGATGGAATAAATTATGGTACTTGACAGAATAGAATTATTTTCACCTATTAAAAGATTTTTTTAAGAATGAACTATTATTTAATGACAAAAACACCCATTTTCATTGATAAGTGAAAAGAAGGTTATATATGTGTATTTCACAATCAAATATTGGCAATCTAATCTTCTCAACTACTTTATAAAGTATATTATTATTATTTTCCTTTGGCAGATGAGTAAAATCAGGTTGAGGAAGGTTAAATAACATGCCTGAAGGTCATACAGTGTGTACAGTATGGCACGTATATATATGTACACACACACACACACACACATATATATACTAAAATATAGTATAAAACCAAAATGCTAATAGTGACATTTGGGAGTGGAATTTGGGTAATTTTTATTGTATTTCACTTGCTAATCTCTAAAAAGTATCCTACAATTTAAAAAGTCAGCATGGGTCAGATATCGAGCAGCAGAATCTAGTCATAGTTAACAGTCTCAGTATCAGTCTTAGGCAGGCTGCTTTACCCACTCAAAGCCAAGGGGATCTGGCCTGGCAGAGTATCAAGTATTATCTCCCTAAATGGTAAACAGGGTTTGGGCATCATTTTACTCTAACATCTTAATACTCAACATCACTTACACCTAACAGTGCATTTACTGGTAGTTAATAAAACCTTTGGTTTTTCACCAATGGGCACTTGCCAACTTTTCTTTCCATTACTATATGAAAGCCAATTTACTTGTATTGTCACCTTGTGCCTGAGTCACCTGGGTATTCAGTCTCCTCCAGTCTTCTGGGTCTCTGCTCATAGAGGAAACTCAGCCATTTTTCTGACCTGATTCCTACCAGCTCTCTCTCTAGTGCCTGGATCTTGTATTTGAGGTCAAGCATTCCCGCTGCCGGGAACAGCTAAAGCTGTACTCCCATCCTGTTACCTTGGAAACTGACTCATGTCCAGAATTGGAATTTGCTGCTGGACTGGGTTGTTTTAATTTGCTAGCCCTGTATTTTTCCATTTCTCACAGGTTCCTTTCCAACGATCCCAAAGCCGTCTTAATTTCAGGATGCAGTATAAACATCAGGCTGTGGATTCTGCTGGCCTCCTAGGAGCCAATCTTGACAATAGGCCCTTTGGTAACTCAGTAAGATTGTTGACATAATTTCAACAGTAAAGAAAAATGCAGAGATTTGACAGCATATATCAATACAAATGTCCTGAGACAGGTACCAATTTATTACTATAGATTTTGGTGTTAATCTCTAAATTTCATATAAAATTTAGGTCTTATAGTAGACTGTAAACAATCATACTGAATGGCTGATTTTTTTGCCAATGGTATAGGTTATTATAATAAAATTAAAAAAAAACAAATTAGTAATTGCAGAGATCTGTAAATATAGTAGGGTAATCCTCTATCACTGAAATTGTCACTTACCTGAATTAAAAACACTTTGATGCTACAGTCTTCTAAATCAGTAGCTGTTATTCGTAAATTTTTGTGGTTTGCTCTTTGAATCTCCATTTGTGCCCAGAGTTTGCTGTTGAGAATCAGCCTCAGGCTGCCTTGATTGCGCATAACTAAAACAGGAAGGTAAACATATTAGACTACAGAATAGTGGATTCTTAGCCTTCCAGGGGAATGTACCATTTTTGTTTTTTCTGTTTTTTGTTTAAAGGAAACCTCTCCTTTTATTTTATTCCATTATATTTTTTTTGTGAGGAAGATCAGCCCTGAGCTAACATCCATGCTAATCCTCCTCTTTTTGCTGAGGAAGACCAGCTCTGCGCTAACATCTATTGCCAATCCTCCTCATTTTTTCCCCCACAGCCCCAGTAGATAGTAGTATGTCATAGTTGCACGTCCTTCTAGTTGCTGTATGTGGGACTCGGCCTCAGCATGGCCAGAGAAGTGGTACGTCGGTGCATGCCCGGGATCCGAACCTGGGCCGCCAGTAGCAGGGCGCACGCACTTAACTGCTAAGCCACAGGGGCCGGCCTGGGAATGTACCATTTTTGAAAGCAAAGTAAATCTTGTAGTTGTTTTTCAGACTGTATTTTCACTATAAATTGTAACTTGACTAGATTATAATTTGGTTTTCAAATTGGGCTTTATTATTTTAGAGACTTTTTTAGCTTAAATGCTGGAGTTACATATTTTTACTATAATATTAAAAAATGGATGAAATTTTAGAACTCTTTTGAGGACCTAGTGGTCTGAAGAATATTTATCCAAGAATTGTTTACAATGGAGAAAACTGAAAATCTTTAAACATTCAAAAAATGGAATTAGTTAAATAAATGATGGTACAGCTATTCAAGATATTATGAACCCATTAAGATTATTGAAGAAAGGTAAATATTGATGTAGAAAGGTGGTCATGATATATTACATAAAAGAAAAAATCAATTACAAAGCAATATAAATACCATGAATCACAAATTTTTCAATATACGTATACATTTATGTATAAAGAACAAAGTCCAGAAGAATATATTCTGTTAACCGAGGCTATCACAGGAAAACAGGCCTATGAATGATTTTAATTTTTTTCCCTTTGTTGATCCATATTTTGCGTCCTCTATAATGAACATGGATTACCTGTATGATACTAAGAAAAGTTGTTTTGTGCTTTTATTGGCCGGCGGTGGAAGGAGTGGAATTAAACCAGAGTAGAAAACAACTAGCACATGCCTTGGGAATACTTGGTTGGGTTATTTAGAAACCTGTTTGCCAGTTACAGTTACTGTTCCTATCCCTAAATTCTATTCCTTACCCATTTCTTGAGCTTGATACCCGAAACTCAACAAATATCCGTATACGTGGATCCCAATTCTATCTGAGGTCTCCTCCACAGCTTTGACAGCTGAACATTGACCGGTAAACCCATCCATCCCGCCCAGGTCTCTGCCTGTGCCCACTTGCAGTTTGTGCCTCTGAACAATGCCCAGTGTGTCTTTCTGGATGCCAACAACCTCCTGAGTCTTTCAGTTTGACTCCAGATTCCGGCCATCACTCTGCCTGCAGGATTCAATAACCACACACCTTTATTTCCTTGGAAGCTGACCCTTCATCCCAACCCACACACCATATTTAGAATGTCAAGGATAAGTTATAGAGCAAATATTCTCTTTTAGAAAAACCATTTTCACTTCAAAAATAATTTCATGAAATTCCTTTAAATAATAATAAGATTACAATTTAGGTGTGTGCTGGGCTCTGTCATAGGTGCTTTACATGGATTATCTCACTGAATTCTCACAATCACTCAATAAGTCATAGACTATTGTTATCCCCATTTTAAACTGATGCAACCAGGGCAGAGAGAGGTTAAGTAACTGTCTGAGATCACCAGTCCATCAGTGGTGCAGCCAGAACTGGAACCCGTGTAGTCTGACATCGGAGCCTACTTTATTTAAACAGAAGCTCCTATAGTACATTAGAAACAATATTGTTTTCAACAGTCTGATTTATTGGCATATTTTATAACACACATCTCCAGAAAATGATATGTACCTATATTGGAAATTTTACCCTGAGAAATAGTGTCTTTCTTTACAAAATGATGCCTTACTTAGTCTTGACTGGAATGTTCCACAGTCACTGCTTGCTGTGTCATTCAGTCTCAAAGCTCCTCTGCCCCTTTCAATCCAGGACTGTGCTGTTTTGTTGAATATAAAAAGCTTGCAGTTGATCTAAAGGATAATATTTTAAAATGTCAAATATATAGAAAATTTTTTTTGAAGTAAATTCTTTCCTATGCTATAACACTTTTATTTGTTTAGTCTTTTATCAGTATAACCTTTGTTAATGATTTATATACCAGCTTTTAAAATTTATTTAACTTTTAAAAACATAAAATTTTTAGATAATTAAAACATCAAAAAGTAAAAAGTTGTACAAAGTGAAAAGTACCCCCAACTCTAGTTCCCCACCTGCAAATTTTCAACCCCTGCAACAGACAATCACTTTTTGCTAGTATTTTGTTTATCCAGAGATATTTTTTATGTGTATCCATGTCAATACATATATATGTTCCTGTATTTTTTCCTATAAATGGTAGAATACCATACATACTTTCTGCATCTTACTGTTTCACTTAGCGCTGTATCTAATATACCAACTTTTAAATTAAACTTAATGTTGTTTGAGCTATACGACTTATTTGAAAGTGAAAAATCATGGAACTATTTGTACGCATCAGAAGTAAGATGTGATACCTCAGTACCCTAGAATTTAATGCTTACCAGTGGTTCTCAAATATTACTGTGTACAAGAATCACCTAGACAACTTGTTAAAAATATAGCATGCCAGAGTCCTTGGCTGTCTTCTTCCTAAGGGACTAATGTGAATGGTTGTAAACCCAACAACCCATTTTCCTGCAAATCACACATACACATGCAAGAATTCAACAAAATATTGGTTTCATCTTTGGAAGCCTCTAATATTTTTATTTAAGCAGCTCAGTCTTCATGAGCAATAAATGATATACAGACCTTTAACACGTTATGTTCTGCTTCCTCCCCTGTTATTACATGAATTTTCTCCAGCAAGCATTTTGGTGATGGCTTAGAAGAGAAAGCAGCAGCTGATTCAATTAGGGATATGTTTTTAATAAAATCTGTTCCTAAGAGAAAATAGAGGGGGAAAAAACACATAAAAGGCCCCGTTTTCTCTACTATACAAGTTCTTTGTTGCCTCTGTTAACACACAGGTCTCTATAGCATTTTATAACAATGAATGTTTCTAAAAAATCAAACTGCCTGAGTTCAGGTAAATCTCTTTAATGACTCCCCATATCATTAAGTCAAAATTTTCAAAAAGCTTATATATCATGTGACCATGTTTATATGCTTTAACCTTTACCAAAAAATTGTAAAACTCTGGACTATTGTTTTTGTATTTTATAGATATTAAACAAATGACATAGAAAACCAGGAAATAAGATAGTTGAAGTAAATGCCTTGCAAATGAAATAATTCTTACTTGAGTTTGGAGAGGTGATAGGAAATTTTAGAGTAGATTTGAATGGTTTTTCCGTGGTGTATGAATCATTTTCAAGTTGAGGCTGGGTGAGTTTTTGAGTACCCTAGGTGGGGGAAAAAAATGTATTACTTAATTTTATCCCTATATATTTGCAGTAAGCCAAAAGATACTTTTGTTCTTCTGTCTCAACAGGGCAAACAAACCGAGCTGCTATGTTTTTGTTTTGGGCTCCTATGTGCTGAACAGAGAACTCCTCCCTATCATTAGAGGACCTTGGTTCTGATCCTCAGGAAGCATAATCGAGTTACTACCAGCCTACTTCAGGTGGGATCTAGTTCCAGGGACAATGGGAGAAGGTTTAGAGGCCCAAAAGGAGGTAGCAGCTGTTCCACCAGACTAACCCGACACCTAGAAGGAGCTGCAACCATTGTCACTGTTTCAAGGCATTTCAGTATTCCCACAAATCCACGCTTTCTACCCACTTCATTACAAAAAATTAAAGAGAGAACTCACTAGCTGTCTCAGAGATCATCTTTATAGGAAGAATCCTAACTTTGCCTGTAAGACATTTTTTTGCCAACAATCGCTTTTAAAGCTGCCTACCTGGGGCTTTACACATTTGTTGTAATCAACGCCTGTGTGAAAAAAAGACTAACTGCTGTGCCATTTATGAAACTATATAGCCCCTTGCAGAACAGGGAGAATTGGAACAATACTTCACAACTTAGGTTTATATCTTTTCCCATATGAACTCAAGATTCTTTCACATTATTTAACTCGACGTTAACATAGTCTGCTAGGGCCGCCCCGTGGCTTAGCGGTTAAGTGCGCATGCTCCGCTACTGGCGCTGGGGTTCGGATCCGGAGCTGCACTGACACACCGCTTCTCCCGCCATGCTGAGGCCGCATCCCGCATACAGCAACTAGAAGGATGTGCAACTATGACATACAACTATCTACTGGGGCTTTGGGGGAGAAAAAGGAGGAGGATTGGCAATAGATGATAGCTCAGAGCCGGTCTTCCTCAGCAAAAAGAGGAGGATTAGCATGGATGTTAGCTCAGGGCTGATCTTCCTCACAAAAAAAAAAAAAAATCATGCAAAAAAAAAATAAAAGATAGTCTGTTAAAATTAGTAGAGATGGGTGTAATTATTTCCATTTTAAGAAAATAAGAAAATAGAAACTAAGGCACAGAAAGTTTAATGACTCACTCTAAAAGCATAGGGTCATCAAACAAGTAGGGAGGGCATCCTGGCCCCCAAATCACAAAGCCCCAGGATTACAAGATTAACTAGAGGCAAATACAAATCATTCATCTTGGAAATGACAGAAGGGTGCCCTTTAAGCTAAAAAGCTATGATACTACTCTTAGAATTGGGGTTTAGCCTGAGGCAGTGTAGCATAAGCTAGATCTTAAAAGTGACTGATTTGCAAAAGCCCCAAAAGTCTTGAAATAAACAGGCCTCTTGAGTTGGTCTTTTTGTTATTCTGAGCCCTTACACAGGTTTTAAAATCTGTATAGCCTCCTTGGGATTCTTCATGTATCTAATCGCCCTAAGACATGCTAACCACCTTGGCCTGTCTCAGCCAAGATTCCGGTCTGGGTGAAAGCTGGAAGGGGTATGAAGATGTGATAGACCCGATGAAACCATAGGCGCATTTACTCCACAGCTTTCACTTTGCTGTATAATTCCCTGCTGTAGATTATGCTGTGTTTTAGAAACATGTCCTATCGAGGGCAGAGCACCAACTGTCTCATGGGGGATGATGCTCAATATGAAGTAAGGATGACAGTAATAATAGCTGGGGGTTTCCACTTGGCAAGTATATTCCCCTAGGCAAATAAAGTACTATGATTTTCCTCTTAAAGCTGGCAAAAAAAAGTTATAATAAAGCTTTTTAATGTAAAAGCTTGAAGGGGAACATTAGCGTTAATGAGACAAATTTGCATATGGGTTTAAATGCATCCTGTTATGAAAAATCCTATTGAAAAGCTATGTTAAAATATCATTGCCAGTTGAGCTTATCTAACTATTGCAGATAATCCTGAGATTTCCTCGGGTACCTTTGGTTAAACACAAGTCAGAGAATTATTTAATATTTCTCATCAGTACTAATGTTATAATTATACAGTTCCCTTCCTCTGTGCATTCTCTTATTCTAACAACTAGAACTTGCTTCCCAGGAGAATCTTTCTAGTTAAAGAAAGAAAACGTACCTTTAAACCCAGGAGTTAAAAAGTATGCTCTAATTTAACATTGTTTTAATTAATTTGCCTTCAGGAATTCAAAGTGACAGCTTTCTATATAATAGTAGAAACATTTGCCAAAATCTTACCAAAACTCTTTCTACCATGTTTTCTCCAAAAACGAAATCAGAACTGTAGCTTTTAAAAGAATACTTATCTTCTTTTGGTTGACATCTAAGGAAAAGAAATAAGCATTTCCTATTTTAAATATATGGATAAAGTCATTTTAAACGTTAGCACATGAAAAAATCAGATGATTGAATAGATTTATGTAAAGCATAAAAACATCTACTGCTAACTTTCGTTTATGTGATGTTAATGAGAATTGAAGGAGAATGGAGATAGGTACTTCCAGGGATGATATTCAAAATATTTGCCAGTGTTGCAGCACTGGCTGAGACCAGTCCAAACATGTCTTGTGCCCATCACTGTACTGACTCTGTGATCAGTCAGAGAGGCTGCCCAGCTCTTGCTATTTTACTTTTCCCGCACAGCCGCTCCATCTCTAATCTTCACGGTCTTCTTCCCCCAGAGGCCAATGCTTTTAGCCATCAGAGGTCTCCAGGGCTAAGCCAAGCCAATCTATCTTGTCAGTTATACTTGAGTGTGCATTGGCTTAATTTGTTTTTTTCTCCCAGAAAATTTTTTTTAATGTTAAAAGTGTTTTGCATGATGAGAAACTTGAAGACATGCAGCCTTCTGTCTGTAGGCAGATACGCTCCAGGGTTCCCAGTGAATCCCCAGCATGCACAATAGGTAAGTGCTAGGGTACCTGCATGGGCCCTAATAGTGTGAGTCCAGTTATGTCCAGGGCTAGTTTTAATCTTTTCTAGGATCGAACATGTTTTCATCACTGGTGACACTAGTAAATATTAATTTTCATTTTGCATATTTATACTGGTTTCTTTGTTGTCTATCTAACCTATGTCAATAAATAATAAATAATGCCAAAAATAATTTTAAAAAGGGAAAAAAAGAACTCCAGAGAAAGAGGAGGAAAGGCTAATCTAGTAGCCAGATAATTAAAGTCTAACTAAATAAAAGTTTAGCCAAACCATTTGAAACATTCTCACCCAAGTCAATGAGACAATGAAGACAATCCAATATTATTAGTATGATCATATTTGAATACCAGAGATATGTTGAAAAGCATTTTAAACTTGTGTTCTTTATAGAATCTCCTTTCAAACAGAAATCTTGGCAATTTACCTGTACAATGTCAGAAAATTATTTTCCGTAAATGGTTATAATGATAAAAGAAAGCAGGAATGAAAAGACAACACCTCTGTTTCCTCATCATTAACATACCCTACTGATGTAGCTTCTAAAACATTCTGGTTAGGAGACAGCTGGACTGAAATTCTGGCACTTGGCAAATTTTCACTTAGCAAATAGGAGTTCCCCTCAGAAATCTGAAAGAAAAGAAATCCATCAAAAAGTTCATTTAAATTACTTACTATAGGAGCACCAGATAAGGAAACAATAGTATAGTTAAATGTATTGAAAATTTACTATGTTCAAGAACTGCCCTAAGCATTTCGTATACATTATCTCATTTACTCCTCACAACAACTCTATACACTTTGTAAGTCTATTATCCACATTTTATAGATGCGTAAACTGACCTAACAAGTTTAAATAACTTGGCCAAGTCTGGGCAACCAGGAAGGAGGCTGACATTTGAGCCTGGGTCTATCTGACATAGAGACTCTACACTTAGTCATAATATTCAGAAATCCTACCTCCTTTTGTTACTTTTTACCTTATCAGCCAAATTGAGTTAATTCTCATTTGTAGATTAGTAAATCTATTTTTCAGGACTAGTTAATCCCTAGAAATACCCTAAGAGCTTCACCATCACAGCCACTCAATGTGAGAGGAAACTCCATTCATTTCTTCATCTAGAAACTTTCAACTGGTAACTTAAACAATTAGTTACTCTGGCTGATGCGTATAGACATGTGGACATTACCTGTATTAATGTATAAATTAAGGAGTGAGCAATTTTAGAACTGGAAGGAGCCCTATAAATTATCTGACCTAGTGTTTACAATGTTTTGTGGACACCTCCCTTCCCCCACCAGGGATTTGCAAAGTTGTTGCACGGAGTTCACTTCTTTAAACGGAGATGGGGTCTGTTTCCACTTTAATTTTATATCAATCAATAAAAATAAATTTTGAGATTTGCTCCCTTTATAACAGAATTCAAGAGCTGAGAAATATGGAGTATGTGCCATTGGTTAGCAAAGATCAAGGTACATGGTCATGACTCGGTCACTCAGATGATTTATCTCTCAGCCCAAATGGTAGTTTTTACTCTTATGTTGCTTAAAATAGTTTCTGTTAGGCATATATTGTTTAAATTGTACACAATAACTGACCATTGATTAATGACAGGATGAATAAAAATTGCTCTGATTTTGATATACAAGTTAAAAAGGAACATAAAAATAACGGTTCTATAAAATTCACCTACACATAATTTTCACTAGATCTATAAATTACATTTATTTTATCAGAATTCTCACACAGCATCTTATACATAGTTGTCTTTAGATCTTCAAAGATCATCATTAAACAGAGAAAATTCAATGAAGGGCATATCCAATTAGGCCTTTCACTAATTAGGAATAAGTTTTATTCATACCCTTAATAAATTATTCAGGAAGAAATGCTTGCACATAGCCTGAAAATTTCTCTTATGCTTTATCATTTAGGAAGAAAGTGCAAGAAATATATTAATAAATTTTATTTTTAAAATATACAATGCAAAATTTCAAAAAATTCATGCCAAAGGACAAATTTACATCTACTTTTGATATCATAACATGTAATAAAAATTTTAATATATAATTTATGCTGTTCCAAAATCAAATGCAATATAATAACGTTTTAGAAATTCGTCAACACATCATACTTTTTTATTACATACTTTAAAACAAATTAAACAATATGCATTACTTCTTAAAGAGATAAAAGTAACAATTTATGTATTATATAGTAACAATTATTATATTTAAATGAAAACTTTTAATGAAATACTGACTTGAAATTTAAAAAGTTTTACTTAAAAATCACATCATATACCATGCATAAATGATGAAATGATTTTTAAAATTCACAATAGGTCTCATGAAATCATATCTTACAAAGAAAAAGAATTGGAAATAAAAAAATGTTGGCAAATGCTGACCAAGTTCAACTCCCTCACTTCACTGATAAAAAGAGAAGGTTGGGTGCTTTGTCCAAGAATGCAAATGTAGTTAGTGGCAGAGGCAGGATTAGTACCAATCCGAATTTTTCTCACTGAATTGATGAAATGACTGGTATTTCTAACACTTCCATGTGTCACTGTCCTTATGTTTGTACGGGAAAACAAAACAAAACTAGGTGACCAACCCTCGATAGTTCAGCTGGAAACAAATGACCGATGGAATTAACTCTCAAATTCCAACCTACCGATCTTGTGTTGCATTCCTCTCAAGTGTCTGCTTCTGGAGGACACAGCTAGAACTATAGCAACAGAATAGCTCCAAACCCACATCTGCAGGGCCTGAGCAAAATGAATATCGCCTTAGAAAGGCCCACGATGAGTGATTCAGCCACTACAACAGTTGGAAGAGAGAATTTTTATCTGTCTCCAGAGGCTTTCCAAGCTCTCCCACTTACACTGCGTAGGTAGTTCCCTGTTCCTCTTATCAATGAAGATGGGTCCCTGATGTGACCTAAACTGGCAAAGCCACAATAGGATGTCAACTGATTGAGGATGCAGAAAATCCCTGTCCCTTTTTTGACTTCTGACTCCCGGCCCCTGCCACTTCATTGCTCCCCCTATTCTCACATGGGATCAGTACACTGGAACAAGACCCCAAGGGTTCCCACTGCTTAGGACTCAGCTTTACAACTTGGGAGACACCACAAGACTTGTTCCTGGGAACAACTCTCCAATTAAGAGGACAAGTTTAATAAGGTTACCGAGGGCTTTTTGCTGTCTAGTCTAGGTGTTTCTCCAGCCTGGCTGCTGCTTCAGCAACAGAACAAAGCTTAGGCAGCCCCTAATTCTGGATATGGGGCCCTCAGCAATCTACTAAAAGAAGGATGAGAGATTCAGGTCAGTCCTACCATAGGAGGTTTTCTTACCTTATTTTTTGTTTTTTCTTTAGTCTTGCATGATTCCAAGGCATTGTGTTCAAATGTTTTCCTTATTTTTTCACACCTTTGAGCTTCAGGTGGCTGCAAAATAGCAGGTCTTAGAACATGTTCAGAATGTTTCACAGGACCTTAAAAGAACAGAATTAAAGGTCAATGTATCTTTAGTGAAATACTTCTTCCTCTCTATTTTTGACGAATTTAATGCTTATTTTCTGAAGTCATCGTTAAATGAGGGGTTAATGTTAACTAATCAGTCAAAATAGCCAGTGATGTGTACTACTTACTTCCAGCCTAGCTTTTACCTAATTACTATGCATTTTGACCACAAAACTCAGCTTACCAAATATATTTCTTGATGTTTTGTCACTCAGCCCTACCTCCATGCCCCCAACACACACACTCACACAGATTAAAATATAGATGGTAAAATGTTAAATTTCTGAGGTTCTTGTAAGAGAGAAGCTACATACCTTGTTCCACACTATTCATATCAACATTCCTTTGCACAAGAGTTGATGTCATAAAAACATTGTTTTTCTTCACTGAAAGAAAAAATGTTTAGAAAAATTTGAATCTATGAGACTGTCAGTTTTCTACATGATTTGGGCTTTAACTGTACTGAACTCACCGGTAGATGTCGCTGTTGGCACTAAGAGTAGTAGGCAGTGCCCACGAGAGCACGGGTTCTGCTTAAGATGCCTGATGGCAAGACGAGAGCTTTGCTACATAGTTCTGTTTACTCTCAGAAATACAAGGTCGCTAACAGATTAGGCAGTCTTCTCTAGAATCATGAAATAGAGTAGTGAGAGAAATTCTACAGATTATAAAATCTGAATTAGTAATGGACCCTCTGTGTGCATAAATATATATTTCTTATAGAATGTCATAAAACTGTTAGCAAATTCTGCCTCTCTTTCTCTCCAATGCTATCTGAAGAGAAAAGTACAGATGACCATTATGGTAGGTTATTTTTGTATGAAGTGTATTGGTGGGGTAAGACTGCGGTGGCGGCTCCAAGTATAGAATTACTATACATTTCAAAGAGATTACCCCTTGGTTGCGTGGGGGATCAGAACTGACCACCCCAAAAAAGTGTCTCTTTGCCTTGGCTTGATTATTTTTTTATTTTTTTATTTTTTTATTTTTTTTTTTGTGAGGAGATCAGCCCTGAGCTAACATCCGCCAATCCTCCTCTTTTTTTTTTTTTTTTTGCTGAGGAAGACGGCCCTGGGCTAACATCGGTGCCCATCTTCCTCCACTTTATATGGGACGCCGCCACAGCATGGCTTACCAAGCAGTGCGTCGGTGCACGCCCGGGATCCGAACCAGCGAACCCTGGGCCGCCGCAGCGGAGTGCGCGCACTTAACCGCTTGCGCCACCTGGCCGGCCCCTGGCTTGATTATTTTTAAGAACAAAAGACTCTGAAAGAAACTTTGGCCTTTCCCCTAACCACGTAAAAGAATTTAAGATAAAAGGCCTGTCCCTGGGATGGGCCATCGCTGTGGATAACTCTGGGTGTAGGTAGACTGTGAGCGTCCTTGCTAAGCCCATTCTTATCAAAGTTCTGTTTACCAAACATTTGCTTTTCCATCTCCATGTGAATTGCCTTCCTCCCCTTTGAAGTCTCAAACCACTACCCTCAACATCCTCCTTTGTCTTTAGTAGAAGATGCTATTTAAGACGACAACCTCAGCCAGATGGCTGAGTTACCCAGTTTTTCCTGGTCTCTCCCACGTATACGTGTTATAAAGCTTTGTTTGATTTTCTCCTGTTATTCTGTCTCATGTTAATTTAATTTGTCCCAGCCAGAAGGACCTAGAGTGCACAGAGAAAATCTCTTCCTCACCTACAGTTGTAAATTGCAGAAACAGCAACCTTGGAGCATTTGATTAACAGAGATGAGAAAAGAATAAGACTTGCTTCTTCAAAATATTATAACATATTTTAAATGTTGGAGTAGAATTGCTTCTCTAATTCAAAGTTCAATTAAATGGTTTAATGTGATCTTTATTATTGAAAATCAACAATGAATGGGCCATATTAAAATTGTACTATTTTTCTCTATTCCAACACCACCAACGTTCTGCACAACATAAAATGGAATGGTAGTTATGATATCAATGTTCCTTTATTCATTCTTTCTTTTGGTGTATGTGTGTCTGATCCAAAAAAAAAAAAAAAAAAAAAAAACGAATTGAAGCAGATATCCAGATAACTTAAAGCCATCCCTTTGCTTTATACACAAATTCAATAAACCAAATCTTCTAGGAACAGGACCCCTATTCCTCATCTTTAACTTGCCAGCCGGGTTTAGATGGGGCCTATTGAGGCAGAAAGTATTTCCTTTGTATCTGAAAGGTGTCTGACATATTGTTGCTCAGTCATGCTTGCAATTATTAATAAGAATATAACCTCATTGGTTTGAAAACTCTGTGGTTCCCAAGTAGAGAAGGATCAGTTAAAAGGAAGTGACTAGGGGCCGGCCCGTGGCGTGGCGGTTAAGTGCAGGCGCTCCACAGCAGCCAGGGTTCGGATTCCTGGCGTGCACCAATGCACCGCTTGTCAGGCCATGCTGTGGCGGCATCCCATATAGAGTAGAGGAAGATGGGCACGGATGTTGGCGTCAGGGCCAATCCTCCTCAGCAAAAAGAGGAGGATTGGGATGGATGTTAGCTCAGGGCTGATCTTCCTCACAAAAAAAAAAAAGGAAGTGAATAGTTTGTATTTTTTATTTCTTAGTGGTAAGCTTAACTCAGAAAAGGCAGTTGGTTGTTCAGTAGGAACAAAAACACACAAGAAATCAAATCATAACGTTAATGTAGCGAATGTTCCAACCACTTCAAATACTTTGTTATGATAAAATAGTTTCACTGAGCAAAGCATTACAAATTTCAAATAAAAAGAAGTAATGTTGAGCTGGCCCCGTGGCTTAGCGGTAAAGTATGCATGCTCCACTACTGGTGGCCCGGGTTTGGATCCCGGGCGTGCACCTACGCACCGCTGCTCCTACGTAATGCTGCTCCGGCCATGCTGAGGCTGTATCCCACATACAGCAACTAGAAGGATGTGCAACTATGACATACAACTATCTACTGGGGCTTTGGAGGGGGGAAGGAGGAGGATTGGCAAAAGATGTTAGCTCAGAGCCGGTCTTCCTCAGCAAAAAGAGGAGGATTAGCATGGATGTTAGCTCAGGGCTGATCTTCCTCACAAAAACAAAAAAAAAAGAAGTAATGTTGTAATTAGTGAAGAGTTCAAAAGGAATCATATTCCAAACTTGAGAATACAAATCTAAAATATAAACTTTGGAATAAGAATCTAAAGCATAGTTGTATATTTTGAGTACTGTATATATTATAAACCGTATAGATGGACCATAATAAGTAAAATACAGCAAGTTATTGTATAGGGCTGCCATATATAACATTTTGCTATCATAAACATGAAATCTGAAAAAACATCATCAAATTCAAACTTTCTACCAAAAATAAACAGATATACTGTCTGGATTTGTGGAGTTGGAATTCATAAGGTATTCTTCTACGCATATTTTGCTAAGGCCTCTATTTTATTTGCCATTAAATGTCAGCATTTTATAATAGCTGAGAAAGAAAGCTCACCATTAATGAGAATGGATTTTGAAAAGTCAGAGTGCTGGCTTTGAGGTTCTATGAGCTCTTTATTACCTGGCCCAGAAGGGGGGAAGGTCGGGAGGTCGGTGAAGGATGATGATCTCATTCGCTTCTGGGACAAAGTTGATGCTAAAAGCAGATTGCAAACTGAAGTCAATAAAGAAGTGGGTTTTTATGTTTCTTTTGATTTGGACTTTTGTTCTTTCAGAAAAATCTCTCTATCAGTAATTTAGAAAAGGTTTTGTATTTTTATCAACAGAAAAAAAGTGTACCTCTGCTGAGAATTATAAATTAATTTTCATTCAATTCAATAAATATTTGAGTGCTCGCCATGTGTAAGGCACTCTATCAGGCACGGAGATGACCTCAAGGAACTCACAGTGGAGGAGACAGACATTCACACAAATAGCTGTATTACAAGGCAGAAGGCAATATGATCCATTATAAAAGGAATCACCAGAGAGCTTGCGTGTAGAAGAGAGGCAAACCAGGTTAGTGATTTACTCAGAACACAGTATATGATGGAGTTCTTAAAATAAAGTGTCTTTTTTAAAAGGCAGACATCTACCTATTTAAGTAGATATTTACTTAGGGGAATGTGACAGTTTCCCCTAATTACAAAGCTAATACCCACTTAATGCAGAAACTTTGGAAACAGCAAAATATAAAGAGGGAAGGAAAAAGCCCAAATTGCTTGTAATCCCATTACCTAAGATAACCATTGCTAACATTGGGCTGTGTCCTTTCCAATGTTGATACATTGAATTTTTAAATAGTGACTCACTGTACAATCCATTGTATAGATTGTGTTTTCATATAACAATGTATTATAAACACTGTCCAATGAGTAGACTTTCTTATCCATTTGAAAAGCTTCTTAGTAATTTCACACTTAAACATAACAGTGAACAGCCAATGCCATCAAGTCTATACTTACCTCCTTGGGACTGAGAATCTGTAGTATGCACACTAAAAGATGAAGACCGTACGCACTTTCTTGAAAAACCATTACATTCTGCAAGAAATTCAATGCGAAGAGTAAAATTGCTTGCAATAACAAATTATCCTCAACCAATGATATGGGAGGATAAATAGAATTTCCTTTTGTCTATATATCACTATTTGATAACATGTTAGCTCCTGAAGCACAATCTTAAATATTGGAGTTAACAGCTTGGTGATTAGAAACCGATAGGCATACCATCCTAGTATGAAACAATTAAAAACAAGTGGCTTCGACAAGAAATTGCAGACGAATTCTGAGATTATATAAGAATGTTTTTGGTTGGTTGAGACACAGGCAGTGGAAAATCATGGGATTTTAGAGTTGCTAACATCAGTGTTCTCAGGGACGTGCATGTCACCTTTCAAAATAAAAGCCAGTCTACTTTCATGTTTAAACACAAGAAAGACCATTAAGTTTTATGTAGTCTGTGCCACATGCCAAAATGCTTGTGCCTGCTTATTGCCTTTGTATAAAGATGGATTTTGAAATACAGGGTGTAAATCATTACCATGTTCTGCTGCTTCATACAGGGTGTCTTCTGCAGGTCTCTGGAAGGAAACAAAACTGCCAGTGAGAGCTGAGTGTTTGCTGTTTTTATGTTAGATTTCCACCCTGTCACTTTGTAAAAGAATTCTCAGGAGCCAGGTCTATTTAGCTAGGCCAGGACAAAGTCGATCACTTTTACTCACCAGGCAAGTATGCAAGAAAAAGCAAAGTCTTATCAGAATGGTTTTATGTTTCAGTGACTGCAGAATCCCCTGTGGGAGCCTGTTTAAAACGAAGATTTTGAAACACCAACTCTCAGGATTCTGAAGCACTTGACCTGGGTGGGTGAAGGGGGAGGGGCAGGAATCTGCTTTTTCAACAAGGGCTTAGGGGTTGAGTTTTTCTTTAGTTTTGTGCATAGTAGTATAAATTACCTGCATAAGCAAGAACGAATAACAAGAAAATACTGATTAAGCTAAAGTGAGAATGCTACTAATCTTGTAGTTTGTCTTTCAAAGCAGGTAATTTTAGTGTGATGCTGAAAAAGCAGATAGGGTCCGTAAGATCCCTTTTAAATCAAATATCACAGTTTAGAACTTATTTCATACCCAGTTTTAGGCTAGGTCAGTGGTGGAGACCCATGAGGAGCATTAGCCCTCCTAATCTCTTTCAGTCTCTCCCCTTTCCAAGTCACCCCCAAAAAACCCATAATTTTAGTAAAAGTGTCATGTTATCCACAGCTTCAAGACGAGGCCTCTCGCTTCCCATTTCAACCAAATAGCGGTCAGTAAATCCCTACTATATGAATATTCTGCAGGCACTACTCTGCTGAGTGAAGAACAAGAGAATAAACTCATGCAGCAGCGATATCATTTAGGATAGCTAGCTTCTTGAAATACAATCTTCTTGGTCAAAGTAAAAATCAAACAAAGAAAAGTAGCTAGATTTTACCTTAAAAGTTCGTTCTCTCTTTTCAAAAACAAATATTGGTTGAGCAATGATAGATTTTTCTGTAAAAGAAAAAGAACAGGCAAGAAATGAAACCATAATCTGACATTACTAACACCAACTAAAATATTTGAAGATCTTTTTGTTTTGTCTTTTTCCCTGACTTTGGGTAAAACCCAAACTGTTTTACATGGATACTATAAATTACACATTTACAAGTGATTTTAACGGTTAATTACAGAAATAAATATTTGGAGAAAGTGATAGTAATATATTTTCATAAATAGAGAGATCATCCCATTAAAAGAATATGCTTTAAGTGGTTAAGAAAAACAAAATATAATTACTTGCCCTTGGAATCTCATCAGGGCATACTGATTAACATCTTTACTTTTAGAATAAAAAGTTTCAAAGGGTGAAAAATCTCATCTGAGAAAACTGCTTCTACTTGGATGGGATTTCAAGGTATAAATGGTATAGATGTGCTACATTCCATCCTTAAAATGATCCGAAATAATTTATATTTCCTTGACTAGAGTAGTCATATTCTAAGCCATGTTTTCAATACTTAGACTAAGAATCAGTCTTAGTGTTATAAAGTAGCTAAAGTTTGTCTTCAGCCTTGACAACCTTATTAGTCTTTTATATTTTCCCATCTTAGGTAAGACAGTAGAGAGAAACTCATTCCATCTAGGGTATGAATGAGTAATAACAGCCTTAAATATCTGCACTCCAGAATTCTTAGAGAAAAGTATATGGTTCTTAAGAGCTTGAACTCTGGAGTTAGGCAAGCACATGACCACATACAAGTTCCACTACTAATTAGCTATATACTTAGGGAGACTTAATATGTCTGTACCTTAGTTTCCTCATCTGGAAAGAAAAAAAAAAAGATTATAACAGTACTTACTTCATAGAGTTTATGTGAAGATTAAATGGATTTTTAGATATAATTACTTAGATTTTAACAAAACAAAAGCCTTAAAAAAGGATATTGAATATGAGCCGTGCCATCAATCCCCATTCCAAAACTCAACACTGGCATTCCTAACTTATGACAATACTTTCTTGATGAGCCTAAATATGACCTCAAAACTTTTCTCATAACAGGTTTCCAGCAGCCATCACCAATATTTTGTCCTGGCATACAAGCTAAGGTAATTTGTCATCCCTAGGCTGAATAAATACCACTCTGGCTGAGGAATTTCAAGGAACTACCAGACAATTACAACCTTTATATGCCAGAAGGGGTTTACTAGTTCCCCACAATCTTATCCCATAAGAGACTGTCATAAACTCTGCCAGACTACCCTTTGCCAAGCTCCTGAGGCCATGTGAATGTGGGTACCTTCTTTCAGTCCAGTGCAGTCAACTGGTTCACTTTTTTATGGAAGTGCTTACCGCACTGTCTGCTCTTGGAGCCAAGGGAGTTCAGCTAAAAATGCTCAATAACATATTGCATTCCCATCTTTATTAAACTATAGCTCAGTTCTTTGTTCTTTCTCAAACAAACTCCTTTTCCAGCTATTACATAAGACTTAAGAAATGAGATCTCTAGTGACTTTGAAAGGAAATAGTTTTTGTGAATGTGCAGGGAAATACTTATGAATCAGAATAATAAATGAGCCTCTTCTAAACTGGACTTAGGATAGTCATCCTTAAAATAGCATGACTTGGCCTAATCTTAGACAAAAAACATGTTAACTTTCCCTCTACCAAAATATACAGCTCAAACTGGGCAAAAGTGATCTTTAATGGCAGCATTAAGAAAGAATCACAAAGAATTACTTGCAGCTTGAAGGGCATATGATAAAGTAGGAAGGCCATTTTTATTCATTAATTCAACAAATATTTATTGAGCATCTTTTTTGTGCCCGCCACTGTACTAGGATCTATGTATACATTGTCTGATCGAAGGCAAATTAACCTCAGTGCAACCACCTTCTCTCCATGACACTACCCAGTACATTAGTTAGAAAGCAGATAATCTCCCTACCCGCTTTTCCATCCGGAGTCTCTCCTCTTTTCCCAAGCAATTTTCTTGGCTCCAAAGACAAAGCCAAAAGGAAGCATTTATCAAGCCATTGGGTCCATAGCACTTTTCTTACCTGATCCAGTAGGAAAATTTGAAAATAAAAGCAAGTCCTTAAAATTATATAGTTTTAAATTTATCCTTCTTCTTTCTAATATATTCATTAATCAATCCACTTACTCAACAAATATGTATTGAGGGGTGACTACATATGAGACACTTCACAAGATAAGAGAGAGAACTGAAGAGAGAAGACATTTGCAAAGTAAGATGAGGCTGAAGACGAGGTTGGAGCTTTGCAAAGCCTTGTAGGTTGTGCCAAGATTTGTTTTTATTCCTAGAAAAATGAGAAGCCAATAAGAGATTTTAAGCAGTGGAGTGATTCATTTTGATATGCATTTTGTTTTTTAAGATCACTCTGCGTGCTGTGTGGAAAATGGATTGGGGGGAGGGGACTGAGAGAGAGGAAATAACGAAGAGACTAATTAAGAAGTTAGTCTAAATTCTCAATAGAGCTGAAGAGAAAAGAGCTGACTAGGCTGCTCTATATTTCTTTGTTAATCTTGCATCCATGATTTTTTTTGAGGCAAATGGAATAATTAAAAGTTTGACGTATAGTCTTCTGTTAAAAGGAATGAAGACAAGGGGATGGGGAAGAGAAACTTAAAAACTTAAAGATTAGGGGCCAGCCTGGTGGCATGGTGGTTAAGTCCACATGCTCCGTTTCAGCGGCCTGGGGTTCGCAGGTTCGGATCGCAGGCGTTGACCTATGCACTGCTCATCAAGCCAGGCAGCGACAGCAAAAAGAGGAAGATTGGCAACAGATGTTAGCTCAGGGCTAATCTTTCTCTCGAAAAAAAAAACCAAAAAAAAACTTAAGGATTAATTTTGATGTTTTGCCTATTTTAAGGTTCACGTAGCATTTAGTGGATCCCTATATTCATTGTTTTCTGAAATACGTCATTAAAAGGAGACATTCATTCATCCCACAAATATTAAGTACCTGTTATATACAAGGAAGGGCACATCTATATAATGTATATGTATATCTATATATATATAGTACATATCTCTACATATGTACTATCTACATAATTCTATCTATGTAATATCTATATAATTCTATAATTATCTATAAGTCTATCTATATAATAGCTATATAATTCAATCTTGGTTCACCTGTAATTCTGCTCCACAATGGAGGTATGCAGTGGACCAAGGGTTTTTATCCAACATCTTGTCTAATTTAATCCCTTTAATCACTTTTTGAGTTAAATATGGTTTCTACCATATTTACAGATACTTACTTACCGATGAGGAAACTAAGGCTCCGTTAAGTGACTTGCTCAAAGTCATGCCACTAATAAGTGGCGAAACCTTTAATTAAACCCAGGCCCCCTCCTACAAAACCATTGATCTTAACTCCCACATGCCATATTGACATATATCATATATAATTCTACTGGCACAATGTCATGTTCTAAATGTATAATATACAATCCAGCACCATGCCAAGGAAACAGCAGTATAAAATAATGGCACTTATGTTTTTGCAACTTTGTCAAAGTTGATTGACCATAACTGTACTTCTACTATATATGTGTACTTCTACTCCCTCCAATCACAATGAAATAATAATAAATGGTAGAGGGCTTTCTGGGGGGAAGTGGGTGGGGGGAGGTAAGCCACCACAAAGACAAAGAAAACTAAAGAGAAATAATAGTGACAAAATTGTGGAAGCTGGAAAGTGGAAGGATGAGTGGCAACTGACTTAGCAGACCAGGAATCTGGACCTTAAGCCAGCAGTGGGGATGCTCAAAAGCAACCTGGTTTACTCCCCACAGAGCCACCAAAAGTCCAAGAATCGGTACCACTAAGTACTTCTGGAAGCAGAGGTGAAGTTTGGCTGAGAATAGGAAGAAATTTTGTCTATTCAGCAGCAAAGCAACGTGTCCCACTCCTACCCTAGCAGAAGACTGGAGGGTTGTTCTCTGGAAAAGATAGAACATCAGGCACAGTTTATGGTGGAGGTTCTATAATGAAAAGAGGGGGATTATGTCAAAGCTTACATATTATGTTAGTTTCCTATTGTTACTATAAGAAAAGACCACAAGTTTAGTGGTTTAAAACAATACAAATTTGTTATCTTACAGTTCTGGGGTCAGAAGTCTAAAACGGGTTGGCAGGGCTGCATTCCTTCTGGAGGTTCACAGAACAATCCATTTCCTTGCCTTTCCAGCTTCTAGAGGCTGCCCTTATTCTTGGCTTGGGGCCCCACCTCACTCCAACCTCTGCTTCTGCTGCCACATCTCCTTTTCTGACTCTGACACTCCTGCCTCCCTCTTTGTCTTATAGTGACCTTTGTGATTGCATTGGGCCCACCTGAGTAATCTAGGATACTCTCCCTGTCTCAAGATCCTTAACTTATTCATATTTGCAAGATTTCTTTTGCCATGTAAATGTGCCTATTCACAGGTTCTGGGCATTAAGCTACAGACATCTTTAGGGAGCCGTTATTCTGCCTACCATGCATACAAAATATTGAGGCCCTTAGCGCTCTCTTTCTACTCAATACACAGAATGCTGGCAGCCAGATTTATTTCCTCCAGGCAGGAAATTAGAAGATTTTTTTCTCTGGAGAGTCTGACCAACCCAAAACAAAGGACCTGAAGACAAAGGAATTGCCCAATGAATGGTCAAGACAAATGATAAGTCCCCAGTTCAGGTACACAGAGCTGCCAATCAGCTTTTGAGTGAGTGCCCCTTTCTCAAATACAAGCAGGCAGCCAAGGATCACAAGACAAAAAATGCAATGTTTAAATGAATAAACAGGAGAAAAGTACATTGGATGAAAAAGACAACACAGAGAGCTTTTAAAAATACATACATATTATGTTAAGTGAAATAAGCCAGAAAGAGAAAGACAAACACTGTATGATCTCACTCATATGTGGAATATAAACCAACACATGGACAGAGAAAACTGTATTGTGGTTACCACGGGCAATGCGGGTAGGGTGTGGGCACAAGGGGTGAAGGGAGACATATATATGGTGATGGACAAACAAAAATGTACAACCCAAAGTTTCACAATGTTATAAACTATTACAACATCAATAAAAAACAAAAATAACATGCTCAGATTTCAAAAATAAATTCTCTAAAAAGGCTAGATCATAAAAAAATATATATATACATATATATATATATAATTAATACCCTCATAAAAATAAAACACCCATGAAGCAAAGGCAGAATACTATTTTTTTAAAAAAGAATAACAAAGAACAAGAATAAGCTTTTAGAAATTAGACTTTAAAATACGACAGTAGAATCAAAAGAATCAATACTGATTAAAAAATCAATAGAAGATTTAGAAAATAAAGTTGAGTAAGTAGCCAAGAAAGCAGAGCAAAAGAGCAGAAGTGGAAAATATGAGAAAAAAATAAGAAAACCCAGATGATCAATCAAGAGTCAGTTCAATATCTGACTAAGAGGAGCTCTAGGAAAAGAGAATATAGAAAACAGAGGGGATGAGATGATCAACAAATAGACCATTAAGATTTCCCCAAATTGAAGGACATAGTTTCCAGATTGAGAGTCCATCCAATACTCAGGACAGTACCTGAAAATAGGCCCACACCAGTGCACATCATGAAATCTTAGAACACTAGGTGCTAAGAGCAACAAGAAAGGAGCAAAAGAGGTCACATACAAAGGGTCAAGTATCAGAATGGATTTAGGTTTCTCAACAACAACTCTGGAAATTACAGATCAAGGGGCCAATGTTTTTAACACTCTGAGGGGAAATGATTTCTAGTCTAGAATTATATTTTAATATAAACCATTGATTAACTGTGAAGACATGATAAAAAACATTTCCAGACTGCAGGATCTCAAAATAGATTTCCACATGCACCCATTCTCAGGATGCTTCTGGAGAAGATGCTCTACCAAAAGACTACTAAACTAAGGATCCAAGAAACAGGAACGAACTCAAGAGAAACAAAGGCAGTCTCCGGGATGATGGTGAGGGGATAGCCCAGAATGACAGCAGTGTGCCAATTACAGACAGCAACCAGTCCACGATGGGGGAGGTCCCTGTGCAGACACAAGGAGAGAAGTCTCCAAAAAGATGTGACTAAAACTAGTTGAATATCTCAAGTGGTTGAATATTCTGAAAGGATGTTTAGATGATTGGAGGAGAGTTTGGAGATTGACTGGTAATAAATACATAGAGAAGTAAGAAAACAAAACAAAAACACAACACAATTATTAAATCCAGGGAAAAGAAAAAGTTGGGCAAGAAAGGAAAAGGAAGCTTAAATCTTACATGGATCAATTGCCATAGTTTCATGTGGTCACAATGGCATCTACTGAATACTGATCTAATCAAATTTACCATGCAACAATTTTGGGAAGATGGGGAAATAGAAAGTATGCATGTGTGTGGTGGTAGTGATTATAGAGTCCAGAGAAATCTGTGAAAGGGATATAAATTCTTCCATAGTAGTGCCTAAACATAAATATAAAGAAATAGCATTTAATGCCCGATATTTGGAGATATGGAGGTTAATTCCAAAAGAAAGCTATGAGAGTTGGATGCTGTTGCCCTGGGGACCAAGGAAAGTGAGAGCAAAGGAAGGGGCAAGGAGGAGACTGCTCTTTTTTCCAGAAAAGTCTTGTAGAACCAGTTTAAGATCCCTTAAACCACATAAATATGTATAACTTTGAAAAAATAAAAACTAAATTTCAAAATAATTCCTTCTCTACCATAGTGCCAGATGTCCATAATTAAAGGACAAATCTTATGCTCCCTGCCAAGAATAGATTTCTTATTGAGTTATACTGCATAGCAAGCATCCAATATCTTATTTCTTAGGCCTAATTATTCTTTGCATAGAAATATATGGAAAGAAAAGTGTGAGCAAGATGGATTCACTGAGTTCAGAATGCAATGGAAACTCCCCTTGAATAACTGGAGATCTGCTCTTTATAATGCCCTTTAAATTTTTGAGAGGCATTCATGTTTCCATCCTTCACTTTTATTCAAAACACTCCTCTGAGTCTCCAGACAAGAATTCACTTAGAAAATCATGCATATATGTAAGAGCCTTGTTCTTCAGGATTCTAAAGTGCTGTCACGGTCAGAGTTATCATTAAACATAAACGTTTTTCCCCTATTCTACGTACCATAATTTTTTCCCCTAAATTTTGCGTGGGTTGTAAGGTCTTGCCCAGACCGTTTATTTCCATATGTGTAACTGGCACTCAGTCTCTCGATAAACCAACCTATTTCATCTGGGAAAGTAACTGGAGGATTTTCTTGATGAATCATCTCAGAGGAGAAGGTTTGAAAGGATCTACTGAGCCAAAAGCAGATCCAGAAGAGGAGGAAGAGACTGAGAATGGAGAATTGGACTCCGAGTCCCAGTGGGAATGGAGGCAGGCAGTTTCTAGGGGCCCCAAGGTTTTGCTACACAGCTTCTCCTACCTAGAGTCCTGCAGGTTGCTTCTTGCTGCTTTGGTGGTTTAGGGAAAGTGAAAACCGAGTTCACCACACTGGATAGAACCAGCCTATTCTAGCTAGGGCCAAAAAGATTGTGAAAATAGTCTTGGCAGGAAAAACGGTGGCAACAACCCCCCTGCAGAGGGGCAGGAGCTGCCAAATGGGTTACCTCTAATTGCTACCAGGACTGGAATTATCCACTTGGACTGCAGCCCTGGCAGGCCCTGCATTTTCCTCTTCCCTTCTTCCTGGACTAACCCATGTGTCTCTGCCACATCCTCATCTCTAATTTCTCCTCCTTGTGCACTGTGTGACCCCAGGCTCCAATATTGTCCTTTATGCCCCTGTCCTCTTCACTCTCTTTCACTTGTTTCTGGCTCTCTGACTGGTCAAAGTATGGATTTTGCAGCACTGAAGTCAAATAGTCCTAGAGCTGTGTTTTTAAAAAAATTACTCCAAGACTTAGCTTTATCATCTCTTTCTCTGTATATATTTTAAAAGGGTTGTTATGAGGATTTAAGCAACGTATGCACGTGAGAGCACTTAGTATAACTTCCTCTTTAAACCTTTTTGGAACAAAGCAGAACATCTATCTATCTATGTAAAATTTATGTATCTATCCTTCATATATACACACATTTCTCTATATATACACCCACATATATATATGTGTATATATATATATACACACATACATACACATATAGCAATATGTCAGACTACAGGTTGCACAGAAGACACTCAATAAAAGCGAGATTCCCTCCCCTCCTCCTCTCCAGGCCTGTTAACATGGGATACACAGTCTCCCCCCTACTCTTGTTAGCTCTGGAGGAAATGCCTCATTGTTCCTCAAAGGTCTTTCTTTTTCCTTTCACTCATTACCTTATTCTTACCCCTAGTTTTCTTCTCACTTCTCCTTGTTGAGCTCCTATCTTTCTTATTCTTTTTCTGTTGTAATATCAGGAAGTTTCCAAATTCAGGCTCTGGCCCATAAATAGTTTCAGAGATCCTTGCTCCTCAAAGTGTGGTCCAGACAGACCAGTAGAAGTGTCTGGGAGCTTGTTAGAAATGCAGACTCTCAGGCTCCTCCTCAGACCTTCTGAATCACAATCTGCATTTTTCAGGATTCCCAGGTGATATGTATACATATTTGAGAAGCAGTCCTTTAGAAGACCTCCAGGTTTCTGTCAAATGAGACCAAATTCAGGAAGATGGCAGTGGAGATTCCTCGAGTTAGTGACCAAACACCAGATGTTCTGAGTAACCTCACAATTAACGAGAAAATTACTACTACTCAAACCACACACTATGATTGTTATGGTTCGATGTAGGGTGAAGTCAAGGGCTACTCTGAAGACTTAGAAAGAAATGCCTGTAGTAAGGATATTGAAATATCAGTATTGAGATTGACATCAGTCATTCAGATATTCTGCTTGAAGCAATTAAAGATTTTGTCTCTGATGCAATAGTTTGTTTTCTGTTTTAGTGTTTGAAATACGACATTTTTCTTGAAAAAATTTTTTTAGAAAATGTCTCTGCTTGAGATTATTAAATGTTCATTAAAAGGTTCATTTCTATAAAGCAAAAATTTAGCCTGGAAGCATAACACATCAAAAACATTTGTCATAGTACTAAGATTCTTCAACAAGAATGTGAAACATCTCAAGTCTCAACTGTAAAAAATGATATCTTATGTAGAAAAAAATAGACCAATCACAGCAGGTGACCTTAATCTCTGTCTGGAACCCCAGGAATAGGAGACACAGAGGGTCTGAATCACAGTCTTGATTTTAAAAAAAGAAACAAAAACTCAAAACTATACTAAAATATTCTAAGACAGTTTTAAGAAAGGGCAAACTGTAGCCCCAGAAGAAAAAGGAATTTGTGCTAATTTACAAGGGAACCACAAGCATGAGACATTCTGTACTTATTTCTAGCCATATATGGAGGAATTCTGTAAAAATGCAAAAGGAATGAAATAAACAACAAATTACCCACCAGAATATAAAAAAAGTATATCTTTACAGAAGGGAGTGATAGGGCCACAGAGTAACATTGTTAACTGTGATGGGACACTCTTGATTCTGTTTTATGAGATACTTTGTACCGACTTAAAGGTAAAATAACCAGGATCCCAGAGGGAAACAGAGGCAGCTTACACAGCAAGTTTCTGGGCTGACTCATGAAGCATTAGCTCAACTTGAGACACAAGATGAATGGACCCTACTGGAGCGATTCCAGCCCTGGTCATCCCTGCTGAAGTTATAACCAATTGTGTGTACTATAAACATAAGCTCATTGGAAAAAATACAGTATATGGAGTAAAAGGGGAAAACACTCACCCTTTTCAATCCAATTCTAAATTTTTTGAACTGCTTTAAGTTTTTGTTGGAAATGAAGTTATAAACTGCCAACTCTAAGAAGTCTAGCATTTCTAGTTTCGATTCATTATGAGAAGTACACACTAGAGACAAAAAGAATCAACATTAGAATAAAACAAGGAAAGTTATTCCTCTTCTCATCAATACCATGCTGATAAAGAAATCACTCATTTTCGGAATGGGAATCATTTTGGGATAGGAAATTGGAGAAGAAGATGAGCAAACTATGTCAATCCATTGAATACAACCATCATCACCCAGAGCTTTGCTAATCCATCCCATTTTCTGATCTCCTTTGCTTCTGATGCTGATAATCTTTGAGAGATCTATTGATTGTAAGTTCCAAAGACTTTAGACTCTTTCCTCCACTGGTTTGTACATGGTCTAGATCTAGACACTGACCAATTTTGAAAAACCAAGGCACAGAAATAATAAAAGTCTCTGACGTGAGCAAGAAGATTCAGAGGTTGTGTCAAACATAGACCTTTCTATCCTTCTGGAGGTAGAACCAAGCCCCTGAAAATTCTATGTTGAATGCACTCTCACCCCAACCTCAACTCCAAACTGTGCTGCCTAATTTATAATCCAGTCATATGTGGCAGTGGGCTACCGCCAGTGACTTAATTCCATTTGCATTTTAGAATCTGGAGATTTACAGCAGCAATAATCCAATTGGAGAAAAATTCTTCTCATTTCATAAGCTCATTTACTTCATTAACGTCTTTATAAATAGAGAGGTTCACAGATTCAAAAAACAAAATTTTAATTAAATCATTTGGTATAGAACATCTGGCAAAACCACTCTGTCAATCAAAATGCAGTGAGGATGGAAGAAACTGACTTTATATATATATATATATATATACACATATATATATACATATTTTTTTTTTTTTGGTGAGGAAGATCAGCCCTGAGCTAACATCCGATGCCAATCCTCCTCTTTTCGCTGAGGAGGATTGGCCCTGGGCTAACACCTGTGCCCATCTTCCTCCACGTTATATGGAACGCTGCTACAGCATGGCTTGACAAGTGTCAGTGTGCGCTCGGGATCCGAACCCCGGGCTGCCACAGCAGAGCACACGCACTTAACCAGTACGCCACCAGGCAAGCCCCAGCTTTATATTTTTGAGAGTGCTCTGTAATTGATCCCAAAAGATATGGTCATCATGTGTGGTGTGCTTTATATTTGGGGATGGTCAGTGACTTTTTCAATAGACATTACAGAATATTCCATTAAACTTTACTATTGTTCCAGTGTCAAAACATTACTCTTTGAGTTATTTTTTTTTCTTTCTTCTTAAAGACAGTAGCTACCATATGACATGCTTATGCGTGTCATGACTAGTCTTTACCCTTTTGCCTTTTGAAATATTTAACTTAATATGACCTTAAGAAGTAGTGTGAAAAGTTAGACTTGGTGATCTCCTATGATGCTTCTTTTATGCACTGGCATAATATAAAAACTTATATTTGCATCATACTTTACTTATTATAAAACATATTTAAATGTATTAGTCTTTGATGACTAAATGAATGATTGCTACAAGCCAGAATGCATGGTTTTAAAAATCTAAGCTTTGGGGCCGGCCTGGTGGCATAGTGGTTAAGTTTGCGCTCTCTGCTTCGGCAGCCTGGGATTCGCAGGTTCAGATCCCAGGTGCGGACCTATGCACTGCTCGTCAGGCCATGCTGTGGCAGCATCCCATATACAAAATAGAGGAAGATTGGCACAGATGTTAGCTCAGGGCCAATCTTCCTCAGCAAAAAGAGGACGATTAGCAATGGATGTTAGCTCAGGCTAATCTTCCTCACCAAAAACAAACAAACAAACAAACTAAGCTTTGGCAAAAAAAAAAAGACGTGGATTCAAATTCCATCTCCTCAATTTACTAGCTGTGTGAGGTAGGGCAGGTCATTTGATTCCTCTGAACCCAGGTTTCCTCATCTGTAAAATGGGGATAATGAGACGTACTTCACAGAGTTGTAGTGAGGATTAAGCAAGGTAACGTAGGTAAAACATGAAGCACAGTGCCTAGCGTGTAAGAGATGCTCAGGAAGCTGCAGCTCTTATTACATGACATGATCCTCAAGAGGTCAGTTATTAAATCCTTGTACTCACAAGAAAACTTAGGATCTAACATTACAGGATATGCTCAAGGTCACACAGCTAATACTTAGAGATCTGGGACTAAAACACATGAGATCTGACACTACATCTCATGCTTTTTCCTGTAAGAGAGGCTCTCTCCTGGCTTCCATTGTGAGTTGAATGACTACTTTACAGCTTCTCCTCTTTGGAAGCTGTCATATGCCCAGGCATGACAGCTCTCCTGCTTCTGTGGTCTGTACAAGCCTGATTGAGATGCGATCCCAGACTGTGAGTCTTCCTGCACTTTCGTTTTGCCATCTGTAAACACTGCAAGTTGCTTCACTTACTTTTACTGTTTTCTGTTCATATTCTGACTTGAAAGAGGTTTGTTCAAGAATGTCAGCAAGCTAATGGCATGATGAGCCTAGCAATTTAAAATCTCCATGTCAATATTTATTTTCTGCCACTGGCAAAAATAACTCAGAAGAATGTATTACTTTTGACAGATCATACACATTTCTCTGTAATTTGAAGGTGTTATTTTGTTTATCAATAAAACTATGGTGTGCTTTTGTGATAAAGTTACTTGCAATCTTTAATTACTTGAATATGTTTATCAGCAACAAAGGTGGGACCTCCGGATTGATAATGCCAGAAAGAGCTGTTTGCTGTTCCTTCATTTATGCCCATGGGGTAATAAAGATGCAGAATGTGTCCTAGGATGTGCTTGGTCAACTTGGTACCATTTGGAAACACAGATTTCATTTGACAGCATTTATAAATCACATATTTTCCCCTCAGAATAACTTGCAGTGTGAAAATGCTTCCATATGTTAGAAATCGGTCTCTTCATTTTGCTGAGGGAGCGGGAAGAGAAAGACAGTCTAGGTTTCATGGCATGTCGAAGATCAATATTAAGCAGGCACAGGTTTAAGATGCACAGGTGAAAGTTAATTTTAAGTAATTCTGTAGTGTTTTCTGTAATGCTGAAATTAAAGAGGTGATTTTGACACAAAATAGCATCTCAGTAAGAATTAAATCACTTTTCACAAAGACTATTAATAAGTCAATATGGCTGAAATACAGCTTCATGTATTGAATTCAGATAAATTTAAGATCTTTTTCTTCAGTAAAGAAGCACACTATTTTTAAATTCCTTCATGGATTCCAAGGACACAGGCCAGATGGAGAAGCTTGGTTACAACTTCTTCCAATTCCAAATCTCTTTTCCTTAAATGTATTCCCCTTTGTCCTGGGCCTTTGAGCAAGCAGGAGAAAAGGCTCCTTGCTTTGCCGTTTCCGCAGGAATAAATGGATGTTATTCCACTGAGGACAAGACCTTGGAGGCCTCGTCAGGAAGAAAGGAGCTCAGCTGCCACCCAAGGCGCTCACAAGCCCAGAAGGCCTGGGCCTCATTCTCCTCTTGAGAACTCACAGAAGTCCCGGCAGGCCAGCATTCATCTTCGCCGAAACGCTCTGCTGGCCCTGGGAGCGCAGAAATGGAGCGGGAATACTGTGATGCCTGCCACAGACAGTTCTGCACAGATATCTTACTGCACTGATTTAGAACTAGTTTGGGAAAAGTGAAGGCCAGGTAGCAATTTACAAACCTTACTAGAAACATTTTGCTCATCATGCTAAAGAAAATTATAAGAGAAAAACTTTCACTTTTCAAATTTATATGTCTTGAAAAATTCTCAAGAAAACTGAGAATAATCCTTTATATCTATCCATTTTCTTCCTTCAAGCTTTCATGATCATTGAAGTATTGACAAGTCAGGATTAGAGGAGATATTGTCACTATGTAATGTCTTTTTTTTTTTTTCTGTTTTTGTGAGGAGGATCAGCCCTGAGCTAACATTCCTGCTAATCCTCCTCTTTTTGCTGAGGAAGACCGGCTCTGAGCTAACATCTATTGCCAATCCTCTTCCTTTTTTTTTCCCCCAAAGCCCCAGTAGATAGGTGTATGTCACAGTTGCACATCCTTCTAGTTGCTGTATGTGGGATGCGGCCTCAGCATGGCCAGAGAAGCGGTGAGTCAGTGTGCACCTGGGATCCGAACCCGTGCCGCCAGTAGCGGAGCACGCGCACTTAATCGCTAAGCCAGGGGGCCGGCCCTGTAATGTCTTTTTTTTTAATTCTAGGAAAATATACATAACATAAAATTTACTGTTTTAAATGTTCAGTTCAGTGACATTAGGTATATTCACATTGATGTGCAGCCAACACCACCATCCATTGTGAGAACCTTTTCATCATCCCAAACCAAAGCTCTGTACCCATTAAACAGTGATCTCCGTTCCAGTCTCCCCCAGCCCTTGGTAAGCCTGTTCTACTTCCTGACTCTGTGAATCTGACTATTCTAGGTACCTTGTATAAGTGGAATTATACAATATTTGCCTTTTTGTGTCTGACATTTCACGTAGCATAATGTCTTTAAGTTTCATCTATGTTGTAGCATGTATCGGAATTTGATTCCTTTTTAAGGCTGAATAATATTGTATGTATATACCATATTTTGGACCTCTTTTTTTTTTTAATTTATTTATTTTATTTATTTAGTGTGTTTGTGCGTGTGTAAGGAAGACTGGCCCAGAGCTAACATCCGTGCCCACCTTCCTCCACTTTATATGGGACGCCACCACAGCATGACCTGACAGGCGGCGCGCCTTTGCACACCCGGGATCCGAACCCGGGCCACCAGCAACGAAGCGCACGCACTCAACCGTTACACCACGGGGCCAGCCCCTGGACCTCTTTTTTTTAAATCAGCTTTTCCTCGTTTGCCTCCTCCTCTCTCCTTTTCTTCCATTTGGCTCCATATTTCTCTCAACAGCCACCTTTTTTGTCTCCTCACATGTTTTCCTCCCTCTACTCTTTCCATTTTTCTCCCCCACTTTCATATTCATCATTTTCTCTACATGCTTAATATTAGGATTTTTACACCCCAAGTAAATACTCTTTTTATGACTATTTTAAAAAATGAGATAAAAGTCAAGTTAGCTCATCTTAATTTTTTTATCCATTTTAGATACTTTTAATAATGATGGCCCTTATATCATAAAATTCTTAGATGTCGATGGAAGTATAGCCTCAGTTCTCTGCACTAACTACTAACTTTGCATAGATTAATTCTCTCCTCTGCTTTCAGTTTCCTAATATGTAAAATCAGTTGGACTATGTGATTTTTGGAGCCCTAACATTCAGTGATTTATTAATATCAATCACTTGGATGAAATTTCAATCACTTGGATGAAATTTTGGGAAAAAAGTATTGATTTATTTAATAAACATTAATTGCTTACTATGAGCAAGGTAATGGACAATAACAATATTGTGAGTTTAAGGCTTAAGATGTGAGAAATGTTCACAAAGATAAAAAGAAATTTGGCACATCTATTATGGTGTTTTTTGAACATTTGTTGTCTATATATTTATGTTTTTTCTCGTCTTTAAATTTGTAGCTAGAGTTTGTTTTCTACAACTCCCTCTAAACCTACTTTGATTCATCCCACTATCAGAACAATCACTTCTACTACTTAATTTTAGCTTATTCAATTTTCAAAAAGAAAAATGGCGAATAACACCAAAACTTTAATCCAAACTTGAGAAGGACGCTCCTCATAACAAAATTGGTCTTGTTGAACCAACAGCACCTTGTAATCTGTAGCGCTGGTGTGTGTCTTACCCTTGCTCAGCTTATAACACACATACACACAAATCTGTATCTGCAGCTTCATTTCTCTGCAAACAAGTAAAGATTAACAAAGCCAACCCTTGACCAAAATGGTCCATTTCCAACATTCTAAGACTTTCTCCTTACTTTATCTCTTTCTCTCTAGACGGCAACATCCTTCCTTGTTATGATTTACCTTTACTTATCAGAATAAGAAAAGATTTGGTGCCAATAACTTAAAGCAGTCACTATATAGGTCTGAAGTGTGGTTTTTCCATCTGGATGGATTCCTACTCCAGAGGGACGATCAAGTTATTGAGCTATAGTTTCTGGAGGTCTGGTGGTTTCTCTGAATCTGCTGAGGGAAAGAAATTTGTATCCTGTTAGCCTTGGGTTCTTTTGGGACCTGAAGCCTGTCCTGCAGTGATACAGGGCTCTTATAAAATCCCTTTCTCCTCTCTCCTGTTTGAGTACGTGGGTTGGGTCCCATCTCTCAGTTCCAATTTAACCCCTGTCCTCCTTCTGGCTCTACTCACAGATATATGTATTATGCCCTTTTGATGTTGCTTTAGTTAGCATCAAAAGACATCTTCAGACTATCATCCCTTGTTCGAAGTCTAGGTCTTAGTCCTATGACGTCTTGCTTGTTTACTGCCGTTCACAGAAGATGAGATCTCTAATCATTGGGTAGAAGGAATGCAGCTTCTTACTGAATATAGGTATTTACTGCATTGTCAATCCTGACTTTTGGAAATTACGCTAGATTTGCCAACAGACTTCATTAAAAAGGAACTCAGGTGTTAAATTTACCTTGCCTTAAAGTTAAGATTTCAAGTCAAGTTAATGATTGAATATAATAGTTGAGCCAGCACTTTGAATAGAGTCCTCAGTTAAAATAAAAAAGTGAATTATAATAATGACTATTATTTAGCCCCTTTTTAATTTGGAGTTTGGGATACTGCTATTTTACTTTGTCAAAACCCAAACCATCCCTCCAAGGCCATATCAGCCCAGTTCCAAAAGTGGTACATTGCCATCTTTCACACTTCATGCAGTGTAAGAGATCTAGACTGTGAGTTATTTAGGTTGAAATGAAAACTGTTAGCCCGGTAATCAGGCCACTTGCTCAGGACTGATGTGTGTGCACTGATACAGCTGCATTTTCTCACCTGTTCCTTTTAGAGTCAAATATACCTTTTTGGGAGACTGTTGGATATGGTTAGTAGTTTATATAGAAATTAACTAATGACTTCAATAACAACACATTCTAAATAACTGAACCACAAATTGAGTTCAAGGGCCAGCCATCCCTGAGACCCTTTACAGGTGCTTAGCTGAGCTTCTATTTTGTGTCCCCATAAGAAGAAATGAGCATGAGTGAAAACATGGGCTCTGGAGTCAGGTTTCTTGGGTTAGGATCTAGGTTCAAGACCTCAGCTGTGAGGTCTTGATGTTACCTATCTCATGAGGCTTTCGTAAAGAAATGAGCTAACACATGAAAAGTACTTAAAACAGTGTCCGGCATATGACAAACACTCTGTAAATGTGATTTGTTTATAAGTGACATGTTAGCACTGCAGTGTGGTCCAGGGTATAAACTCAGTTTGCAGCTTTCAAAGAACTTGTACAACACAGTTGAGGAGACAAGATCAACCTGAATGAAATAATTACAGGCAAATCATAGAATCTTAATTTTGAAAGGGATCTTATAGTCTCCTAGTGGAACTTACCATCTAAGGTGTCTAGAGCATCCTCAATAGATGGCCTTCCATGACACAGCATATCAATAAGGGTTAAAATGTATGCTATTGCTGGAGCTTACTAGACCATGTGTGGCAGCACACTGGTGTTTGTGGTACATGTGTGCCAAGATCCTAGTCCTTCATCCCACAGAGTCAGTCTCCTGTCTTTACCCCAAAAGTGTTGTATACATTTGACATTCATCTATGTGGTTACATGTATCAATAACTCATTCCTTTCTACTACTGAATAGCATTCCAGTGTATGAATAAACCACAATTTGCTCATCCATTTGCCTGCTTATGTATATTTGCATTGTTCACATATTGGAGCTCATAGGAATAAAATCTGCTATAATCATTCTTGTGCAAGCTTTTTGTGAAAGTATGACTTTCATCTCTCTTGGAAAAATACGTAAGAATGAAATTGCTAGATCATAGGGTAGGTGTAGATTTAACTATGTAAGAAAGCTGAACTATTTTCCAGAGTAATCACACCACTTCACAGCAATGAATGGGAGTTCTGGTTGTTCCACATTCTCCCCAACACATAGTTTCATTGGTATTTTTGATTTTAGCCATTCGAGTGTATGTGAAGTGATATCTCATAGAGGTTTTAGTTTGCATTTCCCTATTGACTAATTATGTGGAGTATTTTTTGATGTGCTGATTGGCCATTTGTATATTCTCTTTTTGAAGTGTCTGCCAGGTCATTTGCCATTTTTTAATCAAATTGTTTATACTGAGTTCTTTACAAATTCTGATCACAAGTCTTTTTTCAGATGTATGCACCACAAATATTTTCTCCCAGTCTTCTCTCTTCTTCTTTTAATGTTATCTTTGAAAGAACAGTTTTTTTGTTTTGTTTTGTTTTTTGCTGAGAAAGATTTGCCCTGAGCTAACATCCATTGCCAATCTTCCTCTTTTTTTCTTTTCTTGTGAGCTACCGCCACACATGGCCTGACAGATGAGTGGTGTAAGTCTGTGCCCGGGATCTGAATCTGGGCCGCCAACGTGGAGTGTGCCAAACTTAACCACTAGGCTACCTGGGCGGGCCCAAGAACAGATATTTTTAATGCTGATGGTCTAATTTGTCTATTTTTTATGGTTAGTACTTTTTGTGTCTGTCTAAAAACTGCCTATTCCAATTTTGTGAAAATATTTTCCTATGTTTTCTTTTAGAAGCCTTATAGATTTAGCTTTTGTGTTTTAGTCACATTCCAATTCAAATTTATTTTTGTGTGAGGTTCATTTTTGTAATACGTTTATCCATTTGTTCCAGGACTATTACAGAAAAGACTATCTTTTCCCCCTTTGAAATATCTTGTATTTTTGCCAAAAATCAATTGACCATATATGAATGGATCTATTTCTGGGCTCCCTCTTCTGTTCTGATGATCGATTTTCTATCCTTATACCAATATTATACTGTCTTGATTATTATAGCTTGAAATCCAAAAGTGTAAGTTGTCAACTTTGTTCTTCTTTTTCAAGGTTGATTTAGCTATTCTAGGTCCTTCACATTTCCTTATAAATTTTAAATTAGCAATTAAAAAAAAAAAAGCCTTCTGGAATTTTGATTGAGTTGGCCTTGACTCTCTAGATCAATTTGGGGAGGATTTATATCTTAATAATATTGAGCTTTCCAATTCATATCTTTAGTTCAATCTCCTTTAGCTTCTCTTTGTAATGTTTATTTGTTTTAAGTGTACAGGTCTTACACATATTTTGTTAAATTAATCCATAAGTATTTGCTTTTTTTCTATTAAAAGAGTACTTTAAAAATTTCAAATTCTAATTATTCTTTGCTAATGTAGAAATACAATTGTTTTTTGTATATTGACTTTGTATGCTGTTATTCTGTGACCTTGGTAAACTCATTTACTAGTTCTAGTATTTTTTTTTCAGCTGATTCCTAAGAATTTCTCTACAGCGACTATCAATCATCTGTAAATAAAGATAGTTTTCCATCTTTCTTTCCAATATGTAAGCCTTTTATTTCTTTTCTTAACTCCAGTCCTATTCCATGATGTTGAATAGAAGTGCTTATAGTGGACATCATGGTTTTCTTCCTGATCTTCATAGGAAAGTGCTAAGTCTTTCATTGACAGTAAAATTACTATGGTAGCTGTCGGCTTTTTGTAAATGTTCTTTATCAGGTTGAGGAAGTTTCCTTCTATTCCAAATCCTTTTAGAGTTTTTTCTACATGAGTGGGTGTTGAATTTTGTTTATGTTTTTTTCTGATTCTTTCTGACACAATGTTATTCATAATATTCCCTTATTATCCTTCTAATATCTGTAGGATCTATAATCCCACACTCTATATCATTCCTGATATTGGTAATATGTTTTGTCTCTTTTATTGGATTAATCTAGTTAGGAGCTTATTAATTTTAATAATGTTTTTAAGAAAATAGCTTTTGGGAATCAAGGATGAGCAGACTATTTCCTCCTAGTTTTGGTTTTAGAAATAGGAAAAATGAAGGTTTCTTTTTTTTTTGTTTTTTTAAGTTCAACTTCAGAAATGTCATTAGAGATGGCTTGGGGCAGCCGTGGCTTAAAAAAGTTACAGTAAAATACGCATACCATAAAATTTATCATCTAAATCATTTTTAAGTGTACAGTTCAGTAGTGTTAACTGCATTTACATTGTTGTGCAATCTCCAGAACTCTTTTGATCTTGCAAACTGAAACTCTATACTTTTAAACAATAACTTCCCATTCACCCTCCCAGCTCCTGGCAACTCCCTTTCTACTTTCTCTCTCTCTGAATGACTACTCTAGGTATCTCATATTAGTGGAAACATCCAGTATTTATCCATTTGTGACTGGCTCATTTCACTTAGCGTAATGTCTTCAAGGGTCATCCACGTTATAGCATATGTCAGAATTTCCTTTCTTTTTAAGGCTGAATATATTCTATTGTATGTATATACCAAATTTCGTTTATCCAGTCACTTGTCAATGGACACATGGGTTGCCTCTACCTTTTAGCTACTGCGAATAATGCTGCTATTAGAATTGACGTGCAAGTAGCTGTTTGAGTCCTTGCTTTCACTTCTTTTGGGTGTATACCCAGAAGTAGAATTGCTAGATCATATGGTAATTCTATTTACAGTTTTTGAGAAACTGATATAATATTTTCCTCAGCAGATACAGCATTTTACATTCCCACCAACAGTGCAAAGGGTTCTAATTTCTCCATATTCTTGATAACACTTGTTATATTCTGCTTTTCTGATAGTAGCTGTCCTAATGAGTGTGAGGTGGGAAAACGAAATTTAAGCCATTATACATATTTTCCAAATCCTCAAATATGTGCCATCTATCAGGGAGGATTATTATGGAAAGGATTCCTGTACTGGGTAGGAGCTTGAACATGACAAAGTCTAACAGAATATGAGTTCTCTCCTTCCTAATTATTTTAAAGTGGCCTGTATTTGTTTCTACCAATTTGTGCCTTTAAATGCCAGTAATGGCTCTGCAGATAGAACAAAACTCATTTGAACCTCTTTTTGGAAGAAAAACAGAAACATGTGTAGGTCTTCTTCCTTTAATCCTAGTTCATTTAACTATGTATCATCCAAAAGATGTCATGTTGTCTATGTAGTATCACTACTTTAGAATCACAAAAAAGGAAATCTATTTTGAGAGGCATAACGTGTATATTTTTTCATGTTATCTTTTCATATAAAAGGCATTATTTATTTGTATACCACTGATTCTCTTTCTCATGGCTGTATGTTTATTTCCCAGCAGTTAAATTCTTTCAGTGTTCTAAATTAAGTACATTCACAGATGTTCACAGAACATATTTAAAGGAAATAGTGCATTTGCAACAATCTAAACATAATTTGTGTTTTATGGTTTAGGTTCAGAGCAAATTTGATGACGCAGTAAATAGGCATGGTTTAGCTTTTATATTTATATTTACTAAGTTCTCAGCTAGATTCAGTGCCTTCCCAGACCTTCAAGAGGACCGTGGCTAAAATACAAAGAATGATGATGAATGTAGCAAAGTCAGAACATTATGGAATCAAATCATTTTCTCTTTCACCCAAAAAGTTGAAAAAGTATCATTAGCTTAGCTCTTATTACTGAATTCCTCAGAAAACACATGAGAGAAAACAACCTTGGGAGAAAATCATCTTTGCATTTCCAGTGTCTAATATAGCACCCAGTACTTGGTAGGTATTCAGCAAAAATACACTAAATAAATAAATGGTTGAGGGCATTAATCTATTTCTTGACTTGCAGGAAACTGTCTTGACATTAGGAACAGAACACATCCAGAAAATCCTGGCCAATGTGTGATATAATAAAGAATATATCCAGTTTTTGTCCCTCATTCCTTGCACAGAGCTTCAAAAACCCTTTGAATTTCCTGACTGATAGTTATGTGTCTTTGTTATGCTAACGAGATGATTCATGGTGGGTCCTTAGATCATTTCAAGGGAGGGACTGGCCTCGCCAAAGAGACCAAGCACCTATTTAGAGGGTTGGAACTTCCAGCCCTTCTCCGCACCCCCAACCTCCAGGGAGGAGAGAGGGACTGAAGATTGAGTTCAGTCATGGCCAATGATGTAATCAATTGTGCCTATGTAATGAAATCCCATATAAAAACTCTAGACACCAAGCTCAGTGGAGCTTCCTGGTTGGTGAACTTACTGATATACTGGGAGAGTGGTATACCCTGACTCCATGGGGACAGAAGCTCCTGTGCTCAGGACCCTCCTAGACCCTGCCCTATGTATCTCTTCATCTGCCTGCTCATTTTTATCCTTTATCATAAAACAGTAATCATAAGTATAGAGCTTTCTTGAGTTCTGTGAGTTGTTCTAGCAAATTATCAAACCTGAGAGGTTGTGGGAAGCCTTGAATTTATAGTCCTCCAGGCAGAAGTGCAGGTGGCTTGGAGACATCTGAGATTGGTAGCTGGTATTTGAAGGGATGCAGTCTTGTGAGACTGAGCCCTTAACTTTTGGAGTCTTCACTAACTCTGGGTAGTGTCAGTATTAAATTGAGTTGTAGGACACCCAGTTGGTGTCAGAGAATTGGTGTCAGAACAGACAAAGAAAATCAGGAGGAGTCCCAATCTTTATCTTGGTATCTGAGTTATCTTGAGTATCTGGAGAGAAGCTTCTCTGATATATCAGGATCAATAAAAAAAAATTAAACATTGTAAAACTAGGAATCATGGATTTTACAAGACAGCTACATATAGCAGAAAGTGTATTGAAAGTAGCCCTTAATAAATACATAACCTTGGAAAAATCACTTGACTTTGAGGATTCCCAGTTTCCACATTTTTAAAAATAAGGATAATGTTGCCTACCTGTAATGATTAATTTTATGTGTCAACTTGGCTGCACCACAGTGCCAGATATTTGGTCAAACATTATTCTGGATATTTCTCTGAGGATGTTTTTGGATGAGATTTACATTTAAATTGGTGGTCTTTGAGTAAAGTAGATTGCCCTCCATAATGTTGGTGGACCTCATCCAATCAGTTGAAAGTCTGGTTTAGAACAAAAGACTGACCCTCCCTGAGCAAGAGGAAATTCTGCCAGCAGGCCACCTTCGGACTTCAACTGCAACATCAGTCAGCCACGTGGGTCTCCAGCCTGCTGGCCCACAGAGCAAATTTTGGACTTGCCAGCCTCCATAATCATGTGAGTCAATCCCTTAAAATAAATCTCTATCTTTACCTATCTATTTGCACACACACACACACACACACACACACACACACATACATTCTGTTGATTCCGTTTCTCTGGAGAACCTTGACTAACACAATACGTCACCTGGTTGTTGTCAGAATTAAATGAGATAATGTATTTGAAACCCCTTTGTAAATTTTAAGGCATAAAACATAAGGATGGTTAAGTCTGCCTAATACATGTAATGTGTACTAAACTTTATTGAAGCCTTATAGATATACAAATTAATGTTTACAAATGTGGTCTCAGATCAATATTATAGATAAAAGGATTTGAAATATACAAGAAGCTGCAGGACAACAAGTAAGGAGAGGAGCCTACTGGCTGTAGGCTCTGAGCTGGTACAGCATCTGTTGCACAATGCGCAGACTTCACGTGGACCACAGCTTAGTTGGCTTAGCTCAACTTACATACCCAGCATCTGGCAGTGTTCTGCAGTCACTGTCCAGATAATTGCAGAAGAATGAGTGACTTTTATCAGTGTGATCACCTAAAATGCACATTTTTTGTGAGTGACTAGGTGGAAAGAGTTAAAGACCTCAGAGTTCACATACAGCACTTTAGTAAATAGCATGGAGGGTCAGAAAGTATGTATGTGTTGCATCTGGTCACGCCCTCAGAAGAGTTAAATGTCAATTAATCATGGTCTGTATGCTGGAAACAGTCTGGCCGGGGGTCGGCCAAAGCCACAAACCCAGAAGGCCTCAGTGAATAAATCCACAGCCAGATCTTGTTCTCTGAAACTAACGGTTTTGCTTCCCTGGACCTTTGCTGAACTTTGCATAATAGCAAGGTGCAAATATAGCTCGGAAACAAAATCAGGACCACTGCGCTGAATGAATGCTTCTACACCCCAGGACCGTAACTGGAATGCTATTTAGCAGCATAGCAACCACTGCCCAGTGTCACTTGTCAGCTAAGCTCTCTAGAGGATATTGCTTAGAGCAGTCAACGGCCAGTCTGGATTGCACCAGCACGCTTCACAACTTTATGGATTGTGGTTTATGTGGGAAGATATTTTGAGACTCGGCTGTGGAAGAATATGGTTGCTTTCAAAACACTCTAGGCAAAAGCTTCAGTCTGAGAAAGGAGATCAGACTTCTAGTCTTGTTGGTATTTTGGGAAGTATGTCATCATAATGATATTTCCAGACTGCTCTGGATATGGCCAGTAAGAAAGGACATTAAGACAGTCTGCCTTAAATTAAAACAACAGTGGGATTCTATTTTCCACTTATAAAATTGGGAAAGAATTTTTAAGCTAATACGCAGTATTACTGAGAATATATCCCTACAGTGCTGATTGGAGGGTCATTTAGCAAAAAAAAAAAACAACCAAAACTTAAAAACATGCATATACTTTGACCCTGCAATTCCACCTCTAAAAATGTATCCCAAGAAAATAATCTTATCTCTGCAATGATTTATCTATTACTTTATGTTAAACACAATGTTGTTTAGTAATAGTAAAGAATTAAAAATAAATGAAATGTCTAACAGTAGGGAATTGTCTAAAGGAATTTTGCTACATCTATATATGGGAATAGTATACAACTATAAAAACAAGGATGTAAAAGAATATACAATTACATGGAAATTTGTTCATAATCTATTGGTAAGTTAAAAAGCAGTTTACAAAACACTATATATAAAAATAAGTCTATTTTGTTTAAAAATCAAGCAAAAGAATAATCTGTACATGTGCATTGAAGAAAAGGCTGGAAGACTATACATTAAAATGTTAATAGCAACTCTCTGGGTGGTATGATTATGGTGATTTTTACCATCTCCTTTATGCCCTCTCCACCAAATTTTATATAATAAATATTACATCAGCAATGGGGGGGAGGGAGTAGCTTTAAATATTTCCAATAAATGAGCAGCAAACAAAAAAATCTATGATGAATTAGGATTGTCTACTAAGAGAGGAGCAAGAACAGAGCTCTGATTAAACCCTGGCACATTCCAGGTCTTTACATTCTAAGGCAGTTAGTTCAAAATAATTTATATGAGCCCTGATGGTACAGAGTGATCTTAAAAGTTTATGCTGTTTTCATTTAAATGAAGTATTTTCTACCCACGTTATGCTAAGCCTTGAACAACATGGACTCACTTTGCACAGCTCCAGGAACTGATATGGGATGGTGGCCTGACACATTCACACAAATGTTAGCTCACAGATGCCACCTTGGAAATGGAAGTTTTCAGCCTATTCGCCAACACTCTCCATACCACTGAAATCTAAAACTGTATCTACAGAAAAATAAATAAAGAGCTCAAAGCCTACATTCATACATATATAGATCCATCACAGGTTACTGAGGAGAAGCTAGAAATGTCTAGAGTAAATTCTTAGCCTCTGGGGGATGGTGATGTCATCTGTGACAGCCTTTTTTGCAAGTGTCCTTTGCTGTCCCTGACAGAATGGACTGGAGGGATCATCTTGTCTATTCATGTCAACCATCTGCCACTAATTAATGCAGCTGGCTGGGTAGTGGATTTGAAATTTAAAAAAGACTGGTGGTGAAAATGGCTGCAAGGTAGATAGTTTAGTCTGCGTGAGAGCCCATCATGTGAAATGCGACATTTTTCCCTGTCTGTCTCCAGCTGTTCCTGGACCATAAAAAGGAAAGAGCCAAAAATATATTTATTTTGCTCATGAATGAATGAGCCAGAGATCCAGATAAAATGAGGCTTAAACTTTAAGTCCAAAAGTGTACCATTAGTGGTAGGACAGGGGACATAGTGCCAGACTAACTTAAAAGTACTCCCAGCAAATTCCCCCTGTAGCTGATTCAGCCTTGCTGGATGGGTGTTTTGAATTATACAAAATCTAGCATACTCTAGAAAAATGACAGTGGCTGGAAGTTTAAGCACATAAGTTTCAGAATGACAACTGCAAGAAATATGCATTCTTGATAGTCTTCCATAGTCCTTAAAAAAGCAATAGTGAATCCAAGTTAACCCACCCCACGCATCACTATTATGTCTATTCTCAGAGTTTAAAACTGAGAAATTGCAAAGCATTTCACAGCCAGACTTTCCTAGCTCACGATTCCTCTGGGAATGCAAATGCGCAGGAAGTCACAGAACACACGATCCATTAGCCTGACTCACCTTGCTGTCGCTGGTCCTCCAGAAGCTTCAGTTTACAGGTGTGCAGTCTGTCGAACAGGTGGCTGCTCGCTTTTCTTTGTATAGTAGACATGGTACTGGCAGTTATGTTGTGGCTCCGGTATCACTAGGGCATTCCCTTCCCCTGGCCAGTCACCTAAAATGGTCTTCACAAGACACCCAGAACCCCAGAGGTGCGTGCAGATCCTGTCCTTGCTTGTAAAACATTTACTTCTCTAATAAACTTCCAAGTGTTTCCTAGTCATGATTCTTGACATAAATATTTTACCAATATAACTTCCCCTACGTATAAAGATGCCAATTCATTTGAATAAAAACACAACTTAATTCTTCTTTCATTTCAAAGCATGTTGAAACTTTTCCCTTCTAGTGTAAAATCCTACAAAGTAACTATTTCTAACAGTTTATGCTTTTGGCAGTTTTTGACTCCTGAATCTAATGCCCCAATTATTTAGAGAAGACTGCTAGAGTAATACACACACACACATAAAAGTGCTGCTGAGTTAAATCAAGTGATTTCTAAGTCTGGTCTGAGTTTCTCTCCGTGACAGCTGAAAGTGAACAGTTCTTAAGGGAGGCTGGAGAAGGAGGAGCCGAGTGGGCTAAGCTGATTAGCATAAAGAGGCAGGCCAGAAATGGCATTGGAGTTGCTTTGAATAATAGTGACCAAAGCAGGGATTCTAAAAAGATGCCCTGATGTTACAGTAATTGCATATCTGACTTCTGCTACTGTGTTTGTAATTAAAAGCTCAAAGCAGGGGTTATACCCATGGATGTTCATATGTACCTGCGACATCTAAACGGCATAAGTGGAACTGGTAATGAGCTCATGGAAATGTACTGCTGGAACTTTCAATTTCTGTAAACACCTCTGAGTCTTCAGGAGGGGCAGTTATAGAGCAGCCTGCCTGCCAAGGCAACTATTTGGAGTTCTGGAAGAAAAATAAACACACAAAACATTATCTTTCCAGAGATCTGTCTCTGTTTCTCTTTAGATTCTCTGTTACTTCAAGTAGCTTTCATAAGCTTCATAAGACAAAGCTATTTCCAGTGTTTTGTTGTGCTGAAATGGCATATTTCATTGAAATATTGGAAATAGTTCATATTTTATTGAAATAGTAGCGTATTTTATTATTGTTTAAAAACAAACCCCAAACACCTTTCACTTAACTTGAGAGTCTGCTATCTCTGAAGTCATAATGAATGCTGATAGATCCTGCCCTTCAAAATTCACAACTCTTTTTAGATTCACAAAGGACGTGGTGGGCAAGGACGAAGAAGAAAGGCAGAGCTGTTTAGCCTCAAAGTCTGGATCCTGCAGCTTCCTGTGCGTATTTGGAAATTGGTGCTAATCTTGACAAGCTAACTGGAAGGTTACCTCCTAGCCAGATCTGGGTGGGAGTTCTCATTTTACTTTGAGGCAATTAACAATTCCCCAAGCATATTCTGAGCTATGAAAACTCTAATGAAATGTGTGATTGCTCTTTTACAATTCCTATGAGTTATTAAACTGCTTTTATTATTTTAATAGTCTACCTATTGTGGTTTTAGGTCCTTCACAGTGTAACAGGTTATAGAAGTGTTTAGCTGCTTTGAAAGAGATTCCTGTTGTTAGAGAAACATAGTTTCTGCTTTAAATGGCTGGTATTTATCTCCTGCTTCACAATAGTCGTGGTAGAAGGCTGAGGCATTTTCTTCCTGAATGACTTAAAGCTATCAACATTCTATCAAGTTGTGGACCTCACTAATAAACACATTATTACATCAGCAAATCAAATAACCAAACCTCACTAATAAACACATTATTACATCAGCAAATCAAAATTATAAGTTAGCCCCTGAGAGAAATGGATTTTTAAAAAAATGTTTTATAAGGAAAAATTTTTAAAAATGTATGTGAATAAGTAGCGAGAATAGCATAACAATCCCTCTGCACCCAACACTTGGATTCAATCATTGTCATCCCATGGACAATCTTGTTTTAAACCTGTGTTTCTTCACAGCCGCTTCCCCTCCTCACTCCACCAGTGGATTTGAAGCATCTTAGACATCATTGCCTTAATAAATATTTCAATACGTATTTCTAAAATGCAAGGACTTTGAAAAATAGAATCATAATAAAATTGTCACCCTTTTAATGATAAACATGATTCCTTAATTAAATATCAGGTGATTTCTTATTTTCCTGACGTCTCATAATTTTTTTTTTATTTTTACATTTTGTTCATATCGGGACCCAAAGGTCCACATATTGTCTTTGGTTGATATGTCCCAAGTCTTTTTCATTCTGTAGGTTCCTCTCTGAGAGAAAATATTGCTTGGGGATTAATATCTACATTTACCCTAATTTGTGTCTTATTTGTCAAGGAAGCCCCCTTGACGCCCTCATTTTTCTTACTCATGCACCGATATAAAGCTGGGGAAAAAAGAGAGGAAAAAGAATGGTCATCTAGAGGCTAAAATGGCCAGCTTTCTGCGCCCAAGTGCTCCCATTTGTGTGCTGTGTAACCTTGAACCAGATACTTAACATCTCTGGGTTTGTGTCTTCTTTTGTCAAATAAACCAAATGTTTGGTAAGCAATGCGAGAAATTATTTAACACTCATTCTGTGAATATCAAGACTTGGGAAAGGAAGGAGTATCCTACTTTGTTTTTGTCTAGAGCCTGGGAAGAAAGAAAGAGATTTAAAACTAAAAATCTGGGTAGGATTTGGGAGTGTATTTGAAAATCTGCTTCCTCAATTCTCAAACCTGGCTGAATACCATAATTACCCTGGGAATATCACAAAGAGAGATTCTTGAGCCCCAACTGCAGAGTCAGAGGTCTAGGATGGGGTCTGGAATATATATATATATGTATTTTTTCTTTTTTAAATTTCACTCTTTTCCCTCAGCCTTATTGATATATAATTGACACATATCGTGTAAGTTTAAGGTATACAGAGTGTTGATTCGATACATTTATATATTGCAAGAATATTACCACCATAGCATTAGCTACCACCTCCATCCCATCACATAGTTACCATTTCTTTTTCGTGGTGAGAACGTTTAAGATCTACTCTCTTAGCAACATTCAAGTATACCATACAGTATTATTAGCTATAATCACCATCTTGTACATCAGATCCCCAAACTTGTTAACCTTAAACTGGAAGTTTGTATTCTCTGACCAATAACTCCCGATTTCCCCCATCCCCCAGTTCCTGGTAACCAACACTCTACTGTCTGTTTCTCTGAGTTTGAGTTTTTTAGATGGAATCTGTATATTTTTAAAGTCCTCTTGGCAAAGTAAACAAGCATAACCTGCTGAAACAGATCTAGTTTGCTCCACTATTTCATTCATTATATCTTTCCTGAGGGCTGATGAAACCAAACAAGCACACCCTAAACACAGTAGTTTCTAGTGCCACAATGTAAGGGGGTGGGGATGATACCAGAGAAGGCTTGCTGCCTGGTTCCTCTATGCCCCACGGGTGTGCATCATTGAAGCAGCCCTGGGCAGTGGCCCTGTTGTTGATTACTTGAGTCAAGGGGACTCCTGGGCTCTTATACCGCATGTTGAGTTACACTTCTGCTCTGGGAGGAGTTCTGTTTTGACTCACCAGTTTCCACTGGAAATAAGCCAGTGTGGCTGAAAGCAATGTTATAGATAGAGTATATAAAATAACATCAGATGTATCAGCCATAGTAAGTATCAGCTATAGTAAGCCATAGCTCTTACTTTTCAGGAATACCACCAAGTTAGTAGTTCACAATGGGCATATTGTACTTTGCTTTTTGCCTGTAAATAAGAGCAAGAAGTCAGAACGCAGAAGGGGAAGTCCGCTTGGGTCAAGAAACAGGTGAATAATATTTGGCATTTTTACTCGCAATTTGATTAAAAATGAATTAGAATCCTATGAAAGTCAAGCTTCTTCTCTTATCAACTCTCTGTGATGCCAAAAAGATGCCATTGGTTTTCTTGGTCTGGGTTCTTTTTTCTCTTCCGTATTCTCTCTGCTTAATCTGTGTCTTCGTATTCCCAGAAGAGTAGAGTGGAATGGCATGCCGCAGATAAACAATAGATATTATCAGCTGGTGCTTTTGGGGTAGATACTGGAAAAATTGGTATTTTATGATTAGAATTCATAGCTCAGAAAACATAGTGCTTGGTGAAATAATATAAATGGTACTAAGTGTATAGGAGGGTTTTCATTTTTCATTTGAACCATGCTTAAAAAGCAGGAACACATGCATTGTACATTAGTTCACAACTGAGTTGCTTGTTTAATAACCTGCCTTTTTCAAAAGTATTTATGGAGGCTGGCCCAGTGGCATAGTGGTTAAGTTCTGTGCCCTCTGCTTCAGTGGCCCAGGTTCATGGGTTCGGGTCACAGGCGTGGACCTACACCACTCATCAAGCCATGCCATGGTGGTGACCCACATACAAAATAGAAGAAAGATTGGCACAGATGTTAGTTCAGGGCCAATAACCCTCACCAAAATATATATATATGATATCTAGTCTACAAGTATATCTACTCTTTGACGGTCTTCAGACTGCTTTGAATGACAAGTATTATATAAATAAAAAGCAGTTTTGCATTTATCATTCTCATCCTCAAAGAATAGGATAAAAGACCCTCAACAGAATGCAAACATGAAAACTATGGGGCCCTTGCCTGAGCCTCACTGTGATCCCCAAAGCACTGTGGGAATGATTACATGGTCACCGTTAGTTCAAGGCTGATGAACTAGTATTAAGACTTTAGATTTTCTATTGATTTTATTTTTTTTATGTTTTTTTTTTTTTTGTAAGGAAGATCAGCCCTGTGCTAACATCTGCCAATCCTCCTCTTTTTTTCTTTTTTGCTAAGGAAAATTGACCCTGGGCTAACATCTGTGCCCATCTTCCTCTACTTTATATGGGATATTGCCACAGCATGGCTTGACAAGCAGTGTGTCGGTCCTCACCCGGGATCTAAACCAGCGAACCCCAGGCCACCCCAGCGGAGCATGCGCACTTAACCCCCTGTGCCACCGGGCCGGCCCCTCTGTTGATTTTAAATAGCAGATCCCCTGATCCTTTATATCAGCAAGTGGTAGATTTTTTTCTAAATCACTCTTCCTTCCACCAACGACATTGCAGATGAAGAGTGTTGAGTTTCAGGATCTCACAATGGCTTATGTAACACGTATATCATAAAGCACCATCAAGGCAGGCTTTTGTGGCTGTTCAGGGTTGTGTTACCCTAAGCTATTGTATGTTTTTAGCTCAAAGAGTTTCCCAGGTAGCACAGTTGGCTGGATTCCCATAATTACTATTTGTAAAAACGTAGGAGATGTAAATAGTTGTATTACAGATTGTTTTGCTTGAATACTTGTTCCTGTCCATGGATACAGGAGGCTACACTGGCATAGCACCAAACTGCTTACTTATAAAAGGTGCTCACTATTCTGAAATTGCTACCATTGATCTTTAATCCATTGACACCAACACTTGGGGCTTGGTTATCAGAAATATTGACTCTGTAAACTAACTTTGGCCCTTTCACAGATAAGCCACAGGTGTGGCTGCCCCGGGGCTCCCTCTGGAGGTCAGCAGAGTCCAAGTTCAGCTGGTAAAACAGCCTTGGCCTCAGCACAAGATAAACCCATGTCTTTTCATCCAGCTCCCACAGGAATGGGGTCTTGTACTTGCGAGTTGAAGAAATAATTATCTGTATCTGAGAGTGTAGAAAAGTTACCTGATTATTCTCCTATGGGTAAAATTTGATCATTGCTGTGTGCTGGTAATTTAATCTCTGTAGCTTTACATTTTTCTATCTTTATTGAAGCCTTTTAGCCAAAGTAAAAACTAGACGAAATAAAACCAAAGGTCAGAAAAATGCTGAGTTTTATTTTGTTTGTTTGTTTTAAGTGGCAAGGAAACCCAGAGTCAGGTGGTTCTGGTTCCATTATGTCCACCACCTTGGTAGGATCAAATGATCCTATAGAGCCTGAATTCCATCTAAAAGTGTTTGAAGTATGCAGGCATTGGGGTCAATGGGTTTGCAGCAGCACTGAACTCTTTGAAGGTAAGCTCTCATTAACTGGGATCACTTCCAAAATAAAGCAAATTAACTTGCACCAGATCAAACTTTTATTGCTTGAATTACTTCTATTACAGGAATAAAATAGTAACCAAACCCTCATAACTTCCTTCCTTCATTAGTTGGTTTGTTGGTTACTTCCTTCCTTCTTTCCTTCTTTTTCTCTATTTCTTCTTTCACTCATTTTAGGTGGAGTATTATATAATTTTGATATATTAAAAATGAAATTATTCTATACCTGAATCTGCTTCAAAATAATTTGGGTGAGGAAGATATGGGGCTTTAGATGAAGTAAGATTTGCTATAAATTGGTAATTACTCAACCTGAGTGATAAGTACATGGGATTTATTATACTTTCAGATCTACTTTTATATATTTTTTTGAAATTTCCATGATAAAGTTTTAAAATAATGACTTTTCAGGATTCTGATTGAACGGCTACAAGAAATAGGCAACGTGCTAGATTTATTAGGATGTGGAGAGAAACTTCAAATTTCTTTTCCTATTTTCTACTCCATAACTTATAAAATATATAAAAAGATAGGAAATGTTAACATTCCTAATGAATTTGTGGGACAGTATATGAATACAATTTATGAGCAAACAAAACAACCCACACTGGGGTACATTCTCAAACGTCTGCTATTGGCAGGGGGGCATGATCATCAAGTTCAGAGACCTCCATGGTGGAGGAAGAAGGCTGGGCCTTACGTAAGATGACACAATCATTATTAAAGAGAACCAATCAGTCATTTTACTCATTACTTCTCAAATGTACAGATATTCCCTTCTACATCACTTTTCTAATTTTATTATTTTATTTCTAAAAATACAATTAGGTTGTGTCTTAGTTTGGGTTGTTATAACAAAGTACCATAGACTGGCAGCCTATAAACAACAGAAACTTATCTCTCACAGTTCTGGAGGCTGGAAGTCTGAGATCAGGATGTCAGTATGGTGGGGTTTTGGTGAGGGTCGTTTTCTGGGTTGCAGGCTATTGACTTCTCACTGTGTCCTCACGGGGCAGGGAGAAGTTGAGACCGCTCTGGGGTCCCTTTTATAAGAGCACTAATTCCGTTCATGAGGACTCCCTCCTTATGAGCAAATCATGTCCCAAAAACCCCACCTCCTAACGCTATCACATTGGGGTTAGAATTTCAACATATGACTGGGGGGGAGGGGGCACACAAACATTCACTCCATAACAGGTTGCATTTTAAAGGATGGAAGAGAGTTTTTAATCCAAATTTAGCTCCTCACTAGGACATGGAAGAAAAAAATATCTATGTGCTCTTTATATTCCCACATATATGACTGTAGAGGCCTGCCCACAATATTTAATAAATATTAACTAACTTCTTACTGTAGAACTACAACACTTCTTGCCTCCCAACCCACAGAACTATGAGTGCATACACACACACACACACACACACACACACACACTCTCTTGTCGTTCGCAACTAGCATGTGAGGATGAGGTGTTGTAGCTCAGACACCAATCTTCAGCCTCAATAACAACAGCACCTAGTGAGCTGCAGATGGGGAACTCGGAGAACAGCGTGGGTGCTCCTTGAACGGCTACATCAGTTCTAGGACCATTGAAGCCACTCCCTCATTGCTCAATGAGGACCCAGAGTACTGGGCCTGAAGAAGGTGGAAGGGTCAGAATTTAGGATCCTCATTGTCTCAATGGTTCAGTGGGATAACCATTTGAGAGTGGTAGAGGGCGAATCAAGAAAGAATCAGACTCCCACTTCTGATTCTTTAAATTGTTTCTCAATAAGCAGAAGCTTAGAGCTCTCCCAGAAACTCTGAAACCTAGATTTAAGTGTAATTGGCACAATTAGATAAAGCGAGTGGTATGTTTTTCTGCTCTCTTTTTCTGTATATTACACATATCAGCTACATCAGCAAACATATACTCCTTCATTGTCAGCTTTTCTAAGTAAAACTGTGTAGACAGTCAATCCTAAATAGAAATTTGAAGAAGACAATAGAGAAAAGATGTTTTTAAGTTACATATAGAGAAGACTAATCAAAATAACAGACTGAGCACACACATCAAAATCCATGCAAATGATATGAAAAGTTATACAAAGAGATAAATAGAAAGTATAGATGATATACATTAGAAAATTATCTTTTTGCATCTGCCATCATTGGACAAGGAATTAGAAGGCCTTACAAGAAGATAAAAAGAGATGGAAACCGAATAATAAGAATGGAATAAACCATAGTGAGAGAAGAAGTTTGGAGTCAATAAATATGGGTAACATGGGCAATCATCATATTAATGAAAAAGCTGCACACGGAACTGTAGTGTTTATCCACAGGATAAATCCTGACAATTATCCTTTAACAATGTGAGTTATCTGCCTGGAAAAGTCTTTTACACAGGGACCAGAAAGAGAAGTAGAGTTGGAAGTGTCCTAGGACTGCCCCCTCCCACCTCCCCACTGGGAAGGCATGTGGAGACAGACTGGAGAGGTCAGTAGATCTGCTCAAAAAAGAAATGTGCTAAAGCCTTCCACAGCCAAAGTCAAGTCCTCCTTTGTGGTAATTGGAGGAAGTCACAGGCTGCCTGTCTACTCCACACCCACAAACCCAAAAGTGAAGTCTGTCTATACAACCAGTGCACTTACACAAAGCATACAGTCAACCCTCAGGAGAGGCCTGCTGAGGAAAAAGACCCACATAACTACAGAGGAAAATCATGCTAACTCCCCATACAAATGGACCTAAATTTTTATTCATAAATATGAATGGCCAGTGTGAGATCATCACACATTTGAGGAAACCAATAGAAGAAAGGAAAATGACCAGGATAAGCAAACGGAACAAATGACCCTAGAGAAAATATAAATAATGCAGGAAACCAAAGAGAACTTCAAAAAAAAATAACAATTAGCGTCCTCAGAGACAGAAAGGATATTGTGTCTATAGCATAAGAACAGGTTGCCATGAAAAAATGAGCTACCAGGGCACTAGAAAAATTCTTGGAAGTTAAAAATATGATTGCAACATTTATTTAAAAATCACTAAAAAACTGCACTGAATAATGAACACAAATTAAAGATAGAATTAGTCATATAGAAGGCAAAATCAAGGAAATTTCAAGAATACAGAGCAAAAAGGCAGACAAAAATGTGTGAACCAGTTGAAACACAAAAGGTCCATTGAGGAGGTCTATCTACTCCTCCACTTACTAGCTGTGTCCTTGGGCAAGTTGCATAATACTAATATCCAACCTTAAGTGTATGTTTACTGTTAGCCAGGATTGTTCTAAATCCTTGCACACCCACTCAGCAGTCCTCTGTCTGTAGGATGTCTTTCCATCTGCCATGATCTGCTACATCATTAATTTGAGGAGCTGGAGGCTCTCTGGTACTTTCACCTGATAAATTAGTCTGTTTGTAAAGTACCAAATAAGTGACATAGAAAGGCCACAACCTACCTTTCATCTCTCCTTTCAAATATTGGCCAGGGATCCTCTTTCTGGCTCCCTGAAAACATCGCTGAGCCTGTGGTGGAGGGAAAACATGAGGCACGAACATAGAAGCGTCCAGTTCTATGGTCAAGAGGTGTCAGAGACAAGAAGAAACATCAAAGGGCAGCGGTAATGCACTAACATCTGGTTTTGGCCCTAACAGAGTTTCAAATAATATCAAATTAACAGTCAATCTTTAAAAAAAAAAAAAAAAAGACCTGTCGATTTGATTAAAAATTCTAAATTTCAAGTTCTAGTGACAGAATTGGAAGACGCCCCCTTTCAAAAAAGGCAACGTCTGCTGGCTAGAATAGGCTGTTGTAATAAATAGACTTTAAAATACAGTGCCCCAAAGAAGATAGAAATTTCTTTCTTCCTCGCATAATAGTCCAGAGATGGGCAAGTGGTCCAGACTGGGTGGAAGGCTCTATCTGAGGTCATCCAGAACTCTGGTGACTTCTACTTTCTTGTTCCAAAAGAAACATTTTTATTTACCATTTTTGATTTTTAAAAAGATGACTACCTTCACCAGAAAACAAATTCTTTTCATTCTGCAGGCATTTAGATATTGAGTGAAATAGGCAAATTTAAACCTCCTGCATCTTGCAGATGATGAATAGAAATTTAAAAGCACTAATATTTGTAAAGCACTATTTTGAAGATTGTAGATAAAGGTACGGTAAAGCAAAACAAAAACTAATAAGAAGTTCTTTGCAAAGCACTATATGTGACCTATAAGGATGTGTATGGTGTTAAAGAAGAGAGAAAATATGCAATGCTCCTTCCTCATCACTACACAGATGCCTCATTTGTACTAACTGCACATGTCAATCAGATAGTCCCTTCATATTCTTATTCTCTCTGTGGCAGACATTGTGTAATGCCTGCCCAACAGCCATTTCCTTCTTCTTTGCCGACAGAACTCTGATCTTGTGCAGCCATGTACCCCAGGGGAGGTAGGTTTCATCCCCATCATCAGGGGTTGGTCTAACTCATCATGAAGACCCCATTCTCCTTGCACTAAATATTTGTGAGAAAATAGATGCTCTGCAACACAGTCTTGCTCTAATTTGTACCATGTCAAATGGCTTTTATAACAAACTGAATGGTTCTGATAAAAATTAAGCATTTGGCATCATAATTTCCAGTAGAGAAGTCATTCCATCAGCATGGACTGGCTTGGTGCCATCCCCACAGCTGCCTCACCTTTCACTATACCAGTGCTGAGAGCAGCAGGATACTTGCCTTTGGAAACAGCACATGCTTTGCCAATATCAATACAATACTTGTTTGGCTCTGACCTTTCCACATCTCTGTTCCTCTTCTTAACGTTGCGTATAGTAGTCACCGGCATGGGAATCTGTAGCCAGCAAAGACGCTCCTGGGCTTTTCATTCTCTGTGCTCTCTCCCTGAATTGCCCTTTGTCTTGCCTATTTATTCTTCAACACTTAGACCAAGCATCCTCTGTGTGAAAGATTCCCTGGCCTCACCCTCTTCAGGACAGAGTTAATCACACACTCTTCTGGGCTGGAACTACATTTTGAATATATTTGTGTTATTGCATACATCATATTTTCTGATAATTATCTGTACACATATGTTTCTTCCCACTAAGAGTGAGTACACTGGGCCTATATCGTGCTTTTAAATTAGGAGTAAAGGGAAGAAAGAAAGCAGCCAACAAGAAAGAAAAGAAGAAGAGAGGGAAGGAAGGAGGTAGAGAAGACAGAAAAACATTTTATGATTTCTTTCTTTTTTCTCAATGAGACCATGATGAAATAACAAACTTGTGGCATGTTTAGATCCTAGCAGATTGTTCCCCAAATTGGGAAAATTTCTGCTCCATCCAAAGTTAAGAAATCAAATGGAAGAAATTACATCCAAATTTTTTTGAAAAGTTGTTTCCGAAAGGTAGATTAGATGACCTTAAATAAATGGTTGAGGGGCCCACCTGGTGGCGCAAGCGGTGGCCCACCTGGTGGCGCAAGCCGTTAAGTGCGCGCGCTCCGCTGCGGAGGCCCGGGGTTCGCCGGTTCGGATCCCAGGCGCGCACCGACGCACCACTTGGCAAGCCATGCTGTGGCGGCGTCCCATATAAAGTGGAGGAAGACGGGCATGGATGTTAGCCCATGGCAGTCTTCCTCAGCAAAAAGAGGAGGATTGGCAGATGTTAGCACAGGGCTGATCTTCCTCAAAAATAAATAAATAAATAAATAAAAATAAGTGGCTGACACCTAGATTAAATAGAAAGAATAAAGTGCTACTGACCTAAGAGGCAAAGATAGACTTGAATATCACTTAAATGAGATCAAGATCACTGACTTAGAAGGGAATGGAATCAGACAGGCCTGCTGGAATCTGGGCTTCACCACTTGCTAGCTGTATGACCTTGAACAACTTACCATCTTCCAGCTTCTGTTTCTGCATCACACAAAATGAGTGCAATGATACCTATCTTATAAAATTGATATGTAGTCTACATTGGATGAGATAACTGCACCTGGTCCAGTGCTGGGCTCAAACCACTTAGAGGTTTAGGTGTTAACATCTTTTCATGCAAAGCAAGTTCTGACTTAGAATATATATATATATTCCATATATAAGTATATATAGGTACTTATATATATATTCAATATATAAGTATACATATACTTAGAACAAATATATGTATATATACATTTTATATTTATGTATGTATATATACACACATATGCACATATGTATAGGTGAGTTGGAGAGGACCCATGATGGTAGTGGGGATGATGGACCAGGGTAAGAGGAATTAGACTGAGTGGTATGTGGGAAAGGAGTTGTCAAGGGTGTCGTGCCAGCTCAGACATGTTCTGATTTATACGCTACTGTGATTTGCTTAGAATGAGTCAACTCTCTATAGAGTGAACATTCCTGAGCAAATTGGTAAATCACGTTTCTGATCCACCTAATTTTAGGCCTGTGAAGTGCAGGGGCCTCAACAAGAGGACATGAAGATTCTCTGAGGACAGGGACCATGTCTGATTCAACTTTGGGTCCCAAGTGTGGAGCACGGAGACTGGCACACCATAGGTGGCAATGAGTTTCATTGGAAGAATAAATTCATGAAATCATACTCAAGGTCCTGTCTGAGCCAAATTGCTGAAATTTACATCAACAGCAGACCCCAGAATTCCTTCCAGAACTTTTCTTTGATGACATCTTTTTAAAACCTGCATAATATCAAGCAGGAAAGAAGTAGGGCTTCATTCTTCCTTGACTTTCCTCACATTCCCATTTTCTCTCAGTGCAAGGAAACTTTTTTCAGATCTGTGGCTGAGAGACAGCCAGCCTTTCAGCTGTGGGAATTTTCCAGTTTCATGAGAGAGTTTCGTAGAAACCATCTCCACTCTTGCCCTCCAAAAAAACAAAACGAAAGTCAAGAATACTAGAAATAATGATGACTCCAAAAAACAGATATTTTTGCTTTCTCTTTTCCTGACTCTATTTTTATAGGTTATTAACTGCATGTTTAAAATTATGTCATTTTTATGATTTGTAAAGTTCTACATAAAATACTGTTTACAACTGCACAAAGCACAAAAGATGTTAACTAAATGCCATGGAAAGACAGAGATGCTGCCCAGTCTGAACTCAAGAGGAGAACCCCCTTGGGAGCTGACTAACATGAGTTATTTAGTCAGCATTTGGCAGCCCCAATAAATTACAAACACAGCAGATACCAAGTGGAATTTTCTGCAATATATTTCAGAGAGCCAGCTATGCTTGGTACAAAACATAACATCTTTATTTAAGGAAATTAGAATTTTGAAATAGAGTTAAGTATGTAAGTGGGAACTGTCTAAAAACTATTAAGTAAAAATATATGGTTTTTCCCTTTTGAAGCTCATTTGAAACAAACTTTATAAACTTCATTTTGAGTTTAGAAGTAGGCAAGCATTTTGTAGTTTAAAGAGACTTACTCACTTAAATTCCAAAAGGTTGACAGAAAATCAAGATACGTGAATTGTGTAGCAGAACATGGCAGCGATTTGGTTCCATAATTGTTTCAGGTGAGGTATTACATTCCACAAAAGTATGTGTGGCTTGAGAAGTCGACTCACAGGCTTTGGAGTCAACCTGGTGTTAAGCTCTAGGCCAAGAAAGAAGTCAGGAAAGTCACAAAAGAAGTGATGTCCTCCAATCTTCAATGTGATGTAAAGCCTGGTCCGCCACGGCCAGCTGGTGAAGAGTCCTTGGGTGGCTTCATAATGGCATATAAGAGCCCTGTACACCTCCAGTGGCAGAAAGAACTCACCAAGCAAACAGCTCTGTAACAGAGCCTGTCCAAATTCTTAAAGGGATTCAGGATCTGCTGGGTTAGATCACAGGCCATGGAGAACAGAAGCAGGAGCTATCCATTCATTTAGCGTCATTTCTCACCCACTAGGTCAGTATTCTCAACCCTGGCTGCACATTAGAACCCCCTGGGGAATTTTAAAGCATTCTGATGCTGGGCCCACCTCCAGAAACTTTGAATATACTGATTTAAGGTGGAGCTTGGGAACAAATATTTTTAAAATTCTCCCCAAAATGATTCTAATTAATAGCTAGGATTGAAAAACACTGCTCTAGACTGTAAACTCCTTGAGGGCAGGCTTACTTATCACCACTCATTTCAGCATCTACTGTAATGTCTGGTCCATGGCACAGGATAAATATTGTTGGGGTGAATGAAGTATAATAATAACAAAGGATTATCTTCTAAACCAAGATCAGCAGTGTTGCTCCTGCCCTCCTTTATGTTTATCTACCCACCTTGATGCATACCAATGGGCACTTACTTAACTAGGTCCACAGCAGTTAGCATAGTACCTCATTTAGACCTGGCCAAGTGGGGCCCGTGCTTTGGAGCACCTTCTTTGAAATTTTCTAAGTCTCTTCCAGTGCCTGGGATTAACTGGAGATGGCAATGCCTTCTGGGTGTGGCACCCTGGGCCCAGAGCAGAGCCTTTGTTTCTGTTCTCTCTGCTTTGCATGTGGGCTCAACCAGATGCCTCCAGGAGCTTCTAGTCTCAGGAGAGAAGGATTTGACAGACATCAATTCCTACAACCCTGATGTTCCCCCAGATATTGAAGCAGATGTTGAGTTTGAAAAGTACAATTTCCCAATCTTGTGTTTTAAAAGCAGACATTAACTTAATGTCACAGGGATAAAAATTATATTCAGTTATTTTTGTCTTCAATCTGCCAAATAGATGCTTGGGAAAAGTGAAGATTCTCAACTTCTAGCTTTCCTGAACAGAATATGTATTTAAATAATGAATGCTTGAATACTAGGGCTTCTCTTCCAGTCCTTTTAGTTTCTAGATGTCTTCATTTATTGTAAATCTGGGGAAGATTATTGCCAGTTGCAAGATTGCAAAATAGAGAATAAGTTTTCCCAGGGTGTTTAAGGGACCCTTTCACCTCAACAAATGCTGGTGAAGAAGAATCATGTTTAAAAGTATCCTTCCCGGGATTTTGTGGAAGGATAAGGTTTTATTTGATCATATCAGAAGTGTTACTGATTGATTCAGACCAGTTATCCAGCCAGTTGTAATGACTTTCCAAAGCTACTTTAGGAAGCTAGAACCATCCATTTTCACTTACCCTCCTCTTCCTACCAAAGAGAGGTACTGGAGAAATTGATAAGCTCTTAATTGTGACAATAACTTGAGACACCAATCTACAAGTCTTACTTTCTTCCCCTTGCTACAAACCCCCTCCTGGGTCAGAGACATAAATACAGATGTGTAAGCTCAATGAGGATCAGCCAGATGTGAGACAAAAACATTGGAGTGAATCAGAAGTGAATTAGATGCCTTACTCCACCTGCTAGAGGATGGTCTATAGAGTGATTTGAAAGACTGCAAAGACTTCTTGAAGAGATCTTGGAGCGTTAGAGTTAGAAATCTCATTGTTCTCACATCCTCACTCTCTTGAGAAAGGGGAGCACTTGCCATGGTTCCCTATAAAGAGGATCCCTGGAGAATATCCTGTGAAGTTAAGGAGTACATCTGAACATAGGGACTGGCATCAGCTTCTCATTTGGAATGTGCTGAGTGGCAGAACCCATTGGCATGTCCAGGGCTGCCAGGGCACAGGCCAAAGACATCAGAGGGCTTTGGACACAGGCAGAGGGCATCAGAAAGGGGGCAGAACAAGTCAGGAGAGGCTATAAATCACCTGCCAGTTTTCCACGGAGCTGAGGTGATTCTAATAAGGAGTCTAGGCTTCCTGGGGCCCCAGAGGTCCCATAAGATGGCTGGAAGCACAAGTCAGCTTGCTAAACAAACCCCCATTTCCCAGACACACATGAAGCAAAGGGACTGTACCAGCCTTAGTTTCAGGCAAGAGATGCTCCTGTCCTGGACCCCATGTTTTGGAGGGCTCTGCATGTCCCCAACAAATGTGTTTTGTCAGGAGAGAGGGAGAATCTCCCTCTTCCCCTTTCCTTAAGGTTCTTATGGCTGGACAAATAATTAACAAGACAGGTTAGCTGGAGAAAATAAGACCAAGTTTAATAACATGTATACACGGGAGAAACTCAGCAATGAGCAACTCGTCCCTCTGTCTAAGCTGCTTGCTTAAGTATTGTAGTTAAAGGCGAGGAAGGTGTTGGGGGTGGGTAGTGGTCTGGGACTTCAGAAGGCAAGAAGACAATTCTTTTCAGGGTCATCTATAGATAATGTGGTCAGGGAGAGATAGAGTTTTTTTGATAAAAGGGGCTTGGTGCCCCTCCCATTGTAACATCTATTTTACATTATCATTACAGCCATCATGATAGAAGATCTGTTCCAGGAAGGAGCCACCATGTCAAATTCTTTAGGCAGTTAGTGGAGGAGGTCAAATGTCCCTCAGAGAAAACAATCAAGGTAAAGAGATATATTTCAGGGTGGCCAAATCTTGATCTCCCACAGTTTGCTAAGGGACAAATGGTGCTGCTGCCACTCGGGATCTGAGGTCAGAGCTGGCACAGACTGATCTACAACCCTAAACATTTGCTCTCTGACCGACACTCTTCAGGCCCCAGGGGAAGCTCCTCCACTCCCTTAGATCATCTAAACAAAAGGCAGTTGTGTCCAAAGTCCTGAGGGTTTGTGGGGCTATGCTGCTGCAGAGGCTGCTTGGGAGTGTGGAGAGGATTTTAGAAGTGCGTTTGAGGAAACCACTTTGGGGAAAAAACAGACAAATTAATGAACTTGTAAATCCTTCCTCTCAAATGGTACGAAAGCAGAAGATTCTTTGATAATGAAATATCGGTTCCCTCGTGGTGCTCACTGGCCATTTTCTTCTTTCTCTTCGTGGTTTAGTTTGTACTTCCAGAGGTGCTCATGAACTTGCCCGCTATCTTCAACAGCTAATTTGACAGCTGAGAAATAACTGCAACGTTGTTCATAGTACTCTTAAATGTGTATATATGTAGGTCTAGTTGTAACATGCATGAAGCGTGATTCCTTTCCTTTATACTGGCAATTCCAAGGACATTAAATTCTAGAATTACAAATAGTTCTATTTTTATAAAAATATTTAATAAGATTTAATTAAAATTTTTAAAAATTAAATTTTCAGTTTTAATGAAATCATTTTGATTTATAATTTGGTGAAAAAATGAATTGATATTCATTATAATTTGTAGTTTGTCTTTTAATTTTAATGAATAATTTAAAATGTTTTGGGGGCCGGCCCGGTGGCGCAAGAAGTTAAGTGCGTGCGCTCCGCTGCGCTGGCCCGGGGTTCACCGGTTCGGATCCCGGGTGTGCACCGACGCGCTGCTTGTCAGGCCATGCTGTGGTGGCGTCCCATATAAAGTGGAGGAAGATGGGCATGGATGTTAGCCCAGAGCCAGTCTTCCTCAACAAAAAGAGGAGGATTGGCAGATGTTAGCTCAGGGCTGATCTTCCTCACAAAAATAAATAAATAAATAAAAGAAAATAAAATATTTTAGAAGAAATTTTACTTAAAAATGTAGGAAAAATAATTTTATTTGTTTACATTTGCTTGAATTTAAATTTTATTAAAAATTCATCCAAATTTTATACAGTTTGAATATAATTACATTTCATGTTTTAATCAATTTGATTATTACTAACACAAGAATATAAATTATATGTGAAAATTTTTGCTTATAGCAACATAATTAGTGACTTTACTTGAAATGATGGCCAAAAAATTTGTATTCTGGTAAACAAATATATAATAATTTTTGAATTATTACTCATCCAAATATTGCCAGCCCATCAAGAGAATGCCCAGGCATGTGCAATATAAATTAAATTCAATTGATATTTTGCTACCTCTCAGTTTTATACATGTTTATAATTTGTCCTTACAAAGTATGTTTTTCAAGCTTGGAGGATAGAACATATTTCATTTAGCAATTTGTTAATTAATTTATAACTCTTAAATGTATAGACTTAAGGTATGTGGGCCTCCACTGGCCTCAGGCCTTGTAAAGGTTGGGTGGGCATGAAGGAACCCCACCAGCAGAGACACAGGGTGACCACCACTCTGTGGATGGAGCAGGAGTGAATCTCAGGATGACAGGAACACACAAGGATTACTGAGCCAGCAGGATGATACTCACAACCAGACTGGGTGATGACATTGGCAGCTAGAATCAGCAGAGAAGTGACTGTAACCAGCTATTCAGTTTCCTGCCTCTCTGGCCTGTCCCAGTTAGCTCACTCCCTGACCTTCCCATCTCCCTGCTGCCTTTACCAAAGTCAAGCAGGAGATTCCTTCCCTGGAACTTCAGTAAGAGTTGGGAGTGAAAGCCATTTGGAGAAAGAATTTTGAACTGAGTGGTGATTGAAATGATAACACTTGAACTCAACTAGCGATAGACTAAGTTAGACAGATGCTTACCTGATTGTACTAAATTTTATTTTCCTGCTATAGAACAGAAATGGGGGCTTGTAAAAGGAAAATGGGCACCATACCAAAATAAAGTGAGTTTCATATTTGCCAACACCTGATTTGTGTTTTTCCAGCACATACCTCCTACTAGTAGCACCTTCCTGGAGAATAGGACTTCTTTTGAATGAGGGAGATCAAAGGTAGAAGGATGGGGATTATTAATTTCTTGGCTTCACACCGTAATTTGTAACGCTATCTGTACAATAGAATTACCTAAGAGCTTTAAAAATATTTCAACTTCCTTGCCCCACCTCAGACTAACTGAGTCTGAATCTCTGGGTACAGGGCTTAGTATCTTGGTAGGGCTTAGGATCTATATGTTATAAAAGCAACTCAAGTGATTCCAATGAGCAGCCAGGGTTGTAACTCATAGGGCAGGTGTCCCCCGGGTCAATTCTCTGCCAGTTTTGTGTCTGTGTTCCCAAATTCTGGCAGATTCACCAGTTAGTGCTGCACCCTTTCTTCTTTCCCTGCCTGTTGTCATGGTCCAAAATCCTGCCAACTGATTAGGTCTTTTGCCTCAGGTTCCTTGCACAATAGCTTGTTTACTGAGGGTATATGACAGCCACATCAGTGACTTGGGGAAATTAGCCTGTGTCAAAGCCGATTAGTCTCACTGTTTCCACTTTAATGAAGCAGATCAATTAAGAAGAGGGCTGCACTGGAAAATTCCTGGGCCTGCCAGACCAGCAGTCCTCGGGTATTACGTGGATGGGTACCAAATACATTCATTCAACAAGCATGTACTGAGCACCAACTATGCGCTGGACACTGGAGATAAAATGATTAATAAAGATGCCATCCCAACCTTCAAAGAGCTCGCAGTTTTTTCATTCGTCACCTCAGGAATCGATTATTTCTCAGCCACCTGGAGTTCACTTGTGCTTAGCTCCAAAATTTCAACCTCTCTTTTCCAGATTTTGGAATCTGGTAGGCCAGTATTTTTGTTTGTTTGCTTTTTAGTTGGAAGAGTTACCAATTTTTAATTTTGCAAGGTAAAATACAAAATCAAATGAAAGTCTTTCTAACACACAAAAAGTAGCAAGTATATCATCTCAGCATAAAGAACTGCCGTTTAAATGAAATAAATTTAGCTTCATGAAAAACTCCAGACTAATTTGTTTTTCTCATTTTGCTGCCTCCCAACAACCTCCTTCCACAAGATTTGTTCAAATCCAAATTTCTTCCTTCCTTTCTTCCTTCCTTCCTTCCTCCTTTCCTTTCTTCCTTTCCTTCTTTCTTTCTTTCCTTCTTTCCTCCTTTCCTCCTTTCTTTCTTTATTTCTTTCTTTCTGATATTGAATAGTACTCATTATCCTTCTCCAAATAAATATGTTAGGAACTGAATTACTCTTCCAGTGAAGATGGTATAACAGGACCAGATTTACTCTCCCACCTTAATCAAAAAGTGAAGAAAATATACAAAACAATGGTTTTCAAGAGACTGGATATCAGGCAATGAAGAACAGTGATTCCCGAAAGAAAGGAGACAAAAGAGGTGTGTCCTATGATTACCCCAGCTTGTGTCTTAAGAGAGATTCCAGTCTGCAGTGCAGGGCAGTGAAACCCAAGTGGAGCCTGGGCGATTCCCTGACTTGAGATGGAGCTGAAAGTCTGGAGTGAACAAAATGGCTGGAGTTCACAGGAAAGAGTACTGGGCAAGAAAGAGCTGTACAGACAGAGATACCTGAAGAGCTGCAGAGTTTCCTTGGAGTTTTCAGCTGAGTACTCACTAGCACAGGCACGTGAGGAAACTGTCTGAGGCCAGGGACAGAATCACCTGGAAGGGGTAGAGGAAGAGTGCCCGGCACTCACACAGGGTGAGAATAGTGCTTATACCCAGAAATCACACTGGAAAACCTCATGATTCATGGGGCATTGGGTAGAGTACTCAGAATAGTGTTGTCCTGATAGCGGGGAATAATCAGCCCTATACTGAGGACTGTTATGATCTCACCTAAAAAACCATAAAAGCAAGATCTGAAAGGATCAGACTATTTCCATATAACGTAATTGTTTCCCAGAACAAAGTGCAAGAATATTGATAGAAATATAAAGCACATAACAAGTAAAATTCGCAGTGACTGGCATCCAATGAAATATTACCAGGCAGTAAATTATAACTAGGGATATAACAAAGGAAAAATACAACCCATAATAAGGGGAAATAATCGAAATAAACTCAGGACTAAATAGATGTTAGAGTTAGCAGATAAGAATAGTAAAACTGATTATAACTGTGTTCCATATGTTCAAAAAGTTAGAGACATGAAAGATTTAAAAAATAGACGCAAATAGAACTTCAAGAGGTGATAAATAAAATGTCTGAGATGAAAAATACACTGGATGAGATTAGCAGCAGATTGAACATTGGAGATGGAAAATTTAGTGAACTTTCCGACACGATCATAGACACTATCTAAAGTGTAATATAGAGAGGAAAGAGATTTTTAGAAAGCAAACAGACCATCAGTGAGCTGTTGGACAACTTCAAGTGAACTATAATACATGTGTAATTAGAGTCACCAAAAGAGATGAGAGAGTCAGAGGAAGGCTGAAAAAATAATCGCCAAAATTTTTCCAAGTTTGATGAAAATTATAAATGCACAAATTCAAGCATAAGAAAGATAAAACTACACCAAGGCACATTGTAATCTAAATTGTTCATAACCAGTGACTATGATCTTCGAGTGATACATAGATAGAATTCTGTTCCAAGCAAAAATATTTCTCAAACATGAAGGCAAAATAAATACTTTCACCTGAAGATATTGTTTTTTAAAAAAGAGAAAATGAGGGGCCGGCCGGGTAGCTTAGTGGTTAAGTGTGTGCGCTCTGCTACGGCAGCCCGAGGGTTCACAGGTTCGCATCCTGGGCACGCACTGACGCCCCGCTTGTCAAGCCATGCTGTGGTGGCGTCCCATATAAAGTAGAGGAAGACGGCACGGATGTTAGCCCAGGGCCAGCCTTCCTTGGCAAAAAGAGGAGGATTGGCGTGGATGTTATCTCAGGGCTGATCTTCCTCACGAAAAAAGAGAAAGAAAATGAAACCCTAAGTAAATAGAACAAAAGAGATAGAAATCAATAAAAATAAAAAGCAAAAGAAACAAAAGAGAAAAATCAATGAAACCAAAAGCTGGTTTGAGAAGATTCATAATATTTATAAATCTTTGCAGACTGATCAGGAAAAAAGGAGAGAAAACACAAATTACTAATACCAGTAATGAGAGCCATGACATCACTACAGATTATATAGACGCTAAAAGGATAATAAGGAAACATTATGAACAACTTCATGTCAAAAAATTTGACATCTTTTATATAATTGATGAATTCTTTAAACAACACAAACTACCTAAGCTCACTTAGAAGAAATAGATAACTTGAATAGCCTTATACCTATTAAATAAATTGAAGTTGGGGGCCGGCCTGGTGGCATAGCGGTTAAGTTCACACGTTCCGCTTCAGTGGCCTAGGGTTCGCCAGTTTGGATCCTGGGCACGGACCTACTCATGCCTCATCAAGCCATGCTAAGGTGGTGTCCCATATAGAAGAGCTACAACTCTACAACTATGATATACAACCATGTACTGGGGCTTTGGGGAGGGAAAAAAAAAGAAACAGAGGAGGATTGGCAACAGATGTTAGTGCAGGGCCAATCTTCTGCAAAAAACATTTAAAAATTAAAAAAAAAAAAATTAAAGTTGGAGTTAAACACCTTCCACAAAGAAAAATCTTAGATGGCTTTGCTGGCGAATTCTACCAAACATTCAAGGAAGAAATAGTACCAATTCAACACAAACTTCCAGGTAATTGAATAGGAAGAACTACTTCCCAACTCATCCTATGAAGCCAGCATTACCTTGATTTCCAAGCCAGACAAAGACAATAAAAGAAAAGAAAATGACAGACCAATTTTTCTCTTGAAAATAGATGCAAAAATTCTAAACGAAAAATTGCAAATCAAATCCAAAAATATGTAAGAAAGGTAATACATCAAGACCTCATTGGCTTTATCCTAGGGAAACAAGGATGGTTTATCATTTGAAAATCACTCAATATAATTCACCATATTAACCAATGAATGAAGAAAAATCATATGATCCTCCCAATAGACCCATAAAAAGCATTTGATAAAATCCAACTTTCATTTATATTGATTAAAAAACTCTTAATTAGAAATAGAAGGAACTTCCTCAACCCTATAAAAGGCATCAGTGAAAAACCTACGTGTAACATACTTACTGGTGAAAGACCAAATGATTTCCCTCTAAGATCAGGTACAAGAAAAGGATGTCTACTCTTACCAATTCTACTCAACATTGTACTGGATGTTCTAGTCAGTGCAATAAGGCAAATGAAAGGAATAAAATTCATCCAGATTAAAAAGATAGAAATAAACTTTTTTTTTTTCAGAAGACATGATCATCCACGTGGAAAATCTGATGGAATCTATGAAATAAACTACTTGAATGAACAAGTGAGTTTAGCAAGGTGGCAGAATATAAGATGGATAAACAAATTAAATTGTATCCCTTTATATGTAGTAGCAACAAACAATCAGAAATGGAAATGAGACAACAATACCATTGTAATAACAACAATAAATATGAAATACTCAGGGATAAATCTGACAAAATACGTGAAAGACATATACTGAAAACTACAAAACATTGCTTAGAAAAATTGAAGAGCGAAATTAATGGAAATATATACTGTGTTCATGGGTCAGAATACTCAATATTGTTAAGATCTCAATTCTATGCAAATTGATTTATAGATTCAACACAATCCCAGTCAAAATTTCAGCAGGTTTTTTAATACACATTGACAAACTGATTCAAAATTCATATGGAAATGCACAGCACCTATACTAGCCAAAATAATTTTGAGAAAGAAGAACAAAATTAGAGGACTAACACTACTTGGTATCAAGACTTATTATAAAGTTATAGTAATCAAGACAGTGAGATATTGGCATCAAGATAGACAAATAGATTGATAGAAAAGAATAAAGAGCCCCAAAATAGATGAAGAGTAGTATACATACAACTGATTTTTGACAAAAGTGCAAAGGCAATTCAGTGTGGGAAAGGGTAGTCTTTTCAACAAATGGTGCTGGGACATTTGGATATCCATAGGAAAAAGTTGAGCTTGGGGGGCTGGCCGGGTTGCCTAGTGGTTAAGTTCAGCACTTTGGCAGCCCGGGTTGGGTTCCTGGGCATGGACCTACACTATTGTCAGTGGCCATGCTGTGGCGGTGACCCACATACAAAATAGAGGAAGATTGGCCACAAATGTTAGCTCAGCATGAATCTTCCTCAAGCAAAAAAGGGGAAGATTGGCGACAGATGTTAGCTCAGGGTAAATCTTCCTCAGCAAAAAAAAAAAAAAAATGAACTTGGATCTATACCTCCCATCATATACAAAAATTAACTTAATATGTATCACAGACCTACATGTAAAACCCAAAACTGTAAAACTCCTAGAAAGAAATACAGGAAAAAAATCTTTGTGACCTTGGATTAGGCAAAGATTTCATAAATAGGATACAAGCAGCTCATAGACATGAGCTAAAATAAATTATGTGACATGACTCATAGGCACAAGTCATAAAAGAAAAATTTGATGTATTGAGCTCTGTCAAAATTAAAAACTTCTGCTCTTCAAAAGACACGTTAAGAATATAAAAGACAAACTAGAGACTGAAGAAAACATTTACAAACAATGTATCTGATAAAGGACTTGCATCCAGAATATAATAAGGAACTGTCAAAATTTAATAACAAGAAAACAATTCATTTTTTATTATTTTAGGATTAATTTCAATTTTGCAAAACAAGTCTTTTTTAAAAGTAAGTGTTTAGGAAAAGATATAATTTAGAATCAGAATTCTTGTCAAACAAACTCTACCTCAATTTTCAAATCACTGGGGCTACAAGAGATAAATATATAACAACTAGAATTGGGATTAAAACTAAATAAACAAATATATAATTTCTCACTAAAATAAAACTTTTAGCCAAGTCAATTGCAAAGAGATATGCAGAATATTTATAGAATGAGTTGGATCTTAAGATATATTCAACAATATCTTATACTCTATCAGCTACTTAATAATCTGATGCAAAAAAAAAAGGTTTTTTAAAAATAAAGGCAGAGGGACAGTATGCACAGTGCTTTTATTTACTACTGGTGAAAGCATCAAGGTCATCTCTTGAGGATGGAGGAAAGGAGATGTTGGTCATCCACAGAAATGTGGAAAATGTAGAGAAGGCTGGGGTCATCATCTGCATAGCATATCATATAAAATACATTCCGAAGTTACCAGAAAATCAAAATTAAAAAAACTTTGACCCCATCCTCATAAGCCAATGAGAAATTTATTAAAATTGCACTTTTCTCACATTCAAATTGTCTTCTAAATTGCCTCCTGAGTCCAAAATGAGATAAAAATCCTGTAGTTGAACTCATGTCCCTCCCTCACTCTTGCTCTCTCATGCTCTCTCAGTAGGAGGGAAGGGAAGGATGTGTTCAACATAGCTAAGAAATCCTCAAGATAGGATTGGCAATAGATGTTAGCTCAGAGCCGGTCTTCCTCAGCAAAAAGAGGAGGATTAGCATGGATGTTAGCTCAGGGCTGATCTTCCTCAAAAAAAAAAAAAAAGAAAGAAATCCTCAATTTAGTAAAATATGATTGAAAAGCCAAAAATCAATAGCTTCAAGGGTAGATTTATACTAACAATATGTTTGACCCAATCACCCATTCTTTACAGTTCTACATTACTTTATGATGATCGCATGTATTAAGAATAAAAACTCTAAGTCAATCCAAATATGTATATCAAGTATATATATATGCTATGAACCAGGAAGCCAAGATCTAATTCTCTAGCCACAACTGATGACTGCTTAGGGCATCCATGATGAGTTACAGTCTTCAAGTAATGGACTAAGTGGTCTGGGGGATCTTGTTCCTCCTATGATCTTAAATGACACAAGAACTTTTTAAGTCTTCCATCAAATGTTTTATGGATGAAGCTTCTGGGATTCACACAGATCGTGCTTGTGGATCTCAGCAGGAGCTACGTGGGTCTAGCAAGCTATTGGACTCAGGTTGGAAGCATTATTGGCTGAACTAGGGCCAAATTCTCCCAAAAGAAGGAATGGAAATTTAAAGAGTTCCAGAAGCAAAATCTAGGACAACTTTTAGCTTTTGGCTAATTTGTATGACAAAACAACAAACCCATGGAGGAATCTACACTGTCAATTCTACTGGAAAGAATATGTTTTAAAATATTAATCCTTTTTACCCTTTCAAAAAACACCAAATGTATATTTTCACATCTTAATGTCACCTGCTAAATTTCGATGACCAAACAGTTTTAGTCAATGTTTTTTCATTACATCTTTAACAGCTTTAAGTATACTTTCTCCAGGTATTTTCTTTTCCTGGAAAAATAAGCATAATTTTTGCCTTTGTCTTATTTTAATCAGATTAAGTGCAAGCCTGTATAATATGCCAGTTTTGTTTTTGCTGAGTTATCAGCAAAATGCAGTGAATCGGACTCTGAATAATGAACAGAAACACTATAAGACAGAGCATGAATTTTACCCCGCTTCAAATATCCACCACCCCCTGCTTGGGATGGGATCATACCTTTTTCTCCATCTTTCTCTGGCTGTTAACCAGAAGCAGGAAATACAGAGATGCATGAAATTTTTTAAAAAAATTAATGAATTTTTAGTGCTGAAGGAAGGGGGCTATACAAATGGTATTTTCACGGCTTAAAAATATTTTTGACCAAATAAATTCTCATTTCACTTGAAAACTTTTCCCACATACCTTCTCCAAAAAGTCTTAAAATCCCATTCTAGGAGAGGTAATGTCAACATACTCAATTATAAATAATCTCTGAAGATGAAGTATTTGGATGAATCATCGCTTTCTGTCTTTTGTTTCATGAAGTTCACTTTCCAGATATTATTATTTTGATGTTTACCTTGCCCAAATTCAAAGACATGAAGACATTCTAATGAACTATTTGCTATTTTCCTTTGCCCTTAACATATATCACAACCTTTGTCCCTTTAAACTTGCACATGCATTCATATAATTTACCTATAGTTACTAGAATTCAGTTTTTATCAAATTAAGTATGTTTATACCAGAAATAAGAAAAATAAAGCTTATCAGAAGACCATGGTCTTTTCACTATTTTTCCAGCTGTCCCTCTTAGAACTCACTGCCTGTTGCTTGGAACAACATTTTCCTTCCTGCCTGTGAAATCCTGAGATGCTGCATTTGATGTTTGTTTATATGTTCTTTTATTCAAAACATCAAGAACTATATCTCTGGGCAATTTTAAAATTGAGGAGACAGCAGTGAGCAGAACAAAGTCCTAGCTCTTTGGCACTTATGCTAGATGGGGAGTGTGAAGTGAAAGTATAAATAATGAACCATAGATTAGGAAGGGTCCTTGTGCACTTGTTTCCTATCTTGGGGAGCCCTGAAAAGTGGAAGGATCCAGGCCTCTTAGGAGTCTGGTAGATACACTCTTGGTGAATTGGACTCGGGCTGGTTCTCACCTTCCTCAAGGTTTTCGCCTCATGGGGTAGGGGCCCAACATGGACAAGTTGGGCCCCTGCTGTCACACTCCAGGCAGATTCTCATTAATCATGTCTCACCTTCCTTTCTTTCTACCAGCCCTTACCTATTCCCTGGAGGAAAACTTCTCTCTTTTCTTCATTATTCTTCACTCCCCTCTTCATTTCACTTCATTAAACCTATGGATGACTTTTGAGCATAAGAGTAATATGAATAAAACGTTTTATTAAGCCCAAGTAAAACCCTGTGTTTTGAAAATAAAATGAGCTAAAATTAATAAACAGTGACAGCAATCTCTCTACAAAGCCCTTATAGGCACCTAGAATTCTTTTAGAAAATCTCCATCTGCCTTCTCATCCTATTTTAGTTAACTCTGCTTCTCCGTAGCCCCCCTTTTCCCTAAGCTGGGCCACTAAACTAACCTATGGATGGAGTTATCTCCTCTCCAGTCCATCACGTGACCAATTGAGACCAATTGTAGGTGAATAGAATTTAAGGAATTCCAGTTACAACTCCTCTGAAAAGTCATGTTTTACTGGTGAAGGAGAATAAACACCTAGGATGAAGTCCGGGAATGTGCATTATTATCATTGTTGTTGTGACTTTCAAAAACTCTTCCGATAGCTTCAAGGCATACCTTAGTTTATGAGCTATTGTGTCAAAGACGGTTTCTCAAAATGAGACTCCAAATGAACTGCCTCAGAATCACACCGTGTGTTTCTTTAAAAATGCCGATTTTCTGGGTCTCACATCATAGCGCTCCAAATCTCTGGGGTTGAGGCCTAGAACTCTGTATTTTAATGGCTCCACATGCATTTCTGATACGTACTGAAGTCTAAGATCCTTACAACCATCAAATACAGTTAAAATACATTTGTATGTATACGCACATTTTTTAGAATTACTGTTTTGTTTCTCTGAATAAATGGGACCAGAGGAACTAGTTAAAAGGAAATCTCTTTAAAAATTCTCTCTAAGGGAATTAGTATTGTGAAATTTTAAGTCCGTGTGCCTGGAACTTTAATGATGTATCTTGTCCACATTTGTGTAATTAATGCAAGTCCCTCTTTCTACCTCAACCTCAACTTGGACTATGTTATTTCATTTCTACCTGATTCCACTGAGCAATTATTCACGTATTTATTCAGCAAACAAGTATTGAGGGTCCTCTGTGGGCCAGGCACTGTACTGGGATTGGAGATGCCTTTAAGGACCTTAGAAATTAAGAGAGGTGTGGTGGAGGGAGTATTGGAGTCATACAGGTAACTAGGAAATTCCAATACAATAAGGCAAGCATTATGATGAGATAAACTACAAAAATAAGCCATCCTCTAACCACAGTACTAATCTCTTGACTTCTGCAGCTGCAGAATCACCCAGCCATGGGCATGGTCTGTGGTTTTCTGCCAACGGCAGAATGCTCAACTCAGGATCTCAATTAGTAAGTCTTCAGAAAAAAGAATGTTTATGCTTACACAGAAGAACAGCAGTTTAGTCATAATTGTAACAGGAATAAAATATCCCCAATCTTAAAGGACTTTTTCTAACAGGAGAAGTATACATTTTTCACTGTTTCTCTTACTTTTAAAAAATTGGTAGGCGTAGTAACTCTGCTCAAAAGTCAAATAAGGGTATGCTAAAGAAAGAATTGTAATTTTAAAATGTCTGCTGATTCTTTGTATTGCTAGAAGTAGAGTCTTGGAGTAAATGGCCATTGTTTAGCAGAACAGCTTAATCAGTACCTGGATTTGCAGACTTAGGCCCTGATCCTAGTTTGGTTGAGGTAGGTTGGAGTTAGATCAGGGTTTCTCAATGTTCACACTACTGACATTTTAGGCTGGATAATTATTTGTTACGGGAGGCCAATCCTGGTCATTGTAGGATGTTTAGCAGCATTCCTGGCCTCCATCCACCAGATGCCAGTAGAACCTCCCTGCTCAGTCATAACAATCAAAAATATCTCCAGACATTGACAAACATCCCCTGGGGGAGGAGAGGCACAATTGTCCCCAGTTGAGAACCACTGGATTAGATGGATAAACTGCTCTGCACTAGAAAGTAACAGCAATTTGGGAATGTTAAGCTGGCTTCGAAGGCGAGAGAAAAAGAAGAGGCAGCTCCCAGCGACATAGCAGCAGGCCTGGCTTGAGAAATCCCCAGTGATAGGGAAGTCATTGGATTCATTAGAGAAGAAATGTCTAACAAAATTGTAAATTTCAAATTGTTTCCTGTTTTGTGCTGAACTGAAATTTCTCTTCTTCTTTTTTTGAAAAAACCCACAAACATCCAGTGAAATTCTACTACATAACAACAAGGGAATTGCAGCCTCCTCCACCTGACTCCCCTGGGGAAGTCAGTTGGCACTGCATCCCAGAATTCTAGGCAGTGACCAACAGTGAAATGAACAGAGGCTCCAGATGACCCTAGGAGCTGTGGGTAGGAGCCAGAGAACAGTGGAGAAGCTGTCCTGACTGACTTAGTTGTAGACCTGAAACATACTCTCTTTTTCCCAAATACTGCAGGAAGAAGGTAACCATTGTGGGGGAGGAGATAGGCAGACACAAGAAAGAATACTGACTGATGCAGTAAAGCGTGTCTTTCTAAGTCTTGGAAATGTCTTTGAATGTAGTAGCAGGTGATCATATTTCAAATGGATTAAGCACCATACTGTCTGTATGTATGGGAAGGGATTAGATGACTTTGTGGAAAATTATTTCTGAATTGATGATTTTAAAGCAAGACATGAATGTCAAAACAATGAAAGCTGAATACTTGTTATTTTAATTATTTTTTAAATTACTTAAAAAAATTTTTTAAGTGATTGAGGTAAGATGTTTTTTTAAAAATTTTCTCATTAAGGAGAAACTCTAAGAGCATACAAAATAAGTTTTTAAAGTTTTTGCACATGGTTGAATTAGGATGGGGGGATAAATGCAATCCTTTCTTTAGCCAATTTATTTTTCGAATGTGGTTATTAGCATTTTAGTAATATATATCTATATATGTATATATATAATATCCAGCTGGTATATGGATATGTTATTATGTTAATTAGGTGACCCCATTACAATTAAGAAATTTAAGCAAATGGATTCAGTATAAACCAGATAAGATTATCTTTCTGCAGAAGTCACTCTAACAAGGTGAGATTTCTTTAGGCTGAATTTAGGAATAGGGCTTATAACGTTATCAAGACTAGAACAAATGTGAGGGCAAGAGAACTAGGGCAAGAGAACTAGAGCCCAGCATTTTCCTCTTGTATTAGTCCTGAGAGATGCTCTGAGAAGTAACAGGTGCTCAAATAAGTTTGAGACATGCCACGTAGTAGATTCCCTTCTTCAGAGTTCATGTTTCGTTTCAATACATGAAGACTGAGAAGTCCTGCAGGAATAGACAGTTTAACTTCACCTAACCCCAAATTTTTCAACTGTACTTGTCATTCTATGAGATAGATTTTGAAAAAGGCTAATCAATGGTTTTAACATCTGAAGAAAGAATGAGTAAACAGAAATACATATGGAAAGAAGAGAGAGGTTGGCATGGAATTAAGAAAAAGGAAAAACCCCAAGATTAAGAATGTGTCAGCTACCTTTAGCACTGGGTATAGAAGACTCTGACTGATGTGCATGAGCATTTTGGTTTGATTGGTAGGCATGCACCCAGATGGAGATGGAGGTGACAAGCTTTCCTAGTTTGATACAATAGCCGTCAAGATCATGCAGATGCTTCTCTGATTCCATGATCAGCAAGCAGCCTTCTGGCTATGATTTGGCTGTCCATATCACTTTATCTGTAGGGAAAAAAAGCAATGATACTGTTCCAGTGAGCTTGGTAATTTCTCTTTGCAAATTATTAAATTACCCTCTGGCATGAGTCTCTTGTGAGCTTCATCAGCTGAGTAAGTCCAGCTAATCCTAACCACCTCAGGAAACTCTGGAAAAAATAAGCTTTGCACCTGCAAGCTCAGGACTGGTCTTAAGGTTTTTATGCTTCTTCCTAGGTACTCGCCTCTTCTATTCTGAGGCCCAATCCACACGTCCTCCTTTAAAAATACTGCTCTTCACTTCTGTTCAACTACAAACAAATGACAAAGGTGAGTTTTGGAAAAGAAAGATCTTAAAACAATGACAACAACAACAACAACAAATCTCATTGCATCAACCTGTGCTCCTCAAACTGAGAAACGTAGATACGTGGCAGAGAGCAAGAGGTAAGCAAAGCCCAAGACAAACATGGTAAATCTTCCAGGAGTATCCATTTTGCTTAATCTAAAAATGACTTTTATGTTGAAACAAATCTGGATGTATTTTGAATAGAATGCAAACCTCCCCTGAATTTTTAGGATAAAATATGAAACATCAAAAATTTCACACTTGTGGAGGGACCCTTTGGACTTTGCCCTCAAGACTGGCATGGTAGTTATCATCAGTGACCTTAATGGAGAAGAGTGGGGGCCATGGCTTAAGCAAAGTTTAGAAGGAAAGGGGAAAAAAAAAATCCCTAACATTCATCAACCACCTACCATAGGCCAAGCATTTTAGATAAATGATCACACAAAACTCACAGAAGCATTACCAGGTGGGGACTGTATCCATTTTATAAATGCAAAAGTAGCAGCAATGATGGGGACAGAATTTGGATCCAGATCTCCCATCTCTGTGCTCCCGCCATGACATCAGAAGTGTTTTAAACAGTGAATGCAATCCAGTAGTGTGGGGTATGCAAATTTTTTTTATAAAGGGCCACATGGTAAATATTTCACGCTTTGTGACCATATAGTCTCTGTCACAACTACTCAGATCTGCCCTTGCAGCATAAAAGTAGTCATAGACAATATATAAACAAATGGGTAGCTGGGTTCCATGAAAAATTTATGACACTGAAATTTGAATTTCTTTTAATTGTTGCACAACACAAAATACTCTTCTTTTTCTCTTTTCCAAGTATTTAAAAATGGAAGAACCATTCTTAGCTCATGGGTCATATAAAAATATGATCTTAGTTTGCCAACTTTTGCATTAGTAAGTTGTAAAACTCAATTTAGTGAGTTGCTTCCAACGTTAAAAAATAAAAAAAGATACAAAATAGGATAGAACAGGAGAGAAAATATCACAGTACATCACATGTGGTAAGTGTGTCATAAAACTTTTATTTGTTACCATATTTTATCAAATCTGAAACCATTAATTATGAGATGCACCATTAATTTATGTACCTATAAAAAAGAAAAGCAAATGCTATTTTAAGTACAAGATCTCATCAATTGTAACATGCATCATAATTTAGAGATGCTACAATGTGAAAAATTGTATATCTTGTAATGATAATGTAATGAAATACAGTTTACACACTTGAGTGTGTGTGTGTGTATGTGTGTGTACATGCGTGGCCACACACAGCAGTTGGTGATATAAAGTGTATTTTTCACCATAAGTCACAGTCAGAAATTTAAAAGCCACTGCTCATACCATGATGATTTTTGAAATAAGTGAAGAAATAAAAATAAAATTTTAAAAAATATTCAGATTCTACCATCTTAAATAAATTATTTTTCCACATTTATTTCCAGTTCTTGCCAAAATACATGCCTAATTTTAACTTAATTGTAGTCATGGAAGAAACACAATTTATATTCTGTTTTTTGGTATCTTTCCAGGTTGCTACATAATTTTTGTAATTATCACTTTTAATGGCTACATCATATCTAATGGAATTGATAATTTCTTAAGCATAATTTGCCAAGCCATTCTCCTATTGTTTAACTCTCAGTTTTCTTTCTATTTTTCCATGGTTCTATAATGAATACTTTTGGATTCTAGCCTTTTCTTTTCTTAGAATTTTGATTATTATGTCAGATGGTACAAATGTCTTCATGACTCTTTAGATGCATTACCAAATAGTTTCTTAAATTTACATGTCTAATACCTCTCAGTGTTGTTTTAAATTTTGAAAATAAATGCTTAAAGGAATAATAATCGATGCTTTTCTCATTACAAAATAATGGACTTGACATCTGGAGCTTTAAAAATACTGATTCTCTTCAAAGAAGTAAATCTCAGGAATTAAGCTTTAGCCTAGTTGAGAAAAAAGTGAAATGGTTGGTCCATGCCCTCCCAGTTGATTTCACTCTGCCAGTGGGCAGAACAAGTTGCAGGTGGAAGCTACTCTATGCCCCATGGCAGGGGACTGTTTTTTTAGGAGGATGTGAAGGATGAAGAGGGCAAAGAAGCAAAGACGGCTTCCATAATGCCTGCCTGGTTCACTGTAAATGTACTATTTGCAGAGATAGAGAAATTAGGAGGGAAAGCCAGTTTTGAGTGGGGAAGTGATTCATCTCATTTCAGACATGATTTGTTCAAGACTTTCGAGAGTAGAGCACAGGATGGGAGTGAGAGAACAGAACTGGAAATACTGTAGTAGAATCACAGGCATAAAGGTGATGATAATCATATCTATGAGAGAGACTTATGTTCTCAGAGAAGGAGAAAGGGAGAGAGAGGAAGAGAGAGAGGAAGGAAAAGGAAGAGTGAGAGGGAGGGAAAGAAAGAGACAGAGAAAAAGAGACAGAGATAGCAAGAGAAGAGAGCAAAGGGCAGAAGGCTGGAATCTGTGGATATTTCTCCAATTTCAAAGGACCGAAGGAAGGAGAGTCAATGAAGGAGAGGGAGAAAGGCAGTCAGGAGAGAACATCAGAAAGTAAGGAGGAAAGGGTTTCAAGGAGGGCACGGCCAATGAAAACACACACTTCTACAAAGTGATGAAGAATTTTGGCTGGCCAGCAGGAAATGCTGACTTTGGTATTAAGGATATCATTTAAGAGTGCATATTGGGGGCGGGGGGAAATAGAAGCCATTTCTTAGCAGGAATAGAAGAGGAGAAACGGATGTTGTGAATGTAGGCTACTGCATGGTTGACAGCTCAGCGAAAGAGACGTGGAGAGGGAGTAGCAGCATCAAGCAGAGTTTATTAAGCAGGAGATACATACTTGAAAGCTGGGAAGAAGGGGTAGGGAAGACTCAAAGAATAAAGATGCTAATTGAGTGTGGGAGCTGGTTTGTTATGCATAAGCTTGCTATGGTCACAGCCCGCCGTACGAAGCCATGCATGCAAACGCCTCTTAAAACATGTGTTAATTGCATGCTCTATAACAGTAGCTTTCAAATTTTTTTTACTGCAACCAAGAGTGAGAAAAACACATCTAACTGAAACAAAAGATTTACCCTGATGTTTTCTAGTCTATTATTTTTTATTTTTCATCCTCTTCCTCCGTGTCCTCTCTTCCTCCTTTTCTCCTCCTCCTTCTAGTGGAGTCTCACCAAATAAATTTCATAACCCGTAATTTGGAAAACCCCTATCTACAGGGTGGCCCTCGAAGCAGCATCTATTTTAGGGGAAAGCTGCGTTATATCAAAAATTTCCCAAAATTAGCAAAAATATTTTATCACACTACTTTAAAGATGTATAATTCAGATTCATATCAAATACAGCTATACTATAAAGTTCTTCTTCCTTCTATTATAGAGACTGGAAGAGCTAAATATTTTCCCAGCCTCGCTTGCAGCTATGCAGCCAGAGGTGGCCAGACATCCAAGTTCTGGCCAATGAGACATAAGCAACTGTCTGCTGGGGATATTTGGAAAACATTTGTTTTCCTGCTATTGTTGCTCTGTGCCTTTTCTTCTTGCCTTGAATGTGAAAATCACGCCTGGAATGGAAGCAGCCACATTGTCACCATGGGTAAAAGGTCAAAAGAATCAGAGAGACATTGCTGAACCTCTGAAACAATGCCAACCCCGCCCCCCCCTCTTTGCGGCACATTCTGTATCACTCAAGTTCAGAACAAAATGATCTTCATACCCAGAGCTTAAGAACTCCGTGCCCACCCTTCAGTTCGCACGTTCACTTTCTCTTCATGAAACCTGGAGGTCCCAGCCTGGTACAGACCAGCCTCATGTGAAACAGAGAAGACCAGGACTTAAACATTGCCCCTCAAAAACCAGAGAAAGCAAATGGATGGAGCACAAAAAATTTCTTGTTGTCAAGAGGCCTCCAGTAACTGTTAAATTCACATTTGTTTCTGTAAGAGTTGGGGGTCCTGCCATAGGATAGATTACCCTGAACAGAGAAGACTCTAATCCCAGGGTCTATCATTATTGCCCCTCTGGCTTTCTCCTCTCAGAGTCAATGCCTTGGCAGGAAAACCTCTGTTGCTCTGAAGGTCCCATTGGCATAAAGTGAGGCAGGTGAGACATGGTGTTCAGGTTCCCAGGGAATCCTGCACTGCCCCCAGTACCCTGGCTAGGTGGTAAGTCTCAGGCTTGGTCATTTGCATTTCCTTTTGCTGGCTTTGGGGAGAAAGTCAGAGTCTCTCCCAGTACAGACAGTGGTCAAGGCTGAACCATTCTTTGGGCCACTGTCAGCCTCAGTGTGAGTCACTGCAAGTTGGTCAAGTTGCTGTGACACCCTCTGTGTTAGGGTTCTCCAGAGAAACAATGACAATAGGATATGTGTGTATGTGTGTCTATATGTGTGCATATATCTATATCTCTTTATATATCTATATATTAATATATATAGATGTATATTAAGAGAAAGAAAGAGAGGGATTGATTTTAAGGAACTGACTGACGTAATTGTGGAGGCTGGCAAGTCTGAATTCTGCAGAGCCAGCTGGCGAGATGGAGACCCAGGGGAGACTTGATGTTGCAGCTCGAGTCTGAAGGCAGTCTGGAGGCAGAATTCCTTCTGCCTAGAGAGACTTCAGTCTTTTTTTCTTAAGACCTTCAACTGATTGGATGAAGTTCACTCACATTATGGAGGATAATTTGCTTTATTCAAAGTCTACTGATTTAAATGTTAATCAACATCTAAAAAATACCTTCACAGCAACGTCTAGACTGGTGTTTAAGCAAATATCTGGGTACAATAGCCTAGACAAGTTGACACACAAAGTTAACTATCACACCCTTTACTAATAAACCACGTCCCCCTTTTTCTAGGCCTCCCCAAATAGGAGGACACAGGTGTCCCTAAGAGGTTGTCTGGATTTCCAAGTATTTTTTCCTACTTCCATCAGCCAAATTAAGATTTTCCTCAAAAGGAAATAAAGCAGTTGGAAAAATTGTTTGAGTTGAAGGTTTGTTTTTTATTTCAGGAATTTGGAAATAATCAGTTTAAAAGCACAGCTTAAAATATTTCAGACTGTAATTCTAATCATCCTGTGTTTGGAGGTTGTATTGAAGCAGCTGGCACCTATTTCCTTCTGCTTAAAATTCCCCAGAATTTCTGGCACAAAGGAATAAGCTATGGCAGAAAATAAAATTTTCATATTTGCATGTATATAGATTTCCATTTCCTTATCTGAAAATCAAGGGAATTGGACTCAATTATCTCTAAAATCTTTTAAAAATCCAGTCCATAACCATAATGAGTCTATAACCATAAAGAGTATAGTGGCATCTGTCCTGTGGAAAGGGAGAGTGCAAGTGTGTGAAATGGAGGGATATACTAAGTATTTACATACAGCAATGACTCAAGATACCAAAGTATGGGTTCTGCTCTTTTCCCTTCATTGTCATCACTCCCAGCCCTGCCCCATCATTCCATCATGACTGTCAAGAACAGAGAAACTAGATTATCAAGTGGAGACCTTGCCAGGTGTTGTACAAAATTGATTTGAGCAAACCAGAAGATCTGATTTGTGACTTTTGCCACCAGGATATATTAAAGGGGTCTGGGGGAAGTGAGACTAGCTCTTTTTGGAGAAATGAGAGTTTGTGGAAACTTCCGGTGTTATGGAAGAAGGTGGGCACTAGATTTGCCCAAGCTCAAGTTAGAGACACCAAGAGAATCTGCCCAGTGAGTTTTCAAGGAATCATTCTGGAATACAGGGCTGGTGTGCATTTCTCATCTGGAGCCCTCTAGGGGGCTGGTGATGCACAGAGGTGCTCCATGTTAGCCATTATAGGTGAGAGACAGGGAGAGAGTTTCTGAGGACAGCCCAAGTTCCCACTGTGTGGTGCCGCAAAGGTGTGTGAGCTTTCCACAGGCTCAGCCTGGGCTCCAGAAGTTGGTGGGCACAGAAGCTAGTGAGTTACCCAGACCAATATAGCCTGATGAAGGATCAGTGTCACGAGAGACTAGGCATGGTTTCCTGGGGTGAAGGGAAGAAAGTGCATTCCCGTGGGGATGTCCACACGCAAGGCTGTGCAGAAGGTCACATCAAGTGACCACACCCTAGAGCTCACAACCAGACGAGGACACAAGCAGTTGGAGCCAGCTAAGAAGGGACCACAAACCAGATCCAGAACCTCCCATCACCAACATTCAGCCAGGTGCCCTGAGGCCTCTCCCTTCCCTCTCTGAGGCCAAGGCTGCCAGGAATGGTCAGGCAGGAGGAAGGGGTGAGCAGAAGCTTGGAGAGAGTACTGAACTAGATGAAAACTGGTAATGATAATGGTAATAATAACAATCCTTGAATATGACTGAATACCTATTGGAGAGAGATTATGTTTCAGTTAAAAGAGGCTAAAAAACTTACTTACAGTGTTGATCTGAGTTTTCTAAATTGTCTTGAATTTAGTTTTCCTGTTGCCAGGAAGATATGGGGGCTAAACAAAGGAATATACACAGATATAAAAATAGAATGAGGTTCATATTTGCATCTCATTGATTTGTGACTTTCCAATTCACACATGTGCATGGAAAGTTCTAGAATGAATTTTCTATCCAGCATTATCTTTTAATCCAGCATTAAATCCAGAATTATCCAGCATTTTAAATCCAGAATTATCTTTCAACAGAGATATTTAAGCCTGGTAAGTGTTTTCCATGTCTGTTTATGCCATGTGGTTTTATATGGGTTGATTGAATCCTGCCTGAATTCAGCCTTGCTCTACTGATTTTGATAACCTTCCCAATGCAGAGAAGATCTGAGATGACCGGAGGGGGTTTAGGGAAAAGAAAAGAAGAGGATGGGATGGTCATTAGTAATTTTTTCTTAACACTACTGGCTCCTGCTTCTTAGAGGAACAATTTGACCAAGGCTGTATTGGGCATGTTATTTTTTCAGGAGAGACATTATTTTTATACATAGTGCCCAGCACATGGGTGGTACCCAAGAAATGGTAATTACCTCTGTTATTTGCAGATGCATAATCTTTCATTACATCGTCATTGTTAAGAGACTGTCTCTTGCAGCGGCTGAGTAGACTTCATACTTGAGTTTCTGGAAGAAGTTGGGCAGCAGGGGTAGCTGGGAGACCTTCGAGGTGTAGATCATTGCTCTGGGCATCTGGGTAGATGCTTCCTGCTTCTGACTCATTGTCTGTGTTTGGGGGTGTCCAGTTGTGCTGCCTGCATTTTTTCCCCTAGGAAATTCCTAGTATATTTTAGTAGCAGGGCAGTTTACTTTCCAGCATTTTAAATCCATGAAGATTTTTCTTCTTCATTGATTTCTGGTTTCTTATTTCAGGATTCCTGCACCAAGTAACCAGTAACCATGGCTAGTTACTGGTTGGTTCTATATGCTTCTCATCACAGATAATCTGCTTTGGGCAGATCACTTGACTTTCCGTTCCTTAAGGTCAGCCAGAGCATCAAGAGCCCAGGTGGAGAGTCCAGGGGCTTTGTGAATCTAAGTTAGCTTGGCTCACAGGGCCATATACTCTGAGACTTTTTAGCAATGAAGATAGAGTATAAATGAGAGATAAATCAACTTGCAGATAAAAAATATACCACCAACTACCATATATTGAACACATGCATGTCGTCTCCAATGCCTTAATCCTCTGGGATGAGGTCCTTTTCCTCATTTTACCCTAAAGCTCAAAGGGATAAAATAACTTGCTGAAGGCCACACAGCTAGTAAGTGGGTTTGAACCCAGTCCCATCTGTCTTCAGAACCCACCTTCTTGCCTGTGTGCCAAACTGCCTCAGAGGTGTCCTTGGCCAAAGGAACAATACACTTTGGTTGAAAGGAGGATTTCTGTTAACTCAAGCAGTCTACCTTCTGTTAGCTAAAAAAAACAAGGGGATGTTGAATTAGTTGGGGAGGACAGATAAGGGGTCCTTGAGAGGAGTAGGAGTTAACTATGTGAAGAATGGCTCAGAACACCACTCCAGGCAGAAGAAATTGCATGTGCAAAGGCCCTGGGGTGGGATAAGGACACGAGGTACACAAAGGACTGAAAGAAGGCCACTATGATTGGAGTGAAAGGGCGAAGAAGAGCATCTGGAGAGCACCACTGGCTTGTGACATGCAGGACTTTCAAGTTACTACTAAGGGAAGAATTCAGTAATTTGGATTATTGGAGGTGAAGGCCTGACTGAATGAGTGACATGTATGACTTAGAGGTTATTTCTGAAGAGTGGTGCCTGAAAACCACATAATAATAACTAATGAACAGTTATCAAATGCTTGCTTTGTGCTAGGTGCTGTATTAAGCACTTTCTGTTGATTATCCCATTTGATCCTCACAACATCGCAAGACATTGCCAGCCACTAAATAACATTGTTCACTGCATTTTTAGAGATGAGGAAACTGAGGCATAGGTAGGTTAAATAGTTTGCATGAAATCATGCAACTGACAATGGTAGAGCCAGGATGGGAATTGAGTTTTCTCTGTTCCTCAGCCTGAGCTTTTGTAACTATGTTATATGTAAATATTCTCCCATCGAGGCTATGGTTTTTCATTCACAATATAGGGGCGACATAAACTAAAATTTGTTTCTAGTAGGAGATGTCCAAAGTGAGCAAGATGACCCGTGAGGTGTAGGGAGAAAAGATTTGAAATTCTATTTTTTAGCTCATCACTTTCTTTAATTTTTTTGTCTACTTTATAAGGCATATAATGTACTGGTATGGTAGTACATATACATGATCTATAAGGAAATTAATAGACATATATGGGGAATAAATACTCACCTTTTTTTTTTTTTACTGTTAAGGAAAATTAATGAAAATATTTAGAAAGCAGTGGTCTAGAGAAGAACATCAAAGCTGGCCAGGAACAGAAGACAGTTGAAGGAAAGAAGACAAAAGAGGGACATGTCATGGCAGAGAGATGGGAGAGGGGTTTCGTGTGGCTCCAAAGGGTAGAGGTAGAATCACAGAGGGAAGCCAAAAGGAGGCAGACTTCAGCTCAACGTAAGACAAGACTTTCTAACCATTGGAGGTGGCCAAAAAAATGGCATGAGCTGCTTTGGGACCGAGTGAGTGCTTAGACTGGAGGGATTCGTTCGGACGCTGGACACTGTGGGTCAGGGCCACTGTACCAAACATTCCTTCTTCAGCTGGGAGGTTGGACTGCACAATTTTTCAGGCTCTCCCAACTCTAAGAGTCCATAGTTCCATGACTTCTAGAACACACATTGCAGACGGTGTAATAGATGACTTCAATTCCTTAAACATGGCAGCTACATCTCAGAAACTGTTCTAGATCTACTCTTGCCTTAAGGCTTTTACAATGGCTCTAACCTCTGCTGAAATGCTCTCTCTTGCGCAATTATCCCCATGGCTAACTCCTTCACCTTCTTCAAGTCTTTTCAACACGGCCTGCCACGACCACACTATTTATAATCGCACCCCATTGTCACCCCTGCCAGCCCTCCCAATTCCTCTTCCTTTGCTGTACCTTCTTTCTTTATTGCACTTATCACCACATAACATACTATGTAACTTTGTTAATTCATTAATTGTTTACTCTCTCTCTCCCTCTGCCAGCTCTATGGGGTCAAGGAATTTTGCTTCTTTGGCATCCAAGCATCTAGAACAGTTCCTGATATATTGTAGGCAGTCAATAAATATTTGTGGACTAAATGGTGGAACAGGGTTGGGCAGTCTGAGCCCAGGCTCTGCCGGGACCTGGCTGAGTGATTTTATGCAAATCACTTAATCACTCAGGGTCCCAGTTTCCTCTCCAGGTCTGTACATTTCTAAGAGTAATTGTATGATTTTAAAATTCAGTTGGGTGGTTTGTTGTTTGCTTGTTAAGAATGTGCCAATTTCAAATAAACACCAACACAAATATAAGAAGATATGGCAATCATCCCTTCTGAACCACACTTTGTTCTTTATTTAGCTCGGCTGCTAACCTGAGGTTTTTCACACTCAGATTCTTTGTTGTTCTGAGAGCCATCTATTATTGGAAACACACCATGAAAGATAAATCTAGTGACCAGCACATGTTTACCACACTTGCTCTGTGAACCTTCACGCTGGGGATTTTCCACTGCTAGGTTACGGCCTAGGGGAAAATTTTAGAGCAGCAGGAAAAAACATTGATCGTCTGCTTCTATTACTGGTATAATTCATCTCGATTGGCCTCTCTAAGTACACTATGGATATATCAGCTAATACTGATTGTTTGATGGCTTTTTTTTTTTACTACACATGCATTTGGTGAGTTTTGCTATTGTTCTTAGATGTACTTTGATAGCTTCACATGAACATGGGGGAAGCATGTTATATGAGCTATATGAAAGCACATAGCTATTAGGTAATCATATCTAATATATATACTTATTTAGTGAAACACAAACATATATGATAAACTGAAGTAATATTTCCCTATAGAATAAAAATCCTCGATAAAGTAGAAAAATAAGGGCAAAATAATTTTAAAACAAGCAGAAGGGAGGAAATAATAAAGTTAAGAGCAGAAATCAATAAAATTGAAAGCAGAAAAACAGTAGAGAAAATCAATGAATCAAAAAGTTGGTGCTTTGAAAAGATCAATAAAATTGACAAACTCTAGCAACACTGACAAAGAAAAAGAGAAGACAAATTACTAATATAAAAAATGAAGTAGAGGGGCCGGCCCGGTGGCGCAAGCGGTTAAGTGCGCGCGCTCCGCTGCGGCGGCCCGGGGTTCGCCGGTTTGGATCCCGGGCGCGCACCAACGCACCGCTTATCAGGCCATGTTGTGGCGGCGTCCCATATAAGGTAGAGGAAGATGGGCACGGATGTTAGCCCAGGGCCAGTCTTCCTCAGCAAAAAAGAGGAGGATTGGCATTGGATGTTAGCTCAGGGCTGGTCCTCCTCACAAAAAAAAAAAAAAAAAAAAAAAAAAAAATGAAGTAGAAGATATCACTATAGACCCTGCAGCCATCAAGAGGATAGTAAGAGAATACTACAAACAAGTCTACACACAAATGTAACAACGTAGATGAAATGCACCAACTCCTTGAAAAGCACAAATTACCACAACTCACCCAAAATGAAAGATATAATTTGAATAATCCTATAACTGTTAAGGAAATTGAATTAATAATTTCAAAACTCCAACCAAAAACACTCCAGGTCCAGATGGTTTCACTGGAGAATTCTACCAAATGTTTAGCAAAGAATTAACATCAATCCTACATAATATCTTCCAGAAAATAGAAGAAGAGGGAACAGCTCTCTAATATTCAGAGCTAGTTAAGTTCTGAAATTCGTTTAATATTTGGATTATTTAGGTGACCAAATCCCATCTTCCCTTAGAAACTGGAGATAAGTGTTTTTCTCTTTAGGTTATCCTGACACTCATAATAGGTACTTGATAAATATCTAGAGTGAATTTTCCCAGAACTTTTTCTATCTAGATATAATTACAGAAAAAGTGGAATCAAGATCTTCTCTCTAGGCTGCATTACTCTCTAGTTTTATTTATTCCCAAGCAACCTAGGACTGTTTTTGTTGACGTCATCCTGAGATGCAGATAAAAAAAAACCCTGCTAATGCAATAGCTAGTTTAACTGATCTTCCACCTAAGACTCTATTTGAAAATTCTTCTGTATATCTGAATGCTCCAGTTGTAGCTCACAGTGGTGTCAGTTATCCGTTTCTGTAAAACAAACCTCCCCAAAACTTGATGGCTTAAAGCAGCAATGATTTATTTTTATTTTTATTTTTTTAAGATTTTATTTATTTATTTTTTTCCCCCAAAGCCCCAGTAGATAGTTGTATGTCATAGTTGCACATCCTTCTAGTTGCTGTATGTGGAACGCGGTCTCAGCATGGCTGGAGAAGCAGTGTGTTGGTGCGCCCCCGGGATCCGAACCCGGGCCGCCAGCTTGCGCACTTAACTGCCAAGCCACGGGGCCGGCCCAGCAATGATTTATTATTGCTTATGATTTTTGTGAGTTGAATGAATGGTTCTTCTAGTCTTGACTTGGATCAGTCCTGTAACTTCATTCAATTTGCACTCAGGCTCAGGCTATCAGCTGTGATACCTCAATTCTCCATGTGACCCCTCCATATGGTAGCTTGGGCTTCCTTACAACGTGGTGGTCTTAAGGCAGCATTTCAAGATGGCCTCATCATATGTCTGGCACTTTGGCTGAGATGGCTGGACTAGCAGGGGGCTGGCCATGTGGTCTCTCCAGCAAGGAGCTGAACTTCTTGACATGGTGCTTCAAGACTCTAATAAAGCAAAGGCTGCCAATTCTTCTTTTTTTTTTTTTTTGCTGAGGAAGACTGGCTCTGAGCTAACATCTATTGCCAATCCTCCTCCTTTTTTTTCCCCAAAGCCCCAGTAGATAGTGTATGTCATAGTTGCACATCCTTCTAGTTGCTGTATGTGGGACGCGGCCTCAGCGTGGCCGGAGAAGCAGTGCGTTGGTACGCGCCCGGGATCCGAACCCAGGCCGCCAGTAGCGGAGCGCACTCGCTTAACCGCTAAGCCATGGGGCCGGCCCAAAGGCTGCCAATTCTTAAAATCTAGCCTAGCCTAGACTAGACCAGATTCACTTCTACCACTTTATGTAGAACAAAGCAATTCACAATGCTAGCCCAGATTGAAGGGCAGGGAAAATAAACTCTACCTCTAGATGAAAGAAAAGCATAGAATTTGTGGCCATCTGTAATAACTTATGGCTCTAAATTATGTATATTCCTCCCACATGCAAAATACACTCATCGCTTCCCAGGATCTGCAAAAGCCTCATTCCATTATGGTATCAGCCTCAGGCATGAGATCCAGGATTTTGTCATCTAAATCGGCTCCAGATATAAATGAGGCTCCTAAGGCAGTTCCCTAGGTATAGAGAATCAGTGTGGCTCCTCTCTACCCAAAGATCTATGCATTAAAAAGATTGTAACTGCCCCTCAAAACATCTAACGTACAAAGGTGAGACAGGAAAAGAATAACAGTAATAAACTTTCTCATTCAAAAAAGGAGGGACGGGAAGTACAGAGTAGTCCTTGATCCTTAGTAATTTTGAAATCCACAGGTTGTCAAGGTCTCCTACTACAGTGCAGGGAATGTTCCTTGATTAGGGTCCAGTTCTGCTCTCTCAGAGTCTTTTCCCAACCCACTGTTCTTGGTAGCTCTTGGTTCTATCATCTAGATCTTGGCTCTATCTCTGTTCTCTGGTTCTCTGTCTGAGAACTCCATTCTTTTCCATAAGATAAGGCCCAAGCTTACAGCTGAATTTCTTTCTCTGCCTAGTTTTAACCTATACAAATTTTGGAGCCAATGGGGCCAGGCTGGTGGTGCAAGCCATTAAGTGTGCGCAATCTGCTGTGGCGGCCCCGGGGTTTGCAGGTTCGGATCCCGGGCGTGCACTGACGCACCGCTTGTTCAGCCATGCTGTGGTGGCATCCCATATAAAATAGAGGAAGATGGCCATGGATGTTAGCTCAGGACCAATCCTCCTCAAGAAAAAAGGGGAGGATTGGCGTCAGATGTTAGCTCAGGGCTAGTCCTCCTCACAAAAAAAAAAAAATTTTGGAGCCAAGAGCCTCATTTTATTTTGTACTACCTCTGCCCCTTTTTGTCCAAACAGGTGATACTTTTGCCAATGTAATTTTCTTTAAAATTTTTTATGTTTCCTACAAATCAAATTACAAATTCACTTTACTAAATTAAAGTCACACCTATAAACTTCTTCAAGACAGGCACCACTTTTCTTTAGAGTGCAAGTCAGGGTGCTGCAGAGCAAGGTTCTTGATATTCTTATCTTTCTGAGGTCTTAACAAGGGTTGTGCAACTATAAATCAAGGTTATGCAACCTTGATTTGATCTTTACTCAGGTCCATGTTTTACTGTCAGCATCATGGATTTGGTATTTATCCTGAGACAGTTTCTTACCTTGAGAATCTTTTGACGTATGGAGAGGCTGGAAATTTTCCAACTTAGCAAGTCCAGGGCTGGAAACTTTTCTTCTAAGTTCTGTTTTAAAAAGGAATGGCTTCTTCTTTGGTTCATTTCTGTCTTCCAGTACCTTATCATAGTTGGCTGAATGAAGCCAACTTTCACTTTCAACATTTTGCCTGGAAATCTCCTTAGCCAGATCCATAAATTCATTGATGTATTTTCTATTTTCCAGATTACCACAGGCAAGAGTGTTGCCAAACAATTCGGCACTACATAATACGAGTGTTGTTTTCTCCAGCTTCCAATTGCAAGTACTTCACTGCTGTTCTCCCAAGACTAATCTCCTTGCCACCCTTCCTGCTTGTACCTATTACCTGGACCAACACCAATGCCACATGTTTTAGGTTTTCTTTATGGCCACACCCCATTTCTAGTTACCAGTTTCTATATCAGTTATATATTGCTGTGTAACAAACAACCCTAAATGTTTGTGCCTTAAAAACTTTAGGAGATTGCTAGGAAGATGGCGGCATAGGAGAACTCTGAACTCACCTCCTCCCATGGACACAAAAAATTTACAACTACCCTTGGAACTATTAACCCTGAGAGAAAACTGGAAACTGGATGAAAAGAACCTATACAACAAAGGGCAGTGCTGACTGAGGTGGAAGAGGCAGAAATATCTTTCTGGAGAGGAAAAAGCCACATTCTAGCTGTGACGCTTCACAGCTGGAAACAATCTTAAGGTAAAAAGGTTTTCCTGGAGGAGTGGGGGATCTGAGCAGGAGAGTTTTGCCACAATAAGCATCTTTTGGACTCAGCACAACCAAGACAGGTGACATAATATCTGGCTTTACTGGCTATTAACAACAACAGGGAATACCCCCAGAAAAGCTATCGAACATAAGAGAAAGAAAAGCCTGCTCTTAAAGGGCCCATGCACAAATTCACCTGTTTTGTAAAATAACACAAAATCACCAGAAAGAAAGGTGAACAGTCCTTTAGTGAAAAGAGACTCACTTGACAGACTCTGGGTGTATATCAGGGAGGCAGGAGGCAGCTGGGACCACCTCCCCAGGGACTGAGACATTAACAGAAGCCATTATGGTGACTTAGTACAGGTGTGCTAACACAGACATTGGCAGACACCATTGGAGTTCTTCCCCTGGGCCTGTTAGCCCAGGGGTCTGCCCCACCCACTAGAGCACTGATTTAATCCAGCTCAGCCAAGGCAGGCATCCCACCCTAGGGACTGGCCACACTCACCAGCAAGCCCTCAGGCAACTTGTGGGTCTGCATAGGTGGGGTTTGTGGGACCTCTGCAGCAGGGTGAGTGGGTCCACTTTAGTGGTGCAGGGCATATGCATGAAAGTAGATGATTATCTTACACCATACACAAAAATCAACTCAAAACTGATTAAAGAGGAATGTAACACCTGAACCAGTAAAACTTCTAGAAGAAAACATAGGCAGTACATTCTTCTTTTTTTCTTTTTTGTGAGGAAGATTAGCTCTGAGCTAACACCTGTTGCCAATCCTCCCCTTGTTGATGAGGAAGATTGGCCCAGGGCTAACATCTGTACCCATCTTCCTCTACTTTATATGGGACGCCACCACAGCATGGCTTGACAAATGGTGCGTTGGTCCACGCCTGGCGGGATCCTAACCCATAACCCTAGGCCGCCGAAGCAGAGCGTGCGAACCTAACTGCTATGCCACCAGGCTGGCACCAAGGCAGGCAGTACACTCTTCGACATTGGTCTTAGCAGCATCTTTTCAAATACCATGTCTGACCAGCCAAGGGAAACAAAAGAACAAATAAACAAATGGGACTACATCAAACTAACAATTTTCTGCATAGCAAAAGAAACCATCAACAAAATGAAAAGACAACCTAACACCTGGGAGAAGATATTTGCAAACTGTATATCTGATAAGGGGTTAATATCCAAAATATATAAAGAACTCATACATCTCAACGACAAATAACAAACAACCCAGTTAAAAAATGGGCAAAAGATCTGAAGAGACATTTTTCCAAAGAAGATATACAGATGGCCAACAGGCACATGAAAAGATGTTCCACATCCCTAGTTATTAAGGGAATGCAAATCAAAATTACAATGAGATATCACCTCACACCTGTCAGAATGGGTATAATTAACAAGACAAGAAATAACAAGTGTTGGACAGGATGTGAAGAAAAGGGAACTCGCATATACTGCTGGTAGGAATGGAAACTGGTGCAGCCACTATGGAAAACAGTATGAAGATTTCTCAAAAAATTAAGAATAGAACTACCACAAGATCCAGCTATTCCACTGCTGGGTGTTTATCTAAAGAACATGAAAACACGAATGCATAAAGATATATGAACCCCTATGTTCGTTGTGGCATTATTCACAATAGTCAAGACTTGGAAACTAAGTGCCCATCAATGGACGAATGGATAAAGAAGATGTGGTATATATACACAATGGAATACTACTCAGCTATAAAAAATGATGAAATCTTGCCATTTGTGACAACATGGATGGACCTTGAGGGTAGTACACTAAATGAAATAAGTCAAACAGAGAAAGTCAAATACTGTATGATCTCACTCACAAATAGAAGATAAAGGCAACAACAATGACAACAAACAAACACATAAATACAGATATTAGAGTGGTGGTTACCAGGGGAAGGGGAGAGGAAAGAGGGTGAAAGGGGTGACTGGGCACATGTGTATGGTAATGGACGGTAATTAGTCTTTGGGTGGTGAACATGATGTAGTCTACACAGAAATTGAAATATAATGATGTACATCTGAAATTTATATAATAGTATAAACCAGTTACCTCAATTAAAAAATACAATAGATATTTGAAAAAATAAAAATAAAAAACAACAATGAAATCAAACACACCCAAACCACTTTCCAGATTCACTATACCTTTTCTGCAATGAATAAATATGGCAGGATGGGAAAAAATAATTAAAAAAATCAAGAAACTTTATATTGTTTCTCATGATTCTGTGGTCTAACTGAATGATTCTTCCACTGATCTCACTTGGTCAGTCACAAGATTGTATTTACCTGGCAATTGAGCTGGGGCTATGCACCAGGATGCCTTAGTTCTCCATGTGGCTTCTCCACAGGGCTAAATTGGGCATCCTGACATGACAGTCTCAAGGCTACACTTCAAAATGCTTTGTTCACATACACAGCACTCTGTTCAAATGGTTGAACAGCCAGGCTTTTCTCTCTCCATGTGTTGTCTCCAACAAGGTAGCTGGACCATTTTACATGGTGGCTGAAGGCTACAAAGAAACAAAGGCAGATCTTGCCAATTTTCTTAAAGCCTAGGCCTTCAAGTAGGCCTACAACCAGCACAGTATCACTTCTGCTGCATTTATTAGTCAAAGAAGTTTATGAGGCCAGCCCAGACATAAAGGGACAGGAAAATAGGTGCCACTTTTTGATGAGAGGCGTGGCTAGAATCTGTGGTCATCGTTAATCCACCAAAGTGACAATGACCTCAAGACAGTGTAAGATCCTCCCATGTTTCTCGATTCTTAGATTTTGCTTTATATCATACATTCTACCATCCACAGAAGACTTATAGTTCTTTAAGAGCAAAGACTGAAGAAGAATAATTTATGTATCCATTTCAGCCCTTTACATAGAATACGCCACATAATAGGCACTCAAGAAATGATTTCTGAATGAATGTTGGTTGAATGAGATATTCAGTCTAATTTTTGTAATGTATGTGTTGTTGTATTCTAATTTCCTGTAGAACGGATTTTCTTTTTTTTTTTAATTTTTATTTCAGTAACATTGGTTTATAACATTGTATAAATTTCAGGTGTACATCATTATACTTCTATTTCTACATAGATTATATCATGTTCACCACCCAAATACTAATTACAACCCATCACCACACACATGTGCCGCATTATCCCTTTCACCCTCCTCCCTCCCCGCTTCTCCTCTGGTAACCACCAATCCAATCTCTGTCTCTATGTGATTGTTTATTGTTGTTATTATCTACTACTTAATGAAGGAAATCATACGGTATTTGACCTTCTCCCTCTGACTTATTTCACTTTGCATAATACCTGAAATGTCCATCCATGTTGTCACAAATGGCTGGATTTCATCGTTTCTTATGGATGAGTAGTATTCCATTGTGTATATATACCACATCTTCTTTATCCATGCGTCCCTTGATGGGCACTTAGGTTGCTTCCAAGTCTTGGCTATTGTGAATAACGCTGCAGTGAACACAGGGGTGCATGTATCTTTACTCATTGGTGTTTTCAAGTTCTTTGGATAAATACCCAACAGTGGAATAGCTGGATCATATGGTAGTTCTATCCTTGATTTTTTGAGGAATCTCCATACTGTTTTCCATAGTGGCTGCACCAGTTTGCACTCCCACCAGCAGTGTATGAGAGTTCCCTTCTCTCCACATCCTCTCCAACACATGTTGTTTCCTGTCTTGTTAATTATAGCCATTCTGACAGGCGTGAGGTGATATCTCATTGCAGTTTTGATTTGCATTTCCCTGATAGTTAATGATGTTGAACATCTTTTCATGTGTCTGTTGGCCATCTGTATATCTTCTTTGGAGAAATGTCTGTTCAGGTGTTTTGCCCATTTTTTAATTGGGTTTTTAGTTTTTTTGTTGTTGAGATGCATGAGTTCTTTATATATTTTGGAGATTAACCTCTTATCAGATGTATGGTTTGCAAATATCTTCTCCCAATTGTTAGGTTGTCTTTTCGTTTTGTTGATGGTTTCCTTTGCCGTGCAGAAGCTTTTTAGTTTGATGTAGTCCCATTTGTTTATTTTTTCTATTGTTTCTCTTGCCCGGTCAGACATGGTGCTTGAAAATATGTTGCTAAGACTGATGTCGAAGAGCGTACTGCCTATGTTTTCTTCTAGGAGTTTCATAGTTTCAGGTCTTACATTCAAGTCTTTAATCCATTTGGAGTTAATTTTTGTGTATGGTGTAAGGTAAGGGTCTACTTTCATTTTTTTGCATGTGGCTATCCAGTTTTCCCAACACCATTTGTTGAAGAGACTTTCCTTTCTCCATTGTATGTTCTTGAATCCTTTGTCAAAGATTAGCTGTCCATAGATGTGTGGGTTTATTTCTGGGCTTTCGATTCTATTCCATTGATCTGTGTGTCTGTTTTTGTGCTAGTACCATGCTGTTTTGGTTACTATAGCTTTGTAGTATATTTTGAAATCAGGGAGTGTGATACCTCCAGCTTTGTTCTTTTTTCTCAGGATTCCTTTAGCTATTCGGGGTCTTTTGTTGTGTAAAAAGGATTTTCTTTCATGGTAAACTTGCACACTCTGATCAAAAAATATATTTGATTAACCAACAGCAGAGTATCCTCTAACTATGGGTTTGACAGCAATTTTTATTATAAATAGGATCTTCTTTAGTAAAATGGAGCTTCTCATAGAGTCTTCGTCTAGGGCAATAGTTCTTAATCCTCACGGTATAATAGAATCATCTGGGGTGCTTTTTAAAAAATATCATGCCAGAGCTCTTCTCCCTAGACTGATTAAATCAGGATCCCTAAATGTATTGGGATTTGTCTATAGGTGATTCTAATATGCAGCCAAGGTTGTGAGCCACTTTCCTAGGGCTAAAACTTTTATACTGTGTCTTGCATTCCAAGGAGGTAACTTTGGCCCTATCTTACTCAGCTTCAACCACAGTAGTCCAGCTTTTTCATCTGAGGTATATATTGTGAACAATTTAGTTCATGAAAAGGATTTGATGCTAAGATAAAGTTCGAAAACACTAAGATGTTGTGATAGCCTAGGACACTTCACTTTGTGAAATAGAACAAATAATCATTAAAATATTTTTCTTGGCATTTTTATGGCTGATCTACATGAACAACTTTGAGGTTGTGATTATTTAGTTAGAGGCAGGATCTGCCTTCCAACATCTCCAGGGTGTTTCTCTGTTTGTGCAAAGCTTTCTGACCACACTGCAGATCTTAAGCTCATTGATCATCCTTTCTATTTACCCAAAGGTTACATAAGACCTAGTGAATAGCAGATCAAGAGATTCTTTTCTTGCTTCCATGGTGGATACTTTGCAAGGCTCAATGTCTGACCAGCCCCCAAAGCTTGCTTTCAAAGGAAGAGATGCCAACTCATTTTTCTTGAACTCTGCAGACCAAATTCTTGTGGGGAACTTTTACGCTACAGAGAAGGACAAGAATTGCTATGGAGAAATTTTTTCAAAAGTGGAACTGGCAAACAACTAGCCATTGATGATTAAGCAGCTAGTAACTATGGCAGATCAGAATTGGCCACCTCAAAATATGTCTCTGCCTGAAAGACAGTTTGACTGCCACCCCTACTAACTGACCAAAAGAGTTTGGGATGGGAGGCTTGCCCCGGGAACAGGCCATCACCATAGACACCTCCAGGTATCTGGGAGGGTAATTGCCAAGCCCATTCTTAGTTCTGGTTACCCTTTGTAAGAGACATTTGCACTTGTAAAGGAAATCTCCATTTGTAAAGGTGTCTTCTTTCCTGTACCAGGAAGAAGCAGGGGGATGGCCTTACCTAGAAACTTATCAGAACAGAAGGCGAGGACTTAAATCTGCATGATAAATTTACCCATCGTTAACTGTGCTGTTTGGGCAATATGCTATCTGACTCCCACTAGGTTCCTATAGATAATATCTCCCTGGAGCATGGGTCACATGGTAATGGGTGTTCAAGCTATTTTTTTTTCAGACACTGAAACTCCTTGTCCACTTCAGGCCGGTTGAGACCACCAACCCATCAACTGGGCCCACACAGACATATATCCAATAAGCAACCTTTTGACATCAAGCAGTTAAAACTCCACCCTCAGGGCATGCTAATGCCACCATTCTGTGAACATGTGTCCTATGAAGAAGCATGAAGCCTGACTCCGCTTGCGCAGATCATCAATTACCTCATCTCTCCTCACCTCCCATCATTTCAGACCATCTTGCCCCCTACCCCATAAATATCCCTGAGTCCCTATTTTCAAAAAAGTGGATTTGAGATTCATTCTCCCGTTTCTTCACTTGGCTGCCTTGTGATTAATAAACCCTCTCTCTCTGCTGCAATCTTGTCATCTCAGTGTTTGGCTTTCCGGCCAGTGGGCAAAAATGGACCTGGTGTGGTAACAAAAGCCTTATTTCTCTAAGGACTAAACAATATTTAGAATAGTCAAAGAAGAATCAAGGTTAGAATGCTCTATTATTTGGATACTTCCTCAGATCAAAGGGTCAAGTGTAAATATTTCCCATCCTTGTAGCCCAGGCAGGTCAGTTATGAAGATAAACCGCTATATTTTAGCAAGCCAGTTTCTTCAGGAACAGAAGCTTATTAACAATGTCCACATGGGTCTTGATTTTAGGGATACTGTAAAGCAATTGCTTGTCCCACCTACATTTCCTCTCCTCCCTGTCACTTCTCAATCCCTTGCAATCTGAATTATGTTCACACCAACCTATCTGTTAGAAGGGCTATTATCAAAAAGACAAGAGAGGGGCCAGCCCAGTGGTCTAGTGGTTAAGTTTGTGTGCTCCACTTCAGCAGCCCAGGGTTCGCAGGTCTGGATCCCAGGCACAGACCTATGCACCACTTATCAAGCCATGTTGTGGCGGCATCCTATATAAAGCAGAGGAAGATGGGCACAGATGTTAGCCCAGGGCCAATCTTCCTCAGCAAAAAGAGGAGGATTGGCAACAGATGTTAGCTCAGGGCTAATCTTCCTCACCAAAAAAAAAGACAAGAGATACCAAGTGTTAGTGAGGTTGTGGAGAAAAGTGCACTCTAGTGCGAAGTAGATTTGTACAGCCACTGTGGAAAAAAGTACGGAGGTTCCTCAAAAAATTAAAAATAGAGCTATCATATGATTCAGCAATTCCACTTCTGGGTATTTACCCAAAGGAAATGAAAACACTGTCTTGAAAAGACATACACTTCCATGTTCATTGCAGCATTATTTACAATAGCCAAGACATGCAAGCAACCTAAGTGTCCATCAATGGATGAATAGATAAAGTGTGGTATACATACATACAATGGAATATTACCCAGCCATAAAAAAGAAGGAAACTTTCCCATTTGCAACAACATGGATGGACATTGAGGGCATTATGCTAAGTGAAATAAGTCAGACAGAGAAAGACAAATACTGTCTGATCTCATTTACACATCGAATCTACAAAAAAAAATAAAACAACCTGAACTCATAGATACAGAGAACAGATTGGTGGTTGCCAGAGGCAGGGGATAGGGATGCGCAAAATGGGTGAAGGGGAGTGAAAAGGTACAAACTTCCAACTTCCAATTATAAAATAAATAAGTCCTGGGGACAATATACTGCATGGTGACTATAATGAATAATACTATATTATATATTTGAAAGTTGCTGAGAGAGTAGATCTTAAAAGTTCTCATCACAAGAAAATAAAATTTGTAACTATATGGGGTGATGGAGGTTAACTAGACTTATTGTGGTGATCATTTTACAACATATACAAATATAGAATCATTATGTTGCACACCTGAAACTAATATAATGTTATATGTCAATTATATCTCCATAAAAAAATCTGAATGCTAAATCCACAACTCCTAAGGGTCTAATTATGAGAATATTGTCCTATTAAATATTCTTGGTTATTTTTATGTTATACTAGGAAAATAATAGTCAAAATTAAATTTGACTTCGGTAATCTATCACATATATCCAAATATAATTTAACTTTAAAATAGTTTTATAAATAGACAATAATATTTAAATGCTGTAAGTAAAATATAAATTAAAACTAACATTTATAGTATATATATATTGTTCAGCTGCATGTGGAAGAGAAAAGCAAAACAGATTAGATAGATAGATAAATAATAGGTAGACTATATTTTGCAAGAATTTCTTGTAGCATAAATCTTGGCCAAAGTGTTCTAATTGGGACCTTTGACTTCATCTTATTTAATGTTACATTGAATATACCAGATTAGCATTTAAAAATATTTATATATCAAAGAAGTAGTTGGTCTCTACTGCATTAGGCCATGCCTATTTGAAAGGACTCATCACTAAGTTTTGAACATTCCAAATCTCATATTTTTTTGCATATTTGCCATAGCATGGGAAATTGAAAGATGGAAAATTCTTGGAAAAGAATAGAGGACTAAGCATATACATTTACCTTTTCTCCCTCCTGAGAAAAACAAAAACAAAAACTTATCTGGCAAACGTTGCCAAATCAACGGAAGGTTTATGGTTCCTAATTGGCTGCACTTGTTAGCTGTGTTTAACCAGGCATCTCTTCTCCAAATTCCTTACATCTTTGGCTTCCCTGACAACACACTTTGCTGATTCTCTTGGACCATTCATTTTCTCTCCCTTTAATGGGTTCCTTATCTTTTACGCTGACCTTAGACATTGGGGATGCTTAAGTGTTCCTGCTTGGCCCCCACTCTTCTCAGTTACATTTTCCAGTGATATCATTCATACTCTTGTTTTAGCTGTTAACAACAACTGATGATTCCTAAATCTATTTGGGTTCAAATGTTACGTACACTTTTCCTCAACAAATATTTTCCAAAACACAGCCACTGTGCCTGTGTGGATTGGTCTGGAGAAGTTTCTAACAAAATCCACATGTTGTGCTGTAACCCTCCACCAAACGACTTATGTTGATTCCTGACCATCACTTTATATACTTCCTTTCCTCAAGTAATTTTATTTTAGGAGGACTGAGGCCTTTACGTACCCTTCCTTCCTTCTCCTGCCTCTGATCATTACAACTTCTCAGTGTGATATCTAGAAGCTTGCACTGTGAAAGAAGAGAGATTTACAATGAAATTTACTAGTCTACTCTCTCTGGCCAAGTAGACATGTTCTGCAGGGTATCATCCAAGTGTCTCTTTCTTAGAACTAACATCCAAATTTTCATTTCCTATTTTTATATATGCCGAAAGATGCTTTAAAAAGACATCTTTTCCTTTTGCTCAATCCTTCTGTTTTCATATTGTCGCACATTCTCCATGTTGTTTCCAGCAACTATAATCTTACTTAAGGAAATTTGACCTTTCATCATGGACTTTAATTAACATTTTGGTAGATCCTCCTTGTTCCATGTTAACCTAGGGTACTTGGAGAAAGGACAGTGAAGTACATTACAGGTCTTGGCAGTTTACTACACAGTGCTGTTTTATGTGGTGATTAATGCCCCTTACAGGATCCAATTACAGAAACATTTTGTCTCTTCCCTCTGCACAGACCTAAATGACATTTAAGGGTTCTCTTGAGAAGCTCAATTGATATAAAACACACTCATATGTTCTGTATCTTTCCTGCTTTAGACATGTAGCTAGAGTTGTATCTTTACTACACATTGGAAACACGCCTGACTCTTGCCTATAAAAGACCCTTAGGTGTCAGCTCATTTCTGCTTATTTAAGATTAGCCTTGACTTTGATAACATTGCTTTTATAATAATTCAAGGTGGTACTCTGTAAGGCAGTGTCCAGGTCCGTCTTCTTCACTACTCTATCCCCAGTATTGAGCACATAGTAGATGTTCACCAAAGATTTGTTGAAAAAAATCTATGAATGACAATATCCTTATACCTCTCAGCTAATAACCTAGAGCCCTCTTGCTCCTGATGGCTGAGGCAGATCTGACACATTCCTTAGGCCACCAGGAGTGTGGGTTTGGGAATCATCTTGATGCCAGGTAATTACAGAGAAAATTAAGCTGCTCACATTTTGCATTGTTGTGTCAAAGGTCACTTAGTCCCTAAGTCTTTCAAGGAAGAGCCTGGACTAGTTGCTGAGCACAACCTCCTGGGCTGGTTGTATAATAACTTTACTTTAGCATTAGGTTATCCTGCAGTTCCTCAAATGCAAGTAATTCAAGAACAGATCCTAAAGGCCTTCTAATGGGAATAGGAATTAGGGAAATAAGGAAGCTGATTTCAAGTAAGCCTATGGAAATTTCCTTTAGGAAGGTAGGTCCCAGGAGTGGCCCCAGAGAATGACACATCATGGCAGACATCTTGTCCAGTCTTTTCAGATTGTTTTATAAAACTTCTCAGATGGCTAAACTCAGTGATCAGCTTCTACAGCTGTAAAATTTCAAGGACACATTTTCCCCATCAGCCTCCCTCCTAAGGACAGTGGTGAGCAACCCAAGGTCTTTTCTCAGAGAGGAACCAAGACCACTGCATTTGAATCACAAGGAACCCAAACAGTTGCTCTTTTCAAACTTTTGTTTGCATCAACATTACTCTTCAGCACCTGTAAGTCTCTGTTTTTATATTCAAATATTTAAAACTTACACACTCTGTGCCAGCGTTTTCCTATGGAAATTTCTGCAGTAATAGAAATGTTCTATATCTGTGCTGTCCAAAACGGTAGTCACTAGCTACATGTGACTACTGAGACTTTGAAATATGTCTAGTGTGACTGAGAAACTGAGTTTCTAATTGAATTCAATTCGATTAATTTAAATTTGAATATTCCCATGATGTTAGTAGCTACCATGTTGGACAGCAGAGCTCTATACAATTGAAACATATACAAACACAAAGAAGAGCATATGAAATAATCTTTTGAATATTCTAAAATTATAAAAGTAACAAACTGTCAATAAAGAAAAATTTTAAAATAGACAAATGGGGGGGACACTAAAAACACTCATATCTCAACACCTAAACGTAAATTCAGTTTAGGGCAGTATGACACCAGAGCAGGGTCATGGGGAAGGATGGAACAATATTTGTTAAGCTACTTCCTCCCAGTTGTCACACCAGGTACTTGTCCCTTGGTTTAGTTCCCCCCAGCATCAGATGAGGCCAGGACAACCACCTCCATTAAAGAGATGAGGACTAATGTCTTTGGATAGTGAAGACTTGCATGAAAACCCTCAACTAGCCTCACAAAGCATTCAGCCAATGGGACACCGAATCTGCTCACTTCACAGACCCTCCAGAACAGTCCACGTGTTCACCCTCAGCAATCAATGTTTCAACACCACTGAAAGGCAGGTTTCTGTTAAATAATTAAGGAGTCCTCACATTCTCCAGCAGCTTGAAGGTGATTGGGGCCGCATTTGGGAGAACAGAAGTTGAACTGCTCTGGGGTCTGTTGAGGAAGGGCCATGTCTGGGTAGAGATGGCACAAGAAGGTCTGTCTGGGGGTAAACCGGCTCCAGCCCAGATTTCCCTCTGAGAAAAGATTTCCCATTCCCTTTCTTTTCTTCCCCTCTCATTTTCCCCACAGTTAACGTGTTTTGAGCTCTGACTCTGTGCTAAGCACTGTCCATCCTTTGTATAATATATTATTTTTAATCTTCATGACAACCCTGCATGGTAGGAATGATTGGCTTAGTGATGTCAAGTAATTACCTGGCTTCTCACAAGCTGATAAGGAGCAGAGTTAAGATTCAAAGTCAGGTGTTCCTACTCCAGAGCCTGCACTCTGAAGCATGGTCTATACTGTGTACCCTAATACCTCTCCAGTTAGGAGCAGCTATTTGAAAAATGGTGACTAAAAATCAGCCATCCAGAGTGTGGTGCAGGGGGTATCACTGAAGACCTAACGACTTCCCATTGGTAAATAACATAAAATTTCCTCCATCTGGGTATTTTCCATTTAAGGAGACAGCATATTTTATCTGGGTGAAGTGATAATTTACTCACAGCCCAAGAAAATGCTAGAAATTAAGAGCTCTCTATAGTTTGTCTGACCTCAGCCCATAATTACGTACACTTACTTTTGAGCATACCAGTAACTCTCCACTTCAGTCTGGATTGGAAATATTCCCCACCTCCCCAAACCTAGTATATGCTATTCTTTCATCATTGTCAGAGGATGCAAAATGATAGCAATTTCAGTATTCAGAGCTTTTTCTTCCCTCATATTTAACCCAAATATACCCTTCATCTTTTGGCCCCATTTCCTAAAAAAATCTGGGACCCAGAAAAGATGCTTGAGGCCAAGGACAGTATTTTATCCACCTTTTGTCCAGCACATAATATAGTGTCCAACGCTATAGGCACCCAGGAAGTATTTGGTGAATGAATAAATAAGGTGTGCACTCTGAATGTGAAGAAGATGCTACTGAACCACATTGATAGGACATAAGCAGAGAAATTTATTCTAGACATGCAGATGAATTTTCAGTAAGCCACCACATGTGTCATCCTCTGTCTTGCTTCCCCTGGTTTTTCTAAACTGCTTCCCTGCAGCTAAATTTACTGACACAGCCCCATTGTGGTCCCAGGATTACCCTCACCCCACTAAGTCTGGAGTTAATCAAGTTGGGGACAGGAAGTATATCAATGGCTTAAGTCTCCACCACCTACAGGGGCTTAAGATTAGGGCAAGGTCCAAAAGCAGGTTTCTGGGTGCTCAGTTATGTCTGCTGGGTTCACCTCAACCCTCAGGGTCTCCTAAGGCATCTCATCTAATCCTCACAACAACGCAGTAAGGTAGATGCGCATGCCTGTTAGGACCGGGTTTGTCTGCATAAAACAGAACACCAACCATAGTTGATTAAACAAACAAGAGTTTAGTTTTCTCACATGACAAGAAGCTGCAGTATCATTCAGGGCTAGTCTTGTTGCCCTCGGTGCCATCAGGGTCTCAGGCTTCTTTTAGCTTTCAATCCCACCAAGCTTAGCTTGTGGCTTTGGGCTTCATGCTCACTAGATGGCTGCTTCTCTTTCAGCATCCTGTCTGAGTTTCAGGCAGAAAAAAGGGGAAAGGATGAAGAGCAAAAGCACGTGCCCGCTGAATCAACTCCTTTAACAAGTTTTCCCACAGCCCCCCCGCCAGGGATTTTTGCTTATATCTTACCAAGCACACGTGGGAGTCTGGGGATGTTAGTGTTTTTTATTGATTACATTGTTTTTGAAACAAAATTGGGGTTCTTTTCATAAGGGTAAAGGGAAGACAAGACTGGCATTTAATAGGGTCTTGACACAGCATGGCAGCATTCTATGCTCCAGGAAGAGCCCTGGGGGCCCATGGATTTAAGGGTCATGGTGTTTCCTCCCCCACTTTGGGTGACCCAGTTCACAGCACCAGGCTTCCATCTTGCTTCCCCTCACCTCACTCACCCTCCCTCATACCTCAGTATCTCTCCTGAACTAGAGCTGCCCTGAACCCTAGCCACTCCCCAAAGTTCCTCTCCTGCTTACCCGTCAGCCTTTCTCGCCCCTGGTGGGGTCCTTCTGTCTATGGACCAGATTTCCAGTGCTGGTCACCGTGCTGCCTGGCCTCTGACTTTAATCAATGGTGGTACCCTTGCCCACAGTCCCCTAGTTACCAGACTGAACCTCCCTGAACCTGAGACTGTCCAATTCATCTCTGAACTTGTCCAGGGGCTGACCCAGATCCTGTTCCTACCGTCAGGTTAGTTTCAGTGCCAAAAAGTTGAAGAAAGAGGATCTAATTTCCTATGGTAACAAATTCCAGAATGCCTTACACTTGGCTCCTCTTGAGGCTGGATAAACTATACTCGGAGCTGAAGGGAGCAGCTTTCATTCTCCCTCTCACATCACCTCACTACCAAAGGGGCATCGAGGATGTGGTCCCCCAGTACACAAAGATAGCAGCTTTCGGGCAGCATCACAGAAGGTAGGATTTAAGGGAGCAAGAAGGCATGTAGCTATCATCTAGACTGACTGTTGTGCTTTATCCATGAGAAACTAAGGTCCAGAAAAGTGGAAGTAACTTTTCTAAGGGGGCAGAGCTGCACCCACACATGTGGAATCCCGGCCACATAATCCATGGGAATTATGTCGGGGTGAGCTAGGAATCTGAGACCAGCTGGTGGGATAGTTCCCTGAGCTCTCTCCCAGCTTCCTTCACCTACAAGCAAACCATCCAACTAACCACGAAGAAGGCAGAGGGAGGGGAAGGGAGGATTTCTCAGTTCTAAACCAGGAGGGCATTTTAGCAGAGAGCTGGGAAGACAGGAGCTCCAGGGAAGTCAAATGCTGAGTGGGTGAATGGACAGAATTGTAGACATTAATAGTTCCAGGCCCAAATATGGAAACAGGTCTGGAGCAATGGCGGAAATTGTTCAAGGATGCTTAGGGTTGCGGTAACAGAGGGAATAATAATGGTAGCTAACATTTGTTGGCACCTACTACGGGCCAGGCACTCTGCTTAGAGCTTCACCTGAATCAATTTACTGAATCTTCACAGCAGCCCTATGAGTTTGGTTCCAAAGGCCTACAATCCCATATCCAAATTTCTTGAGAACAAATGTATTTCCAATTCAGAATTTTTCATATTTTAGAAAAATAGTATAGTGCATATTATGTAATGATTCTTAGAGGGGCCTGGGGCAGCACCCAGGAAACAAGGACATTGATATTTCTGCAGCCAGTGGGCTGGACAATGACCATAAAAACCTTCACATTAATCTTGCTGCCAAATAAGGGTGGGTGCCCCACTTATGAAAAAAATTTAGGTTTCCAAGCTTTTGGGATTTCAGAGTTTTTGGACTGCATGGTTGTCCTCATTTTCCAGAGGAGAAAAGTGGCGGTCTGGCTCCAGAGTCTGTGCTGTTAGCTATTTTGTCCTGCTGCCTGGTGATAATGCACATCTATCATGTTTTATCCTTCCTAAATCACTATAATATATGTAACCTCATCCAGTCCTCATGGAAAAGCTAAGGAAGGAGGAGCAAACTCTATTGCATCTCTTTAACAAATGGGGAAACTGAGGCTCATGAAAGTGGGGTCTTGCTCAAGGGCAAGACTGGATGTATAGAGGCAGAATCCAAACCAAAAGTCAAGTCTGCAGACTCCTGGCTCTCCTGATTCCTACTCATGTGCCATTTGGGCACATTCCTTAGGAATTATTTGAAGGAAGAATAATATGTAGAGAATGTTAATATTTGTGATGCTTTGAAGAATCAGTTTAAAGTTGCAGCAGAATCAGTAGAAACATGGGAACTTGTGTTCACTTTTTCAACAAATTGTAGAAGAGGACATGATAGACTCCTTATTTTCCCCAAATGCCACAGAGCAAGGCTCTGACCTGTGGAGCAAGGGGACGTGAGAGGCAGTGCATCTGCCACCAGCCCACCCCTCCTGCAACTGCAGCATTTGTTCTCTGAGACTGAGATGATCCCTCCTGATGTTAGGGTTATCTGAGTTCTCCTGCCTATCTCCAAGGGCGGGGGAGAAAACAAACAGGCAATCAACACTGGAAGGTTTGGGCAGGAGGTCTCTGCTGTGGTGCCCCAGGGACCCCAGACCGAATGTTAGAAAGCCACAGCCACAAGGAGTTATGAGAAGGGCAGTCTGCAATACTCAGGAAGCAGGCAGAGGAGGAGGCTGCAAAGAGCAAATAGATGAGGGATGTAGAGAATGCTGTCTAGCTGTTTGTGCTCAAACTATAGGTAGCCCCAGCATGGACAAGAGAACAGGCAGGGGTGGGGGTAGGGGAAGACTCAGGTGTCCCTGGAGGATCCTGGGAAGGATGGAGAGATGAAGCACGTGGGAAGAACTTCAATACTCCTCCACCTTCTCGCATCACCACATCACAGAGCGTTATTCCAGCAGAAATTTCTGGAGATGTTTCCACTTCTGGCTATAGCTATAGTTTTTCTAAGATGCCAAATTGGCAGATAACTGGCATGGTGTTATTTAAGGGCACCAAAAAGCCCCCCTGCCCTGGCTTGCAAATGTCTCACCATTAGAGGAACTCCTTTGTACTGATGAATTCTCCAGAAGACACTACCCGCAAGGATTTTGCCAAAGAAGTACCTGTGCACATGCCATCCATCTGTCTGGAATGTTCTCCCCTCACTTTTCTATCTGTTAAATTTCCACTTACCCTTCAAGACATTCCTTGGACCTGTGCCTCTTTCCTGAATACCCCAATAACTTTTTTATATATACCTCTATTAGAACTATTGTCATTCTGTCATATGGTTACATGTTTACGGGTTGGTCTCCCCCACTGAATGGCGAGTATAATAATATAACTCACAAGGACTAAATGGGGCAATGTATTTGAAGTGCTTGGCATGGAGTAGACACCAAGCAAATTTAGCATTTCTCTTCTCTTGCCTTCTATCAGTTCTTCAATTGAACTATTTCTAGGATTCACTTCTTTTCCTCCTGCTTCTTTACCATGACCATAATCCATTCCTCTACTACTTTAAGAGCTTCCTAACTGCCCTCCATGCCTCCAATGTCTTTCTTTTAATATGCCCTACATGCTGCTGACTAATCAATTGCCCTAAGGTATTTCTGTCCTTGTGTTCCTCCACTGTTCAAGGACTGCAGTGGTTCCCAGACTGCACCAGCCCCAAACACCTAGCAATATATCCAGCAGTGTCATTTGCCCCTCCCAGACATAAAACTCTTACTAATCCCTTTTAGAAGGTCTAATCCTTTTGCACCACACATGCTGTGCTAATAACTGTTCCAGGACCTCTGTTCTTACACCTTCTCCTAACCCACAGTGTTCTCCTTTTTCCACATCGCTTTCCAAATCCTCCCTTCCAGGTTCAGCTTAAGTTGGGTATCCTCCATAAATCAATTAAATAATTAGTCAGCTAATAAATGTGTATTGAGTCGTGCAGTGGGGAAGAAATATAAAGGAAGATCTCTGAGCTCTCAGGAGCTGCAGTCTGCATGCAGGCTTGATGCACACTCATATTCGATATCATTAACTTCTCAATATAGATGCTAAGTGTAACCCATGTTTGCTGGCTCTCTCCGTGACCTAATATTTAAGGACTCCACTTTCCTGGAAAGTTTCTCCTAAACATTTCTGAAAGTCAGTAAAGGGTGTCTCATATGTACTCATGAACAGGTCCTGGCAGCTTTTCTCTCAGGGATGTGTATGTCTGTAGGTAATAGAACACCTGGCAGTGTCTCAAGCAACAGAAACACTAAATATCTCACACCATGAGAAATCTGACGGTAGGCAGTCAGATGTGAAGCTTACTGTGAGTTCAGAGAATAACTGATAAGTCGTAAGTTTCACTACACTTGGGCTTCTGAGTTATGGGTCCTTAAATTCTCCCTGACTACTGAAAGGATATGTTCCAGTGGCTGAGGCAGAGATGTACAAATAGGAGGATATGGGAGTGATGGTCGTAGGGGATCAAGTGGCCCTGTGTCGATGAAGGAAGCCTATATGGGCAGGGATCTTACAGGGAATAAGTAAACCATTTAATTTTTTTAACGTCTTCTATGCTTGACATTCAACTTCACCGGTAGTCTACTGAAAACAAAAACAAGGAAAGGGGAACACTAGCACATTTACTGCACTCTACTTTCCTATCTTCTACTTCTTCCTAGACTTCTAATTTCTGTGTATATATTTAAAAACTCAATGTTCTGCAGTCGATAATTGAGGTTTTTAAAGAAACAGTGTCTACAGATGGACTACCTATCTATGTCGTTGCTGGTTACATTGTTAGTGACATTGTTGATGGCCCACCCAGCATCCATTCCCTTCTTCCTTTCTAATAGAAGAACTTGCATATCATTCAGGTTTTGAGCCAGCTTTGTGTAGACTTGTCTCAGGGAGGTTGAACCTCCCTGGATGGAGCTCAACAATGGCCTAAAGGACTCAGGCTCTTCCCAACCTTTTGCTCCACCATCTTTAGTGTCTTGGCTTTTCATCCTCCTGCTTAGAGCCCACGGCCTCTAGATGGCCGTCATCACTCCAGACTTCATGAATGATTCAAAGACGTGAAGCAAGTGAAAGGGTCGAAAGGTTTTCTCTTCTCAAAGCTTTGTCTTTTTATTCAGAAAGGGAAGCCTGCCAACTGCCTATCTATCATATCGGACTCCCTCCTCTGCGGAACCCCACTGGACATTTTACACTGTTTCAGGTACCACTGTCCTTATGGTAGGGTTGCAACAATTACCAAATAAAAATATGGGACATCCAGTTAAAATTGAGTTTGATAACAAATAATTTTTAGTATAAGTATGCCTCTAAATGTTGCATGAGATACACAAAAAAGTTATTTGTTCTTTATCTGAAATTCACATTTCACTGAGCACCCTGTACTTTATCTGGCAACCTTTCCTTATGGGCACTGCCACAACTTCCAGTAGGTACCACTGTCTCCCTAAGGAATTGGTAGGATGGCCTGGAGTCCTCAAAATGCCACGGGATGTTAAATCAGATGTTAAATAAGAAACCAGGATGTTAAATATTAAATGAGAAACTTGGCCCAAATGCTTCTCTTTACCCTTTGTTCTACCACTCCATTAATGGAGTCTCAAAGAAAAATCACGTGTGCCCCATTGTCTTAACACGTTTTCAACAAAACATCTCTTTACTTACAGCCATTCCTCCCTAAGACTCAGCCCTGAGTTCTGGAGGTGGAGCTGGGCCAGAAGACAAATGTGAATGGCAGGTCCAATGATGTACCCAGCATTGCTCCTTCCCACTGAAGCCAAAGGTTTGGCCAAGCTTATCTGCCTGCCTCGACTCTAACTTGGACATGTCCTTCCCAGAAGGCTCCAGCCTATTGTCTTGGACAACATCTTTTCAGTTCATGCAAATAGACCTATCCGTCTGTCTACACAGACATGTCAGAATTCTAGAAGTAGACACAGCTTAGTCTCATGAGAGCCACATAAGTTATGTGCTATTCTCCACCATAAGACTATAAATTTTGCGACCTTGGCTATTTATCTCTGTAGTCCCCATGGCATAGCTTAGAGTGGTGCCTAAAAATAGTAGGAAGAAGTAAACAGAACTGAAGTGTTTGATTTAACCCTCAGCCTTAGCCCCATTGGGTGGTATTGTGGTAGGAGAGGCACAGTGCTGAAAATCTGTCACTTGATAGGTCCCCCCAAAAGGAAACTTTTTACATGGACAGTGAAGCAAGATAGTTAAGAATTCAGTCTCTGGCCTTAGCGTGACCTGAATTCAATCCAGATTCTGCACGTATTAGCTACATGACCTCAGGCAAGCTACTTGACCTCTAAATTCACTTCCCCAAGTGCAGAACAAAGATGAGAATAACAGTACCTGCCTTATACAGTGCTGAGCACAGTGCCTGGCAAACAGTAAACATTCAAGCATTACCATTTTTAATAGTTTTTATAGGGATGACTATCACTATCATCCATTTCTGATCAGAACGCTTTGACAAGAACAGCTGAAGTCAGGAGCTCTTTGAACCAAGGCTCAGACCACTTCCGCTCCCAAGCTGCTATTTGCCTGGAAGGAGGGAAATAAAAAAGCCATTAATGAAACTTCATTTCCCACTGGGGAAGCAAGCTGAATAATAATTGCGAATGTTTTGTCCAAGTCTGTTCATTGGTTCAGAAATAAACTTTCTCGTTTCTAAACTGACACCAGTAGTGAGAGCCACAGGGCACATTTTTTTATTTGCTATTTGGTACTCTCCATTAGCGTTCTTAAAATATTTTTCAAAAATCTGTCCAATTATCTCATCATAGTCTCAATAACAAATGAGCAACTGAACTTAAATATTAGACAGTTTTCCAACATGGAGCAAATAGACAGAGAACTCAGCTAACAAAAAGACATGGAAAATTGACAGTTTCTAAAGCAAAGTTTAGAGATAGACTGCAAATACCATAAAGCTTTGCAAAAGTTCAGGAAACAGAGAGTTAATGACTAGACACTGCTTGTCAGTTGTGCTGGAAATTTCCACTGCTTGTTTTGTTGGCTGTGGAAGGAGTTATACGTGGAGAAGAGCTGTCTCTCCACTTGCGTGTGTGTGTGTGTGTGTGTGTGTGTGTGTGTGTGTGTGTGTGTGTGTTGTCTCTTCATAAACCCTTTGCAATACTATGTCATGTTCTGTTTTCCTTCCAGCTTTTTTTGTCTCCCAGCATTCTCTGGAGTCACCAGAGGGCCCTCTCCTGGTTTATTTATGGTATAACCAATGTCCTGCTGTACATGGCCTCACTTGCACTCTCTGACCTATTAATCTTCCCATTGCAAAGACATTAACAGTGATACTTGTCAATGAAATTTATTTAGAAAAATGCAATAAAATATATATTGACTTGTATAAGCAAAGGAAATATTAATCCAGGTCATTTGAGAGTTTATGAAGAATGATAGAAGTTCAATCCTTTAGAGCAGAAAGGGACCTAAAATAGCCCTTGAGCCAACCCCTATTTTCATTATAGATGATGAAATTGAGGCACAGAGAAAAGAAGCAATGTTCCCAAAGTCGCAAAGCTAATTACAAAGTCTGGCTTTAGGACCAACAATGTATGGTCAACCACATAAAGAACAGAAATAAAGTGGTTACTCACTATAGTCATGACATACAAATTAAGAAACAGCATACTCCCTTAGGGAGTCATGTTTGGGAAACAGAAATACCAACATGGCACATTTAAATTCTATTTGTGAAGGAACACCACTAAAACAAACATTGCAGAACTTAAATATCATAATCAATGTGGATGAAAAGAATTGATATGCCTCCTTAAGTGTCTATCTTTCTTCTAGGGGCATGCAGCCCTGGGGGAGGATGACAATGAAATCACAGGTTTGTGAGTGTGACCAAGAATGGAGAAATGATGCATCCTGGAACTCAAGGGGCTGGTCTGTCTAAGGGTGACCCATGGGCCAATCTGAGGTGGAACTGTGGAGAAATTTGGCTAAAGGGGAAAAGAGTGACAAACGAAGAGGCAGGAATACACTTGCTTGCCCTGCTGGGATTCTTCTTGGAGTGTCTGGAGAATTTCTGTTTTTCTCTCTGGGCGATTATTACATGAAACATCTTCTGGACCTTTTCACTTGTTTTTTTTATTTGCAACAACACAAATGGTGATCACATCAGGCAGTTGCTGTGCTCTCCCAGCCTCTGAAAGCATTGTTGCTCTTGTAACAGGGCTCTCTGCAGTTGGAGGGGAGGCCAGATGATTTCCTGGGGGTGGAGGAGTGAGGGGAGGACTTCCCAGGCCAAGTTTGCAGGGGCACAGCAAGGGGCCTCTTTGGAAGCACATTCAGGAGAGTCCTTCCCTGGGTGAGGGCATATGGCAGGATCAGGCTGGCTGTTCAACAGAATGGCCCTGAGAGAGCGCTCCAGTTTCTGTCTGTAAACACCAGCATTCATGCTCTCCTCTCAATCATGTCAGACACATTGGCTGTATGACAGGAAATGCCTGTGGTCTGGGATTGTAAGTGGACCTGCACATTAACCTTTTCAAAATCTTCTCAGACCTGCCCTTACCACCAAAAGAAAAACATATTCACCCACCACCAACCAGGATCCTGAAATCCTTCCCACTCAAGAACCATTTCCTGGAGTTAAGTTTATCTCAAATTTCCAGAAGAAAAAAACTGAAGCTCAGAGAGGTTAAGTGATCAGTGAAAGAATCAGGATTCAGATGTAGATTTTCAACCTGGAAGTTAGTGTGTTTTGTTTTGTTTTGTTTTGTTTCTGCTCACCAGCTCGGTACTTATCACTTTAGTGAGAAAGAGTTTTTCAGGTCAGCTCTTGTTTGTATGTGAGGTGGATTGTGGGTGGACAGGGCAGGGACACTTTTTTGTCATAGGAAGAGGAGGTTTAGAAGCATTATCTCAGCTTAAACTACAATCAGCTAGACTGTAGGAAGGGACAGGAGGGGTGCTGAGCAGTCCAACATAACAAACGTCCGTTACAAACTCCTAGGTAAGGAGCCTGCGCCCAGGGGCTGTGCAGAGATAATTTTACAATGTGGGTGAAAACTCTGATGTCCAAAACCCATCACAGTCAGGTGGAAGTCCATAGGGCTGGAAGACCTGGCTCTGTCACCAACACTCTGCCCACCAGAGCCCACCATGATCTCTCTCTCCTCTCAATCTCCACCCCCCGTTGCAGGGGCCCCTCTTTGGGCACTGCTCCGGCCTCTGTTGTTCGCTTGTCCTCTCTTTTTGCATATGCATTAATTTGCCAGCTAGATTTAAAACTGGCATCCAACCTAGGGATTTATACCAAATACGTGTTCAATAAAAGCTTGGTGATAAACCACTTTGACTCTTGGTAGAAGAAGGGTGTGACTTTTTCTTCAGTCTTTAAGCTCTATGACTCTCTTTTTATCCTCTCATTAAATAAATATGGAATATAAAGAATAAAATGGATCTGGTTTTGGGGGTGGTGAAATTGTATAGTTAAAAATAAAAAAGCAGTGACCTGAGCATCAGGAGATCTAGGCCATTGCCCCAGCCCAATAATCTGCGTGGCACCAAAGCTTATCACTCTGTCTCTCTGTGTCTTAGATTCTCTTCACTACTAATTGAAGTGTTTTGTGGTTTATCAAACTCAGCACCATTGATATTTTGGGCTGCATAATTCTTTCTCATCTGGGGAAGGGGCTGTCCTATGCATTGCAGGGTATGGGACATTTAGCAGCATCCTTGGCCTCTACCCACTGGATGCCAGCAGCAACCTCCTCCTCAAATGTGACAACCGAAAATGTTTCCAGACATTGCCAAATGTTCCCTGGGGGACAAAATTACATCTCCTCTGTTAATAGGGGCTAGATGGTCTCTGTACCAGTTGAGATGTAGGCTTGGCTTCATGTTCCAGAGCCTGAAAATAACAATGGCTAATCCAAACAGAAATTTATATTAGAAATTTATTTTTCTCCTATATCAAAGTCAGAGTTGGTAAGGCAGCTCTGCTCTGCCAAGTTATCAAGGACCCAGACCTCCTTTTTCTTGTTGTTTTGCCATCCATAAGGTGTTTCCTATATGTGGTCCAAGTTGGTCTGCCATTACATCCACTTTCCAATCAGCAGGATGGAAAAAGAGGCTAGAGATGAGGGGGGTTGCATTCCTTCCCTTTAAGGGTATGGCCTGTAAGTTGCATTTCTAACCATTTTCATCCCCTTGGCCAGAATTTAGTCACAAGGCCATATCTAACTGCAAGGGAGACTAGCAAATATAGTTTTCTTATGGGCTGCCATGGGCCTAGCTGAATTCATTTAAAATAAAAGATATTACTTTTCTTTTCCTTTTTTTTTTTTTCTTAATTTTTGGTTGTTGGGCAGAAGAGTTTAGGAAATTTGTCTTTGGCTGACTTGTGGAGGTGGGAGGCAGAATCTAGTTCTCTCTATGATCTCTATTTCCTTCCTCTCCTCTGACCATCAGAGCCCCCAAGACCAGCTGTCTGGGTCATGGACTTCGAGGAGCCTTGCAGATGTGACCATAAAGTTCAGAGGTGGTTGAGTTCATACTGAGAAACAACTCTGAGGGTTAACTCTCAGTTTCTTAGTAGTCGGAGAGAGAAATGTGTCACTGCTAAATGCTCTGGGAATGTGTCTGAAGTTGTGCTTACAGAGGCTTGCGTGAAAGGAGAGAAACAAGATCAAAGTGAGCCCTGAAGAATCAGATTCTGCCCAGAACTCGACAACTTCTGCTAGCAATGGAGAGAGCAGCTAGAGACAAGTGGGGAACCTATGCTTTTTGCACATTATTGTGCATCATTGGCTTTGTCTCTGGAATTGTTACCTACTGATCTAATTTATTATTGCTTGCTTCTCTCCTCTAAATTGGGGAGTTGTATAAGATAGAGTGTTTCCCGTCTGTTAGCTGATAACAGCACGGCAAACTTAAGGCTTAATATCCCCAGCACTCTGTACTTCTCCATAGAACTCTTGCAGTTGTAGTTAATTATTTATGTAATTACCTATTATAACATATAATTACCTATTTGTGGAATTACCTAATTAATCTCATTTTCCCCTGACAAGTTATAAAAAAAAAAAAAAAACAAGAACACTCAATACAGAAATAAAGTACTAAATTCAACTGCACTTGGTTCCTAGCCCAGGAAAGCCAGGATGAATGAAAGAGTGTTTTTCTCTGTTACACAACAAAATGGGTCTTCTAAGTGAGAGTCTGCTAATTCTCAAGCTCTTAATTTCATATGTGTTTTGAGTAGGCTATGGCTACAATGAGTGCATGTTTTTAAACTTTTTTATTGTAAAGTGTCATATACATATAGAAAAATACACACAACATCAATGAATGATCATAAAGTGAAAACTCATCTGTCCATCCAGAACAAGAAACAGAACACCACTGCTTCAAAGCCCGGCTCATTCCCCTTCCCAACCACCACTCCACTTCTCCCCCCACAGATAAACACACCTGTCCTGACTTCACAGTGTAGTTTTGTTTTGCCTGTTTTTGAACTTTTCATAAGTAGAATCATACATTTTCTTAAGATAACTATTTTTAGAAGCAAAAATTGTGTTCTTAGGGATGCCGTTGGGTCACCTTATTAGGTGAGATATTTGAAATAGGGACTACCTCAAAATCCACAACATGTGGTCAATGTAACTTGGTCTCTTCAGGAAAAAGTTTCTCTCTAGATTCCATGCTTATTCCACCAGAAGAAAGCACAAGGCTGTGACTGACGAGTCCCAGAGACCCAGATGCTTTGTCTGGGAATCAGCAACTTATCCCCAAATACAATACTGATGTTCTCTTTGGCAAGAGAACCCAAAAATGTTCTACAACCAATCAGGCACTGACAGATGGGATTTATTAAAAGAGGAAGAGGGAGAAGCAGCAGAAGAAGAGGAGGAGGAGGAAGAGGAGAAAGATTGCAGAGAGAGAGAGAGAAGGCTTTGCCTTCTTTCTTAAATATTTTAGGAGTGATTATTAAATAGAAGCACCCATAGCAAACTTGTATTTTTGGTCTGCTTATAGATCAAGAACTACCTGAACCAGGAGAGGGAGGAAGAAAATCGAAAATTAAGGAGTTAAAGTTTATATTAGTCAGCTTTCACTAAGTTTTACTGTATAATGACCAACCTCCAAATAGCAACAGCTTAAAACAATAAAATCTTCTCCCTTATTTATGTTACTTCAGCTGCAGTAGGCTTACACTCTTTTTCACATCTTTTTCTTCTGTAATACAAACTTAAGGAGCTGTCCTGATCTGGGACGTATTATTCTGAGGCAAAGGAAAGAGAAAAAGAGATGACAGAACTACTCAGTGGCTACTAGACCTGACATATGCTTATATTTCATTAACAAAAGCAAGTCACTTGGCCAAGCTTGACATTAGTCCTTTCTAGGGAGGGCAAATAATTGGGACCAGTGATGCAGACTATTATAGGGGCAATTTTCTAATAAGGATCAATCAGAAATTATAGTATGAAAATCAGGGGGAAAGAGAATAAATTCCCCAAAATTCAATGTACATAGTCAGAATCCATCCATTTGTAACGGATCATTCATATAAGAAAATCCACGAAATAATTAAACATATATGTGCCAGATATGTTAGAAACCCATACAGTTCATATGAGAACAATGACTTCTCTAGGAAGCAACTTTTACTCAATGCACTAGATTTCCAATAAATTCTTTGTTTTCTAGGAGAGGTTGAAGAATTCTTAGGGGACAACTCAGAGGAAAGGAACAACTGTGGCTTAATCCCTGCTTTGTACCCAGAAGCCTTTGTTTATAGGCTGGATTTTCTGTATATCTTCTGTTCTATAATCCTCCTCTTTATGGACTCCTCTGTGAGGATATAAATTATCCATCTTCAACCAAAGATCAACTGTGACGTATTTTCAGAAATTTCACAACACCTGATCTTTGCTGACAACGTAAGTCCTGTCTTCATACTGAAAAGACAGGAAAACAATTCTCTGTTTCTTCAGATGCCTTATTTTTTTTTTTGGCCATAAAATTTCTTAATTCAGACAGCACTTTCTTATTCCTTGTAGAATTTGTTTCCTTGAAGTTCTTTGTTTCTCTTTTAAATCAGCATTTTTTGCCTAATTTTCAATGACTTGGCGGGGGGGTTATCTGCCTTAGAAGTTAAGTCAGGAGACTTCTTGTTTGGGGAGATATAGCAGCAACTGGCTTTAAGTCTTCAGAAACGCAAGTCTGACACCTTCTGGAAAACATGTAACTATTACACTCACAAGTAGTTCCCTTTGCCCAATGTTCAGAGGGCTGGGTACTTGCTGGGGACACACAAGATGGGTCCTAGGAAGCTCATTTAGAAGAAGCGTTCCTGACCTGGGTAGGATTCAGGGCTACATGAATTTGGGTGGGAGAAACCTTGCATCTCTATTTCCATTAATTGCTATTTGAAATTTAGCACTTTCTCCAATTGTGAATATAGACAACAAACTCTAGTAGTAGTATTAGTGATGTTGTCAACAGTATAAATTACAGCAATTTTCTTATCACATTCTAGTTATTGCAGATATTTCAAAGTATTGTTTATATTCATCATTATTTTGAAATCACAATCTGCCAACAGATTTTGTTAATGTGTTAGTAATACATATTTCATACATTTGTTTTTTAAATATTTTGATTTTTGAATATTTTAATATAAGTGGTTTCCTTTGAAATTGCATGTATTTCATTTTATACTTTTACGGGCTATTTTGTGAAGGTGTTTATAGATTTCACCAGACAGCTAAGGATTTATGGCACAAAAGATATTAAGAATGCCTGTTCTGGATGCATTCTAAAGGGGATAGAGGAGGATAAAAGAAAATATACAACTACTATTCTCTTTCACTAAAATGATTATTTTTAGTTCTTGTGTATAGAATTAAATGGCAAGGGTTTCTTTTTTTATAAAAGAATGTTGTGATATCGTATTAATCATTGACATACAAACCTTGTCTTTTCTTTTTCTTCTCATGAAACTGTACCCTAAAACTGTGGTGAGAAAACTCCACCCTCTCCTTCTAACCACACACACACAGAAAAGGGTGTGTGTTTTTAGTTCTCTAAAAATACCTTTTTAAAACCATGGAATTTGTTTTTAATTTTTATATCAGGTGATATTTTCTGGTCATTGATTTGCAATCAAAAAGGGAGTAAGAAGAGCAGACTGTCGCAAATTTTCAATTGTTTATTGACGTGTTTTCACATCAGGAACACTAGAAACACGCCTGAGCTCCACGCTGTTCTTGATCAAGGAAAGGAGCTCCTGTTTAACATAGTCGGCTGTGTGGGGCGATTCATTTGAACAGAAGGGACTGGAGAATTGGCTGCCAAGCCTGAGTGCACGGCATACACTGCAAAGAAGCACAAGATCATCCAATGGAAAGCAGAAACGTGAAAGAAGGTGCGTCCATTCTATCTGTATGTGAGAAGGTCGGGTTCATATGAGGGACGTGAGGTATCCTCAGGGAGGTGAGGACGGTCCACAAGGCAATGGGGTTAACACCTACCCCTTCTCCTTCCTCTGTCTGCTTGTGGGCTACTGAGGCATTCGCAGTTTCTGTGTGCCTAGTTAGATGGCTTCATGAATGACATTATCTAGTTTTAACTAAAGTAGCCCTCACAAAATGTAGTTCCACATGAGCTCTGGTTGAAGATGACATTTGCAATCATGCAAACTCATAAACCTACAAAAATACAATGGCAGAGGTCCAGTTACTCCTAATATGACCCTTCAGAAAGAATACAAGGGAAAAAATGACTATCTCACCACATCTGATAATGAATTGGATCCCCTAAAATTAAAATTAAGATGATTTATTATATGGAATTGTAAACACTGTTATTAATGATTGCCTTGCCTGTAGTGTAGATTGTGTCTTGAGAAATAGTTAATAGTCATGCCCATATATAATTTATATATATGTATATGTTTAAAAGTTATTCACTAATAAAAATCTGTGATCAAAAGAGTTGGCATATCACTATTGTAAAGTTCCAAAAATAAAGTTTCTTAATTAAAACTTGAAAAACAAAGTCTATTGTGAGTTTGGAGTCATTAGAAGAGAGAGTGATATGTTGGCCAAAGTAACTTTTACTGGCCAAGGATAAACACAATTACAATGTGGAAAAATGAGAAGACGACATTGTTGGTTGAAATAGATATTGGGGATTGTGGACCAAGTGTATTTATCCATCTCTGCCTGTCTCTGTAGACAGACTGTGAACCTTGTGTAGGCAAGGACTCTGCCTATTAGTTATACATCCCCACCTGCCAGCCCCCTACCTAGGATTGATATGGGCTCAAAAAAATGTTTGCTGAATTAATAGATTCAAAAAAAGAACTAATGGGAATTTGACTTTTGGTTTATAGCTTAATATCCTTTTACCCCTTAACATTTCCCAGTGATGGGTAGTTATTCCAAGATGGAAAGCCACTCTTTGTGTCCAGTGGAATTCAAATGACAGCATCAAGAGCCTGAGTTGATAGGAAGCATCAACTCCTGGAGAGAGGTAGAAGGCCCTCCCCTCTCTGGGCCTCCACTGGCCTTTGCATGTCACTCTATATCACAGCAGGTACAATTCTGCACCATATTTGTGTTTCTGGTTATGTCTCACTTTTAGCTGGGAAGCTCCTGGATGAGAGACACAAGATCTAACTCGTCTTTGTTTTCCTGATGCCTAAAACAATGGCAAACACAGAAGAAAGGGGCAGGGAGCAAATACATATGAGCATCCACTCTGTGCCAGGCACTTGACATGTGTTATCTGTTTATCACATTAATCCTATGAAGGTTAAACTGCATTCCCAAGGTCACAAAGTAAATGAGGGATTCAGGATCTTAATCTAGGCTTATTCCAATCCAGGACTCCTTCCATCACCCCATATTATGTCAATAAACATAGGACACATAAATTAGTTGATTGATTAACATAGCGTCTTCATCATGACTCTCAAATGGTACAGTGCTCACTACCACATAGTGGAGCCCACTTCATTTTCAAGATCCCTAATTATTAACTTCCTTTTATCTAACTAAACTCTACTTCCCTACAGCTTCCACTTACTGTTCCTGGTTCTTCTCTGGGGCCACACAGGAAAATTGTAATCCTCCTCCCACAAAATCAGCCCTTAGCTCATAAAGACAACCACTATGTGTCTCCGCCTCACCAAGCAGTTCTTTTTCCACACCGTATGACTAAATAGCTTGCAGGAAGCAGAAAGGAAGCCTAATTTTAACCTTTCAATCATGGAGCCTTTGCACTGAAGCATATAGCCTTCCGTGGCCAGAAGGCTCTTGAGCTTAAAGGAGCTAGGTCCAAATGGGATGCTTCTTGGTACTCTTTTATGCATCAAAACATGGCAGTGAAATCCCCTGGCCCTTGCTTGTTCCCCTCTGAATGTTCATTTATGCTAGTAACCACTAGGTACAGGCCTAGGGGAGGCTGGAGACTCACAGGATGCCTCTGGATAGGCTCTGTGGAAAGTACTTTTATTAGCTTCTCTCAAAGTGCAGTCAGGAACCACCTGCATCAGAATCGTTGGAAGTCTGTGTTAAATTGCAGATTCCTGGGCCCACCTCAGAGCTCCCAGATCAAAATTCCTAGGATGAGACCTGGAATCCTTACTTCATAGTGAGCACTCCCTCCTTCAACGATTCTGATACATACCCAAGCTTGGGAGCCTCGGACTAAAGCAAGACCACGTCTAAGTGACATGGCAGTTGCCTTTTAGTACAATCCATGTTGGTGGATGGCAACCGGAACCTGTCCATGTAAATAAGGAATATTTTTTAAAGTAGGATTGTCAATATTTATAAAAGAAAAGTAAAGGCATCTGTCAAGGGAGTTTAGCTGCAATCACATATAAAATCGTGATAAAAAGATGAGATCCTGTAGTTAGCAGGGCTGGCCTAGCAACGTAAGTGGGCATCTGCACCAGCAGATGGAGTCCCATTGTTAGCCTGGACCCGTCTGGAGACTGGGCTGACAAGAGACAAAGGGTTTCCACCAAACTCCATGTCTCCTGTGGCGTTTCCACTGAGAATTTGTGGGTTGATTGTATCTCTTAAGAATTTCTGAAATACAAAACAATCCTCCACCCCACTCCCAACCTTAGTTACCAAAAGAAAGGATATTTTTATCTAAATTGGATAAACTCTGAAATCCATCATTGCTCAGATAATTTGATGAATTTAAAAACATAGTCCAGGAACCAAAAGTACTGAAAAGAAATTCCATTTTTTCACTTGAGTTTTTTAAAGAAATTGAGAGATTCAAATCCTATCACGCAGCAATATTTAAAATCTGCTTTCCCATTTTTCTCTCCCTCTCACATCTCTTAGCTGCCCAAAGGCTCTTTCTCCACACCCAGTCTCTCAATTCTCTCTCTGGAGAGCGTCTGTACTCAGTGGCGCTGAAAGGTCAAGTGTAGGGAAGGAGAACCCGCAAGACTTTGAAGAAACCATGTCCTGAATTATTGGGAATTCTGCTCTGAGAGCTGTTGTGGGATCTTACTGTTAGTGAGGTCATTTACATCATCGTGTTTTCTGCCTTTTCGGCCTACAAGGTCTTGCACATGTTTAAATAGATAGAAGCCACCAGTCAGGGTACTAAGAAGGTAGAAGTTCATAAAATAAACAGTTTGTGCATTTGATTCAGATGATATGATGGTTAATTTTATGTGTCAATCTGCTGGGCTAAGGGATGCCCAGATAGCTGGTAAAACATTATTTCTGGATATGTCCGCTAGGGTGTTTCCAGAAGACGTTAGTATTTATATCAGCACACTGAGTAAAAATTGCCCTCACCAATGCAGGTGGGCATCATCCAATTCATTGAGGGCCTGAACAGAACAAAAAGGCAGAGGAAGAGTGAATTTACTCTCTTTGCCTGAGCTGGGATATCCATTTTTTCTTGCCCTTAGACATCAGCACTCCTGGTTCTCAGGCCTTTGGACTTGGACTGAATTACAGCACCCTACCAGCTTTCTTGGTTCTCCAGCTTGCAGACGGCAGACTGTGGGACTTCTCCACCTTCACAATCACGTGAGCCAATTCCTATAGTAAGTCTTCATGTTTATATATGTACATACCATATCGATTCTGTTTCCTTAGAGAACCCTAACAGTAAGCAAACCTTTTATTCTCTTCTTTTTTTTCAGTTACTTTATTGAGTAATTGAAAATGGTTTATAACATTGTGTAATTTCAGGTGTACATTATCGTTTATCAGTTTCTATATAGACTGCATCGTGCTCACCACCAATAGTCTAATTTTTTTGTGTGTGTGTGAGGAAGATCAGCCCTAAGCTAACATCTGCCAATCCTCCTCTTTTTTGCTGAGGAAGACTGGCCCTGGGCTAACATCCATGCCCATCTTCCTCTACTTTATATGGGATGCCGCCACAGCATGACTCAACAAGCAGTGTGTCAGTGTGCGCCCAGGATCGGAACCGGCGAACCCTGGACTGCTGCAGCAGAGCGCGCGCACTTAACCACTTGCGCCACCGGGCTGGCCCCCCCAATAGTCTAATTTTTATGCATCACCATACATATTTCCCCTTCACCCCTTTCACCTGCCCCCCAACCCCTTTCCCTTCTGGTAACCACTAATCTGTTCTCTTTATCCATGTGTTTGTTTATCTTCTACATATGATTGAAATCACGCAGTGTTTGTCTTTCTCTGTCTGGCTTATTTCACTTAACATCATACCCTCAAGGTCCAGCCACGTTGTTGCAGATGGGATGATTTTGTCTTTTTTTTATGGCTGACTAGTATTCCATTCCATTGGAGTATTATTCCATTCCATACCACATCTTCTTTATCCATTCATCAGTTGATGGGCACTTGGGTTGCTTCCACATCTTGGCTATTGTGAATAATGCTGCAATGAACATAGGGGTGCATAAATCTCTTTGAATTGCTGATTTCAAGTTCTTTGGATAAATACCCAGTAGTGGGATAGCTGGATCATATGGTATTTCTATTTTTAATCTTTTGAGAAATCTCCATACTATTTTCCATAGTGGCTATGCCAGTTTGCTTTCCCACCAGCAGTGTATGAGGGTTCCCTTTTCTCCACATCCTCTCCAACATTTGTTTTTTTTTCTTGTTAATTATAGCCGTTCTGACAGATGTAAGGTGATATCTCATTGTAGTTTCGATTTACATTTCCCTAATAATTAGTGATGTTGAACATCTTTTCATGTGCCTGTTGGTCATCTGTGTATCTTCTTTGGAAAAATGTCTGTTCATATCCTCTGCACACTTTTTGATTGGGTTGTTTGTTTTTCTGTTGTTGAGTTGTATGAGTGCTTTACATATTTTGGAAATTAACCCCTTGTCCAATACATGATTTGCAAATATTTTCTCCTAGTTGGTGGGTTGTCTTTTCGTTTTGTTCATGATTTCCTTTGCCTTGCAGATGCTTTTTAGCCTGATGAAGTCCCATTTGTTTATTTTTTCTTTTGTTTCCCTTGCCTGAGTAGACATGGTATTTGAAACCATGCTGCTAAGACCTATGTCGAAGAATGTACTGCCTATATTTTCTTCTAGGAGTTTTATGGTTTCAGGTCTTACATTCAAGTCTTTAATCCATTTTGACTAAGAGACTTCCCTTTCTCCATTGTATATTCTTGGCTCCTATGTCGAAGATTAGCTGTCCACAGATGTGTTGTTTTATTTCTGGGCTTTCAATGTACCAATCAGTACCATGCTGATTACTATAGCTTTGTAGTGTATTTGTTTTTTTTAATTAATTTTTATTTATTTACTTATTTATTTTTATTTTTTCCCCCAAAGCCCCAGTAGATAGTTGTATGTCATAGCTGCACATCCTTCTAGTTGCTGTATGTGGGACGTGGCCTCAGCGTGGCGGGAGAAGTGGTGCATCGGTGCGCGCCCGGGATCCGGGCCCAGGCCGCCAGCAGCGGAGCGCGCGCACTTAACCGCTAAGCCATGGGGCCGGCCCTGCTTTGCAGTGTATTTTGAAGTCAGGGATTGTGATGCCTCCAGCTTTGTTCTTTTTTCTCAGGATTGTTTTGGCTATTCAGGGTCTCTTGTTGTTCCATATAAATTTAAGGATTCTGTGCTCTATTTCCATGAAGAATGTCATTGGGATTCTGATTGGGATTCCACTGGATCTGTAGATTGCTTTAGATAATATGGACATTTTAACTATGTTAATTCTTCCAATCTATGAGCATGGAATGTCTTTCCATTTCTTTTTTTTTTTTTAATAATTCAAAACATTGGCATTCGAGCTTAGGAATTAGCCTCATGTGATTTTTTTTTTTTCTGTGAGGAAGATCAGCCCTGAGCTAACATCCGTTGCCAATCCTCCTCCCTTTTCCCCCTCTTTCTCCCCAAAGCCCCAGTAGATGGTTGTATGTCATAGTTGCACATCCTTCTAGTTGCTATATGTGGGACGCCGCCTCAGCATGGCCAGACAAGCGTTGTGTCGGTGCACGCCTGGGATCCAAACCCAGGCTGCCAGTAGCTGAGCGTGCGCACTTAACCGCTAAGCCATGGGGCCGGCCCCTGTCTTTCGATTTCTTTATGTCTTCTTCGATTTCTTTCAATAATGTCTTATAGTTTTCATTGTATAGGTCTTTCACCTCCTTGGTTAAATTTATTCCTAGATATTTTATTCTTTTTGTTGAGATTGTAAATATTGTATTCTTGATTTCTCTTTCTGCTAGTTTGTTATTAGTGTATAGAAATGCAACGGATTTTTGTAAGTTGTGTTTGTACCTTGCAACTTTGCTATAGTTGTTGATTATTTCTAATAGTTTTCTGGTGGATTCTTTAGGGTTTTCTATATATAGAATCATGTCATCCACAAACAGTGACAGTTTCACTTCTTCCTTTCCAATTTGGATACCTTTTATTTCTTTTTCTTGCATAATTGCTCTGGCCAAAACCTCCAGTACTATGTTGACTAGGAGTGGGCACCCTTGTCTTGTTCCTGTTCTCAGAAGAATGGCTTTTATTTTTTCACCGTTAAGTATGATGTGGGCTGTAGGTTTGTCATATGTGGCCTTCATTATGTTAAGGTGCTTTCCTTCTATACTGATTTTATTGAGAGTTTTTGTCATAATTGGATGTTGGATCTTGTCAAATGCTTTCTCTGCATCTATTGAGATGATCATGTGATTTTTATTCCTCATTTTGTTAATGTGGTGTATCACATTGATTGATTTATAGATGTTCAATCATGTCTGTATCCCTGGTATAAATCCCACTTGATCATGGTGTTTGATTCTTTTAACTTATTGCTATATTTGGTTTGCCCATATGTTGTTGAGGATTTTTGCATCTATGTTCATCAGCAATATTGGCCTGTAATTTTCTTTCTTTGTGTTGTCCTCGTCTGGTTTATTCTTTTAATTTCAACTGTTTCATTAAAACTCAGAGTACCCTTTTCAAGTGAACTGCTTGATTCCACCCACCAGGTGAAAAGACCAGAGAAAATAGCAATCAATAGGCGTCAGCAAGTGGTCTCATTCCCAAATGAGATCAAAGAGCCTGAACTCTGAGCTCAAACCAAAATATTTACATGATACCTTGCTGAGAACATCAGCATTTTGCAGGACATTAGGGTGTAGGAGAAAAGAAAAATCACTGAATGATGCTGGGAATAATCTTGGATAGGAAAGGATGAACTAAAATGTTGGGTTAGGTTTTTTCAGCTTTGATTTCTTGAGGAGCCATTGGTTTCAGAGATTCTGCAAATATCCAACGGGGTAGGCCAATTCCCAGGATTCCAATCTACTGGGAAGAGAGTTTAATTCTGCCTCTCTCTTACCATTCCCAGCAACAATCTGTGCAAAAACACAGATTATGTCTCAGTGCCCTAGAATTTCTTCACCCTGATGACCCTGGGAGGATTCTGCGTTAAGAAATCCAGGTTGATGGGATCATAAAAAAAAAAATCCAGGTTTATGAAAGAGTAAATTATTTATGAAAATTCTTTCAATTTAGAGAGTCACCACAGGAATATTCATGAGTACATTTGAAAAATATGATTCCAGGTACAAAATTCTGATTTACCCACCGCTTTTCAAGAACTCATCTCCTGCATTACGAGAAACATTGCAAAAAAGTCCACAAGGCCCAACCACTTACAGCAGCTGAGCGGCCCATCTGGGAAACAACTCCGGAACCCCTTCAGACAAACTTACCGTGGCAGGGTGACCCAGCAGTCACTGAACCCTTGCCAGCTCATTTGCAGCCAGTATTTTTCATGGATGCTCCCTGGTGAGTAGCAATTTCCGGATATTTTTCAAATGATTTTCATCCTGCCAGCCGGGCACAGTTCAGGGAGTCCAGCATGGAGAACTCAGATGGATGGACCAATCGAAGACAGCTTGCTGACCTAATTTGGATTAGACTGGATTGTGTGAGCCTTGCCCCAAGGTTGGCACACCCCAATTTTCCTCCCCTGTTGATTTCCATGCTCCCCCCTTCCACTTCCCTAATCCTTTTTGCCACTCTATGAAATCACTATGCAGTCACCTCACCCCTTCCCAACACCTTCTCTCCAGGCTGACATCGTTAACGGGCAGGCGATGGGATGGAGTAGGAAAATTTGTTAAAATGAAAGAGTCTATTACTAGTCTCATGTAAAGCCTTTACTGAGTCATCCAAATCATTCCATTAAGTTGCACATCGGATGACAGCCAACTCCCGCCCCACATGCACACCACTTTTAAGTATGTCTTCTGAGATATTTCAGGATGTGAAATTTCAGAAGAAAAGCCGTGTTAATTACATGAGTCTGCTTCAGTGACAGGCTAGGGCTGAACGTTAAATTAAGAAGACATGAAATCCATTATTAATGCTACTTGTGGCAAGAGAAGCTGAAAGAAATGCAGCAGCTATAAAAATCAATGGTGAAGTGGAATTTATCATCTCTGTGTGAGTCTGACCTCCCAGGATTTTTCCTCCTGGGTCCCAGGATCCTGAAAAATGAATAATGAATCAAAACATGCTCTCCACGACCTTTTAGGATGGGCAAAGATGAAAGGAGGATAAAAGGATAAAAGAAAAGAGAAAAATTCTAGAAAGTTTAACTTTAATATTATACTCTATATTAAAAATAATGTTTCCTCAGATTATAAAATAAGTACAGAAATTTTGAAACTATTGAAAAATGTAAATCATGAAATAAAATTGCTCATAATAGAAATATCCACTGTCAACATTTTGACTATTTCCTGCCACCTTTTCTGATCTGGGCACTGTGAAAACCGTTTCCTCCATTATTTTGAAGAATCAGTCCTATCCTGAATCATCCTGGCTCATGGAAATCTCTGAATCCTAGAGAATCCAAAATACTAGTGCTACTTTTGGTTTTCTTTCCCATATTTCGCCCTTATCCAAAACAAAAAATAATGCTAATAGGTAACTACGTGACCATGTGGCAGAATTGGTAAATTGGTAAATCTCAGCGGTTCCTATTGCTTAGCATTTGTAATAAAGCCTTTGTCCATATCTCTGTTTCAGTATGGTGTACAAGGCACTTTTTCTCCTGTGCTTTAAATGTTTCAATGGCATCCCATGCACTTTTGATAAAATCCACACTCCTCAGGAGGGCTTCCAGAGACCATCATGGTCAGACCCCTGCCTCTCCCTCCAGTCTTGGTTTGTACCGCTCTCTCCCACACTCTCTGCTCCAGCAATATCAGTCCTTTGCCCAGGCTGTCCCTCTTCCTGAAGTACTCTTCCTCTTCCCATTGCCTGGATAATTTCTAATTTATCCATCCGACTGGGTTAGGTCCTTTTGCTATAAACTCTCCCTGTATTCTTCCCACGTGAGCAGTTATTGCATTTCATTGCTATGGTTTTCATTTTTTATTTTTTGCCTTTCCTACTAGACTGTAAGTACCTTGAAAGCAATGACCAGTTGTTTTGCTCACCACTGTATCCCTATCCCCACACACGGGCTTTTGGCAAACTGAGTATTCAACAAACACTTGTTGAATATATTAACGAATAGCGGCCTCAATCCCCATTAACCAAGGAAGCTCTTCAAGAGAACATATACACATACTACTATTTTTCGGAGTGGGAGATTTTATAAGTGGTCGGTGTTCTGAAGGGAGAAAGAGAGAAGTACACTTGTCCTTTTTTCTGAAATGCCCAACACTTGCCTTTGGAAAGTTGAGATTGAGACCTTCGTATAGCTTTTGTAATTGCTACTGAAACGCTTAAACTTCCCCAGGGTCGGATAGGAACCAGGTAGATGATCAATACGCTGTGTCCTGTAACACAGGGAGCACCATCAACATTTACATTCTACCATCTTGCTCCTCAGAGGGTTAGCAGAAGCAAACTCTAGCGTTCATAACACAAAGCCGCACGGTGCAGGCTCCTCACCAGCACTAAAACCTGATAACGATAAGCCAGACATGCAAGAAATGTCCAGTTATCAGAGAAATGGAGGACTGGAGCTCAACTGAAAGTAGCAGGAAATCCAAAGTTACTCATATTTGGCATACTAGGCATTTTTCTATGAATGCAGCAGCCAATTCTGTCTTTAGAGTGATAGTACAGGGCTCTCATTCTTGGGTGAGTAGCCCCTTGCTTTCAGGGAGAGGGGTCTGGGAAAGAGACTCGAATAATCGAAGCCAGTCATTATTAATGAGCTCTAGCATCTGCTCCCACCCTACCTACAGTGCAGCATCCCCCTGCTCCAGCCAGGCTAGTTCCCTCACTGCCTTTCAAAAATGTAGCGCAAGGGGTAGAGGGAAAAGGACATGCTATATTCCAACATCCTTGAGGGAGGAATAATTTAATTATTCTATCATATTTCTGATAGTTGCAGTTACTTATAATGAGCAACATAAACTGAAACTAAATCATGGTTCTGTTTATTCTGCAAACGTATAAAAATCCCATCCTTTAGCATTATAGAGAATAAAACTATGAACAATCACACCTCAAGGAGATACTTACCCTTTCACATCCATCTAAGCCCCATGACTATTCTTTCCACTCTCTGCTTACACTATTCTTACCCGTGTCATACTCATTCCCAACTCCAAGCCATTGCTCATGCTGACCAGATACCTGGAAGAAATGCCTTTCCCTCTCCCTTCTACATTTACAAATCTAACCTATCCCACGAGGACCAACATCTTACTGCCTTCTCTCTAAGACCTTCCACAACATCTCCAATCCAATGGTCTGCTATATCCTGGACTCCTCTTGCACTTACAGCCAACATCACTCATTTTGATGAATAATTAAACTCTGATTTAAATTAAATTCATCATTAAATTGATGAATAATTTAAACTCTCAAAGTTTAAAATAATTAAGCTTTGCATTGTCTCTTGGCTGTTCTTAATGTCTCTCTTGACTCCCTAATGGATTTCTAAGTCCCTAGAGGAGAGAAACTGTGACTTAAAGTTCTTTGTGCTTCTATTATAGTACCAGCCACACAAAAGATGTTGAAAGATGTGGTAAATGATTGAAACCATCATGAAGCTAACAGCAAACAAAATGTAGACCATAGTGGCAGAATCCATAACATTATTTATACCCAATTAGGAAAGAATTCATTAAACAACACATAGACTAAAGAGAAATTAACGCATTAGTTTTGATTTTCAGATAGATGTCTTTAAAATCCAAGACCAGATTAGAAATGAAATGACCAGCCAGTGGGACACATGTTTTCTCCATTTTAGTGTGAAGCTTCTTATGAACAATTTTCTTTAACTAGCTGATTTAAAGCACAATTAACCATTTGCAGTATAAAAGCGATGTCTGGTAAACCTGCTTTAATAGTTTGATTTGGCTGAGTGCCCATTGCTTCCATTTTTGAGTAATATTTCAAAATATTTAAGATATTCACATGAAACAAATTAAAATGAACTGTATGAACATCTTTAAAAAACCTACAGCTAACATCATACTTAATGGTGAGACTAGAAGCTTCCCCACTAAGATCAGAAACAAGGCAAGGATGTCCTCTCTCACCACTCCTTTTCAACATTGTCCTGGCAGTCCTATGCAAGACTCCTAGCTAATGCAATGAGACAAGAAAGGGTAATAAAAGGTATACAAATTTGGAAAGAAGAAACAAAACTGTCTTTATTCACAGATGACATGATCATCTATGCAGAAAATCTGAAAGAATCGACAAAAAACACTCTGGAACTAATAAGCAATTATAGTGTGGTTACAAGACACCAGATTAATACACAAAAATCAATTGCTGTCCTATTTACCAGCAATAAACAAGTGGGATTTCAATATAAAAACACAATACTACTTACATTAGCACTCCAAAAAAATGAAATGCTTAGGTATAAAGGTAACAAAATATGTACAACATCTATAAGAGGAAAACCACAAAACTGATGAAAGAAATCAAAGAACTAAATAAATGGAGTGATGTTTCATGTTCGTAGATAGGAAGACTCAATATTTTCAAGATGTCAGCTCTTCCCAATTTGATCTATAGATTCAATGCAATTTCAATCAAAACCCCAGCAAGTTACTTTGTGGATATTGGCAAACTGATTCTAAAGTTTATATGAAGAGGCAAAAGACCCAGAATATTGTAGAAAAACAAAGTCAGAGGACTCACACAACCCAACTTCAAGACATATTCTAAAGCTACAGTAATCAAGACGGTGTGGTATTGGCAAAAGAAAAGACAAATAGGGCCGGCCCCGTGGCTTGGCGGTTGAGTGCGCGTGCTCCGCTGCTGGCGGCCCGGGTTCGGATCCTGGGTGCTCAGTGACGCGCCACTTCCCTGGCCATGCTGAGGCCGTGTCCCACATACAGCAACTAGAAGGATGTGCAGCTGTGACATACAACTATCTACTGGGGCTTTGGGGGGAAAAATAAATAAATAAAATTATAAAAAATAAAAAAGAAAAGACAAATAGATCAATAGAGCAGAATAGAGCCCAGAAATAGACCCACATAAATATAGTCAACCAGTCTTTGACAAAGGAGTAAAGACAATACAGGGGAGAAAAGATAGTCTTTGCAACAAATGGTGCAGGAACACGTGGACATCCATATGCAAAAAAATGGATGTAGACACAGAGCTTACACCCCTCACAAAAAATAACTCAAAACCAGTCATATATAAATGTAAAATACAAGACTACACAACTCCTAGAAGATAACATAGAAGAAAATCTAGATGACCTTGGGTATGGTGATGACTTTTTAGATACAACACCAAAAGTCACTATCCATGAAAGAAATAATTGATAAGCTGAACTTTATTAAAATTAAAAACTTCTACTCTGCAAAACACAGTGAAGATAATGAAAAGGCAAGCCATAGGAAGAAAATATTTGCAAAAGACATATCTAATAAAACACTGTTGTTCAAAATATGCTACAAACTCTTAAAACTCAACATAAAAAAATGAACAACATATTTAAAAAGTGGGCAAAAGATCTGAACAGACACCTCACCAAAGAAGATATACAGATGGCAAATAAGCATATGAAAAGATGCTCTACATTATATGTCGTTAGGTAATTGCAAATTAAAATAACAATGAGATACCACTACCTATTGGAATGGCCAAAATCCAAAATAATGACAACACCAAATGCTGGCAAGAACGTGAGGCAATAGGAACTCTCATTCACTTTTGGTGGGAATGCAAAATGGTACAGCCACTTTGAAAGACAGTTTGATGGTTTCTTACCTTACAAAACTAAGCATACTCTTACCATATGATCCAGCAATCATGCTCCTTGGTGTTTACCCAAAAGAGTTGAAAACTTACATTTCCAAAAAACCCTACACACTGATGTTTATAACAGCTTTATTCATAATTGCCAAAACTTGGAAGCAACCAAAATGCCCTTCAACAGGTGAATGGATAAACTGTGGTATATTCAGACAATGGAATATTATTCAGCGCTAAAAAGAAATGAACTAGAAGCCATGAAAAGACGTAGAGGAAACTTAAGTGTTTATTACTAAGTGAAAGAAGCCAATCTGAAAATGTACATACTGTATGATTCAACTATGTGGCATTCTATAAAACTATAGAAATAATAAAAGGATCAGTGATTGGCAGCAGTATGGGGGAGAGAGGGATGAAAAGGGGGAGCACAGAGGATCTTTAAAGAGGTGAGACTACTCTGTATGATACTATAATGGTGGATACATGTCAGTATACATTTGTCCAAACCCATAGAATGTACAACGTCAAGAGTGAAACCTGATGTAAACTATGGACTTGGGGAGATAATGAGGTAGGTTCATCTATTCTAACAAATTTGCCACTCTGGTGTGGGATGTTGTGCACATGTAGGGGCAGAGGATATATATGGGAAATCTCTCTACCTTCTACTCACTTTTTCTGTGAACTTAAAACTACCCTAAAAAATAAAGTCTATTTCTTAAAAATCTGGAATAAACTTTTTAAAAAAACATAAACTATATTCTGATCTCAAGACTTTTCAAAGTTCTCATACAGAAAAAGAAACTGTGTTCCCTGTGGTTTAACAAGAATGTTATATTTCCTTCCTGAAGGTGGCATTTGTGTACTATGGTCAAAGAATGCTTCTCTCATTTGTTAAGGAAAAAGAAAAGAAAAAAACTTTACCAGAGAGTAAAACAACTCATAAAACTGTCATGAGTAACTCCAGCAGCTGGGCTGAAATGAAAGGCCGCTCAAAGCTCCTCTGGTTCTCCGTGACAAGGGAGAGCTTTCATAGATTAAGATTATAGACTTACCTGTGAACACTGGGACTCGTAACTCAATTTACAGATGCCTTAGTGCTGAAAGAATATTTGCAGAGCTGACTCTCTGGGATTTGTTACAGGCACCAGGAACTTCATGAGCTGTGGAAGGCTGCAAGATCAGGCTGAGACAGTGCTAGAGGAATGAGAGTTCTCAGATCTGTGCAGAAACTATGCCCAATTTACTCTCACCCACAAATGGTTGCATTGTGGGAACTATTTGAACTTGAGGAGAAAATCCCCTAATTAAAAGGTTCCTAAACCCAGCTTCTGCATAAGAATTTCCTCTGGCACATGTTAAACACACAGATTTATGGACTTCAACTTCGGAGATACTGGAGCCCAAAAGCCTACATTTAAGAAGCTGTCCAGAATGGACAATTACTCAGCTTTATAAATAAAACAAACTACTGATATAAGAAATAACATGGATGACATCTCAACAACAATATTCTGAGCAAAAGAAGCTAAATGCAAAATAGTACACACTGTATGATTATATATATATAAAGTTCTAGAATGAACACAATTAATCTACAGTGATAGAAGTCAGGTTGGTGGTTGCAAAGGGCAGGGGGTTAGGTGGACTGATGGCAAAGGGTCATGAGGGAATTTCCTGGTATGATGGTAATATCCTATATTTTTATTGGAGTGGTGATTACATGGGCGAATACATTTGTCAAAGCTCACCTGACTGTACACTTTAAATTGTATACACTTGATTGCAAATAAATTTTACCTCAATAAAGTTGATTTAATAAGATACTTTCTAAACGATTCAATTGTACGTTCAGGTTTGGGAACCAGTGACCCTTGCCAATGGAGATTGAGCAGATCTTAAGTGCACTTGAGCAACATGGGGCTTCTTTTTTGGCCCTTATATTTCCATTGAGAGAATTTTTGAGCCCCAGGGCACATTCAAGATCAAGTTGTCTGACTTCTGGATTTTCTATGTGAGAAAACTGAAGTTCAGAAAGGTTGAAAGACTTTTCCAAGGCCACACAGTAAGGTATCAGCAGATATGGGATAAGAGTCCAGGTCTTGACAGCTTTTTCTTTTCTCTCAGTGTCACACTATATTCAAAGGAGTAAGAAAAGGAAGTGGCTAGTAGATGTTTCTCGCTCGAATTTAGCTTCTTTCTTCTTTATTGCCATCTACAGGACAGAGCTACTTGGTTACCTGAGTCAAAGAAATTGAATAAAATAAAATCTTATGAGGAATGGTTGGAAGAGTGATTTCAGGTTTGTTCACTTATTCATTCAGCTAATAGTCAACAGATATTTGTTGACTGCTTGCTAGGCACAGTTCTAAGCATAAGAGATTCAGTAATGAATAAGACAGACAAAATCCCTGCCCTCAAAAATCTTATGTTATAGTCAACAATTAAGAAGCAAATACATGAGCAAGACAGTTTCAGACTGTGAAAAGTGCTCGAAGAAAACAAAGAAGGTGATTGATAGAGTAACTGAAAAAGAGGATCTATTGTAGCTGGACTCGTCAGGGTGGGCTGCTCTGAGGTAGTGACCTTGAAGGGCATGAGACGAGGCTAGAGATGATGGAATTGAAGGAAGCTATCTTCAGACACTTCAAGGGCCTGCCACGTAGAAGAGGAAGTGCACTTGTCTCATGTTGACTCAGAAGCTGACGTGAGAACCAATATGAGTGGAAGAGACAGAGTTCATGTTAATGTCAGTTTAGGGAAGAACTTTCTAACCTAATAGAAAAAGAATTAACATCTCGTTGATGGCATACTATGTTCTAGCTTCCTCATTTGTAATATTTTGTTTAATTCTTACCAAAAACTCTGTGTGGCAGGTGGAACAACATCCATTGGAAGGAGTGATTTTCCCCTCCCAAGAGGTATGTACACTGAAGTGGAATAGCCATATGTAGGGATTCTGGAGAAGAGATCTCTCACTGAGTATTAGAGAATTCCTAAGGTCTCTTCCAGCTCTAAGTCAGTTTAAGTCTAAGCTGAATAATTTATGTTTAGCAAATGAATACACCTGTGGATTTTAAAGGTTTAGCTGTGCTGAGTGATATCTGCCGACCTACAGAACTCTATGATCTTCTGCATGGTCATACCCTGGCCAAGTACTGGGCACACAGAAGGTACCCAATTTATGTTTGCTGAAATGAAATGTCAGCTCCCTGGCTGAGGTAGAGACAGGTGAGTTGGGGCCCCTTTAACCTTGTGGCCCTCAACTCCTATGGGTGCTGCCCTAATTATGTCACAGAACCCCCACTGTGAAAAGCAAGAAAGACATACACCACATTCCAGTCCAGCTAACAGAAGTTACTAAAATTTCTTGAACAATGATAGTGATGGTGCTCAGGGCAAGCTACCCCAGGAGGCACCACTCTGGTATGCGGATTATTTCGAGCTGAAGACAATAAGGACTCAGAGAACTCAGGAAGAATATTTGAGTTTCCCCTCTCAAACTGCCTAAAGAATTTAAAACAAAAGATCTGTTTCAGGAAGGAGTTATTATCATGATGGCTGTAAAGATAATGTAGGATAGAGGTTATGTCAGGGGAGAGGGAGAATCTCCCTCTGCGCTTTTCCTTAAGCTTCTTATGGCTGGCCAAATAATCAACAAGACAGGTTAGCAGGAGAAAATAATACCAAGTTTAATAACATGTATACATGGGAGAAACTCAGAAATGAGCAACTCGTCCCTCTGTCTAAGCTGCTTGCTTAAGTATTGCAGCTAAAGGCGAGGAACGTTGGGGGCGGGTAGTGGTCTGGAACTTCAGAGGCCAGGAAGACAATTCTTTCCAGGGTCATCTATAGATAATGTGGTCAGGAAGAGACAGAGTTTTTGATAAAAGAGGCTTGGTGCCTTTCCTATTGTAACCTTTATCCTACGTTATCTTTACAGCCATCATGATAATAACTCCTTCCTGAAACAGATCTTTTGCTTTAAATTCTTTAGGCAGTTTGGGAGGGGAAACTCAAATATTCTTCCTGAGTTCTCTGAGTCCTTATTGTCTTCAGCTCGAAATAATCCACATACCAGAGTGGTGCTTCCTGGGGTAGCTTGCCCTGAGCACCATCAGTTACAATAGGAAAGGCACCAAGCCCCTTTTATCAAAAACTCTATCTCTCCCTGACCACATTATCTATAGATGACCCTGAGAAGAGTTGTCAGGCAAACATTTGCATTTCTATCTCCATGTGAGTTTTCTTCTTGCCCTCTGAGGTCCCAGACCACTACCCACCCCCAACACCTTCCTCACCTTTAGTTACAATACTTAAGCAGGCAGCTTAGACAGAGGGACGAGTTGCTCATTTCTGAGTTTCTCCCATGTATACATGTTATTAAACTTGGTATTATTTTCTCCTGCTAACCTGTCTTGTTGATTATTTGGCCAGCCATAAGAACCTTAAGGAAAAGGGCAGAGGGAGATTCTCCCTCTCTCCCGACAATAGGATGTTTCCAGTTTTACTAAACTTTAACCATAAATTCTCAGGAAGGCCTTTTGCTGAATATTCTCCCTGAGGAATGCAGCAGAATGGCATTCTAATGTCACCTTTGTCGGTCATTGATAAGTTTCTAGAGAGGCCATCCCCCCTTCCCCCCAGAGAGGGAGATACCTTTACAAATGGAGATTTCCCTTATAAATGTAACTGTTTGTCTGGCAACTCCTAGCAGGGCCACCTAGAGAACGTGGCCGGGAAGAGACAGAATTTGTGATAAGAGGTGCTTGTTGGTGCCTTTCCTATTGTAACATCTATTTTACATTATATTACAGCCATCAGATGACAGTAACTCCTTCCTGGGACAGGTCTTTTATGTTAAATTCTTTAGGCAGTTAGTGAGGGAGGTCAAATGTCTGTCAGAGAAAACAATCAAGGCAAAGACATATATTTCAGGGTAGCCAATTTTGATCTCCCACACCTACTACACAGCGAGGCTAAATGGTTCTAATCTTATGGGACCACTATTTTATATGTGGTCCATCATTGACTGAAATATCATTATGACTATACTATCATCATCATCATTGTTTTGATCATCACTATTTTCATATGAAGAAACAGACCTAGACTTGAAATCATTATGCTATATTGCAGATTGGTTTTAACCCTGTTGATGTTGTGGGAATAGGAGAAGGCAGTATGCAGAAAATCTGTGGATTTCTTTGTCCCACATCAGAGTCAAAGTCCCAACTTACACAATGAACAGTTTCTTAGCAATCTGGGTGATATGTAGGTAGAGTTGACTTTTTTTTTTTTTTGTGAGGAAGATCAGCCCTGAGCTAACATCCATGCTAATCCTCCTCTTTTTGTTGAGGAAGACTGGCTCTGAGCTAACATCTATTGCCAATCCTCCTCCTTTTATTTCCCCCAAATCCCCAGTAGATAGTTGTGTGTCATAGTTGCACATCCTTCTAGTTGCTGTATGTGGGACGCGCCTCAGCATGGCCAGAGAAGCAGTGCGTCGGTGCGCGCCCGGGATCCGAACCCGTGCCACCAGTAGCGGAGCGCGCGCACTTAACTGCTAAGCCACGGGGCCGGCCAGAGTTGACATTTTTTTTTTTTTTTGATGTTTTAATGGTTTCTAACATTGTGAACAGAGTTGACATTTTTGAATAAGAGAAAAAAGCCAATGGGCAGAAGTGATTTTTCTCTCCCTGATTTTCCCTTGATCTCCTCTCCTGCTTTCCAGTGCTGGCAAGGGGCATGTAGACTGAAGCCTCCAAATTTGAGTGAATCTATAACCCATAATGACCAGTGTTTGAGGGGAGTCTAGAGTGGCTGCCTAGGGCTTTTATATCCCACCTCAAAAGATGTTTCACTTCTAACTTGATAAAGTGTGAAGGTGTTTAGGACTTCACATATGCATCCTACGTCTCAATTTATTTAAAAAAACAAGTGGTCATTTCCTGAGAGTTCACTACGTGCTAGGCACTGTGCTGAGCCCCTTGAGTGAATTATCTCAATTAAGTCTCAGGACAACAAACACTCCTACTGATTTAAATTGTTTTCCGTTAGCTTCAATGTAATGTATTGGTTTATGGGTAGGTGAGCAGGTGTTGGTGACCACCAAGGACTGTGCATTCATCTACAAAAAGGAGGAATAAATAAAAAAGCTTTGGCAGATGAGTTTTTACCAAACAAGGCAAAAAGAACTGTCTTCTTGACAACCTGCCATGCCTGTCTTGGTCAACCTCAAAAGAGCCAAGACAGTCACAAGACTTCAGAGTCCTGTGCAGCCATGTGAATGCCCTCCACTTACCCTCTGAGCTAGCAAATCCTTCACTTCAAACAGTTCATAAGCCAAGAGGGCAAGGAGTAATCTATTTTATGGCAGAAAAAACAGATCTGGGTTTAAGTTTTATGTTAAAAAACTAGAGTGACTAATCTTCTCTTCTCCATCATACAGGGCCATCACCTATAAACCACCTTGGCTTGAATAAGAAAAAGGCACCCCCTATGGGGAAACTTGGTGACTTTGGTACAGTGCTTGGTGAGCAGATGGCATCATTGTGCCCTTTTCCTCCAGGAACAAGCAGCTCTGTGCCAGGCCCCATGGCTCAGTGAGAAGGGCATGGGGCTGGATTTCAGCCCCCACTCACCCCCTTGGCATGCACCCCAGGACAATCTGCATAACAGTATATGGCAGGGCCACCATTAGGAACAACATGAATGTCCTAAAGTCCATGGACCCCAGCCCACTAACAAATGGGTTTTATTGTGCTAATCATGTTTGAAAGAATTTGAATTGCTTATCAACCTTAAAAATTAGGAAATTTCACACAAAATTGAGATTTCAAACTTTTCTTGAAAAATTCGAAGATCTGGGAACACTGGGTCTGCATTCCTGACTAGCAAAATGGATTGGAGCTGAGAAGTGCTGCCTGCTTTATGCATTTACTTATTTTATTTTTTTATTTAACACTATATCTTGGGTTTCATTCCACATTAGCATATAAATAGCTACCATCTTATTTTTTTAATTATTATTTGTATTAAGTTTTTGAATAGATAATACTTGTATCTGATACAAAATTGAAAAGACACAAACGGGTTTAAACATACTGTCCCCAGCCACCCTGTGCAACTTCCCCAGAGGCGACCACTGCTACAGGTTTCTGTGTGTCCTTGCACTATATGCACACACAAGCACATAGATATGCTGTCTCTCTAAGACACTATCAACTGCAAGATGCACCATTATTTTGTGTCCACCAAGTAAGAAAAAATCCCAATAAAATCGTGACACCATGCCTTAATGATTGCCCTGCGTGATCCATAAATCAGTCAAGTCAGCCCCTTATTGCTTTGAAATTTGTTTCATCTGTTCCAAAGTACTGGACAGTTTTCCCTGCCCTTCTGTTGCATTGCTTGAAGTATGGTGGGCAATCCTTTTATACGTAGCTGGATAAGAAAATGGAACACAGCTTTATCTACTTGTGGACGTCTCCATTTCTTAGGTTTTATAAAAGACTTAGTTATTGCTTTGAATGATTAAGAGCAAATATATATATTTGATTGATATTTATATAATTGATTGAGGCTATTCCCCAATTTATTTTGGTGTAAAAAGTAAGGGAGGAATCTAATTTTATTTTTCTCCAGCTGCTATCTCTAATTTACTACAGTTCCCACCACTTGCTATTCTCTTACCTTGGATAGCTTCACTCATGTTACTTATTTGACCCCTGTAGACATTTGAGTTCTCAACATCTAGACTATTGGACAAATGGCTGGACTTGCAATTAGCAATCTCATTGGCAATCCATTTGCTATGAGAGGTGGGGCAGTTTCAGCACAGGCAGCAAGCCCTGTGAATAAGACCTGCGTGGCTGTGCTTGCAGACTCAGCTGGGAAGAGCGCTTCAGGAGCCAGCCTGTAGCTAGAGTTGTTAGGGTTGCCTGACCTGGGGCTTCTGACCCCTGGCTTAATTTGCCTTCCTCTTTCTTGCCGACAATGTGTCTAGGTCACTGATAGGAGATGTAAGGAAAGGAAGACAAGACAACCTAATGAAAAGCAAAGCTGAAATTGAAACCTGGGAACAGGCTTCTGTGTTTACATAAAACATGTAATAACTCTGGCACAAATTGACAAGGTTGTGCTAAGACAGAGACATCTATGACTTTAAACTACACCTTGCACTTGGAAGATGTTCAAATTTTTGAGAAACGAGTTCTAGTCTTTACTCTGCTAGGACTTCCTGTGCACCCTTGAATAAGCTATTCTCTGGGCCTCAGTTTATTAGTCTACAAAGTGATGAGTTTAAACTACAATCTAGATCTAGGTTCCTAAGCTTTTTGCACAATGTGTGCCTTTGAAATATACTTAATTTTGCATAAAAATTGGAGAGCATTCACAGAATCCCTGATATCCATCCATTGATTTCTATACATGACTATCCAATGCTTGCCTTTATACACATTCTAACTTTCACTGTTTTGTCTTGTCTTGGCCACAAAGACAGTGTATGATGGTGCTCAGCAGCTATATGTTAAAGATATTTCCCAACCTATTCCCTGAGAGAATAATGATAAAGCAGCCTTATAGAGACATCCATGGCCCCAGCATCTGAGAGAGACAGAGACTTTCCACTCCTGGAGTAAATGTGCCAGATAATCACCATCCCAAAACCTTTGCATCTAGGGCCCGGACCTCCGTTTGTTTCTGCCCTAGATTTAGAATTGGAAACTGGTGACACAAAGAAGCAAGACCACTCACAACCCGTTTTGGGAGGGTGGCCACAGTGACAGCAGTTCCACCATATCTGGAGGCAGCAGTGGCAGCTGTTTTGGTGGCAATGCCCAAGTTTACATCGGAGATGCCAACTGCGCAGTCTGCAGCTTCTGGGCCCAGTGCTAGGCACAGCAGTGTCTTCACAGGACAAGTTCACTGTGGCATTTTGGGCATTATGCTTGACTGATTCCTTGGCCTGACCCAAGATTCTGTGAGCTACCAATATCCTTTAAGAAGTCTTTGTCTGTTTAAATTAGCTAGAGTTGGTTTCTGTTGCTTGCAACTAAAATGCTGAGTGACACAAACCAAACTTTAACAATGACTTAAAAATTTTTGTCCAACAAGAGACTTCTTGGAGAGTCAGCTGTGATGGGGGAGAGGGTAACAGAATGATGAAATTGCACAACTTAATGCAACTGCAGTTCTGTATTTCCCTTTAGTGCTCTAAGAAACTTGCAAAAGTAACAGCAACAAGAGCGAAATTAAATAATGAGAAACCTCTTGGGTTATTCCTACACTGTTCCATCAATTACTTACAAATAATGCACTTATTTAACCTTCATCAGTCATTTGCAATTTGCCAGTATGCATAAGTCATACATAAATTTTTTGAGCACCTACTCTGCGTTAGGAACTCTGCTAGATGCTGGGGCAGCTTCATAGAAGAGATAGGTTTTCTCTTTGAGATAAGCAAGAAATTTAACACAATGTTATGCGTGCTGCAAGAGTGCCACAGCAAGCAAAAATCGCTGAGCTTATTTTGGGTAGTCAAGAAAAAAAGCATAACATCATCTGGATTGAGCTCTTTTCAATAGACCAAAGTATGGTCAGGTTGTGTCTTTGAGAGTGTGCGAGTTTCCCAAGGCAATAAATAGTGGGAAAGATAGTTTTACCTTTGTGATTCTGAAAAGCCACTGTAACTTCTGTGCAAAGCTTTCTCAGTGTTCCCTAAGTTTTCCTATTCCACAGGGACTAAAGAATTTTGTTTAGGCTCTAGCAAACCTAAATTCAGCTGGATTTGATTGTTGTCCCCCTCCCCTGAGAACAGACATGAGTCCCACCAATTTTGAAATTTTCAGCCTGCTTTTGCTTTGTGCATCATTGCCTGCAGAAAGATTCCAGAGTGAGAACTTAGCTGGAAAACAAGTGTTCATTCAGGTCTGATGAGAGCACTAGGATGGACTGGACAGAGGCTACTGATGGGACAGAAGCTTTCCTGTAACAGGAGCCTGACTTAAGCCTTGACATTTGTGGGGTTTGGGGGTTGAGGGAGACTGTGTGTGGGGAGAAAAGGCAGTTCACCAAGTGGTTCTGTCGCCGGGGCCACATAAACTAGGAGGCAGGCATTTGCAATAACAGGTGAAATATTTATAGTCTTGTTTCTGACCGTAACCACATTGAGAGCTTTTCTGGTGGATCAAGCAGAAAACGTCTCTGCCCTCAGTCCTCATCTACATTTCCCACACCAGATATTGCTTCAATTTTTAAGGAACCATTTTACTCTTGTTATATAAGCATTCAACAGACTACTACTCAGCAATAAAAACAAACTATTAATATAGCCTACAATGTGGATGAATCTCAAGAGTAAAAAAATACCCACAAGAAACTAAAAGAAACTCTTGTGAACAAAACCTGAAACAAAGGATTCTGCTGCTAAGAGAGTTAAAAAGAAAGTACAACTCTTAGGAGAGTTCAATTTAAAATCAGTGTTTGGAGTGGAGAGCACATTTTGTCACAGCAGCCTTGTTATAAATAGTGATTAGGTTCCCAGGAGAGCCCACAGTGGACTACTTAACTCACAATGTTCCTATAAAATTAACCATGTTGTCTTAGCCCTGTATGATATTTTCATATCATTTGCTTTTTTTTTTTTTTTTTGCCGTATATGTTCATTTTCTACCATACAAGCTCACTGGAGGAAATTTTAAAAATAGAGAAAAGAATAAAGAAAAAACAAAAACTCTCAGAGTCTACCACCCAGAGATAACCATTTGAATACATTTTGTTCCAGTCATCTAAAAATATTTAACAGATTTATTGAGATATGATTGACATACAATCAACTGCAATATTTCAAATGTATCATTTAAGTTTGATCTATGTGTACATGTGAAACCATTACTACAATCAATATAATGAGCATATCCATCACCTGCGCCCCCAAAAGATCTCACGCCCCTTTGCAATTCCTTCCTCTGCCCACCACTCCCAGGCAAACATGAATCTGCTTTCTGCCACTATGGATTGGGTTGCATTTTTTATTATTTTATATAAATGGATTCATTTGTCTGTCTTTTTCACTCAGTATGGTTATTTTGAGATTCATCCACATTGTAGGCTATATTAATAGTTTGTTTTTATTGCTGGGTTGTATTCTGTTGAATGCTTATATAACAATTTGTTTACCTGTTCATCTATTGATGGATATTTGGGTTTATGATGTCTTCTTTAACACCAACAACCAATTCTCCAATTCTCTGATGTCAACCCAGTGTCCAATAATTCAATTCAATTCTGACACTAACTACGCAGATTTAGCACAGACCCCACAGGTTAAGGGTTCAGTCCCACGAGACTGCCCCCACTTCAGCCAAAAGTGGGGTCCCAAGGCAACCCACACTTCTGCCCTGCTGACTTCAAATTCAGAGCTTCTCACAACCATTCCCCAATTTCCATAATTTACTAGAACAACTCACAGAACTCAGAAAAGTCGTTCACTTATGATCACCAGTTTATTATAAAGTATACAACTCAGAAACAGTCAAATGGAAGAGACGCATAGGGCAAGGTATGCCAGGGGGTAGAGTTCCATGCCTTCTCTGGAAGTGCCACCAACCAGGAAGCACTCCAAATCCTATTGTTAGGGATTTTTCTGGAGTTTTCATTATGTAGGTGTGATTGATTAAATCATTGGCCATTGGCAATTGAACTCAATCCCCAGCCCTCTTCCCTCCCAGGAGGGAGGGAGGTTGGGGAATAGGGCGGAAAATTCTAAACCTCTAATCATTTGCTTCTTCTTCCTGAAGACCAGCCTCTTCCTGAAGCTATCTAGAGACCCCACTAGGAGGTACTTCATTAGCATAAACTCAGGTGTGGTCTAAAGGGGCTTGTTATGAATAACAAAAGACACTCCTATCACTCAGGAAATTCCAAGGGTTTTAGGAGCTCTGTGCCAGGAACCAGGGACAAAGACCAAATATATATTTTTTATTATACCACAAGGTTGTTTCTTATTTTGGGCTGATATAAATAAAACTATGGATACTCATTACAAATCTTTTGTAGACATATGCTTTTATTTCTCCTGGGTAAATACCTAGGAGTGGAATGGCTGCATCATATGGTAGCTTCCCTTTACCTTCTACCAGAAGCGTATGAGTGTTCTAGTTGCTCTAAATATTCACCAAATCTTGCTACAGTCAGTGTTTTAAATTTTTATAACTTTATAGATATGTAGTACTCTCTCGGTGTGGTTTCAATTTGCATTTCCGTAATGATTACTGATAAAGAGCATCTTTTCATGTGCTTATTTGGCATTTATATATCTTCTTTGGTGAAATGTATGTTGAAAGCTTTTGCCCATTATTAAATTGGGTTATTTCCTTATGATTGAATTTTGAGGGTTCTTAATATACTCTGGATGCAAGTCTATTATCAGATACATGATTTGCAAATATTTTCTCCTAGGCTGTGGCTTGTCTTTTCATTCTCTTATTTCAAAGAGCAGAAGTTCTTAATTTAGATAAAGTTCAGTTTATCAACATGAATCATGCTATCTACTATACCTATGAAATCTTTACCTAACCAAAAGTCACAATGATTTTCTCCTATGCTTTCTTCTAGAAGTTTTCTAGTTTTTACTTTACTTGTAGGTACATGATCCATTTTGAATTAATTTTTGTATAAGATGTGAATTACAGATCTAAGTTCTTTTTTTTTCCTCTTAAATTGCCTTTGCTCTTCTGTTAAAAACCGTTTCATTATTTTGGGATCATTTCTCTAGTTTGTTCCATTGAACTATGTGTCTATCTTTATCATATTGTCTTGATAACTGTAGCTTTACAAGTCTTGATATCACATAGTGATAGTTCTCCACATTTGTTCTTCTTTCTCAAAGTTGTTTTGACTGCTCTGGGTCCTTTGCATTTCCATATGAACTTTAGGATCCACTTATCAATTTCTGTAAAGAAATCAGCTGGTATTTTGATAGGCATTGTGTTGAATCTGTAGATGAATTTTGGGAATATTATCTTTTTAACAATATTAAGTCTTCCAATCCATGAAAATGGGATATATTTTTATTTATTTAGATCTTTAATTTCTTTCAAAAATGGTTTGTAGTTTTCAGTGTAAAAATCTTGCATTTCTATTGTTAAGTTTATTCATAAATATTTTGTTCTTTTTGATGCTGTTGTATCGAAAAATGTATACAAATACAATTGACAGTGTATATTGATCTTATATCCTGTAACTTTGCTAAAATTTTGCATTAGTTCTGATACATTTTTTATGAATTCCTTAGGATTTTCTATATACGAAATCATGTTATCTGGGAATAGAGGTCATTTTACTTCTTCCTTTCCAATCTGAATGCCTTTTATTCCATTTTCTTGCCTAATTGCCCTGGCTAGATCCTCCAGTACAGTGTTGAATAGAAGTAGCAAGAGCAGATACCTTATCTTGTTCCTGACTTCAGAGTAAAAGCACTCAGCCTTCCACTATTAGTGTGATATTAGCTGTGAGTTTTTCATAGATGTCCTTTATCAGATTGAAGAAGTTTCCTTCTGTTCCTATTTTATTGAGTTGTTTTTGTTTTTGTTTTTTTTAATCATGAAAATGTGTTGGAGCATTAATGGAGTTTTGAAGATTAAACCAGCAAGATATTTTGTAGATATGGACAAGCTGATTCTAAAATTTATATAGAAAAGCAAAGTACATAAGCAAACAATGAGAGACAACGTATGAGAAACACTGGGGTAAGAGCTTTCCAGTATCTCCCTAATCCTCCTAAGTCTATGAAATGGGCAGTATTATCTCCATTTCATAACTGTGGATACCAAGGCTTAGAGAAGTAACACAATTTGACCCAAATTACACTGAACGTGAGTGGTAAGAGTACTTAAAAGAGTCTGGCACATACAGAGTCCTTAATATGTGTTCATTCACCTAGGAATACATCACTCGTCTCCCCAGAAGTAGAGATGGAGTCCTCCTAGCTTCTCAAGAGGTGAGGACAGTTTTTGTTTTCAGAGATAAGAGATCTTTTGAAAGACAGTATTAATATTGTGATACTAATAGGTATCAAGTTCTTAATTATCTAATTCCTTCCTTTATTTTACCTAAAATTCAGAAAAGTTCTAATGTCAATCCCCCTCAGTACACGGTAGTTTTCCTACAGCAAATCATCTACCAGCTTCTTCTACCATGTGGCTTTTAAGTCACCGACTTTTCTAGAGCATTATCTTTTTTACATGCTTCCCCCTCACTGGTATCTTGTACCTCCAGAGCAAACAGAATGGAAGTGAAATAAGACTTTTCTTATTGTATTGAATTCCCATTGACAAATATCCACATTGCAATCTCTTGAACTGTTCACCACACTTATGGAGAGAGAGAGAATTAGCTGTTGTCTTTCAGAGTCAAAGCCTCCCTTCTATACTCTGCTCTGCATGCTGCTTTGTCCTCTGGCTCAGCGTTGGACTGTACCATAGGGAGCACTGGAGGAAGGCTGCAATGCTGGAGAGGCAGAAGGGACTTGCTCCTTCCTGTTTGCTTCTTGTTGGAACTGCTTCTTGCATTTGCTTCCCTGTGATACCTTAGTGTTCTCCTTTTTCCTTTTCAATTCTTCAAGCCTAGTTAACAATTATTTATATTAAATTGTGTTCCTTAAAACAATTGGTATGGTCTCCTAATTGGATCCTGAGTGATACAGAGGGGGCAGGAAGAGGTGGGATCAGGGGGTTATTACAGCCCCTTCAACAATAAATCTCCATGTCCTGTCGACTAGGTCCACTGAGTGGGGTAAAGAGCTAGGGGTCCCTGAGTTATGGAGGAGACTTAAGAGAATCTGAGCTTGAGACTCAGGGGAAGCTGGGAAGACACCACTCCCCCATTTGGATCTTGATCAGCCTTTAGGCTGTTCACTGTACAGTTTAAATCATCCTGGTGCAGTCTCGCCAGCAATACGAATGCATGAGAATGGTGGCTCCTGGGTCACATTTCCCAGGCACCTTACAAGCACTCCTGGCACCTTCAGTTGTGGAGAAGTGAGGTAGCCACCAATCCTGGCTCTAACAAAATTGGCATGGGCTTCCTTGCCTTGAAGAAGAGACACTCATGAGGTGGTGCAAAGAGTGCCCCTCATTCAAGGGAGATCAAGGAACCCAGTTGGGGACAGAGCAGATGTGCCCCCTCCCAGGAGAACCAGGATCCAGAATTCCCAGTTCATTCAACTCCCAGAAGTTGATGGAATCACTGTTAAGAGTATAGATCCTAGTGCCAGACTGTCCAGATTCAAATCCCACCACCACCTCTTACTAGCTGTGGGAACTTTGGCAATTTTCTCAATCTTTCTATGCCTTAATTTCTTTATCTGTATAATGGGAATAGTAAGAGTACTTATCTTGTAGGATTTTATAAGGGTTTAATGAGTTACTTTATTTAAAGCATTTAAGAACAGTGTCTGGCACATGAAAAGTGATATGAAATTAGTAACTATTGTTATGATCTGCATATCACAAGCTAAGCAGCAGAGAGATGATATGTATGGAGGAACTATTTTGGGTCAGAAAAGCTATATCTTTTTAAGATACTTCGAGGTGCAAGAAACAGAAAATGCTAAGACAAATGGCTTCAAAGAGGAGATTTATCATCTCAAAAACAAGAAGTCCAGAGTAAGACAGCTTCAGCAGATCAAGGATGTCATCAAGAACTCAACTCGTTTTCATATTTCTTTTCTGCTATTCTCAGCAAAAAGGCTTTTTCTTGGGGCTTGCCTTCTCATGTATTCCACACAGCTATAGCAGCTCTCAACATCACAGATTCCAGACAACATAGAGGGGCGTTAAGAAGGACTTTTATTTCCCAGTGTATAGACACATAACCTTCACTCCACCAAGACTTCTCTTTTATTCTCATTGGATAGATTGCTTTCACATGCCTGTGCCTAAACCAGTCACTGGCAAGGGGAATGGAACTCTCAAGATTAGTTAGACCAATCATGCTTCACCAATCATTCAGGGGAGAATAGAGCCCACCTCCCCTGAAGCACATGGCTGGGCAGGAGGCTACATGCCCAAACAAAGTCAGGGTTCAGTTAGGAAGGAGAAAGGGAGAAATGGCTGATGGGCAGGCAACCAAAAGTGATGGCTCGAATGGCCTTCCCAGCACCCTGCAAATCACACAGCCCTTGGCCTATGCATAAATTTGACCCTGTGTCCAGACTGGCCACACTGGATATTCAGGAGAATTTGTGGGAGAGGAAGATATGCTTCTCTCCACCTTATCAGGGATATAGGGACACAAATAGAATTTATTCTTCTAGACCCCAAACACACATACACACACACAATTTGGGGAGTGTTTGTCAGTTAGGAAGAGTGTGAGGAATGGAAAACAGTGAAGAGAGGAAGGGGGAGGCTAGTGCTGAATAAATTGGCATGTCAACAAAGGATGGAGAAGAGAACACTAGCAAGAAAGAAAAAAGATGGAAGCTGGAGAGTCCCCAAGCACAGAAGCTGAGGAAATGAAGGGACGAATTCAGGAAGGAATGTTATTTAAACTGTGTGCACATCTGAGGAGCAGAAAAACCAAAGGAGCCACACAAAAGACTCAACAAGAGAGGGGAGCCTGGGAGCGGGAGTCGAGAGGAGAGCTCTTTCAGGGCAAGTGTAAAATGGTGTTGTCGTTTCAATAGCAGTGACCCAGCACCCATTCCATCTTTTCTTAACGTGAAATCTCTGTTTTGAAATTACATGACTATAACACTGCTTTTTCCACAAGGCAGGAAGAAGGAAAGGAATTGAATCAAGCAGATATTGGAAGCTGGGCCAGAGTGGCAGCCCCTGGCCAGAGACACACAGGGGCACCCAGTGAACAGCACCTGATGAGGAGGGGGCAGGAGCTCTGTGTCTGGGAGATCTGTTTACTTTTTCATGCCCAGACCATCAAGGGGCCCATTTGGCAGTGTTTTCTGGGGCCCAGACCTCACTCTTGGTGTCTCAGCCACTCAGGCTGGGGGCGGGAGCTTTCAAAATGTCCGCAACCTCTTTGACCCCAAGTTAGAGGCTGCATTCTCTGATGAACACTTTTAATAAATGGATCCAGAGATGGCAAACTCAACCCTTCTGAGTACTGATGCTGTGAGAATAAGGAGAATAAAGAAAATTCCCTGGAATTATTCTTGGAAAAAGCATGGTATTTGTTTAGAAGAAACACTTTAATAAGTCACTTAAGGTGGAAGATGTGAACTTGAAGTCATCCTCAAGTCACAGACAATGCTTTACAAGCTGCTATGCAAGAGATGGGGGAGCGACTTTTGTTGCTTCTAACAGGAGGTGGAGTAGTTGAAATTCACTGCCTGCCGAGACATGCCCTGCGTGCTAATGAGAAGTTATCCATATGTCTCTTATCATGTTCCCAATAAATTTTAGATTTTTCTTGCCTCCTAGACATCTTCCATAGTGGAGTCCCCAATAGATGTTTTAGGTCTCCAGCTTTGCTAGCACACAGACTCATGCTAAAGACTCCATAGTCATTCTGTAAAATGGGTAGAAGGAGATGGTGAGATGCTACACTCTGCCAATGTAGCCCTCTTACCACCCCAAATGTTTAGTAAGTCTATCAAGACTCACAAAACTTTTGGCATGAGTGGACTTTTTTCTGGAAACTGGAGCAGAAGCTGAATCTTGCTGCTGAGAGGAATTGGGGGTGAAATAGCACGAGTGGATATGAGAGTCAGAGGGACACCTCTGCTGACATCTGGAGTCACTTGGGCAAAACGCTGTCTCAGCATATGAGCAGGTGGGGTCTGGGCAGCTATCAATCAATCAACTATTCAATCAATCAATTTAAAAAATGGGCATTTATTAAGCTCTTGCTTTGTGCTGGACACATACCATAGGACATATAACAGATCCAAACTATGAGAGAGGCGTGGCCTTCTAGGAGTTTACTGTCTAACCTGAACACCAAACTCTAGCCTAAAGGCGTTAAAATGTGTGATCATGACTATGATTACAATCGAGATCAGAGAACGGGGGTCCAATAGAGGCAGCAACAGTCAGAGTTTTATGAAGGAGGGTGGCTTGAAAGCTGAGAGGCATGATCCTGCCAGAGAGGAAGATGGGAAGGGGAGCTCTCCAGGCAAGGGCCGACTGAGGCAATGACAAGGCGGCAGGGATAAGCATGGCAGCCATTAGGGAATCGCAATCCTGCTGGCGTGAAACTGGGCAGCTTCTTCACCTGGACGTCAGGGGAGGAGAAAGGGACCTTCAGGGCCAAAATAGTCTCCATCACTCACAGAAGAAGGACTTGCCACATAAGCCAACATGGTCACAAACTAGACGAGGTGAGTTTTCAGAGCAGGAGGGTTGAGAGGATGTCCTTTCTGTGATTTATAACTCTGTGTGACTCCAGGCAGCAGCCACTCCAGCCCCCAAAGTGCCACTTCAAAGAGCAGAGATGTGTTTCTTCATAAAAATACTATTTTACCTTAATGCAAAAGTCAGGAAAATTAAGGCTATATCAGAAGGAGAATATCTCATAGAGACCTCTGGTTTCCCTGCACGGCTCCCGGGGGTGCCCGTCCCTGTGTCCAGTCTGCAGCCTGTTGCTATTCAGCCTCTGCCTCAGGATGAGGAAATTACCGATTCCAGTCTCACACGAGGAATTAAGCTTGGAACAATACAGTATTTTATAATCCAGTACAAGCCGCATTTATCCAGAGCTTTTCATGCGTGGCATCTTAAAGCTCTTTATGACCCTTTTTAAAAAAGGGGGAAAGGAAAAAAAAAAGAGAATTTAAAAGAGAAAACCTCCTAAAAACCCAAACCCCCACTGAACTAAATGAGCCATTGAGAGTGAATAGGACTTAACAGTGGCCTTCAGAATGGGAACAGAAGTCCCACATGGATGGAACAAAAACAACAGAATCAAAGGAAATCACAGCTTAGAGAGGGCTGCACGGGGCCTGAAATGTACCCCTCGGCCCTTGGGCACTGATGGGCAATGCCATCTGCGACTGGCACAATGAGCTTTGGACGGGGGTCAGGAGACGGGGTTCTGGCTCCCACGTGAGTGTAGACAGGACCAGAATGCCCCCTCTTGGCCCTGAAAATGGTCAACACTAGCCTCAATATTTGCTCTATCCATCCAAGGGTCACCCTCCCCAGTGGCCACTGCATAAGAAGGAGTTCTGCTATGTGCCTTTGGACTCCATCCTAATCATAGCTCCCCTCCCCAAGCCCTCCCCTCCCAGAGCCCTCACGCTGGATCGATGTACAGCCCTGGCCATGCTTGCCCCTCTTGGAAGTCCCTCATGCCTTGAGCATCCTCCCCACACCTCCTCTTGCTCCCTCTCCCTCTGCAGCCCCCAACTCTCCTATCTCTTCGGTCCTGTTTTTTGCAGAGCCATTCTCTGCTTGGCCCAATCTGATCATTTCAATCCTTTAGAGTTGTTACAGGATAGCAATCATCTAACATGAGGCTTATCGCAAAAACTATTTGTGTCTTAAAGAGATCTCCAGTCCTGGAACCAGAGGAGGGACCTGAAATTTCCATGGAGCTGCAGGACCCTCAAATGAAATGTTGCCCACTATGGATGCCCAGGGTTGCCTTGGTGCACTCGAGACCAGCAAAGGAGTTTCTTCATGAACATGAGAAATTTAAGTAACGCGTCTTGGGCTGCTGACAAAGTAAAACTATTGGCCTTGTAAGTTAGTCCCTAGGCAACTCAGTTACTTTAAATGGACAACTTTTTTGACAACTGGGTTTTTTTTTTTAATTTCCTGCTACTGAGTGGGAATGAAGCTCCAGATCAAGATGAGATCGGTTATAAAAAAAAAAGAAATCAGAGAAATTACTTTTTTGGGTGAAATGTTGTGGTGTATAGATTTTGACTACACTGTGACACCTGCCTTCCAGAGATTTTGTGAAGAGTAACAAGATGCCTGTGAGACCCAGAGCATGCTGTTTAGCACACAGTAGGTGTTCAGAACTGCTGACTTCCACACTCCTCTCTGGCCTCCTCCCTTCCCTCTCCACCACTCAAATCCTATAATCCCATCCTGCACTGGTCCCATGTTCTTTAACAAGCTGCATCAATACCATCCAAGGATCATTCTCCCAACCCCCAGGAATGGTCAGTGTGAGTAGCAGCGTGGCAGGGGGTAGGCACAGGGGTGAGGAAGACTTCATCTCGTCCCAACTCATCCAGCTGTGTGACCTTGGACAAGTCATTTCACCTCTCTGCTCCTCGGTCTCATCAGCTATAAAACGAGCTCATTGAATGAAATGATAGCCAAGGTCCTTTATGGGTCTAATGTGCCAGGTTTTGGGAGAAGTGAAACGATAATACCATTAAATATGTTCAACCCCCCGAGATTATGACACTACTGCTTTTTAAACTTCCCAGCCCCTTCAATTTTAAACACAAGCATTGTTTCCTCAGTCCTATGAGTACTAAGACCCAGAAGCTGAGATGTGGAAATGGAGGCCAAAAGAATCTTGGGCAACCAGAAGACGCTGCAAGGTTAGCCTGTGGTCTGCTGGGATGCATATCTGTGTTGGCCACACAGCTACTATAACAGTAACAGGACAGTGGAGAGCACTTGTTCTGCTGGCTGCAGGCTCTGGAACTCACTAGTGTCCCTAGGGCTGAAGAAGCCAGTGACCCTCAGTGTCCTGACAGCTAACTGTGCAGAGGAAATGGAGGGAATGGAAACCAGAGTAGGTGGAATGTTGTTGCAGACACTGCAAGTGCCCTCTACCATTTCTGCATCCACCAGTCTGACTTCCAATGCCAGGGCACACCTTTGCCTGAAGGTTTTCTTTGGTCCCCAGAACCCACTCTGCCTGGGCACACAGCAGGCTGGAATTGATGACGCCCCTGGGAGCAGTCCTTCCCCAGTGCCTCACGGGAGCTGATGGATAACACCTACACACTCCACTCCTTCACCCTCCAGGTGGGGTCACTCTGAGGTGGGGGTCCCTTGCTGCCTCACTGAGCTCCCCAGCAGGATTACGCTGTAGTAGCCCACAGTGGAAATTTGCTAAATGAGGCACCCTCTATTGGCTGCCTTCCCTGGTTTGTCCCACTTCCTTATTGTCTTATTGGTGTTTCCTGGGATCACTTCCCAAATGAACTATTTTTGCTAAAATCCGTGTTTTGGAGTCTGCCTCTGGGGAATCCAAATGAACACAAATGGTTCACCTCCTAAAGAAGTAGCTTTCTAGAATTGATCTATGATTGCATTCAATGTCTCATTTATTCCTTCAACAAATGTTTGTTGTGCTCCTATGGGATCAGATGCTGAGCCCAGTGCTGAAAAGCTATACATACACATTCTGTGGAAAATTAGGAGATGGGCATTTGGCTGAAAATCTCCCACGACAGGTAGCTGCAACAGGGCAAGGGATTACAGGACCACTGAGGTGCCAACCCTTGCTGGACACAGCAAAGTCCAGATGCACTGGCTGGCTGAGTAGCTAAGATGAAAGACCTAGGTCTGAGAAGCTTCTAATCCAACACATACTGTCTTCCCCAGCCCCCCAAAACACAAAAGCCTCTTTATGTGGTGAGGCATGAGAAGGTAGCTCCAGCAAATTTTGCTCAGGGAAATATGTAGCAGGAATAGAGAACCCTGCTGCATCCTTTGTGTTTGTCCAGGTGTCTGGTCACATCAGAGGCTGACCTGCCACAGGGGCTCATCCAGGCCTTCAAAGCCTGCAGCCCTCTGGCCAGTAATCCTGCCCAGTAGCCTGGGAAATGGATGTTGCTCCAAGCGTGAGCCCCTGAGCATGTCACAGAGGGCAGCGTACCCCTGAGGAGCAAAGGGAAACATGCAGACCTCCCAGTGCTATTTGGGGTCCTGAAGAGAAACCAAGAGTTTTAAAAGAAACATCAAATAAAAGTGACAGGGCTTCAGAGTTGAGAAACTAAGGACTACAGCAGCTGAATAAATGTCGTCTGCACACTCACCTTCCAGGAGGCCCCCGGGGGTGGCAGTGATGGAGCTGGGCCCCAGGGATTCTCATCATGCCTAAGTCAGAGGTGCAAGGGGGGCCTCCTTTCTTGTCTTCGATGCCACAGATCCTGACTGAGGGCTTATTCGTGCTATTTGTGTGGGGAGCTTGCCCTAGCCCAGTTCGGGAATTTCTTCTTTAGATTTACACAAGCCAAATGACATTCCGAAACCTCAATTTTAAGAGACATCAGTTACCAGGATCGCAAATTGGGCTAAAAGTGATTTGAATACTATTTGAATAAAAGTTTAGTACTCAAATCAGACAATAGAAATGTCCATTTAAGCACATTTTTGTAATGCCCTAGATAATTAAAAAAAGAGACAGAAAGAGAGAATTGTATTTTTGTCTGCTTCTTTTCTTAAGTGGCTCATTTCCACTTTTTTTCATTCTGCCTTAAAACCAGACTCTTATGATGGGCAGCACTGGGGAGGCCAGGGGGAAAGAGGAGAGGGTGAGGCAGTAGATTCCTTCACTGTGCAATGCAGCCGCGTGGAGAAGGGGCAACAGGCAGAGAGGGAGTCCCCTGCTGAGCCACTTCTGCCAGCAAATTCTGGCACTAGGGACCTGGGAGGCTGTCACTCTGCTGCTGACCACCACAGTAAAGAAAGGGGTCATAGAATGAGTTTTTGTTTCTCCTGATGAGAAAATGTTAAATATTATGCTCAGAAATTAAATTTGACCACTTATTAAGAAATTTTATTAAGTGGCATTTATTAAATTCATTTGATTTTGAAAATTAAAGGTCAAATCTTTAACAAATAAATTTTTGGTAGTTAAGTTAAATGTTAATAAAGAAATTGTGCGAGAGGAGTGAGGTGAAGACAGAAAATGTAGTCCAGAATTCCGGAGTTTTTCTTCCTCCCAATAAAAGCAGTAATGCTGGCTTTGTGCTAGGTTTTTGGGGTAACACAAAATAGACTAAGACGCTATTCTCACTCAGGGAGCTACACTCTGGTGAAGAGACTAAGGCAAATCCCAAAATAGTACAGTATAATTTAGGCTATTATATAAGCCTATATGTAGCCTACATATGTGCTGTACAAGTAGCATAAGAGAATAGCCATCAAAGTGATATAGGATCTTAGAAGAGGTAAAGACTATCTTGGCTGTGGGAAATTCATTCATTCATTCAACAAATGGCACCTACTCTGGCCAGACACTACTCAAGGGCATCAAAGCAGCAGTGTAACCTCATGGAGCTTACAGTCTAGTAGGGAGAGACAAATAGTAAATAATAAGCATACCAAATAAGTAAATTAAACGTTTTTCAAGAGGTTTTATATACTAAAGTAAAAAGGAAATAGAGCTGGGAAAGGAGTGCCTCTGGGTAGGTCTCTGCAAGGATCTTGACTTTCACACTGAATGGAAGGGGTTCATGGAGGGTTCTGAGCAGCAGAGTGACGTGATCTGATGGACATTTGAATAGGATCACTCTGGATTAAGAACAGCTTCAGAAGATGTTTGAAGGAAATATGAAAACCGTCATAGTTAATATGTGTTGAGGAAGTCCCACATGCCAGACACTGTGATAATCAAGTACTGAAAATTCTCAAATGCATCCTCCTATGAACACTGTGTTGTAGAGACTATAACTATCCCTAGTATGCTGACAAGGAAACTGAAGCTGAAAAGCTAAACAGTTTCTTCAAAACCTCGCAGCCAACAGGAAGTAGAGCCTCACATCTGTCAAATGTTCTGACCACTAGCCTCCATGCTTCCAGCCAGTTCTGTAACACTGGGTATCAGGCTTTCCTACAACCCACTTTCATGATATGGATTTCCTGGTCAAAACCTAAAAGGATCCCCAGCATCAAAGCCGTCCTTTGGGAAGTTTACATGCCGTGACTCTAACAGGAACTCTCTGTTCCACCCAAGCCAAGAAATACTGACTGTAATGGTCAAGCCACTGCTGAAAGGAATATAAATGATCAAGCATGTCATGTCAAAGATTTTATAATGTAATATAGTAGGAGTTACTAGATATATATCTGTGTTATTAAAAAAAAAAAAAAAAAAACACAATACAGTTCAGGCAAAAAGAGCCAGTCTGACAAAAAGTCAGTTGAGTTTAGAACACTCAGCTCGCTGTCCTTCAAACATGCCATGCTCATGTGTCAGTTTATGCCTGGCTCTTGCACACTGGCCCTCACACGTATTTTTATCCTCATAAGAAACTTATAGCTAAGCACCGATTGTTATCATCCCCAATTTATAGATGAAGAACCAAGCTTACATAAAAGTAATTGCCAAGGTTACACAGCAAGGTGGCATCTTGAAATCCAACACTGTTTTTGTTAACTCCAAATTCCATAGGCTTTTTAGTAATTCACACTGTCATTGGAATGGAGGGAAAGGAGAGGGGAGGAGAGAAGAGAGAGAAAGATCATCTAATACAAGGAATGAACGAAAGACTGCCAGCAAAGTTAATGGCTGCCTAAAAGAGCACCCAACTGAGTGGTAAGACAGGGTGAGGTGCCTCTTACCCAAAGATGCAGCAACCGAAACCAAATTGTAAGTAGGGCAGCTGAGTCTAGAAGGGGCCAGATGCCAAAATGGATGGTATGTCCAAAACTAGGGATGGATTTGGCGAAAGCCTAGGTACGAAGCCCAAAATGTGGTGCTACTGGGACATAGAGCAGTAGAAAAAATGGGGAGAATCTTGGGGAGAGGGTTGGGAAGTCAGGGTGCTGGGTAAAACACATACAAAAGAGAAGGACACAGAATGTCACTGAGGCACTTGGTAATAATTCTTGAATAGAAGTATGAGAGAGACGCACAACTTCTGTGAGGGTCTTAGACCAATTGCCAGCTTCATATAATGCTACGGAATGACATGGGCAACAATAGGTCATCAGTTGGTGGAAGACCTACGTGGAGGTGAATCTTCCCTCCGTGCTCAGATTGGGGCTCAGGATTGTCTCTTCCACAGACCTATGGGGATGCCCTGAGGTGTTTAGAGTCTGGGATTTGAGGACTGATATTTATTCTCCAGGGTGCCTGATCACACCTAGCCATTTTATGTCGTTATTTAATTCATCCACTCCCAATGTTCTAGGACCCTTACAAAGAGATTAATTGACTGATTGATAACAGTAAACCGAAATGTTTTTTCCCCATGCGAATTTTGTCTCAAAAAGAATTCTGTTGTATATATTTTAGATGAAATCTTGTAATATTTTTACTCAAGAGTCCTTTCTCAATCATCGGATTTTGTGAGGTTAGAGAATTAAAAGAAATTCCTTCAATTTCTACATTTTACCATCTATGGAGGATATGAGGATATATGAGGAGCAGTGTGCATGATTCCTGTAAACTCATATTTCTTGTCTTTAAACCTTAATATTATTTGAGTTACATCTCCTCAGCCCCTAAAGATAAAAAGTTTTGACAATTATTTACTCTATTTTACCATAATTAAACCCAGGCAGGATTCTGAGGTCTGAAGAATGCTGTTTAGAAAAAAATTATAGTAAGGACAGATCATGCTATTCATCATCATTGCATCTTACATCTCAGGTGCTCTCTTCCTTTGTCAGCGCCCCATTGCTACTATTACCCCATGCGATCAAGTGGCAACCCTGTGAATTAGGCAGGGCAGATGAGCAAATTGAGGCAAATTGTGTCTGGCTGAAGTTACTCATTTTTCCTTCGTCAAAATTGGATGAGTACCCATCCCCTATTCAAATAGTAACATAATATAAGCTGAGGTTAGAATTTTCCCCCTCCTCTAGCTGGCTAGATAAACTTTTCAAAGGAGAAAACTAGAAAGGAAAGTTAAGGCACATTTAAATTTCAGTTTCTGGAAACATGAAGACAAGGCATGATGGATTGGTATCAAATTTGTCTTTAATGACTCTTGTCCTACATTCCTGTCTTATTACAGGCAGCTGCAGAGGAACCAACAATCTCGAATGTACCTTAAAGGGCACAGGAGGATTAAACAATGCATGAAGGATTTCCAGACAGGTCTGTCGGACTTAAATTTTGGAACATGCGGGGCATGGCTTAGAGTCTCCGGAGTGACAGGCCCAATAAGTGATATCACTGACATTCTGGATTTAATTTTTTTTTTTTAAGAAAAAGTCTTTTTCAGGCTTGGAAACTTTTACTTTCATTTTACCGTATTTTATGGTCTAGAATTGCACTATCCAAAATGGAAGCCGCTCAATGGCTATTGAGCACTTGAAATGTCACTAGTCCAAATTGAGATGTGCTGTAAGTGTAAAAAACACCCAGATTTTGAAGATTTCATATCAAAGAATGAATGTAAAGTAGCTCATTAATAATTTTTATATTGAATGCATGTTGAAATGATAATATATTAGATACGTTAGGTTAAATAGAATATATTATTAAAACTAATTTTACCTGTTTCTTTTAACTTTTTAATGTGGCTTCTGTAAAATTTAAAATTATGTATGTGGCTCATGTGAGTGGCTTGCATTACAATTCTATTTTATAACAGTGATCTAGAGAATACTTCTCTCTCAAGAACTGGGAAGAGTTTGAAGCTTTACTCCACTTGCAAGCTAAGCAGTCACCCAGCCACGGTTTCATGGACGCTGTTAGAAGATATGAGACTCCTGGGTCAAAGACAAAAGATAGTTTACTACTCACAGCAATATCAGCAGCCAGAGTATCAGCATATTTGCACCAACGATGTGAAAAGGACTAGACAATACCTGTACATGTAGTATATTGCGTTACAGAAGAGGAACTTGGAACTTAAAGAACTTGGATCTTTGATAAAGTGCAGTGAGCAAACCTGCCATTTGCTCTGGAGGAGGACACTATCTCTGTCTTCGAAAGCTCTTGACTATAAAAACATCCTTGAAAAGATACTCCAGGAAAAAGGATAGTCAGTGCCTTGCTTGCAAGCCACACAGAAGTGTGAAAGACCCATGGGAAAGTGTCTACCAACATTCTCGTTTTCAATAGTCTTCTTTCTTTAGACTGTACATTTCTCTTTGTGGATATTCCATTTTTATAGACTAATTTAATATATATTGTTTAAAAGCCAACATTAGCCCCTAACTCACTGTAATTTTCTAACGGGTCTGTAATTTCCTTATCAAATTGTACGCTATCATATATGTTAAGCCTCACTTTCCTTCCCTGAAAAAAACCCATTTTCCTGAAATCATTACATTCAAAATTTACTTCTTGGACCATTGGCAGTGTTGTAGAAAAGTAATACAGGAATCAGAAAACTCAAATAAAATAGGCTGATTATCTGGGCACACACAGTTAAGGAAACATTTGGAAGCACTGGCACTTTAAAAACATTCGCTTAGCTAAATAGTGATTGGAAGTCTCCTCAAAGCCTTGACTCCAGAGTCTCAGTTCCCATGACAGCACACAGGTCTGAACAGGCTTTGCCTTGCACCCTGGAACGTTGCACCTTCAAAGCATTTCACCAACATCAAGTAATTGGTTTTCATACTGCAGAAGGGAGCTTGATCATTAAGTACTATTATCCAGATTTGACTGACTTAATTCACTTGCCTCAGGCTCCAGCAGTCAAAGTCAAATGCAAGAGATGGATCCAGAATATCTGGCTTCTGTGGTGCATTAACATCCCTGGACCATGTCTATTTTTTGCATATAAAACCATTCCTCCCTGTCCTTTTAAATACAGGCAGTAAGTAACAGCTCATTCTGTAATACTATATTTTTCTATTCTGTTGCTTAAAGACTATTTTTTTAAAATTCTTTAAAAATGATCACTATTTCACTTTTAATTTTTTTCATTCATTTAGATGGGTAACAGATGCACACATGAAAAGAAAAAAAAGGCATGGAGGGAATGCAGTAAAAAGTATTCTGGATTCCTCCTCTGTCACCCAGCCACCTTGTTCTCTCTGGAAGCAGCCTTCCTCATTGATTTCTTGTGAATACCTCCAGAGACAGACCACGCATTTACAAATATGTCCCTTATATGATGCAATTGACATACATGCTATAATACTTTTCTGCATCTTCCTTTTCTCACTTAATAATCTTTGAGATCGTTCTATATCAGTACCTTCAGTGCATCATTCTTTTAACTGTACTATATTTTGTTTAATCAGTTTCCTATTGGGGGCCTAGGGGTTGTTTCCAACCTTTGCTATTATAAGCAGCACTTATTTACTTATTTAGCCAACACTTTCCCAGTGCTTGCCTTGTGCCAGGCTCTGCAGTGAATATCTTTATACTCATAGCATTTACTGCATGTGCAAATAGGTGAGAGGAACAGAGGATCTGCTACTTTTCAGCTGTCCTTGGGCAAATGGCTTAAGCTTTCTGAGCCTCAGTTTCTTCATTTACAATATGTGGATAATAATAGTGCCTAATTCATAGGGTTGTTGAGAGGAGTAAATGAGTTATACATAATATATATAAATGTGTGTTTATATATATAATATATGTAAAGCATGGTGTCTAACACAAAGTAAGTGTATTCATCGTAGCTATAACTTGCATTTCTCTAATTGAGTGAATTTGGGCAGCTTCCTAACTGTCTGTTTATATCCTTTGCCTGTTTTGTTATTAGGTTATTAACCATTTACTTATTGATTTGTCAAGTGTTTTAAAATTATAAATTATATATCCCTTGTTTATGATATAAGTTGAAAATATTTTCCTAGTTTGTAGTTTGTCATTTCATTTTCTTTATTTTTCTCACCTTGTAGATATTTTTATTATTATAGAATCAAATTTACCCATCTTTTTTGTATGACTTCAGTGTTTTATACTCTACTCATAAAGATCTTTTTATTGTGAGATGATGAGAAAAGTTATTTCCTATTTTTTCCGGTACTTTGTACTTTATACTTTCTTTTCTTTACAGTTAAATCACTGATCTATCTGCAAATTATTTTAGTCTAAAGTGAGGCAAGAATTCCACTTTCTTTTTTCCAGATGTCTGTTAGTTATTACAGTACCATAAAGATAACTTAAGGAAAAAATAGCTTAACTTTAGAGAGTTTTATAATTTACTAGTAGTACAAAATTTATTTTGCCCAGTGTGTATTCTATAGGAAGATGAGAGCATGTGTGGCCTTTCTCATCCAGCTGGTTATTAGCAATAAGTACTTCTCCTTGAAGACCAGACATAACTTGCCTATCTATTTACCCTATCAAGTATATTAGCACTCAGCTATGAAAGGAAGATACTAGGAGACACAGAGCCAGAAGACCCAGGTAGACTGTGCCTGGGTCCCTGACCCACAGAAACTATGAGATAATAAATGACGTTCTTTAAGCCACTAAGTTTTGGAGCAATTTGTTACATAGCAATGGATAATACAATGAGCATAGATGAAGGGAGGGAGGTCAACACAGAAGTGAGAGCCAATGGCAGTTCTTTTCTGATTGCTTCTGTTTTCTCAGTGAAGAAGGGAGCAAGGTCATCTGCTGAGGCTGAGGGTACAGCAAGGGGTAATAGAGGTTTGAGGAGAGATGAGAAGGTACAAAACAGTTAGAAGCATGGAAGAGAAAATAGACCAAGGAAGTATAGTATGATTGACGGGCATTGTTAGAGGCTGAGATAAGTGGTCATGAATATCAAGTGAGAATAGTCAGCCTGGCTGTGTAGTTATCTGCACCCATGTTCTCTTGGGTGAGTGCAGGTACAGAACCAGCAGGGATTTGGCTGCAGTCAGAACTATGGTTTTGCCAGATGAGCATGATAAAGAAAGAGGAGGCAAGGGAACTGACGGTGTATAGAAAGGAATGAATATTATGACAGACCATGGACAATAGGCTGGATAAGTAGGAACTTGAAAAGAATAAAAAGATGGTATTGTCAATGGTTATAGGTCCCAGCGATAGCAAAGAGCTTTTAAAGTTAGAACTTAGTGGAATGAAAGGAAGCGATGTACAATTACTTTAGAAAACAACATAACATCATCGTGTAAAGTTGCACGTTCTTATGCTCTTTACCCATCAATTCTGCTCCTAGAAAAACTCTTGCAAATATGCACCAGAAGACATGTACAACCTATTTATAGCAGCAGAGTTAATGATATCAAAAATCTTGAAACAGCTTTGGGAAGAATAAATGAATAAATTCTGGTATATTCACACTACAGAATATTATATAGCAGTAAAACCAAACTACAGCTATTGGACACAACAACATGGAGACATTTTATTTATAGAATGATGTGTAAAAAGTGCAAGTTCCAATAGACTACATGCAATATGATATTGTTTTTATAAAGTTCCAAAAAAATAACTAAACAACATAGTGTTTAGAAATACATACACAGGTGATAAAGTCATTTTAAAAATCAAGGGAATTAAAAGTGCAAAATCAGGGATAGCAGTTACTCCTGGAGACGAGGCAAGGAAGTAGGGTGGAGAACAAAGACATAGGTAGATGCAAATAAAATAAACAAGAAAAAAGTGGTGTTCAGAGATTGGGATGCTTGAAATTAAGGTTCTGGAGGGGATAAGATTCTTGATATGGACAAGGTCACATGGAATGACCACACAAGTGAATGGCTGTGGTAGGATGGAATATAAGCTGTTCAGAGGAGAGAAAGTCAAGGAGCTGAAAGGCCAGAGTACCGGAAGATGCATCTATATGGATATTGAAATCACTAAGAATATAATGGGCACAGTGTTAGAGGAAGTGACAGTGAGCCAGGAAGGAGAGGAAGTGACACTAGAGTCGGTAAATAGTTGCCAAAAGGAAAGTGGCAGATGGTCCAATATAAAGAGTTTCAAAGTTGGTCGATTTTTACGAAGGAAGGTGGGACAATGGTTTGGGAGCAGCAATAACAAGCAAGAAGGACCCCCATCCTTTTCCAGGCCCAATGGTGCCAGGGATGTGGGAGAGAAACACACCACCCTTATAGAGGACTGCAGAGGGAGCAGTGTCCTTAGGGAAGGGTCAGTTAGAACAAGAAGGTAAAAGGCCAAGGAGTCTTGGGTGCCTAGTGGTAGCTGAGTTATACAGAGTAAGGTTAGTCCACAGGACCTTGAGGAAGATAATGTGGCTGAGACTATGAGTGTTGGTGGATAGGGGAGAGTGGATGTCTTGCCAGAAACACGCAAGAATGTCTGAAGCCTGGGGATTTCTTCAGTACTGTGATAGAGGCAGGGAGCCTGGGGAAGGGGTGATCCACTGGTCCCTATGCCATCCTACTCCAACCCCCTGCTGAAAGATTGAAATCCAAAGGAAGTTAGGATGGCTCCATTCAAACTTCATTTCTGTGTGTCAACCACATTCCTCCCTCATTCTTTTCCTGAATCACAGCCAAAACCATTCAGAGTCTGCCAGTTGTTACATAATACTCATCATTCCTTTTATTTGTCGTTATTCATCAAGCCCATTGAAATTATACCCACTGGCCAAAGACCTTGGGCCTATATTCAAAACTAAAAAACTCAAAAATGAAACAAGCAAAAGACCACTCATATGGAAGCTGTTCCTAAGGGTAGGAAGCCCATGCTGTGGGACAAGGAAAGGGGCCGGGAAAGGAGGTACTCCACTCAGGCATGGATCCAGGCTGGGGATCCAGGGTGAAGGAGACCACTGTAGGGTCAGTCAGATCCCTTTGGCTGTCCTCAGCATTCTTCATGAAGTGATTTGCACAAGGGCTTTGGCCTTGGCACGTCATTCAACCCTGAAGGGCCCAGAGTAACTGGATCATTCAGTAGTGTGTGCCCACAATGGGCGCCACAACCCTCCTGGATGGTTGATGTTTTAAAAAGTAATAATAATACATGGACAAAGTTTAGAAAATTCAACGACATAATTCCAATCCCTACCATCAAAAGTAACCACTATTAATCATATGCCATGATTCCTTCCAGAAAGAGTAAAATTATATGGCTGTACAGTGGCATGAACTTAAAATCAGACCATTACCTCTATTTTAATTCAATTCAACAAATATGTCTTTATTGTCCTCTATATACAAGGGCTTGTATTAAGTCTTCGAAAGATTAAAAAAAAAAATGTCTATGCTTTCCCTGTCTCCGTGAATCTTACAAGAGAGATAGATAATTAATGGCTATCTATAATACAGGGAAGAGAGTTCTCCTATTTTAGGTTCCACCAGAAGCAGATTCTGATACAAAAGTTTAAGTGCAAGTAGCTGGGAGATGAAGGAGACGTTGGTAGGAGAGTGGGAAAGTGAGACAAGGAAGGGAAGGCAGACAATAGAGGGATATCAAGCCAGCAGCCACTTTGGGCCACTGAGCTTCTTCCCACTGGGGAAACGCTGGGAGCTACTATTAATCCCATGCCTAGGGTTATCCCACCCAAGGGGCAAGGGAACTGGGATGTTTATACACCTTCTGTTCGTCATTGGTTGTCTTCTGTTCCTGATCTGTGTTAATTCCCCCATCCTTTCAGCCTACAGCACTGGCAAAGGAAATCATGCTAAGTGGCCAGAAAAAGCCCTCAGCCAAAACAAGAAAAAATTGCTATCATGGCAGTTGGAAGTCATAAACTGAAGTAAAGGTGAGGAGATTTGGGAGGAGTGTGAATGACATCTGTTACAATTATAATAACTCAGTAGATATGCAAATAATGTATAAGTGAGGAACAGAACAAACAGAGCTTAATTCTTGCTGTAGTTTTAGAGAACTCCCCGGATGAGGACATTTTTGAGCTGGACCTCAGTGTAATGAAAGGTTGTCATTTTTATCTGGCATCTCTTCTATCCGAATACTCTTCCTGTTTAGAGGGACTTCCCCACTTTATAAATCTATGCCTCCTTAAAGTAGAAGCCAAAACTTCTTTTTCCCAGCTTCCCTTGCAGCTGTGGAGTAGGTATGTGACCTAGGCTCTGCCAGTCCAGTGTACCCACACAAGACTTGCCTTGGAGGCTCATAATGTAAATAAGGTGCCAATCTGGCTAGTCCTGATGAGGGTGGCAGACACCCAGCTTCCAACACAGCAGTAAGAGAGGGTCTAGCACCCCCTGGTGTCAGATATGGAAACCGTGCTGTGTCCCTTAGCAGCAGTGCAGTCTGCCCTGGACCAATCCTGGGGAGTAGCCTTCAATTCAGGTGCTCTGGCACTTCCAAAGTTTTTGTGAAATACCTGATATCCTTTATAAATTACTTGTCTGCTAAAACAAATTAGTGTTGTTTCTATTGTTTGCAACAAAAAATTTGATATGTTTAAAAAAAAATAAAGATTTGCACAGGCAGAGAAATGTGGGCAAGGAATTCCAAGGTCAGGGAACAGCACAAGCACAGGCATGCAAGTGTGAAAACCCAGAGTATGTTATTAGAAATATTTGCTGATTGGTGTGGCTAAGGAAGAAAGGAACTCAGAGCTAAGTGTAGGATGGTTCATTCGGGTTCCCGGCGGAGAGGAACACCATGAAACAGTAGCCACACTTTAAGGAATGGAGGCATCTGTCAGAATTGGATACTAGCTATGAAGAGGAAGAGAAAAGTGGTATGAGTGGATGTTGTGGCTTCACAGTGGGTGGGGTTGTTCAGCAAAAGTAGAGCAGTAATGAGCTGGAAGATGAAGGCAGAGAGTCAGCATGGTGTAGTGAAAAGGATTGGGCTTCATCATTTTCAGATCTCGGTTTGAATTCTGTGACCACTTGTTATCCATGACCCCTTGTATACTTTATTTAACCTTCTTGAGCCTCAGTTTCCTTACCTTTAAAAACAGGAATAATAAAACCTACTGTCCTAGCCTAATCCGCTTAAGCATTCCAGGGACACACCTGCAGGCCAACAGAAGCAGATTTATTGATCCATCACAAAGAGGGAGACCACACCCCAGAGAACCATGGGATATCTCACCAAACAAAGGGAAAGACAGATTCATTACAGGGTTTAGGGGAAGGGTAGAGTTAAGCAAAACTTAACTGAAGTAGTATTTTGATAGACTCAAAGAAGCCAACATCAAGGCTGGGCTGCAAAGTGGACCCAGGATCCTGTTTCCTTGGGAACTAAAAAGTTAAGATGGATGTGAAATGCTGAGTCCAGACACCTTTGTCTCAAGCTCTGCGCCTGGGTTGGAAACCTAGACTATTCCTCTGTATCAAAGTGACTTAGATCCTCTGAGCAAGAGTGAGATGTTTTATTCTTAATCAATCTGATTTCAAACAGCAAAGTTTCTCAGTGAGCAAGAAAACAGTGGTCACTCAAAGAAAGGAGTTATTTTGATACTTTGTAGTTGAAGCATGTCCTTGGGAAGAATATTGTTTTCTATTAACTCTAATATACCAATAGCTATATCTGTGTTTTTTACTCCAGTCAGATGAAAGGCAGCATAGATTTTTACCATCCAAGCTAATTTTTTTTTTAGATGAGGAAGATTGGCCCTGTGCTAACATCTGTTGCCAATCTTCCTCTTTTTTTCTTTTTTCTTTTTTTTTTTTTCCTCCCCAAAGCCCCAGTACATAGTTGTGTATCATAGTTGCAAAGTTGTAGGTCTTCTATGTGGGACGCCACCACAGCATGGCTTGATGAGCAGTGAGTAGGTCCACACTCAGGATCCGAACCGGCAAACCTTGGGCCAATGAAGCAGAATGCACGAACTTAACCACTATGCCACTGGGCTGGCCCCCCAAGCTAATTTTTATTTTCACAATCTCCCCTCTGGGCCAAGGAATGACAAGATCAGCCTGAATAATTTCACATTATTCTGTGAAATCCAGGTCTTCACCCTTGTCCAGGTTCCATCAATTATGTGGCTGTTTGGAGAGATGGATTTAAGTCAATCTTTCATATTTTTTTCATTGTGAGATGAGCTGTTGAGTCATTTATTATGACAATGGCTTTGTAGCAGTACTTAAGACTCTGTAGATCATGTATTTGAGCAGTGAAACACAGACAAATATGGAGAGAAATATTTGATCAAAGTGTGTAGTATACTTCATCTCAAGATAATCTAGACTATCATATATCATCAGTATAACAATGGCAGTCATACAAAGTTTTTGATGAGGATTTTTGTTAATATCTGTATATTCACTTTCATTAATAGTTAAGTACTCTAGATGTGACTTGAAGTGAAACTTTCCTCGTGTGCTTTGTATATCGAAATTCTACCAGCCAGTTAAAGTTTAAGTGTATACTTATTTTTCCAAGAATAAAATGCAACAATAATTAATGTGATTACATGGGTGTATAGAACAATTCACTAAGCTGTACAATGAAGACTGATACACTTTATGTTTGCTACATCTCAATTTAAAAGTTTTTTTTTTTTTAAAAAAAAGAGAAAGGCCAGCCCGGTGAGGCACTGGCCCGGTGGCGCAAGTGGTTAAGTGTGCGTGCTGCGCTGGGGCGGCCTGGAGTTCGCCGGTTCGGATGCCAGGCACACACAGATGCACTGCTTGTTGAGCCATGCTGTGGCGGCGTCCCATGTAAAGTAGAGGAAGATGGTCACGGATGTTAGCTCAGGGCCAATCTTCTTCAGCAAAAAGAGGAGGATTGGCGTCAGATGTTAGCTCAGGGCTGATCTTCCTCTCACAAAAAAAAAGGAAAAAAAAGGAAAGAAAGAAAGAGTGTCATTGAGGATAAGATCCTTGCCCAAGGTTATAAGCATTTTATTGCAAGAATACAATGCAGCAAAAAGTTACTGTGAGACTAATTGTGTAAACATACTTGCTTTTGAAAGTTCTTAACTATGTGTACGAAAGTAATAATAAAAAAGTCAAGAACTTTCAAAGATAAGTAAATCAGGAAATAGGTTAGCAATATATTCAAATTTTAAGAGCATATGGTAACTGGCTAAGTAGTCGAGTTATGATTTGGACGTAGGTTGTCTGATTCCACAGCCTACATGTTCAACCACCAAGTTCTATTAAATAAATACAAAATACGTAATTAACACCTAGTTGACTGTGAATATCTTACACATAGTCAGCCTTTTGGAAAAGTTGACTTGCCTGTGTAATGGGCATAAGATGATAGCCCAAATTCGTTGGAAGGACTAAAAAAAAAGTTGAGATCTTGCATTCAGTGAAGAAAATCTGAAAAGGAAGCTTGACATTTCTCAAGGTTTTTATGATCCCCAAAGGAAAAAAATAATTGAGAGGAAAGATGAGTGCCCTTAAATGTTTGAAGGTTCCCCAAATGCCAAGTCAGGAAATGTTATACCCCAGCCTCAGGCTGGTAGATCACAAAACACCACCACTTCTGTGGGAACGCATTCCTGTGGTCACGATGAGGCAGCATTTTCATCTACTGAGTGCCTTTTTTGTTGACTCTGAAATTGAGGAAGTACATTTCTCTCTAGTGGCATTCTTTACAGTCTATTAAAAAGTTTAAAGTCAGTCAGGGTAAATTAGATATCCTCAGATTCACATCCCCTCTCCTACTAGGAGAGGCTGACCAATGTCCATCATAGGCCTGCCTTCTCCAGTGCCGCACATCCAGGATGTAAGGATCCTGAGGCTGAACTCATCACTGACCAGAAGCTCCACCCAACGTCTCACCAGTGATGGGATAAAGAGAGCACGCGACCATTTGCTACAACCAAGAAGGCTCCCTATCATGACAGTTTTTTGCACAAAGGCTCAATTGTTCATAGACTCTTCACAGCATCACTCACCATTCCATCAAGTGGCTCATGAAGCCATGCTAGGTCTTCTACATAGAAAACTACGTAAACACAAGTCCTATCTTCTAGACCAGAAGCTGGCAGCCTCTCAGAGTGGCATGTTGACTCTTTTTCATCCCTAGTGTGGAGGGGCAGGGCAGACAGAGAGGACAAATTGAATCCTGAAGTCTCAATCTCCACTAGAGCGTGCTGCAGGGTGAAGGGGTAGCTGTTCTTCACAAGGCAAGATCTCAGATAGACCCCCAAAGAAACACACCTCCCTTACGGGTCAACTTTGGAGCAGAAGGAAGGAATATAGTGAGTACAGCCTCACCACTATCATTTGGGGGCCCTGGGCAAGAGAACAAATGGAGGCCTGCACACATTCTTATTATTTTAACCAGTAGTAGCAAATTGCAAGATTTCATCTGAGCTATTTGAGTTGTGTTGTTGATGAGAATAATTTGATCAGTAATTAGAGAATTTTCAACCTGTTAAAATGGCTAAGTTGAAAGAAAGAAACAAACAAACAATTAAAAATCACCTCATAATACCAAGTGCTAGCAAGGATGCAGAGCAAGGGGAACTCTCATACACTGCTGACGGATGTGCTAAATGGGGTAGCCACTGTGGAAAACACTTTGACAGTTTCTCACACAGTTAAACATACACTTACCATATGACTCAGCGAGCCACTCCTAGGTATTTGCCCAAGAGAAATGAAAAGTTAGATCCACACAAAGACCTGTATAAGAAGGTTTATAGTGGCTCTACTTTTATAATCTCCCCAAACTGGAAGCAACCTAAATGTCCATCAACTGGTGAATGGATAAACAAATTGTAGTACCTCTGTATAATGGAATAATATTCGACAATAAAAGGGAATGATCTATCGATACTTGCAATAGCATGAATGACTCTCAAAAAGATTATGCTAAGAAGCCAGACACAAAAGATTATATACTGTATGAATTCCATTTACATGACATCCTGAAAAAGACAAAATTATAGGGACAAAAATCAGATCAAAGGTTGCCAGGAGCTGGGGGCTGGGAGAAGAGGGGGAGGGGATTGACTACAAAGGGTCACAGGGGAACGTTCTGGGTTGATGGAAATACTCTATATGTCGATTAGGGTCGTGGTTGCATACTAGTATACATATTGTCAAAACACATAAAGCTGAACATCTAAAAAGGGTGACTGCTACGATATGTAAATTATACCTCAAAAAACCTGACAAAAAGATTAGTAATGTCCTATTTGCAAATGTTATGTAGGTCATACCCGACAGAAGCTTGCTCACTTTCCCTTTCAATAGTTTTTAAAAATTTAAGCAGACTGCTTCTTTGAAGATTCACTTATTTTCCCCTATAGTTGTTTCTCTTTTCTGAACTCCACTTTTGTATTTTCAATTTCTATCACAATTGCAAACTGTACTCATTCTCTTTTAAAAAGTAATATTCAAAATTTACAAAATTTAAACAGAATTTCATCAAATTCTGTAAATTAAACTAAATACAAAAAATTGGAAAAGTACAAATGATTTCTCATAAGTTTTTCAAAGAAGTTAGTTTTCTTCTGAAGGATTCAAAATTATCTATTAAAATTAAAAGACAAAATACAAATTATAATTGAAATATCAACAAAGTTAAACTTATTTAAATAAAGCTGAAATTCTTAATTTAATTTTTGAGAATTTAAATAAATCTCGTTAAATATTTTTATTAAAACAATGCTTTTACTATTCTCGATCTCAGTGTTCACCCAGTAGCCAACAAAAAGGATGAGTATCATAATTATGTATGTTACGTCTTTACTGACATAATTACAACTTTAAGAGTTACATGGATTGTTTGACGTTGCAAAATGTTCTCAAATGCCATTTGCCAGTATTGCAAGTATCATGCTAATTCATGAGTGCCTCCAGAACCACTAACTGAAGCATGAAGACGAGCAAGAGAATGGATGTTCAGTACTCCTTGATGTTCAGTGCATCTCTTGAATTCGTGCTTTCTGAGAGGAGAGATTTGAAAATTGATTAATTTGTTCTGTCTTAAGTTCTTCCACTTCTCAAATCATTCCTACAAATAGTGTCTATCTGACTTCAGCAGTAAAATAACCCACAAACCTTTAGATCTAGTTGCCAATGTTTCAGGAACACAGGGCAAGAGATGTGCGAAAGCATTTCCCTTGGGCCTGAACACTGTGAGTCATGATAGTGGATGTTTAGGGTTATAGATCACACTGTGTCAACATTGAGCGTAGAGTCCCAAGTGACAGACACCCATGTACGACTTAATAAATTTACTTTGTGTGTGTGCTTTTAATATGTGAAGCCCTCTAAAAGACAGCACCCAGAGCAGGAGTCCCTCCTGCCCTACTGAGAGGGCATGCCCCACCTACTTACCCTCTGGTTCTTCTCTCTATACCACAGGTGTCAGGATTGCCCTAGAGAATTATCTTCAAAATATAAATGCTTTCCATAGGGATCGCACTTCAACACACTTTATTTAACACCATAATTATCTATTAACACTTTAACAGGGATTTCTGTATGAACAACTAGGCTCAAGAATGGGTAGAACGGAGATCAGAGGAAGGTTTGAGGGCTTGGAAGAAGGAAAGAGGTCATGACTGGGGAGATAGGTCCTCAAAACAAGCTCCAGGATTGTGGATAATGGACTTTACCCTAAAAACCCTCACATACGTCCCATGCTGTGGGTATTCCCTAAAGCATAGAGGTATAGAGAGCTTAGATGTGGAGGCTCATGTACAAAACTTAGAGGAGAATAACAACGTTTCACCAAGACCCAGTGGTTCACATGGAATTGGAGGATGTTGTATGTTTGGGATAGAGAGAAAAACAAATATGTAATCTGTATTTTTCAGATAGTTTAAGGTATTTTAAAATGCCCACTATTCACTTAACAAAATTTTTAGTACCTTGGGATATGTTCTGCTTTGAAAGAGGTTCCCTGAAACATAAATTCAATCATATCACTCTCTCAATTAAAGTCCATACCATGGTCTCAAAAGCCCTGAATGATCTGAGCCTACACATTGACTGCCACCCTCCCTCATCTCATGGCCCTCAGGGACACTATGGGTCAACCCTGTGACCTTCTTCCAATTCTTTAACAAGTTACTTCCTGCAGCTGAGCCATTGGTCATGTCATTCCCTCTGCCTGAAACAAACATTCTTCGTCCCCGTCTTGGCATGGCCAGCTCCTGATCAGCCTTACATCTCAGTTTAAATGTCCTTACCTCACAGCATCCTTTCCTCCTGGCCACCTCACCTTAAGTAGAGAACATCCTCACATACGCGTTATTCTCTGTCTCAGCAACCCCTCTCTTCCTTTAAAATCGTTGCCTCAATGTTTGATGATTCAGTATGTTTACTTGTTGTCTTTGCCTAGCTATGCTAACATGTAAGCCCCATGATGTTGTCCTGTCATGTTCTCCTTGGTATCTTCATTGTGTCTAACGGAATTCCTGGTACAAAGTAGGGAGCAGTGCTTAATAAGAACTTCATTAACAAAAAATCCAAACAGAACTGCAGTACCACAGGGAATATATTATTGACATAGATACTCCATAAATATATTTCCTTCCTTAGGTAAGTACTGAACAGGACTCAATGGCAAAATACATTGTATATAGCCATGAGATCTGTGGGAAATGAAAATCTGAAAGGTGTAGATAGCGACCACAAAATAGGTCGTGACTTTTAATGTCACTGTGTCATTTCAAATAAATGGACATACTGGAACAGAATTCAATACTGCCTGGATTTTTAAAAATAATCTGTCACAGTGTCGTGGACCTGGTGTACATATTTTATTTTAGTTCTTGGCCTTTTAACAAAATATTAAGTAAAACTCCATAAATGTTAGTACTCATTTATATTTTATTCTCTGGGAGTGGGGTGTTAATAGGTATACAGTGAAAAAGTCTTCCCCTATTCCAATAGGTTAATAACTTGTATTCAAGAGGCCCCCCATTCTTTAATTATTTTTAATCTGTGTGACTCCTCAGAGACTTTAACACGCTGGTATGTACTATGATCAGAACCAAAGAACCCTTATTCTTTTTTGAGCACAGATTAGCATTTCCCGGCACTAGTGTTCCTTGGCACACAGTTTGGGAAATGCTCTGGGGTCACCATTCCGCCTTTTAAGAAGCTGCAAGACCAAATTACATGCTGTTGAAGAAAATACCACAGACCTGGAAGGGGAAACAATAGCATACAATAGGTCAGTGCATTGAGTCAGGCTTGCCTGGCATGGTCCAGGTTCTCTCTATATTAAGAACATCTCTCCTGCACTTACTGCTTCTCCACAGGTCTCTGGAATAGAAACAGCATTCCTGGATTATTAAAACATGCAAAAAGACTACACAAATATCTTCCAGGTGGTCAAGATCCTGGGGGAAGGCAGGGAATCCACATAGACTTTCCAATAGGGCTCATTTTTACTAGTTATGCACAGAAAAATGTCCAGAAAGGTTAAGTTCCCATACTTTCTCTGATTGTGAGACTGAAACTGTCTTCATTCATTCATTCATTCAAAAAATGTTTATTGAGGACCTACTATGTGTCAAGCCATGTTCTAGGTCCTAGAGATCCATGAGTTAATAAAACAGACAAAAATTCTTGCTCTTCTGGAGCTTATAATCCAGTGGAGAAAGACAAATAATAACCCAAATAAATGTCATTCACATAGTGTATTAGAAGGTTATAAGTGCTACGTAAAAATATAAAGCAAGAAGGAGGCTGAGGGAGTGCCAGGGTTGCAACTCTAACAGAACGGCCAAAAAGATCTCATTAAAAAGCAAAGACTTGAAGGAAGTGAAAAAGTGAACCACATGGATGTCTGGGGGGAAACATTCCCAGCAGAGTAACTGCTGAGTAACTCCGAGCAAAGACTCGGAGGCAGGATCGAAACAGGAGGTTCACTTTGAAGACTCGCAGAAAATCCGGTGCGTTGAGAGACATGAGCAGGGGAGCAAATAGCAGGAATTGAAGTCAGAGAGGCAACAAGGAGTCGAGAGAGCAGAAAGAGACACAGGACCACAGGAGCTGAGGAGAGTCACGACCCTGCGTGATGTTTTCAGAGGATCCCTCTCCGTGCTGGGTGGAAAATGGACTGTAGGCAGCTGAGCATGGAACCTGGGAAGCCAGATAATAACATAACAGACCAGAAAATAACAAGAACGTGTAAAAACCCTAATTGTACAATTTCCACGTTTTCTATAGTTAATGAAGCAGTTTTTACGTCCATTATCTTATTTGATGCTCATGACAATATATGTTTCATGACAACACATTTTATGCCTGTCTCATCGCTGAGAAAATTGAGCCATAAAAAGGTCAAGGGTCTTGCCCAACACTAGGCAACTCTTACGTGAAAGAACCTAGAACCAGTTCTAGAATCAGGGACACTGACTCCAAATTAAGAGCTCTTTTCACTACACTACGGTTTGCCAATTCCAGAGCTGAAAGTAAAGGCTTCTTGGCGCCGGCCCTGTGGCGTAGTGATTAAGTTCGTGTGCTCAGCTTCGGCAGCCAGGGGTTCCCAGGTCCAGATCCCGGGTGTGGACCTACACACTGCTCATCAAGCCGTGCTGTGGCGGCATCCTACATACAAAAAATGGAGAAAGATGGGCACAGATGTTAGCTCAGGGACAATCTTCCTCAAGCAAAAAGAGGAAGATTGGCAACAGATGTTAGCTCAGGGCCGATCTTCCTCACCAAAAAAATAAATAAATAAAAACTTCTTAAGTGCTAAGTGTTTGGGGAAATGCTAAAGGTGAAGGATAATGGGCATGTTAGGTTTACTCCAGAGAAGGTAAGGCTTAAGCAAAGTTGTTTGTTTTTCTTTCTTTCTCTATAAAATTTTCATTGATGTGTAACACACACAAGCCCCAGGCAGAGTTTTTAAAGGAAATTTTGAAGTTTCCAATCTGACCACCAACTTGAAGGGCTTCAAGAGCACATGCCAAAATAGGATAATAAATTCCTGGAAAGACATTCCTTTAGGTACACATGAAACCTCTCATTAATTCTGTGCCTGGGCTTCCAGAGTTAGAGATCACACACTGCTCTGCACACCACAAAAAATGACTGCCTTGAGACGTCGCTGACATTCAACAACAAGTTCAACCCAAACCTTGCTAGGACTGGATACCACCTGATGGGAATGTTTGGGCCGCATTTCAAGGAAATCTCAACTGCTAATTTTCTGAAAAGCAACTTTTTAGAGATATGAAGCTCAAGTCCTTTATTGTTTTTCAAATAGTGACTTTACTTTGAGATGTACATATGTGTACAGGGAGGCATAGCTCCCATTCGTGGAAACCAAATAAAGCACCCTACAGCCAAGAAACTGAAAAGCAGAATGGCTGAATTTCTTCTCAGTCTCCTCCTTCTTCCCCTCCTCCTTCCCCGCCTCCTCCCTTCCTCCTCCTCTCCTGCTTGTCCTCCTCCTCCGCCTTCTCCTCCTCCTCCTTCTTCTTCTTTTCCTTCTCCTCCTTCTTTTTCCTTCTTCTTCCTCCCTCTCTATCCTCTTCCCTCCTTCCTTTCCTCCCTCCCTCCTCTCCTTCCAGGACTAAAGATTGTGAGCAATCTTTATTTTGATTCTGGTACATCACAAGGCCATAGGATGGAAGAAAGCCAGGGGTTTATCAATCCTAGGATGCCAGATGAGGGTATCCCAGTTTTCAGAGCAGAAGATTTTCCTGCCCTCTGGCCAGGGTGAAACAAGAGATCCAATAGAATACACAGACCAGAGAACAGGGCGAGAGCTAAGGTGCTCTCCCCAGCTCCCTTTTTATACAGATGACACCAGGAGAATTTAATGACTTGTCCAAGGTTACCCAAGTGGTTGGAGGCAAATCAGGAACTAGAATCCAGATCTCAGGGGTCCAAGTCCAGTGCTCTTTGTGTGTGTGTGTGTGAGGAAGATTGGCCCTGGGCTAACATCCATGCCCATCTTCCTCCACTTTATACGTGGGACACCAGCACAGCACGGCTTGATGCGTGGTGTGTAGGTCCGCACCTGGGATCTGAACCTGCAAACCCCGAGCCGCCAAAGCGGAACACGTGAACTTAACCAACACACCACCAGGCCGGCCCCCAGTGCTCTTTTCTTTAAACTACATTGCCCCCTTAAAATCTCTCACTCATCTTCACACAGCCCAGGGGCTTGTGGCAAGCAGAATATGAGAATACATGAAAACAATAATAGTCATAATAAAAATTGCCATAATATTACATTATCATAATTGCTATTATTATGATAGCTAAGAGTTATTGAATACTTTATATACATTAGGCACTATTCTAAGAGCTTTACATATATTAACTCATTAATCTCCCCAACAACTCTATCAGTCAATACCATTATTATTCTCATTTTACAAGTGAGAAACCTGAAGCACGGAAAGATTAAGTGACATTCTTCCCAATGTCACCCACTAGAAAAGAAAATAAATAAAGCAAGTAACTCTAATCATACCGACTATTGGAGGTGGAAGAACGAGATGTCAAAGTTGGCCCACAAAGAGTGAGCTGGCTATGGTCCATCCACACAATGGAGTACTACACAGCCATGTAAAATAATGAAGATGATCTCTAGTAGTGATATAGAATGATGCCCAGGATATACTGTCTGTCATTCAAGGTCCTGGCAGGAAACAGAAATTGAGCAGCAAAAAGAAAAATGACCATACCTTGTTGTAAAATCTTGAATAAATAATATCGATAGGTTCATAATGACATTCAAAAGATGGAATAAAATTTAAAAAGAGAGAAAAAAACTAATTTTTCATCTTTGGAGGTGACCATTACACTAACCCATTACTCTAAGAGCTGGTTGTTAAAGGGAAATAATTAAGCATCTTACTTTACCTTTTTATCAAGAAATAGTCATGAGTTTATCCACAGGTGAGGGAGAAAAGCTCTGCTTTATAAAACAATTTCAGCTAATAAGTGTAGAAGAGATCATAGCAGTAGAATATCACAATTTTACAACCGCCAATAAGATAATTGATTCAAACAAGAATCACTGATGGATGTTAAAGTGGTTAAGGGAAAAGTTATTGGAGAACAGGATATTCAAGAACACCAAAGTATCACCCCCACAGATTTCAGGCTAATCCGCAAAGGGTAAAATGCACTTTTACAATGTAAAGATCTGGTGGTCATCACTTTAACCAGGTGATCAAATTTAACATCGTAGTCAGACAAATAACTATTTTGAAATTATGAGCCTCCTGACAGGATGCAATATTAAGCACACAAAATCACCTATGAAGTATTCTTGCCAAAACTTTAACCTGAAGTTATTCAAGTCTTGAGATTTAACTTCCAGTTTACAAGAAATACAAAACATAAAGGAACAAATTAAAAAACGTCATGAGAAAGTGACCAGACAAATCCAGAATGGAGGACATTATATAAGACAAATGGACACATCTCTTCAAAAGTCCAATGTTATTTTTAAAAGAGAGAGGCTGTTCTCGAGTAGAAGAGATTAAAAAGATTTAATCAGACGTGTGTAAACCTTGACTGAATTCTGATTTTTAAATAAAGAACTATAAAAAAGAGTTTTAGTAATTAGGGAAGTTTGGATATGGACAGGATATTAGATGAAATTACATAATCACTATTAAAATTCTTAGGTGTGAAAATTATATTGCCTTTGTGTAATGAATGTCCTTATTTTTAGAACAAGCGTGCTGAAGTGTTTAGGGGTGATTTATCATGACGTCCATAATTTTCAAACACCTATATAGAGTTAAGCAAGTACAGCAAAATGTTAGGAAATGTTTCCTTCTAGGTGTAGGTATAGGAGTGTACACTGTACCATTCATTCAACTTTCCACTATGTTCGAATATGCTTATAATTAAAAGATGGAAGAAAATACATGCAGACCTAACAATATACAATTTGTAGTAACAAATCCCTATGGCACATGAGGAATGGGAGTGCAGAATGAGGATATGGGAAAAACAAACACCAAACCAGTGGAGAAGCCGTGTACCGACAATGATAATAGTGTGCAATGAGCTAGGATTGTAATTGACTCAACTCTCCGCACCTGAAAAAAGAAAGAAAAAAAAGACATTCATCAAGTCAGCCAAGTGAGTCCCTTCCCTCACTGCTGGGCAAGCAGAGCTGCATGCGGGCAAGGAGTTTGAACCCAGTAGACCTAAAACATGTGGCAGCAGGCTGACTACCTAGAGCTCCTCACGTTGCAAGTTGAGTCTGGATGCTTTCAAATCCATTTGGTAATGGATCATTATCTCTCTTATGTAATGAAGGCCTTACATTATTTGATTTACAGCTCCTTTCACGATGGGAGATTTGTTCAATAATCCCCAGGATTGTAGCTAAACACCCAATGACATATTTCTCTACTTAGCTGTAGTCAAGGCCCTGGCTCAGACATCTCCATCTCCCCCAGGCATGTAACTGTGATATCTTTCATCTGTTTAAGGTAGCTCATCAGCTTCCAAACATTCCAGAGAATGCTTCTGTGTGGCCTCCCAGTGAGTCAGGTAGTAAAATGTTGTGACGATCCCAGGCCCTTATGCCCTTGTGGAGAAAGCGAAGTGCTAAAGGGCATTGCCTCTGGTCCTTAGAAAAATTGTCAGAAAAAAAGTACAGGCCAAGAAATGCCCCACCAGGCCTTGATGACACATAATCAAGAGAAGGTCATCTCTCAGGAGGTCTGCATATAGGTCCTGAGATGAATATGTTGAGAATTCCAATAGACTGGTAGCTTCCAGAGGGCAGGAAACACATCTGCCTGTAATTCAAGGCTAGCCCGGTTCTAAGAACATGGTAGGTGTTCAAGACATATTCGTATTGAATATGATCATGAACGAATGACTGAACAATGCAGCGGTGATTCAAACTGGAAAAGACAGGCGAATGGGCAAGAAAACCATGATTTTTTTTCTTAAACTGAATGAGGAAATGATTTGAATAGCAAGCAAGAAACATAAAACCTTGTGGCAGATATCTATATCTACCCATTTGCTTTGGTAGGTTAAAACAATTTTTAAGTAAACAGAATAAATGGAAAGAATGTTGCCTATGCAAGTGAAATACCAAAAAAATGACTAGAAACAAATTGTTCATTTGTGCTAGAAACCAACGCGTTACCTTACAGAGGTCCAAGGCTGAAGACTCCTAAAACCCTGTTAGGCCATGCTCTGATAGAGTAGCCAGCTTCAGTCCTGGTTCTATCAGCCACAGGGGTTTCCATTTCACCCCCAGAAGCGTCACAAAATTCTTCCCTAACTTCTCGAAACAAACTATTTTAATTCACTGAATTATTATAAAAACAAGGTGGTATGGAGAAGCTAGTATTGTGAAATCAAAGACGCAAGGATAATTTTCCAAAAAGTTCAAAACTCCTCTCTGGTCCAGACAGACAGTTGTTCCTGAGAATTCCACACTCCCCAAAGCTAGAATTCCACACTCCCCAGCAGAAAGTTTAAAAAATTCCCCTCGAGTTTTGTCCCATTCTTGTAGGGCTTCTACTGGAGTTGGTTTTTCCCTTCTCAATAGCACAAAGAGGTGAATCTTGCTAGATAAGGGAAGCCAAGCTTGTTGGGGCTGGCACAAAGAAAACGTTTTTGTCTTGTCTGAATTATTTTAAATAATTGAAAACATCACTCTGATGGCCAACGCCACAAGGCACCATGTAGTGAACTCAGTAAAAATCAAGAGTTGTGACCTGAATTTCAAACCCAGCCTAAGTAGCTGACCAAAAGAATTTGAACATTCTAACTCAGAGACAGTTGCTGGGTTTTGAAAGTAGAAAATCAGAGATCTTAAGTCTGCCCATTCCACTTTTACCCACCTCTTCAGGCAAACCCCTTTCTATGCTATCAAGGGGATCCATCTGCTTCGCTCCTATCTTCGTGGGGCCTTTCCTTCAGGCTCCCTCACAGAATCAGCTGGTCTTGAATCTGACTCTGCTAAATACAGACCCCATTGCACCCCAGTTCCTTCCTGAGCTTCCCCTGGACAGAGCACCCATTCTTGACCTCTGTTTATGAATACATTGGTCTAGTTCAAACTCTGATTCAACCCCCCAGGCTGGGATGGCATCCAACTTGAGTTAGGTATGGTGCTGGAAACGATCTCCTCTTTTGTCAGTGTTGAATATTTGTGGGCATTTGTCCAATGTCATTGTCCTAAGAATTAGATTAGAAGAGAGCCTGCTTTGTGACTCTCCTATTCCTTTTTTTGGAACTGCATTTTATCTTGCTCTGAACAGTACTTCTTTCTTCATGCTCTTCCAAGTTAAAGCCAAGAAGACACCATGTATGCTCGTCATCCAAGAACAAACCAGACTTAAATCCATTTGGGTTCACCTCTCCATTTCCTACCGTTTTTAATCCAAACTCTCAAGCTCAAATTCCTGTTGTGAGCAAAGAAACTTACCGTCATTTATTGGACAAAAAGAGCTGAGGCATAAAAAAGTAATTCTTACACTGGAGAGTCAATCATGCAGAATCCTGAGTGTCACCCCCAGAGAAGCCAATACAATAGGTCTGTTGTGAGGCCAAAAATCGGCACTTCAAAAGGCACTCCAGGTGATTCCAGACAGGTGGACCACATTTTTGAGCCAAAGAGAAGGTCAGTGCAGTAACAGCTGAAAATAGCTGGAGCGGGGGTAGAGAGTCCCAGGGAACTTGGTGATATGCAGCCACCTGGGGGTTGAAGGCCCTGGTTGGAGGACGCGTCTGCAGAGCATGGAGATGTCTGAGGTCTGTTGATCCACCTTTGGGCTGCTGTTCCCCACTTGACCCCAGGCAGCAAGGAAGGGGGAAGAAGCAGCTGTTGTTCCAAACAGCGGGCAGTAGCCTGATTTCCCAGGCTCTGCTCTCACTCCTCACCCTCAGGGCCATTTCATGCCTCACCTGTAAACTCAGTCTCACTCTCAGTTGCTAGAACTGGCAACCGAAAGTGGGGTGGAGGCAACTTCTCCACCCTCGGTGCCTGGTATCAGAGCTGGTGGTCAGACTAGGACCTTGTGTAATAGGACAGTAATCCTCAGCCTTTTTTGCTTGGCATCCCTCAAAATAATTTTTAAAACAATCTCACTGATTTCTAAGTTGACATCTAATATTTTTCATCATACATTTAAATAGTTGCAAAGGATGTACTTTCTGGCTTGTTGTATATTTTGACATTTTTAATTGAGCTGTTACATGACTCTTTTAAATGTACTAAATGGAATCTAAAAGTTACTATAATTTGGTACCTACCATTAGTCATTCATCTATTTAAAATAGACATGAACAAGTCCTTCTTTAAATAATCAGAAATTTCATCGCAATTCGTTTTCCTCTTGAACTCATATTTCCATCTGACTTCCCCCATATAATTTCATCCTAATACAACATATTTTTATTCCTTTAGTCTTTTGACTATTCCATCATACTTACTTTCTCTACTATGTATGGATATATAAAGATATAGATTGTTTATGAATAGATATAGATATATAGATATATATAAAGTCTGACATTTAATGTGTTTTTTTGTTTTATTAAATTTTTTTTGTGTGTGTGAGGAAGATCAGCCCTGAGCTAACGTCCATGCCAATCCTCCACTTTTTGCTGAGGAAGACCGACCCTGAGCTAACATCTATTGTGAATCCTCATCCTTTTTTTTTTTCCCTTTTTCTCCCCAATGCCCCAGTAGATAGTTGCATGTCAGTTGCACATCCTTCTAGTTGCTGTATGTGGGACACCGCCTCAGCATGGCCCAACAAGTGGTGCGTCGGTGTGCGCCCGGGATCCGAACCCAGGCTGCTAGCAGTGGAGTGCGCGCACTTATCCACTAAGCCACCGGGCCGGCCCTAATGTGTTTTTTATAATTTCCTATGACCAAAAGGATCTAAGATTCAAAAAATGTCTTCTGAATTCAGTTATCACTATAATTTTGGTAACATAAATATATTACACATATACATAAATATATTACAAATCATTAAACCTAAAAAGTGAATTATATTGGAAATGCATCTCTTAATGAATAGAAGTTATTCTAGTTATTTCTGTGGATAAACAGTACTTAATCTTAGAATGAGTCAGAGTTCAGCATCAATTATCTTAATTTTTCCATTTTTATATATGAAAGTCCTGAGAATTCTTAGTCACGTAAATAATTATATGAGAATGGAAGGGATTTGTTATAGCAATGCTATTCAATTCTTTGAACACTTTCTGAGCTAATTTTAGTGGTTTATCAGCTGACAACTTGATAATGTTCTTGAACTTTTTAAAGCAAAGGATCAGAAATCATAGGAGTTGCAAAAGTTTCATTGTGCAATCATAGAGACATTTAATTTCTCACACCAATCCCAGTATTTCAAATAGTCCCTTGGTGCCCTATAGTTTTTTAAATTCTCGGGCATGCTTTCTTGATGGGGCCAAAAATTGGTTCTTGAGGGATGAAAAAAATCTCTTTTATGTATAAAGCACAGATATGCACACGGTACATGGACAAATATACAGCGTATATATATGGCATTAAAATTTCATGATGAGGATGATTAGGAAAAAACGTCCAGAGTCTTCCAGAAGGCTCCTTAGTAGGCTACAATGAAAAAGAGGTTGAGAAACACTGCTCAAGGGCAAGGCCCCATTGTAAAATTTGGAATTGATGAGAGTTACACTTTTTCCTTAAAGCAGGAGAAGGGCATTTGTGGGAGGGGAGTGAGAAAGGGAAGCAGCGTCAGCCACAGGCATGTTCTAAGACAGATTAATTTTAGGAAAGAGTACATATAAAAGTTAAGATATGTTAGATGAATTAGTATTAAGTAAGTGCTGGAACATAATTAAGTGATAAATTTGAGTAAACACCATTATTACTATCATCATCATCACTATTACTATCAATATTATTATTACTATATGGACATTCTGAGCATCTGGACATTGATTCCTTTAAAACTATAAGATTCTTTATATCCCATGGAGGATATTTATCCCCCAAGGAAACATATCTCACTTTCAAGACCACTGAGTTAGGATAGAATCAGATGCTTATAATGGAGACCCAAAGTAATAGTGGTTTCACTAGATAGAAATTCACTTCTCTGTCACGTAGAAGTTGGAGCTATTGTGGTGGCTCCTCTCCAGCTGGTCAGGGCCCCAAACCCCTTATATCTTGTTGCTCTGCCGATCCCCAGGATTTTGCCCTTACATGCATGATCACTCTCACCCACCCCTCCAGCCCCTGGCAACCACCATTCTACCTCTTCTTTTATGAGTTTGACTTTTTTAGATTTCACATAAAAGTGAGCTGTTAGTGCTGTAGAGTCAATTCTGACTCCTAGTGACCCTGTGTACAACAGAGCTGAACCCTGCCCTGTCTTTTTGCACCATCCTCTCACCCTCCGGGGCTATATCAGACAATGCTCGCTAGCTGCTATTTATAGGGTTTTCATGGCCAATTTTCTCAGAACTGGATGGCCAAGTCCTTCTTCCTAGTCTGTCCTAGTCTGGAAGCTCTGCTGAAACCTGTCCACTATAGGTGACCCTGCTGGTATTTGAAATACCCATGGCATAGCTTTTAGCATCAGAGCAACATGCAGCCACCACAGTATGACAACTGACAGACAGGTGATGTGGTTCTCTGAGCAGGAAACAAACCTGGGCCATGGTGGCAAGAGCACCAAATCTTAACCCCTAGACTACATATGAGTGAGATCATGCAGTATTTGTCTTTCTGTGTTTGGCTTATTTCATTTAGCATAATGTCCTCCAGGTTCATCCATGTTATCACAAATGGCAGGATTTCCTTCTTTTTTAAGGCTGAATAATATTCCATTGCATATAGGGTACCCCATAACCTCCTCCTATACCTTCCCATACTAGATAATTAAAAATTAACTGTACAAGTAATTTTGAAGTACCAATTGACTGCTTTCCTAATGTCTTAAGACCAGCAGGGAAAGGGAGGAGAAATCAGGAATGGAATTCACATGATTCTTAGGAGTGTATTATGTGGAGGCTGCAAAAGAAATTGCGAACAAGCACATAGAGCTATAACTGCCTTTGAGTTCTAAAAGGCTACAGTGAGCCCTAAGATAAGCTGAATGTGTGATATAATATTATTTGATGAGAAACACCTATAGATACATGTTATTGCTCTTTCCAGTTAGAAGGAGAGTCTAATTCTCATGGCAATATTTATATCTAGGTAGTGGTAAATAATGATGAGTTAAAAGGGATAGTTTAAATTCAGTTGATAGTAAAAAATAATTTTATTAAAACAAATTTGGGGGCCAGCCCACTAGCATAATGGTTAAGTTTGCACGCTCTGTTTCGGCAGCCTGGGGATGGTGGGTTCCGACCCCAGGCATGGACCTATACACCACTCGTCAAGCCATGCTGTGGTGGCGTCCCACATACAAAATAGAGGAAGACTGGCAACAGATGTTAGCTCAGGGCCAATCTTCCTCACCAAAAAAAACAAACACCAAATATATTTAGTAAAAAATATTACTAGTTGAGAGTAAATAGTAAAAAAAAAAGTATCGATCAGGATGAGTTAAATTATGCTGTAAAAACAAAAAAAAAAACCTAAAATCTTTTTTTTTTTTTTTTTGTTAAAAGTGGTTTATCAACTCCATTTTTGTATAAAACACATGGGAGAAATCTAGCCAATCAACACACAACTGTTGCCTCACGAAAAGGTACTTTTATCAAACTTCGAGTCTAAGAACGTACAAATGTTTCTTTTATGATGTCTACAGTAATTGTCTATGCTTTTCCATTTAACTGTTTTAAAAATTCCACATATCCCCATTGTTTCTTGTCTCAGTTACAGTACAATGACCGGGAGGAAGAGGGTTGGTTAAAACACCTCTCTAAGCAGTTTTCTGCTGTCCCTTCTTTCCAATTAGAGACTTGTGGATGTGAGGGATCGCACCACCCCCAGCTATGGTAGCCTTGATAAGAGAATCCAGCTCTTGATCACCACGGATCGCAAGCTGCAAGTGACGCGGAGTGATCCGCTTTGCTTTAAGATCCTTGGAAGCATTACCTGCCGGCTCCAGCGCCTCAGCAGTGAGGTACTCCAGAAGGCCAGCGCTATACACTGCAGCAGTGGCACCGACCCTTCCGTGGCTCGTGGTACGAGTCTTCAAATGTCTGTGGATGCGGCCCACAGGAAACTGTAGCCCAGCTCTCTGTGAGCGAGACGCTGCCTTAGCTTTGGCCTTCCCACTGTCCTTTCCAGCTTTGCCTCCAGCCACGGTCTCGGCCGCTCCCGCCCTCGCTCCCGCCGAGCCGCGGCCGCCGCTCCGCAGCCCTAAAATCTTAACAATGACAAAAAACAGGAATATTTTTGAAAAGCTCTAATCACGGCCACATAAAAGTATAGGAGACTCACTTGATTCATGTGTTTGAAACAATAGGGTACCAATATCTAAACAAAAATTTCTGTGCTAAATTTATTGGGAAGGACAGGGAGCGGAGGAGGGAAGTTCCATCCTCAGCACAGTAGGCTTTCCCAAAGGAGACAGTATAAGGGCTCTGAACCAGAAGCTTCCATCTTCTCTGGCTGAGCCCAGGCAGAGCCCCAGTGTCTGTTGAGGGAGAAGCCTGGTGAGCAGGGGTAGCATCATGGGGTGAGGTGGCAGTGCTTTCTGCTTAGACATTGAGAGCTATGTCAAGTAAATTACTAAGGGAGTTATTTGTTTAGTCAGTCATTCAGAAACATTTTTTGAATGCCGCTCATGTGGTAGGCAGTGTAATGGTATGGCAGGAAGATAACTGGTAATTATAGTAGATGGTGTTATCCTGATTCTGGAAGTAGAGGACCACAGAACACATATTAGTTATGCGATGATCCAGCGCCTAGAAGCGCCTGACACGGAATAGGTGCTCCATAAGTATTTGTTATTGATGGTGGTGGTGGTTTAAGTGTTGCTTTGTGTAACTTGCTGCTTTCTTTCCCTTCATTTCCACTTTGATGGGCAAAGGCAAAGCTACATGTTACTGTGCTGTGACACTCGGGACTCTTCTCTGCTGGGAGCTGAGTTGTCTTCATCATGGATCTTAGGCAGCAACAAACCCTCTGCTTGTTTTCTGCTGTCTTCCGGTGAGGCAGGCTAGCCTGCGTTCTTTGGGATGCTGGGTCAGAGAATGAACAGTACACTTTCCTCATAGGGTTTGCCAGATGACCACAGGTGACAAGTGACAAAATTATGTGGTATCCTACCCTTGGTTCCGCTGAGCTCTTCCAAAGTGACTATGAGGGTACTTTCAGCCAGACTGGTGGACTCACAGTACAGGAACGTACCTTGCACACTGCCTCTAGGTGCCCTTGCCAATGGAACTCTCCCTTCCCAGCAGTACCCTCTTCACACTTCAATGCCTGATTGTAATTTTCAAGTTTTTTAAAGAAACTTTTTATTGAAGTATAACATATTTACAAATATGATAAAATATTGAGACCATATTCTACCTTCTAATAATGCTTGGTACATTTTTCCAGATTACCTTCCATGTGTACGTAACTATTTCTTACATAGCTTTACTCAAGGAATATTCCTATTTTGTGTTGTATGTTCATTTAACATTTTATCATAAATAATTAGAGCATAAAAATACTCTAATGAGAATTTTAGTGGCAATTTTGTATTTGTGCCACAAAATCTATTAAAGCATTTTCTCAAAGAATAAGAGAAAAGCTTTAGTTGAATTTTTCAAATTTCTTGCTCTCAACTCCTTGTTTCTTTCTTATATGAGAACAAAGTCATGACTGCTACTGTATTTCATTGACTCTAAAATGTCACTTATTGTAAGAGACACCCATTTTATGTTCCTAAGAAAGAGCACAGATCTTTAACAATGACTGAGACTTTTGGAAATGCCTCTAGAGTGAGATATGCTTTTTAGGTATTACAGAATTCTCTGCAGAACTTTGGGATCTATGCACTGTGAGATTATGGAATTCTCTGTCTGCCTTTCTAGCCCTCGGCCTCCTGCACTACCACACAGTCAGCAAGACCCCACGCCCCCATGCCATAGAATTCACAAATGGGGAGAAATTGTCCTGCAGTTGGAGTTCTTGCAAATTCCAGTCTGTCATGCCGGTCCATATGTCTATTAAAAGATCTCCTAGCTTTTCCTTGCCCCACAGCCCCTCTGTGCATGGCAGTCCCATGTTCTTCCTGCCAAACCCAGACTTACAAATGTCCCTAGAGGCCCCCATCTCTTCTCACCTATGAAGGATTCATTCCTCTCTGGAATTTGATTTCTTTGGATTTATTTGTGTCTTTTTTTAATGACTTTTTTTTAGTTTACCCATTTTTGTCTCTGTGTTATCGCGGGAGCAATAGTCTGCCCATGCATCTACATCCTAACAGGAAGAAGCACTTTGTAAAAGTAGCTTTTGCCTTCCGTAGTTAGGCTCATATAGTGGAAATTACACTGGCTGTCATTCCACATTCTCTAGTAATTTCGTTTGGATGTTATTTGGAATTTTCTTTCTCTCATGTGCTTTAGCTGAAAATCCAGACTCCCTGAAAATGATTGTCTAATGCAGAAGGTGCAGATTGGTGAATATTACCTGCAGCTATATTTCCTTTGGCCTGTCCTCTGTGTGTGTGTGTGTGCATATTTAATTTGAATTTTTTTCCAGTATTTAAATCAGAAGCTTTCACATGAAAATCTCTATGTCCACATCTTCATTTATCAAGAGTGACCTCTGAAAGCGCTCGTCTTGCCCTCCTGCATGGCCATGATGGCCTGGAACTGAGCAGTGGCTGACCCCTTCCAACAGGACGAGCACCCTCATTACCTGCCTGTGGGTATTTGAGTTTGCGACTCCTGATATAATGAGTGAGTACAGTCCGAGCTGACATTAGAGAAGGCGCCACAATGGCATTCCATTGCATTTAGGATAAACCCAAATCCATACCATGACCTAAAAGACCCTGCACACTCTGGCCCCTGGCGCCCTTTCTGACCCATTTCTTCCCCCTTACTCACTCCACTGCCTCCTTGCTGTCCTCAAACAAGCCAAACACACTCCAGCCTCAGGCCTTGGCTATTTCCTCTGCCCATCAATTTCCCCCCAGATAGTCAGTCACATAGCTCTGTTCCTAACTTTATCCATGTCTCAACTCAAATATCACCCCTTAGAAAGGATTTTCCTGGCATCCTATCTAAAATAGCACTACTCACAACTCCATACTTTTATCCTCCTTTATTTTTGTAGAACTTATCTCTATCTGACATTTTATTACCTATTTGTTAAATTGCTGGCTTACTATCAATCATCCCCACTGGGAAATTGGTTCCATGAGAACAGAGACTCTTTTTTTTTTTTTTTTTTTTACTGCTGTACCCCAGCAGCTGCATCAGTGCCTGGCACATAAACATTATCAAATAAGTGGATGCATGAATGGTATCTTTTTTTACTTTATTGGCTCCATAGTTTTCCTCTTCAGAGCAACGAGGAAGTTGAAGTTCATCAATTCTAACATCATTTACAACTTTAAAATTTTGTTCTTCTTACCATAAACCTCCTAATGATTTATAGGTTTCAACCTAGCCTCCCTGTCCTCTTCAAGAAGACCAAAAATGCCCATTTTATAGACAAAAGTAGAGAGGAACAACAACAATTTAATACTAACTGATAAAAAGAAAGACCGGCAGCTTCACATACAACAAAGGAAAACTGAAGCTGAAATGTTCCCAGAGGAGTAAGATGGAGGTAGAATGGAGAAGCGCCCCGACCCATGGAACATCAGCATCCTGATCAAGATAAGGACAAAGAGGCACTACTCTCCCTGTCATTCTGAAGGGGAGCATATCAGGTGAGCTGGAGATGAGATGCCTGACGCCATTCTAGAAGCCCCAGTGGCTACGGGCTACTAGAACCTCTGTAGGTCCAGACATGGTTGATAAAAATGGATGGAGAAATGAACAAAAGCAGGCTGTAACTCCAGCAGAAGCTGATCAATGCTGTGAGCCAATGTTGACTGCCTCTTGCCCTAGGTCCAGATCTGCACTGTCCAATATGGTAGCTACTAGCTATGTATAGCTATTTAAATTAAATTAATTAAAATTAAATGAAATTGAAAAGTCAGTTCCTTGGTTGAACTAGCTACGTTTAAAGTGCTAATAGCCACATGGAGCTGTTGGCTACCCACTGGGCAGTACAGATTATAGAACACTTTGCATAAATTCTCTTGGACAGTTCTGACTAGATGCAGCCAACCACCTGGCTTCCTACTGTCCAGCCCTATATCCTAGTTGCTTTTAACTAGGATTCCCACATTCTCCCTTTCTTGCTATAAGAATCCCCAGTCTGTGAGAACGTGACCCTTAAACAAAATGGAGTCATTGGAATCCTGATAAACAGCCCAGGACTTGCTGCAACTTCTCAGTTTTTGAAATGGCTGCTCAGCCCCCAAGTTCCACCCTGGACTCACTTCTTTGGAACTGCTGGGGACTCCAGGGCACCTATGTGTCCTGGCAGCTCAGGTCCTCTTCTGCGGCCTCCCACTGCTCCTAGGAGCCTAGACACATTTCTCAACCGTGTCCTGCTGAGCATTACAAATCACCTTCTATCTTTTTAAAAAAAAAGCTAACTCACTGGAGTTACTCCAATTTCACTTTCTTTCTTGGAATTCATTACTTCTTTTGATGTTTATCAGTACTTCACTATCTGGTGTGCTTGCCAAGATTATGTCTAGGTTTTGGTGATGTATCATCTCCCCATAGCTTGTTGCAGGGAACTTCCCACCCCTTTTAGGGGTCCAAAAGATCCATGAGCAGCGTAAGATGGCCAGATGCCAGGAAACAAGGACTCAGCTCTCTGCTAGACATCTTATTCACTCGCACAGGGCTGCTTTGAGAGTCAGTGTGTATCAGGGAAGGATTCCAGGAAGAAGTGTGACTTTGGAATAATTACAGAGGTTGCCTAAGTAAGCTAAATAAGCCTAGAAATCATAATTATGGCCAACCCCAGAAAAGGTGAATTTATCTTTGGCTTCCGTCCAAACCCCCAGGGAACCTTTCGCTTTCATTTTACCCCTTGCCCCTTCCCTTGAGCTTGCCCAGGACTCTCTATCGTGGCTGCTTACCCCTTCAGGGAAGCAATTTTGGGCTCTTTTTGTCCCACGGAAATTTACTTCCACACCCATTAGGCTCTGCTACTTAAGACCAATGAGCTAATAGGACAAGCTAATTTACTTAAAGACAGGAGTCTTTCTCCCGGTTCTAAAGATGGGCTTTGGAGGGCAGTGAAGACTCTAAGATATTGCAATTTTGCGCGTGCATTTTTGAGGCAAAGAGTCATAGATTTCATCAGATTCTCAAATATGTTCATGACTCCAAAAAAGATTGAAGATGTGGCTGGTGAATATTAATAGCTGATCATTGGAGGGAGTTTTCTTCTCAGGTAGTGTTTGCATTTTAACCAGGAGAAACCACCATCTGTTAAATATCTTTGCCTCAGGAAATTATAATAATAGAGTTTTCAGGCCACAGGCAAGAGAGAGAGGAAAGCCTCCTTGAGGCAGGAAACAGCCTCCTATTGCTTCTGAGATCTTCCCAACCACCTCCACTTAGGATCAAGGGCAACGTCTCAGGGTGTCATTGCTTTCTTTACACTTGAAATACAAAACATTTCCACTCCACATAAAGAAAATGTAGGCTTTCTTTTGAAATTTCAAAGAAATTAATCAGGCTTAGGAGGCCACTCATTTTCTTCATTACAGATAAATCCTGTGAAAAAGTGGCAGCAAGGTGTGTTGAGGGATCATGAAACAGTTCTAGTCCTCACTCTACCACTCATTTGCTGAGCAACCTTCTGAGAATGACTTGGCTTCTCTGGACTTCAGGTTCCTCATTTCTAAAAAATCTGGGCAGTCTTCTCCAGTCCTGTGATTCTAAGAAAGCTGCCAAAAGTCTACTTTAAATAAAATTTCTGTACTGCCCTTTTATTGATATAGGGAGGTTGTTTTCATATTTGAGGGGAAAATACCCAACCAAATACAAAGTTGTTTTCTTCCTTTTTAATGTGTTAGCATCTTGTCCAAAGTTGCAAAACCTGCTCTTGAAAGCTTCAAAACAGTTTGTGGTGGATTGCAATTCTTGTCTCTGAAAGATTAATTGGAAACAAACTCTAAGGCAGAAAATTCAAAGCCCATTTCTATGCTTCCTGCCTTTTAGATCTTCCTACATGTAAATTGCCCGTTACAAAGAGGATTAGTTATTAGAATGGTCTGCGTGAAGACCGAGATTCAGCTCCCCGTTTATTCCTCGCCAGGATCCTGGGCGACCAGCATCTTAATGGCCTTCTTTTCAGCTTGCAGGAGGACGAGCCGCATGCCAACTCCAGATCCTGTGTTCCTCGCTTTAATTTAACCACAGTCTTTAAATTAGAACACAACCTGGTAGCAACAGGCACTCCAGACATCCACACTCAGGAACTATAATTATTTTTAAAAATTTAAGAAAGCTGCTTTTAATCTCCGGATTTTTGTTGGCCTTTTCCATATTTATTTTTGCTATACTCTTTATCTCCTTTATCTTTTTATTCTTAAGTACTATTTTTTTTTCCTTGCAAAATTCTCTAGATGACTGCAGTTTTCTGATTGCTAATTCTCCCCTATTACTGGTCTCCTTGTGCTTCGTCTCTTCTTCTTCTAATACACAGACACCTTCCTCAGCAATCTCAGTGATTCTAACAGAACTAAGGACCAGGAAGTAAGCAAAAAGCACCACTGAATAGCCAACATGGACTTAACAGCAAAAGTTGGGAAACTCAGCCTTCATTCAAACCAGTTTCCTTTTGCATTACATATAATTCTATCTAGAAAAGAAAAAAGCAACGGTCAAACACATAAGTATGTGGAAGAGAAGAAGGGCCAGGCAGGCAGGGGAGAGGGGAAGGCTTAAATGGCTAGACTGTCATCCAAGGAAAATGCCAGTGGGCAGCCTGGCAATGAGATGGGAGGTAGAAGGCAATGAAAACAAGATAAAAGGGGAATCCAAGAATCTTTGTAATCCAGGATATTTAACAGTGAGATAAACAGACCCATTTACCCTAATGGTAACTAATAGGATTGTAGTATATCTAGAATGAGAGTGGAATGGATTATCAATTTATCTTTGAAACAGGACAAAGGTAATAAACCAATTGAGAAGAACTATTTCACTGAAGTTCTCAATAACCATTCTTCCTTTTTTTATTTTAGTATAATAGCTGAGCACATGACTGCTCAGAATAAAGACTATATTTGCCATTTTCCCTTGTGGTTGGGTATGGCCAATAGGGTGTGAATGGAAGTGATATAGGCAACTTTCAGGTCATGCCATTCTTGGAAAGGAAGGTTCATGCTCTCTGTTCTCCTCAGCTGCTGGCTTGGATGTGCACATGGTGCCGGGAACCAGGACAAACAGCCATATACTGAGGATGACAGAGCAACAAGAAAGAGTCTGGGTCGTTGACACAGTGAAGCCACCATATCACCTTATATTGCTTATGCTTGGTCTGTTTCTTGATAAGAATATAAATTTGTCTTGTTTAAGCCACTGATATTTTGGTTTTTAGCAACAGAATCTACATCCTAACTATGCAACTAATGAAATCTTATTTTTACTTCTAATTAGGAATATGATTTCAGGAATCCCATTGATAATGCCCCCAAATTCCACTTTCCCTCTCTCCTATGGCAGTGGCCCTGTAGTGAAATGGAAATGGAGTCCAACTTTGGTGCCACTAGTTACTAAAGTTTCTTTATCTATAAAATGAGAATCATGAGAGTCAATATTTATTAAATGCTTCCGTCCATGCTTGCTTATGTGCGTTTTCTCATTTAATCCTCACAACAACGCTATGTTGTAGTGAGGTACTATTATTATTCTAATCTTAAGGATGCAGTTAAACATCCTTCCTAAGATCTTTCAGCTAGTGAGAGGCAAAGCTGGGATTTGGACCAAGAGAGTCTCTTGAGAGCCTGCAGGTTTTAACCACTTTCCTCTGCACCAACTTTCTGCATTGGTGGGAGATTCATGGATAAATATAGCACCCAAAACATAGTCATCTCTTTACCAACCGGGGACATTACCAGATGACGACTGTGTTCTACCAGAGCCGGTCTCTGAGCCAGGGCATTGCATTACCTGCCAACCACCTCCTCTGAGCTGAAACATCCTTCCCTTAGGTGAAGGCTGCTAAAAGGCTTCGATTAAACTACGGTAAATCACTGTTTAGTTAACCAGGGAATTTTTCTTTCTCTTCCTGCTATAAATTGATTTTTTAGTCAAAATCTCAGAGTCCTAGGTCTCTCCAAGGCGACTGTCCCTAACGATAATTCTGAGTCACCAATAAAGGTTTACATTCTGTTCAAAATGCCTTGGAAGGCAGTAAGGTTACCCCAGTGACAACCCCACATGCTGAGGGAGCGCTCCCCCGGATGCCTGAGACCGACAAACTCCAGCCCTCTAGGCCGTCCTTTCTCACACGGGCGGGAAAAAGAAGAAATAAACACTGCTTGGTGCCAAAAAGGAGACTCTGGAACTTGAAGCCTGTCACTGCTCACTAAAGGAAAAAATTAAAAAGAAATGCAAGTGTGAGAAAGACGAGGAGGAAGAGAAAAAGAAAAAGGGGGAAGAAAAGTACATAATCCATAAAGATTTTCTCCTAAAATGGGTAAAGGGGAAAGTTAGGGGTGCTTTAAAAGGTAGGCTCTGTTTTTCAAGGAAATTACTCTCTAAGGATCATCCCGCTTTCCATCTCACACTGTATAAACATGGTGAATGGACGAAAGGCAGGCGAGGTACCACACACATGGAAGACCCTGAAAATTGCCGAGGGCACCAGGACTCTCATCCTTCTCTATCTGGCCTAGGCAGGAACAATTTCTGTCTCATAGTGCTAGAAAAATGCATTATCTCCATTTCACAGATAAGGAACTTGAATCTCAAAGATGACAAACAACTTGTCCAAGATCACTTAGATATTAAATAGTGGACTAGGGATTTTAAACCCAAACCTGATGTAGAAACCAAATACAAAATAGGAATCGTTTGATATGTAGCACCAATGTTCTCCTTAGATTACTTTTTATACTAGCCATATATTGTTTGAGTGTCTTTCTTTTTTTTTTCATTCAACTGTTTATTAAGCACCAACTATGTCCAGTTGCTAAGATATAAAGACATGGTTCCTCCTGACATTAGATTCGCAAACTGATGAGAAGGCAAAGATGAACCACATAAGGCTAATAAAGAGTTAAAATGTTACAAGTACAATGGTAAGAGTACCTGCAGAATATGTAATAACAAAAGTAATTAACAGTGATTGAGTGCTAGCTATGTACTAGACACAGTGCTGAGAGCTTTGCCTGTAGCGTTAGAGGCGAGAGACAAAAGAAGAGGCAATCAATGTTACCTAGGGTGGGGTTAGCTTGCCAGATTTAGCAAATAAAAATACAGGGTCCCAGTTAAATTTGAATTTCAGATTAACAATAACTATTTTTTAATATGTCTCATGTAATATTTTAGACATACTTATACTAAAACATTATTTATCGTTTATCGGAAATTCAAATTTCACTGGGAGTCCTGATTTTATCTGGCAATTCTAGGTGAAGAGAGTGAGGGAGTAGGAGCATATATTTCATAGAGAAGGTGAGTCTTGAAGATGAGTCGTTTTTCCCCAGATGACGGGTGGTAGGGAGGGAAGAAAGGGAGGGAAGTAAGGACTACTGAATCTCTAACCTCATAGGAATCATGACCATAAGAAACTAGAAACTTTCAAAAGACTAGTAGAATTGCTTTCATAGGGATGTGCTAAGCCACCTCAAAATCATTTCTCTTTTTTTAAGAAATAAGTGGGAAATAAGTTAAAACATATATTTACAAATATATATGTCACTTTGTAAATATGTCTCCTATGAGTTAGGTAGAGGTAGAAATAAATACGTTAGTGAAAAGCTCGTGGTTGCCAAGAAACGACTCAGGATGTAGGTGCCTCCTCTTCATGTGTAATGGGGGTGCTGGCTTTAAAGGAACACCCCCAATTCCCTCAAAGAAAAGATGGAATAAAAGAGAGGAGGTAGTGTAGTGGAAATAACAGTTACCGCATGCTCCCATGACTGGCCAGGTGACTTGGGTTAAGCTGTTTCCCCTCTGTCAGTTTTAGCTTCTTCCTGTGTGAAGTCACAAGGTCCCCCTGACTAATATCTAAGGCCTCCAGCCCTACAATGATCTAGTTTCAAGAAGTGAGGCTAGGTCATGTCAATTCTCAGGCCAACTGCATGAGGAGGCAGCTTGATTCTCTGGCCTTCCTGATAATTCCATAAGCTCTCAATATGCCTTCAGAAAATTAGCTTTTGCTCTTTTTAGCTAGAGTTGGTTTCTGCTGCTTTCAACCAAAGACCCAGAGAACTCCAGACCACTGCAGAGGGAGGGGGAGGAGGGATAGCAAGGTCAATTACACTTGTGAAACTCAGCATTAAACAAAGCTACCTCATGTCCTCTACTGCAGGACTTCTCAGACCTTTTAACATGGTCAGATCTTTGTGACCCTCCAAAAGAGAATATAGTATTTGGAGTTTCACAAACCATCTTTGTTACAGATCCCTTTTGTTGTTGTTTTATTGGAGCACTTTGGAGGACCTATAGCTTGGAGTTTCTGACTCCTGAGATTTTTCACTTCTATCTTTTTGTGCGTGTGAATGTGAGGAAGATGGGCCCTGAGCTAACATCTGCTGATCCTCGTCTTTTTGCTGAGGAAGACTGGCCGTGGGCTAACATCCACGCCCATCTTCCTCCACTTTATATGGGACACCGCCACAGCATGGCTTGCTGAGCGGTGTGTCGGTGCATCGGTGCGCGCCTGGGATCTGAACCGGCAAACCCTGGGCTGACCACAGCAGAGCTCGTGTACTTAACCGCTTGCGCCACCGGGCCGGCCCCCTTTGCACATCTATCTTTAAGTGTTATATATGTGTAAAGTCTGACCTACTAAGCAATTTTAGGATTATAGTTGAAGAAACTAAATCTTCCACTTCTTCACTTCTATAAAGTACTGGGCACGAACTGATCACTATACTAAAGCAAAACGGTACTTCGAATGCGTTGCAAACCAGTCATCCCATAACCACAGAGTGGTTTAATGTGATTAAAGACACAACAGATCGCAGAACACTCTTCTTGAAACCAAGAGAGCTGACCCATGTCACCTTGCCAAGAAGCAATTTTCCTGATTACTTTCTGCCTGCCCGGGATTCCTGTGGTTTCCAGTGGTAAGGTGATCCTCCACTTCCCGACGTTGCTGCTCTTACTGCCGTTTCCTGCATTGTATCACAGGGCCACTGCGGGGGCTGGCTACCTGGGAGATAGAGCATGCATGCTCCAGGCATGGCCAAGTGTTGATTATCCACAGGTGGTCCAGCTGCAGATCCAACAGCAAATGGTGGTTATAGGTATCTCAATTGCTGGCACTAAAGACACTGTTCAACTCAAAGTTTTACTTAATTTAAAGTTTTTATCCGGTATGTACCAAACCCATACCATGTGCCAGACTTTTTTATATCCTCTCATACTTTCCATTTAACTCTTACCGTATATGATTGTGTTTTAACTCTTTACGAACTTCTGGGACTTATAAGCTCCTCTGGTATATTGTCTGGAAAACAGGGACACTGATCTGAAAGAACAGCAGATTCCTACTCATCACAGGGTCCTCTGGGTATCGCTGGCAGGAGCTCCTTGGCATTGTGTGTTTGAACAACAAAAATAGATGCACAAAAAATGCAGGCCACAAAGGCTTAAACTCGTAAGAAAAATTGAATAAACTCTTTATAGTAAAAGAATATTGTGCTAAAGTTTGGGCTAGAAGTTGTTAACTCCTAAAGACTTTCTTCAGTAAAGAAAATTCATTTAATGCAAAATTTCTGTTGACTAAAAAGAGGAGGAGAATGTATTCTACTCCTTAGGATTAATAACCAAGCACCTTGCTAAGGGCATGGCAGGCATATATAACATGCACATTTTTATATGTAATATAGACATTATAAGATAGGTACTTTTACTATTATCCTCATATTACAGAGGAGGAAATTAAGACAGAGGAGGTTATAAAGCTTGCCCAAGTTCACATAGTTAGAAAGAAGCAAAGCTAGGGTTTAAATATGGGACTGGCTGACTCCAGTGCTTCTTATGCCCATAATTCCTAATAGTTTTCCTGAGTATTCCTAATAGTTTTGCTGAGACACTGATCCCCTCAGACCTCCCAGGGCAGATGGAGTCCCTAAGCCCAGTTGCCTCTGGACATGAGCAGTTGCGTCAGGTTAACCCACTTCTGCTCACCTCCCCCCATAACCCTGAGCTGTACAAACTCCTGCTGTTTTCCAAATGAGCCATGACATGGAAAACGTTGATAAGCTTTAATTTAGCCACCTAGGAATCACCTGTCTGATTAAAAAGTGAAAGTCATTGGATGAATGGAAACCCAATGAAGGACCATGTGCTAAGGGCGCCCCTCTGTCCTTTAGACAAGGACAACCAGGCTAAAAGGCCAGGAGCTGGTGGGGTTGGGGACGAAGGAGGGCTGTCAATCTTGTGTGAACTTGGGAGGGTAATTAGGCAAAGTTCCCCGAAGCATTGAGTGAGAATTGCTAAAATCGAGAGTCTTCAGGGACACAGTCAAGAGGCTGTGTCAGTCCAGAACAGGGTTCATTAAACTATGACCAGAACTGTGGTCCAAATCCAGCCCATGGGCTATTTTTGTACAGTCCATGAGCTAAGAATGTTTCTTACGTTTTTAAAGGGTTGTAATTAAAAACTAAGAAGAATATGTGACAGAGACCATTTGTGGCCCTCAAATCCTAAAATATTTGCTTTCTGGTCTAGAATCCACTCTATGATCACCACAGAAAGCCATGAGCCAATGAATGTGAAGTCAGAATAAAAAACATTGTAAGATGGCAATGACCTCACTTAGAATTTTATAGCCTTTATGTCACTCTTTAAGACAGAATTACCTTAGCCTTTGAGAATGAAGTTTCAGTATTTGGTGGAAAGGCAACAGAAAAATAACCTTCTGCTTCCCAATTTTACACCTTCCAGTCTGACAGGTCGCTAGGTATTTTGTGAGCTTTTTCCAGGCAGATTCTGTGAGAAGGAACAGCTGCAAAAAGATGTTTCCAAGAGTGGACATGAGGGATCTTAATCATAAGAAAGAAAGAAACCAATTATTTAATGCCTACTATGTACCAGGAACTTTCACAACCTGCTAAATCAAAACTCCCATGCACTCTACCTCCATCTTACGGATAAAACACTGGGTCTCCAAAGGGGTAGGTGACTTGTCCAAGATCAAAGAGGTGGTAAGTGGCAAAGCTGGGCTGCAATTCTCAGTTTTCTCATTCCAAGTCCAGTGCTCCTTTTTCTACACTTGGTTCCAGATAGTGAATTTGAACGTGTTCCAGACAGAGAATCCAAAATCCAGAGTCCCAGCAAGGCCCTGCTTCCTCATCTGATTAACGAGCATATCAGGCTAGAGGATTGCAAAGTCCCTCACAGCTCTATCCTTCTATGATTGTTTCTGAGAAATGACGTAAATGAAATGGAAAAGGAAACTCAGGTAGGCAACTTTGTGCTCCTGGCTTGCCCAACTTCCTTGGGGTATGAGGTCAGTGGGGATTAGGGGACCTAGTGCAGATTAATTTAAGTGAAAAATGCATGACAAAAATATGAGTACCAAAGGCTTTCAGTGCTGACAGTATGACAGCCTGACTTAACAAAGACTCCCTTCCACTACAAACACATGTAAATGCTGGATAAATATTTTAAAACCTTAAAATACGTAGCCTGAAAGAAAGCCAAGACAGTTCCCAGGTGCCAGAAACAAAAAGGAAATTCAAAACCAGAGATGTAAGCTCCAGCTGACATGTGAGGGACCAGGAAAGAATCAGGCCTGGATTCAGGCCCCACGGTAAATTCAGCCTGGAGGCTGTTCCGGCTGGAACTGACACCTCTGCTTAAAACTGGGACTCTCAAAAATCCTTCCAGTACTTGAAAGGAGAACTAAAAGAACTCTGTCTGCTGCCCAGAGAAGCAACTAGGAAGCAAGCTGTAGGAAAAAATATGCGTCCTGTGAAAAGTGCCTAACCCAATCTGGGTATGGGATACGAAGTTCAACTGTCTACATGTTATAAGAATCTCAAGCACAAAATTAACATAATCACTGGTCCATGACCAGTGGAAACCATGGAACCTGGAGAGAAGCAAATACAAGACTGCTCTGTAGGGAATTATCCACAAAAAATTCAGGGTGCATGGGACTCTCACCATAAGAAAAAGTAAAAGCTTACAGTTAAAATTACTATGTGATTAAAAAGTAACAGGTAGGAGCATCAGCTGATACAGCACATGGAAGAATAATCAGCCCAAGAACTGGAAATAATAGAGTAATGTGAAAGACACAGCAAAATACATATGTTTAAAGTGAGGAGATAGAAGAAAGCATAGTGAAAATCAAAATGATAGGACTCAAAAATTTAAGTGAGCGATTGAAAGAATACTCAAAGAGAACTTCAACAACTGAAAAGTATAATCATTAAAATTTTTAAATCAAATTAAATAGCAGATTAGATACACTAAAAAGAACTAGTAGGGGCCGGCACAGTGGCGCAAGCAGTTAAGTGCGCGTGCTCTGCTTCTGCGGCCTGGGATTCGCAGGTTCAGATCCCTGGCGCGCACTGACGCACCACTTGTCAAGCCACGCTGTGGCGGCGTCCCATATAGAGTGGAGGAAGATGGACACGGATGTTAGCCCAGGGCCAATCTTCCTCAGCAAAAAGAGGAGGATTGGCATTGGATATTAGCTCAGGGCTGGTCTTCCTCACAAAACAAAACAAACAAACAAAAAAACAACTAGTGAACTGGTAGATTGATTTGAGAAAATCATCCAGAATAAAACACAGAAAGATAAGAACATAGAAAATATCAGAGTGAGAGACATGAGTGTTGACTAATATATTTGGAATCTGAAATCTAAACCAAATATAAATTCCAGAAGAAAACGGAGAGAAGGGCGTTAGATGAAACTCAAAGAAGCAATGGCTGAGAAATTTCCAAAATTTAAGAAGGCCACTGAGTCCCAAGCAGCATAAAAGAAAAGAAAACAAACAAAAAAGTCACACAGCTTACACACATTGGAGTCAAACTTTTAAACAAAAAAGAAACTCTTAAAAGCTCCTGAAAAGAGAAATAACCTAAAAAGAAATGGCAGTTAGTCTGACCACAGGATTATCATTACCAACAACAGAAGAGTTTCTCTTACACCCAACTAAACTATTGTTCCAGAAAGAGGATGAAATAAAGATATTTTCGAAAATAAGGCTAAAAAAATTCATCATTGACATCTATTGCTGAAAAAACTACTAATTTGATGTATTTCAGAAATAAGCCCAAATTGAACCCCAAAAGAAGTATGAAGAAATGATGAGCAGACAAATAAATAAACGTTGACTTAAAACAACAACAATAATAAATAAGAGCTAACTTGGAAGAGCCAAAGGCAAAATAAATTAATAATAAAAAACAATAACATGGAAAATTGGAGGAGATATCCTAAATCCTTGTATTTGGGGGAAGGAAAACAAGGAAATATTGAATAACTAGTCAAGTATGCATTTTACTGTAACCAGTAAAATATTTGAAATATAAGGCATACTTTCCAGACAATAGAGGGAAGTGGAATAATAGTGTAATGAAAACAAACAATATAATAAAAGGAAGAAATACAGAAAAAGAAATAAAAAAGAAAAAGAAATTCATGGGCAAGGAGTTCTGGAAATCCCCTTTCAGGATCAAATTCTAAATTCATCCCTATCCCCACTGAGGTTGGGCGCCACCTGGTGGTGACTGTCTACTTTGGCTTAGAATTGACTGGGAGATTTCTGAGCGGAGTAACTGAGTGGGGACCCACTTCCTGCCTCCATTCCCTGCCATTTCACCTCAGTCCAGCCCTCTCCCACCGACACAGAAGGTGAGAACTGTAATCCATCTCCTGATTAAGAACAGGTGCTGGGCAGACAATGGGAGCCCGTCACCAAGTGTGTTAGAGCAAAATTCACGTTTGGGCCAGGATTTATTACATTTGAAAAGAATAAAAGCTGAAAATATTGAGCACTCAACTCAAAGAGTTGAAAAATGAACAGAATATGCCAAAGAAAGTAGAAGGAAGGAAATGATAAAGGTAAGTAAGGATTTAATGAATTAGAAAATAAACAATAAAGAAGGTTAACAAAATCTAAGATTTTTTTTAAGGTGAGTAAAATCAACATCTGGCACAGAAAAAGTATATACAATATTAAAAATTTTTAAATGAGGCGTAAATAAATAAATACATTTTTAAATATGTAAGTAATATTATGCCAATAACGTTTAAAATAGATTAAATGGACAACTTGCAAAAGATAATTTTATTACCTTTTTACCATTTAATCATTTTATTTGTTTTTACATATATCAAAATATATACAGAGCTATGCATGTATATGTGATCATAGACATGATTTTTTATGTGGTCTTATATTTGCTTGTCTATGTCTTGACTTACTCCTTCCCCTACATGCACACACATACCCAAAGATACCCTATGTGTATGATAGTATACATATTTACTATGAGTAAAACAAAAGCTATTTAGTTTTCTTCTCGTCATAAGAAGCTCTGGAGACACTCCTCTGCTGCTGGCAAGTATTCTGGCCTTTCTTTCCTGGTCTCAAGATGGCTGCTGCAGCTTCATGCACCAAGCCCATCTCCCCGTCAGGAAGCACAAGAAACGGAGATAAGACAATAGGTAGAATCCTACTTATGTCTCTTCAGCCAGAACTGTGTCACATAGCCATCCCTGGCTGGAAAGTGGCTAGGGAAAAGGGGATTGCGAATGGGCTTGTGTCAACAAATATACATTACCTGCCATACCATGTTCATAAGTTAATTTGTATCCTTCCATAATTTTCATCATGTTCCTATAATCCTATACAGACATATATACACACATATATTCATATACTCACAGTTATAATGAGGCAAGGAAGTACTAGGAGGATACACATGTATTCCTCGCTTCTTCCTTGTGTAGAAGCAGTCCTACCTCTTCCTGCTGATCGGGGTCAAGGTGGCAGCCTTGAGAATGTGCCTAGCAGAACTCCAGCTACAGGGAGTGTAACTGACCACGGGCCCCAGCTGCTGGCTCTGTAATCTGAGGCTGCACTTCCCAGAGGCTGCTCCTGCCAATGATAGGGCACTGCAGGGATACTATGGTGGGCCCTTCTTGAGAGACATGGGACTCCTCTGATGGCTGACTTTGGGTCAAGGGCTCCCCAGTGGCCTTGTTGGAATTTCCTAGGACTACACAGAAGTCTAGGACCCTCCCACCCAACCTTCGTTCCCTCTCCACTTCGTTCAGGGTCAGACTTGCATCACAGTCTGACCACTCTCCCAGCTTCAAATGACTCATTTTCTTTCCTAAGTTTTTGCTCCAATAAAATCCCTACACGTTTAATCCTGTCTTGGTGTCTGCTTCTCAGAGGACCCAGACTAACAGTCAATTACCCCTGTCAATATGGTGACTTACTTCTTGCCTGCTGGAGCCTGGACACAACTGTAACTTGTAGTGCACTGGGAACCCTGCTGAGTCCGCTGGCAAGAGTGCTCCCACTTTGGGGATCAGGACTTTCAACTGTACGAGATGAGACTCACAGGGGCAGGAAGCACAAAATCTACCAGTGGGATCACTCCTGCTTCCACTCCTTGGTTCTCAGACCCATTTGTTCTTCCTACTTGTGACACAGCATCATTTAGAGGTCTATGATTTAATACACACACTACGTGCTGGAAGGTGGCACCCCATTATCACAGAGTATTGCCACTGAGCTAGAGCATCAGCTGCAATTTTAGAAGACTGTTCCACCTTTCCAAGACACCAGCTGCTTCTGGATGGTATAGTATGTGATACAGAAATGGACCCCATTGGGGCCATCCCTGTGGCGTAGCAGTTAAGCGCGCGCACTCCGCTGCGGGCGGACGGGGTTCAGATCCTGGGCGCGCACCAATGCACCGCTTGTCAGGCCATGCTGTGGCGGCGTCCCATATAAAGTGGAGGAAGATGGGCACAGATGCTAGCCCAGGGCCAGTCTTCCTCAGCAAAAAGAGAAGGATTGGCATGGATGTTAGCTCAGGGCTGATCTTCCTCGCAAAGGAAAAAAAAAAAGAAAAGAAATGGATCCCATTACCAAGACCCCACTCCCACACTTCCTTCACTGTTAAGTGGGTCCCCTTGTCAGATACTAAGTTGTGTGGGTTTGCATGCCCATGGATAAGTATTCTGTAAGTTTCTAGATGATGGAGCCTAGATACAGGCTCTGCAGGTGAAAAAGGCAACCCTATACCTAAAACAGGTATCTAGTAGTCAGCCTTCAAAGTGGCCCCCAAAGATTCTCTCCTACTTGTACTGACATCCTTGTGCAGTCTCTTCTGTATTGAAAAGGGCTGACTTGTATAACCAATAGGATTTTGCAAAAATGACATGTGTGACTTCTGAGGCTATGTCATAAAAGGCATGTGGCTTCTACCTTGCCCTCTTTTGGATCACTTGCTCTGGGGGAAGCCAGCCACCGTGTATTAAGACACTTAGGAACCTTACGGACATGTCCATGTGGTGAGGAACTGAGGCCTCCTGCCAAAAGCCAGCATCCAACTGAAACCTCATGCAGACCCCTAGCCAGAACTACCCCACTGAGCAACTGCCAAATTCTTGACCTACGGAAATCACAAGAAGTGGGAAATGATTTTCTTGTATTAAGCCACTTATTTTTGAGGTGATTTATGAAGTATTAGATAAGTGAAATAATTCCCAAATCAGCCTAAAGTCTTGGGCATCATTACCCACCTGACTCCTGAACAAATCATCCTACTTCTTTTTCGACATGGAAGTCAAAATCATTCTAAGAAAGCATCTTTAATGAATTTGAGTATTCTTCATGAATCCTTCATGTCTGGACCATAAAGAAATTACAAAAGAAGGTAATTCAATATCCTGGATTACTGAATAAAAAATAGACATTCTTGGGGCCGGCCCAGTGGTGTAGTGGTTAAGTTTGTGCACTCCGCTTGGGCAACTCAGAGTTCATGGGTTCAGATCCCGGGCACAGACCTATACACCACTCATCAAGCCACGCTGTGGTGGTATCCCACATACAAGGTAGAGGAAGATTGGCACAGATGTTAGCTCAGGGCCAATCTTCTTCACCAAAAAAAAAAATATATGCATTCTTCCCATAGAGTTTTTCAAAATGTAAACATACTAAACCTACTAAAACTAACTACTGGAAAGATAACAATCACAGAGAGAAAAACTGATGCCGTTATTTGCCATCTTCCATCTTGTTTTATTCTTTGGATAAACCTAAGATTCTGTGGGCCACCTGAGGACTGCAAACACTATTGTCCTAGGAGATATCTGATACTTAAAAACTTTTTATGACGATATTAGTAGTGATATTAACAAATGTGATGTTTTGATATTGTGTAATAAAATATGATAACATTTGGAAAATCATCATAACTTAACAAACCATTATTTCCCAAATGACTAATGCATGATGTTACAAAATTATGCATGGGTAAAAGATGCATTAAAAGTGCATGACAGAACAATAGATTTTAGTGTAAAAACTATAAAAAGTTTATTAATATGGTTTTAGATTCCACATTGCAACCAATCTTTAACAAACTCTCACTTTTCAAGTTTTATGTAGCATCAAAGAAAAATATCCGCAATTATCTGAAAAGATTGAAAATATTCCTCTTTTTCCCAATTAAATACCTGAGTGAGGCCAGATTTTCATCATACAATTCAATCAAAACAACATATTGTAACAGATGGAATGCAGAAGCAGAGATGAGAACTAGCTGTCTTCTAGAAGCCAGACATGAGTGAGACCTGCAAAAATGTAAAACAATGTCACACTTTTCACTAATTACTTTTTGTTTTGAGAAATATGGTAATTTTCACAAAAATATGTTATGTTAATATGTAATGGTTTTATTCTTGTTACATTTAAATTAATTGTTTTGATGTTCTTATTTTTAATTCCTAATACAGTATACATTGATAGATTTAACCCACAAAAACAAAAGTTCTTTTGGGAATGGAGGGTCCTCAAAATTTTTAAGAGTGTAAAAGGGTCAGAAGACCAAAGAGTTTGAGAACTGCCTACTTTTTTACAACCCCTTGAAGTCGGAACAATCGTTATCATCCCCATTCTACAGATGAAGACACTAAAGTTTAGAGAAGTTAAGTAATTTGCTCAAAGTTATATAGAAGATGGCAAATAGCAGAGGCAAGACTCAACCCAGACTCCCTGGCTTAAGGGTTCTTCACTACTGCACTACTGCATATTACTGGGGTTCGGTCAGACAGTGCAGCTCTAGGTTGCCTTTATCATCACCCTCAATTTTGCCCACTCTTAGTGCACAGAGTCCCATCCTTGCTCTCCCAGGATTACTGAAGAAGTCAGCGTAATCCCTCCCAGGATAGGACCTCCATGAGTGGAAGCAGGTTGGTGATTGCCAAGGTCAGTACCATGCTGGGTACAGAGAGGAGTGGGAGAAGCAGTCAATTCTCACATACCGTCCAAGTTGTTCTAGGTATATGTCCAGATTCTCCCAGCTCTTAGTCTTGGTTTAACAATGAGGTTGACATTGGAAACAGTAATCTGATCTGAAACCAGGAGCTGATCAGGTTCTTCCTCCCTCGCTCTAGTTCTGCCCTACCCAATATGGTAGACTGTAGACACATGTAGCTATTTAAATTAAATTCAAATTAGTTAAAATGCAATAAATGAAATTTTCAGTTCCTCAGTCTCACTACCACATTTCAGGTGCTCAAGAGTCACGCACCATACAGGTATTGTGCAGATGCAGGGGTCTTTGGAACCCCATGTGGTCTAGTGAGGGACCTGCTGGTTCTGCAGTGAGTTGAACCTGGGCCATTAAACAATGATTATTCCCAAGATGGTGGTGATGGTGGTGGTGGTAGTGAGCGTAATGAAAGGTGCCAAGAACTAGCACCCGCCTTTGGAATCGACAAGTGCTGAGTTTCTCACAGTGCAGCCTATAGATTCTCTGTATCAGATTCCCAGGTGGGCCTCAGCCCTACTAAGCAAGAATCTCTGGGAGCAGGAGTCATGGAATCTGCCTTTTTGATAAGCTCCTCAAGTAATTCTTAAGTACCCCCAAAGTCTAGAAGAACCATGATAGATTAAAACTATGGTAGATTAAAGCTATGGTAACATTAAACACCCACACAAAAGAAGCAAGAAGCTTTGGCTCTCCAGCAAGCTTATAACTCTGAATGTCCTTGCATATTCCCATCCCCAATCCTCTACATTCAGCTCCAATCTTTGGGATTTTGGTCCCAGTATGCAGAGCCTCCAGGTGGGAAGATTCCCCAGCCTCTACAAGGCAACAGGATTCCCAGAGGTTGGGCATACAGCATGTTTCTTCTAGGAAGGGCCTAGGGCCTCACAGGCCTATTAGGGAGAAGGACCAAGTTCCCACTGGACTCCTGTCCCCTGTGGCTACACTAACACATGCCAAGCCCAGCACCAATCCACATTCTGGCCAGGGAGACTTGGCTTTCTCCCATCAGCATTGGGATTTATCATTTCCCAGAACCAAAAACCCTTAAATCTTTCCACGTCCTCTGTAGAGGTACTGACATGGGGCCTCAGCCCTCTCCTGGATTAGTGTTTGCTAGGCTGAGGCCGAGATTTTAAAGAATTTCAGTGGAAAGTCGGTAAGAATCCAATTGTCCGAGGCTCTCCTTTCATTTTCCTTTTTGTTAAGTCTCCTTAGGAATTCTTTGGGGTGTAAACTCCAAGTGGGAGTGACTCAACCAGGTGTATGTTCCCTCTCCCTTAGGAGATGGGCAGGAGACTTGAATGTGGTTCTGAGTGGATGGGGAATCGCATCAATCAGTGTGAGTGGAAAAAAAAAGTTTACGCAGATGGCAAGCTTAGAAGACTCACAGAATTTTCTGAAATTTTCTTCAAAGCGTGCATTTGGGTATTCTCATTTCACAGGATCTTTGCTGCAACATGACTTTCCTTGGCTCGGGATACAGGGTTACAGAGGCCCTTGCTGGGCCCCAGCCAAGGAAGTCAGATCAGCAGAAGTACTGTGTAAGAACACAGTGTCACTTAGAGCACGGGCCTGAAAAAGAGTTCCCAAGGGCAGTCCTATTGCTGGGTTCCAAGCTACGGCCAGGCCAGATCGGGAAGTTCATGACGAGAGAAGACGGAAGACGCTGAACCTCACGGGACCAGGTGACTATAATGCAGGCTGAATATTCTGTAAGCCAAGGCAAGGCTCACACGGGCAGAACTGCTGCTGGGCTCCTGGCCAAGCCCAGCTTCTCGCTGACACTGCCCAGGAAAGCCGTGAATCCTTTCTTCCTGCGAGGACGTGGCCAATTAGGCGTTTATGAAGCACTTGGTGTGTGTAGAGGAGCACGCGTGGTTCTTCAGGAGTGGGGAGTAGGAAATAAATGAAACAGTTCTCTGCCATGAAAGATGTCTATGTTTGATTAGAAGTCAAAAGTGTGGCCATAAGGGAAAAAAATAAGCAAACATAAAATGATGTATTAATGTGGTATGAACACATTAATGTGGTTTAAGGAAAGGCAAAAACAATTTTTTAATGGTGATTATACTTTAAAAGAGGATGATTAAGATCAACACTCTAAAAATTAATTCTTGGCTAACTTGCAAGCTGGGAGCTGGCAAGAGGGGTGTGTGTGTGCATGTGTGTGTGTGTGTGTGTGTGTGTGTGTGTACGCACACATCTCAGAAGCATGAAATCTGACAGCTGAGACACGTCCCTCTCTCCCTCTCTCCTCAGGGTTCATTTCCTTATTATAGATTTTTTTTCTTCCCCTCCCACTCTCTTTCTCCCCTCTCCCTTCATTCTTCTCTTTCCTGTGCCTACTCAGTGGCCTGTGACTTCACTGATAAAAGAGATTGGAAACAGATATTGTCTCCTGACTCTGAATTCTTTCATTGCCCTGCATCTTTCTGCTCCTTCCAATCCTCTACCAAGCCAAACCTCAGCCGTACATCTTGCTCCAATTGTTTGGGATTATTTCCCAGTGTGCAGTGAGGAGAATTCTAGTGCCAGCAATTCCATGCCATTTCTGGATGCGAATAAGTTGGCAGCCAAAGAAATGCAGGCCAATACAACCAAACCTTCCAGGGAGCCGCCACTCTTGGATCACTCCACAGCTCCTACTCACACTTCACCCCTTACTCTTGTTTTCTTCTTCTTTACAATAGCAACAAGTTGTATGTGGATTCCAAGCACAGGCCTGGTGAAGTGTGTTGAGGCCCCTGTCCCTCCTTCTTCCCTGAACCTTTTGCTTCTCCCCAGAACCTCCCTGGCTGGGATGGAGGTGGTTGTTCTTGTGTGAATGAGAGTAAAAGGCAGGTCCAATGTGACCCAGTCTCGGTCAATGGTTTAGAGGGTCTACTCGTCCCTTGGTCTATGTCAGTTAGACCCTATCACAGGGCCTTACTTAGAATCCCTGCTCCTGTTCCCAGTCCATAAATACTAGTCTATCGGTTGTTTGGTGTGGATGCCAATAATTAGCCTTGAGAAAAAGAAGCCCTCATCTCCCAACGCTTGCCAACTTCCGGGAGCATCTGAGAAGTTGTGAAATGTCAGTGGTTATTGTGTCACTGTTGTTAGAGTCTGGGCAGGTAGGTCCACTTGGCCATACTTCCCGGTGCTAATGACGTCAAGGATTCAGTCGCCAAAAGGCCAGCAGGCTTTGCACAAAGAAAAATGTGCTGTGTGGCCCTGACACCCCCATCCTCAGTCAACGGCTGCAGAGTGTGGCCTCAGTCTGGCTGTGGCAGAGTGTAGGCTGGTTTAGGTCATATTCATCCTGGGAGACTTCAAAGGAAACGTCCCACCAAGGCTATCAGCAGCAACAGGAAAAATAAGAGCTAGTGCATTAACATCATAACTGTTTCCTCCTCTTTTCTCTCCAAGCCCTAGCTCTTCACCCACAGATGAGACCCACATCAATGTTACCCCAATCCCTTGGGCAAATGCTCGTTTATTAATTTTCTTACATACATCTGCTTGTTTAAATGGGACCAGGGACAAAAAGCTGCTCCCACGCATACCCACACATAGGCTGTGGGACCTTGGGCAGCTTACGGAGCCTCTCTGAGCCCAAGCTGTCATCCATAAAATGACAAGACTATCCACGTCACAGTCCTACATTGTGACAATCAAGTTAGATACAGGGTGCAAAAGCGCAATGTCAATTGTAAATTGATGTGAAACTGCCGTCATGGTTTCTCAAGTGGATTCTTGCTCCAGAAGGGAAAAGAAGCTCTCTTCAAATGCTTCCTGCTCAGCTTGAAAACTATCCTCTCCAATCCGTGGGGATCAGATTAGCTTGAAAGAGGGCATTGCTGGTGCTTCTAGCCCAGATGTATGCATAATCATTATAATTATCTGGATAAGAACCTACTGAGTCGAAGTCATCAGGAGTGGGCTAGGTGTATATCCTTTTTTAAACTCCTCAGGTAATTCCAAGGGTTAGCCAGGTAGAGAAGCACTGGGCCAGCCTCTCAATAATCCCACACCCCTTAGCCCAGGGCAGAGTTTCTCCAACTTTCCTGATGATGATAATCACTTGTGGTACTTGCTGAAAATACAAATTCCCACACTTCATCAAATCTTAGGGGAAGCAGCCTAGAAAGTAGGTGAATTTATCATCTAGAAGTTGGGAAACAATGCCTAATGTTTCTCAAATGTTTAATGTGCCTAAGAATTACCTGAGAACCTTGTTTTTACAAAATGAAAATGGCCAGGCATGCGCACCCTAACTCTAGAAATTTTTATTTGGGAAATCTAGGCTGAGCTCTGGGATTTTCACTTTTAATTAGCACCCTCAGTTGATCCCCAAGTCTGCTACTCCATGGGAAATGCTGTCTCAAACCTCTGGAATGACCCCAGAGAATGGAGAATGAATGTTAGGTATGCCAGCTCCAGCTCCCATGCCTGGACTGGACACTCTTACTTGAACTTCCTGGTGGCTGTTGAGGAGGGTTGACTATTTCTGAGAAGGGACAATCCTGAGCTGTTCCAAGTCTTGGCAGTGAAAGCTTTAAAGTGGGGCACATGGCAGAAGGTGCAGAGACACGCCAAAAAAACTAGTGTCCAGGGAAGCTGCATTCCTAGGGTTGCTTCCTGAGGCTCCACAATCTTTAAGCTGTAAGCCGACTCACATGTGCAGCTGACACAAGGAAGAGCTCTCTTGCCCTGGCACTGTGAATGTCTACAAGAGCCTGGCCAACTGTCAACACACCTGGGAAGCTAAGTGGGTTTTCCTTTGGCATCAATCCTCTCCGTTCCCTCTCTGCCACCATCTTGGATCCCATGACCACAGTGCCTGCAGACTCATCACCCAAAGTCCACAATGGACAGGGACTTCTCAGGGCACGTGATGAAGTCCTTGCTCAACAGTATTTGTGTCCTCAAACAAGGAGGCATAGGTTATACAAAATGTGATGGGTAGGGGCATTTTCTTCCTTTCTCTAAGTTCTTATCAGCACACAAACGAGAATTTCTGCCTTCTCCAATATCTTGAAGAAAAAACTGCTACTTCCTTGCCACCTCTCATTGGCTTCCCCCTAAGAGATAACAGAGGGTCAGTTTACCATTGTGGGAGGGGGATTCTTGAGGGGCTTCTGCCCTCAGCTGGAGGCATCTATCCAACCAGTAGCTTTACCCCTGTTACTCTGCATCCTGGATGTCCTGTGGCTTGTCTTTTTAATGATATGACTTAAGGTATGGATCCAGAAAAACAGTAAGGAAAAGCTTGCTTCAAAAAGCAAGAGGGCTGGGCGGCCCCATGGCTTAGCGGTTAAGTGCGCACTCCGCTACTGGTGGCCCGGGTTCGGATCCCGGGCGCACACCAACGCACCGCTTCTCCAGCCATGCTGAGGCCGTGTCCCACATACAGCAACTAGAAGGATGTGCAACTATGACATACAACTATCTCCTGGGGCTTTGGGGAAAAAAAAGAGGAAGATTGGCAATAGATGTTAGCTCAGAGAAGGTCTTCTGCAGCAAAAAGAGGAGGATTAGCATGGATGTTAGCTCAGGGCTGATCTTCCTCACAAAAAAAAAAAAAAATACAAGGGCCTGAGGATTCACTATTTGTCCATAAAAGATGAAGGGGTAATCTTATTTTTGCACTCCCACATCCCATCTGCTTTAATATTTCTTAAGAAACCAAAAGCAACTAAAAGTGTTGTGACTAACGTAGACGATGACTCTCTGAGCCCAGGGAGCCAGCCCTTCCTAAGATGCTGATGGACAGACTGACCGACTGGCTGACCAACTAGAGAGACTCCCAGATGAACTCACATCCCATCTATATTGACTCTTACAGTTGGTTTTTCATAGTCACCAACTAAAGGTTTTTTTAAGTGGAGGAAGGTGCCTTCTGGTAAAATCTGCAGATTGAACACAGCCATCTACTTTCTCTTCCTCCCAAAATACCACTAAAAATGCTAGTAAAGAGATTTTTTCTTAAGACATAAATCTAAAAGGCTGGTACTCCATAAGAGGAGGCACTAAGAGCAAAGTTTTGGGAGACAGAAAACACACAAATGTATTCTTCAAGCCAGAAAGCTAAGAAGCAATTTAATTCGCCCCAAGAAATTCTCAAGAGAGTTAGAAATTTATAGCAACAGGTACCTCTAGAAGTAAGGGCTGAACAGGGTAGCTGAAATAAATAGGATTTGGTTGAAAGCCTGTATTTCAGAGTCAGACCCCCAAAGCCTCTCTCAGGACAGTCATCTTATACAATTTGCTGCTTTTCTCCTGACAAATATTATAGACCTCTGTGACACTTTAAACAATGTACATTTATTACTTGTTTTCTTTTTGCTGTGAAAGGAGGCAAGGAAGGTGGGAAGAAGGGATTCTCCACTGATGAGCATGTTGAGAGCCAATTTCCCCCTCTTCCTCTCCTGTCTGGATCTGGCCTTTTTAAGTCCAGCACACTGTCAGCTCAAGATCCCAAACAAACTCCGCTGCAGCGTGAGGAAATTTCCCGGCGAGAACAGATGAGAGCTGTCGCACATTACTCAGTAGCTTGGCTTCAGCTTAAAGCATTTAAACAGGTCCATCCAAGTACTCCCTGTCTTCCTCCCTTCTGCCAGGCCACATGCCCCACAGGGGGTCCTGACCCTCAAGGCTACTGTCCCACTGGTCAGCACAGGTGACTTCCATGCCCTGCCAAGGCTGAGGTCATTCCTTTAGCTCCACCTTGGTCTTGGGGAAGACAACCCTTTCCCATCCTGGCCCAGGCCTCCTTGTTAAAATCGAAGCCTGACAAGTCACATTCCTCACCACCTACACACTGGAAGCCCATTTTTCTCAATCGTTTCTGCTTGCTCTTACCAAGTCTCCTCCTGCCTGGAGTCCACCCAACCTCTCCGTTGTCAGGAAGCTCATTCTGGATTAGATATATGCTCATCCTTTCTAGGCATTTTTTCTTCTGCAAAATAGCTTCTTCCCAGCTCTGCCTCAGGCCAGCCCTAGCATGCCACGTCCTGTTTGGGGTTCTTCTGCTCCAAAACTCTCAAATCTCTCCATTTTCAAGATGAAGACAAGATCTGGCTCTGGGAAACCTGGTGGACTAAAATAATGACTCTTTAAACTCTTAGGATCCTGTCTCATTTGCATTATAATGCATAAACCTCTGGTAGCTTGCCGAAACCCTAGTCACCATCTTTAGGACAAGAGGAATTTCTAAAAGCATAGTTAGGTTCTAGAAGCATAGTTACCTGAAATAGGAACTTTGTGTTAATTTTGTTTATGGGGATTCTAATCTCTCTGGATGCTTCTCCCCGGGAAATCACGGATTCTAGTCTCACATCGGGGACTCTAGTATACACTCTACCAGAGCACATACAAAATATGGTAAAGATCACTAATCCACATCTATTTTTCATATTCTTAGCCCTGTAGCAGCCTATTGGAAATGCTTTCCTGCAGCACTGTGCAGTCGTTCAGACTGTATGCTCTGAGGCGTTGAATCCTGACTCAGCTGTGTGACCTTAAGCAATTTACTTAAATTCTCAGTTTACTCATCTGGGGATAATAATAGTACTTGTCTTACGCATTTTTTATTGGTTAATATATGTATATACTTAGAATGGTGCCTGGCACACAGCAAATGTTCAATAAATACTATTATCATTAGCCCATCCTGTCCTTCAAGGAGGACCCAGCCCGCCCCCAAGTTCCCCACTCCCTCCCCTGCTGACCACTGTGCCTAGTGCACATCACCTGCGGTGTCCCCGCACTGAACAGCAGCCTCCTGAAGACAAGAGCTGTATCTTAATCATCTTTACATTCTCCAGTGTCTGGCGCAGAGCTCAGCATTTTGCAGGCATGCAACAACTCTTTGTAGAATTAATATCTCTTAGAAGAGAGGGAATACCAGGCAGTCCTGAACTACTCAGCAGAAGGCTTAACTACCTTGATTTTCAGAGACCTAAGAGGAGGTTATCCCTCTGGCCACACCATCTGTGGCACATGGGCGATTTCCTCAAATGATTTTAACTTCTTCCCCGGCTTTATGGAGGAGTGGTGAAACATCTGCAGGCAAGCTGGGTGCTGGAAGAGGAGGGGAGGGAGGTAATCGAGTCAACATGGCTCATCCCAATCAGCAAGGCGGCCAGTTCCATTGCTTTGTGGTCTGTGATCTTTTCAAGATGTCATTTGTCAAGACTTTCCCAGCAAGTGCACTCTGCCTCCCCTAAACCTCCCTTAGCATTGTTGTACCACCCTGGAGTCTGTTGACCACAGAGTTTTGTTTACAAATACTATGGCAACCTCAGGAGCTCTGGCAAATCTAAAATATCTTGCCAGCAAAAAAGCACAAGGCTGGAACCATCAAAGCCCTCCAGACTCCCAGCCTTATTGATAGGACTTAAAGACATCTGTTTTATGTTCCTGAGCAAACATTGCACCATGATTTTCAGGGCATTTTTCCTCTTTCAAAGGTCTCATATCCCTATCCTAAGAGACATTTAAACAACCCATTCTTCTTGCCAGTAATTGCATTCACTTTATCTCCAGAGCCTCGCTGAAGGGATTTTCAACTTTCTTTTTGATGTTCTGATTTTAATGGGACAGTACATCAAATGTGATTTTTCATTGTCCTTATCTCCTTAATTTATAAGCTACCCAATCTATGGTATTTTGTTGTAGCAGCCCAAATGAGCTAAGACAGGGCACCAAAGAAGAAAAAGAGAACAAACAACAGACGAGACAAATAGCTAACACAGAGCAAAGGGAAGATTTAAACTCAACTATATCAATAGTTATATTAAATGTAAATAGCCTAAATACTCTAATTAAAAGGATTAGGAAAAAAAAAAAAACATGCTGCCTACCATAAACCTACTTTAAATATAAGAAACAAAGAGGTTAAAAGTAAAAGGATGGTGGGACTGGCCTGGTGGCATAGTGGTTAAGTGCGTGTGCGCTTAACCACTTCAGCAGCCCAGGGTTCACAGGTTCAGATCCCAAGTGCGGACCTATGCACCGTTTATCAAGTCATGCTGTGATGGGCATCCCACATATAAAGTAGAGGAAGATGGACACACATGTTAACTCAGAGCCAATCTCCCTCAGCAAAAAGAGGAGGATTGGCAACAGATGTTAGCTCAGGGCTGATCTTCCTCACCAAAAAAAAAGTAAAAGGATGGTGTGGTCTCCCAAAGATATTCGTGTCCTAATCCCTGGAATTTGTGAATATGTTACCTTACTTGGCAAAGGGGATCTTGCAGATTTGATTAAGTTGAGGATCTTGAGATGAGATTATCCAGGTGGGCCCAATGTAATCACAAGGGTCCTCATAGGAGAGAAGCAGGAGGGTCAGAGTCAGAGACAGCCATGTGACAATGGAAGCAGAGATAATTAAGGGGATGTAATGACACATGCTTTTGGTTTTAAAGACAGAGGAAGGGGCCACGACCCAAGACATCTGGAAGCTAGAAAAGGCAAGGAAATGGATTCTTCCTGAGACCCTTCAGAAGGAACAAACCCTGATGACACCTTGACTTTAGCCCAGTGAGATTGATTTTGGACTTCTGACCTCCAGAATTTTAAGATAATAAATTTGTGTTGTTTTAAGCCACAAAGTTTGTACTAATTTGTTACAGCAGCAAAAGAAAACTAATACAGATTGAAAAAGATATGCCATGTTAGCACTAATCAAAATAAAGCTAGTGTGTTGGGCTGGCCCTGTGGCTTAGCAGTTGGGTGAGCGCGCTCTGCTGCTGGCGGCCCGGGGTTCAGATCCCAGGTGTGCACCGACACACCGCTTCTCTGGCCATGCTGAGGCCACGTCCCACCTACAGCAACTAGAAGGATGTGCAGCTATGACATACAACTATCTACTGGGGCTTTGGGGAAAATTAAATAAATAAAATTATTAAAAAAAATAAAAATTAAAAAATAAAGCTAGTGTGGCTATTTCAATATGAGATAGTAGATTTTAGAGTAAAGAATATTGCCAGGGATAGACAAGCTCATTACATAATGATAAAGGAGTCAATTCTTCTAGAGGACATAACAACTCCAAAAGTGTATGTATTTAATAACAGAGCTTCCAAATGCATGAAACAAAAACTGATGGAACTTCAGGAGAATTTTTCCAAATCCATAATTATAATTGCAGGTTTCAATGTCTGTTTTTTGATAATTGATTTTAAAAAGTAGACAGAAAATCAGTTAAGACCTAGACATCTTGAACAATACTATCTGTCCACTTGACCTAATTGATATTTCTAGAATATTCCACACAACAACAGAATACACATTCTTTTCAAGTGCACACAGAACATAGACCATATTCCGGGCAAATCTTTGTCAATTTAAGAGGATTCATATCACACAAAATATTTCTCTGACCACAATGGAATTAAATCAGAAATCAGTAATAGCAAGATATCTGGAAAATCCCCCAAATATTTGGAAACTAAATAATATATTTATTTTTTGACAGCTTTCTTTAGGTATAATTGATAAAAATTGTATATATCTAAGGCATGTAAATAATACATTTCTAAATAACCCATAGGTCAAAAAAGAAATCAAAGAGAAATTAGAAAGTATTTTAAATTGAAAAAAGAAAACATCAAAATGTGTGGGGTGCAGCTAAAGTAGTACTTAGAGATAAATGTATAGCAGTAACTACGTATCCATATTAGAAAGAAGAAAGTTCTATAATCAATGACTTCAGCTTCTACCTTAAGAAATTAAAAAAAGAAAAAGAAATTAAGCCCAGGAATTAAAGTAAAGCAGAAGGAAGGAAGGAAGTAATAAATGTCAGAGCAAAAAAAATCAATGAGTAGTAAACAGAAAAACAATAGAGAAATTGATGAAACCAAAAGCTGCTTGCTTGAGAAGATCAATAAAATTGAAGAACTTCTAGGCAGAATTATCAGGAATAAACCAGAGAAAACAAAAATTAATAATATAAGGAATGACAGAGGTGAGTGCACCTTAAAGTCTACAGGTATTAAAAGAACAATAAGGAAATATTATGAGCAACTTTATGCCAATAAATTTAATAACATAAAATGGACCAATTCTTTGAAAGATACAAACTAATAAAATTCACCCAACATAAATGAATCTGAAAATAATTATGCTGAGTGAAAGAAGCCAGACAAAACAGAGTACATGTGTATGATTCCATTTATATAAATTTCTAGAAGAAGAAAACAAATCTAATATGAGAGAAAGCACATCAGTGGTTGCCTGGGAAGGGGTGGGTGGCAGGGGGCAGGAAGAGGGGAAACGGATGGATTACAAAAGGCCAAGAGGAAACTTTTGGAGGTGATGAATATGCTTATTATCTTCATTGTAGCGATTTCATGGGTGTACATATGTCTAGACTTATCAAATTGCACACTTTAAGTATGTGCACTTTATATTATGTCAATTGGCAAACCAGTTTTATCAGTAAAACTGGATTTTTGTTTGTTTTTTCAATTTGAAAAAATTCTATAAATCTCAACTCAATCTACCTGTTTTTAAAGTTTGAATTTGAAAGACCAACCAGCTATATTAAAAACGAGCCACTTGAAACAGGAAGGTATGTGCCTATCCCACGCGTATTTACTTGCAGTACACAGAGTTCTGTTCCGAAGAGAAAACAAGGAGGAAAGCTGTAATGGAGAGAGAGGGAGGGTCTGGGCAGCATGCCTTGCTGGAAGCTACCAGAAGTGCTACCAACACAAAAAACCGCCTCACTTGCCCACCCTCTCCCCAGGCAATGCACAGGGTACAAAGTAAGTGAAATCAATTTTCTTTACTCCTGGCCTGACATAAATATTCACTGGCCTGAAGCAGGAGAGCCTGTTCCAGCTAGCTCGCTAGTTACACCATCCTGGCCAGGCCACACGCTCGGCAAGCTCTTTTCCAAGTCGCTGTGTCCTGGCTAAGCCCCCAAGGGCATTGCTCAGGACCTTACTATAGGCAGGCCAAAGATTTGCATTTTTTTAGCTGGGGGACTCCACTGAGGGGATCAGTTCTGGTGTCTGGAGCACACACTGTTTTGTTTGATCTATTAAGGCAAGTGATGTTGTAACTCATTTGCAACTGATTTGATTTTACTCCAAAGGTATTTCCCTCCAGCCTAGACTTGGCTTAGATGTCCTGCAAATCAGTAGAATTGTATGTGGGTAAAAAGTAAAGAGGTCCGATGGGCAAGGAGAAAAGAACTCAAGGTCTCTCTGCATCGGAGTATTTTAATTACTTTAGAAGTCACGCCTCCCTCCATTCTGGTCAGCGGTGGTTTCCTTCCACGGGGGTGGGGAACGGAGCTGCTGAGAATGCTGCTGGGGCTTTCAGAAATGCCACTGCAGTTGCCAGTGGCAATCCTTTATTGTGCAATGCCCTTTCTCAGGAGGATGAATACAAGCTGTACATTCCGAGTGTCAGTCACTCAGCAACCACCGGTCTCATTAACTAGAAACTAAAAGGACTCCGAGGAAAAATAAATGTGACTGAATCTGGAGTTCAGGGGAGAAGGGAGCAAGGGAAAGAAACTTCCTGTACGTGGGGGCCACTTCCAGGCAAAAAACCTGAAGCCCAGTATAGTACATTTCCCTTCCTCTCAAGGGCAAAGGCCAGTTTAAACTCAGTCTCTTTGTCAACCTGTTTTTTCAGTTAAACTCCTTGTTTGGGAACCCCGGGCGGGAAGACTTGCCACAGGTAAAGGTCTCCTCTGCTGGACGGGACAGCACTTGTTTCTCTTAGAACGGAAGACGCATCTGTGGAAAGAATGGCGCACCAGGGCTTTTCCAATCTAGATCTGCCTTGTAGGGGAGGAAAAATCATTTTCCCTCTGTTCTTCCAAGTTCTTAGAGGAGACCCCTGTAATAAAAGAGAGATTAACAAGAGAAAAACCAACAGAAGCTTATTAACATGTATACCTTGTGTACTTCTGGGAGGTATTCAGGGAAAACCAGTAATTCAAAGAGGTGGTTTTAGAATTTAGGATTAAATACCATCCTAATAGGGAAACGGGAGAGGGGATGTAGGCCCCTTAGGGGAGGGTAAATGATTTTTGAGAAAGATGAATGGGCCCTTAGAAGAGTAGATGGGAGGTATGATAGCTTGCGACAGTTTGTCTGGGTGTGGTATTGACTTCTTGTGTCCTCTCCTGTGATAAGAGTCAATTGTCCCTGGTTGATGAAACTCCTGGGTTGGGGATTGATGACAACTGAGTTCCTTTTGGAGGATGTCTTCTGGTAGATAGGGGAGATCAAAGAAACCACCTTCCTGCATTTACCGTTTTTCAGATGCCTACAGCTTAAAATAATCAATATACCAAAGCAGTATATTTTGGGGTGGCATGTCCTGAACTCCTACAGTCACATTTTGCAGAGTCACCTTCTGCTGCCCTTCTGCCTCAGATTAGTTGTGAAACCACATGCAAGTCGCTTTACCTCCCTGGGACTCTGTTTCTCCATCTACAAACGAGAAGATTGCACTCCAGTTTTCAAGCTTTAAGGTTCTATAATCAAAGATTTAATAATAAAATCCACTCCTGGTTACTGTCTTGAACTCTGAGGTCTTAGGAAATCAGTCAGAATTCAGCAGATAATAAAAATGTCTGCTAAAGAGAGCCATTCTACTTCTATTTGTTTTTGCTGCATTTTACCTTTTGTGCAATATACTTGGCACATACTGACAAATGAAACAATCGATCTGACCTACAAGGAGCCAAAATTGTAAGACCATAAATGATTTAATATGAAAAACTTTTCTTGGCCCTGTGCCCAAAAAACTCCTTTCTATGTATAGCAATCAGGTCACCTTTGAGATTTCTCTTAGTAGAAAGAAACAAATTCCTATTTTGAATGTTTCGTGCAGCACCCAGTATTTGGCCCTACAGAGATTATCTTAAAGTTTATTATCATTGCTTTGATTTATCTGGTCTTAATTCCTTCTAATAACATAAGCCAAATATCACATAGCAAAACGTCACTTATCCAGGGCATGGAGGTTCTATCAGTGAATGTTATCAGTTGCACACTGTAGAACCAGCTCTGAAGAGGAATGTCTTTCTTTAAGGATATCACTGTGGGAGGGATTTTTCACCTGTGACCTTGTGATCAGGGATATTATCCAAATTATACCACCAGACTTCTGCTGCTGCTACCTGGGTAAACCAAATCAGTAGAACATCAGTTGACCTTTTCTTTTTTATTTATTTTTTTCCTGTTTTATTGAGATATAATTGACATATAACATTATCTAAGTTTGAGATGTACAACATAGTGATTTGATATATGTATAGATAGTGAAATGATTATCACAATAAACTTAGTTAACATCCCTCACCTCACAGTTACAGTTTTTTTTCTTGTGATGAGAAGTTTTAAGGTCTACCCTCTTAGCCACATTCAAATAAACAATACAGCATTGTTAACTATAGTCATCATGTTGCATCTTACATTCCCAGAATTAATTAATCTTATAACTGGAAGTTTGTACTTTTTGAGCACCTTCACCCAATTCCCCCACACTCCAACTCCCCACCTCTGGTAACCACCAATCTGTTCTCTGTTTCTATGAGTTTGGTTTTTTCAGATTCCACATATAAGGGAGAACATACAGTGTTTGTCTTTCTCTGTCTGACTTATTTCATTTAGCATAATGCCCTCAGGGTCTATCCATATTGTCACAAATGGCAGAATTTCCTGCTTTTTTATGGCTGAATAATATTTCATTGCACACACATGCCACATTTTCTTTATCCATTTATTCATTGATGGACACCTAGGTTGTTTCCATGTCTTGGCTATTGTAAATAATGGTGTAATGAAAATGGGAGTGCAGCTATCTCTTCAGGATAGTGATTTTGTTTCCTTAGGAAATATACCCAGAAGTGGGATTGCTGGATCATATGGTAGCTCTATTTTTAATTTTTTGGGAACCATACTGTTTTCCATAGTGGCTGCACCAATGTACATTCCCACCAACGTATATGCTTGATGATGAGAACTATCACTATGGATAGAATACGTTGTGACATGAAGCACGTAGAGTGATTGGCAGTAGTGACATGCAGGAGGAGGCAGGAAGCATGTGTGACAGATTGCTCTGCTGCCATAATCACACACTCGACCCACTTCTGATTTCAGCTGTAGCTGCAGAGGACAGTTCTGGAGGGCTCAGACTCACCTTACACTGGTGGTGCCTCACTTCATGCCTACTGCACAGTCTTTTTGCATTAGAGTCTTTCTGCATTCTGCCAGGGCCTTCATAGGACAGGCAAGTGCAGTCTGTAAGAGCGGGAAGCTTATGCCCCCTGGGGCAACCTTCAGTCAATTCAGCACAGGGTGCAGTGGGGTGGATAAATACTCCAGCAGGCCCATCTTCAGGCAGACAGTCTGACAGGCATTCTGTATGCTTCTCAGGGGGTCCCAGTAGAATCAAGCACTGCTGTCCACAGCAGCAACTGTGAGAATGCATCCTTATGTTGGCTTTTCCTCCTTCCCTGTGTCACTGTCCCCACTCCCTCATTCCTGCTCCCTAAGCAAGGTTTACCCAAAGACTACTCAAGTGCATGGGTCAGGCTCCACCTTAGGGGGAGCCCAAACAAAGACAACCTGCCTCAGGAATTGAATCCGTCAACCAGGAACTCTGCCACAGAACTTGGCCTGCATCAAGCACCAGAGGAGTGAAAGAGAGAAGAAAAGGGATGTTAGAACTGCCCTGAGAAGTGGGAGTCAAAGTTAGATACTAAGGAAATGGGCAGGGGACCAGGAGAGAGCAATGTGGCAACAAACCTAGGGCATTCAGACTTAGTTCTTGTAGACAGCAGGCACCTGAGCTGGGGCGGAACTCAATGGGCTAGATATGACTGTGACATTACGTGTAGCCATTTAAAGGTGCTGCCCAGCATTGGACAGTGGAACCAAGCACTTATTGAAGAAAGAGGACAGTCTCCCTTAGGCTAACATTACCTCAACTCTCAGGAACTTGTCTGGGGAATCAGGTGGCCAGTCCAGGGCAAGGGGGGCAGGTCATGGGACAGTCAGCAAGGTGGAGGAAATCAGGTGTGAGACAGAGCAGACTTGGCCATAAATGGCCGGTATAAGGGATAGCTGAGGATGAAGGAATGCAGAGCCAACAGGAAAGGCACAAAGATGAAAGATCAGAGACAGCCTCAAGAGAAGATAACACAGACACTGGAAAAATCATTGTGAGCATCACTTCCTTGGTGACTTTGAACAACCAATTGAAATGTATCACAGACCCTGTGGACTGCTCCCTCTTGGTGGAGCTCTGTTAAATAGGTTTTTCTCATGAATGACAGGTTTGATTTCCATAAAGACAGGCTCCTAAATTCATCTCTCAACCCATACTTTTGCATCAGAGAGGAAATTCTTGTCTCCCAGCCTGACTTGGATCTCCAGTGGCATACCCATGCCCCCAGCAATGTTATATCTAACTTGATCTCCAAACTCCAGGCTCTCTTCTCCTTCAGGTGAAGCCTCCTAGCTTCCACCTGCATGCCTAGTCCTGCTCTAGGCTGGACTACTTCTGGCCTCAGGCAGAAAGGTTTTAAAGAGATTTAGCTCAGGAAATTGCATTGCCCCACCCAAGCCCATAAGCAGATCCATGTTTTGTGGGAGTTTTGAAGTGTATACAATTTCAGGAGTTCTATTTAGGAAAAATAATACAAAATAATGAATACAAAATTAGGTACAGGGCCTGGGAAGGGGCCTGAGCAGGTTAAAATGCCTGAGACTTAGTCTTCATTAACTTCGTGATAAGTCTACCACTGCTCAAGCAGAAAACATAACAGTTTCAATTTCTCTCTTTTCTTCATCCCCATATAGAATCCATCTGTAAGTCCTGTGACTCTATATCCAAAGTGTATCCCATTTATGCTCACAATTCTGTATTTGTACTGCTACTTTCTAGTTCAAGCTGCAGGCATTTCTCCACCTCCTCGCTGGTCCTCTGGCTACCACTTTTGTTCTCCATAGTTCATTTTCTACACAGACAATTCTTTAAAAAAAATAAATAAATTTGAAATGTCACTCACTTACTTAAAACCCTCCAAAATTTTTCAATTGCTCTTAAAATGCGATCTAAATCCATTACTCCAGCCAACAAGGCCCTCTATCACTGACCCTTGCTTATCTCTCCAACTCATTTTGTTCCACTCTCTCTCTTCATTTTCTCTCTCCCCTCCTTGGTCTCTTTTCTGTTCCTTTTTCCCCATGCTGTTCCACCTGTCTGGAATGCTCTGACCCGTGTCTGACTGCTTCTTGTCACTCAGGTATCAACTCCAATATCTCCTCTGGTATTAGTTTTCTGTTGCTGCTGTAACAAATGACCACAACTTAGTGGTTTAAACAACACAAACACACAAAAGGATTATAGTTCTAGAAGTCAGAAGCCCAAACTAGGTCTCACTGGGCTAGAATCAAGGTGTTGGCAGGACTGTGTTCCTTCCAGAGGCTCTAGGGGAGAACACATTTCCTTGACTTTTCCAGCTTCTAGAAGTCTCTCTCGTCCTTTGAGTCATGGCCTCCTTCCCTCCATCTTCAAAACTGGCAATGGTGATTCAAGTCCTTCTTCTATGGTATCACTCTGACCTTGTCTGCTTTCCTCTTTCCCTTTTAGGACCTTTGTGATTACATTGGGTTCATGCAGATAATCTAGGACAATCTCCCTATCTTAAGGCCATCTGCAAGCTTAATTCCTCTTTGCCATTTAAGGTAACATAGTCACAGGTTCTGGGTATTAGGACAGGGACATCTTGGGGCATCCTTATCCTGTGTACCACATGTCCTCAGGCTCCCAAACCACTTGACCTAATGTAGCCAGCAGTCCTCACCACTGCCCCAGTCACTCTCGATTCTCTTCAGATCACCTACCATTTTCTGAAATAATTACATCCAATTTTTTGCTTGCCTCCTCTTAGAAGGTGAGCTCCACGTGGGCAGGGCCTTTTCAGGTTCATCACTTCTGTGCCAGAGTGCTTAGCTCAGCATATAATAGGGACTCCATAAGTACAGATTGAATGAACAAATGAAAGAAAGAATTAGAAATATGAGTCTTGCCTTCAACAATATTAAAATAATAATAACTAGCAAATAAGCACTTCATATACATCTTCTTACATAAAATTTATGATCATTTTATGGCTTAGGTTTTAGAATCAGAGCTAGGTTGGAATCCAGACTCCTTGACTCACAAGTTGTGTAACCTTCAGCAAGTTACTTAACCTACTTAACTAAGCCTCAATTTCCTCACCAACAAAATGAGTATAATAGCACTTATAAATTTTATGAAGATTAAATGTTTAAGTGCTTGACACACTGCTTTGCATAGCTGGCTATTTTTATTATAATTTTATTATATTCCCTTTTTGCAGATGAGGAAACTCAGGCCCAGCTAATAAGTAGTAGAGCTGGGAATCTCATCCTGATCTGTTTGATGACAAAACCCAAAGTAATTTTAGCTATTTGTCCACACCGCCCTGCTGTAACAATCATCCAGAGTTTGACCCATGGAAGTGGGCAGTGTGAGTCTGCACGGCTGTAGGCATGATTCAACAGAAATCTAAAACAGTGTCCTAAGTTTGGAACAGTTTGTGGAAAATATCAAATGTATAGGGAGCCAACAGAGAGATAAAAGGTCAGCAACTGAGCTGCAACAATCCCAAGAAAACTCCAGAAGACAAATCTGAGACAATTATAGAGAGAGTCCTGGAGACATTAATATGCAGAAGGAAAGAGTCCTTTATGGGAAAACTCGGACTTTACTCATGAGTAAGGAGGAAGCTGAGAAGGGCAGTCTTGCAATCCAGACTCTGTTCTGGTGCTATCATCTGACCATCTGGAACCACCATGTCCTTAAGAGTCACACTGCACCCTCCAGACTGAACTTCCTCCCAGGATATGTGATTCAGTCTGACATCTCAGTGTCTGCCTCATGCTGGAGGTCAGGGCCTCCCAGCCCCCCATTCTTGTACCAGAATCCTGGTTATGATTCTATTTATTATTATTATGATAATAATAAATATTCTTATTTCTTATGACAACCCTAATAACATAATTATTCCTCTACTAATCCTTTAATTTATTAGGTCATGAGCAAGTGCTATATAAATGCAGAAACAAGATCCCAACACAGATTATTTTGCTGCTTATTAATGGCCAAGTGTCTCCTATTGTTTCCTCCTTTTCTGAAAGGTATTATTTCTCAGAAAAATATCTGATGACTTCATCACAAAGAAGAGGGAAAGTAGACCTGTATAGGAGCAGAACTTCTTATGGTATTGAAGTTAAGTTGGTATCAATTCATACTAGACTGTTATAAATTTACAATGTTAAATATAATCACCATGGTAATCATAAAGAAAATATCTTTAAAAGATACATAAAAAGAAATGAAAAAGGAATCAAAGCATTTTGTTACAAAAAAATCAACTAAACACAAAACTAGGCAATAATAGAGGAAATGAGGGACAAAAAAGGTGTAAGACACACAGAAAACAAATAGCAAAAGGATAGATGTAAAGCCTTCCTTATTAGTAATTATAGTAAATTTGAATGGGTTAAACTCTAATCAAAAGGCAAAGATTGGAAGAACGGACAAAATAACATGATCCAACTGTATGCTGTCTACAAGAGACTCATTTTAAATCCAAAAACACAAAGAGGTAGAGAGCAAAAGGATGGAAACAGATATTCTATGCAAATAGTACCCAAAAGAGAACTGGAGCAGCTAGTCTAATACCTAAGAAAATAGACTTCAAATCAAAACTGTTACAAGAGACAAGAAAAGATATTATATACTTAAAAAAGAGTCAATCCATCAAAATGATAGAAAAATTAAACATATGCACCAAACAACAGAATCCCAAAACATACGAAGCAAATATTGACAGAATTAGAGGAAGAAATAGACAATTCTACAATAGTAGTTGGAGATTTCAATACACCACTTTCAATAAGAGATAGAACATCTAGACAAAAGATCACCAAGGAAAGAGAGAACTTGAATAACACTATGAACCAATTAGACCTAACAGACTTCCATGGAACACTCCACCCAACAACAGTGGGATACACATTCTTCTCAAATACTCATGGAACATTCTCTAGGATGGACCATAGTTAGGCAAAAAAATAAGATTCAATACATTTTTTAAAAGATTGAAATTGTACAAAGCATCATCTCCTGCCACAATGGAATGAAGCTAGAAATCAATAACGGAAGGAAAACTGGAAAATTCAAAAGTATGTGGAAATTAATTGATGCACTCTTAAACCAATGGGTCAAAGAAGAAGTTACAAAGGAAATTAGAAAATACTTTGAGATGGATGAAAATGACAACACAACATATCAAAACTTATGGAATGCAGTAGAAGAAGTGCTCAGAGGGAAATTTATACTCACAGATGCCTACATTAAAAAAGAAAAAAAAATCTCAAATCAATAATCTAAATTTACACCTTAAGGAGCTACAAAAAAAGACAGCAAACTAAACCAAAAACTAGCCGAACAAGGAAATAATAAAGATTAGAGAAGAAATAAATGAAATGGAGAATAGGAAAAACAATAGAGAAAAATCAATGAAGGTTGGTTCTTTGAAAAGATAACAAAATTGACAAACTGTTGGTTAGACGGACCCATGAAAAAGAGAAAAACTCTCACCCTTCCTTATGGAGCCCAAAGAAACATGGATTAAAAGTAATACCAAGGCCGGCCCCGTGGCTTATCGGTTAAGTGCGCGCGTTCTGCTACTCGAGGCCCGGGTTTGGATCCCAGGCGCGCTCCGGCCATGCTGAGGCCGCACCCCACACACAGCAACTAGGAGGATGTGCAACTATGACATACAACTATCTACCGGGGCTTTGGGGGGAAAACAAAAAAAAGGAGGAGGATTGGCAATAGATGTTAGCTCAGGGTCGGTCTTCCTCAGCAAAAAGAGGAGGATTAGCATGGATGTTAGCTCAGGGCTGATCTTCCTCACACACACACACACACAAAAACAGTAATACCAAAGAATCGAAGTGTAGCTTAGAGGGAAACACAAACTTGTCTCCTATAAGAGGTGTTTTAGTTTGGGTTGTCCTCAAAAGCAGACCCTGAGACAAATATTTGTATACAGATGGTTTATATAGAAAATAATCTCAGGAAGCACAAGTGAACATGTGGGGAATTGAGAAAAAGGAAAGAAGAAAGGCCAATAAAGGAGGAGTGATGGTATTGATCAGGTTACTTTTATGGGCAATTGAGGCTCAATATTCTGGGACCTTCTGAGAAATTGTGTGGAATGCACCTCAGAATTGTCCCACTGGAAGACACGAAGATTAGGGCATTGGGAGTATCAACTCCATAGAGTGGCAGGTGAACCCAGGTAGGTTGAAGGGATATAGAAAATGCTGTCAGCAGCATCTGCTACAGTCACCCTTAGTAGTTCCCAGATCTGCTCATGCCCCACTCCAATTACTCTTTTAATCATGCTTAAGGGTGAAAGCTAAAGTCCCTGCTGCTTCAGCTAAGAGGGGTAGTCGGGAAAGCTAAAGTCCCTTTGGCTTCAACTAAACTCAAAGTAGCTGATTTTATTATCACCCTCCCCTCTCACCATTCTAGTTTTGTCTCACACTCAATCAGAACTTTTGCTATCTAGGTTGCTTTTCCACGGGCTAACATGGATTTTCATCTCTGAGGTATCTAAATCCCTGGTTTCCTTAACCTTTTCAGTCCTTAGTTGCTGAAATTGCCCTCCTATACATCACAGAATCATTGGAGGCTCCCCAGTGGATCGACTGAGTTCTAGACTATGCCCATTGTTGTAACAAAATGTTAGATTCTCATGATTATCAGGGTTGATTACCTCCACCAGTATATTAACTTTTTTTTTTTTAGCCTGAGAGTCTATTGACATGAGATTCCCTAAATGGCCCACAGGAACAGTCATAACTTTAGGTTCAGTGGAACCCTAATTGTGCCCCTAGTAGAAGTGTTACTGCCCTGGGGATCAGGATCTTTAACTCTGAAGACCCTAAAGTTGTAGGAATAGGAAACAAAAATTCCCTAATTGGGACAGTGAGGGTAAGAATGAGAGGGCTCAGTTCAACTTCCACCCCTTGGCTCCACCCTTGTAGTTTAACTACCCAAGACAAAGTACTGTATTGTAGTCTATTGGAGACACAGCACCATGTAACACACCTAGACCCTTAAAAGTGTTGTTCTCCAAACTGAAACCTTATCTGTGTCTTTAAGAGGACATTCCAACTTTTTATCATGTGAGCAGCTTCCAGGTGATGCAATATATGGTAGGGCCAGGACTGTATGGTCATTGCCCATTGTAACACCTCCTCATGGCAAAGTAAATGCCTGGGTCCCTTGGTCCAAGGCAACATTAGGCAGGATCCTATATGAGTAAATCAGAAATTCTACCTTCAGTTAGTGGTGCTGGCTAAGACGTAGCGGGCAGAGATGGCAAACCCATACTTGGAATACTTATCAATATCAGGTAGGAAAAATTACTTTTCCTCTATGGTAGAAGGGGTCCAATGTAATCAACTTGCCACCAAGTAGCTGGTGGGTCTCCCTGAATGATAGTATCAAATCAAGCGCTCAACACCACCACAGTCTGGGTTCATTTCCTAGAGGGAACCATATTACCTGTCTGTCAGTTGTCATACTGTGGCAGCTGCATGTTGCTGTGATGCTGAAATCTATGCCACTGGTATTTCAAATACCAGCAAGGTCATCTGTGGTGGACAGGTTTCAGCGGAGCTTCCAGACGAAGTCAGACTAAGAAGAAGGACCTGGCCACCCACTTCTGAAAAAATTGGCCATGAAAACCCTTCAAACAGCAGCGGAGCAATGTCTGATATAGTGCCAGAAGATGAGAGGATGGCACAACAAAAGACAGGGTGGAGTTCCTCTCTGCTATACACAGGGTCACTAGAAGTTGAAATTAACTCAACAGTACTAACATGAACAAAGATCAGCCTTGGTAAAAGAGAGCCCACGTTGTCGGACCCATATAGAATGTCCATGCTTGACACCATTGTTACACTGTTCTTGGGCACACCGTGCAAGAATTATGGTGGCTGATGATAGAGACTAGCTGACCTCTAACGGCTGAGTTATCATATGCACTTGTTCAGTACATCCTCTGCGATTGATACTCTGATGAGTATCAGAGTATCATTTATTCACTGACTCCCATCTGCTATCAGTTAAGGCTTTCCCCCAGGAGCATGATTCCACCCATACTTCTGGAATGTGCTTGCACACAGTCAAGCAAACTCCCATGGTGCCAAAGAAGGCCTTCAGGCAGTAAAGAGGACAAATGCAGGTGCTTGAGGAGGGAAGCTGTCAGCATGCCAGGAACTGTCTGCAGCTGCAGGTATACTCAGGTGAGCAAAGGTGATATGGGGTGGGGTATTAAAAACATCTGCTATAAATGGCAAATGTGTCAAGGCTCATGCTATATTACAGAAAGTAGATATTTGGACAAAAACTTCCCAAGCATAAGCAAGATGGAAAGAAATTAAATAGAAGCTGTATATAGACACAACAAAAAGAAGATAAAGGAATATAGCACGCAAAAACAAATGAAGAACTAAGAGTGGAATGGAGCTAAGAAACAGAAGCATATTCTCTTAGAATGTGTACTATAGAAGAACTTTAATAAGAATATTATTTCAATAAAATAAGAATGCAAATGCAAGATGATATAACAACATGGCAATAGAAAAGGAGATGCAGAATTTAAAAAGCATATTAAGAATACCAAAAATCCTCCCCATTTTATATCAGATAAGTAACCTAGATCCAGCAAGGGATGAAATAGATATTACTGAATTTTAAATTAATGGTATAGAGGAATATCTTAAGATAAAAGAGTGAAGACATAAGAAAAAGAAAAAAATGAAATGAAGACAATATGACAGACATAAAGGACAAAGACAGTTTAACCTAAATATATTTGTGTTCTTGAAGAAAAAAGAAACGATAGAGGGGAAAAATGTATTCAGAGATATATAATCATATAAAATTCTCCTGAAATGAAGAGAATCTGTAAACTTGAAAGAGCACACTACATACCAGGTAAAATTGATACAACAAAACATCATGACATAGTTTGGTTACACTATTAAACTTCAGGAATAAAGGTACCTGTACATGTACTATATTTCATAATAAAATATGTAAATTAAAAAATAGATAAAGGAAGACATCCAGACAGGAAAAAGAGTCATAAATCAGGGCAAAAATTCAGGATGATCTCAGATTTGTCCACATAAAATTTAATTCCAGGAAACATTGGAATAATGTGTACCAAATTCTGAAGAAAAGGTCCAAAGATGTTCTCAGACATGAGGTCAAATATAAAAACCACAGGTAGAAAATTCAAACACGAAAAGTCTCAGGCTCCTTTAAGGCACATCTTCAAAAACACTACTTAATGATGAAATCCAGTCATGCAAGCAAGGAATCAAAACAAAGAGTTTGGGAGTCTGAAGTGGTAAAAGCAATGTAAAAGGATTAGTGATAAGCCTCAAATCTATTTAAAGTAGTTCTAAGCAACCAGATAAACACATTTTGTTTCAGAGTAAAACATAAATATTGGTTGAACATTAAACAAAAACCAGTAAGGATATAATGGAGCTGAAAACACTACAGACCACCTTTACCTTACTAATACTTATAGAACACTGTATCCAACAACTGCAGAATACATACTCTCCTCAGTGCATGTGGAATGTTTGTGAAGAAAGACTATGCACCAGGCCATAAACCAAATCTCAATAAAATGAAATGTACTAAAATCATAGAGTAATATCTGCGACCATAATGGAAATAGTTAGAAACCAATAAAAGAATATATCTGAAAAATATCCAAATGTTTGGAATGAACGATGTATTTCTAAACCCACAGGTAAAAGAATAAATCACAATAGAAAATATTTTTAACTGAATGAAAATTTTAAAAAAACACAACAAAATTTGTTGGATGAAGCTAAAACAAGTCTTAGAAGGAAATTTAAACAATATTAATTGTTTAATTTAAACAATTATTTAAAAAAAGCAAAGCTCTCAAGTTAAGAAGCAAACCTTTGACTTGAAGCCGAGAAAAAAAAGAACAAATTAAATCCAAAATAGAAGAAAATAAATATTAAAGGTAAGAGCATAAATTGGTAGTGCTGCAAATAGAAAAATCAATGAAAACAAAGGCTCTTTCTTTGAAACAGTAAAATTGATAATCCTCTAGCTAGAGATAGTACAGCCACTAAAAAACTAATAAGGAAATATAAACAATTTGAATCCCATAAATTTGACAAAATAGATGAAATGAAAAAATTCCTTGAAATGCACAAATTCCTGAAACTTAGTCAAGAAAAAGCATAAGAATGTAAATTGGTGTAACCACTATGGAAAACAGTATGTAGGTTCTTCAAAAGAGTAAAAACAGAAATAGCATATGATCCAGCAATTTCACTTTCGGTTATTGATCCAAAGGAAATGAAAACACTAAAAGGAAAAGATATATGCACCCCTACATTCACTGCAGCATTATTTACAATAACCAAAATGTGAAAGTAACCTAAACGTTCGTCATGGATGGATGATCTATGGATGCATGATGAATGGATAAAGAAAATGTGGTATATATACACAATGGAATATTATTCAGCCATGTAAAAAGAAGAAGTCTTGCCATTTGTGACAATATGCTTGGAGCTTGAGGGCATTATGCTAAGTGAAACAAGTCAGACAGAGAAAAACAAATGCTGTATGATTTCACTTATATGTGGAATCTAAAAAAAAAAAAAAAAAGAACTCATAACTACAGAGAACAGATAGGTGGTTACCAGAAGAGGGGGTGGGGAATGGACAAAATGGGTGAAAGTCAAAAGCTACAAATTTCCAGTTATAAAATAAATAAGTCCTGGGGATATAAGGTACAGCATGGTGACCAGAGTTAATAATACTGTACTGTATATTTGAAAGTTGCTAAGAGAGTAAATCTTCAAAGTTCTCATCACAAGAAAAAAATTTCTAACTATGTGTGGTGATGGATGTTAACTAGACTTATTGTACTGATCATTTCACAACATATACAAATATTGAATCATCAGGTTATACAACTGAAACTAATATAATGTTATACATCAACTATACCTCAATAAAAATAAATAAATAAATAAATAAAAAGATAGATATCATATAAGTCATCTTATCTGACCATGACAGGATGAAGTTAGAAATCAATAACAGAAGGAAAACTGGAAAATTCACAAATTTATGGATATTAAACAAACCTTCCTTAAACAACCAATGGATCAAAAAAGAAGTCACAAGAGAAATTAGAAAATACTTAGAGATAAATGAAAACAAATGCACAACATACCAAAATATATGAGATGCAGCAAAAGCAGTACTAAGGGGGAAATTTCTAGCTATAACCACTTACGTTAAAAAACAAGATCTCAAATCAACAACCTAACTTTACAATTTAAGGAACTAGAAAAATAACAAATATAGGGCAAAAGGTTCACAACATTGGATTTGGCAACACCAAAGGTACAGATAACAAAAAAATAGACAAATTGAACTTCACGAAAATTAAAAATTTTGTACATCAAAAGATACTATAAACAGAGTAAAAAGACAACCCACAGAATGGGAGAAAATATTTGCAAATCATATCTAATAAGGGTAATATCCAGAATATAGAGAGAACTCCTAAAACTCAACAACAACAATACAAGCAACTCAATTTAAAAACAGGGTCCATTTCTGATATGTTTCCATTTATCTGTCTATTCCTGGGCCAGGTTCATGCAATTTTATTTATTGTAATATTATAATATATCTTAGTCACTAATATAACAGAGCCTTCTCATTTCCTTCCTTTTCAACATTTTCTTCAATTTTCATCTACGTTAATTCTTCCATGTGAACTTTAGAAGCATTTTGCCAAATCCAAAGAGAAATTTTGTTGGCATTTTGATTGAAAATGTTATAGCTATAGATATTTGGGGAGAATTGACATCTTTACTATATTAAGCCTTCTATCCACTAGCATGACCTGTTTCTATATTTAATCAGATCTTCTTTTAGTTCTCTCAAAAAAGCTTTTAGTTTTCTTCATATAGGACTTATACATTTTAAGTTTATTCCTAAATATTTTGTATTTCGGGTTTTTCTTTAACTGTATGATTCTTTTTTATTCCATTTTATTTTCTAACAGAAGTTTCATTTTTACATTTTACTATCTAGTGAATCTGCAAATTAAATCAGCTTATAGAGTGAGAGAAAAAGCTAACTCTTTTTTTCCCCAAAACAATAAGCAGTTTTTCAAGCTGCAGCCTCCATGGAATATTTAGTCATAAAGAACTCAATACAATGTACACATATACTGTGGTTGTAATTACGTAAAATGTGCGTTCCTGTTGCCAAAGATTAGAAAAGAATATGGAAAACTGAAAAGTGGTTTCATTAAAAGTGAACTTTTTCTTCTGTTTAAAATTTATGTTAGTTTTCTTTATAATCTTTCACAATCAATATAAACTGAGTGTTAAAGAGTCCATTTTTCCTTTTTTACTCTTTTCACCTTTTCCTTTAAGTCCTTTTCCAATAACAATTTGAATGGAACAGTTTCTTGATATCTCATATTATATAGTTAGTGTTTGGCATGTATTTCCTTCAGGTGTTAATTGAATGGCATCTCACAAGCTAGACAACCTGGTGCCTGCTTAGAATAAGCATAGACAAAGAGAAACCCATGTGTGCCCTCAAATATTAAATTCTGGAGTATGGACACTTTTTATATGGCTTGAGTCATGAAATGTTTTTCTCCTTACCTAAAAATTTGAAGCAAATATCGTTTAATGTGGCATGAACATAAAAAGGTTTTGGAAGAATCACAGGTGTTGGCAAACACCTGGCACTCCATTGCCTGAATAAAACTTCCTCAGCCTCTTCTAGGCTGCGTGTCTCCATTTTTCTCTCCCATGAAATCACCAGAAATTTCTATTCCTTCATTACTTGTGTCAAAATAAGAACTGCACTTTTTAGCATCTCTGTACTATCAGCACTCTTGTCATTGCTTTCTTCTCTCGACTTTTCCATTTTTCTTTTTTGATTGAAGGAAATTTCCAATACAGACATACATAAAGATTCTTTATGAGGTAGAATTAGGAGAAGATTCTCCTCCTTCTCAAAAGGATGGCCAAGCTATGGCCATTGAGGAACATCTTGTCTGATGTTTTGTGAAGTAGAAACAGAATAGGAGACTATTATTATTACCCATATCAAAGAAAAGTGGTGGATTTTCTGAAGGATTCAAAGAAATAAAATCAGCATGCTAATACCTCAGTGGCCCAGCACCATGTGGAAATGAACTAGTTCACATAAGCAAACATTCCAGATAACTGAAAATTCTCACAGCCAGCTCAATTATTACATTTTAGTATAAAAGAGGGAGGGTCTCAGTGCTCGTAAAGTTTGCAGGGTGATTTGCCCCTGCATTCAACAGCCTTACACTTTCCTAAAATTAGGCCTGCCTTTTGTCAGACTGTAGGTCACTCTCTTTTCCTCTATCAAAGTCATCTTTCTCCAGCAGCACCCCACTTCCGTGTCTCCAATTTTCCTCTGCTCTACTGTAGCATAGAAACCAATGACCGCACTTTTTAATTGTGCCCCAAATAAGAGCCTAGGAAATTCCTTAGTTGTCCCCCTGCTATGGCTTTGGGAGCTCTAACGCCTCAAAGTCTTTTTTCTCAGTAGGGCCACATAGGAAAAACACATCATTCTTTCATTCATTCGTTCAACAAACAATTATCATGTGCCTCCGTGCTCCATTTACTATTCCCGGTACTGGACACACAGGAGTGAATAGAGCAGACATCCAGTCTTCGCATGTATAAAGTTTAAAATCTAGTTGGGCAAAGGGATATTGTGAAAAGAGCTTCAAAAAGGCCCCTGAGATCGTGAAACAGGGGAATTAATCTCTATGGATTACTCAGAATTCAAATTTCAAAAAGAAAAAAAGCCCTGCATTTCAAAAGGACAACTTTGCAACCAGGAAACCATAATAGTCCTATTAGAGGCATGAGTCAGAGGCGCTTCAGGGAATGAGTTGTTGCTGGCAGCAGGGGCCTGTTCTGGAAGCAGGTCAGTCCCGTGCATAGCCTCTCTCTCTGGGGCTGCAACAAATGTCCCCAATCCCTTCACACCCTTCCCATCCATCCCCTCAGCTGTTCCTGGAACTGAATCTGCATGAGCCATTGTGCTACTGGGGAAGGATGTGAATTCGGTAGTTGAGGGGTTTGAATTGCATCCATAGCTGGCTGCACCAGGTTGGAGAAAGGTGCCACAACATAAGGCTTCTCCCACGGGATTCAGGAGTTGGCCAGGGAGCCTTGCGTTCAAGAATAAATAAAATGAGAGAATATAGAGCCAGCTCTGGACAGTTTCAAATTTGAAGACACAGCTAAGAAAGAGAAGTGTGAACATTTCCGAGAGATGAGTATTCGATCACTGGTAGAAATATCAAGTTTGCAATTTAGTTTAGGAAAATCTGAACCAGTATTTCTACTCTTCTTTCCTTACAGTTCCAAATTTTGTGCCAGCAAAGCGAAAAGCCCTGCTCTCCCCACCCCTGCACCTCCCCAAACCTCCCACTTTGTGTTTGTGTGTGAAAAGAATATAAGCAGTTGGCTGTCTCCAATAATTCTTGACAATGAGCAGGGCAATGGGCTAAATTATTTTTAAATAAAGAAAAAAATCTGGAAAAACATTTAACAAGCTAATTGGTGGTTTCTGATGTGTTTCAAAATGAAAGGCATTAAAAAGAAGGGCCTCTCTGCTTCCTATTCAAGCAGGAACTCAAGATATCAAGTCCCAAACCAGGGCCCCAGGAGCAGTAAGATGAGGTCATGGCTGACCACATGAGTGGAACTTATCCAAGAAAACTCTTTGAAGGTATCCCTTCTGGTGACTGAACAGATTGTCCCCTGAGGTTGAAGCAAACAGAGATAAAAAACACTCGGGAAAAGCCACTGCATATGGCACAAAGATGATAAAATGCCTGCTGATTTGGGCTGCTTTCTGCAGGCTTCGAGCCATTTTTCTTTAATTCATGCCTAATGTATTCACTACCAAATTTTTCACTCATATCCAATCTTCTCAGCTGTCCTAGGATCTGCAGACATAAGAGATTGTTATAACAAAGTCTAGGGCATTACATAGTTTGGATATTAACCCCTTATCAGATACATGGTTTGCAAATACCTTCTCCCAATTGTTAGGTTGTCTTTTCGTTTCGTTGATGGTTTCTTTTGCTGTGCAGAAGATTTTTAGTTTGATGTAGTCCCATTTGTTTATTTGTCCTTTTGTTTTCCTTGCCTGGTCAGACATGGTGTTTGAAAACATGCTGCTAAGACCAATGTCGAAGAGTGTATTGCCTTGGGGCCAGCCTGGTGGCTTAACGGTTAGGTTTTCATGCTCCGCTTCAGCAGCCTGGAGTTCGCAGGTTCGGATCCTGCCAGGCGCAGACTGACTCACTGCTTGTCAAGCCATGCTGTGGTGGTGTCCCATATAAAGTAGAGGAGGATGGACATGGACGTTAGCCCAGGGCCAATCTTCCTCAGCAAAAGGGGGAGGATTGGCAACAGGTGAGAGCTCAGGGCTAATCTTCTTCACAAAAAAAAAGAAGAGTGTACTGCCTATGTTTTCTTCTAGAAGTTTTATGGTTTCAGGTGTTACATTCGTCTTTAATCAGTTTTGAGTTGATTTTTGTGTATAGTGTAAGATAATGGCCTACTTTCATTCTTTTGCATGTGGCTGTCCAGTTTCCCCAACACCATTTATTGAGGAGACTTTCCCTTCTCCGTTGTATGTTCTTGGCTCCTTTGTCGAATATTGTGTCCATGGATGTGTGGGTTTATTTCTGGGATCTTGATTCTGTTCCACTGATCTGTGTGTCTGGTTTTGTGCCAGTACCATGCTGTTTTGGTTACTACAGCTTTGTAGTATATTTTGAAATCAGAGAGTGTGATACCTGAAACTTTGTTCTTTTTTCTCAGTATTCCTTTGACTATTCAGGGTCTTTTGTTGTTCCATATAAATTTTAGGATTCTTTGTTCTATTTCTGCAAAAAATGTCATTGGGACTTGGGTAGGGATTGCATTTAATTTGCAGATTGCTTTAGGAAGTATGGACGCTTTAACTATGTTAATTCTTCCAATCCATGAGCATGGAATATCTTTCCCTTTCTTTGTGTCTTCTTTGATATCTTTCAACAATGTTTTATAGTTTTCAGTGTACAGGACTTTCACCTCTTTGGTTAAGTTTATTCCTGGGTATTTTCTTCTTTTTGTTGCAATTATAAATGGAGTTCTATTCTTAATTTCTCTTTCTGCTATTTCATTGTTAGTGTATAGGAACGCAACTGATTTTTGTATGTTGATTTTATATCCTGCAACTATATTGTATTCATTTATTATTTCTAAAAGTTTTTTGGTGGATTCTTTAGGATTTTCTATAGATAAAATCATGTCATCTGCAAATAGTGACAGTTTCACTTCTTCCTTTCCAATTTGGATCCCTTTTATTTCTTTTTCTTGCCTGATTGCTCTGGCTAGGACTTCCAATACTATGTTAAATAAGAGTGGTGAAAGTGGGCATCTTGTTTGGTTCCTGTTCTTAAAGGGATTGCTTTCAGTTTTTCACCATTGAGGATGATATTAGCTGTGAGTTTGTCATATATGGCCTTTATTGTGTTGAGGTAATTTCTTTCTATACCAATTTTATTCAGAGTTTTTATCATAAATGGATGCTGTATCTTGTCAAATGCTTTCTCTGAATCTATTAGGATGATCATGTGATTTTTATTCTTCATTTTGTTAACGTGGTGTATCACATTGATTGATTTGCAGATGTTGAACCATTACTGCATCCCTGGAATAAACTCCACTTGATCATGGTGTATGATCTTTTTAAGGTTTGGTTGCATTCAATTCGCTAGTATTTTGGTGAGATTTTTGCATCAATGTTCATCAATTATATTGACCTGTAATTTTCCTTTTTTGTGTTTTCCTCATCTGGTTTTGGTATCAGGGTAATGTTGGCCTTATAGAATGAGTTAGGAAGCTTCCCCTCCTCCTCAATTTTTTGGAAGAGTTTGAGAAGGATTCCTATTAAGTCTTCCTTGAATGTTTGGTAGAATTCACTGGGGAAGACTTCTGGTCCTGGACTTTATTTTTGGGGAGGTTTTTGATTACTGTTTTGATCTCCTTACTGGTGATTGGTCTATTCAAATTCTCTATTTCTTCTTGGTTCAGTTTTGGAAGGTTATATGGTTCTAAGAATTTATCCCTGTCTTCTAGATTACCCAATTTTTGGCATATAGCTTTTCATAGTATTCCTTTATAATCCTTTGTATTTCTGAAGTGTCTGTTGTAATTCGTCCTCTTATGTTTCTGATTTTATTTATTTGAGCCTTCTCTCTTTTTTTGTTGGTGAGTCTAGCCACAATTTGTCCATTTTGGTGGTAATGTAAACTGGTGCAGCCACTACAGAAAACAGTATGGAGATTCCTCAAAAATTAAGAACAGAACTACCATGTTATCCTGCTATTCCACTGCTGGGTATTTATCCAAAGAACATGAAAATATGAATGTGTAAAGATACATGCATCCCTATGTTCATTATGGCATTATTCACAATAGCCAAGACTTGGAAACAACCTAAGTGCCCATCAGTAGATGAATGGATAAAGAAGATGTGGTATATATACACAATGGAATACTGCTCAACTATAAAAAAAGATGAAATCTTGCCATTTGTGACAACATGGATGGACCTTGAGGGTATTATGCTAAGCAAAATAAGTTAGATGGAGAAAGTCAAATACTATATGATTTCACTCATAAGCAGAAGATAAAAATCACAACAACAACAAACACATAGATACAGAGATTAGATTGGTGGTTACCAGAGGTGAAAGGGGGGAGGGAAGAGAGTAAAGGTGGGGGATAAAGTACATGTGTACAGTGATGGATGGTAATTAGTCTTTGGGTGGTGAATAGGATGTAATCTACACAGAAATCAAAATAAAATGATGTACACCTGAAATTTATGTAATGTTTTAAACCAATGTTACCTAATAAATAAATGAATAAAATAGCCATGTCGAGGCTGGCCCCATGGCGTAGCAGTTAAGTGCGCGTGCTCCACTGCTGGCGGCCCAGGTTCAGATCCTGGGCATGCACTGACGCGCTTGTCAGGCCATGCTGTGGTGGTGTCCCATGTAAAGTGGAGGAAGATGGGCACAGATGTTAGCCCAGGGCCAATCATCCTCAGCAAAAAAAAAAAAAAAAAAAGAGGAGGGTTGGCAGATGTTAGCTCAGGGCTGACCTTCCTCACAAAAAATAAATAAATAAAATAAAATAAAATGAAATAAAATAGCCATGTCATCCAAAAAAAAAAAAACCAAAGTCTAGGGCTGCACAGGTGTCAGCAATCCAGCTTTTCTACCACTGAAAGAGGTGGTCTGTGAGTTCCCTCCCTCACCCATCCTCCCTGGCTTGCCTTTGAAAAGTTTCCATAGAGATGGTAATAAAATGTCCACCTTTCCACCTAGGTCCCCTTCCGTGAGAGGTGCTAGCTCTAGTGGTATCTTTTACACCAACTTATATCCACCGCAAACACATCTTTATACTTCTAAGCTTTTGCCCCTGGTCTTCCCAGCGCTTGGAACATCCTTGTTCTCCTTTCCTACTTGGTAAATATCTCCCCAGCCTTTTCAAGGTTCAGGTCACATGTGACTTCTTTCTTCACCTTCTCTTTACTGAACTCCTGGACAATATTAACTGCTCTCTCTTCCCTATTCCCAACGTCTATCATTCTTTACTCTATTTCAGAACTTAACTGTTGTGTACAGTCAATTGTTTATACGTATGTCACTCCCAAGGGAGTGGAGGGGAAGGATCGTCTTATTTAATCTTTATATCCTCAGTTCCTAACCTTGTGCAGAGCACATAGCAGATTTTCCATTAATATGTGGGATTGAATATGAATCGCCTAGAGGTTCTTGAAATGGACCCAGGTGCCCCACTGTCCCCGGCAGGTAGAAGTGCAGCCCAGGGCAATATTCCACTGCTTCTGAAGCTTACTAGTGACCCCCTCCAACTCCCCCATATCAGGAAATGATTCTTCTTATCCCAGCTCAGATACTCACTTCTTTTTTTGTTTTTTTTTCTGTGAGGAAGATCTGCCCTGAGCTAACATCTGCCAATCCACCTCTTTTTGCTGCGGAAGACTGGCCCTGGGCTAACATCCGTGCCCATTTTCCTCCACTTTATATGGGACGCTGCCACAGCATGGCCTGACAAGCGGTGCGTCGGTGCGTGCCAGGGATCTGAACCGGCAAACCCCGGGCCACCGCAGCGGAGCGCACGCACTTAACTGCCTGTGCCACCAGGCCGGCATAGATACTCACTTCTGGTTGTGCTTACTCTGCAGGTCCATTGCAGGCCCACTTCTCTAGCTTTATTTTTTCAAACTGTCTCTGCACAAGCCTAAGTAATTACCTACCACATCTGAGCCTCAGTTTCCTCATCTGATAAAAACCTACTTGTGGCACCATTGTACAGAGGAAAATGAGATGCGTATGCAAAAAGTGTTTTGTACTGAAATGTCAAACAGTAAGGCAAACAAAAGAAACTTTAAGTGCATATTTTAAGGTAAAATATTTTTCTAATCAAAAATAGTGATGATACAAAAGTAACTCATAGACTATGAATGCAAAGGAGTCAAGAATATATCTATGAGTGGCCAAACAGAGCAAGAAAAAAAAATTATAGGGGTTGGCCTGGTGATGTAGCAGTTAAGTTCACACACTCTGCTTTGGCGGCCCAGGGTTCATAGGTTCGGATCCCGGGCGCGGACCAACGCACCGCGTGTCAAGCCATGCTGTGGCACACATCCCATATAAAGTAGAGGAAGATGGACACGGATGTTAGCCCAGGGCCAATCTTCCTCAGCGAAAAAAGGAAGATTGGCATCGGATATTAGCTGACAGTTAATCTTCCTTACCAAAAAGAAAAGTATCATAACAATGTAAGGATGATTGAAAAAATACACTAGACTAAAAAGTTACTGAATATTACCAACTGTGAAAAGAAAAAACAAAAACCTTTCTTTTTATTTCATATTTAAACATCTATTATTATCTCTGCATAGCCACCTCAAATCCAATATGTTCAAACCTAAACTAAGAATCTCTTACCCACCCACTCCCAAACTAACTTGCTTCTATATTCTTATATTCCTTCTCTTGGCCAGTGCCACCAATATCCATCAGTCTCTCAAACCTGGGAGACCTTACCCCTAACTCCTCCTCATCTGCCCATCCTCCAACCAAGCCAATCCAAGTCCTGTGGCGTCTAAGTCCTAAAATATCTCTTATACCTATCTCCTATTATACAAATTCATTGCCCCCACTTTCAGACTCTTACAATTTCTCACCTGTTCTGCTTCAGCCATGTCCCATTAAATCTTCTGTCTACAATTCACCCTCCATAATGCTACTAGAGAGCTTTCAAAGATATAAACCTTAACATGTCACTTAAAAATATTCTGCGGCTCCCCGTAATTCAGATTCAAGACTGAATTCCTTAACATGTCATTCAAATTCTTCAATGATTTAGCCCCTGTTTATCTTTCAAGTTATACTTCTATGCTTAAGTATCTTCTAATATAGAAAACCTTCTTGAACCTTCCCAAAGTGAGCTTTCCCTCATATGCCCCATAATACTGTATGTTCACCTTAATTAGAGCATCTGTCTCAAACATTGTCATCTCTGAATAGGTATGTTCCCTGTCAGACTATACACTCTTTGCTTATCAACTAAAACTTTTACATGAAGGTATTAACTGGAATTCTTCCATTGCCTCCTCGTCCAGGCAGACAGCCCATGAGTGAAGTGATCAGAAGAAGAGAACAGGATGGGAATGAAGAAACGAAGAAGAGGTTAGGCCTGACATTGGAGGGAGAAAAGAATAGGGCCTTGTGGTCTCTGTTGGTGAGTGAAGAAAGAAAAATACTGTACTCAGCATAGCTTTGACCACATGACCCCAGAAAGGATCAAGGAATTTAACCCTTGATATGAATCATCTTAAAACAATACAGACAGCAAGTCTCCCCATCAGGACCCGTAGAAAAGGCAACAGACTAGACAAGCTATTGCCTGATGGATACGAACTAATCCCCAAGAACAAATGTTTCATTGTGAATTATGTCTTGACCACATGCCAACAGGTGATTAGATTTAAAGAACTAAAGAGGTTTTCTAAGCGTTCTTAAAATGTTCTCATCACTGAAATCTCCAAGGGCAGATAAACATTTCAAAATCAACACACTGGCCCAAACAGAGTGAAAACAGATCACAAACACAATAACTCCTGGTAAATTTAACCAGTTAAATTTAGTTCTCTGTGTTCCTCTCTCCACACAAACATCCTCATCATTGGTCTCAATATCTAACCAAGCCCAAGTTTGTACCATAAAAAATAGGACATTCTAAAATTCTATCTTCTTTAGGACGAAGACGATACTAATGAAATGAGGATTTTATCCACTTAGTAAATGTATTCTCAACCAAACTTTCTGTGCTAAAAGTGCTAACATTTATAGAGAACATAACATAGACTAGTTCTAGTGTGATGGTTGAGTCTGCTGCCCGCAGTGTTAGATGTATCTCTCAGCTATTTTCATGATTATATGACCCTCTTTACCAACGTGGTGTATAAAGCAAGGCTGTCTTTTTTTTAATATTCAAATTAAATAACTGCATCCTACTCCTCTATTGTAAAACGGTATTGCCTCTCTCTTCAGAGTGTCTCACCTCCCATGCCAAGAGAAAAAACTCAAAGAGTCTTACTCAGCCTAGGGGTTAATCTTGGTTACTATGCTCATGATGGAAGAAAACTGGAAACCATGAGGAGTCCATCCACTGTTGGGTGCCAGGATCTGCGACAGTTGCTGCTGACAGTGTGTCTGTGGAAAGCGGGTGGTTTGATAGTGAGATACAACACTTGGTCATTGCTGCAAGAACAGTGGTGACTTGTGATATCTGTGCTGGCCACCAGTCTACTGCAGAAGGGGTCTGGATACCAATCCACAGCTATGCCACTGGTCTGGTAGGAGTTTCTCAAGGTAGAGTATGGAAAAAGAGAAAGATGTGGTAAGGGCAGCAATACTCACTACACAACAAGGGCACACGGTCTAGTTACCTGGCTTGTCCTAAATGATCATACACAGCTGTTCGTCAGAGGTGTATCCACAGTGCCAGGGAGGCTGCATCAGAGGGAACTTGTAGCCTTGGCCATGTGCTGTGCTCCAAGCCAGCCCTTTTCCTGACCGTGGTTCCTTTCCTTCATAGTGAATATTCCTACCCACCAGTTGACCCTCAGTCTGAGCCACCTTAATTCATTGGAGATGATCTGTTACCATTAATCTGTAAAACAGAGGGTAGTAGAGTCTACATCCTCATCCTCCCAGTAGGCTCCTCAGATCTTTGCAAATTGCTCACTACTGCACCCCAAACACAAGTCCTAACTGAAGACAGTGTCTCAGTCAGAGTCCTGACAGCAAAGAGATGGCACACATGTAGTTTAAGGGTAGTCAACAAAGGGACCATTTAAAGTTGTGTGGGCAAGAAAATGCAATACTATGCTAGAAACAAAGGCCTGAAGAGCAAGAGGACAGAGTAGATACCAGAACCTAAAGAGCGTAGCCATAACGAGAGGGCTACCTGACAGGAGAGTGGTCCTTAGGAGAGGGACAGAGACACAACCAATACTCAGTGACCCATTGGAAAGAGTTGCAGGAATAAACACTCCAACCTCACTCTTCTCCTGCCCTTCCATTTCCTGCTGCTTGTCTCTATCGGGCAAATGCAACAGGAAGCCAGAAGGCAAGAGATCACAATTCATACATCCAAGCCTCCTAAGGACAGAGCAGGGCAGCAAGGGTGAAGAATAAAACTGGAGGTGGGGAGGAGGAGAGAGGCAATCCAGAGAGCTAGAGGGAGAATGTCACGTATGTCAGTGCTCTTCACAGTGCGTTTCACGGGCTGCTGCCAGTCTGCCAAATGTTTGTGGTTGAACCGCCATGAGATAAATACAGAATTGGAGAGTATGCGTTAGAAACTTGGATAGCGATTTGATGCTCAAGTACGTAATCATGGCCTCAGCTCATTAAATAGCAAATAGAGCAATTCAGGGGCTTTTGCACGTGGTGCGAGTACATTCTACTAACGCACAAATAGGCTCAGGTTAACACATGAGATATTTTAAGGTAAATTTGTCAACTGTAGTGCAGATATATATGAAAATCTTTTAAAATCTTTAAAAATGTTATTTATTTTTACAACTTATTTAATCATTTCAATTGTTCATTATATATAACCTTTTTTAGGTAATACCTTTATTAGGTAAATTAGGAAATAATATTTGTATTACTGTTTCTATATCTGATATTGGCAAAGTAGTTTATATTTTCTGCAGGTGATGCCAAAAAAAATAAAAACAACCATTTGGAGGATCTAGAGAGCAATCAAAAGCGGTAGAAACAGGACGGTGGTCTATCTTTGAGAGAGAACTAAACTGGATAAAATTTGTATTTATATACCTTTTTTTGTCTGAGAGTACTGCCCAGTTCACACAGGCATAAGGTAACTAGAACCTAAGCAGAAAGTTCCAGTCCTACTGGTTTGAGGAATCGATCTGTAGTTTGAAGAAAAGGTCAGTGAATTTAGTAACAGGTCAATAGAAATTATCCAATATAAAAAGAGAGAAAAAAGATTGAAAGAAGATGAACAAAACTTCAGGGGACCTATAAGACAATGTCAACCAGACTAACATACTTGGAATTAGAATCCCAGAAGAAGAGAAGAGAAAGAATAAGGAAGAAAAACTACTTGAAAAAATAATGGCCAAAATTTTCCCAAATTTTGTGAAAAACAGCATACAGATCCAAAAAGCTCAGTCAGCTCCCGACAGGGTAAATACAAAGAAAAACACACTTAGGCACATCATAAGCAAGTAACTGAAAACTAAAAATAAAAAGAAAATCTTGAAAGCACTAAGAGAAAGAGACATATTACTAAAAGGAGAACAAAGATATGGATGATGGTAGACTACTCATCAGAAACAATGGAGGTAAGAATATCAACCTTACTCAAATTAAGAAATAAAAAGCAAAAAGATTCGAAAAGAAGAAATAAAACTAAAACTATTTCCAATCACAGACATCATAAATGTTATGTTGGAAATCCTTAGGAATCTACAAAAAATATAGTAGAACTAATAAGTGAGTTTATCAAAATCACAGAACAAAATCACCTTTTTTTTTAATCAGCATTTTGAATGCTGCCAAAATCTATTGGACAGCATTTCTATACACTAGCAGCAAACAAATGAAAAATAAAATTTAAAAACAATGCAATTTACAGTTGCATCAAAAAACATAAAATACTTAGAAATACATTTAGCAAAAATGTGCAAGGCCTCTACATTCAAAATTACAAAATACGCTGAGATAAAAATTAAAGACCCAAATAAATGGAGAAATATGCCATGTTCATGAATTGGAAAACTCAGCATTGTTAAAACGTCAGTTCTCCAGAAATTGATCCATAGATTCACAGCAATCCCAGTTATAATTCCTGCAAGTATTTTTATAGACGCTGACTAGATAACTCTAGAAGTACATGGAAAACAGAAAAAAACCTAGTATAACCAAAATAATCTTTAAAAAGAGGGCAAAGTTGAAGGACTTATACTACCTCATTTCAAGACCTACTATAAAGCTATAATAATCAAGACAGTGTGATAATAGCATAAAGACAGACAAAACCAAAGAAAAAATAAGAGTCCAGAAATACACTTACACAATTAATTGATTTTCAACACAGGCACAAAAGCAATGAAATGAGAACAAAAAGAAAGCCTTTTCAACACATGGTACTGAAACCACTAGATACATGTATGAGGGAGAAATGACCCTCAGCTCCTATCTCACCATTCACAAAAATTAATTTGACACAGATCATAGACCTAGCAATAAAAGCTAAAGCTGTAAAGTTTCTAGGAGGACCTAGGAGAATATCTTCATGACCTGTGTGTGAAGTTCTAAAACAGGTAAAGCTAAATTAAAGTGGTTTAAAAAAATCAGAAAAAAAAATCCTTTAAGTATGTGCATTGCCGGAGGGACTTATGGACTGAGAAGGGGCCAGAATGAACTCACTGGAGTGATAGAAATGTTCTTTATCTGGATAAGCGTTGTGATACACAAGCATATCCATTTGAAAAATCCCATCGCATTGTACACTTAAGATTCTACACGTCACTATATATAATTTTTACCTAATGAAACTGTAAATATATACTAAACTCTAGTTAGTATGTTTGCTTTTCACAGTACTATGATTGAGCAATTCTGAAGCTATTTCTGTGTACTAGGCATGGGCAAATGAGTAATTATATTTTATAGATATGGAAAGGGAGAAGACTAGAATGTATCCAGTGGTGCTGGACTGAATTGGAAGTATTAGCATAAATTCATGGTTCCATATGATACATACAGAGAGAGAAATTTGTCTATGTATAATTTTGTGTGTGTATGCATATGTGTGTGTGTAGTAGCACTACCACTGAGAGGGCCTATAAGCAACAACACACATGTAACAATAAGCACACCTTGTTCTCAGATCTTGGTTTATAAATACCAGGGCTGCTTGGAGAAAAAGTTGATTCTGGGATTGCAGCAGTAAGAATAAAAGATGATCCTGTAACACCTCATGCTGAAAATTAAGGAAATGCATAAAGAATAAGAGATCATATCAAAAGAACAAGGAACCAGCTTGAAAGAGTTCCCATTGATCAAATCTAGGACAACTGAAAAAATCAACTGATGTTCAATATAGTGGGTAAAAATTGGATTTACTTGATCTCCAAGTAATTGTCACAAAATGTATCTCCACCTTCCAGAGGAGAGATCTGGTAGATACCACTTTATCCAAATGATCTAAATCAATATCACTAATGTTGGAACAAGTTGACACCATGTGCCTCCAGATATGAGGTACTGAGAAGGACATATCACTTTATCCCTGCCAAAAATGCTTGGCCTGAAACTAATCACATCCAAATTGAGGGACATTCTATAAAACAACTGGTTTATTCTCTTAAAAAATGTCAAGGTTAAGTAAGACAAAGAAAAACTGAGGAACTATTTCAGGTTAAAGGATACCAAAGAGATCTGACAACTACTGCTACATGTGATAACCGGATCGGATCCTGGACCAGGAAAAATGGTTGTAAGGGGCCTTATTGAGACAAGAGATGAAATTTGAATACGAACTATGGATTAGGTAAGAGTGGTATAGTAATGATAGGTTTCCTAAATTTAATATCCTTATTTTGAAAAAATCCATACTAAATGATTTAGAAGAAAAGGGGCATGATGTCTTGAACTTACACTCAAATGGTTCAGAAAAAAAGATTTTATATACATACAGACAGTGATACGAAAGACAGAGCATTTTCCTTTCTCTAAATGAAAATGCTAAAGTTAATGGAGTAAAATGGACTGGTGAAGGAATACAGGAGCTCCTTGTAATATTTTTGAAACTTTTCTGTAAGATTGAAATTGCATCAAAATAAAAAGACAAATAATTAAAATTATTTATTTTGAAATATTTATTCAGTGACTAATAAATTGGTGTTATTTTATTGGTAAACTCATAAATTATTTTATTAAAAATTATTTTCTGGGCTGGCCCTGTGACCTGGTAGTTAAGTTCAGCACACTCTGCTTCAGCAGCCTAGGTTTGCAGATTTGGTTCCGGGATGAGGACCTACACCACTCATTGGTGGCCATGCTGTGGCAACGACCCACATACAAAATAAAGGAAACATTGGCACTGATATTAGCTCAGGGCGAATCTGCCTCAAGCAAAAAGAGGAATATTGGCACATATGTTAGCTCAGGGTGAATCTTCCTCAACAACAACAATAAAAAAATTATTTTCAAAAATAAAATTCCTAGGGGCCAGCCCGGTGGCACAAGCGGTTAAGTGCGTGCGCTCCGCTGCGGCAGCCCGGGGTTCGCTGGTTCAGATCTCAGGCGCGCACCGACACACCACTTGTTAAGCCATGCTGTGGCGATGTCCCATATAAAGTAGAGGAAGATGGGCACGGATGTTAGCCCAGGGCCAGTCTTCCTCAGCAAAAAAGAGGAGGATTGTCATCGGATGTTAGCTTAGGGCTGGTCTTCCTCACAAAAAAATAATAATAATAAAATTCTTAAAAAGTTAAAATAATGTATCCGAGTATATTAGCACAAATTTTTTGTCTTTCTATTAATTATCTGAACATTAAAGATAATAAAAGTGAAATAATTATCCTTGGTACATATTCACATATTTAGTCAGTTTCTTAGTTGTATCTGTCTATAATACCATGTCACTGGTGTTTTTGTGGAGAATTTTTTAAATTTGGAATTATTATTTTTAATTTTCTGATAAAATTGCCTGCAGTATTTTGTAGTTGAATTTTATGATTACGAAATTTGAAGTTCATGACAGCTTCAACTGACCCCTCTGTTTTGACCATAATATTTTTATTCAAGAAACTACACTCTTTATAGGTGCTGAGCACTCTACAGGCAGCTGTGAGCAAAGTCTGCTAAATAGAGACTATTCTCAAATTTTAACTCTCAAAATTGAGATCTGTAAAATTTTAGTCCAAAGATCTTTACAGGTACTGGGTTTTTGTTTGTTTATTTTTTATTTTATTTATTTATTTATTTTTTTGCCCCAGAGTACTGTCTTCAACAAGTACTTTTTATTTTTTTTACTTTTTATTTTATTTTTTTACTTGATATGGTGCAGCTTTTTTTGTGTGTGTGTGAGGAAGACTAGCCCTGAGCTAACATCCGGCCCATCTTCCTCCAGTTTATATGGGACGCCACCACAGCATGGCCTGACAAGTGGTACGTCAGCGCGTGACCAGGATCCAGAACCCGGGCCTGCCAGCAGCGGAGCGCTTGCACTTAACCGCTACGCCACCGGGCCGGCCCGACAAGTAGTTTTTACAAGATAAATTTCATTTTAAAAGGTGTCCTTTTTATGATACGTCTAAATATGTAATCAGATTTAGAGTATGCAAAATCATGGGTCTTCTCAATTTCAAACCATTCCAGTACAGAATATAAACTTACCCAATTAAAAATGAAATCTTCATCAAAAGATTTTTTCCATGTATTGAGCTATTTCACCATTTCAGCTCTCATTAATTAATTAGTTTCCTTCTTCCCTTGCTTTTGTATGGATAAATATCAACATCTCCCTGTTCGCAAGCTTTGCTTTTAATAACTGCAATTTGCTATAAACTTTTAAAGCTCAGGGTTTTGGTTCTTCCCTTTATTGGATAATTTGATTAAACATTTCCAAATAATTTTTAACAAAATGAAATCAAAATTTAGAGGATCTTGCCCCATGGTTGACATTTAAGTTGATTTTCCAAGTAATTGTTCAAAAAGCTCAATAAGATTCAATTAATGATGGATGAGAAAGAAAGTACATACTACCATACTAAAGTTTTTGTTGTTTTTTTTTAACCTCAGCTTCTTCACACATACACACAAAAACTGTAATTCAGTTACTCTGTGTACATATAAAAATATTTGTAAAATTTAACCACTAACAGCTTCTATTCCAATTGTTAAAATATTGAAATTTTTTTGGACGCAATTAGGAGTTGAATGTGTACCAAAATCAATTCCGAGTACATTTCTGCCCCATAGATATCATGATTAAAACATAGTTTTAATCTCTGCCATGCTCTACCAAAATTTATATTCATATATCAGCACAGCAACAAATAATTTCATCTTCAATGTTGAAGTTTTAACTGAATTTGTCACAATATTCACAATGATGTCAGATTTTTTGCTTTCAACAGATGAACTTCTAAAAGCTTTACTTTGATTTCATGAATTGTCAGATGGAAAAAGAATTGAATCATTAACTGTGATTAACTTGACAGATTTCCTGTTTGAAGTATCTGATAACCCTGACATAACACTGGAACTATTTAACTGTTTGCAAAATTCTTCTATTGCTAATGGAGCCAACACTTTAATATTGCTTTGTACATGCACAAGTCATCTTAAAATTGGAAATGATTGAAGTTAATTTAGAAGAACAGACATTTGATCTAAATGAAAAGTCACTCTTCAAAGAGTGATGTGTAAACATACCTTTTCACAGCTGCACATGTTAAATTGTTTTCTCTGGGCACAAGCCTCTTAAAATAACTTCTAACTTTGAAGTAGATGCTGTTGCTTCTTCAGCAGATGTGTGTCTCTATTTTTATATGTTTAGTGATATAACTAAAATTCCTGATGTTAACAAACATTTTGTGCAGGTTTTATATTTGTCATCAACTATGTTAAGAAATGAACATTCAGCATCTTATTTTTCATTAAATATGCTCTTTCAAGGTTTTGTTTTGTTTTTGTTTTGTTTTTCTGTTGTTGCTTTTGATTTTTAGCTTGTTGCTGTTGAAAGTACTTATTGTAATATGTTTAAAGATAGTTACCAAGTAACAAATGATAAAAGCATTACAGCAAGAGTTCATACTATTTTCTGTATATCTATCGGTGTCAAGACTGTTCAGCCTTCATATCCAGCACATATTTCGCTTACATCTAACCTGTAATTTCCTATGTTTCCCATTGATGGACAATCTCATGGCTTTGTGAATCTCCCCAGCCATGGCACATACCAGGGCACAACTGGCTGGTAGACAAAGTGGCCAGTAGAGGCAGCCACTTGTCAAAGAGCAGAAGGACACAGTGTCACAAGCTCAAGTGTGGACACATTTCCTTTTAACAGCTAGCCCCCTCCCTGCTATTCTTGCAAAGGAAAGTGTTAATTACACTGCATCTGGGAACAGTGGGGTAAAGAGATATGAGTTATCATTAGCCCTCTTTCAGACTCAACCACATGTTAAAATAAAAACTCTGTTCACTGCACATGTGTCTTACATGTTACCATGGCAGAAGCTACAAGCACGAGGTGAAGGGCTACTATATTAGTTTTCTGTGCTGTTTAACAAATTTTCCTCATCCATAAAATGGGAATAATAATAGATCCACTCATGAATTTGTTGGAAGGAATAAAAGAGTTAATTCGTACAAATATGCCTGGGTCAAGGGAACTGTTATTAGAACAGAATTGGGTATTATTATTATAATTATCACTGCTTTCTAGGAAAAAAAAAAAAACACCATGATTTCTTCAACAATTCCTCAATGCTCTCTTAGCATTCTATTTGCCAATTCCTATCCCATTATAGTTGTATTTCTGCAGATAATGCTTCTATTGTGGCAACCACAGCGACTAGCTCTTATGTGTGGCCATGTTACATATTCGTTGGCTCATATTAAACTTAAAACAAACAAACAAAGAAAGTAAACCTAAGTATATTTCACATGAACTGTTACTAAGCCATAGTTTCCCCATTTCAAACTCTAACAGCTGATTTTATGAAGGTCCATTCAGAATTTTCCATCTATCCCCATTTTATTTAATCTTGTTAGTTTCAGTCCATAGCTCTATTTCTTTTGAGATCTTTCTGATCATCAAATTATTAGCTTTGGAGTCTTTGTCATTAAGAACATGAGTTTGGATTTAAATAGTTCTAAGTTTCAATACCAGATCTACTATTCATTAAGTATGTGGACTTGGGCAATTTCAACCTAAGTCTCAGCTTTCTCATCTCTCAAATGAGAATAATAATAAATATTTTGCATCACAGGATTCTTGGGATTACTAAATGACATAATATCTGGTATATCTCTCAATATATTACTATAGAAATAAAATATTGCTATAAATATATATTATAACAATATAACATTAAATACTTTTATTTTTTATTTATTATAATTAATAAAAAATTATTATGGAAGACTATTCACCGGAATAAGAATGATTCCTGTGATATTCCAATAGAGACCTCCTTCAGGTAGTAGACATATGACTGTTTAATAGCTACAAATTGACCTATCAACCAATTTTAAAATCCTACCAGTATAAGACAGTCAACATAAATTTTGGTTGGCTTCTTATGTTCAGATCTTCCTTTTTTGATGCATGATTTTTCGTGCCTTATTCCCATTTTATTCTTCAACTCTTTCTGTATGTCCAAATCAGTGTGTCCACCTCAGAAGGCAAGTTCCTGGGCAGAAAATGTGTCTTCAATCCAGTGCCATAAATAAGCATAGTGCGTAGCATCACAGATACATGGGGCCTCAGGAAGTATTTGATGATGATGTTTTTTCTGACAGCGGTTAAGACTTACTGAATACCTTCTAAGCATCAGATACTTAGTAACAATGATAGCCAATGCTTCATAGATCTTACCATGTGCCAGGCAGTCTTCTCAGTGCTTCACGTGTATAAACCTGTTTAATCTTATAACAATCCTGTAGTTGATACTACTATTATCTGATTTACAAACGAGGAAACCGAGTCCCAGGAATGTTAAGTACTCGTCCAAGCAGCAGAGCTGGGCTACAAAAGCAGAGAATGTGAAGCTAGAGTCCATGGTTTTAACCTCTAGCTTGGCTGCCTCTCTGCTTGCATGGGACATACATGCCTCACCCAGTGATCTAACCAGGCATCTACACTACCCTGAAGGGAGCATCCTGGGACAGAATTCTGCTGCCGTAGGGAGCATGCATAGGAAACACATTCCAAGATAACACATCCCAAATGCTGCAAATGCTGCAAATGCTATTCCATTTCAAAAAGCTGTCTATTTCAGCAACATACACAGAGCGGGCATTCCACACATAAGAGACAAGATTCACTGCACAGCTTTGTTTGTAGATTCCTTCTCCTGTCCTGGTGCCGCACGGAGGTACCCTGGGATATCCTAAATTTTCCCTCTCTGAGCCCACTTTCTCTCTCTTCTACATTGTTTTCATAGCACCCTACACCAATGAATCCTCTCTCTCTGTCTGGGTGGACTTTGGGGGTGGCAGGAAGGAGGGGGCTGGGGAGGGTCACATTGGATCGAGCACATATGTCTGAATGCTGAGCAAAGCACAGCGCCTCTCAGGGCATCTCTGCCTCCCTGCACAGGCCAAAACGCTCGCCCAGCCAACCCCTTCACTACCAGCCTGAGCCCCCACTGGGTTTATCTTTCCTTTGCCCTATTTTTTTTTTTTAAGCCCTGTCATCACAGCTTTTCCCTTTGGAATATGACAAGGAGAGACAGAGGCAGAGGAGTGATGACTGCTCCTTCTCACGTTCTCTGTGGTCCTAGGTGGCCTGCACTTCATGAGCAGCCACACCATCTCCAGACCCCAGCCTTCCCTGTGGCACTTGGGCCAGGTCAGACTTCAATGTGGTCACTGCCCTGTCCTCCTTCCCCTTTGCTCCATTTCCCTTTCCTCTGAGTGCTTTTGCCACCCACTGCCACGTCAGCATCAGGCCCTGTTCCAGCAACAGCTGCTGGATGGTGCCCTTCTGCCAACGAGCCACATCTCCCTGGTGAATGCCAGAATCCCCCCTAAAAAGCCTACTGGAGAAGTTTGTTCTTTTTTAAAGGAAGATTGGCCCTGCACAAACATCTTTTGCCAACCTTCCTCTTTTTTCTTCTTTCTCCCCAAAGCCCCAGTACATAGTTATAGAGATGTAGCTCTTCTATACGGGACACCACCTCAGCATGGCTTGATGAGCAGTGAGTAGGTCTGCACCCAGGGGATCCAAAAGGCTGAACCCCGGGCCGCCAAAGCAGAATGCGCGAACTTAACCGCTGCACCACTGGGCGGGCCCAAGAAGTTTGTTCTTTAAGATCCCAGCTCATATCCTCCTTCTTCCAGAACTGCATACTTGTTACTTCATCTACACTCCTTCAGGGAGAAATATTATTCATACCTTTAGGGTGTGTAGACTGAAACTCTAAAAGATTAGTAAGTGGAGGAAGGGAGAAAGGACCATCTTTTTCAGTGTCTGATATAAACTCCAGCTCTATATGATTGTCTCCAGGGAAGTGTTCCTGGGGCTGTTTACTAATGTTCACAACTATCAGGCAACTCATCCCAGACCCTGGAGTTGAGCCTCGTCCCTCCAACTCCAAACCCAGCGTTCTTTCCACCAAGCCAGAAAGAACATTTCCCCAGATCTCTCAGGAATAAAATCGCTCCCTCTCCGACTCTCCTACAGCACATTGTGGAAATCACTCCCACCTCCCACAGACTCAATTACTCTCAGATCTGCCTTTCTCCATCGTTGTGTAGGATGGTAAGGCCAATGTCTTGCTCATCTTTATAATCAACTCCCTCTCTCCCATCTTGGTAGTTCTCAACAATATTTGCTTTATGGAGCTATTTTAAGATAGATAAGGGGCTTATATAGAGAGAGCTTTCATTAATACTCAGGATCAGGCTCATACATAAAGGAGATTGGGGACAACCTGCCTTTTTTCATAGGTGATGGGCTCCTAATCTGACCCACTCACCCAGCACGATTAAAAACATAACAGATAGGGGCTGGCCCGGTGGTGTACTGGTTAAGTTGGCACTCTTCGCTTCGGCGGCCAGGGTTCTCGGGTTCAGGTCCCAGCGCGGACCAACGCACCGCTTGTCAAGCCATGCTGTGGCAGCATCCTATATAAAGTAGAGGAACATGGGTGCAGGTGTTAGCCCAGGGCCTCTCTTCCTCAGCAAAGAGGAGGATTGGCATCGGATGTTAGCTCAGGGGTAATCTTCCTCACACACACACACACAAAAATAACAGATATCTTCTTCTGTCCTTCCATGGGATTTACTAAAAGCATCTATTATAGCACTTACCACAGTGTGTCAATATAATTTTTTCCTTGCCCTATTTCCCTACTAGACTGGGAGTTCATCAAAGACAGGAGATCTTGTAATTCATCTCTGTGAAAGATGAATGGTAGGTGCTGGATAAATGCTTCTTGAATGAATGAATGAACTGAAGATTGCATGAACTAGATTCTCCACTTGAAACAGGGAGAGAGGTAGGTTGATACTGGATATGAGGCTGTCAGATCCCAGATCTGTAGAATGCTAGCATTTAAAGGCACTTTAGAAGTGAAGCCCAACTCCTCATTGTACCCCAGGGGAAGCCCAGGGAAATGGAGCAACTTGCCCAAAGTCACACACTTAGCCATCAAGTTGGAACTAGACCTCAGGTCTTCCCAGTTCTATGAGTCCCAACCCTTTGAGAATTTGAGACAAAAAGGAGGAAAGACTTATAAATCTCCCAAAATGACCTCTTTTCTCCTTCAGCCCAGGCTCCTCTTGAAGCCAGCCCAAGCTGCCATCCTTTCTCAGAAGCCTTATATCAGAAGCTGCCACAGGAGGTTAGGAAGAGTCTAGGCTGAGATAGATGAGGAAAACTCTACCTCCACTGAGTTCTCTTCCTTTTCCCTAACGATTCCTTCTACTTTCAGGAATTTACTTTCACACAAAAGGTGGACGAACTTTTATATTCACAGACCTTTTATTTCATCACAAAATTATTTATGATAGCAAAAATTTTACCCAATATAAATCTCCAAAATAGGGGAACAGTTAAATAAATCGTGATACAGTTATACAATGACATATTATGCACTCATTGAAAAATCACAATTTGATAATATAAGGAATTCATGCATGACATGAAATATATTAATATTCGCTTAGGAGTGCTTACCATATGCCAGGCACTATCTAAAGGTTTTACATATATTATCTTACTTAGTCCTGATAGCAATCTGTGAAGGAAGTATTACTTTTATCTATCTCCGTTTTACAGATGAAGATACTGACGCTTAAGTAACTTGCCCAAGCTAATACAAGTGAAAGCAAAGCTAGAAATTTTAGAAAAATGTTTTTATTATAATGTTAGGTTTTAAAAATCAGATGCACAATTTCATGCATTATTACTCCAACTATCTAATTTTTTAAAAGGAAATACCATTTAAGGTACAGTGGTCCCCCTTTATCCATGGGGATATTTTCCAAGATCCCCAATGGATGCCTGAAACTGCGGATAGTACCAAACCCTGTCTATACTATGTTTTTTCCTATACATATATTTTTAAGGTGCGATAGCAAAACTAGCATGAATTTCTTTTTCCTTCTTCGCTATTTCACTGACAGAAGATTCACTCTTACCATAGATCTTAGCAACCTCAGCATATGATTTTGTTTTTCTTTCCTTATTAAGTCAAGAACTTGCACTTGCTCGCTTAAAGGAAGCACTTTACGGCTCCTCTTTGGCATATCCAAATTGCCAGCACCACTACTCTTGTGCTTTGGGGCCATTATTAAGTAAAATAAGAGTCCCTCGAACACAGGCACTGCAATACCGCGACACTCATCTGATAACCCAGATAGCTACTAAGTGACTAACAGGGCGGGTAGCACATACAGAGTGTATACGTTAGACAAGGGATGATTCACATCCTGGAGAGGATGGAGCAGGACAGTACGAGATTTCATCACACTACTCAGAACAGCATGCAATTTAAAATTTATGAATTATTTATTTCTAGAATTTTCCATTTAATATTTTCAGACCGCAGTTGACCATGGGTAACTGAAACCACAGAAAGTGAAACCACAGATAAGGGTGGGCTACTATAGTTGTTCACGGCTAAAGGAAGTGTGTATAACTTTTGTTTTCTAAGGATTCTCAATATTTTTCAAGTGTTCTACAATGAATAAGTATTTCTCTTATTGTTTGTCTAGTTTACTTAAGATACAATAAAAGCTTTTTAAAAGTATTGTTCCTGGAGAAATGGCAGTTAAATCACCAGAATTTGAAAAAAAGGAAAAGAGAGCATATGGGAAAGTAAGAGAGGCTGAGCCATCCTGCTGCCTGCACCTTGTTCCCACCTCCGTCAAGCCTCCTCCCCAAGATCTAGCTCAGGTCCTGCCTTCACCAGTAAGAACCTCCCCAATTCGGGACCTGGAGCAGGGAGACAGGAGCTGCCTGCCCCATAGTACCAACTACCTGAACACCCACCTTGGCCATCTCCCAAAGAATCTCCTCAGAAAGGCCCTGGGTGGGAAACTCTGAAGTCCCCTGCTCAGAGGTGTATTTTTTATTAGAGAGTAATAACCTAGCCCCCACCTTAGACCTCTTAACTCAGTGAAATCATCCAGCCCCTGTGCTCAACATTTCACATGGCTTCACAAAGGGTATTATCGAGAAGGTCAGGAAGGCCAGAGGTGGACACAAGAGTCCCTTGCCCATTTCCTTCTCTGGGCAGCTCTGCCCAATTTTCCCAGAACGACCTGGATCCGGTTTGGGGAATGGCTGAGAAAGAGACAACACGAAATGTACCTCCCTCTTGCTTTACCCAGCTTGAAGCTTGGACAGCCACACTGTTCTTCCTGAAGCACTAGGACTATGATTCTTGCTTTCTTTTGAGACACTCCCTACTGAGAGCCTCTCCCCTTCAGGAGCACATGTGTGTGCACGTAGACACACGCGAATGTGCTCACAGAGCCATAGCCACAATCGCCAGCACACATCATCCAAACACATGAGTAAGCTAACAGTTCCAGCCAGGACTCTCTAGTTAACTCTTATAAGTCGCCAGCGTTTACAGACCACCCAACCAAGGGGGGTAAAATGGTGAATAGAGTAACATAGACACTTCAAAATCTACCCTCAGGAAATTTCCACTTTATTTTGGGAAATAATGTTCTCTCCATCAAATCTTTGAGAAGGAAAGAAAGGGGAGGGAAGGGAAGGAAAGAGAAGGGAAGAGAAAGAAAGTCTGCTTAAAAATGCTTTGCAAAGTTTAGGAGAGCTTGGATGAGCAAAGTAGAAAATGAGTTCATGATATGGATGACTGTAATAACAATAAAAGTATACATTTATGTAGTCCTCCTTATTTTTTGAAAGCATTTTCAGATTTGTTTTTTCATATGGTATTCATAACAACCCTATACAGCAAGCAAATGAAATATTTTCATCCACAGTTAACTTGTGAAGAAACTGATGCCCAGGGAGAGAAAATGATGCTCAGAAGATCATAGTAAAAGTGCAGCTTAGCCAGAAACCAAATCTCAAATCAAAGCCTGGAACAAGTCAACCACACCTCATTGCCTCCCACTCCCCTCCTTGAGCCTATTAGTGATTATTAGCTCCTAGATATCATGGCAATAGAAGAAAAAAGAAGAATGAGCCTGGGTTTTTTGCATTCTGCACCTGATACAGTTCTTAGTCTTCAATACCTACCACTGAAACTCTAAGAAAGTTTGTCGATTAGGATAGATTCAACTACACATCCCGGGGGGCAAAGCTGGCTTAAAAGAAGACAGAGGTTTATTTCCTCTCATGTAAGAGATGCTGGAAACAGGTATTCCATAGCTGCACAGAGTCATGAGAGACCCAGGATCTTTTCTCTCTGCTCTGTCATCTCCACCACTGGCTTTCATCCCCAAGATCCCACATGGTCCAAGTTGGCAGCTGGCACTCCAGTCATCAAGTCCACATTCCAGCCTGACATCAGAAGGAAGCAGGGGAGAGCTATAGGGCCATCTTCTCCTTCCTTTTAGAAAGCTTTTCAAGAAGTGCCACATGACCCTTCAATTTAGATTTCTTTAAACAGAACTTTATCATGTAGCCAAACCAAGCCACGAGAGAGGCTAGAAACAAAGTCTACGTTCTAAGTGGCCGTTCCCCACCTAAATATCGTGGCTACATTACTAAGAAGGGGAGAATAGATATTGCAAGGCAATCTGCAGTCTGCAACCTAATTGTATTCAACTGAAGGCTAAGAAAAAGTTGGACTCATATTTTAAAAGCCCTTAATCCAACACTTACCTCTCGTCCCACTCCCCATCCCCTACTCCTACCTTCAAAGCACCCGCTACACATTTATCCACCTACCTTGGCACAATTTAGGAGAAGACAAAATTGCATTAAAGCTGACATAGTCTATTTTCTTGTCAAATTTCACTTTCCAGCATGTTTTGTTGCCAGTGCGTAGTATTTCTTATCCTTTCCATAGTGTTTGAATGCAAGACATTTTATAGCCAAAACAAAAAGAAAAATCCACCCCCAAAACCCCACAATTAGTAATCACCATGGCTAGAAAACAAAGCCTATCCAGCAGGACTCGATTTGTGACAGATAATGTTGTTTCTTACTCTCATCTACAATCTCAGATGCATAGCTGCAGACCACTGACCGGATAGTTCCACTAAATCGTTCTGCAATCATCAGAAAACCTGAGTAGCCTCCACTCCTGAAGGGATGTGGTGCTAGTGTACACGTGCTCCTTGTGAACAAATGTGCCTTTGTCTACGTGGTGCCTGTGTGGGCTCTGCTTCCAAGTACACTGAGGACTTGGTATACGGTCTTCCCACTGGACCTGGGATTCTGGACCTGCTTACTTTTAAGTGTATCATCCCTTATGCCATAGGCTTTGTGTCTGCACACTGAACATTCCTCCACATTCTTTGCCCACTTACATAGCATCTCTGCCTAAAGAACATTTACTTCTTGTTTTCCAGTAGGTTAAAATGACTTCAGAAAATCTGAATACAAAAATAATTTGAAAAATAAAGAATGAATTATAAGAGAAAAGTTATGATTTTTCATATCATATAAGATGATTCCAGAGTAATACATTTACATCTAGGTGACATTTTTATTTCTACAATAACAAGCTTTAAGCTCATGGCGATACCCTGTGCCACCATAAGAAGGAAGAAATTCTGTGTTATCTTTGAACATCTAGGGCTGTTTATTTTCTCTGAGATGATTTAATCACCTAAAAACTTCAGTTATCTTCAACTCCTCTTTCCTATCCACATTTTGCTACCTTAGTTCAGGCTTCAAGTTCTACTTGGAGTGCTGCAGAATAAAATGTCTAAAATGTCCGAAAACGTCTAAAATGTCCTAAAATGTCTCTCTGCTGTAGTTTCCTTCTCTCCCAATCCAACCCCATTAACACCACACAAATTTGAATATGCCTTTCTCTTCATCAAATAACCTCCCGTAGAACTTCTAGTTGAAATAGTAGAGGAAGCACAAACCCAATTGCACCCCATCACATCAAAAGAAATAATAGATAAATGTTATTTAAAATATTTCTTTAATGTGGTCATTTTACGCATGACAATGACGGATTAAGTAGCACCAGACCAGTGCTCAGGCCTCAAATTACCAAAGAAAGACGACAATATGTGTGAAGCAACTGCTTTTAGGTGTTGGACAATCAGCCTCACAGAACTGCAACCCCTGAGAGAAGGGAAACACATGAAACGATCCCTAGGATGACCCCATATTTCTCTCTGAAGGCATTTGGCAGACTCTGGACCGTGGAGGACGAAAGCAAGTAGAGCAGAGCAGTCTCACTGAGTGGAAAAGACGTTCATTGAAGTTTAAGGCAGCTGAGGTGGGTGAAATGTGCAGGGCAGAGAGGAGGGAGCTACGCAGAGGCACAGCTTTAGAAATCTGCCTAGGGGTCTCCGTGCGTTTTGATTGAATACTAATCTGCATATGCATAGGGTAATACTACATGAGACCAAAGAAAACCAGAAACACTATTCAATACTCAGGATATTTTTTTTTCACTGAAGACTCGGAGATAGGAACCAGCCTAACGAGACAGGGCCATGTGCAAGGCCCCTGGCCTAAAAGATAGGCTCCTATCCAATCGGCAAGTTAGGAGAATCAGATAGAGACCACCAAGACCCACATTCCACAGCCTAGGGACTCTCTGAGACTTACGCATGTGCCCTAGCACCCAGGAGTCCACTGAAGGTGACCTTAGCCCCATTACCATACTAAAAATCACACCCAGGAATGGAGAGCTAGCATGCTAATGATACATGTGTCGCATGTAGTAGCATGCTACATGACAGCGCAGGCGCAAGCACAACCCCACCTCTACATGCTATGACAAGGCCCTCCTCCCCAGACTTTGGGGAGCCCCACAATCCCGCTCCCTAACGACCGGTCACCCGCCCCTTTCCTCTCCGCACCAGCTCCCTTGTGCCTCTCCTGTGCACAAGCTAATAAACTTTTACTTTTCTACTCCCGTTTGTTGTCACTCTTGGTTTCCATCCTGGGGGACGACAAAGACCAATGTGCCAGTAACAACTCCATAAAGGGCCTGCCTTAGAATTAAGGCCAAACTAACCCAAGAGTCAAAGTTACTCCAGACTTACCCTAACACAGCTTAAAAAGAAGCCTCAAAATGATGAAGCTGATCTACCGGTAAATTAATTGCGTAACAGAACAAATCTATCCCCTCTTCCGTTAAAGGAAGATGAAAAGATCTAGCTAGGAGAAAATGGACCAACAATTTTACAAGTTTAAATGGTTAAAAAAAAAAAAAGTCAACCTAGAATCCTATATCAAAAAACCGAAAAACCTTCAAAAATGAAGTTGAGATAAAGATATTTTCAGACAAATGAAAGCTGAGAGAATTCATTTCCAGGAGATATGCACTTCAAGAAATGTTCAAGGAAGTGCTTCAGGCTGAAGGACAATAATTTCTGACGGAAATGTAAACCTATGCAAAATAGTGTGCCATAAATGGTAAATATGCATATAAATATAAAAGACATTTATGTCTCTTTTTTTAACTCTTTAAATGATCATTGACTTTAAAAAAAGAAAGTTATTGTGAAGTTTATACCGTATGGAGAAGTAAAATCCATCAAAATAATAGAACAAAGAAAAGGAGAGAAGAAAGGAAGTATATTGCCGTAAGGTTTTTAAATTTTATGGAAAGTAGCATAAAATCAACTTCTTACCTCACCTCTTGCCCTTACACTTTCTTATTCCATCAAATCCCAGTGAACCCAATCTTTGTCCTCATCGTGATTGCCAGTCCCTGTTCTTCAACTCTATCGCCATCATTCCCTTCTCTTCCCACTCAGTGGGATCCTGTGACTGCAGCATAAAATCATAGATGCTACTTGCTAAGGGTTGGACATTATCCATTGCACTTGTAGATCAAGAAAGAGAATTCAGACCTGCAGCTCCTTTCTTTCATCCTGCAGTGATGCTCTTACCGTGATCCTTTGCTTCCATGACCAATGCTCTGCTTGTCTTGCCAATCCACATGCTACGCAAACACCTCCATTCAATTTCTCCAACTTCATCTTTTTATATGCATTGTTAATTGCTTAAGAAATTCATTAATAACATTAAGGGCCTCTATTGCCATTTTCTGCATCTAACCTCTCTCTGCTAGGCTTTCAACACTGCTCCACGCTCCTTTTGTCCATCACTATTTAGCTCCTTAGTAGAATTTATAACTTCAGTCTCAGATGCTTACCTTATAGTTTTCTTATGTCTTCATTTGTCCTCTTTCTTCCTGTGGGAGACATTTGTAAAGTTTTTGATTTCCCAGCATTTAAATTGCCCCTACTCCTTCCTCTGTTTGGGGAATTTACCATTGTGGTGGGTAGACTTCTAAAATAGTCTCCAAGATTCCTAGCCCCTGGTGCGCACACACCTTCTCCCAGCTATTCAGACACTAATGCTGTGAAGTCTCAGTTATTCAAATATTAATTTCAGATATAATTAAGGTCCCAAATCAATTTTCCTTAAAATAGGGAGATTATCCAGGTGAGCCTGAGCTAATCGATAGCTCTTTAAGTCTGGATCTAGAGGTCAGAGACAGAGACTGTCAGAGAGATTTGAAGCGCAAGAGAAGGACTCAGTGAGAGAGGAATTCTCCATTACTGGCTTTGAAGGTGGAAGGGGCCACATGGCAAGGAATGCAGGCAGTCTCCAGTCTCTGAGAGTGGCCCCTAGTTGACTGCCTGCAAGGAAACAGAGACGTCAGTGTGACAACCACAAGGAACTGGACTTTCTATGACCACATATGTTTGGAAGAAGACCCCAGGTTCTAGATGAGAATGCAGTCTGAGCAACACCTTGACATGAGTTTTCTAAGACCTTGAGCAGAGACTCCAAGACTTTTGACCTACAGAACTAAGAGTTAATAAATGTGTTTTTTTAAGCCACTAAGTCTGCGGTACTTTGTTATGCAGCATAAAAAAACTACCACACCCACCTTTTACCTTTGGAAACCAGCCCCTTGCAGGATGTAGGCATGTGGTTCAGGTTTTGCCTCTGCTAAAAACAAGACAACAGGCCCAAAATGGAGTCACTTATGTTAAGCCCCATGTCACCAACCTGAGACAATTATAGTTTCGGCTTTCCCAGAAATGGATGTCTAAACCAGTCAATCAGGAATCACCTGATGCCTGATAGACCCTTACCATTCTCTAAAGGAAAGCAACTTTGCAATAACCAACCTGCTTTTTTGCCTCGTAAAACTTCCTTATTGCTGCTCCCTTCTACCTATAAAAGTCTGTCATCCTGAGGGCCGGACCCATGGTGTAGTGTAGTGGTTAAATTCAGCATGCTTGGCTTCAGCAGCCTGAGTTCGTGGGTTCAGATCCCCAGCGTGGACCTACCACTCCTCAGCCATGCTGAGGCGGTGTCCCACATACAAAACAGAGGAAGATCGGCACAGATGTTAGCTCAGGGCAAATCTTTCTCACCAAAAAAAAAAAAAAAAAGTCTGTCATTCTGTACAGCTCCTTAGAGCTCCTTTCTCTCTGCTAGATTGGATGCTGCCTGATTTGAATCGATTTTCGCTCAAATAAACTCTTAAAATTTTTAATATGCCTCAGTGTATCTTTTAACAGTTCTAGTATCAAAAGAGGGAAGTGAAGGAGACCCTCAACTGCCCCCAGGAGCAAAGACATAGGTACCAGACATAGGTACCCGGGGAACCCTTTGAGCTCGCTGCTTTCTCTCTGCCTCTGGAGGTGGTGGGGAAGGCCCTCTCAGATCCTAATGCTGCAGCTTTTGCATTATGAGCTTTCAGACTTTGTTTAAGCATTTCTTGTTCCAGACAGGGTCCGGAAAGCAGTCAGAGTTGGACTGCGTCCGACTTAGAAACCAGATTGGGTCCTGTGTGAGACCTTAGGTGAGTAAAATCTTGTTTTAAGGCTGAACAAGCAGGTTAACCTTACCAAAGATAATCTTGGATTACAGTGGGCATAGTGGAGAACTTTTAATCAATATAAGTTTATCCATTTACACAGCAGAAGTTATGAGTTTTAGCTGAGCACAGGGCCAGCTAGACACTACAGTTCCCAACCTTCTAACGCAGCTTGACACAATCATATGACTAAGTTCTGGCAAGTGGGATGTAACCAAAAAAGACATGGGCCACTTCTGGGTTATACCCATAAAGAAATAAGCATGCCCTCCCCTGGTCTTTTCCCTTTCCTGCTGGCTGGGATGTGGTAAAGGCTGGAGCAACCATCTTGGTCTTAGAGATGAAGCTACACACTGAAAATAGCAGAGATACCCTTACAGCCGCAGACCTCCTAGCTCTGGACAGGAAATAAGCCTTTATGCTATGCCACTGGATTTGGGGGTCTCCTTGCTACAGTAGCTTAGTCGGTACCTTATCTAATATGCTAGCTAATCTTTATATTAAGAGGTTTCTATGCGACAGACACTGTGCGTCACATCATTGAATCCTCACAATGATATTATGAGGAAGATAATATCAGAGACGAGGAAGCTGAAGGTCAGAAAGGGTTTGCCACTTGCCCAAGGCCACACAGCCAGAAGGCAATGGATTTAGAAGTCAAACCCAGGCCAGCTGATTTCAGAAACTATACTTTTACTTTTTTTTTTAATTGAGGTAACATTAGTTTATAACATTACATAGATTTCAGGTGTACAACATTATAATTCGACATCTGTATATACTACAGCATGCTCGCCACCAAAAGTCTAGTTTCTGTCGGTCACCATACAATGGATCCCCTTTGTCCATTTTGCCCTCCCCCCACCCTCCTATCTTTTAATCACTACTTATTCCTTTGCTCTGATCCACAGACTTAAAGGCATAGACAGACCTCATTGAGGTTTGCCAAGTGTCCCCATAAACACTTAGAAAAATGCTTTGTATGTAGTAGATACTCAATAAATGTTTGTTGAATGCATGATTGATTGGTTTTAGGAAAGCAGGCTTTTTGAAAGTTCCTAACTACAATACTATGATACAGCTAACTGTGTCTGGTTAGCCAGCAGCCCTGCATCCCTATTTTATGTAGGACACACTCCTGAGTGCTTAATACCAGACAATTTTCTCCCTGAAGAATACCATATATTGCAGCACTTTTGGTCCATGTCTTTATCTGTCCCACACACAATTGACAGAAAGCCCATGTGAGTGTAGCAGGCAATCGGGGAAAGCATTCAGCCTATTGCAGTCATCTGTATTTATTTACACAGCTGTTCTTCCCCTTGTTCAAGCAGAAGACTCTGGCCCAGAAATCAGAGATGGAAATAAAATTAGGGGGCTTTTTGAAGACTGCTGTGCAGTATCCTGCATCCTGGGCTCTCAGCAGGAATGTGAGGGTCCAAGGACTTTCAAAGTCTTCCTTTGTGCTGTGTTAAGTTACTAGTACAAAGTGAATAGTGCTGAGAGCTTGGGGCTGTGGGAGAGGTTATTATAAAGTACTGACGTCCTGCTGTGAGGGTTGAATGTGTTCCCTTCTTCAGGTCTCTTATCAGGAGCCCTTCAATAGAAAAGGAATAGAACAGAACGCCTGAACTGTTCTAGGGTTGCCGTCAGCCCTCCCCTGGGAAAACTTTTAGCAATAAACACAAATCAAGAGGAAACTAAGGAATGATTTTTTTAAAGGGTCTTCAAACAGCCAGGCTTTGTTTTTTCAAGTGGGGGGACTAAAAGAAGAAATTAAAGCCAAGCTTCTTTCTAATTAAGTTCCACGGACCTCCCAAAATACAACACAGATGCTGTGATGAACATTAACAAGCTCTTCAGTGGAGTGTGCTTGAACTCAGTAGCTCTAAGATTGAGAATAATTTTTAAAACTTAAAAAAAAAAGGAAAAATAACCACACACACAGAGAAAGACCATAAAAGTTTGTTGTAATCATGACTTGCATTAGTTCTTTGGGAGGTTGTGCAATAAAGCTGAATTCTTTTCCATCAGTACATTCAAAAAAAAATTCACTCTTCTCTTTTGATTCCAATAATGATGTACATTTAAAATTATTCTTTCTCTTTCTATACGCACCTATCATATTAACATACCAATTTAAAAGTAAGCATTATTTTGTTTCAGAACATATGTTTTGGAATAATGTCCCTGCCCTGGAATTCCATAGAGCCATGTGGCTCAGGGGTGGGGCGCAGGGGTTAGAGGGCTAAAATGGATCTACCACCTAGAGGAACAAGTAGATTAGGAGAAGCAAGGTGATCATTGAAGAGACATGTTTGACCTACTAGTGGTCAGTTTTAGTGTAACCAGATATCATGGGATAGGAGTAGAATGGGTATAGGATAGATGATTGGCCCTGGATTATTCTAGCTTCAAGTTTAGCAAATAAGAGAAGATTCTGGGTCTTTCTCCCCCAATTGTAGGGTCTATGGCAGTAATCCCATAGACACCAACAAGGACATGAAAAACACACTATATAGAGGAAACTATGCATGCTGGTTGGCATCACTTCAGGCTTCATTAATTTGAGGTAAGAGAGTCAGAGCCAAGCTATATAACAGATGCCAAGAAAGATAGATGATGCTGTCCCAAAATAAGTACCACCAGAAAAAGTTGAACTCAATGACAGAATCCCAACTGGAAAGAGTTGAAGTTTGGATTGAGGATTATTTCTCTGTGAAACTGTATTAAGGATTATTTGTAAATCATTTCAATGAAGAAAAAGAAAAAAACCAATGGAGAAATTTATCTGTGATTTCTCTCATGTTTACATTGGGATGAGAAAATATACCAACACAATTAATGTAGGGGATTTTTTGAAGACAAGAAAGGCTTTGCATGTGGAATGAACTGAGGTAGAAGATGATGGCTTCAGTGTCTCTTCTTAATATCTCTGTGTATTATGTCTCTCATCTTAAAAAGTGGGATAATAATTTACTCCTACCAGCATCACATTGTTAGAAGGGAAACTCTCAGTTTCCCTTCCTATGGAAGGGTAACTTTCAAGGCCTCTTTCCAACCCCTCCCTCACTCCTCCTCTTCCCCTTTTGGCAAATTTGGGAAGAATAAGGTAGATCTTCTTGGCTCCATTCCTTCTTTTTGGGGGGAGTGAGCAGGCCATAAGGAGTATTGGTTCCAAAACTCTTACCTGGACAGTTCCCACCTCAAGGTGCCATCCCCAGACCAAGTTCTTGGTCTGGGGCATGGGCTGGGTGACCTTTTCAGAGCTGGGCACTGCAGACATCAGGGCTTGGCTTCTCAATTCCTGACTGCCATGCTGAGGTGCTTTTTAGAGTCTCTCTGTCCAGAATTTGAAGGGTTGGAGGCGGGATGGTCACATAACTTAACTCCCAGGGGTTTGATTTCTTGACCTACCATTCAAGTCAGGTTGGAGTCTTTAAGCAACCACAGGGGAGCTACAGCACTTGATTGGACTTTGCATTTCTTTATCTTCTGAGGTTGTGTCAAGATCTTGCCCTGGGATTCTGAACCCGGGGTTGGAGGAGCACTCCAAAGTGTCTTGTGGATAGAACCCAGAGTTTGAGCTGAAGAGGAATGTCTTTCTTTAAGGATATCACTGTGGGAGGGATTTTTCACCTGTGATCTTGTGATCAGGGACTTATCCAAATTATACCAGACTTCTCCTGCTACTTCCTGGGTAAACCAAGTCAGTGGAACATCAGTTAACCTTTTCATTTTTATTTTTTTCCAGTTTTATTGAGATATAATTGACATATAATGTTACCTACGTTTAAGGTGTACAACATAATGATTTGATATACGTATAGATAGTGAAATGATTGTCACAATAAGCTTAGTTAACATTCCTCACCTCACATAGTTACAATTTTTTTTCTTGCAATGAGAACTTTTAAGATCTACTCTCTTAGTCACGTTCAAATAAACAATACAGTACTCGTAACTATAGTCATCATGCTACCCCCTGCCTGTGACTCAGGAGGGCATATCTGCCCAGGTCTGAGGTTCAGCTCACAAGCCCATTTGGAGGTCGTACTTAGCTATCCAACTCAGCCTTGGTCTTTAATAAAGGTTATACAGTATTTTGATTTCCCATATGCTTAATTCTTTACCTTTTTTCTCAGTTTGTTCAGAGCCTGGACAGAGAAAAGAAATACTATGTATTAGGTGCCCTGGAAAATCCCAACAAAATATTAGAATTATGAGATATTAGAGTGTATAAGCTGATGTTAAAGTATAGAAGCAAGAATAGCTAAGATAATTGTGAAAAACAAGAGTAGTAAAATAAGGTCTTTATATTATAAAGCTATAATAATTGAAACTGTGATATTAGCACATTGAATATGCAGACAGACCAATGGATCAGAGTAGAAAGTCAAGAAATAGACCTAAATATATGTGGAAATTTAGTAGTTATTAAGATGGCATTTAAAATCAAAGGAGAGGGGGCCGGCCCTGTGGCTTAGCGGTTAAGTCCACGCGCTCCGCTACTGGCAGCCCGGGTTCGGATCCCGGGCGCGCACCCACGCACTGCTTCTCCGGCCATGCTGAGGCCGCGTCCCCCATACAGCAACTAGAAGGAGGTGCAGCTATGACATACAACTATCTACTGGGGCTTTGGGGGAAAAATAAATAAATAAAATCAATGGAGAAAAGAAATATCATCTAATAAATTGTGTTGGGGCAGCCATCTGGAAAAAGAATTAAGTTGGGTTCTTACTTTATGGCAATATAATTCTAGGTATATTAAATATTTAAAGTCAAAAAATAAAATAACAAAAATTCAAAAAGAAATCATTTAAGTCTTTTTATAATCCTGCAATGGGAAAAATTTTTCTGGGTACCAGAAAACCTCCCAGAAACCCCAAAATGAAAGATCGATCATTTCATTTACATAAAAATCAAATTTTATGTAGCACAATCCATCATCACCACAATCGAAAGATAAATGACAAACTGGTCAAAATATCAGAAATTTAAATCACAGAAAAAAGGCCAAAATTTCCTAATACATACATTCTATAAATCAGCAAGAAAAAACTAACAACTCAATAGGGTTAAACAGGCACACAATATGAAATAGAAATGGTTCTTAAAGATATGAAAATGTACCAAATATTATTCATCACAAAAAACACGTAGGGCCGGCCCTGTGGCTTAGCGGTTAAGTGCACGGGCTCCGCTGCTGGCAGCCGGGTTCGGATCCTGGGCGCGCACCGACGCACCGCTTCTCCGGCCATGCTGAGGCTGCGTCCCACATACAGCAACTAGAAGGATGTGCAGCTATGACATACAACTGTCTACTGGGCCTTTGGGGGGAAAAACAAATAAATAAATAAAATTATAAAAAAAAAAAAGAAAGAAAAAACATGTAAATAATGCTCCAATGACCTGTCTTCTTTTGCATATTCAATTGGCAAAAATAAAAAACCTGCACTGAGCAAAGCATGGAGGAACCAGTACTATCAATACATTGTTGCTGGAAGTACAAATTGATACATCCTCTACCGAGAATAAGTTGACCATATCAATTACAAATGTACATACCTTTTGTCTCAGAAATTCCTCTTCTAGAATTGTATTCTACCAATATATTGGCATATGTGAAAAATAACATATATAAGGTATTCACTGTAGCACTGTTTATAATAGAAAAAGATTGAAAACCATATAAATATGCTTTATAAGGGAAATGGTTAAATAAATTACGATAAATCTCATTAGACTATAAGCTCTATGAGGGAAACGATTTTTGTTTGTTTTGGTCACTGATACATGAGAGCTTAGAAAAGTGCTTCACAGTTAGTATGTTTTCAATAAATATTTGTTGAGTATATGCATACAACAGAATTCTAGTTAGAAGTAAAAGAGAACGAAGAATCTTTTTAAATACCGATATGGGATGATGTCCAAAATATATTAGTAAGAGAAAAATAGGAAGGTGAAGAACAATGTGTATAATATGCTATTCTGTATCTGTGTGTGTGTGTGTACAGTACATGTATATACTTATATATGCATAAATACATCTATTTTTGAATAGTCAATATTTTCCTCATTTATCATATTTTAGCAGCTTTGCTGAGGTATAATTTATATATAAAAATAAATATTTACATAAATAAATATCTCTGTAAGGATACAAAAGAAACTAATCACATTGATTGCCTCTAGAGAGGGAAATGAGCAATTGGGGCTCAGACTGGGTATGAGCAACAAAGAAACTTTTTACAGCATAACATTTTGTGACTTTAAATTTTGAATGATATGATTGTATTAACTATTCAAAGATAAATAAATAAAATTTACTATACTAAGTAAAAATAGCTCACTATCTTGATTGTGGTGATGGTTTCATGTATGTATACATGTGTGAAAACTTATCAAACTGTACACTTTAAATATGTAGACTTTACTGTATATTAAAGCTGTTTAAAAAAATATGGTAAATTAGGAAAAGATTGACTATCCAATAAATGATGTTGGAATATTTGGCAACCATTTCAGGAGAACAAATTAAAAAGTTAGATCCTTACATCACAGCAGACATAAAAACAAATTCCAATTGGATTAAAGAGCTGGATGAAAAACAAAACAAATCCAAAACCCTATAAAAATGTTGGAAGAAGACATTGGACAGTACAGTATTTTTATAACTTTGGAGTGGAGAAGGTCTTTCCAAGAAATACTCAAAACCTGAAAGCCATGGAGAAACAAGTAACAATAGCAGACTTCACTACCTAAAATTTAAAACCTCAGATGAGAAAAGACCTAATGAACAAAGACAATGTCATTGACCAAACCCTCAAGATATCCAGTAGATTATTATCACACTATCTATAAGAGTGGTTTGCTGCCAAGAAGTGGGAAGTATATGGAAAGAACACAGGACACAAGTTCAGCGACAGAAGGGGTTCTCCACCTTTCTGAACCATTGTCCTCTTTGGCAGTCTAATGAAGTCCCTTCTCAGAATAAAATGAAAAATATAAGTACACAAAATAAAATGCAAAAGATTACAAAGGGAACCAATTATATTGAAATAGTTATATGTATATGTGCTTCTTTACTAACACAATAAAAAAGATATAGCATCAGGTCTAATAACTACTGCAATTTTGAAGTCTTGAGGAGCATAGATGACATTTTGAGATATCTGAAACAAAGGTAAGGCGGTATGATAATAACTGTGATTTCTATTGATGACAAAGTCCAGGTCCTGCTAATACTAATGGAGTTTGTTGCCTACATTCATAATTGAAGAAACTGCTGAATTTCAATTAAAAGCTAATGAAAACAAAATCATAATGTTTTCTCCATCCAAATTCACAGATCACTGGGTTCTATCCACAGAAGACCCTTTGGAGGGCTCCTCCAACCCCAGATTCAGAATCCCAGGGAAAGATCTTGACACAACCTCAGAAGATAAAGAAATGACAAGTCCAGTCTTGTGCTGTAGCTCCCCTGTGGTTACTCAAAGACTCCAACCTGACTTGAATGGTAGGTAAAGAAACTCAACCCCCTGGGGGTTATATTATGTGACCATTCCACCCTCTCCCCTTCGGATTCCTGGCGCAGAGACTCTAAAGAGCACCTCAGCAACTCAGTCAGGGATTGAGAAGCCATGTTCTGATGTCTGCAACTTCTCATGTCACACCCAGCCAAAATCTCTGGTCAGTGTGCAACGCTGATTAGCTGGAAATGTATGGCTGGAAACATAATTCCAAAATATTCCTTTGGGAAAGCAACCTCCAAATTATTTGGATGACATAATTATTTTCTTAGCAGGCAAGTATCTATAATCCTGGGGAGATTAAGAACTAAAGACAGAGATGATGTAAATCAAATCTATGGTACTCTACGCTTGTGTTAAGTTTAAAAAGAATCTGCGACTGTTTGATATTTTAAGTAGTTGTAATGTTTAAGATAATTTGGCATATTAGACAACACTTCTGCTTTTTCCTCCCTTACCTCACTGTCTCTCTTCCAATTCCTCCATCTCTAGACATTGGAGAACCCCCCAGGCCAGTCCTTGATTATCTTTTCTTGATTATCTATTCTCTGGCCACACTCACCCCCTGTGGAGATGACATTCATGTCTTTAATAATAAACTATACAATAGCTTTAAACATTATCTAGATGTTGATAACACCAAATCTAATCTCAAACCAGACCTCTCCCCTAAATTCCTTCTCCCATATCTAACATCCTAGTCAGCATCTCCACTTGATTATCTCAAGTTTTGATTTCCTGCCCTGACCACACCCCACACAAGTCTGTTCCCGGTCTTCCCCAAATTGGTAAATTACAACTACAGTCTTCCAGTTTCTCTGGCCAAAAACCTTGGTGTCCTCCTTTTTTGAGCCAATAAAGGCTTATAAAAATTTGGCTAACAATATGAGGCAGAATAATAGAGATTCCATTAGATATCATTCCAGTCTTTGTAATAGTGTTTGGTGTACTAGCATGTATAATGTTCAACAAAATAACTTTGACTATTTAATTTTTAGTTATTCCATTCCATTCCAGTTATGAATCTTCTCCTTTGTCTTCGTGCACTCTCATGCACTCCCTTGGCACACTCATGCAGAGCTGTAGCTTTTAATTCCATGTGTGTGTGACAAATCCCAGATGTGGAATTCTAGCTTCCCCTCTCTTGAATGCCTTTGCCACCTGGACATCTCCATGCAGAGATCTGAGAGGATCCAAAACAGAACTTTCTGGTCACCTACGTCTAACCTAAACCTGAGCTCTCCACCTCATTTCAGTTACACTCTATTTACCCAGTTGCTCAAGCCTAAAACCTTAGTTCCCTCCTTCACTACTCTCTTTCTTTCATACCCTTCGTCCAGTTTATCATCAAATCCTGACAATTCTTTCAAAATACATCCCCAAATGGGACCACTTCTGACCACCTCTCTGGTGAGTCACCTTAATCAAGCCACCATCATCTCTCACTGGGGCTCTTCCAGTAACCTTCTAACTAGTCTCCAAGCAGCAGCCAGAGTTGGCCTTTTAAAAAGGCCATTTCACTCCTCTGCACCAAGCTAAGCCCTACTATGTCACCTTATCCCACTCAGAGTGAGACCCAAAGCCCTTTCCTGAAGCAACGAGCATTCATTTGTTTAGGGTCTGTCTCTTCTCGACTAGAATGAAGCTCCATGAGAGGCAGAACACCCTCTCCTTTCTTCACCACTTTACTCACACAGCTCCTGAAACAGTGCTGGGCGCGGAGTCAGGATTCAGTATACATTTGCTGTATGAAGAGTAAATAAACTGTCGACTGTGGACTGAAGGTTGGGAGTGTGAAGGAGTGCAGAAGAGCAACACTAACATTTTACTTTATATTTTTTACTCTTTTGCGATGAGAAAACATTTTGGAGACCTAAGTCTTCAAACATTTTAAAACGAAAAAATTTACTTAACTATGTCATCAAGTCTAAGCCCTGTATATATATAAGGACTGAAGGGACACTAGAATAAGATAGAAAAATCTGTAGAGCTCATGCTGGTGGAGCTGAGGGATCTGAAAATGTTAAATCAACCTTAAGAGAAAGATCAGAAAGGAGCCTTCCTCTGGTCTACACTGGCTTTGTAAGGAGAATCAAAATCCCAACTTTGGTCAGACCCTGTTCTTTCCTTTTGAAGATTATTTGTGCCCTTGACCACTGTCATGTTTGTTCTTTTCCCTTTTCTCACCCTAATCACACCAATTTCAGTTCATGCAGTCGATGGGCATTTTTAATTCTCCAGGAAGCTCTCAGCAACTCAAGACAAGTCTGAAGGGAGAACCTTCTTCCATAAAGCCCCAATATCTCAAAGATCGCGATCTCATCAAGAAGACCCAAGGAAACAGTTCTAAAAGGCCAGCAAGGAAGTAATGAATTCTTGTGGTAAGAAGTTGGAAAAACTAGATAGTCCTGGTAGATAAAAGGCATGCCAGAGGGGTAGCTCCAGGATTAACAGTAAGTGCCTCCTGGAATAGGGCTAGTTCCGGAAGGAGTAGGATTCACTCAGTGCTGGGTTATGATATTGAGTTTGTAGTAAAAGGTGCAAAGGGTAGTTAACCTGGGGTAAATTTACCCTTCAACATGCATCCTTTCCTTAATCCCATCCCCCCCACACACACATTTTAACCTTGAGGCAAACCCTGGGCTGGGATTAGATTGCGACCACATTTTAATCAATAAACTTCTCCCAGAACAATAGGCTTCATCTGGTGGCTCCAATTTCCCAGAAGAATTTGAAAACAGAACCAGCAGTGAAAGTTCTGAGTCCTATTGGATTTGGCGGAGGAAAGACACAAGTATAATCAGCCCTAGAGAAAGGGGAGTTCCAGCTACTGTGTCAAGGGCGTGAGCGAGTTCTGTCTTAAACATTTGAAAAACACAGCAAATACCTAAAAAGGGATTCCAACACATTATCGAATAAAATTTTTCACTCTCTTCTACATCTGGTGAAAGCTGCTTTTTCCAGTCTTTTCTGCCTGCCTCGTAAATGTTAGCAATTGTTATTCTTTGGTGAATCTATTGCCCTAGAGACAGGCCTTCCTCTAATGGAATAGAAGAAAACTAGGATTTTGACCAGAGTGTGGATTGGGGTTGGGGATTACAAGGCACTCTGTTTCTGCTGATAGAGATCCTGGAATATGGAAGAATGTTGGCCACCAAGGGATCAGTCCCAGGGTGTCTTTGTTACATTTGGATATATTCCTTTTGGCTTATGAAGATTGGGTAGTTCTTGGAAGGTCTTAGGGGCTGATTTTGTTGTGATTGGTATTCTTGCTTATTATGCTAGATTCTAGAAAAAAGACTTTAGTATTCTACAAAGTGCATTAATACAAAGCTACCTTTGGTTTTGAAAGTTGCACCTAAAGACTGTTTCTCAACCCAACAAATGCTGTTACCACATTGTCGAGAAAGCAAGGTAAATAAGTCGTTTCTACTTTCTTACTTCTCACTCCTCTACTTGTCCAAAACATGGTATGCTCTATCTCTTCAGTCCTTCCTTTCACCTTTTGCCATGTATTAATAGCCCATCTGGAGTCCTTGCTGGTCTCCTCACAAAGCACTGTGCCTTTGCTCCTGCCGCTTCTTCCACTTGGAATGACTCTCCCCAGCTATTTCCAACTGTGGAAAAAACTTCCTCATCTCTAGAGTTCCTTCTGAAATGCTTCCTCTTCCATGAAACCCTCCCTTATTCCCCACAACTGGAATTAATCTCTCTCCTGTCTAGAGAAATTCATTTTTTAATCTCTCATCAGGTCTTATTTTGTCATATATTTCATTGCGCATGTGTTTTCCTTGCTCAATTGTAAGATCCTTGAGGACTGCAATTATTTTCCCCCTCTCTCTGTATCCCACCGTCCCTCCAGTGCCTTCGAACATAGTGGGAATTTGTAGAATTCTGAGGGCAGTATTTTCGTTGGGAGTGTTAGTTCCGCCAAAGCAGAATTGTGTGGCACACAAGCGCCTGAGCTTTGAAGGCAAGTGGCCTGGGGTGGCATCCCAGTCCAAACACTTAACCAGCTCGTGACCTTGGCTGGTTGCTGATTCTCTCAGAACCACAATTCCTTCATTGGTAAAGGGGAAATAATAATAATAGGGTTGTTGTGACAAGTAAATGAGGCAAATGTAAAGCACTTGGCACAATGCTGGCACATAGAAAAGACAATAAATGGTGGCTGGTTTTGTTATTATTACTATTGCCGTTAGCATTAAACCTCAGAGCATAGACCACAATATCCTCACCACATTAATCTATTTAAATAAATTGGGAGAGAATGGGCTGGAGAGGGGATTGCTAGCTCTGTCAGTTCCAAGGACTCCTTTATCAAGCACAAGGATTCCTCTATAAAGCGAAGTCACTAGGGCCGGCCTCATGGCTTGGCAGTTGGGTGTGCGCGCTCCACTGCTGGCTGCCCGGGTTCGGATCCTGGGCGCGCACCAATGCCCCACTTCTCCGGCCATGCTGAGGCTGCATCCCACATACAGCAACTAGAAGGATGTGCAGCTATGACATACAACTATCTACCGGGGCTTTGGGGGAAAAATAAATAAATAAAATTATTTAAAAAAAAAAAAGAGAGAAATCACTATATGACAGTGTTCTCCAGTGGAAATATATGTGAGTCACATATGTAGTTTAAAATTTTTTACTGATCTCATTAAAAGAAACAAAAAGAACAGATGAAACTGATTTTAATATATTTTATTTAACCCAATATCTAAAATATTACATGTAATCAATATAAATAATTATTAATGAGATACTTTACATTTATTGGATTAAATTTTCAAAATCCAATGTATAGTTTACACTCACAGCACATCTCAGTTTGCACTAGCCACATGCCAGTGCTTCATAGCTACATGTGGCTAGTGGCTACCATATTGGACAGCATAGCTTTATAACATTGGATTTGAAAACCTTTGCCTCATAAATGAATCAAATCATACCAGATTTTCAATGTAATTGGTATCATAGGACAATATGTTTCTCTGAAAATGATTAGGGCTGGGAGCCAGCACTGGGTTCTGGTTTTGACTTTAACATTCACTTGGTTGACTTTGGGCAAACCATTAACTTGGCTGTGCTTCATTTCCCACATCTGTCCTGGAGCTTAGCTAGGTCACAGGCCATAAAAAATATGACCAGTCCCTCAGTCTAGTCTGTCTCATCACCACCCACCCCCCTAGGCCTAGGCCTGAGAGCTGAAACACATGCCCCCACACATTTTAACTGTTTTGAATTTACTAGAACAAGTCATGCCTCCATACAATTTATTAATTGAGGCATCACTAATACTATGGGGTTCTTAGGGTTTACTTTATGCCTTTTACCTTTTCCTCAGAGGTTATTCCAGCCTAGGAGAATATTATTCTTAGAATTTGAGTTCTTCAGGTGACCTGATACAGTCATTTCCATATCTTGCCCTGAGAACCCACTCAGGGTCCAGATACTGGCAGTGGGGGCAAGGGAAGAGGGAGGGGGAGGGGAAGCCAGAAGAAGGGCAAATTTAGTGACCCTCACATTGGGCTTATCCTTGATGTGCCATATTACTGATCATTTCATCATGAGATTTTATTTGAACAAAGAGTTTTTAAAAAGTCTGAACCCCAGTTCTTGTTTTACCTTTCATTTGGAGGAGAGGACCACAATATTTGCACAAGCTTACAATCTAACCACAGTCTCAGTGTATTTTTCCCCATTGCCATATCATCTCCCCTAGTTTCAGCTTTGATGTTAAGAGACTTTGAAGAACTAACTGGACTTATGCAATGCTAATAGAAATACCCTTTTACAACCGAGGCCTGTTGACAGGAATGAACTGGTCACCCTGAGGTAATTTCATTCTGCAGGTGTGATCTTGTGTGGGGAGGCAGCTGGGTGAGGAAGGAGGATCGCCGTTGCCTCTTCTGTGACCCAGAGGTGAACTGCCTCAAGAGGCGACAGCAATTCTGCGCGGCCAAGGAAAATGGGATCAGTAAGCATTCGGGAGGCTTTCTTCCCTGGTCTTTCTACTTAGAATCAATCCGTAGACACAGCATTAGCAGAAGATGGACTTTGACTCAAGAGCACAGCACAAATCTTGAATGTATGTTTTAAAGCATAAAATAACTTTATTCTGACCTTACACCAGATTACTGTAACAGCATCCAATGACCAAAAATTATTTCAGCCGCCAAGGTTGATTTGTGTTCAAGGCCCAGACAGTTTCCACCATTCATCCTGTTTTCTCAACTCAAAGCTGCATTTTCTCTTGCTCAAAAAATTTGCATATTTTCTCAGTGCCTGTTTCTGACTCACAATAAACAATGCCCAGACCTCCTGCCAAAAAAATGTCCAAACGCGAAATAGTTGCTATAATAGTCGTTTTTGTGATGGCAACTTTGAGCTGTGTGCTTTTAAATTATAATTACTTTCTTTCCTTACAAAAGATGTGTATCTGTCTTGATTGCTGTAATTATGATTCTATACCACCAAACACTTATAAAAGATTCATGTTATCCCTCTGCTTCATAAAACCCTTGCCCTTCAACAAGCTCCCTTTGGTGACTGTTTATATGTTTGTGTTTAATTTGTGGCAGAGAGATCTAATGAGAAGCCATTAATCATTGAGCGCATATAAAATTTGTGTCCTTAGCTAAATAGACCAAAGTGGATAGGGCAAGCCCATTATTGGCATGACATGATTTATAATCATAGAATGTTAATAGGGAAAGCGACTTGAGAAAAATAATCTAGTCTAACCTCATTTTACAGAAGACATTCAAAATTGGGAGGGGAGGAAGATGTGATTTAGTGATTGAAACATGATGGGAGCAGGACTGGGGGGACCCAAGTTCTAAACCTGGACCTGGCACTAAGGAATCATGGCACAAGCAGATTTGACTTCCTCATTCATCCCTGTTTTCAAGAATGATAGGTGGAATCCATGATTGATGAGGTGCCTCAGGGGCCTACTTGGCGGAGGGAAGAGGGGGACACTGAGGTAGGTTCTGACCCCTACCCCCCATCAGTTCAATTAGAGCAGCCCCACTTGGATCTATTTTATATTGTAATGAGTGAAAGAGGAACTCATTGGCTTTTTTTTTTTAAGTTTGATTTTTACTGATGTCCTTTCTCTAAACCTTAGAATTGGAGAAGGATTGATGAAATCTCTCATATTTGTGCCTGTGTTGTGTCCATTTATTCATGCCGCAACTCTTCACTGAGCACCTTCTGTGCTGGTTACTGAGTACGCAGCAGTCACAAACACAGGCTCTGCTTTCAAAGAGCCCACAGTCTAGAAAGGGAGAGTTGCAGCACAGGGTGGTGATGGCTCTGGAAATTTAAGCCCCAGGAGCCTTGGGAGCACATAGGAGGGGCAATGAACGCTGTCAGGGATTTGAGGAAGAGGAGAAGTTTAGGATTGACTTCCCAGAAGAAATAACAGACGGTAGGCCTTCCTTTTCATGTTCTTTACTTTCTTTTCTATCTGTCTTTAATAAAAGCTGTCAGGGACTTCTTTTGGAGAAAGATGAGAAACCAAAGTTCCCAGAAATGTTAAGAACTCTTGTCACTCACTGACTGTAATCTGGGCAAATTGCTTAATCCCTGTGAAACTCCGTGTCAACATCTGGATATTGGACCAGTAATAATAGAATGTACCTCAAAGCATTGTCACAAAGATTAAATTTGATAATGTGTGTAAAAGTGCTTATAAAACTATAAAGTCCTAAAAAAATGTTGACTGTTATTGTTGCTAACACTCTGCTGAAGGCTTTAATTCCAATTAACCTACAAAATCTTTCCCAACTAAACCAATATTCTGGTCCTTCAGAGATTTGGCTCATGCTGAGCAACTGGGAAAAATGCCATTCCACAACATAAGTCATAATTAATAGCAATAATACTTATGAAATCTTCATTAAAAAGCAGACTCTCTTTAGTTTTAGAATGGAGAAAATGTGTTAGATTTCTTTAAACCACCATTATGTCCAGCTCTTAGTTAACTTGTGATAAAATGGTTGGTATACCTTCTCATCATTTTCAGATCTATTTAGGGGGCCCCTCTTGCTCTACTTCCTCCTTATGTTGGAGTTCCCTGGGCCTGTGCCCTTGGCTCAGACCACTTCTTAAACCCCTTCAAAACATTAGAACGTCCTAGAGGAACACACTGGTAACTAAACCACGTGAAGTGGGCAGGCCAAGTGACTTGGAGAGTACACTCTTCATCTAATGGAAGAGTCTCGACTCAATGCCAACCTATCCCATGAAGGGCCTCGATACTGTGAGATTGTAATTTTCAACAAAATCTATTTTTTTAAATGTGTGTGAACTATCCCAGTGTGTATACGCCCCCTCTCCCCCTCAGCTTCCTAACTCATCTTACTCACTTAAAGGCTTTGCATCAATCTAAAATTAAAGTTAATTTTTTAATTTATTGCGCTTAAATCCCGTGGCTCTCTCTTGCCTAGGAGTAGAATTCAAGTTCTTTAATTTCGCGTTTGGGGTCCTCTGTACATACAATGTTGAACCAGGCACAGCTCCTTCAAGGAGCTCTCAGTCTCTTAGGGAGACCTAGTAAATAGGCCTCAACACAGAGTTCCCCTAACTTTTCGTGGGGCCCTCCCATTGCCCACTGCATAATAATTATGGATGTGTGCTTGTGGGCTCTTTGAGGAAAGGGACTAGGATTTGGAGCATAGTACTTGCTAAAGGTTTGTTGAATGAATGAATGAATGAATGAATATGATAAAGGTTAATTACAGTTCACCTCTATAGTTGGGCTTTTCAGGTTTCACGTGGGTTTAGGATAAATCCAGTCAGTTAAAAATCCAACTAATCAGAATTCACCACAGATTTTTTGTTGTTTTGCTTTTTACATTCAAACCTAAGAAAGAAAAACTTTAAGACAAAACACCAACTACCACAAGTATTGCTTCTACTTCTACCACCTCTAGCACTTCCACTAAACCAAATCACGTCCCATTCATTGTCTTAACATTCTACAATTTCCAAATTGTAAAAGGAGAATTGACACTCCTTATGTGATCCTAACGTGCAAGCTATTTGAACAAAGAATGACAAAATCCTTCATGAAATTAAAAATAAAGCGGAAAACATTTAAAAGGTTAAAAGTTTTTCTAATCCATTTTCTTCCTCAAATTCCAGAATTACCTTATCTTAAATGCTAAAATTTGACTGTTCTGTACTATGTTACAGTGCTTACTTGTTAATCGTGACCCCTCTACTTTAAACTAATGAATGGCAACAGGCCATTCAAGGATAGAGTGGATTTGGTTGTTTCTTGTTATAGTGACATTTTTTCTCAAAAAAAAGAATTTACCTACAACATACTTTATAATAGTATGTTCAAAGAAAGTTCTTGGGAGATTTTTCAAAAGGAGCAGCATTTGCCATGTGTGGTTTTTTTTTCACTCTGGAATACCAAAATTAATAGGATTCTCTGGCTCTGCATCTCCTACCCAGAGCAGCTTTAAATGAAATACAGCATACAGAGGGTTGTTCATAATTTCTTGATCTTTCACTTATTTAGTATTTTTATGAAGGAAAAAAATGTTTAACACTCAAGGGTCTTATTTATAAGGTCAGGGAAAAAGCAGAAATACATGTTGAGTAAACCTACATTGCCCCAAGGGCATTATTCCTATAGCTTTCCAAAAGAGAAAGTGGTTCTTAAAAGAAGCAATTCCCAATATTCCCCCCAGACTAAAACCTTATAATTCAGGTGAACTCTGAACTGAGACTCTTCGCATCTCATTTTCTCATTAGGTTTTATTACAGCCAACAAAACTTTCAGTGGTGAATTACTTCCCTTCCCAAGGGTACACCAGACTCCCATAATGTCTGTGCAAGCTAAAATAATAAATTGGTTTTTAACCAAGTTTTAGGGATTATAAAAAAGGAAAAAAGAAGGGACACTAGGGCCTTCTCATCTCTGTGCTAACCAAAGTGTGGTTTTTCTAGTCCTTTTCTTGCCTACGAAAAAACAGAATTAAAAAACAGACATCCATTTGGCTTGAAACTCCATTTAAAATCATTTAACGATTTCTTTTTTAAGTTCTCTCGAAATACAAGTCACTTGCACAAATGTGGACAAATTGGTCTTAAACCCATGGCTCAGCTAGGACTTAGTGTAGTAAATAAATACTTTAAAACGTATTCAGGGTATTGAGAAATGACATCTGCTCCATCCACCTAGGCCAGAAGCACCAACATAAAAACAAGTAGTTTTGTTTTCACACAGAAAGTTGAAAAGCATTTTGTTTCATATCCTTGTATTACGCCATCCATTTATAAGAGTTATTTCATTGTACTATGTCTCAGGCATAAGATCTGTTCTTGCCCTCAAAGAACTTAAAATTTAGTTGAGAAGCCAAAATTTAACTTGAGTTTAAAAAGAAAGGAACAGTAGAAGACAGTATAAATTAAGTGTTAAACAATGTGGTACAGATGCTAATGACCTAGGAGATCAGAGGAAGAGAAAGATTGCTGAGAGTTAGGACTGTCAAGAGTATATATTTCCAATAAACTCTTAAAATAATGCCAAATTTTAAAGTTGTTATAATTGCTGCTAATTTGTAATTTTAAAGCATTTACATCATTCACCATTGCTTTCCAACTAGTATCTGTTCAAAAGAGCGTACCTGGAACAGTTGAAGCTGGCAGGAGACATGTCTTTAGAATCTCCCTGGATTTGCTAATGAGCAGAAAAGATATACTTTCATGTTGGATAACAGACACAAGAATTAAGCAGATTTTGCCTGGGGAATATGAGATTTAAGGAACAGGAATACAGAACTCTGGCTGTAATTTTTGGTATGGGTTTTTGTTTCTCTTAAACTTTTTCTTCATGCTAAACAAATTCTAAGTTTTGGAGCTGAGTCAGGCTCAAAAATTTTTTCTAAATTTTTAAAAATCTATTTTCACAATCTATTTTCCTTCTTAAAGGACGGAAAGTGGACTAGAAGCACAAGTTATATTCTCAAGGCAATTAGAATTTTCTAATTCCCAAAAATGATAGGGTCGGGGGGAGAGTGGGAGACATTTAGCATCTTTTAAAATTGAGACATCTATCTGCACAGTGACTTTGCTTTTACAAATCACAAAACTTCAAGTGTGCACTTACACTCTTAGTCTTACAATGCTTTTTACTGTATAGTTTAGCAGACATCCTGCTTTCTTTGTGTTTCTTACCTTTTTAGTCTTTGCAATGCAGGCAGTTTGAGCTCAATTAGATTTGTTATAATAGAGTTAAACTGCTAAAATACAGACATGTCTCATCTTGTATTTTGAGTAACTTTGGGCAAGTTTGGAGAATTATAGTTAGCATTCTTTTTCTGCATACTTGATTGTGTTCCGAGTCTTCCCAAGAAATGTTAGTTATTTCCCCAATTCTAAAAAGTGGGACTCTTTCATAACAGTTGTACAACCAGGCAAAAGAGCACACTGTCGTGTTTCTTTAAGGAGGGGAAACCTGCAATAATGTGAGATAATTAAATTTAGCCTTAGAACAGTCTGCTTTGAAACGTTCTAATCAAGACTTCCAGCTTTCTGAGTGTGTGTGCGCTTTATTCTTCAATTCTTCCCGACCCCGGTTTTGCATTGCTAATGAAAGTGAACTGACAAAGCGTGAGAGTGGTCTAAAGAGGAAAAAAAAAAGCCAGCAAGCACGCTTCTGGTGCGCCAAGATTCATCAATATTCCAGAAACCTCGGGTTTCCCCCCGCCTTCCCCGTGGTGTTTTCATTTTTCCCCACTCCCCTTTTCCCGGGCACAGACTCCTCCCCTTTTCTTAAGTTGCCCTGATAGTAACTTGCAGTTTCAGAGCACATGCATGCGTCGCTCGCTGCATTTAGTTACTCCGCTGTACCTGCCGGGGAATTCACCTTGTCATTGCCTGGGGTATCTGCCACCCGTTACAAAATCAAAAAAGGTAAGCCTAACGTCCTGTATTCCCGCTGGGTTTAAGTTCTCGTTGCACTTCTCTGCCAGTGTATGTTGTTTCCCAGGCAGAGGAGTAGCGAGAGTAAAAGCTAGCCATTTTGGTAGATAAAGTCCACGTTAGTAATTTAATATAATGAGCGCGTGGTGTCTATTTATGCCGTGTCCTCTCTTAATTTGGAGTTGAGTCATTCAGAGTGGATTGAGGGCAGATTGTGGTTCCAGATCTAGAAAAGAATCAAGGCTGAGCTGGTCTGTTTGAAAGTGACTGGTAAAGGGAATCAGAGATTAGCGTAAAAAAAAAAAAAAAAAAAAATCTAGTCTCTCGCGTCTCCCCTGCTTCACTTCTCCCTAAACTTTTAATCTGCTGTGAAGTCTTAAACACGTTGTAGGTCTTATTATCACTGACCCTAACCTGCAATTTTATTTAAAAGTCAAAACTGCTAAGTCTTTTTTTCCACACTTGGATCCAGTTACCACCCCCACGGAGGCACACGCTGGCTGCTTGCGTTGCCAGATACGTCCACAGGCATGACCGTTTTTTAGTTGGATTGACCATGGGTAAGATTATGCATTAGAAATCTTGTAAAGCAGCAGGAGGAATCCCTTAATTTTTCAAGACAGCTGATTTCCACCGAGGAGAGATTTACTTAGATATATTTGAATAACCTAAGAGCACTCTAAAGAAACTAGAAACCCCACACTGTAATGTTTGGAATGAAAATTCGATTCATAGCCTCATCTGTTCTAGAAATCCTAAATCGTAAAATGCTTAGAAGTGAGAGTTTCCTCAGAAGACTCCAGTATGTTTGCCACAAAGACAAATGCTATTTTGTACTTGTAATAAAAATGAAAATGAATTATGATTTCAGATCATTTATAGATGTGCCCAGAGTACTTTGCTTATTTCATGGAAAAAATTAAAAAGTTACCCTGTAAAATAGTCAAATGTATTTCCCAATTCCTGTGGGTACTTGTGTTCTTTTTATTACCATATTTACTGGTTGATATTATCATGGTTTTTTTCTTAATGCAGAAATAGTTACTTACAGAAAGATTCAATGTGAAATATCAATGTCTTAATTCATTTTATTGACCTGTTTATGCCTTCACCATGTACAGCATAAGTCTTTAAGTAATTATTCAGCACTTCCTGTGCATTCAATTCAATTGGAAATTTATTGAGGGCGTACATTGTGCAAAGCACTCGCTAGGTTCCGGCGGCGGGTAGGGTTGAGGTAGGGGTGCTCAGTCACACTCAGCTCTGATCAACCCTTTTATAGCCTCATTGGAGGGGGAAGGACAACTTTTTAAAAATAGAACACAAGTTTCTGCTCATCTGTTCTGAATTTATGCCCATTTTTCACACGTGGTCCAGTAAAATATGTACATTCTAGCCTTGAAACCTGGCATTGAGCTTCTTCCAGCCCTTGCTTCCTACTGAGATGATGCGGTTTGCTAACAGCTTGCTCTAGTGTGGAGCTCACTGATTTCTCATTCCTGCAGGCTGAAACTCTTGTCTCTTTCTCTCCCATTCTAGTTGTGTTCTCTAACACCAGAGGTCTGGCTTTCTGGGGGTGGTTCCAAGACATCGAAGTGCAAAGAAGAGACAACTCCTGGAGAAGTCAAATATGACTAAAAATAATGGAGAAGAGCCCAGGATGGGGGGCAGGATGGAGAGATTCCAGCAAGGAGTCCGTAAACGCACGCTCTTGGCCAAGAAGAAAGTACAGAACATCACAAAGGAAGATGTTAAAAGCTACCTATTTCGGAATGCTTTTGTGCTGCTCACTGTCACCGCTGTCATTGTGGGTAAGTCATTTGATATCAACCAAAAAAAAACTGGATCTTGTTTCTCTGGGGCATCTGGCTGCCTGGGAATATTATCAGATGGACTGATTGTTGGTATTCAAAATGATAGCCCAGGCTTTTCTCTGAATTTCAAGATTTTTTTCCCATTAAATGACAGTTTGTTGGCATGTTTGGAGCAATATATGGTAAACACATGGGAGTCTGAAAGAAGCATCATTAGGCATTATGCAAATCAGTTGATTATGTGGAGAAGGGAAATAAATCAAATGTTTTCCCATCTTATGTAAGGATAAAAGAATGATCATTTAATCATTAGGCCTGAGCAGTTAAATAGCAATAAAAACAAGCAAGCACGCTAGACGTGGCCAAAATGTGATCATTATACAATGTCACTTTTCACTTAAAACTAGTTTATATAATTAGTATATCCAAAATGAGATACAGGTCCCTAATAGTAATTCTTTCCTTACTGATGTTGACTTGAAGCTGAGTATCAACACTTAGACGCAGAGGCTGAATCTTTTATGTATTTGCACTCTCTCATCCAGTGACTGGGAAAGGTAAATTGGGGAAAATGTTAACACAGATCTCTTTCATTCATTGCTTCAAAGCCCCTGCCGTGAATAGCTATACCTTTTTTGAAACATTTCAGTCTCTTACTAATTTAACATTGTTGAAAGTAATCTATACTAATAAAACATTATCGTTTTGTTGGATTTATTGGTATCTGAAATTATAGTTTATAACTTATGGGTGGCATTGATCCTACTTTAAAATACAGCTGAAAAAACTACTTATTTGGAATCTTTGATTGAACCAATATAGAAATCCTTAGGCTGGAAACAGATAAGTTAATGTCATGTTGTAAAAAACACTCTAACTTTAATATCTACTAATCTGCCACCAAAAAAAAGGCATTCATGTACAGTTTTAATCTCTGCCTTGGAGTTTGCCAAGATCTCGATCAAATATAAAGAGGTAATGACAAGAAAAACTAAGAAAATTCTGCAGCATATAAATATAAATATAACTTTATCCAAAAAAATAGGATTTGTAAATTGCAGACAACTAGGAATACAGCAGAAGAGTATAGTTTGTCACAGAACTTTAGATATATTCCATTTTAACATCTTTGGCTCCTTTTAGTAATTGTTGGTGATTAATGACTATTTGATTAAGTTTAGAGGTGTTCAAAGAGAAATTATCCTGATAGACTCACAGAAGTAATGGCTTTCTTTAGTAGGTTCCCAGGTTTGAATACATTCCTGGAAGAAGTATTTCAGTACCATGTCATTGTCTTGGAAGTCAGTGTAAAATGCAGTATGCTCACCTCATTTTTTTCTTTGAATTACAGTCATTGTCAAGCCAAGCAGTAGCAACGAATAATGAGCATTTGTATAGTACTATTTCAGCTACTTTCTAGGTCTTTTCAATATATTAGCTCACTTCATCCTTAAACAGGCCTATGAAGTGAGTGAGTAGGTATGATTACTATGCTCTTCATTTGATACATGAGGAGACTGAGCATGGAGAGATCAAGCAACTTAAAGTCATGCAGCTAGTAAATGCTAGAGCTGGAAGTCAGACTCAGGCTGTCTAGTGCTAGAGGCCATTCTCTTAACCTCTCTGCCATCCTGCCTTTAGTTGACATCTTGTGAGAAATGCCAGGAAGAGGAATGCTGCTATGTCTTGGTAGAAGCCAATTAGCAACCAATGCTAGATGCGTTCACATAGTGTTGCTATTTTACTATATGATTTACCCAATTAAACTCAGCAGAAAACTTATAATTCTCCTACAAATGATTAAGCCATGTCCCTCTCATTTATTTAACAAATATCCATTTATTTTGCAATCCTATACGTGTAATAATAGAGCTCAGTGATACTGGAGTATGTTTGGAAAGGATGCAGAAACACTTACTCAAAATGGTGTTCAAAACACAAGAGTTCAATTTCTAGGACAGAAATATTTCAGTTAAAGAATAATGAAATGGAAAGTAATAAAACCTGAACATGGACAGCAGACGGATGAAAGAATATAAATATTGCAAAGAAATAACATCTCTAATAGAAGGAAGATAATGCCAGGATTTAAGAGTCCATGTTCTCTATGAGTTCTGGGATCATTTCCTAGCCCAATGATGACTTTCCTAAGATTTGTGAGAACTGCAATGAGTTGGCTGAGCTGGAGTAAATAACTTGGCAGGATGCCCTTGTGGTTGGCTTTACTAATGGAAACTGAGGAGGTAGAAATAACAAGAAGAAGGCACTAACAAAGAAACAAATAAAAAGAGCTCATTGACAGTCAGAGAGACCCCTGAGTCTGCATCAAGGACTTGGAATTGCAAATAGACAACTTAGTAGCAAACAGATTTAGAAGAGAAGGAAGAACCCTTCAGTTATCTCTTGGTACATCCTCCATTGAGGGTCCAGTGGAAAAAAAGACTCCATTTAGCTTGTCACTGGGTACCATGTCTACATCAGCCCTAAAAGAAATAATAGGGAAAGAACATGTCTGGACATCAACTCTCTAATTAATATACTGCAGCATAGGAAAAAACTGGAAAGATGCTAGCAAGCAAGAAGAGAATAGCTATTTTCCCCAAAGATGAGATGAGAAGAACTATAGCTATTACTTAGTTTTCAAATTCTTAGGTTTTGATCGCTTTTAGTGAAAAAAAGACTGGGAAAATCTGTATATTGGGGTGAATTTTTTGTTCAGTCTGTTTTCTTTTGTCTTTTTGAAATAAAATGAAATGCATTTAATGTGTGGAAGTGGAAACTAGTAAAATATTATGGAGGAGGAGTAGAGACATGTGAATCCATATATTTCGAATAAAGCAGAGAATTGTAACTATTTCAATACCACTTCCTCTACAAGCACAGGCATAGAACCACTTGTGCAATTTTATGTCATTTCTAAGCAATGACATTTCTTTTTTTTTTTTTTTCGTGAGGAAGATCAGCCCTGAGCTAACATCCATGCCAACCCTCCTCTTTTTGCTGAGGAAAACTGGCCCTGAGCTAACATCCGTGCCCATCTTCCTCCACTTTATGTGGGATGCCGCTACAGCATGGCCTGACAAGCGGTGTGTTGGTGCACACCCGGGATCCAAACCCGCAAACCCCTGGCCGCCAGCAGCGGAGTGCGCGCACTTAACCTCTACGCCACGGGGCCGGCCCAGTAATGACATTTCTAATGTCATTTCTAAGTGATGTCAAAGTCTGAATGTGCCATGCTATGACGAAGTCCATGTAACAGGAGCAGGTTAGCAACTTGAGAAAAGTGCTAAGTCCCTTTAAGAGAGTTCATTATTAGATAATGCATTAGATAAAGTGTCTTCCAGGGCTCTTGTAGACATCTGTCTGACAAAAGCCACACTGAGAAGAGTGGTTACTGTCTCTTCCTCCAGGAAGCAGTTTCTCATTTCAAAATGTGGTAAGTTGTGTTAGAGTGACCTCAGGCATCTCCCTGAAAGAAAGGGAAGGCCCTTTGTCATGTTCATGCCACTGAATGCCACTCTTTCCATGTCTAGGGAATGAATAGCATGATAAAAATGAAATCTCAGGCCATAGAATTATGAAGAAATAGATCATAAGATCAGCTTCAAGACGAGGGAATCTGTCAATAGAATTGCATAGGATTAGATAGTGGTTTTACCTAATGGAGTTCACAAGCACCTTTCTCTGCTGTTAGTCTTAACACACACACACAGTTTATGTTTAGCTAGTCCGTTATATGGGTTGGAGAGAAACTGGTGACTTTTCAGGAAAGAAAACTTACTGGCTAAATGTGTATAAAGCATTTCCCAGCATTCCCTAATACTCTTTGGCAATAAATTTAAATTGCACTAAAATTCAATGCAATTCAGTAATATCTCTGGAAAGATATACAAGAAACTGGTCACCATGGCAGCCTTTTGGAATCGGAGCTGGATATCTGGGGAATGGGATGGAAGGAATATTACTTTCCTCTAAATAAGTTTTTACATAGTTTGAATGCTTTTTACCACATTCATGTATTATGTACAGTTATCTATTATCTGCTAAATAAATAAGTTAATTATTTTTTTAAAAAAAAGATTTGATGCTATTCAGCAGTTTAACTAATATTGCATGTTGTGTATTTGGCCTTGTGCTATGCAATGGGGAATCTCTGCCCTCAGGTAGTTTAGTAGGAGAGATGGATGAAAAATGAGATGACAAAGGAGTATGCAAGATTCAGAGGTAGTAATAGAGAAGTTTGTAATTAATTCTAAACATTTTTTTAAATAAGATCATATTATGCATACTGTTCTATATAATATATGATGTCTTTCTCTATTGGTACTTTAGAGGTTCCACTTTCTTATTAACAACCACAATGGGAGCCCTAGATGTGCCATGTGGAAAAAAAATGGTATGGCTTTTGATGAAGAATAGACCTGGATTCATATGCCAGCTGTATTATTTAATATCAGTGTGATCCTAAAGGAGGCAACTTATCTGCTCTGAGTCTTGGTTTTGTCATCTGTGGTACATGTATAATATTTATTGTGAACGCTTACACTGTGCCAAGCACTGTTGTAAGTGTTCTTAGCATATTAGCCTTATTTAGTCCTCACAAGCCAGGGAGGGAGGTATTTTTATTCTCATTCTATAGATGAGGAAACTGAAGCTCAGGTACTTATCACACAGTTGATGCATATTGACTGGGACTCAAATCCACCATTCTGGCTCCAAGTTCATGCTCTTATCCACTATGCTGTTCTGGGTGCTGGTCCCTGCCCTCGTAGAATGTCTGTTCTTGTTTTATTACAGCAGCTAGCTAGGCGGTGCACTGACCATCCACAGGAGGGATGGAAAGGAGAGATTGAATTGAGATCTCATTACAAGGGTCAGTCCTGAGTCCTGGTGATTGATTGCGGGAGAGAGTTGACAGAAAAGGTGGACTGCGGGTCAGTGGTCCCATTTCTGGCTTGGGTGACCGAGTGGTGATGGTACCACCAGTAAAGGTAGAATACAGGAAGAAGATTGGGGAGGGGGTGTAATAAGTTCAGTTTGGGATATGTTGGGTTTGAGATGTGGAATGCCACTACAGTGGAGACACAGGGCAAGAGGCTCAGTGTAAATAGAGATTTGGAAAATATTATCTCCAGACTGAACGAGGACATGTTCTGTCTTTGAATGTTAAATGAATAATGATCAATGACTTTGTAAGTGAGTCTATTCTCAGAACAGTAATTCATTCTAAGGCCCTTCTTTATGACTAAAAGCAATCATCTCCAAGAAATACCACAGTGGTATTCTGTGCCTCAGACACATATGCACTATCTAGCTGAGTCAGTTAGTTCAGCCAAACGGGTTCATCCATGTGGTTAACTATCAGCTACTGCACTGAAGTGAGTGGCAGTGGGACCAAACTAGCCAACTGCTTGAGTTAGTGGTGTGAGCACACTCTGGCACCCATGCTGACATCCTCACAGCTTACAAGAGAAAGGCATCTTCACACAGGTTGAACATCAGGAATTCAAAGAATGGTGAACAGATTTCTTCAACACTTCCTGGAAATGGGAAAGGAGGGAGGGAGCTTCAGGAAGCTGGGGGGAGGGTGGCTCCCGAGGCGGGCCTTCCCCCGCCGTGTTACCAGAGTTCAGCTATTTGCTGTCACTCACACAGGCTCCCCAGGCAGAGGGCTGGGAGGGAAGAGTTAGGCCTTCTGAGAAGACGAAGCAGAGAAAAATCAGACTCTAGTCTGCTAGGGTCTCTAGGGAGCAGAAATACAGAAAAATTGTCAGGGACAGTAATAGCAAATACCTGACTCACGGCACATTTGGATCGCAGCCCTCTCTTCCACCTTCTCAAAAAGCGTTTCAGGGAGCTGGCTCCTATCATGGGGGAATAGTCCAGTATGGTATACGGGAGTGGATCAGAGCTACGGATTCTGGAGTTAGACACTTAGGCTTATGTCTCAGTTCTGGAACTGAGCCTCTGTTTCTTCATGTGCAAAACAGAATAATTATAACACCTCTCCGCCAAGATTTATATCCCAGTTCTGCCACATATAACCATGTGGCCTTAAATAATTTCCTTAAATGCTTGGCAGATAAAGTGTCCATAGAAACTGTAAACCACTCGTCTTTTGCTTCCATCTTTGCTATGGCATCAAGTGAAAATACATACTGATTTGATGATGCTGATCTGCTAGAGCACTGAGACCCAGGGATGTGGGGAGGACAAGGAGTGGGAAGGGGAGAAAGTGGTCACCTGGTTTAGGTCTAAGAGAAGTGGCTTCTCTTTCCCCAGCTAGAGAAGAGAGTCAAGAGAGCTGTAGGAAGAGATTTAATGGTTGTAAAGGGCTTTGAAAGGCAGAGATGAAAGCCTCAGAGTTAAGTGATACTGTCCTTATCTGTTCCTTACCTGCCTGGCCTCTTGAGCCGAAGCAGAAAGTAATCCCCAGACAGCTGTTATCACAATACAGACTGCTTAATGGAGGGAGTGCCTGACAGTAGATATCTCTCTCTGGAAAATGGGAAGTTGCTGAGAAAATATTTTCAATAAATGTTTTAACATACTCAATAGTGCGTTTTTGTGCATACCTGTTGGGATCCATCTGAGAGTTCACCGCCTTCCTGGTTTTTCCTTTTCTCCAGCATTTCCGTGTCTACTGCTCATTAACTGCCACCCCCGTCAGAGGGAGGGCAGGCAAGATGAGGGGTTCTGAAAACTTGGAAGAAATGTTGCTGGTTTCTAACAGAGTTGGTAAAGGTTATTCTGAAGTAGGAGGTAGAAGGCTTAACGTTCTAAGATTGTCTCTAGATTTTATTTTGCTCTATTTTCTTCCTGCTAATTCAGATAATGAGAAAACTGAGCAGACAATTTTAAATTTGTTTCTCTTTCAAGTAGGTAATCAAACAAGCAGGTGTGTTTAGAACAATTACCTGCAATAATAATACCTTCCATTGTTGCGGTGTTGGTTTACAAAGTGCTTTCCCATTGCACTCTATAGCAGGCCATGGCCAGTCGATCCCCCTTCTAATTAGTAACTGCAAATGTCTGGAATGCAGCTGAGAAAGCACCGAGAGTCTAAAGGTCCTGGTTACAGACCCCGCTCTGCCATCAGCTAACTCACTTTATGATTTAAGACAAATCTCTAGGCCTCATATTTCCTCATCAGCAAAGTACATTTGGACTAATGTCTGCTTCCAACTCCAAAATTCTATCATTTTAAGTCTAATTGCCCTCCTCTAAAGCATCAGAATATATGGAATAAGATACGCAAGTGATTCTTTCCAGTCCATGAAACTGTACAATTCCAAGGATCTTTTCCCCATAGTGATATCTCCCAACCCATTCTAACCCATTCTTCCCCATCTAACAAGCAACCTCCTTCTCTTGCTTTGAATCCTTGAGGACTGTCAAGTTCCTGACTCTGGGTGTGATGATCAATGTTTCCTAATCAACATTTGAGGACACAAGTGAGGTACACCTCTGCAGAAGCCACTCTGCCCTTCAGTCTTCTACTCATCTCATAAATCAGAGGAGGAAAATTGTGGGCGTTTGTTTTTGCTTTAGAGTAAACAAGGTTGTGAAGAGCCTACACTGTTTGGAAGAGGCAACTGGAATGTAAGCTCCATCTTTTCCAAGCTGTACATTCCAGGTGTTGGAGTACTTGATATTTATGGAACACTGGGGTGGTATCATTCATCAAGTATTTGGTCTGGCAGCTAGGTGAGCTGTATCATTGCTGTAAGATGAGGAAACACACAGAACACTTCAGGGCACAGAATGTAGCCATTGTGCTCACTGAATATAAAAATTATGAGTTTGATGTCAAGCTTCAGTGCTATCAAAATTGCCCAGAGTTTAGTCCCTAGACCGAGAATATTCCCATCGCTATACCCAATCAAGAGATGTGCTCAAGCAGTTTTGCAACCAAAAAGAGAAGAATAAAAACCCCAAAACTAGATAAAGGAATATATACCCTGGATGAATTAAGATAAGGTAGGGGAAAGGCACTCCTTTTTTTTTCTCTGTGTATCATATCAAAGATCAAAGGTAGATTTAGGAGCAATAAGTTGAAAGCCAATTTAAGTTTTGAATTTCAAGACTGAGTTCCTGTCTCCAGAGAAGGCAACTCCATTCTTCTTGTCCCCGGCGAGACTTCTCCAGTTCTCCAACAGCGATTCCAGGCCACAGACTGCCGCTGCTTCTCAGAGAGAAAACAATGACCTATTCGTGAGAGCCTTTCTATTCAGAATCCTGTAAGATGAAGCTCATTTACCCCTAATGAGAGTAGAGATGGACAATTGCTGCCCTTCTCACCCTGAAAAGATGGCCCTTGCTATTAGACTCATTACAACACTTGAAATTCCATCTTTAAAGTAAGGAAGGCAAAACCTCAGGGTTACATGTGCTTGGTTGTGTCTTCAGCTTGTTGATGGATGTGAAGGTAAAGCCATCAAGAAGGGAATTATGAGTCTTTTAAGAGACTGCCTATGATCAAAATTGTCTTCTTTTTTATTTATTTATTTTTGTCTTCGATTTGCTTTCTTAAGGCAAATGAAGTAGTCATGTAAACAAAGCTGAAATTCAGTGAACGTCCCAGGGCTGTGTAAGTTCTGGCATTGCAATGCTTTACACAATACAATGGATGATGAAAGAGCATACTACCTTTGCCAAGTGGTTTACAATGTGAGTTTTCGGCTTTGGTACACTTGTAACTCCAACGGCTCGTTGGTGGAAGCAGCACATGAGCCTATAGCGATTGAGTTCAAAGTTTTTTCAGATTCACTTCCTTGTCTCCAAAAAAAGAGCTGTTTGATCGGAAAGTGATCCACTCACTATAAATCTGAGCACAACTAGTGACTTTCCTTTCCATGGTCCAAATTAAGTAAACTCATTGTTATAGCACATTAAAGCAGGACTGAGGAGAAACCAGCCAGATCCGAAGTGACTTTTTGGAAAGATGCAGGCGTCTAACAGAAATGATGTAGAATAGAATTCAGTCAGTAAGAAAAAAATCGTGGGCCATTTTTTTTACTTATTTTGTTATTTTACTTGTGAAATAAATAAATGTATATTGCCGCAAATCAAAAAGTACAAAAGAATATAAAATGAAAGTATCCCACCCACTGGCGTCCCCCAGGGATCCACTTGACCTTGTTATTAGTTTCTTATGTGCCTTTAGAGTTATTTTATGAGTATAAAAATAAGTACAGATTTATTCTTTTGTCGCCTTTGGTATACAAATGGTAGCATAGTATATATAGCCCGCTTTACACTTTACTTTTTCCACTTTATCATTCACTTTATCAAATAAGGTGTCATTCCTTATTAGCACATAAAGAGCCTCCTCATTCTGTCTTGGGGCTGAATTGTATGAGTGTACCATAATTTATTTAAGCAATTCCCAATTGATCACTTAAGTTGTTTCCAACCTTTAGATATTATTTTTAAATGCTTAATGAATAATCTTGTACAAAAGTTATTTCACCCAGGTAAAGTATTGGGAAATACATGGGATATAGAAATGAAATTGCTGAGACTAAGGGTATACACATTTGGGATACTGATAAGTATTGCTAATTTGTACCCCGTAGAGGTTGTAGTAATTTGCTCTCCTAAATTGTGGGATTTATAAAAGAGTTAGCCCCACTGCTGCCCCTGCCAGGGGTAAGGATGAGTGGGCTTTGCAATTTGTGTGGCCTGACACACGAGCAAAAGGCAGAGGGGAAAGTTGGAAATTTTAAATGTTTCATTTCATTTCTGGTTTCTACTCACTCATAACAATATTTTCTTTTACCAGAAAGCAAGGAAACAGGTTTTGATGATTTTAGTTGCTGTTTCTAAAATAGAATATTTTTTTTTAATGACAATGGATTGGACATTTAACAGACTTGTAAGATTATTTCTAAATTAAATTACCATTTCACAAAGCTTATGTTGGTGCAGTTTTAGGAAGAAAGCACCAGGCTTTTCAGAACTCCAAGGTTCTTCTGATCCAGTTATCTGTCAGAGTTGCAGGCCATGTGAACTTGAGGTACATCTGCACCCTGCTTGGTCATCAGTGACCCAGGGCTGGTTCCTCTGGGCATCACTGGTGGAACAAGGCTGGAGCAGGTATTTCCCACCTTCAGCAACAGGAAATACCAAAGGACAAAAGAATGAGCCAAGCCAGGGCCCAAATCTCTGGAGGATGTGGAAACAGAGGAGTGGGGGAGGGTTAAAATGTTGCCTCAACCACAGAGTAGCTTCTCACCAGGAAATGCCTGGAAGTTAGGGCTGAAACAAAAGACTAGGAACCAGCAGACCTCTTGGGAAGGTAAATTCACCCTTATGCCCTTGCCCTCTTTGTAAAAAATAGACTAATAGAACATTATGTCCACCAGCTTCATCAGGCTGGCATGAGACAAGCTTACGATATCTCCAGATTGGGCCACAATCTAGCCAAGTTCTGAAATAAAAACTTTCCTATGATCTCTCAAATAGTTATTTATTGCATACTTGCTGTTGACACAAATAATCCATAATCAATTTGTAAATCAAAACTGGGGTGAAGTTATTATGAGCCAGATCTGAGGATTAGCCCGGGGTCTTCCTTCCCCAAGGAAAGAAGGGCACTGAAGAAGTGGAGTGTACAGAGTGGTTCTATAGCATCCTGGAACAAAGAGCATACATCACATATAATAGGAATGTCCCTTTTACAGTAGTCATGAGATTGCTTTGCTGGCACAGCAGATTGGTGATTACAGCAGGTCAGTGGTCACAAGGTGAGTGGTCACAAGGTAAGCACAGCAGGTCAGTAATTAATCCTTAGTTTAGGGAGAGATGTTTACCCTTAAAGAAATGCTGATATGGGGGGAAGTTACATCCCTATTTTTAGGGGCATCATTCTTGTTTGGGACATAGTAAATATTTAAAGCAGATATACAATGCATGCTCAACAGACCACGTTAGCCCCTTTTAGAAAAACAAGGTCAGGCCAAATTAGTTTTAACCAGATGGCTTCCTCATATACCCCAATATATCCTATTGCTTTTCATTTATTTGTCACTGCTATAATAACTGTAATGGCCAAATTGATAAAGCATTTTTTGACTTATTAAATGCTTTTATAAGCACTATCAAGGACTTTAGAATTCATTAGAAGAAACAAGATAAATTCATAATAAAGCAGCTAAGATTTATAATGCTTTTGGTTTACATGGTTCTTTTAAACTCAGAACATCTAGCTAAGAATATTAAAACTTAAGAGGATCTTAGATACTGCCTGTTCCCATCTATCCCTCCCCCCCGATTTTTCAAATTAAAAAAAAAAAAAAAAGAGTCCCAAAGAGATTTTGTGATTTGAAGACATGGGCTGTGGAAACAGACAGATCTAAGTTTGAAACCCCATTCTGTCGACATCATTTATTGGCCATGTCATCTTGGACAATGTCTTATTCTTTCTAGGGCTCAGTCTCCTCATCTATCAGCTGGTGGTATTAAACCCTGTAGGTCTTATATGAAGATTAAATCATTTAAGTAAGGTATCCACAAGCATAATTTACTGGCAGTATCAGGCCGAGAACCCTCATCTCTGACTCTCAGCCCATGATCTTTCTACAGCATCACACCTGCTTTCCTTCATATTAAAAAAACCTGCCTTGGGAGAGAAATAGGGATCAGAAGCTCCCGGTTTGTGAATCCAGAAACCTAAACACAAGAGAAACTGTAGTTCAGTCAAGACCCAGTTCCACACACCATGAGAGAGCAATCACCGTTTGGAAGAGAGGGGATGTTCCTTAGTGTCTGCTACTATTGTTACCACACAAAATTGGGGTTCTCTTGCCTGATGCACATTTAAAAAGCCAATTATTATGGCGTCAGCTTTTGGGAAAAGAGATGTAGCTTTATTTCGCAAGATTGATCTGCAAGGAGATGGGGGCGTGTGCCCTCAGATCTGTCTCCCTGATCCAGGGCTTGAGGCACAATTTGTGGGATGAAGGGCAGGGCAGTCTAAAGTGTGGAGACAGATGATTGGAGGTAAGAAGTGAGGTAATTGATGATCTGTGCAAGCATCGTCAAGCTTCATGGCTCTTCATAGGACAAAGCATCACCATGATCTGAGGGTGGTGTTTTTAGCTCCTTGACATCAAAAAGGTCCCTTATCGTGCATTTGTGCAGGCGCAGTTGATGGGTTGGTAATCTCAACCGGCCTGAACTGGACAAGGGGTTTCCCAAAAGACAACTCTTAACTACTCTGTTGATAGGGTGGGGTCTGTTGAACTGGTCCTGGGGGGCCTGTGGTTACATTGCTCACAGAGTGCCATGGGGAATAGGATTTACTGTGGAGCAGAGAGCAGTGATTCCTCCATTCAGGAAACATGTTCTACACCAGCTGGTTATCTGAAAGAGAATAAGTCATGCTGTTTGTTCATTCATTCCACAATATATTGAGCACCTACTATGTGCCAGGAACTGTTTTAGGGGTTTAATATACATCAGTGAACAAAACAGAAAAACAAAAAAACCTGATTTCATGGAAATTTATATTTCAACAGGCAGAGACAGCAATAAACAAGTATAATAAATTGGAAAATCATAGTGTATTTTGGAAGGTGATAATAACTACTGAAACAAATAAAGCCAGCTAAGGGAGAAGAAAATTCAGAGTAGGCCTCATTAAGAAGATGACATTTGAATTAAGTCTTAAAGGAAGTAAACCTTGTGAATATCTGGGAAGAGTGTTGTAGGCAAAGGAAAGAGCCAGTACAAGGGTCTTAAAGTGGGATCGTGTCTAAGGTGATAGAGGAACAACAAGGAGGCAAATGTTGAAACAGAGGTGAGGGAGGGGAAGAGTAGGGGCTGAGTTCTGAGGATGGTGGAGTTGGGGAAGCAGGCCAGGTGCGGCCATCGCATGGCCTTAGGCTTTCACTCCACAGGAGATGGGGAGCCAGTGGAGGGAGCAGAGAGGAGTGACATTCTGACCTAGGTTTTGAAAGGGTCCTTCTGGTATTATGTTGGAAATAGACTGTAATTGGGGGGGCAGGGGGCAAAGTGGAAGCAGGGAAACCAGTTAGAAGGCTACTGCAGTAGTCCAGGCAAGAAAGAGGATGATGTTTAAATCTTGGAGCCTTCTTCATTAATAAGTTAGAAAAGAAAAAAAATGAGGCATAGGGAAGGTCCCCTGGAGAGTTAAAGGCAGGGCTAGGACTAGAATCCTAGCATCATTCATTCACCTTATATCTGCAGAGCATCTTCTCTGTGAGTATGTCTACCCCACACTAGAAGCAGCTTGGTGAGGAGGCCTAGAGACCTTTTCAGGTTAGACAGACCCCATACTGCCATATGCAGCTCACTTGTTGAGTGTCGGCGGGATCTGTGGCCTTGCTTCTAAACAATAGAATATGGCAAAGATGATGGATGTCACTCCTGTGATTTTGTTACATCATACATTAAATTGTTGTAACCGTGAGACAAAGTAGTGCTAGGTTTGTTTTTTTGGTACATAAATGAAAAAATCGTACCTGGGAAATAGTAGCACTTTGTCACATAAAACCAGTGATGTGTTATCAACAAAAATATTTGATATTATTATTTACCTTGAGCCATCTTGCATACAAGTGGACAGCATGGTCCGCTTTCTGGTTAAAGATCTGAAGGTCAAGCTTTTTCTGGGTATGACTTTGAATGTCCTTCTGACTGGTTTGCAGTGTAAGTGCTAGAAGAGCTAGTTGGCTCATCCTGGGTGGGCATTTGGTAGTTTTCTTATGGTGGCCTCAGAACGTGAGGTCTTTCTCTCATGATCAGTGCCACTATTACTTTTAGATTCTCTTTTGGCATGTGAGCTCTTTGGGGGCATCATCTCTTTTTCTGAGAATTTTGCATTGTGAAAATTCTAGAAGGCTTTGGTCTGCCAATATGTTCATGACAGACTTTGGAGATAGAGTGAAAACGTTAGTAAAATTTTACTATTTCAAACTCCAACATTTACCAAAAGCGAAGTGGTGATTTGGTCCAAATTTTAGTTCAAATTGTGCTTCATTCTTTTACTCTGAAATATTTTCTGGCTTCTTAATATTTTCAATAATTTTATCAGATTAAATATTGACCAAATTCTTAAAATAGGTCTAGGTTTTAACTTGTTTGGGTGTTGGCCTTCAAAAGCAAGCCCATGGTGTGTTCTTTCTGAGGCTCCAGTGTGCACATTGTTTCTTAGTTTAGAAAGCAAAGTGATATTTAATCTTCCAAAGAAGTGTTTGTTGTGTAGACTCCCCAGGGGAAACGGTGAATCCCTGAAGGACTCCCTTCTTGAGCTTTCCACGTTAGGGCGAGAGAAAGTATTTAAATAACAACGCATCTTTGTTCATAGCATCCAACTAGCACAGTTCATTTTGATCGCTATAAACATTCTAGTTAAGATATTTCCTGGATTCTTGTTAAAATACTAAAGCAGGAATGATATAAGATGGTTTACAGAGAGTGAGCGATCTGGGTATTGCTCGTGACATCTGTGTATTATACAATGTCACCAAGATGCAAACTTTGCAAAGTTTGCTTCAGCTCTAACAAATCCTGCTGGAAGGTTATTCTGATTTTTATTGTTATTTTTGCAGAGTAATCAATAATAAAGGATCTGTTCTTTTGCATTAAAGATCTGGTAGCCATAAAGGTTTTTATTAGCTCTGGGAACATCAATCAATGTGCTTCAAATAAGTGCCCACTAATGGAGCTCAGCTCTGCAGAGGCAGTGAGCTGCTGTACCAAAGGGAAACAGGACTCACTCGCCCGGCTACCTCTAATTGGTTAGAAGGGCAGAGTGTAGAGGGCTCTGAGAAGTCTGTGCATCAGGCTGTAAGAACATGTTTCAGGGAAGGCTTTTTTAATTGCTGGGCTAGAATGTAATCAGAAACCTGAACTGCTTACCCAAAAAAGCAATTTTCTCATTCAGAGCAATTCTTCCTAATTTGATGCTGATAGCTGGCTGACCTTATCACACTGGCTTCACCTCTAACGCTGCCTGTTTGTTGGAGCAGAAAGATGAAGAAAAACGTCTTTTGTTTATTTATTCAACAAATGAATTGAAAAGAGCTAGATGTTGACTTTGTTAAGTAAAAGCAACAAAACCTTTCCCCAACTCAAGCTCTATGTTTAGTTAGCCTAATTCAAAATAGAACAAAAAGAGGCAAAATATTGTGTACTAACATAGGCTCTTTAAATTAGTAGTGAGACTTTTGAGAGGTTGTGAGTACAGCATAGTGGGGAGAGTCTGGGCCTGGAACTGGACAGCCAGGTGTGACATCCACCTCAGCCACTCACCTGGCCTTGGGGAAGCAGCTTGACGCCTCTCTACATCAACCATGGCTCCGACCTGTACCAGCTGTGTGGTTTTGGCAGCTTACCTATCCTCTCAATGACTCTGGTTCTTCATGTGTGAGTTGTGGGTATTACTAGCCCTGGCCTCCATGGTATCTGTGAGGTAATGTGCTTGTGAGGACTTAGCATCTTGCATGTGCTGGAGACTGTTAGCTGTTGTCGTTAAGCACGGGAACCTGAAGCATGTTGTTATGTACTATCCTTTCCACCTTTGTTACTGATGGTTTCCAAGAATTAGAGTGTGCTGTGGAGGGAAAAGGCAGGCGATTTTAATTAATAAATTTAAATGTGTAGTTAAAGCATTCCATAAAAAGGGGTTTAGTGTAACCATTTTAAACAGTGACCTGGTACTAATAACCCTATTTTGAGGTCCTCAACAAGTAAGAAGACCTATGATGGGTTCCAAGACGTGCTGGGTACCTCCAGGACATGACTAGCAGATCCAAGATTATTATTCAAGTGCTTCCATGATTTAGGGGTTAGAGATGCTGAAGACTCAGGAGCAAGGCTCTTTTGAGAACTGTCCTCAGGCCCAGGCTACAAGGATGTGTTTGTGTTTGAGAGGCATTAAAGTGTAATAGAAAGAGCACTGGGCTTTGTTTAGAATCCCCCAGGTCAACCACTTACTAGCTCTGTAACCTTGAGCAAGTTAACTAACTTCTGAGCATTCCTGTATTCATCTTTAAAATAGACATGATAATATCTACCCCATAAAGTTGTGATGAGGATCATGCCACCATTGACACATAGTAAGGGCTCAGTAAATCCACTTCCCCAACATAATCTCCTCTTTCCCAAGAGCAGAGATGGCTCACTTGGTAAACCCAGAGATAGTAAACAGACCAAAGCATAGTCAGGGACAAAACTGATTCAAAGTATATTTGCAATGTGCTATCACTCTAAATAACTCCTCTCTTCAAACCGTTTGACCTAAAACTATCCCTTATAAATAGATAATGTCGGGCTGGCCCCGTGGCTTAGCGGTTAAGTGCATGCAGTCTGCTACTGGCGGCCCAGGTTCGGATCCCGGGCGCGCACAGACGCACCGCTTCTCCGGCCATGCTGAGGCCGCATCCCACATACAGCAACTAGAAGGATGTGCAACTATGACATACAACTATCTACTAGGGCTTTGGGGGAAAAAAGGAGGAGGATTGGCAATAGATGTTAGCTCAGAGCTGGTCTTCCTCAGCAAAAAGAGGAAGATTAGCATGGATGTTAGCTCAGGGCTGATCTTCCTCACAAAAAAAAAAAAAAAAGTAAAAAAAAAAATAGATGATGTCTCCTCTCTGCTGTTCCTACTATAAAGAAGAGCTTTTAGAAAATGTGGGTTATGTATTGGAGACTATAAAAAACCTGAGACATCCTAGACTAGCTGATGCCAGGGCTACACTTCCAAGCAAGACTTGCTAATTGACTGGAAGAAGACAGAAGAAAAATATCACAACCTCTTGAGATTTTGCCTCCTCAACTGTCTTGCTGTTGCTCTGTTAGATACCTATTTGGCAGGTTGGAGAGTTAAAAGACTTTCTCATTCACACATTGCCCAGAATTCATTCACTGAACTGGTTTACTTTCCCTCCTAACACCTAGATGAAAATTGGTTGCACTGAGTAAATGCAGGGTTTGATGGAGGAAGAGAAGAAAAGGTACCAAGAACACCCAAGGAGAGAAAGAGGCTGGATACAGCTGGTGTGATTGTAGAGAGGAGGGTAGAGCCAGTGTTCGCACAGGTTAGACTTTGGGAGATGGGATCAAGTGCACCTACTATTTAGAAAGAATAATCCCTTCATTCATCTACACTGACTTATCTCTTGCTCTTAGAACCTGTATCATTAGTAGAGCAGCTAGTCTTCAGTTTTTTCTAAATTATAACTTAAATAGGTTTTCTGGACTTGCCAGGATCCTACCCACCCTTGGAAATATTGTTGTATATGAGTAAATACATTTCTAATAGCAGCCAACTTAGAAATGAGCTTGTAAAAGCAAACCTGGTCTTAAATTGTCACTTGAGGGATATCTAAAATTCCTAATAGCTTGATACATTCAAGTTCCAGATGACCAAAATGAGTTTCTTGTGTTTACTGTGCATATTTTTTGTTACAATCGAATGAAATATATTTAAATGCATTTAAATAAAGATCAGAAAACATAATCAATTCCAGTGAAATTACATTTGCTTGGAACTAAAATTTATAAATATTTATTTATTTACTTACTTAATTATATTTTTATTTAATTTATTTAAATAAATTTATTTAATTATATATATATTTACTTACATAATTATAAGATGAAGCACTTATCTCGGTGTGACTTGGCCTTTATATGAACAAGCAGGACAGAACCACATACAACCAGAGCCTTTTATAATTCATATGTGCTGTTGATGCACACTGAAAATTGGAGTTAAATGCATTCCCCAAACCAAGTTCCAGGAAGGTTAAAGTTTCAATATTTTAAGACAAAGTAAGCAAACAATCAAAAAAGGAAAAATCAATGAAAGATTTATCAAACTTGGGAGAGAGAGGGAAGTTAAAGTTTATAACTCTTGAAGAAATCACCTAATAAAAAGATATGTAAACGTTATTTTATAAAAATGCAAAACACCTGTACATTTTAACATAATAACATATGCCACGCAAATTAGAAAAATAGTTATAAAAATATTATTTTATACATAGGCAAAGGGTAATTACCTTTATTATATAAAGAATCTATACCAAATCCATACACATACACACATATAAACTCTTAAACTATTAGGATTTAATAAATGCTTAGAGAAAATACAATTAAGAGAAATGATCATCATTAGATATTAAATAAATTCAAAAGAAAAGAGAAATACATACTATTTAGTCATCACATTCACAGATTTTGCTTTTTATAGCAATTCTTTATGATAATACTCTCTGCTCCTGGAGGGATAGGAAATAAAGCCTTCTCATTCACTGATGGAGCATTAAACTGCTGAGCCAATCCATTGGGAAAGCAATTTGATAGCATGACTTGAGGTAGTCATATTCTTTAATGTTCTGGTTCCCTTTCTCTAATCTACACTAAAAAAAATTCCTAAGTATCAAACAGCCTTCATATATTCATCATGGTGTTTCATAAAAGTGAAAAATGCTAAACAATCTAAATGTTCAACAATAAAGGCTGTATTAGGTAAATTTTGATGCAGTCGTTGGATCTGACATCATGAGGCCTTAAAGTGGAGTTTATGGTGACCATATATGGAAAAGTATATTCTGTGTGATTTCCATATATTTAACTCTGTATGGGAACATTCTGTAAAGAAACTCACTGAATCACTAGCTGTGGTTGTCTCTGCTCTACTGGAGAGGCAGGAAGTGTGTGAAGTGGTCAGGAATGTAAAATCTGAAAGCAAACTGCCTAAGTTTAAATCCCAGCTCTGCCACTTGGGTAGCTGCTTGACTTTGATATTGAGTAGCTATTGGAATTGGGCAAGTTTTAGGTGCATTGTGATTAGATTTCTCCATCAGTGGATTGGTGGTAAAATAGTACCTACCTCCTGGGGTTTTTGTGAGGATTAAATTTACTATCACAAATAGGACACTGACAACAATGCCTGGCACGTGGTAAGAGCTCAGTAAGCATTAGCTATTTGCTATTTATGTGGTAAAACCTATATGGGCAGGCTTTTGCCTCCACTTTTCTACATTTTCCAAATCAATTTTTCTCTCCTGAATATATTACCATTACATTGGAAAAAAACAATAAATATTTTCCTGAAGGCCCTGAAAACTGAATCAGCTGGATTTTCTAGTCAAATAGATTCAGACTCTTAATTGGAATATCACAGTATGTAATTAAAGAATGGATGCTTCTTGGTGGCTGAGACCCAAGAATTGACATTGGAGTTGCAATGACACTTGAAATGAACTTTGTGCCCCATTTCACAAGAGAAGAAGCCCATTTCGTAAGAAGTTAGGATGATTCCGTTTCCTCAAAGGACTGCTTCCTTCCTTTGGAAAACCGTGTGTCTACCCAGTCTTCTCTTCCCCTCCTCCAACCTCTAGCTTCTAGAGAACTCAGTACTTCTCTATAACTCACATAACTTTTAGTAAGAGTAGGGCAAAAATTATGAAAATGTCTACAATAATGGAATAAGTAAATTTCCTTTGGCAAGAAAAGTAAATTAAGGAAAGGGGAGAGGGAGTAAATTTATTCAATACCTTTGTGAATTTCCTAACATTTCAAAAGGTATCATGCATAATTTGATTTACATAGAAAGTCATCATTTTAAAAATATATTTTAAAGTTCCAGGAGCAGAAGGGAAATTGCTTTCTCTTCCCCCTATTCTCCCCTAAGTTTTCAAGGAAAACTTTTGGGAAAAAAGTCTCTGCTCATTTTGGAGTCTTCTCTCGCCAGCAACTAACAAGTCTGTGCAAAATGGTTGCCAAGGCGATATCAAGACTGTGTAGACACAATTGTGTGCAGACCAGGAGATGATGAAAATGTATTAACAATGTGAACAAGAGTTTTGTTAATTAGAAAAAAATAAAATTACACTACCCTTTATAGGTAGTTATGCTAGCAGTTCTAACATCTGTTGTTACAAACGAATTTCATTATAATAAGACTTTTTGTCCCTATATTGCCTTGTTCATGTATACATGAATTGTCTCCTAGTTATGCCCCAATCTTTGTAACTCTGTACAGAACCAAGTCAAAGTTGGTTCCACTGCATTTAAGTTAGACAAAGAAATTTTTCATTTGCTAAAACCAGGAAAATTTTTTCTATAAGTTCTACGTGAAACCCTGGATTCAGCCAGATCCTACGACTGAAAAGATAGGCACACCCCTTGGTCCCAAAGCGGCACAAATATTTGCTGCTTAAATAAATTTACTCTTGTCAGACAGGAGTGATTACCAGCCAAATACTTGCTCATTTTTCTAGAACGTTACTTCCGTTTCAAAAAAGACTCAATTTTTCTCCTTTTTTTTTTCTTCAGGTACAATCCTTGGATTTACCCTCCGACCATATAAAATGAGCTACCGGGAAGTCAAGTACTTCTCCTTTCCTGGGGAACTTCTGATGAGGATGTTACAGATGCTGGTGTTACCACTTATCATCTCCAGTCTCGTCACAGGTACCATATGCAGTTTTTTTTTTTTTTTTAAGTGTGCTTATTGCAAAAGATCGCTTAGAAAAACCAACGCTTTAGGTTTCTGCTGGATGCATGCTCTGTTCTAGAAAAAAAAAACTTCCTTCAAAATGATGGAAAGGAGGCTTTAGTAATGCATGAATGATTATAACTCTCGTATTTTACCAATCACAAGAGGAAACGGATTTAAACAGCCACGTAGTCTGGTCTGCCTCACTACGAATGAGGTGCTCTGCTAAACACTACACAACCAGCCTTCTCTGACCACAGCGATGTAGTTGACAACAGCGTACAACAGGTCTGTTTTCTCACCCTCTTATCCCACCCAGATAACATCTGGTTGGACAGCCTATTAGCTATTGATGCAAGAATGCTTGTTCTCAGAGCCACCAGGACTTGAGCGGGAGCCTTCTTGGAAGCCTCATCAAGAGGTAATGCCCACAACACACTCACCAACTCTGCTGCCACCAACACTTTGTCTTTTCCTGGTGAACCCGCATGATTTCATTTCCTTCTCCAGTTGTCCTCCACCCCCGTGGCCTTTTACTCTGGTGGGAGAATGGGGAGGGGGTGGGAGACTTCCCCATCCAGGTATTTTGTCAGTTGACATTTGGATTTTCCACGAGTGGAAGCTTTGCAGGATAGGATTCTATTTTCTATGACAGCAAGATAACAATTTACTCCTACATGGGAAATGGTTAGAGTCATTTATACATGTGATTGGTAAAAACAAACAGAGCCAAGAAGTTGCAGAAAAATGTTACTGTACATTCCTTCCTGCCCACTCTTCTCTTTCCCCACAGCACATCTCTGACTTGGAGAAGGAATGTCCATAGACACTGCCCCAGCAGGATGGTTTCTGGGTTTGTAGCTAAAGCCCAGAACTCAGGTATTACTGACCCTGTTCTCTCTTCCACCGTTAGCTCACTGTCCCCACTTAGGCAGATCACTCGGCCTTTATGTGAGCTGGCTCTGAGCATCTTTTCCCCTCCCAGGGAGTTCTCAAGGATATTTATAATCTCTTTTCAAGATATCTGTGTAATAAGAACTTCATAGTACAACTCAAAAGTCATGGGGCAAGATTCTGACTACTACATACCTTGGAGGGCTGGCCATTACTTGGACAGAAACTATGTCAGATTTTTCCTCAATGCGTTGCAGATCTCTGCTGGCTTCCACTTGTCCAGGTCTTTAAACAAGTGATTGCATGTACAGGAAGCTCCACTGGAGGAATGAATTGCCCGTAAAACAATCATGTAGACAGGATGATTTGGGGTACTTGTTTTTGAAACTGGCCTGGCCCATTGTTGACCAGGAGTAATCATAACAGCCACAGTTCTTATCACAGAAGCTAGATTAATGCTGATGTGAGGGCACATCCTCATTTTATTATCCATGTGCTGCCATTTTTCTGGGAAACAAGTTCTTCGCGGTAAGCATTTAGAGGACAGCACTCATATCCGCCATTTTATTTAGTGAAGCAAGGAGTCTCTCTTCACTGTCCCTACTGACTGGCATCTGAATTGAGTACCTGCAGTTTTCCTGGGTGCAAACTGAGGGGTCTTGCATCCTTTTATACTATCTCTTTAAGGGTGGGACCAGTTTTTAGAGATTTCTGCTTTCTGGTAATTGTGCTAAAAACCCACTGTGTTACCCTTTATAAGAGGAAAGCCCTCCTTAGGTACAATTAGGGAAAATATTACTTCCCCTTAGTAGCAATTCTAGTTGACAGTTGCCTTGAAGCAGCATTTCCTGGTATTTTCTAATACTTAATACGTCAACTTTATTGAAGGAATAAGAGCTTTTGTTGAGTAATTTTGCAGGAAAAAACACCATGATGCAATCCCTTTTGCGTGGTTAAAAAGAAATTTTTGGGTAAACCTTGGAGAAATCATCAACATTTATAATATTGTTGTTAAAGAGAAAGGAATTATAAGCTGCAAGAAACCAATATAAAATGAACTTTTAAAATGTAGCCTAGTTGCAAGTTGGGAATGCTGCCACTTGGGACCATTAAGAGAGTCTCAGTTCTTTTCCAGGACTGTGTTAAGACAAGGAGCATAAATTAGTTTGCCAAAGATCTTTTTGAGGTGTTAGGCCTTTTCAAAGGAGTAATTTCCAAGCTACACGGTAATTTAGATACTTATGATCAATTGGAATGAATGATTGATTCAATAAGAATTTCCTTCAGCGTTTTAAGTACAATGATTCTAAACCAAAGTGGGGTATGACTCAGTGGGAATGGGAGGGAGGGGGGACTTTTGCAAATTACACACATCCCTGGAGGACCTCTGTGTGTGTTGGGAGATGTTAGTAGAGAATGCGTTGCCTAGGGAGGGAACAAAGTCAGGCTCCACTATTTTAGAATGGAAAAGCAAACTCATATGCCACCAGTGGCCAAGCAGATGACGTATATATATGAAGCTGCCCTTTCAGGCTACATTTTTTTCACTTTTTATCAAAGTTTTGCTACTTTGATAGAGTCATGGATACAGAGAACTACTTCTCTTGGAAAAGAGAAGTAACAGGGACAAGTGTGATGATAAGTGGAAAGTGATCCAGCTGCAGCATAGTGTAGACAGAGGGAGGCAAGGAGACCATTGTGACCTGAAAAGTATCAGCTCTAGCCATTTGTTACCATGTGTCAAGGGCCAAATCTTCCAATTTTCAAGAGAATCCAGAAATCCAAAAATTTTAAGAACCTCTAGATTTTTTAATGGTGATGCAATTAACAGAACAAAACACTGCAAGCCAAAGCAGATTTGGAAGCCCCATCCAACCCTTGGGCTACCAGTATCAGAACTCAGGTTTGAATGTGGGTGCTATTAATTATAAGAAATGCGCTGCTAAGCTCGTGCGTCCATTGGGCTATCACTGGGTTTCGTATGTTGCCTTATTCCACTGTTGACGGTTCTGTACCAAAGCTTAACTCAACATGGAATCAGCTACTAAACACCACATTTATTGCCAGCTAAACAAATAGCTAATGAAAACTTTTCCTCTCCATCTTCTGGGTATAACCATGTTGTGTCATAGCTGTACTGGTCTTTTCTGCACCTGACAGGAACACCAGAATAAGAACTCTGAGGTCATGTTCCCATAGAAAGTATTTCCCAATGGGAAAATGCTTGACAGACTTAGTGCTCTTAAGTTCAAAAGTCCCTGGGTCCGTGCAGACAGAAGTTGAAATGCTTGAAACCCTTACTGCATTTCCTGGAAGAGATGTTTTCTTTTAGAAAATTCTGTACACTTAGTTGTATGGAAGTCACATTTAAACTCTGAAAAATCTGAGCTAAGTTTTTGTACTTGAAACATCATGTTTGTGAGTTGTAGCCCTAAAGCCCCTGTAAGCCATGTTCTTCTTTTCCTGCATTTGAAATTCCAATCTTTCCAAACATCCGTGGTGTGTATTAGCATTCCAGAATGGCAGAATAATGCTGACAGAGGGATGCTGGGACAAAGTCTAATGGCTAGATTTGTACTCAAGTACCTATTTTTTTGAACAAGAAGATGTCTCTGCCAACACACCACACAATAAAATTTAGGATTTTGATGCCAGTTTCTATTAATTTGGTCAGGATAGACAGCCAAACTAGATATTTCATGCCAGAAATATGAGTTGGTTTGGCTGGCTTAGCCTGATTAAATTTACTGGATAACAATTAAGCTCCATTTCAGGTTGTGCTGTGTAGACGTAAGTATCGCCTCCTCCTTACTTTGAAATCGTTTTAGAAAATTAGTGCTTTCTTCTTTTCTCATTCTAAGTATGCATTCCTCCTCAATCACTTAGCTCAAAAGGTATCTTTCATGTCTCTAGTTTTCTGGAAACGGGGAGCATAACTTTTGACAACCAATCTCTGTGGAGTTGGGCATATAAAAGGGGTTGATGTGGGGTGTCAACAGCAACAAAGTAGCAACAGTGTCTGAGGCCCACAGTAGGGCACACTGAAGGTAAGATTAAAAAAATGAATGAAGTTTATCTTTTAATGTTCATTCGTTCATTAACAGCTGTATATTGAGCTCTCACTATGTCAGACACTGAGCGAGGCACAGGGCATATGTAAATACAAACATATAGTCCCCAAGATGTATATAGGGTGGAGAGGGCAGAGCTTCCCTGCATCCCTTAAATCATGCAACATACCTGGGCAAATTCCAATTCTAACCTTGAGGGAGTAAGGCTGGCCCTCTGTACTCCCAACAAGAAAGAAACAATCTGATTGATTTTAAGAACATGATCCCAAATCTGGTTTTTGGAGTCGTGGACATTTGCAGTCCATTTGTCCTTGGAAAACTCTAACAATTCTTTCCTGTATCCAAAATGAAACAAACAAATAAAAAACAGAAAAACAAAACAAAACACCTGCCTGCCTGTAATCCCTCCTCCATGTGACAAGCTGTGACATGACGTGTCACATATTTTTTAGGCAGCTTCCTTCCAAATCTATAGACCAATGAATTCAGTGGAATGTGCAGCTTAACTATAGTCGAGGCCAAGAAGCTGCAGTCACCAGCAAAGGGCTCTTTTCCCTGAGTAAATGAAAGTAGAAACAATCACTGTTGTACCTCAAAGTAGGGCCCTTTGGCTTCAGAGGAATGGGCAGTTACAATAAGAGTAATCTAAAGTTTTGTCTTTCATTTAACATGAGAGGGCAAAAAATGAACTAGACAATTCTTAATTCTTGGACATGGGACGGGTTTGTTAAGGGCTTGCAAAAATGAGAGCCAAAATCACTTAGGAAAAAATTAATACTTTAAACTATTCATCGCCATGGCTCTGGTGTATAGCTGAGGCCTGTTTGAAATAATCCAGGCACTTATGTATAAGGAAAAGGACTGTAGATTTATCCTCTTTCCCTCACACATACATTTTATTGAAGAAAAAGAAAGTATCTATCTCTGGTGGGGAGGAATTTCTTTGCGCTTCCCTTTGATTAGAGAATGAAGCTGATAACAGTACTTGTGTCATGGCGTATTGTGAGAATTTACACTTGGCACAGTAAGAGCAGCAGCAGTAAGAGTGTCCTGGTGGTCCACGTCGTATAAATGAAAATTCTAGAGCAAGAAGAGATAGCTTCAGTTCAGGGACATGGAATTAAGCCTCCAGATTCCACGTGTCCCATTTGTCTGTGATCCTTGCAGCAATTGCTTTCCTATTAAAGGTAAATTAAAGAAACCATGAAGTTAATCGGATAACAACCTGGGAGCCAGAGAGAATTCCTTCCTCATCACTGGAGGGGGTTGATTTCTGCCCAGCGGCCCAGGATACGATTACCTTATCACAGCTGCATAATTCTAAATATTATCATTCATTATACAACTGCCCAGTCTTTCCTAAGAAACTCAGCCCCAGTGTGTGGCACCCTGGAATCCACCCGACAGCAAATCCACACGCTGCTGACATGCTGTGAGCAGAGCCTTTCTGGCTAACCAAAACTCAAGACAACCAAGTCGCTGTCTTAACACACAAACATACTTCACGGCGGCCTGGAAACAAGCCAGCCAGAAGGAAGCTTCAACCCAGCTCATTTGAAGCCAACAGGCTGGTTCCTCTTTGTTTTCTCTCTAGGTCTGTTCACAAACATGGGAGGGGAGGTAAGTCATGTCCATCTAGAGAGGAAGGTTGTAGGATAAAGTGGGAAGACCCATCTGAGAGGTCACTGGGCTTTTTTGCATCATATAGAAAGGAAATCTGGGCAATTAATTTTTTTTTTTAGTGGATTTGGGTTTTGGTAAAGTCATTTAAGTCTAGCCATTCCAGAAAATGTCTACCTTTCCACTGCAGACAGTTTCATTCAATAAGCATTTGTTGAGGTTTTTTTATGTACCAGCCACTTTTCTAGGACGTGAGGATATCAAAATGAAGAAGACAAGGTCCTTGACCTCAGGGAGTTCAAAGTCTAGTCAGGAGATAGACCTGTGATTGTGATATCACAGGGTAACAGTGAACCAGGGAGGATGAGTCCAGCTAGGAAACAAAGAAGGGAATGAGGAATGCGACCATTCCTTTTCCTGACTCTCCAGTTTTCAGGCTCTCTTGTCAGGGAACAACTCTACCATCAGGGAAGAAGGAGCATTTTTTTTTTTGTCCAGCATTGTTTTCCTCACACCTGACCCTTTCAATATTAAATGCAATAAGAGCCAGAGGTGGGGCCCTGTAAGGTTCCCAGCAAAGTAACCCCTGGGAATGTGGTGTCACAGATGGAAAGTCAGAGAGAAGAGGCTCCTGACAGGGTTTCAACGACAGAAACTTTCCCTTTCAGAGGGGAGCCACTCAGCTCAGGAGGGGAGCTGGGAGACTTGAGGCTCTCCAAGCTGGAAGACACGTAGAGGTAATACTGTGCGACTTGACTCCCAGAGCGGGAATCCCCTCTTCAGCACCCCTGGAAGATGGCCGTCAGCTGCCGCCTGGATGTTCCATTCTCAGATGGTCCAGACTGTTGAGCTGATGTCTGTCTGCCATAAGGTCCACCTTGTGGTCCTAATTGTGCCATATGGAGTAATAGAGGACAATGGTTCTTCAGAGGGTTTCATGAGAGCACCTGAGCACAGCCTCGGTGTCCCAATTCTTCTCATGTGCCCAATTCTTCTAGGCCCTTCACCATCCTGGTTTCCTCTCCCAATCCCTATTGTGTTCCCAGAATTGAACCCAGTGCTCCAGATGTCACATGACTGGGTAGGGACAGTCACCAGGACCCACCCCTCTGCAATACCAGCTGAAGTTGTGTCAGCTGTTGTATCAGCTGCAACAAACCATTGGCTCAAAGGAGGTCAGCCTGTGGTCACCTAACCCCTCAGAATTGAATATTTGTGGAAAAATTTTTGTGGTAAAAATGGACAGATCTTGAGTTGAAAGATCAGAGGCCCTAGACTCAAAGTTCTGTGTGAGACGTGACATTCCAGAGGGCTTGGGCCTATTCGAGTTGGGAATTCTTATCTGTGAATTTCAGCAGCTTCAAGTAGGCCTATGGTTTTGCTCAGTTCTGGTTTGTAAGACATTTTTGAAAGTTTCTTTAAAAAAATAAAAAGGAAAGAACATTTAAAATCTTTCTTTAGGGCCAGCCCCATGGCTTAGCAGTTAAGTGCGCGCACTCTGCTGCTGGCGGCCTGGGTTCGGATTCCGGGTGCGAACCGACGCACTGCTTCTCCGGCCATGCTGAGGCCGCGTCCCACATACAGCAACTAGAAGGATGTGCAACTATGGCGTACAACTATCTACTGGGGCTTTGAGGAAACAAAAAAGGAGGAGGATTGGCAATGGATGTTAGCTCAGAGCCGGTCTTCCTCAGCAAAAAGAGGAGGGTTAGCATGGATGTTAGCTCAGGGCTGATCTACCTCACAAAAATAAAAATCTTTCTTTAAAAAAATGAAATAAAATCTTTCTTTAAAATTAAATTATTCTTTAAGAAAAATAAGATTTTTTCCCCCTTATGCTACCAATTTGATAATTTCCTTCAAACCACTGTGGAACTGCAGGTCTGTGGGAGGCGTTGGAAAGAGATGCTTTTCTTCTGTTGATATGGTAATGGTTTCCAGGAGAGCAAGTTGCCTGATGAATTCTGATTGGAGATTTGTGCTTAAGGACTAGAAGTAGTGAGTGGGGGCTGGGGCAGGGGTGGGGTGCTTCTGCAGTGGGATACCATCCTGTGCACTTCTAACTTCTGGAGTTCACATTCTGAGAGTCTTTACTGTCCCATTCAGATTAATTACGCAACATGGAATATAATGCCCAGATGCCACCTCCTCCCTCTCTGCCCCTCGAATTCTTCAATCAATTAGCCTAAAATGGGGCTTGGGAATTGATGTTTCTTTATAGTTCTCCAGGTGATTCTACTGTGCACCCAGGGTGGGAACCACCACTTTACACTTTTTCTAGAATTGGTCTTTGGAGATGTCACCATTTAGTTCAGATCCTTATTAGTTCTCACACACCCTCTTCCAGGAAGCCTTCCCTGGCTTTCCCCTGGCCCCTACTAATACATGCCCCTGGAGGCCTAGGTTCATTATTTATTCCATACAATTTTATTTAAAGTCATTTAAATAAAATGAATGCCTACTATTTGTACGAGTAAAACAATGTAGAAATATACAGAGCAAAACACGAAAGTGTCCCCCCCGACACACACACACACAGACACCCAGTCTATTGACTTTGATTTGAATGGACTTGTGCCAGGAGAACTGCTTACCCTGGAAATGACTGGGAACCTGCATTCCATTATAAAAGACTTCTCTTTTATTTGGAGACTACTTTACATAAAGTATTTACATAACATGCAAAGCCAAGTAAAAAGATGCTGGAGTTTTTACCAGAAGGAGACAGATGTAGAGAGAGAGACATATATATATAGAGAGAGAGAGAAGGAGAGAAAGGTTCTACAGCCAGACAAGACTTTCTGTGAAGAACTCTTTGGGAAGAGTTCTATAGGAAGAACAAAATAGTTGTGCGTCTCTTAGATCCAGCCTATTAAAATGGCATCCATATTACCAGGACTTGTCAGTACCGTTGGGGAAAAAAAAAAAAAATCTGCCTATATACACACACACTCTTGTCTCATCTATAATACCCCTGGGCCCCCTCCCCCACCTACACTCCCTCCCACCACTGGATTATTTTGAAGCAAATACCAGATATTTCGTTACATTTCTAAAAACAAAGGAAACATAAGACAGGTATAATATTTTAAGATGATTTAAACATCTTTTATGTTTCTTTAATGTCCTACCACCATAAACACACACACACACCAAGAGTTGTCAGTCACTTGAAGAAAGTGTTGCTAACCAAGCTCTTTACTTCTTTCCATCTATGAAACAAACTTCTGTACCAGTACTTTATATTAGTTACCTAAACCCTCCTGCAGCCAGAGTATGATATGTCTTCAGTGGGAGATAATGCAATAAAATGTTCATGCTATGAAATTTTGGAACACAATTTTTCAATATAACACCATATGAGTGTGTCTGTGTGCATGCATAGCTTTGTATGTTTGTTTTTTCCAAAGTCCTTCCAACTCTGAAAAGTACTGTAGTCTGACCATGACTCTACTGTTGGTAACTTGTTTTTAATTTACAACTTTTCCAGAATTTGTTTCTGTACTTTAAGCTTTCTTAACCAGATTTCTAGTTAAGCTGTAATTTGAATGCATTGTTCTCAAAGGCGCTTGTGCTAAGTGCTAAAGTTTCATTATTTTAAAGCTAACTTCCTAAAAGTATGTCACAAAACCTTACCAAATTGTAATATAGTGACACATACAAAAAAATCCTTAATAGCGGCATACCTAACCTACACACTAAATACTTAAGAAAAAAATGGAAACATTAGTAGCTTCTATACTGGAATCTTGGGCCTATGCTTAATAACATATCTGGAAGCATTTCTTTGGCATGGACCCGAAGATAGTCTTAGAGCCAGACATTAATATAGTAGTTCTTAAACATACTTAGGAATAACAAACTGAAAATTCATAACACTCTTATGGGTGCATTCAAAAATGTTTAAATATTGAATTTTATAGTATGATACAGGAACACATTTACTATAAAAAAATATGGCTCTTACACTGTACAAGAGCAAAACTATAAGCATATTTCCATTAACAGTATAAGCTGTTACATCTAAGCATGATTGACAACTTGAAATTTTCTAATATCATTTAGGTATAATATTTCATAGTTTTCAAACCCTTTTTCTGCTAGCATTCAGACAAGTGGAAGGCAAAAAAGGCTTAAGAAAAATTTATAGTGAAAAATCTTAAAATTGAGAGAATTCAATCTATTAACTTTAATCTATTCATTTTTTTCCCTCTGAATTGGGCACATGGCATCATTATTTGATTTTAGAAGAAAACATTTGAGTTATCTTACAGAACACAGATGTTCTATGGGAACATGGCTTGAAGTCACTATATAATTTCCCGTTAGATAAACATCTGAACACTAACTTAACAACTACTAAGTGAGGTCAAGTGCCTGAAAAATGCTGTATCCATCACATAAGTACATTTTCCTAATGTGAGACGTGGGTATATAGCATTGTGGAGCAGACCTTCTACTGCTAGAGAGATACTTGTTGCCATCCACCACTGACCTTCTCTTTTTCATTAGAATGATAGAAACCTATTTTTACAATAGAGAGAGAGGTTCTTTTATTTATATGAAGTCCCTAAAATTATTTCTTGGTACTGGTAGACTATCTTATTTCAAGATGACACTTATTTTTTAGCAGCTTTACTGAGATAAAATTCACCTGTATACAATTAGCCGTATTAAGTGTATAATTCACTGGCTTTTAGTGTCTTCAAAGACTTGTACATCCATCATCACGATCAATTTTAGAACATTTTCATTACCCCGAAAAACCCTCACACTCCTTAGCCATCACCCCCCAGTTACCCCATTCTCCCAGCCCTAGGCAAACATCAATCTATTTTCTTTCTCTATAGATCTGCCTATTCTGGGCATTTCTTATAAATGGAGTCAGACAATATATGGCCCTTTGTGACTGACTTCTTTCACTTAGCGTAATGTTTTCAAGGTTCATCCCTATTGTCACATGCATTAGTATTTTATTCCTTTTTATGGCCAGATAATATTCCATTGTATGGACATACCACATTTTGTTTATACATTCATTAGTTGGTGGACATTTAGGTTGTTCACTTTTTTTTTTTTTTTGGCTATTAAAAAAATGGGTATTTTGACTAATGCTGCTTTGAACATTCATGCATATATGTTTTCATTTCTCTTGGGTATATACCTTGGAGCAGAATTGCTATGTCATAGGGTAACTCTATTTAACCTTTTGAAGAACTGCCAGACTGTTTTCCAAAGTAGTTGCACTATTTTACATCCCCACCAGCAGCGTATGCGGGTTCTAATTTCTTCACATTCACATTCTTGCCAACACTGGTTATTATGTCTTTTTTTTTTCTTTTTTTTTTTGGCTTTTATCTGTAAAAGATTCATGTTTTAGCTTAAACTTTTGTAGTCATAAGATATATAGTCTGGGGAATTTCAGTTACGCATATTACATTTCAAAAATGATAAAAGTCAGGGGCCAGCCCGGTGGTGCAAGCGGTTAAGTGCGCACGCTCTGCTGCAGCGGCCCGGGGTTTGCCAGTTCGGATCCTGGGCGCGCACCGACACACTGCTTGGCAAGCCATGCTGTGGCGGCGTCCCATATAAAGTAGAGGAAGATGAGCATGGATGTTAGCCCAGGGACAGTCTTCCTCAGGAAAAAGAGGAGGATTGGCAGATGTTAGCTCAGGGCCGAACTTCCTCACAAAAAAAAAAAGATAAAAGTCAAATATTAAATCTTTGGCTATACTAAAATGATTATTGAAATCTCTTAAAATGTATGTAGACTTATCAATTATAACTTTTTGTTACATTAAAATACATGTTAATTTCTTCAGTTATAGTTAATTAAAATAAAGTTAATTAAAAAATTAAGACATTACACAACAATGTGAATATACTTAACACTTCTGAACTGTACATTTAAAAATGGTTAACATGGTAAATTTTACATTATATGATTTTTAACACAATTATACATTTTTAAAAATAAGGTAGGTGTAACATTTTAATGTCAGTTCTTTTGAAAGGGGCATTCTAAATGGTTATTTCCTTATCAGTCTAACCTACCACAGTTAGAGTTTTTACACAAAGCTTTCCAAGGACATCATCCTCTGCTTGAGTCGGATGGTTTTCTCTCTGTGCCTGGATTTCACTTTTGGAAGCGTGTGGTACAGATACTTGGGTTATCCAGAATGTTAGTTCTTGAGGGCAGAGATAATCTCTCCAAATGGAGACATTCTTTGGCTGCCCCTGTGGTTTGGGGGTGAGGGTGGGGGTGGGAGAAGAGACAGACTGAAGCAAGAGGACCTCTGGATTACATACTCAGTTCCCTCCAAGGAATGTGGATGCTAAGACTGGAGAGTTGATACAAATCTCATTGGTGAGAAGTGGATTTTATGAGTTACTTCAGTTGTCTGGCACATCTCAGTTTACAGAATGGTCCTGTTGCTGGAAGTTCTGTTCAGGTCTTTTACAATACTATCGAATTATATATTCATTATAGTTCTCTTTATTATGAGCTGTAATTCCAGGTCAGTTATCTTCAATTCAGAAAGAAGGTAAATGTTTGTTTTCCTTAGGTGTCAGCATTTGTGTGATCGCAAGAGCCCCTCAAGTCATATTCTTTTAGGACACTCCCCTTTTTAGAGCACTAGTAAAACCTCTTATCCAAATCTTGAACTCTGCATCTTTGAAGAATGACTGCTGCTGCCTGTTGGCCATCAGTAAGAATCAAAGTGAAGCTTGCCAACTGACCATTCTCAGTAATTTTAGGGTTGTTTCATTCACCTTCCATCTCATGTCTTGAATTCCCAGCATAGTTTTACTTTTACTTGATGAACTAGTTTCTCGAGGAACTGATTATTGCTAATTTTTATGCCTAAATAGAGCTACAACCCAAGGAACTTCTTGCGTTGGCGTTGACATCCTCTTACAGATATGTAAGTAACGTACAGACTAATTACAAGTCATTTCTTTGTGTTCATTAAAGAAAACTCCCCAAGAGTCCTTAGTGTAAGCTCGTTTTAAGCTACTGAACACTCTTTAAAGAAACAAAACTATATTGTTAAGGGAAAACTAAGGATGGTTGGATCTTTTGAAGTTGATGTCAAGGAGGGCAGCATTGATGCTGCTGCCAGAGACAGGATGGATTACTGGTCTGACCAAGTGAACTCTGGAATTTTAAAGAACACTGGTAGAGTATTCCATGGACTATCCTTGATAACAAGGGCTAGCTTCTTTTCGCTAACAATTGGTTTCCTCTGTTTATTCTGCTGTTTCTGTGTTGAAATCCACACAAGGGGAATAAAATTAAAATCCTCAAAAAATAAACAAAATATCCCAAGCTTTTTGGAAATCTAAATGTTAGACATTGTTCAGTAATGTCTGCCCCCTGTGGTTGGACAAAACCACACTCTGGTATGTATGTGTGTTGGCTTTGTTCTTTGGCCCTGGGAGTTGCTTTTGGTGGCTCAGGGCCAGCGTTTCCTCTCGAGGTGCAAGCTACATGAAGGCAGACAGTGCGTCTCCGCTTTGATTAAGCTGTACGGTCAAGCTCTTCAGTAGCTGCCACACTGGCACAGCACTGTGCGGACTGTTTGTTCATGTTGCTAATGACAATTTAACCCCCCTAATGGGAAATGGAATTTGAGTATTAGAAGGAAAACAATTTGTGGCCTTGTATTTGTGGTCTCTTTAAGGAGAAAATTCCACTGAGTAGTTCCAAAGTCTTTGAAAACTTTCTATTTCAATATTTCTATTTCGAGAATACTCACAAATAATGCCCAAAGGGATGTTTTTGAGAAAAAAGAATCCTTGAAATTTTGCAGGTACAAGTAATTGCTGCCTCAGTGGAGTACAAGTAGTGCTATGTGAGGGAAGTAGAGGTGTGGGCAGAAGTTTAAAAGTACACCATATCCAGCCCATGTTCATTGTGCTATTGAGATCTGAGGCTCAGGGGTAGAATTGGTCCCATGGGATGTTCCTCATTGAAATCATCTCTGTCCACAGCCCTGGTGTCACTAGCCAAAATGTGTCTATTCTAATAAAATATAGGTCCCATATGACACCACAATGTAAAATACATATTTGCGAGTTGTAATGGACTTAGATCTACCCACCTCATACTCACACACAGGAGATGCAGAGGAAGTCTCCTGATTCTGCATGACTCTTAGGTTTTCATTTGTTTTCTTTAATTACCCTGTAGGAAATGTGTAGTTCTTCTTTTGTAGTTTCAAGTAAGAATCTAAATTGATCATTTTCCTCTTAGAATACTTTCTGAGTCCTGGGAGTACTCAACAAACACTCACTGTTAACCAATTTCTATTTTCAGCCACATGCCGGTCATGATGTAACTTACTAAGAGGACTTGAATGAAATAATTTAATTATTTTCAATGTACAAAAGGCAAAATTAGCTGCCATGAGTTTCCTTGGAGCAAAGCACACTTGATCCTTCCAAATAAATGTTTTCGCTTTTGACATTCAATCAGTATACACTCAAATTGAAATATATCTTTTGTTAAGTAGACCATTCCCTTTGGCATTCAAAATGATTTCAAACTTTGCTTGGGAAAGAAAGAGAGATCAAATGTATTAAAGCAAATTTAATCAATTTTACTTTGGCACATTATTCCTGCCAATCTACCCGTCAGTCTACTCACACCAAAGAGTACATACAAAAATTAAGATAAAATCAGGATTCTTTCATGGAAAGAGATTTTTGTCAGCACCAGAAAAAAGGCAGATTTTGGTCAAATTTTGACTGAAATGCTGTTTCCTTAACAAACATCCCGACTCCAGTCATCCATTTTCTTCTATTTTTATAACTGAAATCAGTGTTTGAGAAAAGGCAGCAGTCGCAACAATTATTATACTTTAAAAGAGAACAGTTTCTTTTAGCACTGTTTATCACAGTAACTCCATGGCTTTTTTGTTTCTTGTTTTTAATTTATCCCAACCTTTATGTGGAGGAAGCTAAAATGGGCTTTGATTGCTATGAGTTTGTAGTGAGCATAGCAGGACAGTGAGGGTCCTGTTATTTGAATCATCCATAATTTTCTATAGCATTATAGACTTAGGGTTAATGAAAGCTATTCTGCATTTCTATGTGACCATTTAGAATATTCTTTCAATTAAGGCATTAATCAGCATTTTTAGTATATGTGCTGCCGAAGCGAGCACTAATCAGCATTAAACTTACCATTCTGTTTGTTTTTATCCTTTATTTTGAGGACCAAGCACATAGATGTGCAAGAAGTAGTGTTTCATTCTGCTAAATACGTTTCCATTATTAAGTCTTTAATAACAATTGCAGGGGCCAGCCTAGTGGCGCACGCGGTTAAGTGTGCACGCTCTGCTGCGGTGGCCCGGGGTTCGCCGGTTCGGATCCTAGGCGCGCACCGATGCACCGCTTGGCAAGCCATGCTGTGGCGGTGTCCCATATAAAGTGGAGGAAGATGGGCATGGATGTTAGCCCAGGGCCAGTCTTCCTCAGCAAAAAGAGGAGGATTGGCAGATGTTAGCTCAGGGCCGATTTTCCTCACAAAAATAAAAAAAATAATGATTGCACTGTCTCAATGTTGAAAGGAGATTTTAAAAGGTTTGTATGTTCAATTATTTTGCCTACAGACAGGACTATGCCACTCTGAGCAACAAACATAAGTTTCAAAAGTTTAACTTAGAAACTTTACAAGGAAATTTGAGATGTGTGTAAGAAACCTTTACTGGTGACTAATATAATTTGGAACACAGTTCTTAAATTAATCTACCATTTTTTGCCCCCATAATTAGATCTTTGGACAACCTCCAAATGCATTCTGTGCCACACCTCAAAGTGGCTCCTCCTCTGTATAGTTGAGAGTTTGGCTTTTACAAGCTTTTGCCTTTGGAAGTATTTATGGCTTCGATGGGCTTTGTTCACAATCGCAATGTTTTTGTAGGATAAACCCCCTGGCTTTCTTGTGACACTGAGCGACTGATACCAACTTCCCACATGTACAGATAGTTGAAATCCTCTCTCAGAAAGTGCAGCCTCATCAGGGAGAGGCTTGAGAAGGACTTCTTTAGTCATGAACAGGCCCAGTGTGTGACTGGTCATTAGAAAGAACCATTCTCTTTATTTTTCCTTTAAACCACACACATTGTGAAAAGATTCAATGGAGGAAAGTATAGGATTTGATCTCTCATGACTCTAACTGCATTAATGACCTGTGGTTCAAGGCTTAGTAAGATTTCAATAGAAGAAAAAAATATGAAAACGAAAAAAAACATTCAAAAGAAACACCACAAATATATACTTTTATACTACTTATAATGAACAGTCCTACCTGTACAATTCAATTATTATATTCCTTGTATATGTTTAATTATAAAAATCATAAGTCAATCCTAGCTGAATGAATTTATCTGATTGGTTCATGGGTAAAAGTTTCTCTGAGAATTTCCTTATCTCAATCATGAAAATGGACAATTGGCTTAAATTCCTATTTTTTAGGCTTCCCAAAGAAAAAACACAATCCTATCTTCTGTTGGTTGACAAGATCAAGATTGAAAAGTGACATAATGAGCAAAGCTTTAGCCTTTCTGCAGCTTGTTATCTGTCTGTTAAAAAGAAAAATATTCTTGTCTCTTCATTCCAACAGATTTGTTCTAAAACAATTCCTATGTTGAAAGATCAAGGTACAGTTCACTTTGAGAAAATACCCTAAAGAAAAGTGCAGATCAATGGTTCTCAAAATTTTTCCAGTCCCAACATACTTCAGGGATAAAAATCACTCTTAATAATTAATAGTAGCTAATGTAATCTCTTATTTTGTTTTTATTGGTGTGGGGGGAGCAGAAGAAGCTATGTAAACTTGCGTGGTTTAAAAGGACTCTAAAGATTATTCTGATACCAATGCTCGCTTCCTTCAATCCAACCCTTGAGGGAGCTGTGCATTCCCAATTGAGAATAATTGTGTCAGTTTTCCAAAAATAATGAATTGTAAAACGCTCCACCATAGATTATTTTAGTGCATTTAAAATTTGACTCAAACTTTTAGGAACATTGATTTCACTTTCAGTTCACTTTCAGAAATAAATAGCTGGGTAAATGTGAACGTAGACTTTGGGAATGTCAGCCTACCTTTCTGTTTTTCTCTGAGCATCTAACTCTTATGTAGAGGCAGGTTGCGAAAATAGATTAAATGTTGGGCGAACTTGTCCACTGTTTCTACTGTGACCTGTAGTTCTGGGATGAGGGTAAAGGCCTTGTCTCCTGGATACAAGATAAGGACTTTCTGTAGTCTGAGGGAAAGGCTGGTTTCTGTTAGAGTCATTTATGTCTAAAAAGAGAAGGATTCTTTTCCCTAAACACAACTGTAATGCCCATTATCACTTGTTTAAAAATTAACAATAATCCCTTAATAATATTATCCAGTGAGTTTGCAACAATCCCCGTTTCCTTTCTCCCTCTCTTTTCATAGTTTGCTTGAGTCAAGCCACGTTTATATGTTGAATTTGTTTTCCATATCCTTTAAATCTCTTAATCTTAGGTTCTTTCCTCTCTCTCCCCCTCTTTCTTTCTTTCTCTCTCTCTCTTTTTCCCACCTTTTTCTTTTGCAAATTGTTTCATGAAGAGACCAGATTGTTTGTCATGTAAAATTAGTTGTCCACAGTCTGGATTTTTGCTGATTACATCTCCCTACTGTGTTTTAATGTCTTCTTCTGTCCCTCAGACCTTGGTTCTTGGTCAAGAGCTTCACAGATAGATTGTGAAAATTTGGAAATTGAGTTTACACTTTCACAAGCACTGGAAGTCTATAGCTGAAAGATGCTTTGGAGAGCCTTAGTAACCATAGCTGTTAGGAACTGGTAAAACTCAGTTGGCCAAAGAATATTGAGTTAGTTAAGCTTAAAGACACAGTAAAGACTATAATTCTGAGCCTTCCTCCTCGCCTAGGAAGAAGCCACTGGCCCCTTTTAAGTTACCAAGATTTTATGGAGCTGGTTCATTATTATGAAGATGGTGAGTGCATGTAGAATAAATTTATTCTTGGTGAAAGGACATAAACATGGAGGGGAACTCAGCTATTTTAGATTTAGAAAGAAAGAGTAGGAAAACTATTGAAAAGTTTTATTTAAAAAAATCAAAGGAAATGTAGAAACTAGGGGCTAAGTCAGAAATTTAGCCCCCTCCTGCGACTCCTCCCTCACTCCCAGACTTGTTGGTTCTACCTCCTTAACTCTGATTTCTGACTGTGGCCACAACCCACACCCTAGTCCAGACAACACCAACTCACTCCTAATCTATAGCAACAACTCCATGTCTATCTAGTCTCCCTGCCTTCCCCCACTCCCCATAGGAACTTGCCCTTTTCTGACCTGCTTTTTCACACAAAGACGATCTTCCAAAAACTCACCTTTGAGCTTATCTCCCACATTGCTTTTGGAGTAAAGGTCAAACTTTGAGCATGTCTTGTATGATTCCTGCTTAGCTCTTTCCATGTCATTTCTTACCACCTCCCCACCCCCACCCCCGTATCTGCCTGGACTGCTTTCTCCTACCTTTCACCAGAAGCCCCTCCTTACCCTCCAGTTTTATCTCAGATGTCACTTTCCTGCCCGGGCAGTGTAATCAGGTGACCTCATTGTCATTCTCCACCTCCTCCAGCAAATTGTAAGTTTCATGAAAGCAGGGACCCTTTTGTTTGGCACTCTAGCCCCAGGGGCTGGCAACGTCATTTTCTTAGATCCCAGAGAGTCTTCAGTTATTTTAGAAAGTGTCATGAAAGTCTCCACTTTCATGTAAAAAAGTATTAGACACTGCATAACATTTTTGGGACAGGTTAATATAAGAGAGAAGAGGGGTCAAAGTTCCAAGGTGACCCAGCTCCTCCTGAAAGTATTCCATTGCTTCCTTGAACAGTAACAGACCAGAAAATCCACCATTTGGACTCTTGACTTAGAGAAATATTGCACCAATTTATGTGGTTGACTTTTTTTTTTTTTCTTTTTAAACAAGCAAAGAGAGCTTTGCCATGCTTTTCCTGGAAAGATTCACTGATTCAATCTTTCAGTTAATTTTTGGTGGAGTGCCTACTGAAGGCATGGCATGCAATTCTGCCCTAGGACATGAGAGTGTGTGCCGTTTAAAACAGTGAGCGTTACGTGGGAGTTTTCTGATTGCCAGCTAGTTCACTTCCCTGATAGGCATTTCCGGATGTAAGGAAAGATTTATTTTGGCACCCCCAGCTCTAACTGGTATGTGTGTACACGCACACACACACACTTCATACTTTCTCCCTCAGTACTTAGGATCATCTGTCTTCAAAGTTTGGAAATTGAGTTTACACTACAGCAGAATAGCTGGCTCTTGGTAACTTTCAAGGAGAGAAAGGGCATACTTCCCTCCCCTGGAACTGAGTACAACAGCTTAAAAATAGAACAATGTGTGTTTGGTGTTTTCTTTTCATCCTCTGCATCAATAATAGGTGTACAGTTGCAGACACAAAGAGCTAGATTCACGTCTTCTGTATGCCTCTGGAGAATTCCCAGAGTTACCCAGGGAGCAAGAACTGGGCCTAAAATGTTGAGTAAAAACAAAGTAATCCAATATAGCTATGTGTTACTAACACTGCTGTATCACATGGCTTTATTATTCTCCTCCCACAGTGACTCTGTGATGTAAATGCACAGTGGAAGAAAATTTCACCAAGAACGATTCTTAGGCACCAGAAAAAAAAAATAAAGTTTAAACTTCTAAAAGTTGAATTCGAGAAGCTGACGTGGCTGCTGTAAATTGCAGGCTTTGCTATGGTTAGGGTGAGGGTCCTGAAGATTGAAATGCTTCCACTGGAGAGCATAAGTACAGCTTCGTAAACAAAAAGTGAGAAGTCAGATTGATTTGCTGGCTCGTTTTTAAATGCATTTTCTGACTTTCTAAAAGTCAGTCACATAAATTGGTGCAATATTTCTCTAGAGTCCAAATGTTGGATTTTCTGGTCTGTTACTGCTCAAGGAGGCAGTGGAATAGTTTCAGGAGGAGCTAGGTCACCTTGGAACTTTGACCCTTCTTCTCTCTTATATTAACCTCTCTAAAAAATGTTATGCAGTGTCTAATACTTTTTTACATGAAAGTGGAGACTTTCCACTTTTACATGAAAGTGGAGACTAAGATGTACTTCTTAAATTGTCTTATGACCTCTTAGAAGCATTGATGTCACATGTGCTTTGTGATTAAATTCCTTGTCCATTTTGCAGCATCCCCTGATCAGTAATGGTATTACTAATGAATAAGTTCGCACATAAATTTGCAGTGTGGAAGCGGCATCCCCTGCTAGCACACTTCTGGACAGCTGCTTGCAATTCTTTCACATTCCCTTCCCGAGGAAATGGTTCATAATAGATTTGAACAGATGCTAGGTGTTTGGCAGCATTGTTAGGGGTACTAGCTTTCAAAATTTGGGTTATTTCATGTCTCATAATTAGAATTTCAACAGCCTTTATGCCTTCGATGTGTTCCAGTGTTCACATAAATACCTAACCTCTGACTCCACGTTTACCCTTCACGAGTTCTCCTAACCTATTTATTGGTTCTGACAACATCACTACTAAATCCTTGGCTCTCAACATGCAATCAGGTAAACATGCACAGGCAGATCTGATTTGGCACTAAAATGGCTCCTTTTTTCCAAAAGTGCTTTTCCAATTGTGCCCAACAGCAGAGTCAAGTGTTGTCAGAAATCCAGCTTATAGGTTATTGTAGTTCCCCAGGGCCCCTCTCATCTGTGACACACTCTTCCCTTCTTTCCCAACCTCTGGTATGAGGCTCACCCAACCCTGCCCCGCCTGCCGGAATGCTACGCTCCCCCATGGGCCTGGGAGCATTGAGAACAAGCGTGAGGTGGTACTTCTATCTATAGCTCTCGCCTGGCATAAAATAAGTGCTCAATAAATTTATCTCAAATGAACCAAGGGTGATTAAGAAAAAAGGAAAATGTTCATGTTTTCTTATTAACATCAGAAGACAGAATCCACTTCTGAGGGGGTTCTTAGCCCCTCCAGGGGCTGTTAGGGAGCATACAGAAAATTGTTTATGCATATGGAAAATCGGCAGTGAGTGGGATAAGCCGGTGGGAATGTGCTCATGCTTCAGAGCACTCAGTGGTAGATGAAGGGGCGTGTTTGTGCATCTTGCGTACTGATTCCCCGTGGGTGGTTATCCCATTTACCACACTCCTTTACAGTTTATCTCCCTACTTGAAATATTTTACATTTCTACTTATTTGGAAGTTATTCCACAGGGATTCATGAGGCATTTTCACATGCTGTGGCCTTGGTGAGACTGTCGGTACACTTCTCAGGGGGCACAGACTGCCCCGTTTCCTTTATTTTCCCTGTCAAACCTTGTATGGCTCTGTGCTTTCACTGGCTACGCAGTAAATAGTCCTGACAGCATCTCCATATGTTTTCATGCTTCATTCCCTTCCTTGTCCTCATTGCATTTGTGCTCTGAGTCATGCACAGCAGCTATTGTCCAGTTGAGGTTGTTAATTCATTCAGTATTGAGCTCCTCCAGTCAGCTGTGCTAGGTGCTGAAGAAGGAAGTCACAGAGCGTTAAACAGACTCCAGGCCCTGGATCCTCCTCCTCTGCAAAGGCAAGATGTTTACATCTGAAAAGTTGAAGAGGGGCCAGCTGAGTAGTGCAGAGGATCAAAGAAGAGGAGACTCACCCGGGCTGCATTTTTCTGTGACTATCTCTGTTTTCTGTTTAAGAACACAAACTTGGGAGCAACCAGACTAATTTCTATACCAGTCACAGCACTGACTAACTGTGGGGAAAGTCGCTTCGGCATTCAAGACTTATTATGGAGTGGAAATAATAGTTGTGATAGTAATAGACATACTTCTCATCCATGCCACATGGAGGACCCCAAGGTGAGCTCGGTGAGATCATGGCTGTGAGCACGCTTTGTGTGAATTTTAGGCACTGGACTAATGTGAGTGATTACTACCACTCTTAGATTCTGCTTCAATACTATGAACATCAACTTCAAAGGCCCTTTTGGCTCCCTTGCTGGAGGGTATCAGGTGTAAGGCCCTTCCTTGCCTGTGCACCTAGGATCTGCCCAGAGAGGATCATTTCCTCAGTGCTGGGCCAGGGCATCTGATGGCGTTCTCATTGACCACGCCTCGGCTTTGTCGCTGAGTGGTAGCCAGGTTCAGAGATTGTGTTGTGTGTTGTGTGTTCCCTCACCTTCTTTCAGCTGACTTGCTGTTTCCTAAGTCATGCTTACTGCAGCTTGTCCATGTTTCTGAATGAGAAAACTGCTTGTGGGTAACCCTGAGTAAGAAATTGAAGTCACTATCTTTTCTGCGTTAGAATTAAAAACCCACTTGCCAGGAAAGCTCATGACCTTCCAAGATTGGAAAAACTTCATTTGTTTTAGATGTAACCAGTTTCAAGTTGGTGTGCTAAAGCAAAGCTTTAAACCACTTTGCAAAAGGCCGTGGTGAAGCTGTTATTCTGTCCCAGCCTCACCACTAACTAGTGGTGTCATTTTGTACATCATTGAGCCTCTTGGTTTCTTGGCCTCATTCTCTAAACCTGGAGGTCCTCAGCCATGACTCAGCCCCAATTTTAGGCATTTAATTTTGGCTTTTTGATGATAGACTTGGTTTCTAGGGGTGTTTGCAATTTCCTGTGGGATTGTGTTCTCTACAATCAAGTTTCCATAGCATTAAAATGTGTGCAAATTAGAGACAATGCTATATGGTTTACTCAGCCTAGGACAGAGCCTGGAACATGGTAACTCCTCAATAATTAGCTAAATAATGTGAGATTTACATCTGAAGCTGAAAACATATGAGAACATTGATATTGCCATTCAGATTGTGTTTACTCTTTTCCAACTTAAAGTGGTAAAATGATCATCTTGATTGCAGATTTATTCTTTGATTGGTCAGTGACATTTTTTATTTCACCTGCATAATAATTGCTAGTCATTAAGTATAAAAGACGTGCCGGGCATCAAACATACATACTTGTTATCCCTTCTGCATTGTTGTTATTATTATCTTCATTTTACAGATGAGGAAAGTTCCCAAAGTCTTCCCTGCTAGCAAGTGGCGGAGCCTGGGTTCAGTCTCAGATCTGTTTGTCACTAAAGCCCCCTCTCTGTGGTGCCATGCAACCCCTGATGTAGTGTGGCCTCTAGATTTGTACTGGATCAATTTATAGTGATAACATGCATCTTTTGCCTTAATTTACTGCCTGTGATAAAATCTATTCTCCACATGAGCTAAATATTTTCCAATACTTGTGCACTTAACTCTTTATGTCATGTGTGGTTGAACATTTGATTATTTGGTGAGAACACGACTTGTCTGTTGGTTGATGAGAGTATGATTGTCTACTCAACAAAAGAACTCCTTGTGAGTAGGAATTACTCTTTGTATATTTGCATCCCAGCACTAGTTGCAGTAATGAGCCCTTGTTATAGGAAATGTTACATAAATAACTCATTGATTTGCGGGTTGAGTACAGTTGCTTAATTATTCTCACCTGCTGAATTTGCAGACTTTGTCATTCATCATTCATTCAACAGATATCTATTGAGTCCCTACCGTGATAGCCACTGGGCATATAGCAGTAAATACAGACCATCGTATGTATTTATAATTGAAGGACTATAACCTGGAAAATCACGAGCTTATATGTTATTGTGGAAAGAGTAAAAATGAAGATGAATAAAAATGAAGATGAATTAAAGGCATATACCTTTAAATAATGGACTTTTTAATGATCATTGTAGCACATCCAGAATTTTTTGCCAATGAGTTATCCAGTGAACTTTCTTGAGGCCTAAAATAATTATGTTATTTCTTTCTCATATGAATAATTTATGTTTATATTAATCCTTGATGTATTTACACCTCTACCCAAATGATATTACAATTCCTATTTAGTAGAGAAAGATATTTATCAGCATACACTTTTCTAGATTGATACTAATGATTCTTTTAGGAAAAGAGAGTTGTTTCCTCAAATTACAAAGTCAAGCTTACTGTATTCTCACAAAACATCTTGTAATAGCTCCATGTACTACAAGGAATTTTTTTTTATTTTAAAAATACTCCCTTCCTATAATAATGTTTGGCTATGGAATTCCTGACACAATTTGTTTTGGTTATTCTGAACATTTTTGAGTCTTCCATAATACCTCTGACAATAAAATAGAACCTAATAAAACAGTGAAGTAGGTTTGAAACTGGCTGAACCTTTAGATCTAAAGAGTGTTTAGGACTCCCTGTCAACCTGGAAAGATACCTAGTGAAGTACCCTAATGTACTTTTTAAAAACCCTGTCCTGTTCCATGTTTTTATCAACAACTTAAAGACCTAGAAGGCACCTACATTGTGTTTTCAGGTGATGTAAGCCCAAAAAGAATGGCTTCTACCAAATATGCCTATGATTACAATTCAAAATGACTTCAATAGGCTGCAATGCTGGATGGATACCAACAAGATGAAGTTGAGTGGGGGACAAATGTACATTTCTGCTTTTAGATTCAAAAAGCAGTTGTGCAACTGCAGGATGGCGAAAGACTGAGCTTGGCAGCAGTTCGTGTGACTAAAAGCTTAATATGAACCAACAGTAGGATGTGGTGGCTAAAAAAGAATGAATACAGTCGTGTGCTTCCTCTGTAGAATTATTAATAGTTCACTGTACTCTAAGCTGGTCACACTGCATCAGGAGTAATTTGTTTATTTCCAAGCACATTCAAGAGTGACTTTGACAAAGCAGAGTAGTTACTAAGAGGGTATTGATCCAATCCAAGACACATTTATTGGACACCTGTTTTGGACAGGCAATGTGCTAATCGGTGTGGGGAATAAAGATATGAAGAGACATTGCCAGTCTCTGGCGTCAAGGAATTGAAAATTTAAATGGAGAGCTCGACAGGTACATACATGTCTGTAAAACAAAGCAGACTCTGAAGCCAAGAAGCACAAAGAAAGTGCTGTGGGAATTCAGGGGCTGGACTACCAGTAGAATTTCCACAGGAAATGAGGACGAGGGCAGAGGAAGCCTTAAAAGCAAAGACGCAGCGACAGGAAAACTCAAGGCACGTCTAGGGAATACTGAGTAGTCTAGGTTGCCTGGAAGAATAGGGTAGGCCTTACTAGGAAATTAAGCTGAGAAAAGAAAGTATGGACCAGAGCATGAGGGCACTGACTGGTAGGCAGTGGGAAGGATTACAGGTTGGTGAGCATCTGGAAATAATGACACATGAGGATCAATGGAGAAATGATGGGTATTTAGTCTAGAGAAAAGAAGACCAATGTCCCTCTGATAAATGTGAACCAGATTTGCTCTGTGTTCCTCCAGAAGCAAAAATTTATCTCAGGGGGAAAAGTGTCATAAGGAGCCAGAATTCAGTTCTTTCTAAGTACCATTTTTTAAAAATCAAAGCTGCCCAACCATGAAGAGCTAGCCTAGGTGATGGTGAGCGCCATCATGGATGGGCTCAGAGGAAGTTTGATAACTGATACTCTAAAAAGAATTGGGGGGAGGGGATGCTGCAGCTTCACCAAGAGACCTGGAAGTTCTAGGAATTACCCAAGGCCTTTACAATGTGTAATTATCCGTGGTTGAGTTTTCTATCTTTCTTCTTTGATGTAGAATGTCCATGAGTTGAATCAAATGCAAATCAATAATTGATACAAGTCCAATGCAAAGAAGACTATTTTACAAAGATTCTCCAGGGCAGTGAGTGTAGGGATGAAATAGTAGGTTCTGGAGGCGGAAAGACTTGAGTTCAGATGCCAGCAATGCCACTTACCAACTGTGTGATCCTGAGCAAAGGCTTTAACCCCCCTGTTTCCTAATCTGTAAATGGGGATTGACCATTGTTAGTCCCAACCTCGCAGGTTGTTTGGGAGGATTAAATGAGATAAAGCACTTAATGTGTGCCTGGCAGTGTAGAGTCTAATTTTTCTTACGGAGTTTTCGCATTTTACAGTGGTGTTCCAAGGAGCCCTTCAGAGCTAAAAGTATCTTGAAAAAACAAAAACAAAAACATCACCATCGTCACGGCTAACTTTATGTGCCAGATATTGTTGTAAAGCATCACACGTTGAACTCATTTAATCCTCAGAACAAGCCTATGAAATAAATAATATTGTTATCCCTCATTTACTGAGACACGGAGAGGTTATGTATCTTGACCAGTCACCAGCTAATAAGTGGGGGAGCCAGGATTCAAAGCAAGCAAAACGTAGAGTTTATTACAACCATTTCCTTTCAATACATACCAACCCATTTCCCTAGTTTCCTCCCAATTTCATTCCAAATCTCTCTGCTAGATAATTTCATTTGTTTCACAATAATATATTTTGCCTTACTTATACTAAATACATGAGGGCCCTAATGATCATGTCTTTGGCCAGCATATTGAGAAGGTCCTTAATAAAAGCTGAATGAATGCATGAATAAGTGAAAATTTTTTAATTCTAGAAGCAGTTAATATACCCATTTTTAAAAGAAGCAAGTTACCCTTAATATAACTTCACTACATTACCGCCTCTTTGCATTATTTGTGATGGGACAGTCGTGGACATTTGACTCATTCATTTGAAATCAGTGCTTTGCACCCTGCTTTCCTTTGCCTTATTTATAAATCTTTTATCCCATATTCCTTTTTAACAACAATGTCTCCAGTTCTTTCCCTCTCTCCCTCTCTCTCTTTTTTGCCATTTAGTATTACCAGATTTTACTCGAAGATACCCATCCACTAGTTGTGTTTTTTCCAAACACTGGTGACTGCATTGTTACCCACCCTGTTCCTAAATTCCAAGTTAAAGAACCAGTTCAATCCATGCAACATCAGTCTCAAATCAACCAAATGCCATTTCCACATATTTTCTTTGACACACTGCTGGATCCCTGAAGTCTATTCAAGATAAGTGAAATTTGATGTAAGGAGCTGCCCATAATTTTCTTTGGAGAATTTTTGGGAATTCCTAAATACCGCTTGAAAAAGACATCAAAATATAAAACTGAGAAGCACATAGAAACTATGTACATAGATTTTATAAAACTAAAGTAGAATACACAGAAACATCTCCCTTCGGTAGATGGAAAAAAGCTGTGAAAGTGTTGTGTCACTACTTGTGGAATCTATCAGTAATAATTCAATTCCATGGCTCTGGGGGCAAAAATGCAGCTTTTCATGTTCCAATGAGAGAATGTTCTCTTACTATGCATAAAGCAGAGATGAGGGAAGCCAACCAATTCCAAAGTTTACAACAGTCTTTTTGACTCTGTGAAGTGATACTGCTTTATTGTTTGGGTCAGGTAGCTGGAAGCATAGTCTCCCACTCCCTGGGTGCAACTATTCCTTTATAGATTAGATAAGAACAATTGATGAACTTTTAAATGCTGAGAAAACTAATCAGAACTGAAAAGGGTGTGTTGGCCACAGTCCAAGAAATATGCTGACTGAGATAAAAGCACCTACTGAACTTTTTCTCCATTCCATACTTCTCTGCTTTTTAGTCTCCTTTCTTTCCCTTTCTCTTTTCTCTCTTCTCCTGTCATTCTCTCAACTCTCGTATCTCCACAATCTTCTCTTCCTCCTCGCTTCAACCCAACTCTATCCCCAAAGACTGAATTTTACACACTCTCTTAACTGGCCAAAAGGTGGACTTGAATTTTTAAAAATTTATTCTTTTATATAGTGTATAAGATTCTACATTCTGGATTTAGTTTAGAAAATAGCTGAGGTGAATATGTTTTATTCTCAAATATTTCCTTTTTTAGTAAGATATATATCTTTTAAAATGATCTTAATTTTAGTTTCAAGAAACAAACTTAACATCAGTTCATTTCAGAGTTCTCAGGCTGGGTTACAGTTCCAGAATCTTTTGATGGCAAGAAATGGGGCAGGAGGGAGGGGTGGGAGGGGACACTGGGTCACACAGTGTGGCCCCAGGAATACTCGCTGCTTCCCAGCCTCCTTTCAAGGCCTAGAGTCCATTCCTGCTTCAACTTTTCTTCTAGGAATCAGGGCCAGGTTGAATTGGTTTTTAATGTCTATATGTTGCCTTCAATTTCTATGAGGCTTTCAATTCCTTTTCTTCTGTGAGGGACAGGCTTCCCTTGGGAAGAAAGGGCACCCCTTGAGTCTGACATGTTCTGCAGTCAACTTGAGATGCCTTTTGATTAACTTCGGACAAGTCTGGCCCAGTTGTGGAATTTGGTCCCATTCAGCATTCTGCCAGCTAGGAAACATGCTGTCTTGATCATCGCCTTCCTGAGAAAGTTGCTGGGGGCCCAGAACATAAAGGTCTTTTCCACAACAAGTAACACAATCCAAAGTAAGAAGGCTGTTTGGAAACCACTCATCCAGTGGTTGGTTGTAAATCATGATTCTTCTGGGAAAAAAGGCACAGGGGGCTGGAGCTCTGGCCCTCAAAGAACTTCCTCTGTTTAAACCAAAGCAATTTGCTGCTCTCTGCATGCTCTTTCTACTGTGGGTGAAGTCACCTACTTTCCCCATTCACATCAGTGCTCCTGGTGGGTGCTTGTTGGTGGCCCATCGCGTGTTGGCGCATTGTCTCACGTGATAGAGGTTTCTTGTCAAGGCCAGGCTTCATAGGTATAACCAAGGCAGGGTCTGATCAGCCCCTTTCCCCTACTGTCCAACCCACGTATTTTCTTTTAGCTGCTAGTTTCTGTGGTCCTGGGTTTCTAAATCTTGGCGAGAGGACAGTCATTCCTTTGTGCTTGGCTGTTACAATGAGGTAACCAAAGAAAGGGTCTTGGTCTGAGGCTGTCAGCTGTTACTAATCACTACTCCTCAGCTCATCATGGGTCCCGCTTGCCTCTCCCTCTTGCTCTGCTTAGCACACATAAAGAAGATGAATTACTCCTTGGTTCCTCTTCAAAAAAGCATATTGTGTGGCGCATTCCAATACCGTGAGCAAAGGATGGGCTAATGTGAAGGGTAAATGGGTATCTGAATCACCTCTCAGTGGGTCTTGCGCCAGCAGCTGTGGGCCTGTGAGAAGTGAATTTCAGAGCTGGCCCATCTGACAGTTTCCTGAGACCTTGCTGGGAGTGGAAGTCCCTGTGGCGGGTCCTCTGGCAGACCACATTACTGAAGGATTGTAAGACTGTGTTCTTCGGCTGTAATCGGAGTCTATTGGATGGTTAAGACTAGCGAGGAGAAAAGCAAAGCTTGACCACTCAGAGGACCTCACCAGCTGGTCACCCAGGAGAAGCAGTCTCCACCCCAAAGGTTAAGGAGAAGGCCGCTGGAAGCTCTGATATTAGAGGTAGCAGCAGTTGAAGATGGGCCTCAGTTGCTCCTCACTGGTGAAGGAGAAACTGTATGAAAAGGATGAAAGGATGACTCTAGCCAGGGAAAAGGGATTGTCTGCTTAGTCCTACCAGACTGAGGATAAAAGGTGATTTATGTGACTTTTTCTGCCACTAATATTGTCTGCTCCACTGATTTTTCTATTTAAATCTTTCAAAAGAGAACATTTCTCTTTTTCCTTTCCACACTTCATTTTCGTAGCGAACACTGGAGCTTAAAGAAAGACTTTTGTTGACAAGTTTTAAGAGTGAAATCAAAAAATCAGTTTGCCTGACAAATTATACGCCACCACAAGCAGTAAATTTGAAAGGAAGCTTCCTTGTTATTCTCATGCAATATAACCTCATAAAACTAAGGGGTGTTATAGGCAAATGAAATGTCAAATTTTGTGATATTATGAACAGCCGTAATGGGAAGGAAACTTTGGCCAGGATGAAAACCCATGTGAAAATACTTGTGATTTAATTGACTGTGAATTCCACAAAATCGCTCTCAGCTCTCTGTGGAGATGGTCTGACTCTCTTCACTAAGAATCACTGATTAAAGTAAAAGCCTTTTTTGCTTAAAATTCCATGAAGCAAACCTTTTCTAAAACTTTTTCCCTTGTTACAATATCTGTAGAATTTTTGTTCACATAAATTGACCAGATACCAGAGATCAGCACCCTCATTCCCTTGGTCTCCACTAGGGAGATGAAACAAGTTCTTGGGTGTGGTGGACAGCCCAAGGTCCTAGGAAGCGAAGATGATAGAAAGAGAAGACCGCAGCTCATAGTTCCTTTTTAAAGTCTCTGCTATTAACTGAATGGGGTATATACCTGCATTTGCAAACTTTTTGTTTTTTTTGCCAGAACTTACAAATAAAATAGAAATGTATTTTACATTGTAACCTGGCCACACACAGCTGAAAAAAGTTTCACAAAATAATACTTACCTTTACCACAGGTGATGTACTCTAATATTTCCTAGTCTATTCTCTTTCATTAATAGATAAAAGTACTAGTCATGGGGCCAGCCCAGTGGCATAGCGGTTAAATGCGCGTGCTTTGCTTAGCTGACCCAGGGTTCGCAGGTTCAGATCCCGGGCGCACACTGATGCACCGCTCATCAAGCCATGCTGTGGCGGTGTCCCATATAAAATAGAGGATGTTAGCCCAAGGCCAATCTTCCTCAGCAAAAAGAGGAGGATTGGCATCGGATGTTAGCTCAGGGCTGATCTTTCTCATAAATAAATAAGTAAATAAATAAAAAATACTAATCATGACCCCCTACATTGATTTCATGACCTGTGTCATCAGCACTTGGACCCCACTGCCTCTTCCATTCCCTTCTCAGAGTTTCTTTTTTCATGTATTCACTCATTCTTCTGTTAACATGTGGACAGATAGGACTATAGCAATTACTTATATAGGCTCATCTGCAAGAGTGAATCATGTCAGCAAAAGAGGGAAAATAAAATAGGAGTGGGAGAGGGAGAGGGAAGGGAAAGAGGGTGGGTGCTCCTGCTGGGGCTCAGCAGAGGGATTCCAGCCTCCTGCCCCTCCTGACCAGCAGGGACACCGTGCTGTGAAGGGCCTCCCAGATCCAGGTGATTCTGGACCACTCGTCCCCCACTGTCTGTCTCTCATTCTCCAAGATAGAATGACCCTCACTATTTTGGGTTAATTGGGGGAAGAGCAACCAAAATTGGTGAGTCAGAATTTCAGAGTATTTTAAACAAAGGCAACTTTTTAGTACTTGTCGTTCATACAGCAACCTAATATAAATGTTAAAAAATGTTAACCTTTTTTTAAATGTTAAAAAAAAAGTGTGTGACCTCTACCAGCATAACAATAATAATGGTGCTAAGAATGACTATTCAACAAATAATTATTGGGTGCCTTCCTGTGCAAGCACTGTTGTAGGAACTGAGGCTACATTAATGAATAAAACAGGTGGTTCTGCTCTCTTTGCACTAAAATTCCAGTAGAGAGAGGCATATAATGATCTTAACTAGCATTTATCAAGGGCCTACTTTGTACAGATTCTTTATGTAAGTTTTCCCTAAGCTTGCAATGTCGGTATTATTAGCTTCTTGTCTAGATGAAATGGAGGCTTAGAGAGGTCAAATAACACTTAGTAAGGAGCTCGTTTATTATTTGTCTGCTTAATTAATAATAATAGCTAACATTTGTTGAATGCCTACTATGTGCCAAGTACTATGCTAAGTGCCTTCAGTATGGAAGACCCTTTAATGCCGGTGAAAACCCTATGAGGGAGCTTCCGTTATTCCCATTCTACAGATGAAGAAACTGAGGCTTACAGAGGTCATATGGTACCAGAGCCAAAAATAGAATCCAGGTATTCTAACCTCAGAGCCCAAACTCTTAATCACTGTGCCATAATTTAAAAAAAGAATGTGCTTCTAAAAATGCCTGAGGTTGGCCTTAAGTAGTTTGAAATACTGTCTTTTAGATTAAGTTCTGAGGCTATAACCTGCTTATCCTTGTGACTCAAAATTGTGATACAATCATTCATTACTGACAATTTCTAACCTAACTTTTAAAGATTTGCTTTCTGTTCCAGAACCCACAGAATCATAGAACTTTACTTTTTTTTTTTACAATCTAGTCTATAAAGGGGCCAAAAGAAAATATTTTAGTGAAAAAAAATTAATATAGTTTTAGACAGAAATTTAAAGTGATTTGCTTCATACTCACCCCCCACCCCACCCCCGCCTTTCCCCTGAGCTTTCTGGCACTCTCGCTCCCTCTCCTTTATGAGGGCTCCACTGTGCCCTGGCTCCAGCAGTGGGCAGCTGCCTTAGGACACGAGAGCCCATTTTTCAATCTGCACATATGAAGTATATTGTATTTTTTAGAGTTTGTTTCTTATTAAAAAAATCATCACTTTGTATTCAAATGAATACGGTACATATTAGACCTCATCCTTGATTTCCTTGTTGTAAATTTGCCCATCTTGAAATTCTAGGAGGGCTGAGAACAGGCGGCTTTCATTAGATGAGTTTTTGTGAAGCCCATTGGAAAATGAGTACATCTAAAATAAAATAAAAGCTGAAACAGAACAATATTCTTGAATCAGCAGTTGCCATCACTCCTTTCCTTTTCTTTCTGGGCCTGGTCCAGTGGTCCTGGAAAAACAATGAAGCAACATGAGGATGAGTGGAAAGACAATTTGTAACAGAAGACTTCTTCTTTAGAGTTCTTGTTGCAAAACCAGAGATGGGAATTATTGGGAGAAGTATACTGTGAGACACATTAATGTATAAGACATAGATTTTTAGCAGATGGGAGAATAAAATCCATGCAAATAATAGAGCCTTGGGAACTTGACATTATTTATGTTATCCTTTAATACTTGGCTGAATACATATTTCATTTATTCAAGAAGTCATACCAAATATTATACCAAAAGAAATCTAATTTACAATACAGACTTACAGAGTTCCACATACATATTTATGAAACACTCCCTCCCCCACCCTTAAAAAAAAAACAAACATGAATTTGGTGCATATTTGTTGTGCTAAACTGATTACCAAAAGACTGTTTTCGTAAATAAAAAGGTAAATGCATATTTACCCATTTGCATCGAGAAACTCTCTTTTGTTTCTTTCCTCTCTCTTCAGAGTGACTGCTGCCAGCTATTTGGAGCAAAATATTAATCTTTTACATTCTAGAAAACATCTTGTTCAGTCTCCTATAGATGCTTAACTAATTGGTGAATATGTGATAGGTTTGCAGAAATGATTCATGGGTTGCTTTCTTGATGACTGGTTATTGATGGATTGATTTTAGAAAGGAAAATAAGGCTTATGTGCCCACAGCCAGCAAGTATCCATGGCCCTCCACACTCCATTAGAACATGCTCTGGGCTGTTTTTCTAGGAATGATGAGGAATTTGTAATGATTGATCAGTTTTCCAACTAGTCCTTCTGGTGACCAATGTTACCCACTTCCCCTTAGGGTGGGGAATGCTGAGGAAAGTGTCAGAGTTTTTCCACAGTTCCCTCTCTCCATAGAATTTTCCTCCAGCCAGATGGCTCATCTCAATATTACACTCCAATGCAAGAAAGTTAGAGAAAGCTAGTGTAGATAACAATCAAATGAAATGTGGGTGACTCCTAGCTTGTCCATAAGAGAGATATGGTAGAAAGGGTACTCCCTTGAGAGTGTGGGTTCTAATCCTGCCACTGCCATTTACTAGCTATGCAACACTGGACAAGTTACTTAACTTCTCTGGCATCTTGTATCTCCACCTTTAGAATGGTATCAACAATATCTACAACATACAGTTGTCATGAAATTAGATGAATATGTCATTGATCAGAGGTAGGATTTAGTGAGTGAGTTAGTGGACCAGCACAAAAGTTAACTCAAAATATACAAAACATAAAAGCTTAAAAACCTGTCATTGTAATTGGAAGAACCATCACGGTCCCTGTAATGATAGTACAGTATAGTATTTCTTTTGGTTTCAGGAGGGTCTCGATTCTGATGGTAGATTGTTTTCATAATAAAGATGTCAGGATGTCTTGAATGGGGCTGTTTAGCTAAGCCCAGATCAAATGAAGGAAAAGAGACCAGGCAAGATCATTATCTGTACTACTTGCTCTGGAATCTTTTTTTCAATTATGTATTTTGATGAATGCATAGTTGTAACACACTCCCACAAGGCCCTGCAGACCCAAGTAACCTCCTATCTCCCTATTACCCCAAGGCCCTTTTATTCCACATATTTTAAAGTGAAAGCCTCAATGAAAATTTTCCCCTTCCCAAACATTTAGGGCACTTCCTGCTAAAGTTCCCTTTTCTACAAACTGATTTAGTACTTTACCCTTGCCCCCGGATACTCTGACACTTATGTGTAGTCTCTGGCGTAGAGCTTTGTCTCAAATTTCATGAAGCTGGGGAAAGGAGATGGTCAGAGTCTGGTTTGCCCTGATGACAGTGTGTGGCCTTGTTTCTGGTGGTCCTTTTGGTTTTACAAGCCTGTCTCAGTGAAAAGGGGAGTGGTTAGAGTTGGAGGGAGGCGGGAGGGGAATGCTGGAGTACTGAGAGCAGAGGTAGACACCAGACCCCTTTTAGTGGAAGGACCTACATGGAGAATTGTTTCATGAAGATACTCCCACCTCTTCCTTCGCTGAAATAGTAGCAACTGTTGCTTACTTTTCTTTCAGAGGAAAATGAGATGTTGGTGAGGCCTCTCATTTCACTATTGATTCTCCTTCTGGGCACATTGCTAAAAAAATGCCTCAATGGTTGTCTTCAGCTATTTCACAGTTAGAAAGTGTGGAGAAAATATTTTCAGATTGGTTTTCATTAGAAACATACACACACCTATAAACTTTGTTTCCTAGAGTTGATTGCCTGTAGCTGTTGATTCTGGGGCAACTTCCCTCCTCTCTCCCCGGTGGTGGGAGGGAGGGAGATTGAAGCCTCCTTCTTTGTTTGCCACTTTGGTTTCAGTGCTCTGCCTTGACCACTTAGCGCTGTCTCTGAATAGCTATAGGTCGAGAATAGTGGGCAGGAACGTCAGAGAAGAGTTGGCGTGAGAACGGAACAGCACCACAGAATAGAAGGCGAGAGGGAAAGAAAGCATCTCGGAGGAAGAAAATACTGCTGCCTGGTACCCCCTAGCAGAGATATCCGGCCTGTTGTGCCCACACCACTCACCGGCCGAAGAATTGCAGGCTTCAGTGGTGACGAGCTCAGGCAATGATGGGAAAGAGAGTGGGCCCCTTCTGAGAGAAATTATGTCAAGTACTGGAAAGCCAAGATATTTTAAGATGTGATTCAGATCTGAGGATGAAAATGGGGGGATGGGACACTGATTGACAACAGATTAGCCCATTTTTAATGTTGGTGAAGCGTTGAAGTGGCACCATCCCAATAAATGGATACTTAACCCTGGGTTTCAAGAAACCCAGGGCAAGGATAAAAGAAGCTAATTTCATGCATTAAAGCCAAAGTTGGCCTCCTCCTTTGTGCGGGCTGCAGTTGGTTTTCTCAGGGGCAGAAGGTGCACTAAAATGGTCACTGTTTCACTATTGTGAAATTAATGTACTAAAATAAAAGTACACTAAAATTAGTTAATAAGATCTGAGTTTAAGTTCCCACTCCCTTTTACTTACTGTTAACTGAAACCTTACACCGTTACTTAAGTGCTTTGAAATCTGCCTTATAGGTGGTTGTTAAAAATAAGAACGTAACAGGTACTAAGTATGTGCTTATTATGAAAATTATGAATGATATGATTCAGATACAAATGAAATTATAAATTGAATGTCCTGGCTTCAGTTCCCATCTAAGCTCATTACCATCGAATCAAGATTTTTGGGCAAACACAGCCAGTTATCTGGCAATCGTGGGCACTGTTTTTTTTTCAATACCTTACTTTGCTCTAAATATGTTGGTATGAACAGGGTCACTACCCAAATATTAAACCACTATTAGAATCTGATACAGATCATTAAAATACAATGTAACCTTTGAATACATTTATAGAAGCACAATTTTAAATAGAAAATAGTCCATTTAACTATAATTGGATTATACTATGATTGGATTTTAGTTTTAGTGAGATTAGGGAGGAGAAAAAAGGAAGAAAAGTGAAGAAATAGGGCCGGCCCTGTGGATTAGTGGTTAAGTTCATGTGCTCCACTCTGGCAGCCCCAGGTTCGCAGATTTGAATCCTGGGTGCAGCCCCACACACTGCTCATCAAGCCATGCTGTGGCGGTGTCCCACATACAAAATAGAGGAAGATGAGCACAGATGTTAGCTCAGGGCCAATCTTCCTCACCAAAAAAAAAAAAAAAGTGAAGAAATAGCTAATGAAACAGAAGAGTCCATATTAACATAGATAATCTGATCTTTTGAGAGTTTTGTGTCATTTCTGATTTTTTTCCATCCCAAGAGGCTCTGAGATGTGTTCCCTTTGCTAGAGCAATTAGGGAAATCTTCAAAGCCGTGCCTCCTTTCTTACCTAAGATAACACCTTGCCTGAGGTAGACTGTGAAGCTGTCCTGAAAATGAAGGGAAGAAGAATGTTTAACATGAGATGAGGTACTCCAGGCCTGTGGGAAAAGGTGGAGGAAAGCAGGGTGCAAAAAGGGGAAGAACCCCACCAAAATAATTCTTTCTTAAAAATTTTGATCAGGTGAGATGAAATGAAACAGCAGAGAAGCTATGTGAGAACTTTGGCCTTATAACCCAATGTCTACCTTAAATGCAAATTGAAGATAAATCCGTAAGTGATCAGAACAATAGCTTAAATTTTACGTAAAAACATCAAAAAAAGATTCCCAAGAACATGTATAAAATAATAATTCTTTTGAAAGAATTTAATGGCAGTTAATCTGTGAGTCACCACTGTGCTTGAACTTGAGACATGCTTCGATTATGTTGCTAGAAATTTTTTTAAAGTATCTCTTTATACACACACGCGCACACACACACACACAAAACTCACTATTCGCACTCGTAGCTTCTCCAACTAGTAGTAAGCTAGGAAAGAATTTGATTGCCCTTTCAAACCAATAGAGAGTCACGTGAAATTAACTCTTGGGACAGAAAAGGGTGATCACGTGTTCACTGACACAGCTGATGCCTAGCCATTCTATGGCTTTTTCTCTTCACTTCTCATCATCTTTTGTGATGCCCTGATTAAATTTGGTGCCAAGTTCTCATAACGTGTATAAAATCCCATTGCTGGGTGGGCTAGGGGTAAGGGAGTGTAGACGGAAATACTATTCCCATTACCTTCCACTGGAGAATTCCCTGGACTGACTCCCTGAAAATCTCCTTCTGTTTACCTTCACCAGGAATGGCGGCCCTAGATAGTAAGGCATCAGGGAAGATGGGAATGCGAGCTGTAGTCTATTACATGACTACGACCATCATTGCCGTGGTGATTGGCATAATCATTGTCATCATCATCCATCCTGGGAAGGGCTCAAAGGAAAATATGCACAGAGAAGGCAAAATTGTACAAGTGACAGCTGCAGACGCCTTCCTGGACTTGATCAGGTATGTCCTTGCAAGCCCATCCTTTGGGTATATTTTGAACACCCAACCCCTCTTATTTTGAGGAGCTAATCAAACCCAGAAGAGGTGTCCTACTGAACCAGCCTTGCCAAGCTTGAAATGAAGGTCACATCTTTACTTCTTTCTGACAGAAATTAAAGTAAGGATCCGTTTTCTGACCTCATGTGAAAGAGGTGAGAAGAGCAAGGAGAGGATATAGATTTTGAGAGCCTTGCTTTTAGGATTCAGAATCTGATTACACAGTTCTCCTCTCAACTGTGCAGCTCACATTGGAATATTAATAATTCTTAACTGACTTTTCTCAAATCTTTCTCTTTACAGCTAGTTTTTATTCAAGTATAGCCTGTTCATTGGATCCTTCTAATTCAGAACTTGCGATCTGTATCATCATCCATTATACACAACAGTTTATTTCCAGAAGGGACTTTAGAGATTGTCTGGTCATACCTGGTCCAAGGTTTTCCTTTTGTACTATTTCTGAAGAAAGGTTTTGGCAGATCAGTAATAAAATATTAAAAGTTGGCTTCTTTAGCATTGTTTTATGTACAAACCATACACTGATTACAAATGAGTTTTATCTAATGCTTGAAACAGACTTGGTGATAGGGTTGGTCTTAAACAGAACTGTGGAGTAAGCTAAAGTTCAATCCTGGCACCTTCCTGCTTGCTCTCTCTACACCCCTGCCCTTGCATCAGTCAGGTCCTGGCAGGAAGCATATTGCATTTTCAAAAGGATCATTGAAAAGGGTTTGCAAAGGTACGAGTAGGGTTAAGGGAACCTACGAAGGATGGTGAGGCACCAGGGGACTAACAGCAATAGGAGGCTGTTTTGTTGCCACCCCTAGCTCTGAGGGGCAAAGGAATGGGCTGTTACAGGAACTCGGGAAGAGCTACAGCCTTGGGAAAGGGCCCTGAGGTTAGGAGATATAGCTCTAGTTTGGAGGGAGGGAGCTGCTGTCCAACCTGTCAAAGAGAGAGCTGGAAGAATATATACATCCACTCTCTCTTCTTTCAGCACATCCTACTGAACAAACCCAACAGAAGCCAAAAGGCAAGAGAACCCACAGGCTACATTCCAAGGGGTCAGCCTCCCAGGTTGCAGAGCAGGATGAACAGTCGATCTAGAAGAACAAATGGAAACTATCCCAGCTCAGGCCTCTAGAATCCCCTCCTGCTTAGCATTCTCCCACCATTTAGCCCCACCCATCCTGTCCTCCTCAAACCTAGCCCTTTCCTCCCTTCTTTACAACTTACTTGCAAAATGACTGGTTTGCCAAATCTAGATACCTACTCTAAAGGGTTCCGCATTGATCCTCTGAAAGAAACTCCTCCTAGGTACTTGATTTCACATGCCATCTCAAGAAATGGGTCTGTGGCAAGTAGATTCAAGAGAGATTTGGGCACAAAGGGTCCCTTCAGCAGCACTTCTCAATTCCCCCCATGGGTGACTTTGTACCCTTTGTATGTAAGCGTAGCGCAGCCCCACAGGGCCTCTTCTGGAAAGCCTTTTTCAGGGAGTTAATCACATTTATCTGAAGATAACAAGCCACCCTATAACATTATTTCATACCAAGTTGTCACCCAATAACTATGATTTTATTTAGTTCATACAATTAAGGCTTTTCACCATTTTTTCGTGAACTTTACCCTCAGGTAGTTTGGATTAGGAGTATTTTATTATATTCTTTCTTTATAATTTCTACTCCTTGTTTGAAGAATTGGGATCTTGTCATTCCCTGTCTGGTTGATCCATCAGAGCGCTGTGTGTTTCTGCTCCCCCTTGCCCCAGTGACCTGTATGATTAACCTATTGCCACCCAGTCACTTGGCTTAAGCATTTATCCTGGAATCTCCTGAACTCAGGAGTTTATAGAAACAGACCCATAGAGCATAGATGGGAAGGAAAAGGAAACAGGATGGTCTAGGCAGTAGGAAGAAAGGGACAAGAGTTTATAACCTTAAAATATGACTTTGATAGAGTACAACTGCTGGACTCTCAGGCTGTACAACTGTCTGGGTCCTGTCTCCCTCTCCCGCAGTCTTCAATCTTGGAGCCCTAATGATAGTTGAATCGAAACTCATCTTTAACAGATGAGTCATCTGAGACATAAATGGGTGCCATGACTTGGCCAAGGTCACACAGCTGGTTAGAGACTCCCCAACTAGAGTGTTGCCACTTATCCCCCTCAACTCCATAAACTCAAATACTGCTCTAAGGAAATGACAAACACTGCCACAAGGGCCTCAAGGTCAAATTTTGTGGGCCATCTCCCCCTCGGTCACCAAAGAGCCTCAAAAGCTCAAGCAATTCACAGTCAAGATCCCATCCCCCAGAGGGCCTTTGAGAGGACTTTGTGGAGAACAAAATTCCACAGTCCTACTGTGATATTAGGTTTGTAACATTTGGTCCCTAGACACATGGCACAATACCAAAATGCCCACTATTGAATAATACCTCAGTTAACCAGAATACTTTTGACAAAAGGTATTTCTGTTCTCACTTTGATTCTTCCTAGGAGCAGGGTTGATGATATAACGTCTGAACAAAAAATTCCATCGTCTGACGAGAGGACAGATGAGTTGAATTTGGGACTTCCCAAAAAAATACATGGGCCATACTTGGGGATGACCATATGTCCCATTTCAAGTCATAAAATCCACCAAAATCTTTCTCTTTTTTCATTTGCTGCTTAGTTCAATGCACTCTTTACCTTAGACACAATGAAAAAGTATTTAAGGAGCAAACTTATTATTTGGGAAATTTTTCAAGTGACCGTCATTTTCTTTGCAGGAATATGTTCCCTCCAAATCTGGTGGAAGCCTGCTTTAAACAGGTAAACACTCCACAGCCACTAATTCACCTTTGAAATTCTTCTTTGGAATACCAAACAATGTGGAACCCCTTTTTTATTTTGTTTCATTTTTTTCCATTTCTCTGCGGTAAGAAACACCTCTCTTGCCAACCAGATAGAAAGCGCTAGGGTTTTCTGGGGAATTTAGGGCAGGGAGGGGAAGGGTGGGGCTTACCTTGTATTGAGGGCTTATTAGTTGCCAGACACTGTATGTCTTACATACGAATAGCTCACTGAGTCTGTGTTAATTATTAAGAAGGCTAATCAGGAGACTCCCTCCCTCTTCCTGCCCTTACATCCCACACACAAAACCCACCAATCAAGCAAACTCCAATATCAGATACATTTACAACTTGCTTTAAAGATTAGGGAGATTATTCAAGTTTCTGGGTTTGATTTTAAGAATCAATGGGATGTTTTTTAGAAGTCTGCAAGGGGTCTTGTGGATTCTAAAGGAGTAACCATATCAGAAAGGAATGGCATCATCATTTATTGAATGCCTGCTATGTGCCAAGCACTAATGTTATATGTAGTTCTCACCTAAATATGATGGGTACCATTATCTTCATTTCATTGATGAGGCAACTCATCTGTGATAATTCAGAGAGACTAGGTAACAGGCACAAGATCTCACAAGCAGTAAATGGCAGACTCAGAATTCAAATCCGTTGTGTTGACTCCAAATTCTATCCGCTTTCTGCTCCAACATTCTGCCTCCTGGAAAGGGGTATCCAGGGGGAAGAGACACCTACCTGGAGGCTACAGTGAGGTCCAGTTCCTTTTAGTCCCATATCCAAGCAACTCTTGGCTCCTGTGTTGTGAATATAAATACATTTTACTATTAGGGGATAAAATTAGTAAAATTCATTCTAACCTCCCTTGAATAAAAAGACGTTGTTGCCTAATATATTAAAAGAGAAACAAACATTCTGGGTTAAATAATAGTTCCCCAACATTTCTCCAGCTGGTGCCACTTCACCCTTGTCATAAGTCCCTAACCCTTCAGCTTAGGATCCATAAAATAAATAAAACAATACCTCGACCTCGTGGAGGACCAAGTTTTATATATATGTCACCCTTTTTTTTCCCTTTTTAAAAATTTTATTGACTATTTTTAATAGATAATGCAGCACACACTGCAAAATTCAAACAGAATCCTTTCTTTAAAAAAAAAAAAAAAGCCTAAGATGCCAAAATCTAACTTTCTTTATTCAAAAACAACTGTAACCGTAAATAATAAGCCCCTTTCAATCTGACCAGCCAACCCCAGCACCATAGTGCTGACTATTCCAGTTAGTCAGCTGGCACTGGACAACATCAAAAATGCTGATTTCTAGCAGCACTATGAAAAGTGCTGACTCGAGCAGATTTATTGTATTTGGTTTTGGATTGCATTTACAGGATTTTGAAGGAGAAGCTAATGTATCTTCCCAGATCTATTTGTCTTAGATCAGAGTGCAAATGAGGTTGCAATTTCTGCGTAGGCTACAAACTGTGTCTAAGGGGAAAGGTGAGGAGGCATAGGAAAAGCTAATCAGGATTGAAAATCTACCCTAGATAATCCATAAAATACATGAGCACTGCAATGGAATAGAGATTGGAGAGTTGACTGAATTAGGACACAAAGAGGGGCCAGTTTCTTTGTTACTTAAAATTACCGGCAGTAGCCCTGATTATTCAGGGATGTGTCCACAGTATTGACAGCTAGCTGAGTCCTTGTTTGGGAATAGTTGTTTCCCACTGCACAAGAAAGTCTCCCATTTACTCTTGGTAGAGAAACGACCCAGCACTTCACGTACAGCTGTGCTTTCTTCCCCTAGACTCCAGATCCAGTCAACATCCATACATTATTATTCTCTTTGATGCTTTACTACCGCCAACATGAAGACCAGGAATGCTGCTCTCGTTAAAATCATAGAGGGGGAAGGGGCCGGCCCGGTGGCGTAAGCGATTAAGTGCGCGCACTCCGCTGTGGCGGCCTGGGGATCGCCGGTTCGAATCCCGGGCGCGCACCAACGCACCGCTTGGCAAGCCATGCTGTGGTGGCATCCCATATAAAGTGGAGGAAGATGGGCATGGATGTTAGCCCAGGGCCAGTCTTCCTCAGCAAAAAGAGGAGGATTAGCAGATGTTAGCTCAGGGCTGATCTTCCTCACACACACACAAAAAAAAATCATAGAGGCATGGGCTTAATTGTTTCATATGGCCACAGTAATATACTCTGCATCTTCTGTCTGGGGCGTCCATGCAGGAGCTATGGGGAAAAGACCATTTCTTGAGTAAGAAGAGAAACTTTTCTATAGATTTGAGACATGGGTTGTTATCATCAACTATTAATCAAGCACCTATTCTTAAGAATTGATATTATCAGGAATGCCTTGAAGACTGTTGTTTGGGGATTTTTCATTTTTAATATCTATTGAAACTCCAACTAAGTCTAGTCCCTGAAGGGCTTTGTTACTGAGCACCCTTATCCAACCTTAGTATAGTACTTTAAAATTTACAATATGTTCTCATGTATTCTGTTTAATTTGATTGTCACAACAACCCTAAGGTAGAACCAGCACAGTTATCCCTGTTTCTCAGCTGTGGAATATGAGAAGAAGGATGTTAGGTGATTTGTCCTTGATACTATAGCATGATCCCATAGAGAGTAAATGGACTATCGTGAATATAGTTTTTTTAAGGCTCATTATAGTCATTTTATTGGAGGTTTCAGAAGAAAGCAGAAGCACTTGTATATGTTTAGTCCAGCATCTTCAACCAGATAGCACTTTTCTATTGTGATTTGTTATGTATTTCAGTGTGTATGTGTGTCTGTGCTGAGTTAAGTGGTAGGGGTTTGTCAGAGATTAGATAGATGGTAGATAGATAGACAGACAGATACTTTCTACAACACTATTCTCTCACTATTATAATGTATATCATTATAATAAATTGGAACAACAGGAAAGTACAAAGAAGAAAACAAAAATCACCTTTAATCCCTGTTGTGCCTTTTCCTTTTAAGTTTAAAACCAACTATGAGAAGAGAAGCTTTACAGTGCCCATCCAGTCCAACGAAACGCTCCTGGGTGCTGTGATAAACAATGTGTCAGAGGCCATGGAGACCCTTACAAGGATCACAGAAGAGTTGGTCCCAGTTCCAGGGTCTGTGAATGGGGTCAATGCCCTGGGACTAGTTGTCTTCTCCATGTGCTTCGGTTTTGTGATTGGAAACATGAAGGAGCAGGGGCAAGCCCTGAGAGAGTTCTTTGATTCTCTTAACGAAGCCATCATGAGATTGGTAGCAGTGATAATGTGGTATGTATTTCCGTTTGCTATGTATGCTATATACAAGATCCTTGTTGCCATTAGCATGTGTTCTGTACTGAGGAAGATGCCACCAGGCAGGATGGCCAATTGCAATGCTCTCAGGTGGGTAAGCACAAGAAAATCAATGACTTCCTGGGCCTGTAGTGGCCTTGAACCTATCTACTAGCCTCTCTTAATAAGTTTGCTTTCTTGTTTTTGAAAAGTATCAACTCCTTTACCCCAGTGCTAATGGGATCCCATTCCTCATTCCTCCATTTTATATCTGTTTAGTTATTTATTCAATACATATTTATTGACTGTCTGCTATAACCAAGCATATAGTACCAGGCACTATGGATATAGCAATGAAGAAAACATACAAGGATGTCCTGGATCTTACATTCTTTTAAAGGAGACATAAAATAAACAAATCAACCATATGTGTTAGTCCCAAGTGCTGTGAAAAAAAATAAAACAGATGGTGCACAAAGGCCTCTGAGGAGGTGACATTTTTTGCTAAGATCTGAATGACTAGGAGAAGGCAGCCATACAAAATGCCAAAAGAAGAGTGTTTCTAGTAGAGAGAAAAACAAACATAGAGGCCCCTAGACGGTCAGAAAAACTGAGATCTCTTCTCCTCCACTTCAGCCCTAAGAAAAATATGTAAAAGGCATTTCTGCTGCATGCCTAAAGGACTCATGGGAAGTATCAAGCCACAATTTATAACAAAACTTCCTTCAAATAAAATTGAGAGCAAGAGACAAAGGAAAAGACTAAATCCAAAGAGGAACATTGACCTTGGAAAGTAAACTCCCCCCAGCAGAGAGAGAACCGTTTGATTGGTTTAGGCCTCGCGTGGGATTTGCTTTCCCTTTCTCCTTTATTCTTAATCCCGACTCCTTCTTGGCACCTGAGGCAGGAAAGCATCCATTTCTAAGAAAAACACTCACCAACATGATTAAAAATATCCTTTGTCTTTATTGCCACTAAAGCCCAGAGAAATCCATTTTCCAGGAGTTTGTACAAGATGGATATGAACTTGGGCGCAAAGACTGATCAGAATGTGGTCTCCACGGGGGCCCCCAGTTGAAATCCTGAGGGCCCTCCTTTGAAATCCTGGCAGGGCTGAAAGTGGACATTTATCTTCATATTATTAAAATGCCTCCACCTTTCACCCCTTTTATGAAAGAAGCCCATTCAGGGCCGCTGAATGAACCTCACATGTAGCTTTTCTAGCTGTACCTTCAACATTGAGTTATTACATTTCTGAAAACAGGTACTCTTATAATTTCCTGGCCTCTGTTTTTAAAGGACTTTTAAAAGAAGCATTGTATTTTTCAATTTGAAATAAATCCTCCACAGTTCCCAGCAGACCCTTCTCCTTAAGGGGGATTGGCCTCTCTGTTTTTGGCTGCATGAGTTAGGTTGTAGTTTACAGCAGACATCAGACAAAGCGAGTTGAAAGCCGGCAGCCCGGCCTTTAAGCAACTGAGGTTGTTTCAATATGTACAAGTCATTTTGTGTCTCAGTAGTTCATTCTTACTGAGTCCACAGGGGAAAGATCACAAATGGCGGTAGCAGTAGTAATTAATGGCGGTAGTAATAACTTAATTAGAACCCCTATGTCCTGGTTGTGGTAGTACATACATGTACCTTGTTAACTTTAATAGCTCTCAATTTATTTTATGGTTGCCTTCTGTTTATGGCAAATGGTACTAGTTTTTCATTTGCACTATAACATAAAATTTCCTCAGAGTAAATTAAGTAAAAGCGTTTATTTGAAGACTAACACTAAGTAATATTGTAAGTGGTATGTAATATGGGAAAAAATAATAAAACCGGCCATTCAGTAAGAGAGCTGACTGCACATCTAAAACACTGAAATGGCATTGTGTGCATCTTGCTTTAACATGGGAACCAGCTTTGATGTGGGAAATGCTCCCAGAAGTCTGGATGATGGTTCAGTGGATTCTGGCAGTTCAAAGCACTTAGCAGGGGAGCAGGAAGCAGGGGGAGTAGGTGGCATCTGAGGACCAGAAAAAAGACCCAGGTGTGGTGAAAGGAGAGTTATCTAGGAAAAAGGAGGTGGGTAACAATCTCTGTACCTGCCTTTTTTCACAGGTTTAGGAGGAAAAAATTGAGACCCAGAGAAATTCTGAGTAAGAGTGAAGCCTAATTCTGCCATATTTATATTTAAAAAAGAAAAGAAAAAGTCTTACAGTTTCTACAAGTCCTGATAGTATCCTGGGCAGAAAAGTTTGGAAATCAACTCTCTGTCACTTTTTCTTATCACTTGATAATTCCTGTGGAATAGCTTGTTGGAAATCAGACTTCCAATTGTGCGTGTGTTGCTTCTACATAGGTACGCCCCTCTGGGCATCCTCTTCCTGATTGCAGGGAAAATTGTTGAGATGGAAGACATGGGTGTGATTGGGGGACAGCTTGCCATGTACACAGTGACAGTCATCGTGGGTTTACTCATTCACGCAGTCATTGTCCTGCCCCTCCTCTACTTCTTGGTAACACGCAAAAACCCTTGGGTTTTTATCGGCGGGTTGCTACAAGCACTCATCACGGCTCTAGGAACCTCGTCCAGGTATGTACGTATGTGTGGTTTACTCCTGTCGGAAAAATGTATCTCAGACTTTGCTTTGAACCAGAACCCTCAGGTTGGGAATAGGGAGAGGCATTTTTTCTGAGTTTTAAACTTCCAGGCGTATGAATTGGCTTTTTCACTTCTGATGCTAATCAGACCTATTTGGGATTCAGGGAATACCTGGCTATGCACCTTTTTAGGGGACAAAATGGAAATCTGCTATCCTTTCCTGTCCTTTCTAATCTCCCTCTTCCAGTTGACTTTTGCCTGAGGGAGAGATGGCACAGTGACTCAGCACAGGCTGTGTGATGGGGAAATAATCACAAGTGATGCCTCACGAAGGAACCCAGAAGCAGGAGAGGTGCCAAATGACCCAGTGAAGGGACCCATACTGTCCCTAACCCTGATCTCCTATTTATATAAGTGCTGACTTAGTTCCCTTTAAATTGGGACAGGGAAGAGGAAGGAACTCTCTGTCCGAAGTACCAAACTCACAGATGCTGTCTGAACTATCAGGATGTCAGCTGACCTGCCCTGTTTTACTGTTCTCAGTTCTGCCACCCTACCCATCACCTTCAAGTGCCTGGAAGAGAACAATGGTGTGGACAAACGCGTCACCAGATTCGTGCTCCCAGTAGGGGCCACCATTAACATGGATGGGACTGCCCTCTATGAGGCTTTGGCCGCCATTTTCATTGCTCAAGTTAACAACTTTGACCTGAACTTTGGACAGATTATTACCATCAGGTACAAGGAAAGTTCTACACAACTTTTTCTTAAGAATGACTTTAGGGCCGCCCCGTGGCTTAGCGGTTAAGTGCGCGCGCTCCGCTGCTGGCGGCCCGGGTTGGGATCCCAGGCGCGCACCAACGCACTGCTTCTCCGGCCATGCTGAGGCCGCGTCCCACATACAGCAACTAGAAGGATGTGCAACTATGACACCCAACTATCTACTGGGGCTTTGGGGAAAAAAAAGGAGGAGGATTGGCAATAGATGTTAGCTCAGAGCCGGTCTTCCTCAGCAAAAAGAGGAGGATTAGCATGGATGTTAGCTCAGGGCTGATCTTCCTCACAAAAAAAAGAAAAAAGAATGACTTTAAACAATGAGATGGTGATCAGGGATTGGGTGAAGCAACTGGTTGGGAAGGGGATCACACACAAACAGGAGGTTGGGGTTTGTGGGAATAGTTTTATTTTTGATATTTAGATATTTTTATTGGTTTTTTAAAAATACAGATGTGTACATTCATTAATAAATGAAAGTGTGTAAAGTAAAAAGTGAAACGTGTCTACCACCATCACTCCCATCTTTCTATAGGTGACCACTGTTAATTTTGGTGTATAAAGACCTTTTCCCATGCATACACACACACACACTTTTTTTTTGTAATTAATGAAATCATACCATACATACTGCTTGCCACTTGATTGATTTGCTTATTTATCAATATACCATCTAAAAGTATAACTAACTCATTCTTTTTAAAATCTGCAGAATACATAGTATGGATATTTCTCTTTTTAACAAATGTTAGATTGTACTTCAATTTTAAAAGGCATTGAAATATGTTAGCTTTTATTGACAGTATTAGAAAATAAAAATACACTTGAAAAACTGGATTAACATTTTCTCTTGGGTTAATTTCTAGGCAGTATAAAATAAATGAAAGACCACACTGATAAATAGGCTGAGAATTTGATTTTTGTGGACTATTTTTTGTGTGTTTGAACTATTTTTTTAACTATTATATTTGAGGTGTCTAGTGAAAAGTAATTTTCCCTCCCATACCTTCCCCTAATCTCTTAGTTTCCTTCTCCCAGAGGCAACCACTGTTACTTGCTAGTTTCTTTTATGTCTGTCTAGAGATAGTCGATGCATATCCATGTGCATATGTGAATAGAATTCCCTCTTTTTACTTACTACAAGTCAGTATGCACAACAGACCAATAAATAAGTGTAATGGAAAGTTGAAACCTCACGTCCAGATCAGACCCTGCTCTTCATTGTGTGCATGTATGTGTTTTAATTATTATTAGCAATTTATTTTCGAGATCAAAATAAGTTGGATTTTTTTTTGTTCTTTCAAAGCTTCTTTTTATTATAAAAATTGTCTTACATATAGGAAAGTTGAAAGAATATTATAACAAACATCCTCTACCTAGATCCAACAATTGTTAACTTTTTGCCATTTTTGTTTCCCCTTTCTCTTCCTCTGCCTTCATGACATTTCACTTGTACATGATTCAGCATGCATCTCCTAAGAATAAGGGTACTTTTCTACATAACTACAATAGTAAGAATCTTAAAAATACTTCCAAACTGTCCAGCCTATATTCAAATTCCCCAGTTGTCCCAAAAATATCTTTCATAGCTTTTTCCCCAGACCAAGATCAAATCCAGACTTATGGCTTGCATTTGGTTTTGATGTCACTTTAGTCATTTTTAATCTCTATCAGCTTCCCCACATTTTGTTGTATGTGTATATATGTTTATTTAGAAATAAGGTATGTTAGACTATATATGTTTTGTGTTATTGGAAAATGATAATAGTTGTAGAATGCATTGGGATAAAAAAGATGAGGCCAATCATGGCCAGAGACAACTGGTCTGGGGGTTCTAGGGGCCCCGGGCCCAGTCTGGCTACACTGGGGCTGGGAGATTAGTACCTCAGCTCACTTGTAACCCATTCGTGGGCATACCTTGGCATACTGCTTGAAAACCCCTGAGGTATGAAAAAGGTTCAGTTGCATGTGACAGAATTAAAAAATATTAATAACAATAACACTGACTTAACCAAGATAGAACTGTACTTCTCTCATGTGGAGCAGCTCTGCTCCACAAATCCTCAAGGCTGTAGGTGTTCTACGGTGTGAGGGACCAAGGCTTGCAGTTCCATCATCCCTGGGGTGTTGCCCTCATCCACGTGGTCCAGGATGGCTCATCATCACCTCCAAATTTTAGCCAGTGGGAAGAAGAGGAGTGGCACAGCCTACAAGTTGCTTGATCACTTTCATCCATGTCTCATTGGCCAGAACTTAGTCTAAGCTCCAAGGGAGGCTGGGAAATGTAGTCTTCATTCTGTGCAGCCACATACCAGCTAAAAATTCTAGTACCAGAGAATGGGAACAACATGGGGGAGCCAGGAACAGTCTCTGCCACAGACTTAGGACTTTATTAATGCCACTTTATATCTAGGTAATATTTTACTATTTTTAAAACATTTTCACATTTTCACATCCCCCTATCAAATAGGTGTTTAACAAACTGAGTCCCAGACAGATTATGTGTCTTACAAACCAGGTCCACACAGCCTCCAGAAAAAATATTTATAGTGCTAGAGAACTTCGTTCATCAATCATTTTGTTTCTGAATTAATACATTTGATTTCATTTCTGACCACATTAATCATACAAGTTCAGTGTCTGGACAATCCTCCACTTGGATAGAGAAATTATTAGAGACAAATTATTATTGTAACTATACAGCATTTTATTTTTATTTTATTTTATTTTTTTGTGTGTGAGGAAGATCAGCCCTGAGCTTAACATCCATGCCAATCCTCCTCTTTTTTGCCGAGGAAGACTGGCCCTGAGCTAACATCCATGCCCATCTTCCTCCACTTTATGTGGGACGCCGCCACAGCATGGCCTAACGAGCAGTGTGTCGGTGCGCGCCCGGGATCCAAACCCCAGCTGCCAGCAGCGGAGCGTGTGCACTTAACCGCTACACCATGGGGCCGGCCCCTTGACAGCATTTTAGACCTTATAAAATACTTTCAAGTACATGGAAAAGTATGTAGCCACCCATTTCTTCATTCAAAAATGGTTAAAATAATAGGACCAACTTCCTAAGGGTTGCTGTGAGGATCAAATGAGATAAGCCATGCTCAGCATATCATATGGCACAGAATATGCGCTTGATGTATATCAGTTAATATGATTATTAGCTCAATGGGTCTTTTACAATCACATTTACATTTTTCTAAAGCACATCTTCTTCTGTTAACTTGGCAAGTCAGGCATTGCCGCCAGGCATGTTTTGTAGGGTATACTGTGTATTTGGGGAGATTTCTACAAATGTTTTCTGTTCCGGGACTTCTTTTAACAGCATCACAGCCACGGCTGCCAGTATTGGGGCAGCTGGGATTCCTCAGGCCGGTCTCGTCACCATGGTCATCGTGCTGACATCTGTGGGCCTGCCCACCGACGACATCACGCTCATCATCGCAGTGGACTGGTTCCTGTGAGTATGCTCAGCTGCGTCCCGGCTCGCTGTTACAGGGGCCCCCACTGTCATTCTAGGGCACCAGGCAGCCTGGCACACCTGCCAAAAGAGCTCCGCCAGGAGGGGCAGCTTAGACTGTAATTAAATTGTCTTCATTGCTTGGTCTCTGCCATTATCTAGAGACCAAGCCCCAGACGCCATCACACTCACTTCCTTATCAGCCCGTGGGGCACATCTGGCTGCTACACTCCTCACTCCATAAAGCCATTCAAGGATTGGGAAACCCCTGTCTGCACAGTCAACCTAAATCAGCAAGGCCATTTCTGAATTGCACAACACAACCCCACGGCAGCTGAACAGAACAGCAGGCCTCACACGATGGCTCAGGCCCTTCCTCCTTGTGCTTCCCATTCCAATGGCGTAATGCAGCCCAGATGTTCCCATCTGAACCCAACAGGGAGAGGGGCGGCCATGCAGACTGTAGGAAGAAAGCTAGTGTCACTGTCTGGGAATTGATTTTTGGCTCTGGGGAAAGTTCCAAGAAAAGTACCTCTGACCTCTAGGGCCCGTCCCTCTGCCGTTTTCCCTCACCCTTCCAGCTGATAGTCTCTGCCTCTTTGCTCTCACAAGTTTCCTTCCACTTTCAAAAAATTTCTCCCCGGGATGCCCAAAGCCAGTGCCTAGAAAGACACAGAAGGTGCTGGAGTCAACACATGTTGACTTCACTAGATCTAATGGCCATGAGGAGTCCAACAGTATGCTCAAGGCATGATACGTAGGGGGAGGGTAATCAGTGGAGAGCAGGAGTTCCACAGTCGCTTGAATCTGTGTTTGTGTCCCTTCCCTGTGTGACAGTGGGCAGGTTACCCAACCACTCGATTTCCTCTTCTGTAAAACAGGGATGACAATGTCATCTACCTCCTGGTGGTGCTGTGAGGATTAAATACAATGATGCATGGAGAGCATTCAGCCCACTGTCTGGCCCCTGGTCAACACTCAACTGATGTGAGCACTTTATAGTATAAAGCTGTGGTTCTTAAAGGTTTTAGTCTCAGGACCCCTTTACACTCGAAAATTATTGAAGATTCAAAAAGCTTTTATCTATGTGGGTTATATCTGTCAATATTTATCACATGGGAAAAACTTAGAAATGTTTAATATTTCCATTTCATTTAAAGGTTACAATATTAAATTCACTACATGTTAATATAAATACCATTTTTATGAAAAAATATCATTTTCCAAACCAAAACTTTTGGGAAAAGAATCACATCATTTTACATGTTTGCAAATCTCCTTAATGTCTGGTTTAATACAAGACGGCTGGAGTCTGCTGACTACTTCTGCTTTCAATCTGTCACGATATCTTTTGTGTTCTGTTTTAATCTTGCAAAACTCCACTATACATTCATGAGAAAATGAGAATGAAAAGGGCAGATAGCATCTTAGCATTGTTATGAAAATAGTTTTGACCTCAGGGAACCCCCAGGGGTCCCTGGACCACACTTTGAGAACTGCTGGTATAAAGGAAGGTAAGTGATAGGAAAGAGAAATTTTAAATAGAAAGAGAAAAGGAAGGGTCATTTCCCACTGTTGGTACTCTAACTAGTAAGCGAAAATTCATAATCTACATATGTCCTTATAACTTTTAATAACTACTATTACAAACGTTATATGTCTATTATGTAATCATGCAGTTGGTGGATACACCAAGCAAAATTTTAAGAGATGCCTCCAAAGATTTAGCCGGTGGTTCAAAATCTGAGCTGAAATCACGTGATGTTCACAGGATTTTTTTTCCTTCCTCCCCACCCTTCCCTCAGGGACCGCCTCCGCACCACCACCAATGTGCTAGGAGACTCCCTTGGAGCCGGCATTGTTGAGCACTTGTCACGACATGAACTGAAGAACCGAGATGTCGAAATGGGTAACTCAGTGATTGAAGAGAACGAAATGAAGAAACCATATCAGCTGATTGCCCAGGACAGCGAAACTGAGAAACCCATCGACAGTGAAACCAAGATGTAGACTAACAGAAAGAGATGCTGTCTTGAGTACCAGGTGTTTGAAAACCATTATGAAATGTTTCCATCTTGTTACAACTCATTCTCTCCAGTAAACCCCTTACCCCCCTTTTCCTCCCTACTCTGATAGGATTGGGAAGTATTCATACAAAAACAAGGGAAGATCTTGCAGCAGCCAAAAAGTATAGTCTTCATCCCACATTTGAAATTTTTAAGTCATGTCATGTTAGTCTTATCTAATAAGGTACGGAGATCAAAAATAGTCTTGATCAGATCTTACAAGTTTATGGGGCACACAGTCCTATAAATGTGATTTTTTTTAAATAAGTTAAAGAGTCAAATGAAGAGTAAGCTAAAAACATGCTTTTAAATCAACTTTCAAAATTTAAAAATCCTTCGGAATACAATTCAGTTTTAGTATCCAAATCAAACAACTTGATAAGCTACAATCGGTTATCGGTTGGACAGGAGAAGGGTTTTTTCCCTTTCTCCTCTGATTTGTGCCTTTATTTTATTAGTAGCAGGACAAGATGAATACACACCTAGCACAGCTGTGAGGAGGCACATAAAGTGAAATTTCCACGTGGCCACGGGCAAGTTACGTCTCATCTCTAGGCCTCAGTGTTCTCATCTATAAAATGAGTAAGTTCCCTGGGTGCCTACATAGCCTCTTCTAGCCCAGACATGCTATGGCGTCATGGAAGAGCCTGCCCTCTATTTCCCTCGGAATATCCTGTAGGAAGTATCATTCCAGGGAGTGTGGGACTTTCAGAAAGGACATTTATTGGGAGTGAACATTTCCAAGTAGGAGCAGGATGGCTGTGTGGTTTATCAGGTCCTGTGTCCAAAATGTCAGTTATACGAGTCACCAGGCTGGAAGCCCTTCCAGGAGTGGAATTATTCACGAAACTCTGCTCGGTTCTTCCCAACAGATGAAGTATTCCCTTCTTTCCTACTCTTCCCAAACTGAAGGGACTGCACTGGGAAGGATGTCTCCCACCACTCCTCAGCTGGTGATAGACTTTTAGAAAATAAAACGTAAGACTAGCTACTAGCAAGGGTGCTCAAGGTCTTACTATGGAACACTAGAGAGCCAGCGAGGAAAGAATGGAGCATGGTTAACATTATAAAGAGAGGATTTTAAAACACCAAGATTATAGGTCATCTTTAAGGAAGAAGAAAAAAGGAGAGGTTCATTGTTTTTAAACCAGAAACATTTTTTTCTCTTCAGTTCAAAATTATTCCCCCAGGAAGTCTGCATATCAAAATATAAGGTTATGTCTTATATGTTTTAAACAAGTCAGATAAATGATCTCTCTCTCTAATAGAGGTCTGTGAGCTGGGTGGGTGGTCTCTTATTTGAAAAGGTTTTTGACTATACTCAAAAGTTCTTAGAATGAGAGAAACAAGATACTTCTTTGTGTTGAAATTCCACTTACCAAATCATTCAAAACCTTCAGCTGGAGTGGGGTTTGGTTTTGTTTTGTTTATGTCCCTGAGAGAAATGGTAGAAGATGAATCAGTATGAAGACATTGGCAGTGTGGTTCCAAGAAAGGAACAGCAGGGGCATTAGTTTCCGGCGAGGCAGCTCCCAAATTTAGAGAAGATTAATTTTTTACCTCCTAAGGAGTATCCAGTCAAAGACGTGAAGTGGGAGCTGTCAGACAGTACCAGCTACGGTTTGAGTTTCTGACTAAAAATGGTGAAGAATGAACTTAATTATGCTAACAGACTGAAAATCTAGACGACGTCCTCTGATATACAATTAGGGATATTTTTATAGGGATCCTGAGCATTATGTGTGTACAAAAGTTAACAGTAGGCTGTGGTGGAGTAACCATTTAATGTCAAGGCTCTATTTGGGAAATACACTACAAGTTAATGTACATGGCTGTCATCTTATGACGCCAGTAGAGCAAAAATTAATCATGTCAAATTAATTCTGTTACACGATGTGATCTTTTTTTATACTAACCATTTCTCATGGAAAGCAGGCCTTGTAGGATGATCCTCTCGCCAGCCCATCACGGGTTCTGCATATGTATGCACCCAGTGTGGACTGAGAAGCATTACTTTGTAGATGTATTTTCAATAAAGAAAAAAATTAGTTTTACATTATACCTTTGCGTGTTGTTGTTATTCTTCTCCCTGAAGGAAAATTAATTTTCCATTCATAAAGTTATTGCAATGAGCTCAGGGCAATGGTCAAGAAGAATACCATGCAGATTTTTTTGGATTTTACTAGGTAAAATTTTGGAAGGACAGGATGGAGGAGCCAGTCACAAGAAAATAAGTAAGGACAAGCTCTCCCTGCCCAACTCCCAGGACTGGAGCTAGAAACAGGAGTTGGTGAGGGAAGCATTTTACTGTAACAGCCTGCACTTACCTGTCCACATCAGATTCATATTGCTCAGATAAATTGAATCATTTCCATGTTGGGGTTAGAAAAGTATAATGCCTCCATTGGTTCTTCCAAAAAAGTAATTTCCTGTCTGACCTTCAAATTAGGTAGATTTATCTATGTGATTACTACTGCCATCTGTGAAAAGAGCTGACTGAGATCTCAAGGGATAGTTCAGAAACAGCCATTGTGCTAGTGAACCATTCTGTTCATGAAGAACAACTTACTCCATCATGCTTATTAATAAAGAATTGGCAGGCAATATCAAGGAATGCCCAGATTGAAGTTGTGTCTGGAGACCCTTTAATCTGACCCTCTACCTGCAGGTGGCAGCCACTGGGCGGGGAGGCTCTTAAGTGGGATCCACAAACCCTACGTGATCCATGTGAAGACTTCAGTGAGTTCATATAGCCCTTGACATTGTGGGGAAAGTTTTGTGCATTTGCCTTTTTCCAGAGTACAAAACTTTAATTTCCATCTTTTGACCAAAAGATTTTACAAATCACTGTTTGATCAATCCATCCTAACTTTTTTCAAGGCGTCTATGATATTCGAATGGCTGATTGGGGAAATGGCAGGAGGCTGCTCACAGCCTGAGGGAACCAAACCAGCCAGCTCTGGCCACCCTGAGGGGATCTATATCTGCACATATGTGGGACATTCTGGACACGGAAGCATTCAAGGAAGTGCCACAAAAGATCAATCCACTGCTAGGAAGGGCTTCCTTTCGCAGTCACCAGTTTCCTTTCCTTCTGCAGCCTACGACGCTGGACTTTGCCTCCCTCCACAGTGCAGGCCTGAGAAGCTGGTCATCAGCAGGTGGAAGATCTGTGGAGATGGCATTGCATTATGGTTGAGGGACATGACAGTTTTGCCAGGGTGTGACTAAGATGATGGGGAAGGGAGCATAGATCCCTATGTGTGGTAGTCACAGATCTGTTCACAAATGGAACTATGAAAATTTTTCCGTATAATATTTCTTTAAATGTTTCTAAGTAAGTACATTCCTAACAAATTTTTTAAATCCTACACTTTGAGAAGTTGGGGGTCTATGTGCTCCCCTTCCATATTTATCCCTTCAGCACCACTGTCCCACCCCGAGCAGGATTCCCTTTCCCAAGCTGGAGTCGCACTTTCTCAGTAAAATCCTTTCTTGTAAGCCCTTATTCATATACATCACGCTGAAAACAGAGATTTTAGTGCTGTTAATTGCATGGGTCTGAAGGTGAAGGGAACTTGGAGGAAGGGCTCGTTTCCGCTGGATGGGAGCGGAGTGAGGAGGATCCTGCGGGAGGCGGGGAGCCTAGCTCTCTTTCCAGGCAGCCAGCTGGGCACTTGACCCGAGGCTGCTGTCAGTCATCCGGCCTCCCCGGCGATGCGCTGCCCCTTCTCCCACCCGGGTGGTCCCTGAACTGCGGCAACAATGACCAGCTCCATGTGGCCTGCTACCAAGGGCCAGAGCAGCTGGGAGGTGTCTCGCCGAAGGCAGGCTCTGAATAATAAGCCAACAGAAAAAGAGCAAGGAAGAAAGAGCGAAGGAAGTTGATGGGCAGTATTTTAAGCGAGAAAGTAGGCGATGAGAAACCTTCTGTATACATGAGGCAGGGTCTGGGAGAGCGATACCCACAATAGCCACCAGAGGGACCCCGGGGCTCTTCGCGGGGAGGGACTGAATTTCCCCTTAAAGAAAATTCTCTTGGATAAGCATTTACGGAATTCGAAGGCCTGCAGAACAGAGGGAGGATCAGTATCTGAAAGTCATCAAGCAGTTTAAAATTCTTCAGTTACCCCATTTGTCTTTTCCCTCTGGTCATCCTGTTTCTCCAGTAATATTTCCCAGGAGCCCCTTCCTTTCTGGGTATTCTATTTTGTGCCCAGAGTGCCCTCCCTCTCCCTGCTCCCACCTCCTTTTTTGCCATCCTGTTCTGGATTTTCACCTTCCCATTCCATCGCTTATGTTTCCCAGGCACAGACAGGTACTCAGAAAGCGGCACGGTAACATTTTCCAGCTGATCTTCCCTCATTATGCCCACAAAACTGCCGTCTCACCCTTCAATTTGGAAACAGTCACATTTTACTGAATCTACACATACAAGAAAGGGTGCCAGATAAAATACAAGACACCTAATTAAATTTGAATTTCAGATAAGTAACAAATAATGTTTTAGTATATGTATTAAATAACACATAGTGTTTTAGTGCAAGTATGTCCCAAAATATCTCAAGAGGCAACATTTATTTTTATTTGTTAATCTGACAACCCTACATACAAGTGAAATGAAGAATTCAAGACAATTTATGTTTGCCTCCCATGAAGTAGATATTATAGGTGAAAGAGTTTGTGTGATTAAAAATAATCATCCTAATTTTTAAGTTCTCTCTGCAGACAAAAACGTGCTGTAAAAGGCAGTCCAGATCTGGGACATTGCCTAGTATTTATTTGCTCTGGGGACGTTATCACTCATTATGTGCTTTTAAATCTTGCGGCTAAACTTTAAAAGCCTGATCAATCACTTTCAAGACTTCATAGAACAGTCTTTAATAAATTAAACAGCATTTCACTTATCCATGCTTGAAATATTTTAAGATTCACATCTGTTTTTCTTTTCTTCTCTTCTATTTTTTCTCTTTTCCTTTTCTCACTCCTTACTCCTGCCCTCCCTCCCCACTCCAAACATAAAATATTTTCTGTAATGCATTACAGGGCTGAAAAATTTGGCATTCACATATTGTTTTCCAAGGATGAACACATTTTTTTCATTTGGGTGCTCCTTTTAGAAAAGCACCCATATTTTTTTCATATCATGCTATTCAAAAAACATCCTTTTCCAGTCGTCATAAAGTTGGGAATGAGGCATTTTTCAAAGTCTCCTCAAGGAACTCCGGTCTCCATGGATGGGCATCATTCCCACAAAAGCCTCTTCTTTAAGCCAAGGCTGAAGGATATGAACAGCCGGGCCCAATTGTTACCACAGAAGGAGTACAAAATATGCCCCTTAAAATCATAAACTCTTTCCCAATAATTGCATACATACAGTCATGTTAAAGAGAGCAGTGAGTTTCATAGAAGATGGTGTCAGTTGACAACTATTGGATTTCTTTTCCAACTCTGCAGGTTCAGAGGATCAGAAAAAGGCCTGAAGGCAGCCAGCCAGAGGTTGCAGATAGAGCAGGAGAAAATAAAGACCATCTAGGAGTCAGCTCAGCCACAAAAGGAACTGATGATGGGTCTGCCCTGGAGAGAACTTAGCACTCAAAGATTCTGTCAGCAACACGAGTCTGAAAACTGTCACCAAATTCCAGTGCCTTGGCACTACAGTGCCTCTGTGAGGCATTGTTTCATTTAAGCTGATGATGAGCTGTTAGCCAAAGAAGTAGAAAACAAATTCGAGAAAGTCTACACACGAGGTAGAAAACTAACACAGCTAGACTAAAAATAGCTTCACGCTTCCTGAAACCTAGAGGCCCTCAGCTTCAGAGTGGCGGGTGAATCCAAACTTGGACACAGTGCTGGGCTGAATCCACACCTATTCTACCTGAATTCCTTTTTTTTTTTTTTTAATAATTTTATTTATTTATTTTTTCCCCCAAAGCCCCAGTAGATAGTTGTATGTCATAGCTGCACATCTTTCTAGTTGCTGTATGTGGGACGCAGCCTCAGCATGGCCGGAGAAGCGGTGTGTCGGTGCACGCCCGGGATCCGAACCCAGGTCACCAGCAGCGGAGCGTGAGCTCTTAACCGCTAAGCCACAGGCCGGCCCTCCACCTGAATTCTTGACAATTTCATCAGGGGCCCCTGGACCGTCTTGGTTAACCCTAGAACTTAATCTATTGACTTCGTGGTGATGGTAGTTTGAACACAGCTCCACTGGGCAGGTAGAGTAGAAAGCAGACCTAGACAAGGAAGATGAGCTCTCGTCTCTCACTTGGTTTTAACCGACTGTAGTACCTTGGCTTAATCACTCAGCCTCCCTGGACCTCAGAGTCCTCATCTGTACATGTAGGGGTTGATGAAGCCCACAATCTCCAAACCAATTTTCACATCAGGTGTCCATATATTGGAGGAGGTGTTAAAGTGGGGCTCTGTGGTCAACTAAGCTTGGCAAATGATGGATTAAACTTCAATTTCCTCATCATAAATGAATATAATGATATCTTCTTCATGAGGGTGTAATGAGAATTAAAGAGATGATAATGTAAAATTTTCAGCACGGTTCCTGGCACTTAGGAAGATTCTTAAGATATTTAGAACAAAACCAGCTCAATGAAGGAGGAAGGGGTGTGGGGGTGATGCTGGAGGAGGGGAGAGCGTTTCCCAGCTCCATCTGGGCCCACTGTGAGCAGGACGGAACTCCCCGAGGAGGCCACAGACCTACATCTTCTGGGAGGGAGGCTTTGCAGAGGCCCGTCACCCCTGGAAACGGGCATCATGAGAAACTGCCAGGCCTCTTCACTGAGGGGCCCAGGCCTCTGCGCCCGGGGCAGACCGGCAGCCTCTGCCAGTCTTCTCCGGGGCCTTTTGTCCGGCTCGGCTCTCCCAGCAGCCCTGCACTGCATGGTGGTTTTGTGAAGGGCACAATTCGACACTCTGAGGAGACCACCCAGTTTACTCCCTCGTCTCCCAGAGAACAAAACTGGCCCTCTGTGTGCCAACGACCTCCGCCTCCGCCAGGCCCCCTTCCGCCATCCTCCTCGCTGCCAAGGGGAAAGGGAGAGGCAGTCAGGCCCTTGCTCTGTGGGAACCCAGGCGATGGTGTGCTAATGAGCTGTCCCCAGCGCAAGGCCAAACACTCTGTACCTGGGATGCTGCTGCCACCCTGTGGCAAAGGTCTTTCTCCAGGCTCTTGACAGCCACACTGGACCAGACTGCATGGAAACACAGAGCATTTACTGGAAACTGGTTACTGATGGACTCAAGCAAAAGCTATAGAGACAGAAAATAGTTCAGAAGTCTGAAGGAAAAAGGAACTTGAAACGTACAGCAGTAATTCTCAAAGTGTGGTCCCTGGACCAGCAGGGTCAGCATGCTCGGGTAACTTATTGGAAATGCAAATTTTCAGATCCCACCCTAGACCTACCAAATCAGAAACTGGGAAAGTAGAGCCCAGCAATCTGTTTAACAAGCCCTCTCACTGATTTAAGGGGAAAAGAGAAGACCACAAATAGGAAAAATTATCTATTTCCATGATAAGAGGGCAATGGATACAAATGCACAAAAAAGAGGTTAGATATGATATCAAAAACATAAAATGAGGGAGGAGGGGAGTTAAAGAGCAGAGCTTTCAGACAGAGGTCAAACTAAAGAGACCATCAATTCTGTATAGAAGGAGAAAGGAACAGAGAAGGACTACTAAAACACTGAGAAAAAAAGTTAAAAAATGGCAGTAGGTACATACTTATCAATAGCTACTTTAAACGTCAATGGACTAAATGCCCCAATTAAAAGGCATAGGGTGGCTATTGGATAAAACACCAAGACCCATATATACGCTGCATAAAAGAGACACACTTCAGACCTAAAGACACTCACAAACTGAAAGTGAAGGGAAGGAAAAAGATACTCCATGCAAATGGCAATGAAAAGAAAGCTGGGGTAGCAGTACTCATATCAGACAAAACAGACTTTAAAACAAAAACTGTAAAAAGAGACAAAGAAGGGCATTACATAATGATCAAGGGAACAATCCAACAAGAGGATATAACACTTGTAAATATCTACGCACCCAATGTAGGTGCACCTAAATATATAAAGCAATTATTAACAGACATAAAAAGAGAAATAGACAGTAACACAATAATAGTAGGGGACTTTAACACTCCACTTTCACCAATGGATAGATCATCCAAACAGAAGATAAATAAGGAAACATTGGCCTTAAATGACACACTAGAACAGATGGACCTAGTAGACATATACAGAGCATTCCATCCAAAAACCGAAGAATACACGTTCTTTTCAAATGCACATGGAACATTCTCCAGGATTGATCACATATTAGGCCACAAAACGAGTCTCCATAAATTTAAGAAGGTTGAAATAATACCAAGCATCTTTTCTGACCACAACGGTATGAAACTGGAAATCAACTATAGGAAGAAAATCAGAAAAGCCACAAATAGGTGGAGATTAAACAAAATGCTACTGAACAACGACTGGGTCAACGAAGAAATCAAAGAAGAAATCAAAAAACACCTGGAGACAAATGAAAATGAAAATACGACATGGCAGAATTTATGGGATACAGCAAAAGCGGTTCTAAGAGGGAAGTTTGTAGCAATACAGGCCTGTCTCAACAAACAAGAAAAATCTCAAATAAACAATCTAACAATGCACCTAAAGGAACTGGAAAAAGAAAAAACAAAGCCCAAAATCAGTAGAAGAAGGGAAATAATAAAAATCAGAGCAGAAATAAATGAAATAGAGACTAAAAAAACCAATAGAAAAAATTAATAAAACCAAGAGCTGGTTCTTTGAAAAGATCAACAAAATTGACAAACCTTTAGCTAGACTCACCAAGAAAAAAAGAGAGAAGGCACAAATAAGTAAAATCAGAAATGAAAGAGGAGAAATTACAACAGACACCTCAGAAATACAAAAGACTATAAGAGAATACTATGAAAAGCTATATGCCAACCAATTCTACAATCTGGAAGAAATGGATAAATTCTTAGAATCATACAACCTTCCAAAACTGGATCAAGAAGAAGTAGAGAATTTGAATAGACCAATCACCAGTAAGGAGATCGAAACAGTAATCACAAAAGTCCCCAAAAATAAAAGTCCAGAACCAGACAGCTTCCCTGGTGAATTCTACCAAACATTCAAAGAAGACTTAATACCTATCCTTCTCAAACTCTTCCAAAAAATTGAGGAGGGGGGGAAGCTCCCTAACTCATTCTATGAAGCCGACATTACCCTGATACCAAAACCAGACAAGGACAACACAAAAAAAAGAAAATTACAGGCCAATATCACTGATGAACATCGATGCGAAAATCCTCAACAAAATACTAGCAAATCTCATACAACAATACGTTAAAAAGATTATACACCATGATCGAGTGGGATTTATTCCAGGTATGCAGGATGGTTCAACATTCGCAAATCAATCAACATAATACACCACATTAATAAAATCAAGAATACAAATCACATGATTATCTCAATAGATGCAGAGAAAGCATTTGACAAGATACAGCATCCATTTATGATAAAAACTCTAAATAAAAGGGGGATAGAAGAAAGTACCTCAACATAATAAAGGCCATATATGAGAAACCCACAGCTAATATCATCTTCAATGGTGAAAAACTGTAAGCTATCCCTCTAAGAACAGGAACCAGACAAGGATGCTCACTGCCACCACTCCTATTTAACATGGTACTGGCAGTCCTAGCCAGAGCAATCAGGCAAGAAAAAGAAATAAAAGGGATCCAAATTGGAAAGGAAGAAGTGAAACTGTCACTATTTGCAGATGACATGATTTTATCTATAGAAAACCCTAAAGAATCCACCAGAAAACTTTTAGAAGTAATAAACGAATACAGTAAAGTTGCAGGATACAAAATCAACATACAAAAATCAGTTGCATTTCTATACACTAACAATGAAGTAGCAGAAAGAGAAATTAAGAATACCATCCCATTTACAGTTGCAACAAAAAGAATAAAATACCTAGGAATAAACTTAACCAAAGAGGTGAAAGATCTGTACACCGAAAACTATAAAACATTGCTGAAAGAAATTGAAGAAGACACAAAGAAATGGAAAGATATTCCATACTCTTGGATTGGAAGAATTAACATAGTTAAGATGTCCATACTTCCTAAAGCAATCTATAGATTCAATGCAATCCTTATCAAAGTTCCAACAACATTTTTCACAGAAATAGAAGAAAGAATCCTAAAATTTATATGGAACAACAAAAGACCCCGAATAGCTAAAGGAATCCTGAGAAAAAAGAACAAAGCTGGAGGTATCACACTCCCTGATTTCAAAATATACTACAAAGCTATAGTAACCAAAACAGCATGGTACTGGTACAAAAACAGACACACAGATCAATGGAATAGAATCGAAAGCCCAGAAATAAACCCACACATCTATGGACAGCTAATCTTTGACAAAGGAGCCAAGAACATAAAATGGAGAAAAGAAAGTCTCTTCAACAAATGGTGCTGGGAAAACTGGATAGCCATATGCAAAAAAATGAAAGTAGACCCTTACCTTACACCATACACAAAAATTAACTCAAAATGGACTAAAGACTTGAATGTAAGTCCTGAAACTATGAAACTTCTAGAAGAAAACATAGGCAGTACGCTCTTCGACATCGGTCTTAGCAACATATTTTCAAGCACCATGTCTGACCGGGCAAGAGAAACAATAGAAAAAATAAAAATGGGACTACATCAAACTAAAAAGCTTCTGCACGGCAAAGGAAACCATCAACAAAACGAAAAGACAACCTAACAATTGGGAGAAGATATTTGCAAACCATACATCTGATAAGGGCTTAATCTCCAAAATCTATAAGGAACTCATGCATCTCAACAACAAAAAAACTAACAACCCAATTAAAAAATGGGCAAAAGACCTGAACAGACATTTCTCCAAAGAAGATATACAGATGGCCAACAGACACATGAAAAGATGTTCAAAATCATTAACTATCAGGGAAATGCAAATCAAAACTACAATGAGATATCACCTCACGCCCGTCAGAATGGCCATAATTAACAAGACAGGAAACAACATGTGTTGGAGAGGATGTGGAGAGAAGGGAACTCTCATACACTGCTGGTGGGAGTGCAAACTGGTGCAGCCACTATGGAAAACAGTATGGAGATTCCTCAAAAAATCAAGGATAGAACTACCATATGATCCAGCTATTCGACAGCTGGGTATTTATCCAAAGAACTTGAAAACACCAATGCATAAAGACACATGCACCCCTGTGTCCATTGCAGTGTTATTCACAATAGCCCAGACTTGGAAGCAACCTAAATGCCCATCAAGGGACGAATGGATAAAGAAGATGTGGTATATATACGCAATGGAATACTACTCAGTCATAAGAAACGATGAAATCCAGCCATTTTGTGACACCATGGATGGACATTGAGGGTATTATGCAAAGTGAAATAAGTCAGAGGGAGAAGGTCAAATACCGTATGATTTCCTTCATTAAGTAGTAGATAATAACAACAATAAACAAACACATAGAGACAGAGATTGGATTGGTGGTTACCAGAGGGGACGTGGGGAGGGAGGAGGGTGAAAGGGATAATGCGGCACATGTGTGTGGTGAAGGGTTGTAATTAGTATTTGGGTGGTGAACATGATATAATCTATGCAGAAATAGAAGTACAATGATGTACACCTGAAATTTATACAATGTTATAAACCAATGTTACTGCAATAAAAAAAAATTAAAAAAAAAAAAAAAGCCCTCTCCAGGTGGTTCTGATGCCCACCAAAGTCTGAGAACCACTGATTTAGGGTCTAAAAAGAAATGGACTTTGGAGTTGACAGACTGGTGTCCTAATCTTGGCTTTGCCTACAAGCTGTGTGACCTTGGATGAGTTACTTAACCTCTCCATGTTTCAATTTGTTCATCCCCATCTTGATGATAATCATTCCTATTTTCTAGGATTGTTGAGGCTTTGATCAGAAACAGAGGTAAAGTCACTGACATATGTACCTGCTTGACAAATGGTGCTTGTTTGGGGTGTTATTATAACAGGGTCATAAATTTGTTCACAGTACCACTGGAATATACAGAGAAAATGCAGTTCTTTCCTCTATTTAGTTAACAGATATTTGTGGAGTGCCTACTGTGTGCCAGGCACAGTAATGGATAATGTAGACTTAGTAATGTAGAGATCAAGTCCCTCCCTTCATGGAGCTACATGCCAATAACTGTGTATTCCAAGGGTGCTATGGACTGAATATTTATTGTGTCCCCTCCAAAATTCATATGTTGAAGCCCTAACCTCCAACATGACTGTATTTGGAGACAGAGCTTTAGGAGGTAATTAAGGTTAAATGAGGTCATAAAGGTAGGGACTTAATTCAACAGGATTGGCGGCCTTCTCTCTCTCCAAGCACACATACCAAGGAAAGGCCCCATGAAGACATAGGGAGAAGGCTGCAGTACTCAAGCCAGGAAGAGAGCTCTCACCAGAACCTGACCATGCTAGCACCCTGATCTCAGACTTCCAGCCTCCAAAACTGTGATAAAATAAATCTCTGTTGTTTAAGCCACCCAGTCTGGTACTTTGTTATGGCAGCCTCAGATGACTAAGACATAGGGTCAAGTTGTAATCGTTGTTATGAAGAATAATAACGCCAGTAAGAGTCTGGAGAGAGATTACAGTACTGTTTAAATAGGGTAGTCATGGAAGGCTTCCTGAGGAGGCTCTGCGTGAGGAGAGACCTGAATGGAGTGAGAGATCAAGGCTGTGGATTAGAAGGGAAGAAAAAGCCAGTGGAAAGACCACCCCCCGAGGTTCAGGAGCGAACTGCATGATAGGAACAGCCAGGAGGCCAGGGTGGCTGGAGAAGGCGAGTGATTCAGAGAGGTGCTGAGGGAAGGTTCTCAGGTAGGATTTTGCAGACCACGGTGAGGACTGTGGATTTTTTTCTAGGTGTGATAGGATGCCGCTGGGGGCCTGTGAGGCAGGAGATCCTTTAGTTTATCTCTGACTTCTCTGTTCATCCTCCAGGTTGACAATCCCAATCTTTGCCCATCTAAATAGGTTTCCTTTGGGTAACTCACTAATTTCCATATCAAAGCTGGGCATCCTTCAGTGTAATCCCTTATACTTTCTGCCCCCGCCCCTCTTCTCCACATTCTTCATCCAGCCCTGGAACTCACTCCCACCGAGGCAGGGCTCCTGTCAGACCTGCTGGCTCTCAACCTGATGTCCGTACCACACAGGAAATGAGAGAGGTCTCAGTCATGCAAACCACACCCTCTGCTGGTGCAGGGCAGCCACGCACAATAAAGGAGAGGGTCAGAGCTCTCTGCCTGTGGGGTTCTCCCAGCTTATGAAACACCTGCCCTCTTGAACGAAAACTTGTCTCATGGCCTCCCTTCTTTTTCCAGCCACCTCATGGATGGAAGGAATGGGTTTTCTACCACCCACTTCTCTTCCTGCATGAATCTCCCAATGAAAATCGTAGGGTCTGGTTCACCTGGCCCAGGTCTTGATAAGCTAAGGAAGGAAATGAGAGAATTTAGAAAATCTTCGCTCTTCACAATGCCTGCTTTCAAGTCTATTTTCTTGAAATAAGATCCTATTTTGAGAATCAGAAGATAAATACTATCAATTTCTTTCTGCTGTAATTATCCCAGTTTCTTGAGGCAGATGAGGGCCCTTGGCAGAAAGTATATTCAGAGAAGCAAAAGAGAAAATCATGTCAACTTTTTCCACCAGAATATTATGTAATTATTATAATAAATATTATTATTATAGAAAAATGAGGCCTAGTGGCAGGGAAACCTTCACTGTGGTTCTTTTTCATTCAATGGATTTTTCCAGTGTCTTTTAAAGACTGATTTTTCACTTCTACTTAAGAAGTCCTTATTTCTCCCTTTGAGATGTATTCATTTATGAAATTCAAACTATTTGGGGCTTTTATGTCTGGCGTAGGCTTTTCTCCCCTCAATGTTCTCCATTTGTCCCTCCTGTGAGGTTGCGACTTGCCCCAGTTCACGCTGCCAGGTCACGCTGGACCTCTTCGCTGCACTTTGAGGCCCATGAGAGAAAAGACTCAGGACCCCCGTTGGAGAAAGGGCTGAGGAGACGTAGAGCTCAGATACTAGAAAAGAACCCAGGCCAGGGCCTCTAGCCCTGAAGGTCATGTCTTGGTCCAGTCCAGCCATTCTGCTCAAGTAAGAGTCCTCTTGAAGTGGAGAGAAGGCTTGAAGTAAAAATAATGAAAGTGTTTTTCAAATCCACTCTCAAAAAGATCAAGGAAAACCTTGACATAGGAAAGATCACCATTTACTATGCGTTGTCTGCCCTAAGGGGAATCAGAGACCAGGATGGCCATAACCATCTCTCAGAGGAGGAAATCAAGGAGTTGATCTAAGCAGAACAGAAAAGACTCCCTTACCCACATGTCTCAAACTCTCAGACCCCAAGCAGGTGCTTCCTGGTTCCCACCCTGTCCCAGCTATGTGCTTATGAGACAATGAGTCACCCCAGAGTGGTTAAGCCTGAACGTGAGCTTTGCCATCAGGTGCTCCCAGCCTAACGTTTCCTCCTCTGGTGAAGTATCATTGGGATCACAGAGTTTTACGGGGATTTCGTTAGCTAATACTTATCTCATGCCCAGCACATACACATGCTCAATAAGCTGTAGCTATTCCCAGGGCTGAAAACCAGTGCGACAGTACAGCACACCAGTTATTTACTGCTGTGTCATTTCTGATTAGTCAGCATCCACGCTTTAGCAATTGTAAAGTATTTTTACTCTCACCTCTGGCTATTGTGAGTATTGATGTTATTTTCACTTTTGTTTTCACACTATGTGTCCAGGGTGGCTTTAACTGGAAAGAGACAGATCTTGCCACAGGATGGCAGCAAATAATCTCTAAAGTCCTTCCCAGCTCTAAAGTTTCACACGTCTATGAAGATGATCTATAGCTGAAATGGAGTCAGGCCAAATTGGATTGAGTTGTAACACAAGCAGTTGTTGGAGCCAGGAGGAGCATCCTTCCCTGCTCCTTCCCATCCTGGTGGGAATTTGCAGGTGTCCTTTAGGAAGTCTAGGGCTGTTCGTGAGGTTCAGAGGGTTTCTCCACTTCCCTGCCTTCTTTCTCTTCTATCCTCCGCTCTCTCTTGATTGCATGTAATCTCTCTCTTTCTCTCTCTCCCTTTCTCTCCCATTCTCTCTCTCTCTGTCTCCCTAGCCCTCAGACTGAGGACTCAGATAGCCTACTGGCTTTCCATTTCCATTCCCCCTAAGGCGTCATCACTTGCACCACTAACCCCCTAGCTCTCTGCTCTGAAGCAATGCCCCTGCAGGCCAGGCCCAGGATGCTGGAACACTCAATTCCAACGTGGACATGGCAATTCAGACTCCTACTTGTCTGTGGGGAATCACACTGCAAATTTCTGGGTCTGTCAACCAACCAACCTTCAATATGTATGGAGTGCTGCAAACATGCCGAGCACTGAGTTAGCAGCTGTCTGGGCCATGAAGGGAGGTGCCATGAGCGCTGTGGGTATGCCCCAGCTCTGGCATTAGAAGGATGAGTTTGAATCCTGATTCTACTGTTTGTGAACTGTGTGACCTTGGGTAAGTTTTATACCCTCTCTGAGCCGCAGTCCCCTTATCTGTAAAATGGAGACACAACAGCACCTACCCTGCCGTAATAGCTGCGATGGTAGGTGCTTATGCACACATACAGCAGGTAATGACAAACAACGGGCATTACTGTCATAAATCAGGTTCACGGGCATTACAATCTAATGGGGAGGAGACATATAAATACCTCACAAGAAAACAATGCCAACAGTGGTATGGATTATTATGCCAGGAGCCCAGAGGAGCTAAAGTGCTAGGAAATCAATCTCCTCCTCAGGTAACGTAAGTATGAAGCTCTCGCAGACTGAAAAAAATGTATATAAGCAGCTCCATTATAAAACAAATTACAGTACCCCAACGATCACTATTCATTACCTTGAAAATTTTAAAGTCAGTTTTCCCTGTCCCTCCTTCAGCACCTCACAGGGCTCCTTGGCTAGAATTCTCCATATGGGATGTCTGACCCACTAGTCCCAAGTTCATTTACAATTGTGCATAATTACACAGTATTTTGAGCACCTACTGTTTACCAGCCAAGCATAGATCTTAGCAGGGAAAATCATTAAATGAGTAATAAAGTTTACGTGATAAGAACTAGGAAAGGGTCAGACAGGGGAATTCCAGTGAAAGCACTGCTGTAAACTGGACACGTCTCCCTCTCCCCACACCTCGAAGAGACATTATTCCAGCACTCTGCCGTTGAGTAAGATTACCCCTGAACTACACACACAGGATTACTCTATTCCTAAGGATTTCCAGTCACTGGTTTAGTATTAATCCCCCTTCCACATCAGAATGCCCTCATTTAGTTAAATTGTGAAGTTGTCTAACCACATATACTATAGAAGCCTTCAAGAACAGAAAGGGAAGGCATATGCTGAAAGCCTGTTATCCAGGCACCGTACAACAGTCCCTTGAGGAGGCATTATTATATCCATTTTATATACGAGAAAGTTGAGCTTCAGACAATAGGTAGCTTATTCAGATTCACACCCACAGCAACAGTTTTCCCCTTAGACTATTCTAACCCTGGAAATGAACTCTGATTAAGCATTACAAACCCAGGACCTCATCTAAAACACACTATGGGATAACCTCCTGGGTCAGTGCTGTTCAAACTGTGGGTCGTCAGTTTGGTGGGTCCCAACTAGCATTTTTTAATGAAAAAATAGAATAGAATAGAAAACATCAGAGTGCCTCACCTATAGTAAAGTATTGCTTCAGGAAATTTTTATTTTAAGTGTGTGTGTGTATAGGCTTGCATTGTGAGTAAATTACATTTCATGATTAAAAAGTTTAAAGCTACAGTTCCAAACATTTGCTGATCAATAACCAATAATCAATCAATGACTTTTTTGCCTCGCGAATCCAAGGGTTTGAGTGCCTTTTGGTTTCCCCAGCTGACCACCCTCAAGGAACTTTCATCTTCCAAATACAAATTGTTCCATAGGAAATGATGACTTGGACTTTTACCTTAAAGAGCCAAGAGTTCTACCACCACACATTGTCCAAGTTCAGTTCTGGGCTCCACTAACGTGTGTTCCTCTGACCCAGCCTCCAAAATCACTCCACTCGGGTGAATTTGAAGGTGGGCTCCACAACCAGGTTAGACTTCTCTTAGCTGTATCTGCCTGTGTTGCTTGCCTAATGAAGAAGTAAGTGCACTCTGGCTCTTAGCTCTGGAAACAGAACCAAGGGGAGAAAGTCCTTGTTAGCAGTGACATCTGGTGGGCGCCAAGAGGCCGGCACCCCAGTATCTTGAACTTAAAGGAGAGCATCAACCTGGGGACAGGTACCAACCCTGACTGCAGCTGAATTGATTCCTCATGTCCCCACACCATTCCTGGATCACCTCCCTTCTCCTTGCAGCAAGGTGGAGGGAAAGAACAGGGACTTAGAATCAAACAGAGCCAGGGTCCATCACCTATCATGAGATCCTGGGCAAACTGCTTAAACTCTGGAAGACTCAGCTGCAAAATCAGGATAAGAAAACAACAACGTACAGCGGATGTGAAGGTATCTTATTTTATTTAACCCTCAAGACAACTCCTTTGATGTTAAGTTCCAGACACTTATTAAGCATGCAAAAAATATTGGTTCTCTTCCTCCTTCCATCATTTTATATAACACACTCACTAGTTGTCCTTCAAAGCCTAGAGTCCTACTTCCTTCCCATCATTGCTTGCCTGGCTTACTCTATTAAAATAATAACGAAGGGGCTGGCCCCGTGGCCTAGTGGTTAAGTTCGGGGTGCTGCGCTTCTGCTGCCCAGGTTCAGTTTCCTGGCCCTGACCTACACCACTCATCAGTGGCCATGTTGTGGCAGCGATCCACATACAAAATAGAGGAAGATTGGCACAGATGTTAGCTCAGGGCCACTCTTCCTCAGCAAAATAATAATAATAATAATACTAACGAAGATTTATGGAGAGCTTTCTATACACCAGGAGATTTCTAAGAGAAATCTAAGAGCGTTCTAGTAAATTAGAAATCTAAGAGTGTTCTAAGAGACTTGCGTGGTTAAAATCGTCATATCAGCCCTCTGAAATAGGGACTATTATCATCACCCATTTTACTGAAAAGGGGAAAATGAGATGCAATGAGTTTAAGTAGGTTGCCAAGGCCACAAGTCGTGGGACTAAATTTTTAAACTCAATAGTTTGTGTGGGTCCACTGGACACACTCTTAACCTATGAGCTAAATTTGCCTCTTTGCCTCCCATTATAACAATAGCTAACACTTATAAAGTGCTGAGCTCTTTCTATACATTGTCTCATCTAATCTATATTAAAACCCCATAAGATAGTTATCATTATCCTCATTCTACAGATGAGAAAACTGAGGTTAAATAACTTGCCTGAGTCACAAAACTAACAAATGGTGAAGTTGGAATTCCAACTCAGATAGTTTGATTCTAGAGTCTTTGGTCATAAGCGCTCCTCCACACAGTGCCAGCCTCCCAGACTAGCCTGTGATCTCGAAGGCAGAGCAGCCTCTGCTCACAGAAGGCACTCCGTCACCAGGTGGTTGATGATGGTGGTAGTGATCATGGCCAAGTGGGTGAGGGAGCATTTGTGACTGTACAGGAGTGCAACCACAAGGAGAGAGAAACAGATAAAGCCCAGGTAACTCTCAGTGGATTTCCTGTCCAGTGTCTGAAGACAGGTGACAGAAGAACTGACACTAACAAAGGTCTCAATTCAATGGCGCCATCCCTGACTTGGGGTGTCATTCCCTTGATTTAGACTCTCCAATGGCTTCTCATAACCCCAGGATAAAGTCCAAACTTCAAAAAAGAGTTTCAGGACTCTTCATTATCAGACCCCTGCTTCCCTCTCCAGACTCGTGTCTCAGTCCTCCCCCAGATCAGAATCGAGGTGGCCAGCAGATTGAACTTCTTGTGTTACCCCGATGCACTGTGCTCTTTAACTCCAGGCCTTAGTTACACATGCTGCTCCTCGCCTGGAACCTCATCTCTTTACCCCGCTGTCCCCCAGAACCCCAAACTACTCTGCCCACCCTCTCCTTGCTGATTCCAACTCTGACTTGGAGGGAGGCAGCATGTTCTTCAGGAAGCCTTCCTGGAACTCTGCATTGTTCCCCTTGTTCCTGGGTTATTGCTGTCATGGCAGAATGTGATCTGTCCCCCACCAAACTATATGCTTCTTGAGGGGGGCAAAAAGTGTTTCTTTTCCACCATTGTACCCAGTACCTGGCACAGAGTAAACACTATATATGTATATATCTGATGAAGTCCAAATGGCCAGTGTTACCATCTATTTGAGTACTATCCCCTCCCTTGCAGTGTCTCTCAGTAGAGGTGTTACAGTCATTTTGGGTGAGACGGTTCATCAGGTGGGGCTGCCCTGAGAAATATAGGCATTGGGTATCCCTGACCCCTGGACGTTAAGTGCTGGCTGCTCCCCACTCCTCTACCTTCCCCACCACCTCTCCTCATTTCCAACCCTCTCATCCCTGTTGCTGTGGCAACAAAAAATACCTTCACACATTTCAAAACGGCCCCTAGGAAGTACCTTACCCTTCCTACACTGGTTGAGAACCAGTGTAGCTGAAAGGTGGTTTTCCTCTAGATGCAATATACTTTCCCTGAATCAGGCATTCACAATGTTTATGGAATTCTGATATTCTCTCTTTAACACCTTTGCTTGTCAGCTATCCGTCATTGTAAGCTCCTCCCAGCCTGGCACTGTGTTCTGTTTTATAAGATACATGATATTGTGCAACATACTGTTTTCATTTATGAAATCACAGAAACCAAACTCTCTTAATTTTGTACTACCTTCTGGGTCTTTGAGCAGTGTAGTTGATATTGTGTGTATATATCTGTATACACATATTATATATATACACATACATGTATATACAATCTAAACAAACATATTTAATACAAGAACAAGTCAACAACTTTTTAAAAATTGAGGACTTCAGGACACTTTTGATATAAGAGGCCCTCCTGGGATGTTGTGCAAAAAAAAGGGCAGGAATCATTGTTTCCAATGAATGAGGACAGCAATTGGCCAACTCAATTTTTGGGTGACTGTTTTTTGGTTTTTGTTTTTTGGTGAGGAAGATTGGCCCTGAACTAACACCTGTTGCCAATCTTCCTCTTTTTTGCTTGAGGAAGAGTGGCCCTGAGCTAACATCTGTGCCCATCTTCCTCTATTTTGTATGTGGGATACCACCACAGCATGGCTTGATGAATGGTGTAGATCTGCGCCCGGGATCCAAACTGGCGAGCTCGGGCCACCAGAGCAGAGCACTCTGAACTTAACCACTATGCAACCAGGCCAGCCCTAGGTGACTGTCTTCTTTTTGTTAATAAGCTATATTATTTTCCTATTGCTGCTGCAACAAATTACCACAAACTTAGTGGCTTAAAACAACACAAATTTATTCTTTTACAGTTTTTATTCTCTTACAGTTCTAGAGGTCAGAAGTCTAAAATCAAGGTGTTGGCTGGGTTGCATTCCTTCTGGGGGTTTCCAGAGAGAATCTATCTCCTTGCCTTTTTCAGTTTCTAGATGCCATCCACATCCTTTGGCTGATGGCCCATCCTCCCATCACTGCAATCACTTGCTTCCATTGTCACATCTCCTACCACTAACTCCAATCCTCCTGCCTCCCCCTTATAAGGACCCTTATGATTACATTGAGTCAACCCAGATAATCGAGCATAATTTCCCCACCTCAAGATCATTACAAAGTCCCTTTTACCATGTCAGGTAACATAATCACAGGTTCCAGGGATTGGACATGGTCATTGTTGGGTGACCATGATTCAGCCTACCACATAAGCCTAGGCCAGGTTTCCTCCCACACAGGGTTTTCCAGGTTAGGGTTCTGCTTCTCTAACAGGATGGTACTTGGAATCTCCATGAGGCCTGGGCTCCACACCCATGAAGTGAGCCTTTATTCTCTACAGTAAAGCAGCATGGTGTGGTGCTTTAGAATCAAAGGACAGGACTTCTGAGCTCAGCTCTTATCACCTTTTATCAGTTGGATCACACGCTACTCACTGCATCCCACTAAGCCTGTTTCCTTGTCTGCGAAATGGAAATGCCACCTGCTATCAGGTTTGACAAGAGGATTGAAGATCAGCTCTGGAAAGCGCCTGGTCCATAGTAGGAGCTCCAGGAGACCCTCTTGGGTGACAGTGCACTTGAGCTGCCCAGTAATAGCGTTGTCATGACGAGGCTGCCCATGATACGGATGAAAGGTGAGGAGAGGAGGAAGAATCCAGAGAGAAGAAAATGTTGGTCACGTTGCCAAGGCAAGGATGAGGTAGTATTCTTCTTTTTCTACTTGACCTACTTAGTGCAGACAATAAAAATCTCTTTCTGCTTTCTCATTATCTATTGTTCACATCACATATACAAGCAGTAGACTTCAGGTCTGTGTTGGGAGCAAATGGCCAGCCTGAAGAGATGCCTGTGTGCTTTGAAGATGGGGCTGGGATTTAGGAGACTTAAAAGTTATGTTGAATATTCAACGTTGCTGATACCCAGTTGGATTGGGAAAGCAAAAATCCTTAATTTCCTCAGTTTCCTTCTTTGTAAATGAAGATTTAAAAAAATGCCTGTCTTTCTAACTGGGTAGAGTATGGAGGAACCTCAAAGAATTTTATTAATGAATGTGCCATTCATCTTTCTATTTTGAAGGATAATCATTGCTGAAGTCAGGACTTGTGTTTTAGTTATTGGTGTCAGCACATGAAAGGGTTAAGGATGGAACTCTGTTATGAAAAAGACTTGTGAAACTCTACTATTGTTTCTTTTGTGCTCATGGGCACTGATCACTTGAATGAAAGACAAGACACCTTCCTTAAAACAATTAGCCTTGACAATACATGTGTAAGCAGAACATTAAATTGTAAATGTGTTCATTTTCTTCTTCCGTGCCACATATACTAGATAACAGAGACAAGAAAAGTAGGTGGAAGATGATTCCAAGTAATTTCAGGGCATTATTATAAAGTGAGGCTGGTGAGATTTTTGTCTTTTTGACAAATTGAAGGTAGCCAGCAGAATAAATCTTGTTTCAGAAGTGCATTTTCACTTAGCTATCCTCTAAGTGGAAATGCATTGCCCCTAGAAAGAAAAATCAAAGTTCTGCCACTGCCAAAGATGAAATGACAAATTTGGCTCCCAGCAATACATTTTTGACAGCTACTAGAGGTCCAGGAAGAGAAAACAAGAAAATTAAATTTGACGGAAATGAAAAGGAGGAAAAAAGAAGGAATTTTTTCCAGTTAGCATCTCAATGCCTTTCAAGGGATTTTAGGGCAATTCAATAACAGACCACTTATGAATCCTCCCCATTTTACCCTACAGACAGGAGTGTTATTTTAATGGAGCTGCCACCCTATAGACAACAGACAATGTGGTGTCTACACATTTAGTCCATGGATTGATTGCATGATAACTTGCTCAAGACAACCTGAGAACAGACGTGAGCAACAACCTGCCTGGAGATGAATTGTATAGCTTTCCATCAGCCCTCACTTCTGTACTCAAGACACACTTCCATGGAATGCTTGCAAAAGCCTGTTCTCCAGTCTGAGCTTCAGATTGAGAAGCTTGTTTGTTCCATGTTTGGAGACCTATGCTATCAATATGGTGGTGGTTATTTAAAATTAAATTAATTTAAATAAATTAAGTCAATTATTGAAATTAATTAGTGGACTTTATTTAAAGTTAAATGAAATTAAGAATTCAATTCTTCAGTTGCACTAGCCACATTTCAAGTGCTCAATAGCAACTTGTGGCTAGTGGCTACCATGTTGGACAGCACAAATACAGGACATGGCCATCATGGCAGTTTGAGTTATCTCTGAGCTCGGGACACCGTAGGTTGATAGTGAAGAGTGGGAACTGGGAGAGGTGGTACAAAAGGAATGAAGTTGGCGAGGAGGCATTGCAGTGGACTCTATGAGCAACCAGTGGGGAAGTCAAGCCAAACAAATACACATTACAAAACCACTTTAATACAAGTTACAGTGCCAAAGAGACATATCATGAGAGAGCTATGGGGGTGCTCAAGGAGTTACTAACGGAAATTAAAAACAAGAATATTTGAATGGCTGAAGAGTGGAAGAAAAAACAGACCACAGGGTAGGAAAGGACCCCAGCAGGGAAATAACAGGGATTGGAGGGAAATGTCAGAGTGGAATTGTTGACAAACACAAGCCCAATATGGAGTTAGACTAGCAGAGGCTGTAGATTCCCAGCGTCGGCAAACACCATTTTTTATTAGTCTCCCACCACTATGTTTTGAAAGATATTTATCATTATTACCTGAAATGATAGAACAGGCATGTGCTTTGGAGTCAGAAAGACTTGGGTTCAAATCCTAGTTCTACTACTTACCAGCTGTGTGACCTTAGGCAACTTACCTAATCTCTCTGAGCCTGTTTTCGTCTTCATCTACAGAACTGTGGATTATAACAGCTATTTCTAAGTATTCTCTTGAGGATTAAATGAAATACTGTATGCGAAAGTGCTTAACAGAGTGCCTGGCACTCTGTTAGTAGAGTTACTCTGTTAGTAGTAGATACTCAACAGGAGTTAGTTTCCCTTCCCTTTCCTGAAGGCAGTGGCTAAGCCTACAGGCTTTGAGGGCAGACTGCTTGGTTCAACTCCTGACTCTGCCTCGTACTGGCTGTATGATATCAGGCACGTCGCATCCCAAGAAAGGCATTCCCAAATGACAGGTGAGTGTGGACATGTTACAGCCCAAGCCTGAGCATACCACTTTTTGCAGCAGAAATGGGAACTATTGGCAAAATCACTTGGTAGGAATCCATTCACACTTCTTATGTTAAAGATAAACACTTGCCAGTTAATTTCATAGTAACAATTTGAAAATGGTGGTAACGAACATTGAAGCAACCACTCAGAACAATCAAGGGAGTAAAAAGAGTTGAGTACAGTTCTGCTTTATTTCCACTTGTGTGGTCAGCTCTGTTTTAATCTGCATCGGTAGTGACACCTCGTAACATTCCCTATGGGTTTACACTTTTAGAACTTAATCACATACGTATTGGGCTTACAGTGTTATCTTTTATATAACAGCTCATCTGCTTCCTTTTCATTTATTTTATTTCCCAAGCCAATATGTAAGTTTTTTGAAAGCAGGAGCTGAGTTTATGTTGTTTATACCCCACGTGGTACCTAGTACAGCCCTGCACTTGTTGCAGAAGGAAGGGAGGGAGGAAGGAAAGAAAGAAGGGAGGAGCTTGTATTAGTGTTAGAAATCTGAAATAAACGTGTATTTGACAATAAAATGGCCATCCTGGTGATAAATTAATGGCAAGCAGTAGGATATATTGGAGCACATGAGGAAGCCATTTGGGGTAAAACTAATTCGGCCTGGGTTTGTTTTTCCAAAAGGGCCTGTCGCCTGCATTGTGTATCTGCTTTCCTGTGTCCCAAAGAGAAGAGTAAATGCTCTTAAGACAAGGATGTAACTTCCCCCACATTGACATTTCCTTAAGGATAAGCATTTCTCCCTAGGCTAGGATTTGACTGCTGCACTCATCCTGTGACCACCCAGCTCGAGACAACAGACCTGACACCAGCCATGCCCATCGAGACAGCAGACCTGCTCCCCACTGTGTCCATCAATAGCTATTCTGGCAGGACAATCTGGCAGGACAATCTTGTGGCTCTTGTAAAAGGGACATTGCAATCCGATGTGATACATGCTCTTTGACGGTATACAGCTGCTCAGTACACCCCACTTCTTCGGTGCCCTTCCTTCCTTACGGAAGGAAGGCCCGGGCCATGGTCCTCAAAAGTTGGCTCATAATAAACTCACCCCAACTTTGATTTATAGATTGATTATGGTTTATTTACGTCGACACTGGGTAAGACCCACACGGTCCATTATAGTCTAATATTGGGTGTCTGATGATGGTATCATGACATCAAGTGCTGTGTTGTGGAAGACTCTGGTCCTTCATGTCAATCTCAAATAATCAAAACTATATCCTAGAAATATGCTAGAAAAACCGTTTTGGGTTCTGCAGCCATTACTTGTTCTAAATTATTTTAAAGAGATATATTAAATTCTTTCTCACATTTTACATGTTTTTTTAAAATAGTACATGAATGCACTCTCTTGTAAAAGATTTGAATGATAGGGAAACGTACAGAGTAAACCATGGAAATTGCCTTCATTTCCTTATCTCATTCCCCACCCCGCTGACAGCACTGTTATAACTATATGTGCATTTCCCTAAAGCAATTTATGTTTCAAGCCTGTACCATGCTTTGGGCTGCTGAATTCCTTCTAGATCAAAGATTTCATGATTTTATAATTAAGAAGGGGCCACTAGATATAGTCATTCATCTAATAAATATTTACTGGGAATCTACTCTTGGCTAGGGGAATGCAGTGGTGGATTAAACATACAGTGCTGCCTTCTCTTGATATTGACATAGAGACTCCAAGAACTCTCCTTTGAAGGGCATTTGGAAGATAGATGACAGGAAGTTGGGGGGTGGTTGGGAAGGAGTGCTGAAAATTTTACTGCTGTGGTTTTGTGAAATTTGGCTGTGAAAGAAAGGCTTGTGATGGGGTAGCTGCTTACGGAAGTAGCAGGGGCAAGGAAAGATTCCTTTCAACATGGGAAGAGCCTGTAAACTCACGTAAGAAGTATTTTTGTACACCTACCATGACCAGGCACTGGGCTTACATACCACAGGAGTATGTGTCACTTAAGTTCATTCAACAAGTATGCGATGAGTTCCTTCACTCTTGGCTGGACACCATGGAGTGCGTCAATGTGTGTAAAATAACCACTGCCCATTTACGAGCACCACTATCAGGTTTGAAGGCAAAAGTGAGGGGAAAAATCACACCTAGTGTGACAAGAGTTGATTAAGTTGGCCAGTTCCAGGGAGATGCTGGAAGGATGACTTAGGGGACCAGGTGGGAAGATTTATTTTGGACCAACTGGAGGACGTCTTTCCTTTTCATAGAAGAGAATGGCCAGTTGGTACAAATTTTCTATAAAGTAACTGGGAAAAATACATCAAAAGCCTTAAAAATGTCCAAACCCTTTGACCCAGTGATTCCTCTTCTAGAAATCTTCTCTAAGAAAATCATCAGTACCTGGTCAAAGATGACAAGCATATTGTGGTGGTTATAGAATATGGACTCTAGGTTCAAATCCTCTGCACTCCAATTGTATTACCTTGAGCAAATTCCTTAACTTCACTTCCCTCAAGTCAAAATAGGGATAATATTATTTTCCTATAAGATTATTGTGAGGCTTAAATGATCTAATATGTAAAACATCTGACACTTGGTAAACACAAAAACATTAAAGATTTATCATTAAAGCAAAAGAAAATGGTAGCAACAGTACGTGGTTTATATAAGTGGAAGACAGCCATACAAAGCGTGGCAGAAACTGCTAGCTGACACTCAATATCTGTCTTCTCCTTCTAAAGTACTAGTAGGAACCCTGGTTTTAGCTAGAGTAAATACTACATTTCCCATCCTTCCTTGCAGCTAGTTATGGCCACATGACTAGGTATGGGCAATGGAACGTGAACAGAAATGATGGGTGTACTACCTGGGTTGTGTCCTTAAAGATTAGGGGTGTGCCTTCCCCACCTTCTTTTCCCCCTTTCTGATTTTCACACAAACATGGTGATGAGACATCTTGGACCCTGCAGATGAGGGCCACACCTGGGGATGGCAGAACAATACAAGAAAGGAACCTGAGCCTCAGCAACCTCACCAGGTAGAGCCATCACACTGGCTCAGACTGCCACAGCAGAGAAACAAATTTCTATCTTGTTTAAGCCACTATCATTTTGTATCTCGTTCACAACATCCAAACCTATTTCCTGTTAGCACAAGGAAATATTATGCCACTCTTTTAAATGATTCTTTAAGAAGCAGTTTGAATGTCATGAAAGAATGTTTATGATATATTAGGTGGAAAAACACTGGTACTAAATTGTATATATAATATAATCTCAGCAATTTTTTTTTTTAAATCACAGTTAAAGGCAACAGAAGGAACTATACCAAAATAGAATTATGTTTGAATATTTTCCTTCTACTTATCTAGACTTTTCCAAATTTTCTGCAGTGTGCATCCAATATATTGATAATCAAGAGAAGATAAAGTATAAAAATTCTAGCCACCTATTTCAAGACAAATCTGCCCCAGCTGCCAGGAATACCCCTTCCTCTTCTTCGCTTATGAGTCATTTTGTTTCTGCCCCTGCTATACTGTAAGCAAGCACGGTGTCTTGTATAACTCTGTGTTGCACAGAATTTCACCTCTAGTAGACACTAAGTAAGTATTTGATGGATAAATCATTACCATTAGAAAGGCAGAGATGTTGATAAATACAGCTAACTTAAAGCAATAACTTGGCTGCTTTATTTGTACACTACCTGTATTACAAGCAAATTAGTTACAATCCATTGTTTTTAGTTTATCTTCCAATCTTCACCTTAAGAACAATACAAAATTTATTGTAGCTGCATTTGAGTTTTACACATATTTTCTTTCTTAATATTCACCAGCACCCTATTAAGCAGGTGTTATTATCCCTATTTTACAGATTTCAAAACTGAGGCTCAGAGAGGTTATTTGCCCCAGATCACAGAACTAGCAAGTGATGAGGCTGAGATTGTAACCTAGATCTTTCTGACTTCACCACATTATCCTACCTAACATCTTTTCATCCAAACATTTATTTTAGTGTTTGCTTTTAACCTTTTAACCTCATAACCTCATAATAGCAGTAGTAGTAATAGATAACATTTATGCAGCATGTACTAAACACTAAACAATTTCTAAATTTTATATATATATATATACACACACATATACTCTTTTAATCCTCACAATAATCTACATAAGTATGTTTAGTGTACTAATAACATATTTGCTTTTCTATTAACTAGTTTTTAATTGAAAAAGGAATACATGCCCCAGTTTAATCATGAGAAAAACATCAGACGAATCCCAATTAAGAGACATTCTACCGACTAGTAGTCAGTAGTGACCAATACTCCTCGGAGCAGTCAAGATCATCAACAACAAGGAAAGTCTGAGAAACTGTCACAGCCAAGAGGAGCCTAAAGAGACATGACAACTAAATGTAATGTGGTGTCCTGGGTGGGATCTTGGAACAGAAAATGGACATTAAAAAAAAAACTAAGGAAATTCGAATGAAATATGGACTTTAGTTAATAGTTAATAGTTATTAGTTATTAATAGTTATTAATAGTTATATAGTTAATAATAATATATCAATATTGGTTCATTGTGACAAATTGTGAAAAATGTGCCATACTAATATAAGATGCTAAAAATAGAGGAAACTGGGTGTAGGTATATGGGAACCTTCTGTACTATCTGTACAATTTTTCTGTAAATCTAAAACTATCCTAAAATTAAAAGTTTATTTTTTAGAAAAAAGAAACACATGCATTTGAAAAAATTTCAAGTGAAATCAGAGTGTATAAAATGAACAGTAAGTCTGCCTCTTACTTTAGACTTTTATTCTCTTGGTGCTCCTTCCAAGAGGCAACCATGGCTGCCAATTTCTTGTGTCTCCTTCTCTACAAGCACATATAGGTACTGACATATTTTTCAGTAGAGAGACCAATACTCACGACTTAAGAATCTAACTCACTAGGTTCAAGTTAAGAAGTGTATCAGTTTCCTACAGCAGCTGTAACAAATTACCACAAACTTGGAGGCTTAAAACAATGAAATTTATATTCTCTTACTCTTCTGGATGTGAGGAGCCCAAAATCAGTACGGCTGGGCCAATATCAAGGTGTTAGCAGGGCCATGCTCCCTCCAGAGGCTCTAGGGGAGATCCTGTTCTTTCCTCTTCCAGCTTCTGGTGGCTGCTAGCATTTCTTGGCTTGTGACCACATCCCTCCAATCTCTGCCTCTGCGGTCACATTGTCTTCTCCTCTTCTATGTATTTCAAGTTTCCCTCTCAAAAGGATTATACTGTGATTACGTAGGGCCTGCTGGATAACCTGGGATAATCCTTCCATTTCAAGATCCTTAACTCAATCATATCTCCAAAGAATTTTTCAAAACAAGGAAACATTCACAGGTTCCAGGGATTAGGACCTGATATCTTTGGGGGCTATTATTTAGCCCACTACAGTAAGTTGTGTTTTTTTAACATTAAAGATTTCATTCACAAATTAGTGACAAGAACAAGAATAAAACTGCTGTCCAGACCTTATTCATGTTAATGAAACTTAGAAAGGCTAACGTTCTGATGAATCTCTAACATCCCTCATCACTTTCTCTCTAAGTGACATAATTATATTCCCTTTAAGGTCATCTTAAAAGATGTGGGATGGTCTCAGGTAACATGCAGCTGGTAATTTAAATTCAGCACCTCAAGATATTGTTTTTAATTTTCCTTTCCGTCTTGTCTTTCGCAAGGGTAACAACTCCCAGTGCTACCAGCCCCTTCCGTCCTGTTGCATCAGTTTTCAACTGCGGCTGTTCCAGCCTCATTGTCAGAGCAATGTGATGAAAGACCTTCGGCATCTGATGCAAGACTGTGCTCCCTCGGTGTCCTCATGCCCCAACAAGTTGGCTCTGTGCCCCAGTGTGAGAACCGGGCTGCCCTACTGGGGAACATCTGCACGTCCCTGGAGCCCCAGATTCTGACTTTGAAAGCAACCTATTGGGCTTTACCTGGGAAGCCGAAGAACTCTGGAGAACAGTGCACACAGGTGGGTTCACTAAGACAGTGAGGACGGTAGGAAGGTGCTGTATACTCCAGGAGGTGGGAAAAAAAAAAAAAAATCCCAGCCTTCACTGACCTGCCATCTTCTCCTGATTCATTTGCTCCAACCCCAAAGGTCAGACCTTTCTGAGACAGCCTGGAATGTCTTGCCTGCAGAATATGCAGTACAGAGACTTGGTATTTGTTTTCTCATATGGTTAAGCATTGAAAATGATGGTTAATATTGAGCCTATCGGGAGAAGTTAAGTTCAAAACTTAGTACTTTCTTACATTTTAGGCTCTTAATCCTTGCTCAATCTCACCAGTATTTGTTTTACTGCAGGGAAGGAAGCAGTTAAATTAATACGAAATAAGGGCTCCCAGTATTTTCATTTACCACCAGTAGTTGCTGCTCAGGGAAAGGATTAAAAAAACATATAAAGCATAATTCCAATTCCCCATAGTCTGCCTGCTAGTTCCTTTCTGTAGCCAGCATCATATTTACCAATACATTTTAAGCCAAGCAGGAAAATCAAGAATACCAATAACTTTGTTATTTGGCACGCTGACAAAGGACATAATGGAGCTATTAAACACCATGTATGACCGAGCTCATTACACAATTATGCCCATCCTCCTGGAGGGCTATTGGGAGGAACAAGTGAGGTAATGTATCCAGGGTGCTTCGCACAGAGCCTGGCAAGTGGTAAAGGCTTGATAAATAGCAGCTTTCGCTATTATTAGCACAACAGTGGGGCCCCCATGGAAACTCCTTCAGGTATTAGGCAAAGGCAGGAGAAGAAATGAGGAGGAATGCACAGTAAGAGGCGGGGAGGGAGAGAGAAAGAGAGACCAAGAATCAGACAGACAAGTTTTACAAGTCTTCCTCAGGATAACTTTTATTCTAGATGCACAATCCAAAATGACCTTTTTATCTGATTATTAGATGCTGCCAATTGAGCTAAAATTGTATACTTTTTATGTCAGAAAACATTTTCCAAGATTAGAAATTCAGTTAGCTATATTTAGTTTCTTTCTTTCCTTTTTTTTTTTTCAAAAATGAAAGACCCTGGTGATAATTTTTTCCACCTACTCAGTCCTGAGATTAAATACTGGCGTGTTATAGTTTCATAGACCACTTGCCTATCTGGAATATCTGGAAATGTGCCTGATTGGGTAAAGCTCCTGTCTTCTGAGCCAGGCAACCAAGACCTCCCTTGATCCACATAGTGAAATAGGCGACATTTGTACCATCCCCCCAGCCCTTTCGATGTAGAGGAGTAAAATGCACTGCTGACATTCATCACTAATCTCTCGATGGGGAGAGGGACGTCAGAGTTAATATTTTACATACTTATTTGTGTCCTGTATTAGTCCACGGAGGATTTGAAGAGCTTTTCAACAAGAACACCTACAATAATATTATGACATAATATAAACTACGAATAAAGAATCAGCACAGGGACAATATAAATAAAAATAGAAAGTCGAGACTGAGGAAAGCCCATGACAAAGCTTACATAAGGCCTATAATTGTCCCTCAAACTTAGCTACAGAGAGAAATTTCCAGGCAGCCAGAGCAACAACCTAGGAACCAGAGCCCAGGAGGCCAACCTCAGGCCCGGAGAGGAGGGAACGGCAGGAGCCACTGGCCTCACACGGAGGACTGTAGGGCAACAGCACACTAAAGGTGAGGCTGAACGCCTGAGCGTCTGGACCACGGGAGCCAGTGAGCCAGAGATCCCCTACTTTGCTCCTGTTATTGCAACCTAACTCCACCCCCATCCCCATTTAGTGTGGCCCCAGGAAGACACAGATCACTAGTTTCCAGTCAAGGCCCCGGTGTGTAGATAGTGTGAGATGCTGGTCAAGAGTGGATCCAGATGCCTTTGGGATCAGATGAGCAAGTGGCAAAGCGAGCATCTGCAGGGTCCCCGTGGACCAAGCCAGGAATTTTCTCGAGATACAGGGTCCAATCTAGCATGGCAACAGATAAATGCTAAGGTTGTGGAATTCTATGCCATGGATCATGGCTCTGATACACTTGGCATGGACTATGCTTAAAGCAGCCATTACCAATCATTCAACAAGGTCAAAAAACAAAATCTCAGAAATACCCTCATGAGCACCAGCTTCCCAGTGACCCTGCCTGGATGAAGCAGCTGCACCAGGTGCCCCTAGAGGAACTGGGTGAATTAGCCTGCAGCAGCAGTTACTAGAGATGAAGCAATAAATTTTGGAGGACATCTGCCAAAAGAATAATTTTCATTTTAGAATAGTTACTATCAAATGGCTCTTAAAAAGAGGAAAATATTTAGCTAGCAGGACCATCTGTTTGTGGTAGGCCCCTCCTGGTTCCTAACAAGGGGCCACATATGAGCAAATTGAAAGGTTTGCATGTATGTATTCTCCTGTTATCTACAGCCAGGCTTCCAGGTAGTTGCAAAGAAGTTTCAAATCATTTAAATATAATTTTGCAAATAGGTAAGAAGTGGCAAGACTAAACAATCTCAAATTATTACCTAACTTCTTAGCAATCCATTCTGGCTAACTCTGGTTCTTACAGAAGTATGAGTATACGATGTACTGGGCTTCTTCTCAGGTCTGAATTATTAGTCTACCAGTTTTTGAGTGCCTTGGCCTCTCCAATTGCCTCTTCTTATTCAAAAAGTATGGAGAAGGAATCCCTAGGATGTCTTCTCCCAGGGCCCTCATCCCTTATTTCCTTATGATAAGTAGAGTAATGGCCTCCAAAGATATCCACATTCTAACCTCCAGAACCTGTGACTATGTTAGGCTACACAGCAAGGAGGAATTAAAGTTGAATGTGGAATTAAGTTGCTAATAAATTGACCTTGAGATGGGAAGATTAACCTGGATTATCCTAGTGGGCCCAGTGTAATAAGAGGGTAGTTAAAAGTGGAAGAGGGAGGCAGAAGAGTCAAAACCAGGGAGATGGCATCATGAGAAAGACTCGACCAGCCTTTGCTGGCTTTGAAGGTGGAAGAGAAACAAGAATCAAGGAATGCTGGCAACCTCTAGAAGCTGGAAAAGTCAAGAAAACAGATTCTCCCCTAGAGTCTCCAGGAAGGAACCCAGCCCCACGGACACCTTGATTTTAGCCCAGGGAGCCCATTTTGGATTTCTGACTGTGCGATGGTAAATTTGCTACTTTACTAGTACAGGCATGCGTCGCTTAACGATAGGGATACATTGTGAGATATGCAGTGTTAGGTATTTCATCGTGCAAACGTCACAGAGTACACTTACACAAACCTAGGTGGCATAGCCTACTACACACCTAGGCTATACAGTACTAATCTTATGAGACCACCATTGTATATGCGGTCCATCTTTACTGAAACGTCCTTACACAGTGCATAACTGTATTTTATTTCTCCCCAACTGCAACTCATATGTAACCTGAGAATTCACCTCTCTTCCCAGGCTGCAGTGGTTCTCCAACCTTGGATACACATTGGAATCACCTGGGGAGCTTTCAAAATACTGAATCCTGGATCCCACATCCAGAGATTCTGATTTAATTGGTCTAGGGCCAGCCCAGGAATCAGGAATTTTTACAACTCCCCAGATGATTCTAATGTGCAGGTGAGTTTGAGAGCCACTGACATAGAAGGTGTGACATACATCCTCATTAACTCCTCAATGTCTTGACAGTTTTTGGTCTCATACTCTTCAGACCACAACTGTTTCCTGTCAGAATCAAAAGCTGATGAAAGACATAAAAGCATAAAAGACATAAAAGCAATAAAAGACATAAACTGGCATGTAATTTTTTTGCTTTTTGTGTGTGTGTGTGAGGAAGCTTGGCCATGAGCTAACATCCGTTGCCAATCTTCCTCTTTTTGCTGAGGAAGCTTGGCCCTGAGCTAACATCTGTGCCCATCTTCCTCTATTTTGTATATGGGATGCCTCCACAGCATGGCTTGATGAGTGGTGCATATGTCCAAGCCCGGGATCCGAATCTGCGAACCTGGGGCTGCTGAAGTGGAACACGCGAACTTAACCACTACACCACGTGGTTGGCCCCTGGCATGTAATTTTTGACAGATTTCTCTCCAGAATAAACAGAGAGCATAACAAGCAGTGGTAGAGAAGCCACACCTGCACCTTGCTTGCTCCTCATGTAATATTGTCACAGGACAGTGGGCTCCTAACCCTCTACATTGATCAGGGCTTACTTACAAAGGACAGGACCCACTGTAGCTAGTTTAAGCAGAAAAAATACTTATTACAGGCTTACTGTAAAGGCTTCCTGAATCATTGGGAAAGCTGAAGAAATAGCCTCTAAGTCAAGCTTTCAGGAACAAAAAGCAACAATGTAGAAATGGGTCACCAAAGGAGATTTGCCTCTTCTGTGATCAGGAAGCAGCTGGCCCCAGAATCACACTACACCACTGTGATCAGGAAGCTGCCACATCAGGAAATTGCACCATGCCTGCTCTGACACACACCCACAGAAGGGAGGCCCCACACTCGGCCTCTTAGTACTCAAACCAACTGAGTTTAGACACTGGTATCTATGTTAATGCTGCCACAGGAAAAAAAAAAATCACTCCATGACTTCTTTCTAGAAAAAAGCCAGAGCAGCAGATGTACAGCCTCCATTCCACTTCTGCCTTTGAAATCTTGCACAAGTGTGTTTGACTGGCTCAGCCTAAATGACATCCAAAATCTTAGCTGCAAGAGAGTCTGGGTAAAATAATTTTTTTACTTTCTAACTTTTACAGATCAGGAAAGTTCACAGAAGAAAGCTTGAATGGATATTGAGCACCAATCTGCCATAAATGCCATAGACTGTTCCTCCAGCTATTCAACATCCATATTTACCTTCTCTCTGTATTTAAACTTCCGAACAATATTAACATAATTGTCCCTGTACCAAAAAAAATATACTTACCTGCCCTCAAAAGGGGAGACCCAAGGTTCCATAAGTCTCTGCATTTTATCTTTGGGTGATATTCATTCCTTCTCTAGTTCAGTCACAATTCTACCATGATATTCCATAATATATAAATTAACTTAAAAAATTAACTACCATCAGTAAATTATTCATAAAATTGTAAGGACAAGGGAAAGGGATGAAGGAAAATGGTTAATATATATAAAATATACCTAACAGAGCAAGGAAGAAATCATTCGTGGTTATGATAGTTCTAGTTTCAGTTGCATGTCAATAGTTGGCATTTACGACTTTTTTCCTCCACAGCCTGTTCCAGGTTACTTTTGCCCTTAGTCAGCATCACAGCAGGGCCAAGTTATTTAGCTGGTTGAGTCACCCAGATCTTTATTCCTTTATTCCTGGTATAATCTGATTATACCAGATTTCTGTGGTCTTCCATTAAAAGTTAATGTTACATATATAAATTAAATAAATATACACATTAAATACATAATTTAATATAACTTTTACCGCTGCACATGGCACTACCATGAAATGCCCCAGAGGATCCCCTGGGTTCCGAGAATACTTCTCCTTGCTCCCATCATACAACAGCAATCCTATTTCCTCTTGATAACTGAGCTTAATCACCCAGTTGACATAGTAATAACCTTTCTTTGGCCCGTTGGTTCATTTGCGTGAGGTGCCCAAAATGGTGAATGGCAATCTCAAATTCCAATTGAATGGGACAAATTGATATCATGTGCCTCCTGATGTTCTGATTGAGAAGGACACAACATTAGTTATGTGGTTTTCCTGCCAAAAGTGCATAATTGGAATCTAATCATGAGAAAATGATCTGTCAGACTGGAAAGAGAGGCTTACAGACATCCACAAAACAGGTCAATGTGTCCAATTTATTTTTCAGCAACTTCTCCTCAAAACATGCCCACGCTGAACAAACACACGAGTCACACATATCCTCATATTATGTGCCCATCCTAAGAGTTCTGTTCACATACCTCTTCCCCAGTTCTTCTTGACACCAGTCCTCCAATCTTTTTCCTTCCAAATCTCTGACCACCCAGCTAATCCAGTGCCCATTAGCCATTACCAACAAATCTGTGTTGACCTGGACCTCTGAACATCTTTATTTTCAAGCAACATTGACAAGTTCTTCCCTTTGAGAGGTTTTCTTTTCCTGCTGTCCTTCAAGATCACCACTGAGTGGTCTGTAATGCTACAGAAGTTGACTTCCAGCTGACTCAAGCATATCATATGGACGCATCCATAAACCAGGCTTGATTTTTTTCTTTCTCAGGTAACTCGTTCATTGGGTCCCAAGAATCTATAGGTATTGGTTGAGGGAGAGGGCAATGCAGCAATAGGTAATGCCCTGGGAGTGTGAGAACTCTGTTCATGCAACATACTTGTGCCTTCAAGACCACTTAATGATGAAGTATTGAAGAATGGAGAAGGAGAAGACCCATTCTTATAGCATGGTGAATCAGATAACATCCAGCCCAGGATGGATAGCTCAGGTCACATGGTCATTTGGTGTTTCATGAGAAGCAAGTCAGGCCTATTTCTCAAAGGGAGAGTAATCAACTGACATATAGGGCGTGACTTCACTCCAAAACCCTAGGGACATGTAATGTAGTACTCCTATAAACGTTTACTACAGGATCCATGCACCATCCTCATCTGATAAAGACACTCCAGTTATGTGAGATAATAGAAAATATATATATTGGTCTCTGCCCTAGTTCCTGTCACAGAGCTTCTAAAACCCTTGTCAATTTCTAAGTGAGAAGAGCGCTAGGAGTATCTTTTGTTCTAATGAGGTGATTCTGGATGGGCTCCTGGATGGATCCTGGCTAGGGGCTGGTCATCAGAAAGACCAAGCCATGATTAGAAGCTTGGAATTTTCTGCATCCCCAACTTCTCCAAAGAGGGGAGAAGGGCTGGAAATTGAGTTAATACTTGATCGCGGCTATGTGAGGAAGCCTCCATAAAAATCCCAATAGTACAGGATTTGGAGAGCTTCCAGGCTGATGAACACATACACACCAGGAGGGTGACACACCCCAACTCCACAGGGACATAAGCTCCTTCACTCAGGACCCTCCCAGACTTCACCCTATGTATCTCTTCATCAGGCTCTCCATCTGTCCCCCTCATCATATCCTTTAATAAACTGTTCAGCATAAATAAACGTTTCCCTGAGTTCTGTGAGCCACTCTAGCAAATTAATCAAACCTAAGGAAGGGGTCGTTGGAATCTCCCATCTATGGCCAGTTGGTCAGAAGCAGAGATGACAACCCGGGCTTGCGACTGACATCTGAAGTGGGTGTTTGGGGGCAGTCTTGTGGGATCGAGCTGGCAATCTGTGGGACCTGATGTTATCTCTGGGTAGATAGTGTCAGAATTGACTTAAATTGTAGAACACGCAGCTGGTGTCGCAGAGAATTGCTTGCTGTGGTAAAAAACCTCCCCACATTTGGTAACCAGAAGTGTCAGAAGTGAAGTGTCCATGTAAAAGCAAAGGAGACTCACAAGGAAGAAACACATAGTTGGCAAGAACGGGGTTTTTTCCTACGCCCAGTCACCACTTCACAAGTCACCACTAGATCAGCTGTATTATTAGGGCCAAGTGGCAGCACTGCTTGTACTGCAGCCTGAACCATCTGAAAAGCCTTTTCATGCTCTGGGCCCCACAAAAAACTGGCAGCCTGACAGGTTACTCAGTAAATGTGTCTGAGCGGCACACGCAAGTGTGGTACATGCTGTCTCCAAAAGAAACCTGCCAAGCTTGTGCTTGTTTCTTAGCAGAAAGTGCAACAACTAGTCTTTCACTGTGGATGAGATACCCCAAAACGCCTGAGACCATTGGCCTTCCGTAAACTTTACTGAGGGGACAGACCCTTATATTTTTATGATTTTTAAAATATCCTCTGTCGTGTATGCATCTTACCAAGAACTCACGCTACTTCTTTTTCACCAGGCCCAGTTGAATGATGTCATCAATATAGTGGAGCAGGATGATGTTGTATAGCATGATGTGATGATCAATGCCCCTGAAAACTGAAAGATGACAGAGAATCTGATAGTTGACATAGGCCAGAGATAAGATAGGGAAGTATCTTACTATCTCCATGAGGTAAAGACAACTAATTCTTGTGGTCTGTACTTACTGGAAAGAAAAAAAGAGTATTTACCAAATGTACAGGTCCATACCAGGTGCTAGAAACTGTGTTAATTTGACTTTTGGAACTGCAAATATAATTGGAGTCACCAACTGATTAAGTTTACAGTAATCCACTGTCATTCTCCAAGACCCATAGTTTTTCTGTAGAGGCCAAATAGATGAGTTAAATGTAGATATGAGAAGAATCACCATCCCGGCACTTTTTTTAAGCCATCTGTGATGGGACTACTCTCTGTGATTTCCTCAGGGTTACGGAATTGTTTTTGGTTTACTATTTTTGATAGGCAGGGGTAGTTCCAGCTTCCACTTGACCCTTCGTGGTTAATAGACTTTACTACACAAAGCCAATGTGGCAATTCTCTAGTTGCTGAAATGCCTGCTCCAACTGTGCATTTAAGAGTAAGGGAAATCATTACAAGAGGACTTCACAAACCCGCTGGGACCACTGAGAGATAAACTCAGACCCAAATTCCATTTATCACCTCTAGAGAACCACAGTAGTATTCTGAGTCTTAGGAGATTAACGTTAATGAAAGCTAGAACCCAATAAGCCCTCAAAAGTCTTGGTGGTTCTCTTTTCCCAGTGCAGAGTTCAGTTATTAAATAGCTACAGGTTTCTCTGAGGAAGGCTAGGAGGAAGATTTATAGTCGTTTTCTTGATAGAATCTCAGGATCCTGGTCTCCCCCTCTTTTGATGGCTCTGGGTTTATAAACTGGTCTGGAAATTGAGTGAAGGCCTTTGACTTTCCACTATTGTGACTCAAGTTGGGCCTGTGTTTTCCAGATATACGGTATTTTTTCTTATGTATCTATCAAGTGGATATAGACCAGCCATCTATCCATCCGTATAAGACTCATGATCAATTAACTACCAGCAATGATCAGATTGCCGTCTGGCTCTCCTGCCAGAAGCTGCTTCCACCTTGCTTCTGGCGTTTAAGTATTGCTACCCGTTCTCTGACACTCCAGGATCTTAAGAGACCCATCGCAATCAAAATGTCCATTCCAAAAGCAGCATCTCTTACCTTCACCTCTGACTTACAGGGGACTCCACTGCAATGTTTTTCAAGGACGTACTTCTCAAAATTTTATTTCTCAATCCTGTGGGCCCCCTTAGTGTGTTACTGGGTCATACGTGACATGCCTACTTCAATAGTCCTTTTCCTTAATTGTTTGGATCCCTCCCTCTACCTTATATTATGAACTTCTGACACTGCAGTCTCCTTCCACTGGGTTACCATTAAGTACCATTTCAAGTCAATCAGACAGGCCAAGAGTTACAACCGCTCCCAGCTGCACCAACTGAAACAATGAATCTAGACTCTTTAGAAAATGCACCACACCAATAAACTAAGATTTAAAATTAAATTTCTTCCTCTCTGGCCTAGATTTTGTAATCCATTCCCACACCTATTCCCTATGTTTTTGCTAATGTAAATAAGAAAACTCTTGCAATTCCTCAGGTGTGTAAACCTTTGCCTAATAAGATAGACATTGTACTTGTCCTTCTGTTATAGATCTAGAACAAGAAGCGGTGGGAAATGGAGACAGGAGAAAAACTGGCATCCCCTTGCAAGGAAACTCTCTCAGCAAGGTCATTACAGAGTCTCGAAGCAAGGCTGGACCAGCCTTATCAGACAGGAGGAGGAGATGCGTCTACCAGCAACGGAGGTTCAATGGAGTTGTGGGCATCTTGGTACTTAGGTTCAACTGAACCCACCCAAATGGTCCCGGTTCTCAGGGTTCCACTCTTCCCCAATCAACACTTGAACTTTCGCATAAGAGAACAAGTGATTTTATGAGCTCAGATTATCTTTTAATCATCAACCCACAGGATGAGATGGCATTTAATGTTAGAAGGTATCAGCCCTGCAGCTACACGAAATAAATGATTCTTCTAGAAATTCATAGGAGCTCTTTGATCCTCTGATTGTGCCTCATGCCAGTAATTTTACAATCCTGAGCATATTATTTTCTTTCTTTAAGTTCTCTAATATAGGTAGAAATAGCCACCCAGCTCCACAGTGCTTGTATTCTTTATTTCACCATAATGGGCAGCAGGCACTCAGTCCACCAAAGCCTTACCTCCACTGGGCACTTCATTCCAAGTGACCAATATTTTAAGTAACTGTTTCACCACTCCATGTCATGTACTGCCAGTGCTCCATATTCTAATGCTGGCATAATCATTGCTCCTTTCAAATATAATCAAGTCCAGGGTCCAGCCCCGTGGCCTAGTGTTTAAGTTTGGCACTCTCCACTTTGGCAGCCCAGGTTTGGTTCTCAGGTGCAGACCTACACCACTTGGCAGCAGCCATGCTGTGGCAGCGACCCACGCACAAAATAGAGAAAGATTGCCACAGATATTAGCTCAGTGCAAATCTTCCTCAAGCAAAAATAGGAAGACTGGCAACAGGTGTTAGCTCAGGGCCAATCTTCCTCAGCAAAAAAAAAAAAAATCTAATCAAGTCAGAAAAAACAAATCCAGACTTCCAATTTCGTTAGAGTCTGTTGCCTATAACTCTCCTGTACCAATCACAGTCATGGACAGGGTTCAATTGCAGAGAACATAAGCATTTCTAGCAAGTTGAAGCATGAAAGGATTTATTATAGGGTATTCAAAAGCTCACTGAATCATTAGGAGAACCAGGGAAACAGACTTAGGTTAAGATTTCAGAAATAACTCCCAAAGCCACATAGTAGACCTGGGTCACCAAGGGAGCTCTTGGTTATCCCAATATTAGGAAACTGCCACCTCCTAAACACACAACTGCCAAAGTCAGGAAGCCACCACGGTGTGGAGGCGCTCACGGACAGGAAGCTGGCTCCACACCAAACCACCTGCTTTAATCCCCACCTGCAGGATGGCCTCCCTGTGACCTGCCTTTCAACACCCACCAACTTCTGCTAATGCTGCCACAGAAAATGCAAATACCTCCAGGACCAAACTTTTAAAGAAAAAGCAGAAGCAGCAAGAGCATGGCCTCTGCCTCATATCTGCCTTCCGAACCTTGCACCAGTGCAATGTAACAGCTGGACGTAAATCACATCCAGAGCCCTGACAGCAGGGGAGTCTGGGAAATGCGGTATTTGGCTTTCCAGCCACTACAGTGCAGGAAGGCATGTTAGAAGGTAGGTGGAGTGGACAGTGGGGGCAGATCTACCAAACCCACCACAAACCCCCAGTACTGGGTTCTAGTCTTAAGAATCTATGTAGACGTAACTCTGTTTGCAGCCAATAAGTCCACCGCTTACACATCTTTATACTCCCCACATACCTATGTAATCTCTTGACAGTTACCGGTAAACTATAAATACCAACTGATTGAATGATTGGTTTAGAATATGTTATAACAGAGAAAGGTATTTATTTTTATTTTTCTGACTCATTGCTAGAAGTCACTGGGAAATGGCTTCTCCACACAGCTGCAATGCAGAATATTAGCTTTTTATCTTGATGAGATCCCAGAGGGTCTTCTGAATCATCTGAGTAACAGTAAGTTATACGAGGTAGCATTGTAGATTGAAGTACATTGTACAACTGACTCATTTCTGGAAACTGATATAAGGAACCAAAACACCCCTTTTTTTCCATTCACTTAAGAAAACAGAGAGTTCACTGTCTCAAGGAAAGGCACACTTTCATGGCTTCTTGCCTTGAAGTCAACAATGTGCCTTACAGAAGACTCCCAGTAGGGATGAACAGTCTATCTTCTCTAAGATTTCCCCTTTCCTATCTTGAAGTCAGTTGTCTTGAAATTCCTAAAGTCTCTGGAGTAATCGTTCTACCTGAAACAGAGAACATTTTTGTGAGTGTTTCTCAGAGGAACAACTGACCCAGAGAACTACAACCCCCTCCTTCAAATACTGCTCTCAGCACCAAGACCTATTGATTTTGGGTATATAAATACCCAGTTCACAGTGTGCCAAGTATTGGCCAGAACCTACCCCTTGCACAGCCCACCAGCCTGCTCAGAATTGGGGAGAGCAAAGACCATCCTGTCCATCCCCCTGTCTTCAATCAGAACTTTGCAAAATCAGTCTCAACCCCCAAGAAACTGATTGTGACTTGAGAATGGCAGGCACTAAATAGCTATTTTCTCCTATTTTCGTCGTTTTCCCTGTTACTTCCTAAGCCACTGATTGAAAGAAAAAAGTAGCTAATGAAAGGTAAAAAGTTTCAGTTTCAGAAGTACCAAGGAGATCTCGCCAAGGCCCACATGGGCCCCCAAAAATGATATTTTAATCATCACTGTGTTTTACTAAAAAGTTAAGGATTTAGGAAACAGCCCCCACCCAGCAATGCGGCACGCATTAACGTGAGCAGACCAGATCTCTCTCCGCAAACAAAAAAGGGAAGAAAAAAACGGAGATAATTATTCTAGTAATTCAATATCCCCCTTCCTCCTGAATTACTGGAATAATTGCCTCAATCTTTAGTGGAGACTGAATTACAGCTGAATAGCTGCTCCAGGCTTGCACCTTAAGAGTATTCTTCAGGGTGGAGTAGTGGTCCATTCCCACATTCCTACCACAAACTTTATGCTCCTTGGCAATGTACAGATAAGCGCCCTCCACCTTCTTTTCTTAAACGCACTCAAATTCAAACTTTCCTGTCTAACCCTAAATACTCAAAGCTTGTCTATCAAGTAGCACCAGGCCCCAGCGGGTACTGGCTAGGGTGGAGATTTATGGCTCCAAAGGAAGGTATTTAATACGGCATTATTTTTAAAAGGAACCAAGGACAATTAAATGCCATTTCTACTCCTTTTTAAGAAGTCAGAGAAGAAGTGAGTAAGAGAAACCCCTCAGGATCTCATGCCAGAATCCTCTCTGGCCCTCAAGGCAAGCCCAGCTGTGTCTTATTGCTTTGTGACATCTATCTGTCTTTGTCTTCCAACTACCTCCCCCAACACACACCAATGGAGCTTTCTGCATATTCTTGCCTTTCTGACCTAATTTGTGCCTTGCATTCTCCCTTTTATAACTGTCCTACCCCCAACACACACACAGACACACACACACATACACGCAATGATCCTTTGTCATGACCCCAACATAGTCGTAAAGAGCAATGGCTTCATTGCTAAATTGGGAAGGTTCCAATTGTGGCTCTGCCATATACAAACTGTTGAGCAAGTTCCATGCCTCAATTTCTCAACCTGTAAAGTGAAGATAATAATATCATCTACCACACAAAGTTGTTTTTGAAAGTTAAATTATGACTGCTAGTCAAGTGCTTAGAAAAATGTCTGGCATAAGGTGGTACCCAATACATATTAGCTCTCATTATTATGGGACATGGCATCTGGATAGTGCATTGAATAATTACAGCCCTTTCCTGTCCTAACAAACAATGAAGCACTAGATGCTGGCCATGCCTACAACTCCCTTCAGAGGAAAGTGCTCATGGGTAGTTCTCTCTTCATTAAGACACCATAGCTGCTGGTCATTGAACCAAAAATCAGTGCCCAGGCCAAAGGCAATACATGTGTACGTAAGATGAACATGAGCAAGACCTGTTGCCAAGGAGATAACTTGACTTGAGATGCTACCTAAATGCAGCACTCCATATTAGGTGGTGACAACCCAGCCTGATCAGAACTTCTCTCTGGGGAAGCTGGAATGTAAAAACACACAGAAAAGAAAGCAATAGAGGGCTGTTTGGAAGGAGATGAAAAGATGATCAGATCACCAGCAGGGCTGTTATACTCTGAATAGCAAAGATTCACTGAGTTATCCATGAAGCCAGCTGAACAGCTAAGCCTAAGAAGCACAGGATCCAGTGACGGCATAGGTGCTAAGATAATTTCCCACATTTTTTTCTTTCTGGTGTATGCTTATCTTAAAATCTATCTCCTAATCAGTGATTTTAAAACTTTAGTTTTAATAGGAATCAGTGAAATTTGGTAAAAGACAGATTCCTGGTCCCCCTCCCTAGGGATTCTGATTCAGTAGAACTGGAATGGGGCCTCAGATAGGGCCACTATTAGTGGCCACACAGGTTATTCACCACACACCCCCAGAGACACATTCATATTGACTATGATGGAATGCCTCCTGAGAGTTGTGCAGTGCACAACCTGCCCAGCTAAATGTGGCAACCATGAATACTTCTCATGTAAGTGGCTCCAAGTTCATACTAAGAAATACTGAAGATATGTTCCTTTTTAGATATGTTCCTTTTTTTGCCATCTAAAAGAATCCAACAAATACTCGTTCCCTACTGATCCACCCCAGATCCTAGTCACAGTTCATACCCAGCTCAGGATCTGTAGCTGGGAAGGGCTAAAGCAGAGAGGGAAAAGGATAGGCAGAGAAAGGACCAGTGCATTTGTGTTTCATTATATACAGAAAGCTTCAACAAGAGGCTGAAGTCTAGTCTAAATATATGTCCCTTCTGAGTGCTACTGGCTGTGAAGCAATTGGAATAAAACCAAATACAAAGAGTGCAGAATGAATTGCTGATGAAAACCTTACAACACCCGGAGGCACTGCCATCGTGCTCCCAGCTCCCTGCCCCTCGTTAAAGATGTTGCTTTCCAAGCCCCATTAATTGGTGAGGATCTCAATATAGTCAGGGAGTGGAAGACTCCACAGGCCTCTGAAAACATAATTGTGCTTCTAGAGAAAGGATTTATCATCTGTAAAGTGAGTTCAAGTCAACAGGTTTTTCCTGAGCAGTTAGATGCTGATAGGATAAAAAAGAATTAGAAGACTCAATCCCAAGCTACCCTAGGAGACAAATGTCTCTTGTGGGGAAGAGGGACATGATTAAAACATATAAAGAAATTGGAGGACAAGGAAGAGAATATGTCATCAAGTGCTAAGTTACTGAGACTACATGCAATCAGAGTTCAGGAAACCAAGAGACCAGTGAGGCTACCCAACGCCACACAGAAGCAATTGAAGAATACTCCAGTGGTTACTTGTGCAAACAGGGAAGATATCTGAGGTTTGAAGGGAGAAGCAGACTTGCCCATTTTTCTGTCAACTGGCATTTCTTTTGATTCCAGTATTGGACTTGGTCGTGTCCACTTTACATACTCTGGACCTAACCTTTTACTCCAATTTTCCTGAGTGTATCTCACCTCTGCTGCATCTTGCCTGAGCTTCTCAGACATGGCCTGGGACCCTTGTGGGAACCACCCAGCACTTGTGCAAACCTGGCAGTGGGAGGGAGTTAACATCTGGGGGCAGTCAAGGACGGGAGCTTGTGAACGCCTGCCCAACTTGTGTCCCTTGAGTGGACAATTCTGAGATGCATTCTTCATGGCTCTCAGATGGTCCCAAAAGGATCAGGCCCCAGTTTGCCACAGCTGTGACCAAACGTGATAACAAACTTTGTATAAATTGACTTCCTCTCTTCCCAGGCCCCCGCTCCAGTTACCTGTGCACAAACTACCTGCCCACAAACCCTGGTCTCAGGCTCTACTTTCTAGAAAGAATCCTGCCTAAGACAAGCTCCTAGAGAGATGATGATTTCTTTTTTAGAATTTGAATATTTTATGCTCAATTTGCAGACAACTCTGACACAGGGCTTCTCCCCCAAGCACACTCATCTCAGGACAGTTCAAACCTAAATGTAATATCTGCTTGATTTGAGGTTTTGCAAAAACTGAGATTATAGTTCATGAAGGCCCAGGATACGAGGACAAGGAGCAGAAAGGAGCATTTTATATTTCCAAAGTCCCTATTATGTGCCAGCACTATGCTATATGTATTCGTGTATTACTAGTGGTAACATAAACCTAATGAAGTAGGTGGAATCATTCCTCGTTTAAAGATGAGAAAACTGTGGCTCAGAGAGAGCAAAAAGTGACAGAATCAGGATTTGATTTCAAGTCTAGGGCCCCCAAAGTCCATATCTTGCCAATTTACCTGATGCTTTCTCCCACACACTGTTTAATGCACAGGGTTAGGTGCTTCTCTCTGAAGTAGGTCAATGTCTTCACTAACATTTTTCAGGTTTGGAACTAGAAATCAGTGATCTGCAGCAATTAGTTTGCATTTTAATCTCTCCAGGTTGAGGGATGGAGCTGGCCCCTTAAGCAAGAATGAAAGCCCAGAACACTGGAAGGCTGTTTATGTCTATGTGCTACACCAAGAATTGAAAGCCAGCCTCAGTTTGGCTCTGAGGAATGCAAGGCAGCTGTCTGGCTGGTCGTGACCACAGAACACGAGTCAGACTTATTGGGGCTCTGGGCTCAATGCTGAGCACACAGTAGGAACACAGAAACATTTGCCAAATTATCTGTAAGTTCTGAGAGCCAAGGCTCCATTTCCCTCCAAGTGCCCAGGGTAAACATAACATGTTTCTGTGCTGTCTACACTGTGCCCCACCTGTACCTTTTACATGTGAGTCCTCAGAATAATAAGAATCTAAATACATTTATTAAAACCACACAACAGCATGTTGAGACTGGGAACCCCCCTTGTGCTCGCGTGGTTTCTGGAGCATTATAACTCCCAGCTCTTTGAGCTGTCGCTCTTTATATTCCTTCTACAGGATTAACTAGAGCTCCGTTACTTGACGTCATCCTCTGTGCTTTTCCTGATTTTGCGTTTATTTACTAATTGGCTGACTCTGGTTGTTCTTATTGATTTACAAGTCAACTCAGAAAAAGTGATTCAAGTGCAGGGTATTGAAAGTTTGGATCTATATTCTCACACTGTTTCTTTGGTCACTGTGATCATGTCACATCTCTGGGAATATCCACCCTCATCTTGCATCTCCCAACCTTGGTGAAAAAGGAATCAGAAGCATTAAACCTCCTAGAGCAGACAATGCCACATTCACGTATTTATACTTACTGAGACAGAACTACATTATTTCTACACAAAGAAAAGTAAGGACTTTAATAGCTGTAATCAATTTTCTTGAGCACTAGGGTGCCATGGAGTTAAGACTCTCTCTGCAGGGTCTCTCAGATTGTGGTCCTTCAACCAGCTGCATCAGAATTCCCTGGAATAATTGTTAAGAATATAGATTCCTGGACTCCATCCCAGACTTACTGTATCAGAATTTGTTTTTTGTTTTTTACAAGGTAATTGCTAACCAAGAGATTGTCATCACATTGAAGTTTGAGATCCTCTATCTATAGAGATCTACATGGTCCTAAGCTGCCAAGTAAAGATTTCATTGGTGCATATCACCTCTACCTTGTCCAGTTCAGAGCTCTCAGCCCGGTTCTGGCACTGGGTCACCTAATCCTCCTTCATTATACAAATTTGAGTCAATGTATTGGTAGGGATGAAAAGAAACAGAGAAGAAAAATCAAGGAATTACAATCCAATAAGTTCACTGATGAACCCTACAGAGGAAACTGACCCAAGAGTAGACCACGACAGTTAAGTCACTGCAAACACATACGTCTTTTAGCTATTTCCCACATCTGTGTACGGCACACGGTATCCTCCCTGCAGGTATCCTGTTTTGGTTCCAAAACCATAGTTATCCAATGAATACTCTGGAAGCAGGAAAGAGTTAATCTAATTGCCTAATTTCCATTGGGAATGTAGGAGAAATTTGGCTTTGTATCAAAGTTGTGTGTTGTAATACTAACACTACCTCCTTACATTTGCAAAGTAATTAATGGTTTCAAACAGCCTTTCAGGACAATATCTCACGTAAACTTTGCATTGTTGGAGATACCGAAATTACAGTTCATGGACTAATAAGATTAACAGCAAACCAGGATTTGGTTATCTCCTCCAAATAATTTTTAAACACACTAAGATCATTAAAACCAGATCAGATGACATTCTTCAGCTAGGTTATGAGAAACATGCAAACTCTGACTGACAGACTGAGTTTTCCGAGACAATCCTAATCACCAGGTAGTAGTCAATGGCCAAAAAAAAAAAAAAATTCATGATTTGCCCGAATGAAAATTAGTTCCTCTGATTCACTGGATTTGAGTGTATAAATTTTGTTAATAAAAGTACCTGCCGTGGATCAGGTTCTAAAAGACATACCATGTCTTAAATCACTTCCTGAATTTATTCAAATCTGCCTGTCGAAGAAAGGTTCACTCTCATACATAATGCCTCTGACCACAAATAAAGTCTCTGCCATCTGTTTTCACACTAGGAAAACACTATTGGATTCAGTGATGAAATCAAAATCCTATTCACATAAATCCAAGTCTTGTTCTCTTACCCTGGGATACCTCCTGCTGAAATTACAAGAAAAAGAACTTTGTTAATTAAAATGATGAAGTGTGAACATATGTTATTCAAGCTTATCGATACCTCCATCTACATCTCCAAATTATTAATATTCACATACCTCTTAGTTTTTATTTGTTTATTGGCAATAACAGCTTTTTAAAATCAAGGCTTCAGATATCATCATCTTATCAGGCATCGCAATACTTTGCATGGGGGAGTCCTTTATTTTTATAGCTCCTTTTAGCTCTTTGCACCAAATATTTCAAGAATAGTCATCACCACTGAGTATCCTGCTGAAATGGGAAGACATAGGTAGGTTAGAACATTAAAGAACTAGAGAGGGGGAATTTAAGCTGATGAGACCAAAAAAAAAAAAATCATTATCATGGTTGATAAAGATGGATTCTGAATTTTTAAATCCCACCCCATCGATGACTTCTGCTCTGGATTACAAGGACACTGCTTGAGGACAAATGTATAGTCTTCAATACAGCCTAGGGTTTCAACCCCAAACTCCTGGCCCTGCCCTGGGGAGCTGAGCTTTGAGGACCCCTTTTTTATGCCCCTTAATACTAGACCTAGAATAAGGGCAGGTTAAATAGCCTGTTACTTGGCTAATTTCTCCCTGGCCCTCACACCATTCTTGACTCTCACGTCTTACCATTTTTCCTACAGAGAAGAAAGTAAGAGGATATGTGAAAATGTGAGCATGCCCTTCCCCTGAGCTAGCCCTCCATGCTCCTTTTCCCTGGGTCCACCCACAAGGACTTCCAAAGAGGCTGGGGGCATACCCAGACCAGGAGGTACCTGGAATCTGACTTTCCTTTATTCTGGGGAAAACAAGGGATGAAGGGTGGTTCTGTTTATAATCTCTTCACTTCTCCCAGCAGGAGCCCCACCCCCTAGCATGCTGGTCCCCTTGAATGTAACCCATCCACAGCAGCATCCCTCCTTTGGGGGATAGAGAATGAGGAGGCGAGAGGAGGCTTCATTTCTGCATCTTGGAAACCTTATCAACCCAATATCTGAGGACCACACATGAGTCAGAGGCTTTTTCTGCCACCTCTACTTCTGACCATGGCCCCACCATTCTCTCAGGCTGAACATTCCAAACTATGCTCTTCCCTCTATGTCCCAAATTAGTTCAAATAAGTCCTTCACACCATCTCTCACATCTACAGCTTTTCATATTCACTGCTTCCACTCTAATTCAGATTTTAATATTCATATACCAGGATTTATTACAAGAGACTTACTGGATTCCTTCCTTCATCCATCAATCACTCATCTCTCTGCTTCCAAATGTCTCCTCCTGAGCATCACTGTCTTCATGTCATGCTTACTCACCAACCTCCTGGAGTTCCCTATTACCTACAGAGTGTCATGTAGGGAAATACTGAGAGCACAGATTCTGGAGCCAGTCTGCCTGGGCTCCAATCCTGATTCTTCCACTTATTAACTATGTTACTTGGGGCAAGTTACTTAGACTTTCTGTGCCTCAGTGTCCTCTTAAAACAGGGATACTATAGTACATATTTCATAGGATTAATTTCATAGGATTCAATAAACTAATATAGAACAGGGTCTGGTATTTAGTGAGCATCCAGTAACAATAGCTATTATTGCTATTGTTACACAACGTGGTCCAAGCTTCTTGGCCCAGCATCCATTGGCCTATGCAATCTGTACCCTGGAACTGCCTTGGTAAGATGATAGATGCTATCCTGGAGTCTTCTAGTAGCTTCCAAAACAAATTAGAAACCCATATAAGGTGATAGGCATACTCTCTGCTCTAACAGAGTAAATATTTAATTTGAGCCAAGAACCTAGAAGAAGTGCAGAAAGTTGACGAGGAGAAGTGGTTTTTCTCCCCCCTGCTGCCTGGGGACACATGTTATGCTCAGGGAAGATCTGAGCTGATTATAATCTAATGAGGCTGCCAAATCAGTTTTACTTCCCAATGCAGCATAATGACTGGTGAGTCCCGTGGGCTCTGAGCTGGGATTATTTTAACTGCTGGCATTATGTGGGTCAGACCGGTCAGCCTCTGCGGGAAATACTCTGGGAAATGTCATCTTCCAAGCCAGAGTGGGAGAAGCCCTTGCCACTGAATAGTTAGTGACACCCTTGGTATTTGGAGGGGAATTTCTGAATTCATGAGATGTAGCAGGGGAGCACAGAATGGGAAAAATGAAAGGGACAGGAGAAGGAAGAAGAGCAAAGACACAGTATAACACGGGGAAAAAAGAACAATACAGGTGGAACAGGAGTTAAGGGGGAGGGGAAAATGATTTAAAAAAAAAAAAAAAAAGATTAGAGCTTAAAGAACTGTGCGTCTGGAAAGAGAACTAGAACTGCCAAGAAGCTTGACTGCCTGAAGGATTCTGAAGACTTGACATACACAAGACCAAAAAAAAAAAAGAAAAAATACACAAAACAAGGATACCTTTTGTATTCTAAGCAATGTCACTTGTAAATATTTGTTAATATGCTTAGTGAAGTGCTAAATGGAAAAATGATCTGGCAAATTGGAACCAAATGCCCCAGCCAGTTGGATTCTTGAAGCCTCAGAGCCCTCTTCTTTAGCCAAAGCAGGTGGCACGGGCTGCAGTTACTTGGGAGTTCCCCCCACACTCTAGTTCCTTCTACTGCTTGGAAACAAGTCTGGTTCAACATGGTTAGTATCCCCAGACAAACCCATCGCTGTTGCCCAGAGGAAGTGCGATCAGTGCGCGGTTTGCCCGAAGGTTGGCAGCAGAGGGGTGGGGCACATGGGCAACGCCTACACTTACACTTGGGGCCTGCATGAACGGAGGAGGCCTCGCAGCATCAAATACGCTTTGGCGTAATGATTTAGCCACCCCCAAAATCCTGGGTCTACACAAACTAGTCACCATCTGTGTGGAGAGACGGTGAAAGAGCTTCTATTTCTGAGCTATCTTTTTCTCATATGTGAATAATTCATGAAAAATACACGTGAAAACAGCCGCTCTCTATCACCTACAGCATCAGGAATAGAGATCAGATCCATAGATCAAATTATCCTCTAGAGCACCCCTACCCCCAAGGAATAAAAATAATGGAAATATGGGGAAACGCTGAAGTGTAACATTTATTTAGGCAATATTTTTCCAAAGCCAAGAAACCCTTTCCAAACAGGAGATGGATGCATTTATTGAAAATAAAGCCTGGGCAGTAGTAAATAATAAAATGACTCTTTAGGCTAGAGGGCACCACTAAGTTTTCTTTTGCTTCTCCTAAAGTTTGCTAATGTTAGCGAAGTGCAGTGTAGCTTTTCTTGTTTTGATTAGTTGGTTTTTAGTCTGTTTTCTCATTTACCCTCGGGCACTGACAGGGACTTGACGAGGATGAGGCCCATGTTCCACTGCAGTAGGTTAGGTCTCTAGAGGAGTCTTGAGTTTTTTCCACTTCGCTCCAACTCCAGGGCCACTGCTCTAATCAAGCTACCATCACCTCTCACCTGCTCTCCTGCCATGGCTTCTGCTCGCTAACTCTTTACTGCCAACTCTCCTCACCGCAGCAGCGAGCCGGCGCTGCCTGTGACGTGCCCCTCCCACTTACTGCACCTTGTGCTTTTCCTTCATAGCACTGTCCACAGTTTGTGGGGGAGGGGATTACCTGACTAACGGCTTTCTCCTGCTTGACTGTAAGCCCAGGAGGACAGGGACGGTGCTCACTATAGCATCCTTAGTGCCTGGTACAATGCCCCTCACGTAATGGGCTGGAGCTCTGCCAGCTGTCTAGATCAGATCATGTGGGTGTGGGGGAGGGAGTAGGAATGCAGGAGAAGTTGCCAGTCAAAGGCCCCAGGGGTGGGCATGTGACCTTAGCTGGCCAATCAGAATCCTTTCCTGAGTTGAACTCTGAGGCTGTGAGATGCCTTCTGTCTTGGGTTGGGTTCTCCCAAAAGCAGATCCTGAGTTAATGATTCAGGTGAAAGCGGTTTTTTCACGCAAGGCTCCCAGAAGAAACCAGTAAGGGAGGGGGGAAGCAGGATAGGGAAGAAGCCAAGCAATGCAGCAGGCATGGGATCAGGAAGAGCAGTGGGAGGCTACCCTGGAGCCCTTTTCTGGGCTGTTGAGGAGGTGAGGTTAGTACCGACAGGAAGGTTGGCACAGGTAGCCCTAAGCTCCTTTCTCCCATCTCCTTGTCTCTACCTGCGGTCGTGGGCTCTAGATACAAAGCTGCCACAACCACCTGCCCGGGCTTTGGTTCTGGCCCACTTTTCATCTGCTGATTTCTCAAACGCTTTCTGTCTTGCCTTCCCTCTGCTGAACCCACAGATTTTGCACTTTGCTCTTTTCCATCTGCACTGGTAACCTGGCTCCAGATCTTGGGACTGCGTGAATTCTCTGCTTGGCTCCACACCCTGCATTCCAGGCACCAGGTGCCTCCGTGGTTCTGCGTACCTTCCTGGAAGGGAGATCCGAGGCACAAAGACACTGCCCTACTCCAAGACCCTGTGCTTATTTGGGCTTTTAGAAAATAATTTATCTTATTGAAGGAAAAACCTGGAATCTACTAAAATCTCTTGATATTTTTAAATTCACTAGAAAGTTGGGGGATTTCCCCCAATATTTTCATCTAAGGCAGCTTAAATGACTACCAGGAGGGAAACTGCCTTTTTAAAATGCGTTGCTCCGTTTCTTTCATCCATCTCCGTCATTGATGATATGAGCTACCACTTATTAATGGCCACTGTGTCACGCTTCGTGCATTCACACACACATTTCATTCTCAGGCTTAGAGAAGATAATTTCCCTAAAGTCGCACAGCTGGTATGTGGAAAGGTTTGTAGTCCAACCTGGGTCTGTGACTCCAAACGCATCCTTTTAACTGCTTTGCTCAACTTTCATCAGTGATCATATCTCCTGAGCTGAATGCCAGGACCTAAATCCATAGGCATCTTAGAGTGTAAAAAGGAGAAACAGAGTAGGTCTTTCGAAATGCTTCAGAAATGGTTTCTATGTATCTGGGCAGCATTCCATGTGCAAAGGATCCCAAGCTCTTTACTACTTGTACTGCAGTTCATTCATTCAACAAATACTTACAGAATATTCCTTGTGTTAGGCATTGGGTGTTTGTCAATGAACAAAACAGGCCGAAAAAACACCTCTATGCTTGCTCATAGAGTTTACATTCTGGGATGCAGGAAGGAGGCTGAGAAAGGAGGTAGGCAATAAAAATTAATTATTAAATTTTGTAGTGATCACTATGGGGGGGAGAACAAAGTAAGGGAAACTTGGAGCACAGTTTAAAATAGCGTGGTCAGGTTAGACCTCCCTGAGAACGTGACTTTTGAGCAGACTTGCAGGTGAGGGTGTGAGGCATGTAGCTCTCTTAAGGAAGAGTGGTCCAGGCAGAGAGAAGAGTCAGTGCCAAGGCCCTGAGGCATCTCCCAGGAACAGTGATAAAGCCAGTGTGGCTGGAGGTGAGGGTGATTGGAGATGATGACAGAGAAGAAACAGTAGCCAGAAAGTTTGGAAGTTAGGGGCACTATTTTGTAAAGCGGTCTCTTGAAGTACCAGTAATGTGGTAGTTTTTCCAACACCTGCTAAGCCTTCAAGGTCTTTATATACTCACCATTTTCGGGCTTCCAAATGAAAAGAATAATGTAGTCCTGATGGTAGCAGTGTGGCAGCTTCAGTTGCTCATTAAGCTCTTCCTGTCCCACCCACCCCCACCCCAACACCCACACTCAACAGTTCTTCAATAAGCTGGGGTGACTGGAAACCAGAAGAGGCAAATTCCCCCACCTCTCAGGCCATCTGCAGCTGCCACCTCTTCATGCCGTCTCTCCTTACAGAGCCTGAGGCCCTCATCTCTTCCCGACATACTCAGGGCCAACCCCAACCCCGGGACTTACTGATGCTGACCTTCTGTAAGAAGACTTTTTGACAACTTCTGCTTTGTTCTTAAGACTTTTCTTCACTCTGTGGCCCATTCTGGGTCACTTTATTCCTTGTACCTAACTTTTGGCTATTGACCTGGTACCCCATACCCTCTAGGACTCAGATCATGCCTTGGTATTGTCAGCCTCCAGCCTGGCACGTGCTCAACATGTCCCTGATGCCCCTTGCCAGCCTGCTTGGAAACCAGAGTGATCTGTCCACCTATGGGGACCAGCCTTTTTCTAGGACTGGGGCTCCAACCTGAGGTCTGGAGAACTTTCCAGATGCTTCTTCCAGATTGCAGGACTGAACTTTCTTCCACTATGCCTCCTAATTTATTACTGCACTTAACTGGACCATGTCACCTTCCTTCTCCACTATGAATTCCTATTCATGATGATATTCCCAAAAGGCCAACAACAGAGTTGGGGGGAGGGGTGTGAAGCATGGCAGAGAGAGAGGCTACTTGCCAACACTGACCACTGTCTAGCTTTCACGGACTTTGGTGTTCAGGACCACCTGAGGCAAGCCCGAGGGGCACTGGCCAAGGAAAAATCTGAGACAGGTAAGTGGAACAGGGGGTCCTGGGAGTACTTGACAAAATGGACCCGAAATGCTATGTCACCTACATCCTTGGCAGAATTCTGTTTCAAATATTTTTGCTGCAGTTAATATACAAAAGCATTAATTTTTTAATTCCAAAACTCACACATCCTTCTTATTCTTACAAATTCAAATAATCCTGAATTTTATAAGTAGAAAATAGAAGCTCCTCCCACCGTATCGTACTCCTTCCTCATCCCAAACCCACTCCTGAGGAATTACCCTCTGTTAACAGTTTGATGTATGTCATTACAGATATTTTTCCTATGAAATAATCATATAATTTTTCTGCTATATACACTGTTCTGCAACTTGTCTTTGTTTTTTAAATTGAACAATATATTGTAGAACCTTTTCCAGCCATATATTGTGGGAATATTAACATATATATCCATGTCATTGTTTTTTCAATAGCTGCTTGATTCTATAGTATCATGGAATCAGGCACCATTAATTTGTTTAATTAGTATCCTACTGATGGATATTAGAGGGATTTTCTTTTTTCTTATTTTTTTTATTTTTTGCTATTACACACAATGCTGCAATGAATATTCTTATAAATGTATCTTTGAACATACGCAGGAGTAGTTATATAGAATAAATTCCTGGAAGCGAAACAGCAAAATAGCCACTGCCAAATTGCCCTTCGAAGAGCCTATTTACCCTCCTGCCAACAATGTATTAGTGAGGGAGAAGATTAGGATTGTAAATATTTTTACAAAGTACTTTTTCCAAGAAAGGGAGGCAGAACTACCACTGGGAGCTAATGTCATTAATCCAGACAGCACCAGAGTGTATCAAATCTCAGGGACAGGTTAGCCCATGATGAGCAAATGAGTAGCAAAGTTGGGGCCAAGAGAGATACGGAGTGAGGTGCAATTTTGCATTGTGTCTAGTTTCTTGAAGGCAGTGTCCCCTTTGGGAATTCTAACTTGTGCCATAGAGGTGACTCATGTGTTTAAAGGAGCTGTGCCAGGTGTGGCTTTGTGCAAATCTCACCGTCATAAGTAGAAGTCATCGGTATTTTTGATCTTGATTTATTAGTAGGGAGCAAAGCAGAGCTTTCTGTTTCCTATGGTTCTGTAGAGGCGACATTGCCACGTGTCAGCCAAGACTATTTACACAAACACATTAGCCCCCGCTGCTATTCTCCTCTGAGGGAACATAACACACAGCAGAGCTCATGGTTGCAGTTTGGGATTTGAGCTGCATGTGAACACAACCCAGCACTTGGAGTCCTCCACAGGAAGAAGGCAAAGCCATAAACTGCGAAATCAGAGACTCGAGGTTGAATCCCAGGTCTGCCACTTAACAGCTGGGTGGCAAGTTACTTAAGCTCTCTGAGTCTGTTTCTTATAGAAAATGAGGCTATAATCGGACTTAAAAGGATTGTCATGAAAATTAAACAGGATATAAAACACCTGACACAATGGCTGGCCCATTGCACCTGCTCATATAACCCCTCTTAGAGGAACACCATTCAAGATATCCTGTGGACCGCAGAATTAGATGCCACATTTGAGAACCTGAGAGAAAATGGAAATTTCAATGATACTCTCTTCAGAAACACACAATTTACTTTTAACTCCTCCCTTAGATTCCATTGCATCCAAGGGAAGTGGAATCCAGCCTTCAACCAAGGGCTTTGGAACCATGACTCCAAACAAATCCTAGCAAGATCCCACTTGGATGTCTTTTTTCTTTTAAGTGTATTTTATGGAGAAATAGATATAAATAAACGAAAAGTGTATTCCAATGCAACATTTTCTAAAATGACTCTGTGGAAAAAGCATCAAGTAAAAATCTTTAGGCTATATTTACTTTCCTTGACAGTAATTCACATAGCATGATATCGTTGATTTCAAAATATTTCCCACCCCAAACCATTAAAGGCAAATGCAACCAATATTTGTGTAAAAAGTCACCTCTTCCTTACAGTTTTGGACCTTTATAAAGATATTTTTAGAAAATACATAAGGATAGCAGGGTTGCCAGTTAATATCGTAGCAAGAGATATCAGAAAGATCTTGGTAAATTCAAGATCTTTTTCTTCTTCAGTTCTTACACTCCGTGAGAAGTAAATGATTTCCAAGATTTACCACCAGAGGGCACTAGCGCCAAATTGAGTCCCAAAGTCACATACAGTATATATGGCCTTGCTATCACCGTAATGCTCCCCTTTAAACAAAAGGCCCCTTTTATCTGAGCAAGACTTTGAGTACAAATACCTCACAACAGCATTGACTGAAAGCAAAATGGCTAACTCATGCAAATACTGATATAAACACAAATTATTCTGGAATAGTCTACTTAAGTGTTGTTTTCTCGTTAAAAGCAGAAGTGCATAGGGGCCAGCCTGCTGGCATAGTGGTTTCAGTTATGCGTGCTCCGCTTGGGCAGCCTGAGTCAGCGGGTTCCGATCCCAGGAGCAGACCCACGCCACTTGGCAGCCAAGCTAAGGTGGCAACCCACATACAAAGTGGAGGAAGATTGGCACAGATGTTACTCAGGGCTAATCTTCCTCAAGCAAAAAATGAAGAAGATTAGCAGCAGATGTTAGCTCAGGGTGACTCTTCCTCAGAAAAAAGGAAAAGTAGAAGTGCATAAAATTAAAAATAAGTGGAACCAACATGTTCAGAATAACCAGGCACTCATCTCTTGGGCTCCCTTCTCTGCGTTCCTCCAGTTCTCGCTGTTTGTACCTTCCTGTGGGTTTAGCATCTAATAGGCTCCAGCGAGGCTGTACTGCAAAGACCAGGTATCTAGAGAAGGGCTGGGTTTGAATCCCAGCTTTCCCACATAATTGCTTCGTGACCTTAAGAAAGACTCTAGGCCTCAGTTTCCTCCCCTGTAAGATGGGAGCAGTAATAGTCACAACGCAGAGCTGTAGTAAGGTGTTGGAGATTATGCTTACAAAGTCCCTAACACGTTCTGGGTGCCTAATTCAATGCTGACACTTACTAGGATTGTACGTGGGATTCATGCACATAAAGATCCTAAGAAAGAAGTGCCATTATTATTCCTATATTACAGACGTGGAAACTGAGGTTAAATAACATGCCAAATGTCACAGAGCTACTGAGTAGTAGGGAAGTTTACAAAGTTCACGTTACTTTTACTTTCCACACTGCTTCCCCTTAAAGGGTGGAGGGTAGCTGGATGGGCATTGTCAATTATACTTCTTTGCACATCCAAGGCTGATAAACATGGTTGGTACTCAATAAATACCTGGTGGAGATGATGAATATGCATATATAGAGGCTTCTGGAAAAAAATGAGATAAAAATACAATTCGTTCTGAAAAATCAAAAGAACTTTACCAAAGCAGTGTACTGTTATCATTAGTATTATTATCATTATGATTAAATGCATCACTGATTTGGCAGATTGCAGGGTAGTGATACGCTGCAACTGAAATTCAGTCTGAAAGGTGCTAAATTTCCAGGAAAGAGAAAGAAAGGGAGGCCAAGCTGGGGTCCAGGTAGGTCAGAGTTTCTGAGCGGGAAGAAGAGCTGGGCCTGTGCCGGGAGAGGGACCAAGGGGAGCACTAGGCCACTCATAGGTAAGCTGGTCCAGGACCCAGCAGGTAGCCTCACCTGGATGAGCCACACCTCCCCAGCAAGACCCAAAGAACAGTCTGAACCTGAAGTGGCTTCAGCCCTGGAGCCAGCGAGCGAGATGAAATCCTTGTTTGCTTCCTGGCCTCTGTGGCCTATCCTGCCCCTACCCCCATCACAGTTCCTAGTGACCAGAGACTATGCCTACCCCATCTTCCTATTCCCATTGCTAAGCCTAATAGCATGGTCAATACCTCTCTACAGCCTGAAAAATTAAAGGCCCACACTCCCCACCACCACCACAGGAAGTGGCTTTTGCCAGCATCTGTCCTGAAGCATCAACGTCAAGTGCTGTCAGCCGCAGCACCCTCAGAGCCCTGGGACCAGCGTTTTCTTGCAGTAAGAAGCACAGGCCTGCCGCTGCAGACAGAAGCTAATTACAGCAACCTGAACCTGCCACGACTAACGTGCTTATTTAATTTCAAATATTTGTTTGTTGACCTACAAAAAATCGAATACAGCGGCCTCACGGGCCAGGCTGCCACCAGGGCCCTGGGAGCGTTGTCTGGGTGCAAAGGCCCTGTCCAGGCAGAGGTTGGGTTGCATGGTGATACCTGGAATAGAATCCACTCTGGAAAGATGTCAATTCTGTGGGGAATGTGGTTCAACTTGGGCAGCAAATGAAAGGCATGAAGCTGGCCACAGAAGGCCCTTGGCCGGAGACAGCTCTCCAGCATGAAGGCTAATTTGTGGAAATAATAAAATAGCTCCCTTCATCGAGAATCTACTATGCATCATGTTCTTTATGTACATTATTATATCTATTCCTCCCACCTTTATGAGACATATAACTATTCCAACTTTACAGATGAAAAAAATTGAGCCTCAGAGATTAAATTACTTACCCAGGGTCATGTTGTAATAGTAAGAACAGTAATAAATATTTATTGGCTACTTACTATAATTCTGAGCTGAGCACTTAATATAATACCATTTAGTCCTTATACCAATCCTATGAGGTAAAGATTATCATTAATCCCATTTTCCAGATGAGGAAAATGAGGCTTGGGGAGGTTAAGTAACTTGCCCAAGATCACAACAGCTACTATGTGGCAAAGCCAGGGTTCCTACGAACAGTCAGTACCTGAAGTGGCTTCAGCTCTGGAGCTAGTGAGAAAGATGTAATCCTTGCTTGCTTCCCGGCCTCTGTGGTCCACCCCTGCTCCTGCCCCCATCACAGTTCCTGGCTATTAATTAGGGCAGGTACATTGCTCCATGCCTTTTGTCGTTTCCATCCTCACAACAACTTGTGAAGTGGGGATCAGTACCCCCATTTTACAGATGAGGAAACTGAGGCTCAGGGAGATTAAGTCATTTCTCTAGGGAATAAGGATTTCAACACAGAGTCTTACCGCATCACTCAAGCCTGAAATCACTGTGCTATGCTGGCTCCCTGGACTAGACCGCCTCAGATCATAAGATGTGAAACTAAGATTCAAACCCAGGCTATCTGGCTTCAAGGTCAGTACTGCTTTCTGGCTCCAGATTATACAATTCTCCAAAGGATGCTCTTGTCTAAGAAACGGCAACTGCCCTTAAAATCCAAGCATATAAGTACAGGCTACTCTGATCCAAGGGCAAAGAGAATTGAAAGTGCATGGAGCTACAAGGAGACTGGAATAAGAAGGGAAGGACTGACGCCAGAAATTAAAGCCCATTGCCCAAATCAGCAGCCAAGCATCCCTGACCTGGCCAGGGGCAGGTGCAGGCAACATCACCAGCGAGATTCCACCCAAGCGTGGGAATTTGGAGCAGGTTTATTATTAATAATAATGATGCTAATGGCCACTAACATTTACTGAGTGCCAATTATGTATGAGATACAGTTCTACTGCCCCTACACACATTCTCATCTATTATGTCCTCATTTTACATATGAGGTAACTGAGGCTCAGAAACCCAGAAGACCTGACCAAGGTGACTCACACAGGACGAGGCAAAATCCGGATCCAGATTTCACCCGAGAGCCCCAGGCTGAGCTCTGCTGCCACTAATGTCGCTAGGCCATGAGCTAACATAATGCCTCCGTTAATTAGATTTCATCATTTACAAAGTGAGCTCATAAGTTCCTTTCTTCTTTTAATAGGGAGGGAATGTATTAATGCAGTTCTTTAAAAAAAAAAAAAACTCTGCCAAAGGCTTTAAAATTTTTCAAGCTGTCACTAAATAAATATTCCTGTCACTGGAAGGAGGCAGGACCCTGAAAGAAGGCAGCCACGACATCAAAACAAGATACCTCTCCATTGTTTATTGTAATCAGTTAAACCCACAAAACATGAAATGGAACTATATCATGTGAAAATATGCTCGTTACACACACACACAAACACACACACACCCCTTCACTACCCTGTAATTCATGGAGATTCCTCTCTGCAAGGAAGTGGGCAGGTCTGTACGGATTGGGTAGTGTGAAGTTAAATTCCAAGGTGTTAGGATGCATTATAACTTTCCTGCCCTCCATAAGCTCTTTCTGCCCAAAAGTATCAGAGAGTTCCTGGGAAAATTCCTAAAAGATGCAACAGGACTAGAGCAGATCTCACTGCCTTGTTGACTATCTCCAACATCATCATTACTTGTGAGTCACAGAACACAAGGTAGAAGTTGTCCCAGAAGTTCCCCATCACAAGACAGAAAAGGCTCTTCTCCGCAGCCTCTCTCCCAATAGTAAGAAAAACCGAAAAGGTTCATGCTGATTTGAAACCTTCCCTTGAACTCAAGAAACCCATTTTAATTCGCATTTGCCTAACTTGCAGTCACAAGACAAAAAATGCTAGCAAATATTTCTTCAAAAGTATTCATTTCTGCATGTTTTTATATACCACTAGAATCTTATTATGATTTGGACTAAAGCCCCCAAATTTAGTCATTCTGTGTGACGGGTTTATTCTTCTATATACTAAGTCCCCGGAGATCATCACTTAATTAAATGCAGAGAAGTCTTCATGGATAGATTTCTCATTTACCGTTTCTATGCCAAGAGTCTCAGAGGTCTCATTTCCGTTTAGAAAATTCTACTGCCACAAAAAGAAGGTTAATGAAATCAAATGGCTACTATCTCTTCTAAGACTGAGACCTGCTCATACCTGAACTCTGGATTTAGGGCAAAGGTCAAAAGAGCACCCTATCAAAAGGGAAACCCCTTTCCTCCTGACTAGAGCACCTCTCACACGCCAGCATGTGTCCAACCGGTAGCATTTTTTGATTTTAAAATTCCACACAGATATTACAGGGCCATTGGAACTGCAGTACTTAAAATTCTTACCAACATATTCCTCCACCCCATCCACCATCTTGGCAGAAATTCTTGTAAAACTGATGAAAAAAGTCAGTGTCAAGATCTCCTGGAAACGTTAAGGCTTGTCCTGAAAGAATGTGTGTGGTGTTGTTAAGTCCTGGGGACAGTTCCAACTTCTGGTCCTCCTCTCAGGTTTCTGCATCTTTCTAACAAGCTGACAAGAATTTCTAACCTCTGGGGTGCAGTGTTGGACAGCTTAAAACAGAATATGAGCCCCATTCCCCATCTTGCCCACATCTATCCTGCCCCAGACGTAGCTTACTTTAGTCTGAAAGAATGAAAGACTTAGCTTTTGAACAGGCATCTTTAAAAGCGCAAAAGTTTGTCTATTGAGCATTCTACCTATCAGAGTGCTTTATCATAACTGGCCTGCCTACAAATGCATAATGGTTATTATTGTTTAAAATGAAAATTTTGAAGTCCTATGATCCTGTTTCATCACCCAGCAGCCACTCAGCATCCGTGCCCTGTGGATTCTGTTTCCACAGTAACTCTGGCTTATATGTCCCCTTGGTTTTCACTGCCCTTCCTCAGATAAGGACTTCATCCTCTCTCACCCAATCTGCCTTCATCGTCTCCTAACTGATGTTCTCGCCAATCTATCTCACACATCTCACACTGCCATATTATTCATCCTAAAGAACAGGTCCAGGTTTTCATTCCTCTGCTCAAAAACCCTCAGTAGCCCCCCATTGCCCCACACACTCTTTGATCTGCCATTGAGTCCTCTCCACCAGATGATCCCCAACATCTGCCTTTCCAAACTCATCCTCCAGTGTTCCCCTTTACACATCTTCCTGTGATTTCCTACCTTCCACTCTTTACTCCTGAGACTTCAAATCACCTTCCTGCCCCCATCTCTGCCTGTCAGAATTCTACCCCCATCTTTTCAAATGCTACCTCCTCCACGAAGGTTTTTCTGACTCCAAACCCAGACACCCCTCCCAACAAACACACACTTCACCCTCTTCTGAATCCCTATTGCACTTTGCACTTTTCTGAAGATGCCATACTTGCCCATTAGGAGAGCCAGTTGTGACTTAAACCAACCACAAATACCTGTGGTGTCACATGCAAATTTGTATTCTTACGATGCTTAGTACAATGTGCTTAGCATATACCAAATACTCTGGAAATATTACTGGGCACTATGGACTGAATGTGTCCCCCTTAAAATCCATATGTTGAAGCCCTAGTCCCCAAAGTGATGGTACTTGGAGGTGGGACCTTTGTGAGGTGATTAGATCATGAGAGTGAAGCCTTCATGAATGGGATTAGTGCCCTTATAAGAAGAGACACTACAAGAGAGATGATCTCTCTCTTGGCCATGTGAGGACACAGTGAGAGGCAGATCAGGAAGAGAATCATCACCAGACACCAAATCAGCTGGCACCTTGATCTTGGACTTCCAGCCTCCCGAACTGTGAGAAATAAATTTCTGTTGTTTAAGCCGCTCAGCCTATAGTATTCTGTTATAGCAACATGAACTGACTGAGACAGTGGGTATATCCATGCAGTCAAACAATATACATTTGTTTTGCTTTCAAAAATATTTAGAAGTTTTTGTAAATTTTCATACTTGTTAACAAAGAATTTTTTAAAAAAAAGCATTGTGCTGAAAGGTTAATAGTATATGATATCATGCAAAATAAATAAAATATTTTAATCAACGGAGTCACCTCACCCCTAAGTGAGCAAGATCCTGTGAATCTGACAGTTCTAATATGTAATATTGTGAACGCTTCTATTTAATATATCCCAAAGATCTGAAGCCAGCCTTAATGTCTCCATTCCCAATCCTTGTCCCTTTCCTCTGTGGAGTTTCTTTCTAGGCTTTTTTCTTTTTTTCACTCAAGTCGGTACTGAATTTTTGGCACTTACAAACCTATCACTTTAAAAGAGAGCTCAAAAAGTAATAAGCAGGCCCAGATTTGGGTTCAGTGCCCAAAATAAAATGCAATTTCTCCATTTTAATCGGATCCAGCAAATGGCCAGTCCAATATGCAACATATGTCCAGCCAACTGGTTGGAGTCCATGCATTTGGTTCCTTCTGTAGATTAATGAGATTACGGCATTGTTAAAAAGAGGCAGAAAATGCTAATTTGACATCTACCATGATATACTTTACAGTTTGGGAGGTTTCTGCATTTTAAGACATTTTTAATTACTTTGGTATGCTGTGCCAATGAGGACCATATGCCCGTTCTTGTCCCTCCACGGCTGTCTCTGTAGTCACCTGCACATTCCCAGGCAGTGCAGACTGTCAAGAACTTGCTTATCACAGCCTCTGTCTAGAAGAATCTAAGGGCAGGCTTCTCCTTCCACTTATGCATGCATCTTCTGGTTAAAGCTGTTTCAGAAGAAAGTAAAACTCACTTACATTCTCAGAGATAAAGAATTAACTGACTGGTAACAAAAACTTAGTTCAAAATATAGGAGTTCACCTGGTTCTAAGAGAAAACCAGCCACAAAATGATAGAGGCATTCACTAAAGGTACATTCCTCTGGGACTTGGAAAAAATTGGAATTTTACTCATATGATGTTCATTATCTACATTTTAAAAAACTCATTTGTGGTCCCGCAATTTGTCACTGGGCTGTGTGCTATATGCTGCCCCAAAAGGTTGCTGGGGATGATTGCTCTGACATACATTAACATATAGGATGTTATTTCGCCCTTTGCAAATGCTTCTGAACCCTCTCAGAAACTTGAGCAAAGCAGAGTTGTACCCCCTCCTATGATCCTCAGGAAAGCCTCGTCCCATAGTCGTCTCCTTGTGTGGTGATGGACTTTGCATGGAAAGGGGGCTCAGGGTGAAGGTCAGCACAACTTATCTCTCCAAGGCCTTTCCTAAAAGCATATTTGGAGCTGAGGACTAGAATCTAAAAAATAAATAAATAAAATATGCAAGGGGGCCAGCCGGGTGGCGCAGCACATAAGTATGCACGCTCCACTTCCGCAACCCGGGGTTCACAGGTTCAGATCCTGGGCGCAGACCAACGCATCGCTTGTCAAGCCACGCTGTGGCATGTGCCATATAAAGTAGAGGAAGATGGGCTCAGATGTTAGCCCAGGGCCAGTCTTCCTCAGCAAAAAGAGGAGGATTGGCAATGGATGTTAGCTCGGGGCTGATATTCCTCACCAAAAAATTATATATACATATGCAAGCTAAATCATGAATAATAATGGTAGCTTGACATTTATGAAGTACCTACAATGTGCCACATGTCATTCTAATTAACTCAGTTAATTCTCATAATAACACTAGGAGACAGATACTATTATTATCTCTTTCTTATAGATAAAGAAACGGTAGCACAGAAATGTTAAGTAATTTTCCCAAGGTGACCCAGCTAGAAAGTGTCAGAGTCAGGATTTGAACTCAGATAGTTTGGGAGAGACTGCACCCTTCCCCACTACACTATACTAAAAGAAAAAAATGAACAAAGACAATGATCCAGCTGAAAATATAAAGATGAAGAGAACAAGCTTATTTTTCCAAATTCTATTGAGCAATTCTTGAAAACATTTTGTTTACCATGGAAGTGTTTTAACATTTTGGGGTTCCAAAATATGAAATAATGACGTATAGATGTAGGTAAACATCGGCATGATGGCAGCCCTCTGGTGAGGAGGTGTACAGGAGAACAATGCAAAACAACACACAGCAGGTACATGGTGAATCCACCCAGCGAGAACACAAATGGCAGTGAAGAGAACAGGAGCGTCTCCTCCCCACCCAACACCTGCTCCTCTCACAAGGTGGGAACCGGGTTCTTCTTCTTCTCATGTTTTAGAGAGGCAGTAAAAGGCTGCCAGATGCAGTTGGAGCCAGCAGCTTCCCTACTACCTGGAGGCAGCCAGGTTGTCTCTTGCACAGATGTGGAGTGGATGGAAATGTCAACCCCAGGAAAAGGGGCGGAAAGCAGTCAGGAGGCAGGAGTGCTGTCATAGAACTGCTCCTTGGTGCCAGCATCTCCCACCTCAGTCCCCAGACTGAGACACACCCTCTTCTGGGGCTGCTGCAGGCCCAGGGAAATAGAAAATGGAAAGCCCACGGGGGCTGATTCGGGCGGTGGAGATTGGCAGGAAAACACAAGTGAGTCTCCACCTTTTCTTCTCCGGTTATAGCATGTCTCCTGGCCGTGTGGGCCAGTGGCCATAGGATGAGCTTTCGAGTTAGACTGAACCTCAGTTCCAATCCCAGTGTATTTTCTGGTCATGAGACCTTGGACAAGTCACCTAATCTGCTTCTACTTTGTTTAGGCCACTGCTACCTTCATCTTCTGCCTAATTGCCTTGAGATCAAGTCCAACCTTTTTTTGTGTGTGTGTGTGAGGAAGATCAGCCCTGAGCTAACATCCATGCCAATCCTCCTCTTTCTGCTGAGGAAGACTGGCCCTGAGCTAACATCCGTGCCCATCTTCCTCCACTTTATATGGGACGCCGCCACAGCACGGCCTGACAAGCAGTACATCGGTGCGCGCCTGGGATCCAAACCCAGGCCGCAAGCAGCGGAGCGTGCACACGTAACCGCTACACCACGGGGCCTGCCCCCAAGTCCAACCTTTTTATGACAATCCTTAGGATCTGGGCCCTGCTTACCTCTCCAACCTCATTTCTCACTCAAAATCTATATTCCAGCCAGAATTAACTTTCAAGGGTCCTGCTTGTTCTTATCTCTGGGCTTTTGCATATTCTGTTCCCTAGAAACATTTTCCCTCCCTCTCCCTTTCTTTTAACCTAGCCAACTCCTACTCACCTTTCAGGTCTCAGCTGGATGTCACTTCCTCCAAGAAGCCTCCCTGACTGCCTCCTGTGTGCTCCCATAGCACCTAGTGCTTACTCTCATGGAGCACTTATAACCAAGCAGTGCAAGTAGATACAGGCTGTTTGCTCCTCAGCATCTCATCATACTGTGAGCTTTAAATGGGCGCCCTCCTGCTATAAACTTCAACAGCACCTGTTCAGCCATCTCTCTCATCTCTTTTGTGTTCCTCTTTCCTGCTAGATCATAAATTCCATGAGAGCAAGGGCTGAGTCTTTTTTCTTTTTTTCCCCAAAGCCCCAGTAGATAGTTGTATGTCATAGTTGCACATCCTCCTAGTTGCTGTATGTGGGACGCGGCCTCAGCATGGCCGGAGAAGCAGTGCCTCGGTGCGCGCCCAGGATCTGAACCCGGACCGCCAGTAGCGGAGTGCGCGCACCCAACTGCCAAGCCATGGGGCCGGCCCGGACTGAGTCTTGTCATTGTTGCATCCCTAGAGCCCAGCACAGCGTCCAGCACATAGCACAAATAAATATGGTTGGCTTAATGAATAAACAAACCTCTCTAAACCTCTGTTTCCCCATCTGTAAAATGGGGGGAAACAATATTCATCTCAAGAAGTATGCGAGAATTAAATGAAATAACATGTACAAAGCACCTGACACGTGGTCGGAGTCAATAAGTGGCAGCTATACCAACCATCCAGTATATAGATCCGTGGTTCCAATCGCCGTTTAAATCTAGGGAAAATCTGCACTCAGCAGGTTGCTCACACCTCATCTCAGAAATAGCACTATCACTTGCCCTCAAAATCTCTGGAGAGGAAGCTACACACCTCTCCCTCTAGCAAATGCCTGTGTTCCCCAACCCTCTGTTAGTCAGTCAGCCAATAATTACGTCTTAAACATCCACACATAGTAGATATTCGACTACACTGTTCACGCACTTATTTGATATCCAAAGTACCAAAATCATCCAAGTCATAAGAGTCATTTATTCATGGTCTTCTTCACCTACACACTCTCCCCCACCCCCCCAGCCCCCGCCTCTCTCTTGGTCTCTCTCTCCCTCCCCTTCTCTCTCTCTCCCTCCCCTTCTCTCTCTCTCCCTCTCTCTCTCTCTGTCTCTTTCTCCTGTCCTCTCTTTGTCTCTCTCTCCCCTCCTCCCCTCCTCTGTCTCTCTCCCTCTCCCTCTCTTTCTCTGTCTCTCCCTCTCTCCATCTCTCTCCCTCTGTCTCTCTCTCCATCTCTCTCCCTCCCTCTCTCTCACTCGCTCTCTCTGTCTCGCTGTTTCTCTCTCTCCATCTCTCACCCTCTCTCTCTCTCTCCATCCTTCTCTGTCTCTCTGTCTCTCTCTCTCTCTCACACTCACACACACACACACACACACACACACACGTACAGTCTCCAGGACACTAAAGTTTTCAAATAACAGAGTCAGTCAGTCACCATCCACTGAAGGCTCACCCAGTGCCAGCTAGAGACTGAGACAGAGGAACATAGATAGATGAGACATGAGCCATGCCCTTTGGCAGTTGGCAGTCTATTGGCAGGAACCAGCACATAAACAAATAATGCCACAATGTAGCAGATGGAACAACTGGGGAAAATTCAGGGTAGTACCGTGGGATCCCAGAGGAGGGAGCTAGAGCACAACCTCGGCAGACCTTAAAATGGCCTTAGAAGCAGGCTCCCTGTTTCTGACATGACTCTGTTGGCTATACCTTCAGCCCACTGGCTCTCATTCTGTCCTCTGTGAAGATGGAGAACAGTTCATCAGCATCTTCCTCATAACAAAGGCCTCAATCCATCATAAAGCCCAGCTCTAATGAACGCAGAAGTCACCAAGGACACGGTCCTGGTCTGAATATTTCACTGTCACAGAAGCCTACAAGACAGGACTTGGAATCTGTCCAGTCAAGCTAACAGGAGCTTTCTGAACACTAGCCATTCTACCCTTTCATAGATAAGCTCTCTGTAGGTGGTTGTGCGAATATATCACCCTGTTTCCTCTGAGGGCTACTTTAAGCCCTGACTTGGTCTTCAACCCTCGTGGCACTTTATTTTTTATTTTGAAAAACAGAGCCCAACTGAGATTCAGAATCATTACTAAATTTTAAAAAAATATATGAATTGTAAGTGCAGTAAAATCTCATTTTTCTGTCTTACTAATGAAGAAGGACACATTTATTTCTGTTCTGCGCATGCTTTCAGAGGAAGGCACATGGAGGAATCCATTGCCAGAGACAGCCTTAGGAACAGGTGGCAGAACAGTCCTCGAACAGCTGTGAGCTGGGTGCTCAGAAAGGCGTCTTTGACCAAGCGCCTCTCCCACAAGCCCTGGTCTGGACACCAGAGTCCCCACCATAGGGAGTCTCCTGAGACACAGAGCACTGTTATCAAGGAAGAATAACCTCCTTTTCAGTTCACAAGGCACAACATTTCTCATGACTACTAAATGCCACCCACAACATATCCAGATAATGAGGGGCCGGGACACAGACCTGGTAAAATGTAAGCAGGGGGAGATGTTGGCAGCATAGAGTGCCCTCAGCTCAGATGGAGTAGAGGTATAAGGCACTGGTCTCTGGAGGACTATATTAGCTTGCTAGTGCTGCCATAACAGGATACCACAGACTGGGTGGCTTAAACAACAGAACTTTATTTTCTCACAGTTCTGGAGGCTAGAAGTCCGAGATCAAGGCGTCTGCAGGGTTTCTTCTAAGGCCTCTCTCTTTGACCTGTAGATGCCCATCTTCTCCCTCATGTTGTCTTCCCTCTGTGTGCGTCTTTGTCCTAATCTCCTCTTCTTATAAGGACACCAGTCATATGGGAGTAGGGCTCACCCCACTGACCTCATTTAACCTTAATAACCTCTATAAAGACCCTACCTCCAAATACAGTCACTTTCTGAGGTACTGGGGGATAGGAATTCAACATATGAATTTTGGGGAGATGCAATTCAGCCCATAACAAGGAGTGAAAAGGGAAACATGGAATGAGGAAAAGAGGGATGAGGCTAGGAATCAACCAGTGTGGGCACTGAAATGGGTTTGATCATGAAAGGCTGGGGGGGCAGGAGTGAAGAATTTCAGCCACCACCTCTCTGCTGATGACTTCCAAACCTAATTGTCCAGCTATGACCTCTCTCTCATGTTCTAGTTCCACATTGCCAAAGGCCTACTGGACATGTGCCACCTGGATGACCTGCCAACGTCTTAAACAAACACAGGAAAACAAATTGAACTCATTCCCGATTTCTATTATTGCCGTTACCAAACTTCCAGGAATTTTTGATCCTTCCCCTCTATATCACCAAGGCCCTTTGCTCTTGCTTTGTTTTGTCTCTTGCATCTATTCCTTTTCTTGAGGCCAATTACTATCACATCTCCTCCAGCCACTATTATCTGGACCACTGAAAACATCTCCCAACAGGTCTCCCTACCTCCAGGCTCTCCTTCTACCAATCCATCTACACATAATACTTTCAGATTAATCTTTCTAAACACGGCTTTCACCATGAATCTACCTCTGCTCTAAAACTTTCCATGGCTCCCTGCTACCAGGAAAAATATTAACTATACAACCTAGCATTCGAGGCCTTCCTAAGTCCAGCCCATTTAAGTCTGATAGTCCACTCCTCCCCTAAACATTCTGGAAAAAACTGGAAATTAATGAATGTATGAACAAAACCCCTCCATTCTGTAAGATAAGTAAATCATCTTATTTACTGTCACCTTGTAATATGCCAGGTATATGCTCATGTGCCCAACATTTCCTCCTCTACCCATCTAAATCCGACCTTTCTTCTAGTTCCAGCATCAGTCTTGCCTCCTCCATTCCTACCTTTCCTGGTTACTGAAAATATCTTATCTTACTTCAATCTTACTTCACTCAACAGCACTTACTGTCTGTAGTACCCCATTTAGCACCTAAGTATGATATCTTTCACTATCTATTTCTGTCTGTTGTCTTACCCCACAACTACAGCTGCAGACACTATGCATTATACTTCTTTGCAATCCCCGTGACACATAATAATAACCAAAAACATTCACTGAGTGTTTACCACATGCCAGGCACTGTGCTACGTGTTTTCTAGCATTGTCTCATTTAATTCAAACAACAATCCAATAAGGTAAGTACTATTATTATCCCTATTTTACAGATGAAGAGACTGAGGGTTAGAAAGTTTAAGTAACTGGTCCAAAGTAACATAACTAGTAAGTGGCAGAGCTAGGACTCTAACACAGGTCTGTGTGACTCAGAAGTCCCTGCTAATAGTACTTTCCACAGAGTAAGCATTGAGCATATGCTTATGAATTAATTAAGGCCATGCCTGCCATCAAAGCAATTGGGTTGTGTAACAAGCAGAATAATGGCTTCCAGAGATGTCCATGTCTTGATCCTCATAGCCTGTGACTATGTTATATTATATGGCAAAGGGGAATTAAGGGTGCAAATGGAATTAGGTTGCTAATCAGAGGACCTTTAAAGAGGGAGATTGTCCTGGATTATCTGGGTGGGCCCAATGTAATCATAAGGGTCCTTAAAAGTGGAAGGAAGAGGGAAGCAGAAGAGAGAGTCAGGAGTGATGCAAGGTAAGAAGAGTTTGACCCGCCATTGCCAGCTTTGAAGGTGGATGAATGGGCCATAAGCCAAGGAAAACTGGCAGTCTCTAGAAGCTAGAAAAGGCAAGGAAACAGATTCTCCCCTACAGTGTCCAGAACGGGATACAAATCCTGCTGACACTTTGATTTTCACACAGGGACTTGTGTCAGATTTCTAACCTACAGAACAGTTAAATGAGGAATTTGGTTGTTTTAAGCCACCAAATTTGTAGTAATTTGTCACAGCAGCAATAAGACACTAATTCAGGCTGTGTAGATTCCCAGCTGGCCCTAACTTGTCCTGATGAATGGGCAATGCCCAGGGGAAAGGTAAATAGGCTACTCTCTACAGAACCCGAATATCTGCTTTCCACCTCCACAATTCTTCATAGGCAGAAATTGTACCACTCCCAGCATCACCTGTTTCCTGGAATGACCCTTTCCCACCCTGTTCGTGCCCTATTCTGAAAATGGCCTTACCGAGGACATGAAACTGACTGAAAGCCACGTGTAGGTGACAGAACTCTCTCAGGAAGATTATTATTACGATCAAAACATGTACGGTATCCTTTTAAAATATCATTACCTACTGCTTTTATTCGGAAGCAGTTCCCATATATTATCTCAGGCGTCTATGCCAGCCCTTAAGTGTGCATAAATGGCAGTTTCGAGTGCACACCATGGCTTTTGGATTGCAGTTTTTGAGTCAATTCCAAGAATTTTACTCTTAAGAAGCCCAAATAGCAGTGTAGGAAAATGTATTTTTCGAAATGGCAGGAAAACCAACAGTTTGGTAGTTTTTGCACTGTTTTAAGTAAGTGATATGCAGCCGGTAGGTGAGGGAGACTTTAGTGTAGACTCACAGACTCACATCCCTTTTCGCCTAGCCATCCTGACCCTGTGGCTTCACCTAATAGGTTTTCTAAGGTCTTGAACCATGTCTAGGCTGTGGACACACCCGGCAAGGTGGTGGCGTGGACACCTTGATGGCGTTGGAGCCGAGACTCACATTCCTATTCCCCATCCCGTTTGATGGATTTCCTGTAACCAGCTGGACCCCACCCCCCACCCCCGCCACTTCCCCTGCGAATCAGTCCAGTACATCTCAGCTAGGATCAGTTTGACGTTTATGTGCCTAGAGTAACCGAAACAATAATAGCTACCACTCGCTATTTTCCAAGACTCTACATACACATTATCATTTAACATGCAGTTTAGCACCATGTTAGAGCATGGACTTTGCAGCTAGACCACCTTGTTTCCAATCCTAGCCCTACAGTTCCCCAGCTGTGGCACATTCCTTAACATCTCTAGGACTCAGTATTCCCATCTGTGAAATGGTAACTTAAAAAGTACTTCTTTACCAGGTGGTTGTGAAGATTGAATGTTCAGAATAGTCTTGGAGTATAGTCAATACCACTTAAGTGTGTTAGCGCTTCACGACCTGGTGAGGTAAGTATGAGAACACTGCAGCTCAGAAAAGCATCAACTTGCCCAAGGTCACATAACTTGAATGAGGGGCAGAGACAGGATTTGGTGCCAGGTCATTTTGTCTGTAAGGCCGTGTACTTTCCACTCTGCTGCACTATCTCACTTTTGTCCCCTACCCGCGCCCAACCTCATCCTGCCCATGTAAAGACGAAAACAGGCGGTTTCCCGCGCACCACCTCCACTCCGGGAGCTCCCAGGAACGCCAGAGAAAACCAGGAAAATTTAAAAGTACGCCCTCCCTCCCGCCGCAGCCGTGCTCTCAGGGGAAGCCAACAGGTCTGCCCTTCGTCCTCCTCTCCGCCCCGGCACCGGCCTTGAGTGCAGGGAGTCTCCCTTCCTGAGCTGCGCCCAGAAGCCAGAGGGGAGCCTCGCCGGGTTGCGCGGCGCACAGGGCGCGCTCGGTGGCGCAGCCTCGCCGACTACTGCCCGAGAGCTGCCTGCTGGGAATCCCTCCCCAGCTGGGGAGGAAGGCAGTTGTTTTCCTCCTGGTGGAACGTTCCACTTGAAATCGTTCCACAAGGGCTGTTCTCGCCTCCGACTCCGGGAAGAACTGTAATTAACACAGCAACAAACGCCCACGACGCTAACTGGCAAAGGGAGTGTAACACGAGCCGCTTCTCCAACCGAACTGGGCCAATTGCTTTCCCTTCTTGCCTCCCCATTTGGTCTGTTTCGGTTTCGCAGTCATCCAACTGTGGCGTTTCTTAAAACATGTCAGTGGCTGGTGTTTGTGTTTTGGGTTGAACAGTTTCACACACGTCGCTGGAGACGGTGCTCGACCAGCTGCTGTGCTGGGTCCTTGCTGTCTGCGGGTTCGGGAGTGTCAGGTAGAAAAATGACGTGACTAGAAGAGGGGGAGGGAGGATGAGGAAGATGCCTGCCTCCTCGATTGTCTGGAGTTGGCCGGCAGCCTCCTCCGGACGAGGACAGGTAAAACCGGTCCGCCGGGACTCCAGGGGGAGCGGTTGGAGATGTCCCACGTGAGTCGCGCTGGCGGCTGGCGGCGGCGCTCCCCTGGCGGCTGCGCTCCGACTCTGGCCCTGAGGCCCAGGGCAGGGGCAGTGAGTGAAGGGAGAGGAGCCGGGGCCTCGCGGGTCCTGCGAACAGCACTCAGAGCCCAGCCAGGCGCGACCCTAGGCGGGCTAGCTTGGGGTGGGGGTGGGGGAGCGCTCTGACTCCCGTTTATTTAGTGTTATAAGGGTCTGACCTCTGATGCGGCCATTACCACAACCTTGCTCCGGCCAAGTGTGGTCCAGCAAGAGTGGACCAGCAGCCCTGGCATCACGTGGGAGCTTGTTAACATGCAGAATCTCAGGCCCTGCCCGAGGCCTATTGATTCACAATCTACTCTTTAAACAAGATCTCTAGGTGATTTCTAGGCACACGGAAGTTTGTATAATGTATATACCTCTCTCTAACGTCTTTCCATCGAGTCCTGCAGTGTCAACACATTACCTTCAAAATTTGTGGGAAAGGCATGGCCTTTGGAGAAATATAATCCTTCCCTCAGCTAAACGTCTACACTTGTTTGATGCTTAGCAGCAGCTCCCTCCTAATTAATGCCAAGGGGTAATGAGTGGAGGGAAGGCAGACTCTGCTATACAGTCCAACCCGGAAAAGCTCAGAGACTAGATGCAGACCCAAAACCCAAACAAGAAGAACTAAATAGCTACATGCGATAATAATTCAAGAGGTTACACAAGGCAGAATAACTCTCATAGGAGCAGCTTAAACAGTGTGTGCTACCTATTTAGTAAATTCACTGTACTAAGTAGCTACCACCAATTTTGTATGCATGTTCTCTATATATACAGATTCAGGGGCCTGCCTGGGGGCATAGTGGTTAAGTTTTCGCACTCAGCCTTGGTGGCCCAGGGTTCGCAGGTTCCGATCCCGGTCGGGGACATAAGCACCACTTACCAAGCCGTGCTGTGGCAGGCGTCCCACATATAAAGTAGAGGAAGATGGGCACGGATGTTAGCCCAGGGCCAATCTTCCTCAGCAAAAAGAGGAGGATTGGCAACAGATGTTAGCTCAGGGCCAATCTTCCTCACCAAAAAAATAAATGAATAAATAAATAATATACATACAGATTCATATATATATAAACATATGTATGTATATGTGTGTATTATTTAAAGGGAGACAGAGACAGAGAGACAGAGTTTATATTCTAACATAGTGCCTTACACATAGTAGGTGATCAGTATTTATTGAATCAATAGCTGGAAAGAGAAGAATTTTGTGTTTTAAACCAAACCAGCATAGATCTGTTCCAAAATAAAAATATATTACCAATAACTAACCGTCCATTTAATGTCTTTTAAAACATTAATTATACACATATCCACCACAGATACATGGGACCCGTTTGAACACGATGGATTGTAGGAGCCCAGAGAGGCCCAGCAGAGCTTCTGCAAGAATCCTGCTAAGTCCTCCCAGTCAGAAGTACCCAACATGCTATATGTCCATTAAGGCCTCCCAGGTCACAATACCCTCATAGATCATAGACTGTAACTTTTTTCAGAGCCGTTTAGGTCTTAAGAGTTATTGATCTGCAAGCCAAACATTTTCAAACTGAAGCTTCACTGAATGGCCTGTAATAGCTCCAATTTATTCTGTCAAATACTCAAAGTTTCCTAACTAGGCACTTAATCTTGTGAATTGTGCACAGTGAGGATCAGTGAGAAGCAGGAGTGGAGCATCCCTCATCTCTTGGTGCTTAGAATGATCTTTACAGTTTTAAAAATTCATTTATTTTTTTTTCTCTGCAATGTTTTGTTGGCATTAGCCTACCAAATTGCAGCTATTACAGGCCATTCAGTCAGATCTCCTTGAGATATAGGTAAAGAAGGGAAAGGATGATTCTACCTAGCACAGTTAGAGCAGCAATTGGAAAAAAAGTGATCGTTAATATTTATACCCCAACCAAATTAGGGTTTTCAGTTTTACAAGTTACACTTGTTTCATGATGAGAGTTCAGCACAGCCTATCTGGGTATACTATCTAACAAATAATATTGGATAAAGATGAATTGTCAAATGCTGATGAATAATGAAAAATCATTAGGAAGCAGTTGACATGTACAGTGTTAACATTCTGAAAGCTTTCTTTGTCTCCACCACTACATTAAAACAAAACCAAAATTTCTTCCCAAAACTTCCAGGAGAGCTGAGCAGCAAATATCCAAACTGGAAGAAAGTAATCCATTTTTGATGGCAGTCCGCATGGCTACTTTGCCAAGTATCATTTATTTTAAAACATTGGAAATCTTAACATTGAAAGAATTCAAAGTCTGTTTCAAATGAGAACTCTGGAAACTGAGATTTGGAGAAATTGCCTGAGGGAATATTGTTGGTAAACTTGACAAGTAGCATTATTGGTTTACAAAAGTCACCAACATGTTGTCATGGTTTTGGTAGAGCCAGGCACTGTATCCCAAAAAAAAAAGAAAAGGAAAAAAAAAGCTTTCATCATCAGCAATGTTGAGAACCATAAAATCAATAATTAGATTTAGAGAAAAAGCCAGTGGGAGTTAAAACCACGGTGATGCCATCAGCTAATCTGGAGCTGGTTAAAATTCTGGCGTAGCATGGGCAGCAATTGTTATCTTTTGCTGATACAAACCAAAGGAATAAAAAGACAAACACAAACGACAATTAATAATAATAAAGATGTCCATTGTTCCTCCCTCCTGGCTTTTCTGATAATTATTTTCCAAATATGCCAACGAGGATTTTTAATGCTATATTAAAAGGAAATATTTTATAGAAAACGTGTAGGAAAAAAATCTGTGAGGACATTCATTAAAGAGCATTGAGATTAATAATGGGATTTTTTATCCCAAGCAGAATTTAATTTTTGTAAGCAGAAAAAGTAAAGAAGATACATCTTTAAATTTAAAAACATCTAAATATTTATTCCAGGAGGAAGTATTAGGAATCCAACGCACATATTTATAGAATATAGTTCTGTTATTGTCGTGGATGGACATTTGTCATTCTGTTTGGCCACCCAGCATCTGAACCTCTTTCCAGTGTGTGAAGAACATCCCTCCCGGGTCCCCTCTCCACTCCTGAGGCAGAACCCATTTCTCCTTATAGAAGCTGGAATTGCCAGGTCCTGTAATTTCTCAGCCTTCCTGTGGCTCCATTCATTAGATGCATCCCCCTCAAACTTTAATTAAAAGAGGAAAGACTGCCCAAATTTATTGTGGAGATGGGTGTTGGTGGCGGCAGCAGCAATATGTGATTTTCAGAGGCAGCAATGAGAACAGTTATGGTGGCAGCTGGTGGCACAAATGTCAGGGATATGAGCAGTGCAAGCTGTAGGATCTGGTGTCCAGAGGAGGCACTTCCACGACATGATTTGGGCGTTGTTCTTGGCCTGTAGCTTCCTCACAGATTCTGTGAGCTGCCCAATATCCTTTAAATGAATTCTTCAGCTTCTGAAATCATCTAGGTTTTTTGACTGGCACACTTATCACTTACAATATATGGGAAAACTGCAGAATGATTTGGAGCAATTATATCCATTAGAAAGAAGTGAAAATGAACTTTCATCAAATCTCCTTTGAGTTGAGGATATTCTAAAGGCAGTCTTTGCCACCAAGACAATTAAGGGAATAAACCAGGAGAGTAAGCCTGCATATCTAAGAATTTAAGTATGGAAAAGAGAAGTGACAACTATTATTTTTAAGCAAATCTTCATTCTCAACAAGTTTTTAAGGTGAAGATTTAAATTTTTTTTTCAAAATCTTCTTGATCAAGAATTTTTTTGGTACTTGGTGAAAAAAAAATGGTAAGAGAGATAGAGGAGGAGTTAGAGAATTCTAAATACAATATTTCAAGCAGACCATGAAAGAGGCTTGAGTAAGAACATCTAGGAAGCTGTGAGTGACAGGATGAAATAAGCAAAGGTCAGTTTAGTTGGATGACATTGGATGAGATGCTTTACAATATGAAATCCACTTTATCTCTCAAAGAAAAATTATCAAAATTATGTCTAGAAACAGTTAAAAACCAGCCAAATGTGACACGATCCAATAAATTATAGCACAAAATAATAGTTAACACAAAAATAGCAACAGGAGAAACACCTTTCATTAGAGGATCAAGGTTTAAGCAAACATTCCCTAATTAATCCTTTCAACAGCATCAGGAAGCTATTATTTAGCCTTTTCGTAGATAGCACTTAATGTTTTCAAAGTGTTTTACCAGCAATAATTAGTTGTTCTTCTCATCCACCTTTTGAAGTGGGTCAATATCATTATCCCCATTTTAAAGAAAAGCAAGACACTAAATAAATATGTCCAGAGTGTGGCGACCACTAACATAATCCTCATGTTAATCAATTCCCATTTTTCTACCACTCCCATCTTAAACACACGTAAAAGCACCTTTTTGAAATTGCCTCATTTTAACCCCCATCAAAAACCCAGTGAAGTAGGCAGTATTACCTCCATTTTGCAGATGAAAAAACTAAGGTTCACACATACATATACAGACTCCTCCCATCAGAGAGGTGGTTGCCTACTTTGTCTGTATGTAAGTCCTAACTCATTCATGGTCCCAGAGTCCAAGAGGGCTGAAGCTGCCCAGACAGACAACCTCCAATTTCTAAGACAATTCCGTTTCAAAGGGAAAGAAGTTCCCAAGCGTCTGTGCCGCACAGTATAATGGGTTTTGCAAGATCTGTTCTTACCATGAACAATTCGGAGCTTATTTTATGAGTAGCAGATCTATGGACCACCAATCCCCTCAGACAACTTTGAGGACCATTTTGAACAGAAAGATGGCACCTGTTACATATGGAAAAACAAAACAAAACTACAAGATTCCCTGATGGCTTTAGGAAAAGCAGTCTTGTTGAGAAGAATATGAGCTGATTGGTCTTTGAGAAGAGTAATTCAAAACTGGGCAATCAGATTTAAGAAAATAGTTTTGACTGAAACAGAATCAATTTAAACCTAGGTTTTCATCATATATGGTATTTCTTCACAGAAAATACAAAAATTAACCATACAAGTATGTCTTTTTTAATTCTCTGTAATTATACTGGACTTCACATTTTCCTTTTATGAAAAGAAATGTCAACCATGTATTTTATTTGTGATTTGGTTGGACTGATTGCTAAATGTTAGCAATTATAGCAAAATATGAATAATAAAAAAGGAAAAGTTGTCAGATCATAGTCTGACCTCCTTTTTTTCCCCACTGCATGAATTTTGACTATATCAAAGCAAAATAAATTGGAATTAGTAACATGCTATTTTCCATTCATCTAACTGACAATTAAGCTAAGTGAAGCAAATTTAGCCTTGAAGTATATAGAATTATTCCACATTAAACAAAAAAGAGCTAAAGCCAGTCAGTGTATCTTCAGTCACTACTCTGCAAATGATGTTTTGTTATCTTGGAAAAGCTACTTTAGGAAATTTAAGTTTTAATACGCACTATTTTTAAAACCTGTCCATTCATTACAAGCACATTATAGTAATTCTGGCCAAATGTTTATTTTCTTTAGTTATATCTTACTGAACGCTTCATCTAAGGAAAGTACCAGTTGGAGAAGCCAAACATGAGCTATGACAGAATTCTACAAATAGAAAATGACTTAAAAGTTTACATTGGGGAAATTCCAAATGCAAGGACATGCCAAAACCCAACGAATCAACAATACAGGAATTTCCCTTTAATACCTTCCATGAGTTCTTGTTACTTAGCTTCCCTTAAGAATCGAAGCCCAAGGCTTCCATGATCCCTTTTTTAATGATTTCTTTTTCTAATTCAAGCACTCCAACTTGAAGCAGAGAGTTATAACTGGAAATTCCTCCCTTTGAGGGAGTTCTGAGAGCAATGCCCCTCTGTCCTCATCAAATTACCTTCTCTGAGCAGCTCAGTATGTTGGGCACCATTTGGGATACCATGAAAGAATTTGGGAAGAGTCACAAACCCCAGGAATTGTGAACAGTAGAAATCAACAAGAGTGAGGGGTCATGACCAAGCCAAAAGTAGCTGGATCTGTCCCATTTTCGCTGCATCACCCAGGGGAGCGGCTGCATGTGCAGCCAGTTAATCATATGCTTAACCTTGCCTTTCTTCTCATTAAACTGTCTACACTCTGCAGACCAAAGTTTCTAGAAGCAGGTGCTAAGTCAAGGTTCAAGGTTCATCTAACTCACAGAGTTGGTAAAGACAATGTGATAACATGAGGCCCTCAGAAAAGGATAAAGAGCTGCTTGTGTTAAGGCACCACCATCAAGATCTTAACATTCAGGGCCATTTACTCTGCTCCAGCTTGTCATGGGTACAAAGTAATAATAATAGTTGAGTGTGTAATGTGTCTAGTGCTACATAAATCTCACTTAACACTTATAACAACACCCTAAAGTAGGCATTGTTCCACTTTTTACAGACCATAAAACTGAGGCATGAAGAGGTTAACTACCTTGCTAGGATTGAACCTCATTTCTCTGACGTCAGAGCCCATCCATTTAACCATCTCCTAACTAAATATGCATATTGTCTTGGTCTGGGTTCCTCAGAAAGCAGAGCATAAGGCAGAAGGCTATGTGATGCTATTTTGTTAGGAGGCACAATCCCATGCAGCAGGGATAGGGGAAAGGGGGAAGAGGGCAGGGAAGTAAGGAGAACCGAAACAAGGCTGCATTATGGAACTAGCCACTGCTAACTGCTCTTGATTGCTGTCTACAGAATTTTGTCCCCAAGAAGTCATATCAACTGCAGCTCATGATGAGAAAAAGGGAAAATTTTATCCACTGGCTCCTATCCTCTGTTGGTCAAAAGTTCACCACATAGGGCATTAGCTTCCCCACACCTCCAGGTTGCTCTTAGGTGGTCATGAACTCAGAGTTAGATCCCTTGGTGGAATCAACAAGAGATCCCAGGGCTGGAAGTGAGAGGTGTGTGCATGAGCTGAAGGTGAGGCGCTGTCAGCTTGCACCTGAAATCGGAATCTGTGCAGAGAGAGAGGATCTGAAGCAGTCTGTAAAATGGATCACATACACATATATTCTATATATTCTACTGTGAGATTGGATTTCCAAATGGAGCAAAAGTCAGAAACCACTCACATGAAAACCATCGAGCCATCTACAACTTGGAAATCATTGATTGCTTCTGGAAGAACCATCCCAACTCTACCACAGGATCTAGAGTGATATAGGGCTATATATACTCACACTGAGGTGAAATCATCTCATATAGTGATAAAATACACAATTTTACCCAATACTATTCAACTATGAAAACAGCTCAGTAATCACTCCGTCTTGGATGTCTTCCCTAATTCCCCACTTATTACATATGGAAACAAACAAACAAACAAACCCCCCCAAACTACCAGGTTCCCTGATGGCTTTAGAAAAACCAGTTTTGTTGAGAACTGATTGGTCTTTGAGAAGAGTAATTCAAAACTGAGCAATCAGATTTAAGAAAAAGTTTTAACTGAAACAGAATCACCTTAACCCTATTTACAAAGGTTTTCTAAGTTCTGACAATGTCCTTTGCAAAGAGCTCTGTCAGTGCTCTTTTCATCTTGTATGATAATTATCTGTTTACATGTTAGTCTTCCCCACTAGAGTGTGATATCCTTAGTGGGAGGGACTGGTCTCATAGATCTTTGAATCCCCAGCAGTGCATTGTGTACTCTAGCATGAGTTAGGTACTCAAAGAATACTGTGTAAGGAAGGCAAAGTGGGAGGTGTGAGGACAGTGAAGGCCTAACAGCCATTGTGGGGAGTGGGAAAGTGAGCAGGCCAGAGAATCAAGGAAGAGTGTTCAGGCAGTGCTGGGGGCCCACCTGGGGTTGGAAACTATCTACCTGTGTGATTTTCTCCACCAGCACCTAACTGGAGTGGAGAGGGAGACTGAGAGCCAGGTGTCATAGATTCTGATGAGTGCCATGACCAGGAGTTCAGAAGATAATAATTTAACAGGATGTTCAATGGTATTTTCAGTTGTCTCAGAATTTCAGCTGAGACCCCAATCTAGGGATAACAGGTTATAAATGTTTACAGATTCAAAAGAGAGATGGTATCAGGCGCCTATATTGAAGACTTGTAAAGAGGCAGGCCAAAACTAGTCCTTAATCTATTACCCATCTCTAGGCTATAAAAGAAAAAGCGAAGTATTTGTCAGAGAAAAATTCTTTAGAGAAAGTTGTCCTCTGGCGAAAAGCATCATGGCCTTTCACCTCACCTTTCCAGGGAAGAAGGGAGGTTGGCGGTCACTACCCTCAAGCCAAATGAGGGGTCTCTCTTGGCCCAGTAGCCCCACTGGGCTTGTGATTGTCAGGATTCTAAGATGACCCACACTGACCCATAGCCTTGTATAATCTCCCCTTGAGTGTGGGTGAGACATGTAGATACAATGGGATCTCACTCCCATGATTATATTACATTGTATGACAACAGGGATTTTTGCAGATGTGATTAAAGTCTCGAGGGTCAGTTGAGTTCATCAAAGGGAGGATTATCCTGAGTGGGCCTGACCTAAGCAAGTAAACTCTTAAAAAGGGGTCTATGGTCTCAGATGTGCTCTTGCTGCTTTGGAATAAAGCAAACAGCCGTGTTGTGAACTGCCCATGGGGGCCACATGGCAAGGAACTGTATGTGGCCTCTAGAAGCTGAAAGCAGTCCCCAGTCGACAGCTAGCAAGAAAATGGGGACCTCAGTCATACAGATGCAAGGAAATGAATTCTGCCAACAAGCGGTGAGCTGGAAAGAGGGTCCTGAATCTCCGATGAGAATCACAGCCCCTGCCAACACCTTGATTTCAACCTGTGAGACCCTAAGCAGAGGACTCAGCTAACTCCTACCTGGACTCCTGACCCATGGTAACTGTGAGATAAGAAATTTGTGTTGTTTTAAGCTGCTGAACTTGTGGTGATCTGTTACATAGCAATAGGAAGTGAATACAGAGCATAAGTAAAGTGTGGAAAGAATTCTTGGGAGTTATTCACGCCTGTCCCCTAGAGTTGGAAAATGACAAAGGCTGGTACCTAATTCTAACGTGGAGAAGTGTGAGAGTAAACGTTTGTCTGAAACAGTTGTCTCAAAGGCATGGTGAGGAGAAGCCAGCACGGTGCAGGTTTATTCTGGGCAAAGTTGTCCCTACAGAAGTAACTGGGAGTGAGACTTCTCAGCAGGACTCCACCCAAGACAGCTGCCTGCTAGGGAAAGGCAACCCAGCAGCACAGGGTTGAAGATGTCCATCAGAGGAAGGGGTAGGGGGGTCAGTGATCAACCAGACAAGGCATTCCTTGGGAAGGATTATGCAGTAGGAGGCCTGCTGACATGTGAGATTCTGATCTTGCAGAATCTCAGAGCAGTCCCATGAAGTCCCGTGATGGGAGACAGGGGCAGCTTTGAACGGAATGAGAGATGTAAATATTGATGGGACTTTTTAATACCCAAAAATGAGACCTCTCTGTTAACACATGTGATCAAAAAAACTGTGGGAGTCTTAGATTCCATGAAGGGAAGGTCAGGGAAATACAACCAAGTGTGTTTAAAGGCAGTTGGTAGAGAAACAATTAAGGGATTTTCTGAGTGCTTTCCACTGGGTTCAGCTAGTTTAATAAAGCTGTTACAATAGTAACAGGTTCAGAGAGAAGATGGTATAGCTGAATGGCACCAGCCTCAAAGGAGCAGGGTGTTTTGCAAGAAGGTGGAAGTCCCAGTGAGGAATAAGGAAAATTCCCATTGCCTTGGGTCAGGTTCCCTAGAAGTAGAGCCTGAGGCAGGGATTCTTGCACAAGAGGGTCAGGAAGGGAGTATGCTTAGATGAAACCCCTTCTAGTAGTTTCCCAGAGCTCTCATAACAAAGTACCACAAACTGGATGGCTTGAAACAAGAGAAATTTTTCTCTCATAGTTCTGGAGGCTAGAATCTGAACTCAAGATGTTGGCCGGGTTGGTTTCTTCTGAGAGCTCTAAGGGAAAATTTGTTCCATGCCTCTTTCCCAGCTTCTGGGTGATGGTCCACAATCCTTGGCATTCCTTGGCTTATAGATGCATCACTTCAATCTCCCCTCCATCTTCACATGGCACTCTCCCTGTGTCCCTGTGTCTTCACCAGTCATATTGGATTAAGAACCCACCCTCCTCCGGTATGACCTCATCTTAATTGATTACATCTGCAATGACCCTGTTTCCAAATAAGGTCACATTTTGAGCCACTGTGGGTTAGGACTTCATCATTTCTCTTTCAGGAGGACACAATTCAACTCATAACACCTCTTAAGAAAATGAGCATGCAGAATAGGGCAGGGAAGAAGTTTGGCCAAGGTATAGGTTCAGCTCAGTTCCAGCCTCAGTCTGATCCCACAAGGATCTCTGAAGCCTGAATGGCATCATGAAGTTTTTCCCTATCAAGGAAGTAGCTAGCAGCCTTTTCTTCTCCCTGAATCAGTCAGCCATTGGCTACAGACAGCCCCTGAATGGAAAATGTATCATCCTGGGCATTTCTGAGTTGGGTTTCCATTCACCCTAAGGCAGTAGTTATCAAACTTATCTGTGCATCAGAAGCATAGATGGTTGGACTGCAATCCCAGGCTCCTTACTCGGTAGGTCAGGGGTAGGGCCTGAGAATTTGAATTTTTAACAAGTAATCAGGTGATGCTGATAGTGCTGGTCCAGATGGTTCTATGCTTTGAGACCCATTGATGTAGAGCAATTCTCAGAAGGGAGCAGCCGTGAGCGGTCAGCAGCCCACACTTAGAGCAGGGGGTGGGATGAGCGCATGAAGGGGAAGGGGGATCTCGGCAGGGCAGCAACTCTATAGGAATTGTACCGTCCTTTTTCACAAACTCAGGATATGTGGGGAGTGGGAAAATAAACCTGAAAGGGTTGCAGGGAAATACAGTGTTCTTAGAAGAGAGCTAGATTTTTGCAATAGCAAAGAAGGGAAGAAATGCCTCAGAAAAGAGGTTGTAGAAAGAGGGATGATACCACTGTAGACTGCCAAGTTGCTGGATAAAAAGTCAGAAAAAAAAGTTTCTATTTTTTAAACAATCAGTGAGACAAGTAGGGTGTTCAGTAATGATGTGGGTGATTTTAAAGATACGGAATCATTCTTGGATCTCTCCTGTGTGTCTTGTAACCAATTGGCTGCCATGGCCAATTCACTCCTTTTTTCAATTTCTCTGAATCATTACATGGCCGTCAACTATGCAGCAATACCACTCAGTCATTCAGAGGACCTGAAGAATCCCATCACTACAGTCTAGTTATTTAACTGGTAGAGACCAAGCTTTATGGCAGCTTTAAGCTGCGGCTGAAGCTTACTATATGGCTCTTCTAGTAAGAGAGTTATCTAAGATTGTATAAAATTACAGCAATTTTACTGAACCCAAGAAAATGTTCTGTAGTTAGAAAGGGAAAAGAAATTATTTCAAATGCATTATGTGGAAAAAAAAATTAAAATAGGCAATTTAAAGAACTGGCCTAAAAATAAGTAAATGGAGCACAGAATCAATTAGCCTTGATATCCATAGAGGCTTCTGGAAAAAGAATCTGGGAATAAACTATGTATTAATTTAACAGCATCAGGCTGAATTATGAAAATAGATGTTTATAAAATAACAGAATATCTTCTAGTTAAAAGCAAAGAAGAGAAAAGTTTTCTTTTTTTATTTATTTTTTCCCCCAAGCCCCAGTAGATAGTTGTATGTCATAGATGCACATTCTTCTGGTTGCTGTACGTGGAACGCGGCCTCAGCATGGCCAGAGAAGCAGTGTGTGGGTGCGCGCCCAGGATCCGAACCCCGGGCCGCCAGCAGCAGAGCTCATGCACTTAACCACTAAGCCACGGGCCGGCCCGGGAAAGGTTTTCTAAGAACTTCTCATTTCAAGCTGAATGGAAAGTAGATGGAAGCCCATATGAAACAAGAGGGGAGCTTCCTTTGGAGAAGCATATTTGTCCACAGGCTCAGAATGCAGGACCCACATCTTTATCAGGTAGCCCCCCAAAGAAGCCTTATGGGACAAAAAGTTGGAATTTTCAAATGTCTTTAATGTTGTATTGGAAGGTTAACTATTTTTTCTATATATAAAAAAATGCATCTTAGTCAAGTTATTAACCTCTCTGCACCTCAGCTTATGGCTTTAAATGAGTTAATATAAGCAATTAGAAAAGCATCTGGCATGTAGAGAGTCTATATACCAGTTAGCTATTGTTATTTATCTTAAGCAAATTCAACCCTGGGTGAGAAAGAAAGGACAATTTGAATCACATGACCAAATCAATTTTGCCCATTATTCCATTCAAAAGAGCACATGCCTTGATTGAGAATGAGATGGGGGATAAGAATCTGTAGTTCCCTCAGTGGGACTTGGTCCCCACGTACTTTTGTGAAGAGTCTAATGTTTAAAGATAAATATTTTTCCTACAATGTAGCCTCTATAAACACAAGCCAACTACTTCACCTGGCATCTCAACTGAAGAAACAATACCCTGTTACCATGTTGGGGGAAAAGTTTGCTATATTGTTCACCAATGTGGAATATTCTTAAGTGATTTTCAGGGGTCAACGTATCTATATATGATTTTTGCCTTAAATGCTGATAGCTAAGATGTCACTCTACTATATATCTGTATTCATGTTCTTTTGGTGCTATAACAGATTGCTACCAACTTGGTGGCTTAAAACAACAGAAATTTAGAGGCTGGCCCGGTGGCATAGCGGTTAAGTTCACGCACTCCACTTCGGTGGCCTGGGGTTCACAGGTTTGGATGCCGGGCGCAGACCAATGCACCGCTTATCAAGCCATGCTGTGGCAGCGTCCCATATAAAGTAGAGGAAGATGGGCACGGATGTTAGCCCAGGGCCAATCTTCCTCAGCAAAAAGAGGAGGATTGGCAACAGATGTTAGCTCAGGGCTAATCTTCCTCACAAAACAAAACAAAACAGAAATTTATTCCCTCACAATTCTGGAGGTTAAAAGTCCAAAATCAGTTTCACAGGGACAAAGCCAGGGTGTCAGCAGTCCTGACTTAGGCCTAGGGCTCTAAGGGAGAATCGAATCCTTGCCTCTTCCAGTTTCTGGTAGCTGCCAGCATGCCTTGGCTTGTAGGTGCATCACTACAATCTCTGCCCCCATGGTCACCTTGCCTTCTACTATTAGGTCCAAATCTCCCTCTGCCTCCCCCTTATAATGACATTTACGATTGCATTTAGGCCCTCCCTCCCCACAGATAATTCAGAATAATCTCCCCATCTCAAGATCTTTACATTAATCACATCTGCAAAGCCTCTTTTGCTATGTAAGGTAACACTCAAGGGTTTCAAGAATTAGAATATAAACATATTTGGGGCCATTATTTAACCTACCAAAATACTCATTCCCATTAAAACTTTTCGTATGTGTGTGTGCATGAGAGAGAGAGAGAAAACGAGTGAGAGAGACATTATAGGTGAGAACAAAACTATGGTTTGGTTTGGGAACCATGAGCCAACCCAGCTCTGTTCATAGGTGCAAACTGATCTCCTGAGAAGAGAAATTAGTTGCTGCTCACAGTCTTTTATAATTTGTTTTGAACACACCAGGTGAATTTTCAATTACAATATTTCCCAAGCTTTAGCTTAACAAAGCAAGTTCTAGCTCCCCATCCTCTCCATGTGTTGTTTTCAGTAAATACACATTTGGTCTTGTGTGAATAAAGAAGATTTCTCAAGCCCTGTTTCAGGATCCATATATCCTATCCTATTTGTCTGATTCCGCATCCCCCACCCTGCCCTCGCTGATTTTTCTAATGCTTTAAGGAACAATCAGTTTTGCTGACACATGAAATCCAATTTTCCAAATTTTCTAATGAGATTAAACCCAGCCAGTAGAAGCCAGAGACTGCCTTTCATCAGAAGACAAGGATCACATGTCTCTATGCATATTGTCAAATTTTCTTGAAAAAGAAAATGGAAAGGTGGAAAACTGACTATCATGCATATAATAATCAACCCATTTTTTTATTCCCCAAATTAAAAAGAATAAATGCTTAAGAATTGGTGCTAAATAAATAAAATAATAATAGTACATTTGGAGGATCATATCCAGAATACATGTGTGGAAAAGATCAGAGGGTGCTAAAACTTCCTTATTAATACAAGACAGTTATACTAGTTGGACAAAGTTCAAGAGAATTCAGATTATATCCCCATTTTCTTTCACTGGTATGAACAATAATATGAAAGAATGCAGATCTTGCAAAACTTCTGATTAACATTCATTTGAATTCAGAATTTTAGAACCAGTTAGATAAAGATGACACGTAGAGGGCCAGCCCCGGGGCTTAGCGGTTAAGTGCGCGCGCTCCGGTACTGGCAGCCAGGTTCCGATCAGGGCGCGCACCCACACACCGCTTCTTCGGCCATGCTGAGGGCGCGTCCCACATACAGCAACTAGAAGGATGTGCAACTACGACATACAACTATCTACTGGGGCTTTGGGGAATAAAAGGAGGAGGAATGGCAATAGATGTTAGCTCAGAGCCAGTCTTCCTCAACACAAAGAGGAGGATTAGCATGGATGTTAGCTCAGGGCTGGTCTTCCTCAAAAAAAAAAAAAAGATCACATGTAGAAACTGAGTAGAGGAAAAGAATGGTTGAATACGGGTAAATCAAGTTATTTCCAAGAAGCCCATGACAATAACCATAATAACCAGCACAAGCAGAAAAGCTTAAAATAATATGGATAGATTAATCATGGATTTATCTAAACTACTTATAAACTTGGTAATATGATTATACTCCCTCCACTGACCAGCCCTAACCTATCTATCCATCCATGTCTCCTATTTATACCTAGCTTGAAACATATTAATACTAAACACCCCTCACCCAGGAACGCCCACTCCCTTTTTCCTCTCCATTGGCCGAAACCTACCTATAGTTTTAATTCTGTTTTTTTTTTTAATTTTGTTTATTTATTTTTTCCCCCAAAGCCCCAGTAGATAGTTGTATGTTATAGCTGCACATCCTTCTAGTTGCTGTACGTGGAACCCGGCCTCAGCATGGCCAGAGAAGCAGTGCGTCGGTGCGCGACCGGGATCCAAACCCAGTCCGCCAGTAGTGGAGCGCGCGCACTTAACCGCTAAGCCACGGGGCCGGCCCTATAGTTTTAATTCTATTTCTTGCTTAAAGTCTTCCCGGATCTTCCAGCTTATGTTGACGAGTACACACACACACACACAGACACACACACACACACACACACACGCAAATTGCACTTGATAGAATTCTATTGATTATTTTTATATTTACCATACATTCTTTTGTATTATTTACTTACAAGGATCCCTAAATAGGTGATGAAGAAAAGGAAGTAAACCTTTTGCCACCATCTCATGGTTGAGATCCCATTCCTAGGCCAATAGCTTAAGAGCGGCTTCTTTTTTCAGAAACTGCCAGGAGGAGTGGATGGATAGAGTAAATCCATGATCCCTAGCTGTATCTTGAACCTAAGACTTTAGAAACGCTGACAGGGAGTATGGAAGCTGGAAAACTGCCATTTCAGAGCATCTAGCAGTTTGGTGTTGTGCAAAAAGTCAAGTTGCACACATTTTTCTTTGTTCTGGAAAAACTGCCAGGATGGTATATTTACAAATGAAAAGTAAAGACGTTCTGAAAAAAAAAGGTTGCACACATTTTTGTTTGTCCTGGTAAAACTACCTGGATGGTATATTTACAAATGAAATGTAAAGACAATCTGGAAAAAAAAAAAAAAAGATATTTGAGACTGGCTCCAAGGGATCAGGGCCTAAAGCTACAGTGGATGATAATGTCCGTGTGGTCAACAGTTACAGCTCAGTAGAATGATGTTCCCTTGAGAGAAGTTTTTCTTCAAGTACACATTTGAAACTGCTCTGTTGCTGGAAGGCTGAGGCTCATTGTCATGAAAGGATGTGAGCGTGCCTTAAGGAGATGCTGTCAAGGGCTCGGAAACTGTTAGAGGCTAAAGCAGCTCTTTGCGTGAGAGAAACTGTGAGACTCTGGATCTGGGTGGAGCTGCTTTGCAGCCTAGGTCTCTTTACTATCATTAGCACTGCTCTGTCACTCCAAGAAAGATGGCTTTGGGGAGGCAGAATCCCTGGAAAATACAGCGGACTAACTACACAACAGAACTCCCCTCTTCTTCTCCGCCAACAGAACCCTGATCTAATTTGGGGCATCAATGAGTGGAGCCCAAGGGGATGAATCCTGATTGACAAAGCCAGCTATATTTATCCTGTTCCCCTTTACCAGATGACCACTTTCGCAGACTTCCTTGAAGGTAGGGCTGCTCATGAGACCTAGTTCTGACCAATGAGATGAAACAGGAAATCTGGGTGTGTGTAGTAGAGGGGAGGGGGTAAAATCTGCTGCTTCTGGAAAAGGTTTCTTCTCTGAATAAAAGAAAAGAAAGCACCTGCTTTAGACCATGATGTCTAGAGCTGTGACAGACCTTTATAGCCACTAGGTGACTTGTACAAGGACAAAAAGCCAACACGTGAGGATGGCACAGTGGAAAGACGTGAAGAGCCTGAGCTACGGATAACTGTCGAGCCAGTTTTAAACCTAGAACTGCTTTCCTCCAGACTTTCTGTTATGTGAAAAAATTAAATGTCTTTATTACAAAGATATTACTAGGTGGGTATTCTGTTACTTGTAGCCAAATGTGTCCTAAATAATAGAGCACTTCACTTTCGTCACTGAGCATATCAGCAGCGGAAGCCATGCTGGGATGACTTGGCTAGGAGACCAGAGGAAAAGAACTTGAGTGAATTTTTCCTGAACAAATATAAGACAATTTTCCAGGGACTCTCAGAAGCATGGCCAAGTTCTTATGCAGATAGTTGGGGCTCAAAGTCACCACAGTCTGGACCTAATATAAATCTGATTTTAATTGGACCCACAGCCTGGTGAGTTATGAGCAGACACTGATAGTTGTATCCCCCACAATGATTAGCTGATTATACCTAATCGAGTTGTCTATCTCAGTGCTACTCAAAGTGCCAACCTACAATGAGATATGGAGATTACATCAGAATGTAAACCAACATACTGCCTCCTTCATCCAGAAGTCTTGCCACCAAAAAAAAAAAGGGTTTAAGCTGAACTAAATAGTGTGCTTAGCGATGTAGTTGATTTACATTCGGTGACAAGTTCCTTATCTCCGTATCTCATTGCTAATTGGTAACAAACAGTTTGCAGACCCATAGCTGGTCCACAGACCACACAAGCTAATGTGTTAGAGGTCAGGCACCTGAGTCGCCTGCATATGATAATTTACAAGGAAAGAAATCCAATGATTCTACCCTGAAACCAACTCCAATGACCACAGTGGAAGACTTCTTTACATCTAAATGTTCAGGCTACCAAACTGTGGTTTCTTTGAAATTTTCTTGAATAGTGCTGAATAAGTGTATTTGTAGGCATCATCGCCCACTTTAAAAAAAAAAGGTCTGTATCTCTCTAATTTAACTAAACTAATTTGAAATTTGTTCGCAAATGAGAAGGTGGTAACTGTCTAGCCAAGCAGATGGTTGGAAGTAAAGAAATATCATGTTCTGTGCGGCTTCCGATTAGATCTTTCAACTATACCCAATATAGCACAGTTCTCTTTTTCATGAGGTTAAAAAAATTTACTAAATATCTAAGGTATCATTTAGAAATTACATTCAGCTTGAGAAATAGAAACTTGAAGGAAAAAAGAAAAAATAGTGGCCAAACAAGTTAAGGGTTTTATTTTTCTCACAAAAAGGAATCTCATAAAAGAAACTGGAGTTAGATGGTTCCGGGTTGGTATAGTGACTCTATGATGCCATCAGGTCCCAGGTCTTCTGTCTTTCCACTTGGCCATCCTAGGCTATTGCTTCATGGTCTCAAGTTGACTACTCTACTGTCAGATTCCTATGCCAGGCAGGAAGAAAGGCAAGGGCAAAGAGCAAAAGGCACGTGGTAGCTAATTCTGACCTCTTTTAGAGAAGTTTAGCAAATGGTCCACCAAGGAACTTCCACTTTTATATCTCCTTGGCCTGAACGCAGAGGCATGGCCGCCATGGTTGCAAGGAAACTGGAAAAAAAAAAAAAAAAACGTGTTTTGTTTACCCCTTATATTAGTTTGCTAGGGATGCCATAACGAAGTACCACAGACTGGACGGTTTAAACAACAGATATTAGTTTTTTCACAATTCTGGAGGCTGGAAGTTCGAGATCAAGGTATCAGCAAGGTTGGTTTCTTCTGAGGTCTCTCTCCTTGGTTTATGGATGGCTGTGTTCTCTCTGTGTCTTCATATGATCTTTCCTCCGTATATATCTATATCGTAATTTCCTCTTCTTATAAGGACCCCAGTCATATTGGATTAGGGCCCACCCTAGGGAACTCATTTAACCTTAATTATGTCTTTACCCTATTTCCAAATACAGTTACGTTATGAGGTATTAGGGGTTAGGATTTCAACATATGAGTTTTAGAGGGACACAATTCAGCCCACAACACACTTCCAAACATAATCAAGTTTCTGTTAGTAAGAAAGAAGGAGGAAATTGATATAGTTTGGACACTGCAATGTCTGACAAACCTACCACGTTGTTTGATTTTCTTTAAACAAACAAAAAAGATTGAAAATTGTCCCCGATTTAGTTTAGATATTTATAAACACGGTGCATGATAAGGGCTACCTAGCTATAACAAAAGGCCTGCTTGTTTATTTAATTTTTCTTAAAATGAAAGACTTTCCCCAGTTGCCATGAGCTATGTTAAGAATGCGCTGAAAGACACCAGCAGGTGTCCATTATGTTGAATAGTAATAATCACTAATAAAGGAGAATTTACTTCCTTGAGGAACACTATTCCTAATGTTTACTGAGGCCTTTATAATTCAATTTATAATTAAGCAGGGCCAATTGTTTCTCCCTAACCTTTTAGTGTCAGAAGATTTTTATCTCTCTTGATCATTAATTGAATTAAGTACAAATCCTTGATTTTGTTGGTGATATTTTTCCTTTTATTTTTGTTAGATTTTCTATCATATTAATTAAATGAATACAAAGCTGCCTGTAATGTTAGTACATATGTCTGTCCTTCAAAGGCTTGGAGAAATGCTACATCTTATAAAAAGTTTGAGAAATGATTCGTTAGGCAAAATTCTTTTGATATCTTGCTTTGATTTTTTTTATGTAACAGCTCTGTTGAGATATAATTCCACCTATCAAAAAATTCAGACTTTTAAAGTGTAAACTCAGTGATTTTTACTATATTTACAGAGTTGTGCAACCATCACCACTATCTAATTCCAGAACATTTTTATCAGTCCAAAACAAGCTCCATTCTCATTAGTAATCACCCCCAGTGCCCTCCTCCAGCCTTGGCAACCACTAATCTACTTTCTCTCTCTATATAGCTGCCTATCTTGGACTTCATACAATACGTGGTCTTTTGTGTCTGGATTTTTTTCACTTAACATAATGTTTTCAAGATTTATCCATGTTGTCACATGTATTGGTACTTCATTCCTTTTTGTGGCTGGAAGATGTTCCATTATACAAATCTTGCTTTGATTTTAAGATTTCATTACTATCAAGGATTTTGTATTAATTCTCTAATTCCCTGGAGAGGCAAAAAAACAATCTTGGAATTCTAGTCCCAGCTTTATTGAATCCTTATGGACTTCAGTTGTGCCATCTACAAAATGAAATATTTTTCCCTATATCCTTTAAGGACCCAGCTTCTAGGAGTCTCCATTGAGCCCTATGATTATTATTATTATTATTTTGCTGCATTAAAAGAAAATCTGCAGCAATGTGCTTCAATTTTATCTAAGCTAGATTTTTCTTCCTACAAGATGTAGAAAATTTTTGAATCTTCTTTTATTTTTCAACTGTTTTCAAAGAACTAAGTTTTAAGAAGCATCTAAATTCATATATGGATAGATTTGTAAATAACTAGGCTTGGAGACAAATAAATAAAACCAGAATAGCTGTGAAAAATTTTAGTTCTCTGAGAAATTATCCATTGAAGGATAAATACTCACATCACCTAGTTGTGCCCGTCAAATGAAGAAACAGGATACTGTTTTGAGTATTTCAATTTTCAGCTTTTAATGAGGGCAGAATTTATTCATGCAAACATACATGCAGTAAATGTGTGCCACTTCTATTTGTGAGCACATCTGGCTCAGTAATAGAAGAATCTAGTAGTCAGACCCACCTGCAAATTCCCCAATCTACACAAAAAAAGACAAACCACACCCACTGCGCCTAATAACAAATTCTTTTTCCATCTGGTTTAACTGAGCTTGAAATAGGATTTCTGTTATCATATTGTGTATTCTCATTCCAGAATGTCTCTCTTTCATTCAATTCACAGGGGACTCTGTGGGTGGGGGTTGAGAGTGTAGACGTCAGAATTGATTAACCCACCACTGTATATTTTACTGTGAGAAAAAGATGAAGAACAGCTGAGTGAGAAGTAAATAAGTGTGCAATATCTGTGTATATATAAATTAAAATAAAAGGGTTTGAAAAAATATATAACAAATGGTTAATAGGACTGGAATGCTTTAGTAAGGCACACATGTGGCAGATAAATTCAGGGACCAGCTACTTCAGTAAAGTTTCTGGGAGTCCTGTAGACTGGAACATCTCAGAATATCTCCTCAAAAAAGTGAAAGAAAAAGGTGTTACAAGGGGCACAATACTTAATGGGCCTCCTGGGATTTGGAGACAGCATACACCACATTCAAGTATAGTGTTCCCGTTCATTTACTAAGTGACCTTCCAGGCAGCCTGCTTTGAACGGAGCGGAGAGAAAGAGAAGCTCTCCAGCTGGTCTAAGCTAACATATGCCCCTTACAACAACACATCCAGTAAAGTTTAAAATGTCTATGGCGGATCTGAAAAGCTGCATTCAAATAATCATCGCTCACTCTCTTAGGGTTTCATAGATAAAGCTATGACCTCCTTAAAAATAACTATTTTCCTTCTGAGAAACAGATTTTGGCTTGCTACTGTGTCTTAGTAGAGACTTAATACCTATCTGTATTAGTTGCTGCTGTAACATATTACCACAAACTTAGTGGTTGTAGTAGGCTGCATAACGGCCACCCAAAGATATCAAGTCCTAATTCTGGAACCTGTGAATGTTACCTTATAAGGAAAAAGAGTCTTTGCAAATGTGATTAAGTTAAAGCCCTTAAGATGGGTTGATTATCCTGGATTATCTAGGTGGACCTTAAATGCAATCACAAATGTCCTCATAAGAGAGAGGTAGAGGGAGATTTGATAGAAGAGGAGAAGACACACACAGAGGAGAAGACAATGTGAAGACTAAAGCAGAGATTGGAGTGATGTGGCCACAAGCTTAAGGAATGGGAGCAGCCACCAGAAGCTGGAAGAGGCAAGGGATGGATTCTCTCCTAGAGTCTCGAGAAGGAGCACAGCCATGCCGACAACACCTTGATTGTAGGCCAGTGAAATTGATTTGAGACTTATGGCCTCCAGAACTATGAGAGTATAAATTTCTGCTCTTTTAAGCCACAATGTTTGTGGTAATTTGTTATAGTAGCCACAGGAAACAAATATAGTGGCTTAAAACAATGCAAATTTATTCTCTCACAATTCTAGAGGTCAGAAGACTGAAATCAGTTTCTCTGGGCTAAAGTCAAGGTGTTAGCAGGAGGACTGGTTCCTTCTAGAAGCTCTGAGGGGAGAATCCATTCTCTTGCCTTTCTTTGGCTTCTAGTGGCTGCAGCCCTTGGCTTCTGGCTCCTTTCTCCTTCTCCAGAGAGCATCGCTCCAATCTCTGCTTCCATCATCAGATTGCCCTTTCCTCTGACTCTGACTCCTCTTGGTTCTTCTTATAAGGAATGTTGTGATTACATTGGATCCACCCAGGTAATCTAGAGTAATCTCCCCATCTCAAGATTCTCAACAACATACTCAAAGTCCCCTTTGCCATATAAGATAACATTCACAGGTTCTGGAGATTAGGATGTGGACATATTAAAGAGCCATTATTTAGCCTACTATTCTATCTAACCATTGGATTTCAAGTGACTATGCAACCTGATCTTCCCATCATGAGCTGAGGTGTTATCCGATCCAGCAAACCCTAAATTTGTGTGCAGCTGCACTCCATCCTCAAGGAAAAAGATTAAGCTCAAGCAGGTTCTAAAGACACCAGGATTTTTCACAAACATGTGGCTTACATTCTCAATATTCCTACTCTTGAGGTACTGCGGTATCCTCCTCATCTCACTACTAATCACTTATGACAATTGCCTGGGGAATAAAAAAAAATTAAAGGTTTTCAGATGATTCTACATAATGTGTTGGCACCTTCTGTGAGTGTCCTGCCACAGCATTACAGTGCCACTTACATGGGCTATGAAGGATGATGCATTCTCTCATTGAGAAGAACTTTGAGCAGTACATGTGTTTATCCTCTGCTTGGAAATAGAGATCCCCGAAAGTATAGATCAATATCAATTCATGGGCAAGAGCTACCAATTTGGCTAGATGGTCCAGGTCTTGGAAGGAACCAGAATGAAAAATTAATGATGAGGGAGTCTGAGGAAGAGGTATACGATGGAGGGCATAATTTTATTTTTCAAAAATGGTCACACCAATATATCCTATACTATAGACACTCCTTACAACACGACACTGACACTCCTCCACTGAGAGACGAGGTCTATGTTCCCTCTCCATGAATCTAGGCAGGTCTATGACAATGGCAGAAGCAATGTCATGTGACTTCTAAGGCTGTCGTAAAAGGCAATACAGCTTTCTTCCAGTTCCCTTGGTATGCTCACCTTCGGAACCCAATGACCATGCTTTGAGGAAGCCAAGCAGCCACACGGAAAAGCCACATGTAGATGCTCCAGTCTCAGCCCCAGCTGAAGACCCAGCTGACAGTAGTGTCAACCTCCAGATATATGAGTGAGCAAGAATTTCGAATAATCCAGCCTCCAGCATTCAAGTGACTCATGATGATGCTAAATAGAACAGAGATGTTCTGTCTTTGAGACCTGGCTAAACAGTAGATTCATGAGCAAAATAAATGTTGTCTTCAGCCGTTAAGTTTGAGGTGATTTGTTACACGGTAATAGATAACAGATAGATAACCTCTCAGAATTAGCTCAAAGTATAAAATTATTTGTGCCCTTGTGAATGCTAACCAAAGTCAACCACTGCAAATGAGGCTCTCAAAACTCTGGCAGACAAGTAAAACTGTTGATAGATGTCAGTCAGACTCTTTGTTTAGCCACCCAGTACTTGTTCAATGGGCTCAGGGACAGATGGCCATGGTGGGAGGGATGGACTTTCTCTCACCAAAGCTGATCTGGCTACCCACTGCTGAGTACTCAATCTGCTGACAGCAAAAACCAGCAATAAGCCCATGATGTAGTATCATGAACTAGTTCCCGGTGGCAGGTTGACTACATTAGAAACCTTCCATCATAGGGAAGCAGAGATGGTCCTAATGGAATAGAGATGTATTCTGGATATAGATTATCTTTCCTATCTGTTGTATTTCTGCCAGTACTACCATCTATAGACTTACTAAATGACTTGTAAACTCAACTACTGACCAAAGAACTAAATGTACAGAAAAATAAGGTGTGTGATAAATCAATGCCTATGGCAATCACTGATATTACCATATATCCCATCACCCAGAAGCAATCAGTCTTATAAGGCAGTGGACTGACTTACTGAAGACTCACTTATGGTGTCACCTGGGAAATAATACCATGTTAGGTTGGAATGCTTTCCTACAGGGTGTGATATAGGCTCTTATCAAAAAATCAATAAGGGGCCAAGATGGAATAACAGGGATCAGATTTATGCTCCCATCTGTAACAACAACAACAAAAAGACAAAGTATTTGAAAAAGCAGTTTGAAGACACTAGACATCAGGTAAGGAAGGACAGTGATCCCTGAGAAACAGGAAACAAATGAGGTAAACCCTATGATTACCCTAGCTTACTGGCTTGGGAGAGTTTCCAGGCAGGGAAGAGAAAACCAAGTGGAGCCAAATGGACTCCCTGAGTTAAGAAGAAGGAACTAAGAGTCCAGGGAGACCGAGGTGACAGAATTCACGTGGCAGAATAGCAGATAGAAGAGAGCTGCACTTGTGAAAGAACCCCAGAGATCTACAGAGGCTACTCCTTGACTATTCAGCAGAGTAGTGATCAGCCCATATGTGAGGGAAATACATTGGGCAAAGAAAAGGATTAGGAGGAATGGTGCCTGGTGCCTGCACAACAGGGTCTGAAGTGGTTCCCACCCACCAGACTGGAACACCTCATAATCCACAGGCCATTGGGTAGAGTACTTGGAAGGCTCTTGCCTCAGTAGTGGGAAATAACTAGCCCTAGACTAACCAAAGTTGAACAAATCCTATAAGCAAGACTAAAAAGAATCAAAATGTGTTCAAGTAACTTACCTTGTTGAACGACAAAGCTCAAGAATATTTACAGAAACACAAAAATATCCGGCACCTGACAAGTATGCCTTCAAGTATGTTCCCGCAGAGGCTAGAAACCTATGAACAACATTTCTCAGGTTCCCTAATGGCTAGGGTTCTGGAGGCAAGTTTTTATTCAGTTTTTGTTTTGTGTTATTTTTTTGCCAACCAGATATATTTTCATGTGACTCAGAAGGCAGAAGTAAAGCAGAGGCATTTTTCCTGATGCTTTGGTTGATTCTGCAGATACACATCCTGGTTTTATTCTGCAGCCACATTCCTCTATCCAGGTAGGAACTTTGTGGATATTATAGCAGCATCAATAGTGGCAGGGGCTTCCTGATTCCTTTAGCAGAGCTCATTGAAATCAGCAGTTCCAGGGAGAGCTTCTTAATTTTTCACTTTCCTAATAGTGGCAGAGGTAGCAGCTCTCCTTGCAGGCAAGTATTATTGGTATTATTCTGCAAATATGGCCTAAATACCATTCCTGCAGTCCTTCCATCTCCTTATATTAGACCTCTTTTAGATTAAAACAGTTGGATTTTTTTTTTTTTGAGGAAGATTAGCCCTGAGCTAACATCCATTGCTAATCCTCCTCTTTTAGCTGAGGAAGATTGGCCCTGGGCTAACATCCGTGCCCATCTTCCTCTACTTTATACAGGACACTGCCACAGCATGGCTTGACAAGCAGTGCATAGGTCTGCACCTGGGATCCAAACCTGTAAATCCTGGGCTGCCGAAGCGGAGCATGCCAAACTTAACCACTACACCACTGGGCCGGCCCCTTAGTTCTATTTCTTGAAAATAAATCCTATTATAGGAATTTGTATTCATTATCTATTACTGTGTAACAAACTACTCCTCAAAACTTAGTGGCTTAAGATAATAAACATTTATTATCTCACAGTTTCTGTGAGCCAGGAATTTGGCAGCAGATTCACTTGGTGCTTCTGGCTCAGAGCCTCTCCTCTGGTTGCAGTCAAGATATCAGCCAGGGCTGCAATCATCTGAAGGCTTGACTGAGGTGGAAGGATCCACTTCCAAGATAGCTTGCTGACAAGGCTGATGACAGGATTCCTCAGTTCCTCACTTGCTACTGGTGGAAGGCCTCACTTCCTCCCTGCATGGCTCTCTCCACAGGGCTACCTGGGTGTCCTGGAAACATAGCAGGTAGCTTCCACCCCAGAACAAGCAATCCAAGGCAGAGAAGGAAGATGAAGCCACAGTGCCTTTTATGACCTTGTCTCCTGAGTTGCATGCTGTCACTTCCACCTCATTCTGTTCATTAGAAGCAAATCGCTAAGTCCAGGCAGCACTCAAGGAGAGAGAATTTAGTCTTCACTCTTTGAAGAGAGGAATGTCAAAGAATTTGTGGACATATTTTAAACCACCACATAATTGTCTGCAGATGTGAAAGTATATTTTTTTGCATAATTTTCTATGCAGTTTTCATATAATATCTAACATTAATAAAATACCTCTCATCATTAGTAATAATTCCAACAATCCCAAATAACATTATCTATTCTCTTATTGCAACTGCAGAATTTCTTTAATCTTTTTTCTATAATCCTAATTTTTCTTCTTTAAAGGCAAGGTTTCATGAAGGTCAATTTGCTTCTCCTTACTCAGGCTAATGTAGAGATTTGTCCCCATAGTCGCTATAGATATCATGGTTTTTCATATTAAATAATTATCAATGACCACAGACCTATCTTTTTTATGAGTGCAAAATAAAAGTCTACAATTGTTTCATGGCAGAACTCCCCAAGAGTAATTAAAATTAGGTAGGTCACTTTAAAAGTGTCAGAGTAAGGGAGTAAGATGGGCTTGAATTATCTTACTGAATTAATTGGAGAAGTGAATCAGAACATTTAGGAATCATTTCAATTCATTACATATTTTTTAAAGAAACAGTGAGATTATTTTTAAAGGGGTCCCACCAAAAGAAGAAGTGTACTCTCCCTTTTATGAACAGAGACCACCCTTATGCAACAGTAACATTTAGCAAGATATTTCAGAACCACTTTGATAGTGCAAAAGAAAAATTCCTAATGAAACTATACTTATGTCACAGAAATGCAGAAATTGCATCAACTGTTCATATTTGTTTTAATGTCTCAAATCATAATTTTAAAATTTTAAAATTTTAAATGCTATATATGTTCCATAAACCCTTTCCACAGGTCCCCATATCAGTAAAGGTGATATAGCACTTAGTGTACTGTCCAGCAGTGAGTGCAGTTATTGATGTAAAGTGCCCATTAAATTTCCTTGTATTAATTAATGAATTAATGTAGCTAATGAGAGTGAGATCTGGTCACCTGAAGAAGAGTAGTATCACCCTGACTGGCAATCATTTCAAAGTTAATTAAAAATCTTCCAGCTCATTTAGCTTGATCTGACTGGTCCTCCTTTATGCCCTAGATGTGTGAGTCCATAAAAATTTTCAGGACTGATATGCAAGATACCACAAGATACAGCCACAACCCCACCCCCAACCTGCCTAATACATGGAAAATACTAGAACATGAAAGATAATAGCAAACAGAGTAGGGATGCTAAATTCTAAAGATATATTCTCAGCGCAGGCTTCATCAAATTCTTATTACTGATTGGTCTTTTCAAAGTACTTCATGCTGGTCTGCCTGTATTTGATTGGCTTCCTATCGGGCTGTTCTTGACTCTTCTTTACTCTGAATACATATATGTAGTTTTCATTTTAAAAGCTGTCTAAGATAAATTGTGCTATAATGAAAAGCACTGTATGAAATATGAGTGCATCAGACATAGGCTTTAAAGGATAGAAATGACCTCAACAAATACATGGGGACAACAGATGGCATTCACTATAGAGGATGAGGATAAGCAAAGGTATGGAGACTAGAAAGTGCAAAGCATTTTCAGCACCTAGAGACTCTTTGATCCTAAGTAAATAATGCTACCAGCTGTGACAGGAGGTATATTAAAACACAATATGTAGGTACACACCTGTTAATTTTGGAGAATGAAATAGCCTTGACTTACGTAAGCCACCCATCAACCAAAAAAGGAAACACCCAAGAAAATATGAGTCATGACTTTTTCTTGACCATTTAGCTGTTACATTATTGGTCAAGTGTATTGTTTAACACACACCCCAATAATAAAAAGGAGTCATTTGCTTTTTTGACAGAAGGCTATTGTCAGGACTTGGATATGAAATCTGAGGAATCTCTAATAATCGTATTATGAATAGTATCAATTCCTAGGGAAGATATGGCAACTGCACCCACAATGTCCTCTTCAAATGGCATCCAGTGTTCCCAATAGGATGTGGCAAAATGATACACTTGACCCTAACTATAAGGAAGCTTGGAAACTGTCTAGCCTCCAAGAACACCTGGGACAGCAATTCCTCTGGTAGCATTAGATAATGACTGTAGTACACTCCTCTAATTATGTGTATAGTTCCTCAGAAAAATGGAAAATGTGTTTGGAATTTTGGAAAAATTTTGGAAAAATGGAAAATCTGACAATCTCAATAAAGGATATCTGTAAATCAGATTGAAGTGTTTATTCAGCTTACACATTAAATATGCATGTTGATTTCTTCAAAAAATATTTACACACCTACTATGTGCCAGTCACTGTGCTAGGTGATAGGGGCAGAAACGAGAATAAAAAGATGGATAAGACAGAATTCCTCCCTTCAAAGAAATTTACAATCATACAAGGGAAAAACAAGGGAGGAAGAAAGCATGGGGGGAAAGTTTACATTGTCCTCTCTGTCGCTCTTTAAATACATATTTTTTATCATTCTCAAACACATATATTTGATTTTTTGAAAAAGTAGTTCTGCAAGGCTTTCCCTATCTCCTTTCACTTTCCATTTAATAAAGGCAAATGTGTCATTCTTCAAGAAGGCTCGTGGAAGAAGCAGCACAGATGTCTAACATGAGGTTGGTATGGAAAGAGACGGTCTGTTTATAGACTCTCCTAAATAGGAGGATTTGCTTGGGAATCACCATCTGGTCTAGAATTCACTAACAGGAAAAAAACATTAATTTGCACAATACCAAACAGCAGAGTCTTGTTTTCTGAACAGCATCTGGAAGGCACTGATAATCAAACATGCAGAAAATCTCCACGTAGATAGTCAAGAATCAGCTGTAAATGTATTGACATATTTCCTACAGATGACTGTGATTTCTCCTGATTCTCCCAACTCACCTAAAAAGATCATAATTTAGGAAGTAAATTAGGGGTCAATCTTAACTTCATGACCTAAGCATGGTACTTGTTTTGGATGTTTGAATTATAATGTGCCCTTTGTTAGTAATAAAAGTATTAGTATTTTTTAAAGTATTAGAAATATGGATATACCTTGAGGGGAAGATTTGTAAATGATGTATACATTTCATATTTTATAGTATATATAAAGATGTTACTATAGTTATTCATTTTATTTATTTTTTTCAGCTTTATTGGTATACTTGACAACTAATTCATTTTATTTAAATTAAACGCATTCCATCAACTACCGCCTACCTTCTTCACACCAAATACTGTGCTAGGCACTTTGCAAACATCAATCCATTTTATCATCATAACAACTCTTTGAATTAGGTATACTTGGGTCCATTTTATTCCTCAAAAAACTGAGGCTCAGACTTCTGAGATAAGATGGGAGATTGAAACATCTTTAAAGAACTTCTAGGGCCGGCCCTGTGGCTTAGCGGTTGGGTGTGCGCGCTCTGCTGCTGGCGGCCCGGGTTCGGATCCCGGGCGCGCGCCAACGCACCGCTTCTCCGGCCGTGCTGAGGCCGCGTCCCACATACAGCAACTAAGAGGGATGTGCAGCTGTGACGTGCAGCTGTCTACTGGGGCTTTGGGGGAAAAAATAAATAAATAAAAATTATTTAAAGAACTTCTATCCTACTTCCTAACAGAACGATCAAAAAAATTTAACAAGCAACCACCAAACAAGAAAAGGTGTTTAAGCTAATGCTCCGAACCTCAAAAACAGGTGTCCAAAGAAAGAAACAGGAGATTCTGGAGCTGAGCAGCGGAGCAACTCGCTCAGCTCCTAACACCACCTCCACCATCCAGACACTGTAATGAATCCTGAAAATTCTCACTAATCCCAAGTCTGGAGAAAAGCAAACTGAGCAACCACCCTTGTCTTTCTCTTCTTCTCTTTTTTAACAGTTCGTTTCACTAAGAAGTAACGGAAACTGGAAAAGAAAAGGATAAAACAAGGGAAGTGAATAGCAAGGCTGGTTTTCCTTAACAGAAGTGAAGGCTTCAATGCTGTGTGACCCGTTGGAACAGTATCACACCCTAAAGAGGTGGAGTGAAACTTCATATTCAACAAAATCTAGATGACAGAACAAAGACACTCCCAGTACAGACACATTCACACTTCAGGCTACATTTCCTCAGGCTATAGAAGAGTAAGTGGAGAAAAAAACTCCCAGCCCGACATTACAACTCAGAGGGAAAAAGTAGTCTCAGATACAGCAGAAAGAGTCAAGAAATTGCTTGTCCTATTTCAGAGCAAATAGAGTGTATGCCTGGACGGAGTCAAGCATCAAAAAGAATAGTACGATAACCATGAAAACCTAATCTGGAAAATTTTTAAAAGGAAGAAGGAAAGAATGAAAATCAAAAGAAAGAGAGGGAGGAAGGAAACTCTGAAGAAACAGACAAAAAGCTCAAACCAGAAGAAAACTTAATTCAAGGAACAGAAGGAAATTTCTTGAACTTGCATCATTGTATAAAAAATAAATAAGAATATAAACTAAAGAAAGCAAAAGATCAAATAAAAGATCAAAATGAAATAAAAAGAGGGCTTGTGTATCTAAGGAAAACTGAGGACTAAAATAACATCAGAAAACAAATATATAAGAAACAAAATAGTCTGAACTAAAAAACTGAATTACTGACATAGAGGAAAACCCTGAGATGGTCACAATATATATTGATGAAAACGAAAAGAAATTAACACAAACAGAGAGAAACTGAGATGGAAAATAAAGACAATCAAATACAAGGATAATTATTCTCTCTTAATTAGAAAACCAATGCAGAATCCATGAAAATGAACCACTCACATCTCCTACAGTGGGGAGTATAACTTTTAATATTTTTCCCTCTGCTATAAATGTAGGCAACAAAGCATAGTTGTATTTGCTTTACCTGTAACTTTGTCACCAAAGGAAATTAGACATGTTCATGTGACTTTACAATTAGTGTAAATATGTGAAATATTATTAATGTTCATTACTACTTCGAAATTATGGTAATAAGTCCCATCACTAGATTTTATCATTTAATGCGTTAATAAAGAAGCACATATATTTATGTATCACAAATTTTTTAAATTTTTTGATAATTGATCTTTAATATAACTGGTTTCCTTTGTAATCCTATGTATTTTAGTTTAAGCTTTTAGAAACCATTATTCGGAGAAGGGGTCCATAGGCTTCACTAAACCGCCAAAGGGACCCCTGCAGTCATATCCCAGAAAAGCTTGCAGCTCCTCCAACATTATATCACACGTGGAAAGGACCCACAAAAGTGAAGGATCCTGAAGCTGAATCTTCATTAGTTTTACAATAAATTGATCACCGGTTGTAGCTGAAAGAGCCATTTCAACCAAGGGATAGAACCTGAGTGTTGATGATGTCAGAGTTAACAAGAAAGGACTCCTGACACTGACACCATGGAGAGGTCATACTGTCACTAGAATGCCTCTCCAGACTTCTGTGTGAGAGAGAAATTACCTTGCTTAAGCTACTGCATTTTGGGGTCTCTTTTTTACGGCAGCCTAATCTGTTCCATAACTAATACCTTACTTTTTCAAATATAACTCCCAAGAGATAGAATAACAATTCCCCACCACTGGCAATAGAGAGATGGATAAAGAAAGAGAAAGGAGCAGGCTTTGGGGCCAAAAAGGACCTTACTGCCTATAATAACCCAGAATTAAACCCAACCCACAGAGTCCTAATAAATGGTAGAACTAAGGAAAGAGTTACATATTCATTATTATTATTTTACTTTACAGTATCTAATCTCCTACAAATATCTAATCTCTTGCAAATACAAATATTCAAGTGAAAATTTTTTTCATATTAACAATAAGTACAATGAAAAGTATCCCCAAATTTTTAAAACCTTTCCATCAAGAAAAAAAATGAGGGGCCGGCCTGGTGGCATAGCGGTTAAGTGTGCGTGCTCCGCTGTGGCGGCCCGAGGTTCTGATCCTGGGCACCCACTGACACACCGCTTGTCAAGCCATGCTGTGGTGGCATCCCATATAAAGTGGAGGAAGATGAGCACAGATGTTAGCCCAGGGCCAGTCTTCCTCAGCAAAAAGAGGAGGATTGGTGACAGATGTTAGCTCAGGGCTAATCTTTCTCACAAATACAAAAAAAAAGAAAGAAAATGAAAGGGCCGGCCCTGTGGCCTGCTTGTTAAGTTCAGTGCGTTCTGCCTCAGTGGCCCGGGTTTGCAGGGCCAGATTCTGGGGGCAGACCTACGCCACTTGTCAGCGGCCATGCTGTGGTGGCGACCCACATACAAAATAGAGGAAGATTGCCACAGATGTTAGCTCAGGGCTAATTTTCCTCAAGCAAAACAAGAGGAAGATTGGCAACAGATGTTAGCTCAGAGCAACTCTTCTTCAGCAAAAAAAAAAAGAAAATGAAAAGGGTCTTCAATCTATGTGTAGCCCCACAACAAAAGTAACCTCATCACTCTCTACTTAAAACTCTCCAAAATCTTCATTTTATAACGATACTTTAAGAGAGGAAAAGACTTTATAGAAAATCAGGGATTTTTTAGATGAAAAATCAGGGCCTGAATTCATACCTTGCCCAAACTTGTTTGATAATTGCTTTTGAAATTTGAACTCTAGGTATTCTGTTCCTTTAATCAAAAAGAAATATACGCATCAAGTTGACTTTGTACTTGTGCTCTGACCTCCATTAATGTTTCCTGTGAGTCTTACTCTCAAATTATGTAGCTTATCCATTAAAGTTTTCAATTCATAAGAAATAAATGCCTACGTTTTTAGAAGCTACACATCAGAGATGGTTTCTCAAAGAGGAGTAAACTTTTAAAAAAATTTTTTCCAAAATACTAACTTTTCAAATGGATTCTCTTTCCTCAACAGCTGTCAAGGAACTCATGTGGAGTCTTTTCAGGTTCACTACCAGCCCAACAATGTTTGCTTGCCTAAAAATGAAGATACCAAGAATTACAACTAGGCAGAAAAGACATGGCGGTCCTTCTGCCTGAAATATCTCTGCTGTATCTCTGGCTTGGAAATCTCCTGTTTATCTATCAGGGCCTTTTTGTTCATCCATCTTCAATGCCCCAAGGTAGAATTAGCTGCTTTGCCTTCTGTTTCCATGGCACTTCAGTTACGTCCCTATTTTAGCACTTGCTATCTACTATTTGAATCTGTTTGTATGGCTGTCTCCTCCACTGGATTATGACTCCTCAAGATTAGGGCCAGGGCTGTCAGTCCTCTCAGTGTTGCAGAGATAATGTGAATATGGAATCAACAAGACAGAAACCAGGACAAACAAAGTTTGATAGGGAGACTAGGAGGTAGAGCCCAGAGTTACTCCTCGAGCCAACCTTCACCTGCAGTGACTTTTCGTTTTAGTGTATTCATTTTTAATACAGAAGGTGAAAGGAGTAGGGTTCAGGGCCAAAAAGAATCGTACCAACTGTAGTAAGATAATTTTCTTGTAAGAAAGTCAAGGTCATTTAAGGTTTCTCTCCAACTGTGCCTTTAACCTAGGCTGACTCATTACACGTTGTGTAACCAGCATAAGCACTCAATGAAAGTGAAAGCTGGGTCCCATGTTTCCTCTTCTAGCAATTGTCTTCCACCCTTTTGCTTTGCTTTTCCCACATTCGTTCTTTGCTCCCACCACCTACCCAACACCCATCTCAGTTTGTCACAATAGAACTTCTTGACTTTTTCTGCTGGGAATCACTGGGAGGGAATCCAGGTCCATTTTCAGGCTTTATAATGCAGCTCTGGAACTCAAATCCTGGATCCCAGTGATTTGGAGGAAAGCTGAAGAGGCAGCAGTGCTCTTCTACAGAATAGGTTAGGCAGCAAGGGATGTCCTCACATGAAACATTGAGCCTCACCAGGAAGGCTCCATGAGTTTCCTGGTCTCATTATGTGGTATGTATAATACCCTCACCCGGGTGGACATGGTCATCCCTCTGTTCAGTTGGGGAGGCAGGTACTATGACTCCAGTGCTAGGAACTTACAGAAGACCTAAGGAACAAAGCTCCCACTGTGGCTTCATTGGAGTTCTCCCAGAAGTAGACTAGAAACAAGGATTTGAGTGCAACTAGTTTATTTACAAAGTGAAGATAACACAGGTAAAGAAATGGAGAAGTGACATAAAGAAGGGAAGGGAAGGCAGCCTATAGAAGGAATACTATTAGGCTGCCTGCCACAGTGGGAGCTGGAGCTCCATCCCCATGGGGTGGAAACCCTTGGAAATAGTGCAAAATGTATGTCTCAGAATTACCCCAGCTTCAAGGTGTGGGAGCTGGAGTATTTATACATAAACAACGGATGAGGACTACAAAAGTAAGGGGGCAGAATGTTAACTCCTCTTTGCACTGCTAGCCTTTTGTATTTGGGCAATATGGTTTTCCACAGTTGTAGTTGGGGAGTGAAAGGAAGAGCCCTCAGGCAAAGACACAGATACTGGCAACTGGAAGTCCAGGAAAGCACACTAAAAACTCCAAGGACATTGGTAGGACACTGACAGCATGTGCTACACATTATCTACTGCAGGCTAAACTAATCCCTCCTCTTTGCATAGGGGGAAGATGCAGCCATTTTGTGCTGGTGCCTTATTCAGGCTATTACACAGATAGTAATGCGGGAAACAACAGGCTTAGCCCTACACCCTGTTATCCTGACCCCAAAATGAGCCAGAGGGTGGAGGGTAGGCAGAGTACACCTACAGATTCACATAAATGACAAATTCCAGGCACTCAAGGAACTTCCTGAACCAGGCTCTGGGCCAAAACTGCATCAATCTGGGTAGAGTCAGTTGGGTAAATGAACTGAGTTCCAGCCACCTTCCAAATGGAGAGAGATCCAGGCATCAGAAAGAACCTAACTGTAGGTTGGCTACCCTTCCTGGAAGTCTCAGAGCCACTCCTTGGGGTGGGCTTTGTAACGTAAACAGGGTCAGGAGGAGTCCTGTGAACAAGTGAAATGTGCTGTGCTGATGTAAACCCAGACTATGTTGTATGCTTTCTAGGTGAGATGTCTTTGCTTCTTAGGTAACTGATGAAGAAATCATCCACTGTTCTCACAGGTGGGGAGCCTCATATGGAATGTAGTTTAACCACCACAAAGCCACCACAGAGAGATCTGGCAGAGGTGGGAGGGGTACCAGTTATCCCTGTGAATTACTAGGTGGAGTAACCAGTAGGTATCACCTACTAAAGAAGAGCATCTTCTATGTCCTCCACTCAGGTGAACAGATACCATTTCTTCCTCTTCACGGCAGAGCAACTATCAGCATCTAGTGAAACCTGAGGCCCTGGAGTTTGCACATCAGAGTAATTGATGGACTCTCTGAACTGCTCCCTTCTGTGGGGAGAAATAGTGAACATCACCTCAGGGTCTTAAAGGAGGGGCTTGTGAAAAGAAGACTAAGGATTTGAGTGAGAAGCGAAAGTGAGAAGGAGAGAGGGCTTGGCAGAGCAGGAGCTCTGTGATAGACTCCTTCTGAAGGCCCAAGCCTGTGAGGCCTCCTGCCCCTTGTGGTAAAAAGGAAAAGGAACATTTTAAAAAGTCATAACCCCTGGTTCTCCCTCACCATTCTATTCTGGGAGGTCTGCCTTCATCTCCATCATCATACAACATGTGTCCATTTGGGCAAGGCACGAGCTACTCAGGAAAGGGCCATTTACTGTTTCCTGACCATCTTGCAGGGTGTGTTAGTCAGGGTTCAACCAGTGAAGCAGAACTAGTATGATGTATATATATAAGCAAGCCAGAACTCCACAGGCATGGGCCATCTCTCTCTCTCTCTCTCTCTCTCTCTCTCTCTCTCTCTCCCTCTTCCCTTCTCTCTTCCTCCCTCCCCAAGGAATCTCTATGCCCTCTTTTAAATCCTTCCAACTAGCTAGGTCAGATTCACCCAGAATAATCCCCCCTTTCAACTGATTAAGTCAGGCCCACACGGGCTAATCTCCCAAACTTAAAGACAACTGATCAGGGATGTTAATTACACCTGCAAAAGTCCTTCACAGAAGCACCTAGATCTGTGTTTGATTGAACAACTGAGAGAAGGTTTGTGTATGCTACAAAGCGACTGTGGCTTCCCTTTATCCTCCAACTCTCATAAGAGAATATCTCTTGTAGCCCACCCTATCTGGTACCATACTAGAAAGGCAATACTGGGAAATGTAGTTTAACCACCACAAAGCCATCACAGAGAGATTTGGCAGAGGTGGGAGGGGTACCATTTATCCCTGTGAATTACTAGGTTGAGTAACCAGTAGGTAACACCCACTAAAAAAGTTCCTGCTAGGGAGAACAACTGCAGATATGGGAGACTATAAGACTGAATTCTCTAATTTCTATTCCTCACTCAGATTAGGAAGAAACACCCCTTCATGATCAAAAAGAGGGCCCCTACTACAACCTTGGTTAGGCACCCTCTACTGGTGGCCAGGTGGAATGTCATTCATGACATCAAATGCAGAGGCCCAGTTTGGGAATCATTCTGAATGATTGATATGGCCCGTCCCAGTGGTCTTTGCTTTCATCTGGTGAATCATTCAGGTTTTAGTACAGAAAACTAAACCTCTCTAGTTATTTTTTTATTTTAAAATTATTTTTAATTGTGGTAAAATACATATAACATAAAATTTACCATGTTAACCATTTTTAAGTGTACAATTCAGTGGTATTAAGTGCATTCACATTGTCATATAACCACCACCACCATCCATCTTCAGAACTCTTTATTTTGCAAAACTGAAACTCTGTACCCATTAAACAATAATTCCCCATCCTCCCTCTCTTCAGTCACTGGAAACCACCATTCTACTTTCTGTCTCTATAAATTTGATTACTCTAGGTATCTTACATAAATTGAATCATAAAGTATTTGTCCTTTTGTGTCTGGCTTATTTCACTTAACATAATGTCCTCTAGATTCATCCATGTTGTAGCATGTGTCAGAATTTCCTTCCTTTTTAAGGCTGAATAATATTCCAGTGTATGTATATATCACAGTTTATCCGTTCATCTGTTGATGGACACTTAGCTTGTTTCCACCCCTTAGCTATTGTGAATAATGCTTCCATGAACATGGGTGTACAAATATCTCTTCAAGCCCCTGCTTTCAATTCTTTGAGTATATACCCAGAAGTAGAATTGCTGGATCATATGGTAATTCTATTTTTAATTTTTTGAGGAACTGCCATACTATTTTCCATAGCAGCTACACCATTTTACACTCCCACCAACAGTGAAAAAGTGTTTCAATATCTCCACATCTTAACAACACTTGTTATTTCTGTTTGTTTGTTTTTCTGTAGCAGCCATCCTAATGCATGTGAGGTGGTACAGTTATTTTAAGCAGAAAGGAAATTAGATACTTAAAAATTGTGTGAAGCACTGGAGCAGCAAAGTCTAGACTGGGCTTCCGGAATGATTCCCAGAGTAACATAAACTAATCCACTAGGGGAGCTATTACATTTGTCACAATCACAAAACAGAATCAAAAGGCCGTTATTGGAATACTGAGTTTGATAATAAACTACCATTACTGTTGTATCAGGTACTGGCTACAACAATGACGCCTAACAAACAACTACAAATCTTCATTAGCCTTACAACAATAGATACTGATTTAGCTCATGAGCTTGTGGTTGGCTGATCTAGGCTGGGCTTGTTAGGGGCAGCTCAACTGAGGCAGCTCTGCTCCATGTGTCTCTCATCCACCTCCTGGGATCAACCAGCTTAAGGAGCACGTTTATCTCATGATGATGTCAGAAGTGATGTCAGAAGAGTGAATGAAACTTAAAAAAAGGGAAAGTGACAACTTAAAAAACAGATCTGGACAAAAATGCAATGCAAAGCAATAAATATTAGTACAGTAGCTGTTATGGTTAAAGGGTCCAATAGGACCAATTTTTAAAAATTATTTTGTTTTATTTTAAAACATTTAACTATAAAATGCATAAAACACCTGCATTTTTTAGAAAGCTTTTCTGGTACTAATTTTACATTGTGTATTATTTAAGCATTCAATAGAAAGCTAAATTATTAATAAATTAATTTATCAAAATCAGGTTTCATAAAAGTGGCTTCTATAAATGACCTTTTTATAAGAAGTATGATTCTGTACAAGAAACAGGTCTAGAAATCTGGAATGAGTCTTGTTTCTGATAATGACTTCTGATTGTTTCTGATAACATAAAAGATAATATTCTATATCTTAATTTGAATATTTGACCATTTTACAATAGCAATCAAATATGCATAACATATAAATGATTGTTAATATCATCTAATATTTGGAGTGGGGAGAAACGCTCGTGCTTTCTCACATAGGCTATATGATCTCTAAAGTGAATGCCAGCTCAAATTATATAGTTGAAGATATTAAAAAATACATGACTGTCTGTGATCAAAAAGTTCATTAAGATATATGTTGCTCTGACAACAAATGGATTTGTGTTATCAGCTAAAACACAGTATAGTACACACAAATATTGTGTCCAGAAACTATTCTTTGTTTAAAAGAAACAACTCCCAGACAAATTCCAGATATTGGTGAAGTTGACCAATATCTTTTAAAACTTGGTAACTGGGACTTTCCTCTGGCAGCATATTTCACATTTCCATCCAAGTACCTTCTTGGTTACATTTCACATTGAAATCGAAAAACAGATTCTAGCCTGTTTATTTATTTATTTTCTTTAATTTATTTATTTTTCCCCCAAAGCCCCAGTAGATAGTTGTATATCATAGTTGCACATCCTTCTAGTTGCTGTATGTGGGACACGGCCTCAGCATGGCCAGAGAAGCCGTGCGACGGTGCGCACCCAGGGTCCGAACCGGGGCCGCCAGCAGCGGAGCGCGCGCACTTAACCGCTAAGCCACGGGGCCGGCCCTCTAGCCTGTTTTAGAATGTAACCAGTTGATCAACACAGGAATGGCATTCGTTCGTATCAGTAGCAAGATTCTTCTGGGCAGGGAATGAATGACTGCAAAACACCTAACAGCAAAACAAACCAACATACAAAAACTGTGCTGTGTCTGGTAGTTAAGATCCATTAGGTGCTCTGAGAGAGTTTCAAAACTTTATCTTCAGGAAATTACAAATAGGATAGTTTCCAGAGAAAGGCCTTCTTCACTGTATTTCTTCATGACCCTATTTTGCAAAAACCTGGTGGTATGACCTTCAGGGCATGGAGGAAACATGCTGCCTATAAATCTAGTTTTTAATACATTTTAATGTAATGTTCACTGCTGCTCTGTTTTGAATGTTATAATTACAATGTTATTTTATATTTATAATGTTATTTTAAAGCTGGCTTCAGGGAACACCAATGTTATTAGCTGACTATATAGAGTAAAGGCTATAAAACTCTAACTATATTTAACTTAAAAACAATTTCGCTTGAACCTCTAAGACATCTTGATAAACTCTAGATTAGTTAAAACAAGCAGAGCAGTCAACGACATGTTGTAGTGTCTCGTCTCTCTCATCCACAAGCTTTTGCTCATGTTGTTCATCCTAAATAGAGTTCCCTATAACTGTCTCTTAGCCCAATCACAAGCTAACTTTTTTTGAAGGCAGCTCAAAGTGTGAAGTGCGTGTGTGCGTGTGTGTGTGTGTACATGGACGCACATAGTGTTCTAGTTAAGACTCAAAAACACAGTTATCCAAATAAGCTAGACGCAGTGAAGATACATTTATGGAAAGTATATAAAAGAATCTCGTGAAATATGAGGGTAGGAACACCAAGCCTGTACCAAACTGGTACTGGAGACTGGAAAGTTAATTGGAACCAAGTCTACACTCTCTACTTCTCAGGAGCCATGTGACCTACTCCTGGGTCCTCTCTCTCTTAACTAGATTCTTCTACTTATCAGAACATGGTCATCAGCCATGACTTCATAGCTTGGTTTCTCAGCTCCAGTGACCACCACCAGCTAGAACGTCCCTCTGTGTTTCTTAGTCCAGTTTCGGAGAGAGGGATGTGATTAGGTCAACAGCGTGACCTGTGATGGGCCCTTTGGAATAATCAATTAAATCAAAGAAGACATATCACAAACATGGTCATGTGGGCATTGTGGGCAGGACAGGGAAAGACAGAGATGTGCAGTGTGACACTTCTGTGTTTGTTTATAATGTGCCATATAAGTTATTACTTGTATGGCACATTATAGCTTCACAATATTACATTTTCAAATTTACTCTTTGTCTTAGTCAAAATTCAACCAGAAAACAGAAAATATATTTACAATAGAAGGAATTTAACACAGGAAATTGAAAACATGGAAGATGTTGGAAGAGTTGAAAGCAAAACAGGAGACAGTGAGGCAACCCAGAGATTAGTAACAGCAGAAAGCTACTAGCACCCCTAGGCTTGAAAGACAAAAGGAGGAGGAGATGGTGTTACTGGAACTCAGGGCCATACTTCCCCAGAGAAAGTAGAAGCAGTCAGCCTCAATTATGGGAGCTAAGGTCATGAAAGAGGCATAATTGCTACTGGAGATACTAATGAGGCAGAAAGAAGGAGAGAAATACACCGGCTTTTTCCCTCCTCCCGCGTTTCAGTCTCCTCCTGTACCTACCACTGGCCTGACCCTCCTGACATGGGAAACTGGTGCCTTAGTCACCTCAGGTTGCCATAATAAAATACCATAGACTGGGTGACTTAAACAACAGAAATGTGTTAGTCACAGTTCTGGAGACTGGGAAATCCAAGATTAAGGAGCCAGCATGGTCAGTTTCTGGTAAGAGCTCTCTTTCTGGCTTGTAGACAGCTGCTTTCTTGCCATGTCCTCACATGGAGGGGAGAGAGAGATAAAGAGAGACAGAGAGGCTACAGTCCTATTGGATTAGGGCCCCACCCTTATGACTTCATTTAACATTAATTACCTCCGAAAGATCCTATCTCCAGATACAGTAACATTAGGGGGTAGGGCTTCAACATATGAACTTGGTGGGACACAATTCAGTCCATAGCACCCGGGAACTCCACCCTCACTTCACTCTGATACAGAAAGGGCAAGAAATAGATCTGAGGGCAATAGGACAAAGACTGACACCTTCACAACACTGCAGGGTAGATGTTATCATTCTTACTTTACAAATTAAGAAGCAGAGGCAAGTTAAATAAACTTGTTCAAGGTCACAAGCTAGTAAACAACAGCACCAGATTCTCATCCAAGTCTTCTAATTTCAAATCCAGCTCACTGTAACTTCCATTGAGCCTTCACCATATAGTTCAACTACCCTGAGCTCACCTTTCTCTGAATTTCTATATCACTTTTATTCTTTACCTTTCGATTCATCAGTGATTACTATCTTGATTTAATAAATGATTGAAGTAATAAATGATTACTTTATTTCCATCATTCTTGTGAGGAATATTCCATTATTCCAAGTATCTCCAAATGAACAAAAAGTACCTTAAGATCAGGGATCATGTAGCTCTCCAAACAGCATCCATTCCATTGCATAGGCACACAGTAGGTGCTAAATAACTACTTTGATTAATTTTCTCTCAAAACATTTGCTACAGTATTATTGAGAAAAGTTCTATTATTTCATGTTAATAAAACCCTTCATCTATTTTCTAAAATGCCATAGTTCTCTAGACTCCAAGAAAAATTTTCTGTGACTCAAGGAAATTATCTATATAAATAGTGTTTATTATTTTAGGTGTAATCCCATAGAATGGCCTATTGGTATGAATCAGGATCTTTAAATACTTTCCAATTTCCCTCTTAACTGAGTTATCTGTCAAGGGTATCTTTTATTGTCTCCACTATTCATAACTGTCTGCAAATATCCGGCTTGGTCACTATTGATCAGCAATATGTCGTACCATCCTTTGCAGCTAAAATTTATAGAAAAATCAGAAATTTCTTTGCAAAAGCTCCTGAGGGGAAAGTGATAAAGATTTCTTTCATCGTCGCCATCTATGTTATGAAATATGCCATGTATTCGGAAATCACTCAGAATATTATAAGCATAATGAGATATAAAACAAGACCAAATTTTATAGCCCTTGTATTAAAATATCAAAATCATGCTATCTTTTACTTTACCCTACTTCAGCTGCCGGTTCCTGTCATAACTAGCAAATCTTTTCTTCAAGTATCTAACTCCCTGGTCACCAGCAATTATTCTTCCACATTACTTCCTCTGGCATCACTGCAAAAACTCTTCAACCCTTCAAGACCTCCGGTGCAATGACCCCACCACTTTCTCCCCATCCACCACCACACACCCTACTCCCTCTTATCTTGACTGCCTTCCTTGCCCAAAAGGTTTTTTTCTGCATCTTTATTCAAGCTGCTGAACATTGTTGGAGAAAATAATATAATCAGCCTAAACGAATTCTGTGCTTTTGTCTTTTTTGTGGGGAGGGAGGTTATTTTGTCTTTTGTTTTTGTTCTTGTTTTGAGGGGGATGAGGGCTGTAGCTTCTCATTAGTTTTAGGAAAGGTTGATGGTTCCTGTCAGACCCAAACTATACTTAATTTTTAAAAAATTTTGCACACTCCTAGATTAAAAATTCAAGTAATATGAAAGGTATAGAGGGCAAAGTAAGTTTCCCTCCAACCCCCAACCTTTGGTCCCCCAGGTCTCCTCCTCAGGAGCAAACAGACTTTTCATTTTTCTTCATCTCTTTTGCATATTATACTAGTCAAGATAGGCTGGGTTATGCTGCCGGAGCAAATTTAACCCAAAATCTCAGTGCCTAGACACAACAAAGTTTTTTTGTTTCCACATCAAACTATGTGTTTAAGCTGCATCACTTTGTGATGATTCCATCTCAGCATGTGGCTTCCAGGAGGAGAGACCTGGAAGGTTGCACAGGGACTTTTCTCTCCTCCTTGGACTCACACTGAACAGCCAATCACGTGGGCCACTTAACTGCAAAGAGCAATCTTCTGTGTGCCCAGGAAGCAGAGGGGAACCAGCTATCACTAAACACTAATAATCTCTATTGCATGCGTACTTACATGTGCATTTTGCACAAATGAGAGCATACTAGGCACACTTTTCTCCACTTTGCTTTTTCCACTTTAAAACACATGTTGCATATGATGGTTCCCTATGTCTGGCCATACTATAATTTCTTCACCTAGTATTTAATTAATGAATATTTACGTTGTTTCTCGTCTTTTGTCACTACAAACAATGGCTTTAATAAATATCCCTTTAAGAGTAATAGTAATAGAGGCCGGCCCGGTGGCGCAAGCGGTTAAGTGCGCGCGCTCTGCTGCGGCGGCCCGAGGTTCGCTGGTTCGGATCCCGGGCGCGCACCGACGCACTGCTTGGCAAGCCATGCTGTGGCGGCGTCCCATCTAAAGTGGAGGAAGATGGGCACAGATGTTAGCCCAGGGCCGTCTTCCTCAGCAAAAAAAAGAGGAGGATTGGCGGATGTTAGCACAGGGCTGATCTCCTCACAAAAAAAAAAAAAAAAAAGAGTAATAGTAATAATAACTGACATGCATTGAGACCTTACTATGTTCAAGGCACTGTTCAAAACCTATTGCATGTTTTAACTCATTTAATACTCTTAGCAGCCCTATGTGAGACATGACATAATTTGACATGACAGGTGCCTCATTTATAGTGACAAAGCCTGGCCTTAAACCCAGGCAGCTGGCCCCAGAGCCTATCAAACACATATAGATATTTGCACCAATAAGCACAAATTTCTGTAGTATAAATTTCTGTAAGTGAAATTTGTGGATCACAAAGTGTTTACATTTCAAATTCACCAGATATTTCCAGAAGTACTAGATACATTTTGTGGGCCTTTTCAATTCCACTCTGCTCTGAGGTAACCTGTTCCATACTGGCTTCTACAAGCCTCATACAGATGCAACCTAACAGCACCTTTTCTTGGCATTCTCAGCACTCATGCATGGGAAACCCAGAAGCACAAGGGATGTTTAACGCCCACGGCACCACCGTTGACCAATGGGAGCCAATTAATAAATGCTTCCCTCTTTTTTCCCCAGGTGGAAACTTCTGCAATGCATTTCCAAAGGCTCCTCAGATCTCACAGAACCGAGCAGCAGTCTTCCAGAGCAGCAACCAACTGAAGGGCATATCTTCGCACAGGCTTTCCTTCCTCCTTTTTCACTCCCCTGTCCCTCAGTCTTGCTCCTTGCAATCACTTCTCCAGGAGAGTATCTGCAGCAAAGCATTTGTCTTAACTCCACTTTATCTTTAAATGTAGTAAATGCAGTGGTGCCCCACTGAGATCTCCCCTTCAGGCCCACAGCACTCATTCCCTCTGCTGCTGGGACTGTTGCCTGCTGATGGTTCACAGCTGAGTACCTTTCAGGTCATTGCTCTGGCTAAAGGGAGCTGCTTCAGCCAAGCTGACAGCCCATCCCACAGCCTAACTGGTAGATTCAGGGATAAAGTCACCTTGCCTCAATTTGAGACACCTCTGACAGGCAAGGTCAGCTCCAGAGATGTCCATGGGATCTGCCAAACCCTTTGTTGCAGCTCCATCGCTGTTCAACATCTCCCTCTGCTCGCTCCTGCTTTCCTTACTTACTCCCTTACAGGTGTTGTTCTTGAGAACACTCCACAATACACTCCCTGCATGTAAATATCCACATCAGAGTATATGTCCTGGGAAATATGATCTAAGACACTTAACCAAGACAATTGGTACCAGTAGTAGCCCTAGAAAACAGACCCTTAGGATGAGATTTTGGAACTGGATCACTCATAGACAGCAATAAGACCCCACTACAATTCCTGAGACTCGCAGTGAGAGATTAAGATGAAGTGCAGGTGGAACGTGAAGTGCTGGGATGTGCAGTAGCCATGGTAGTTAATGGTGGTCATGTTAATTATAATGATTGTAGTAGTGGCCTGAAATGTTTTTGATCTGAGAGGTTTCATAGGGACTAAACAGGTGGATTGTGCAGATATGATGGGGATCTCTACTCCTGAATTCTTGAAGTATTGATGGAGGTGCTAGTCACTGCATTTTCTCCGGACTGTGGGACTACTTCTGATTCATTATCTTGACTGAGGGGTGAGGGGGATAGTTTCAGAGGCTTATAGAATGACTGGTCCATCAGCACCACAACCAACACAACCTTACCCCTAACAAGGGGACCTGTTTTTCAGAAAGAGTGGTGTGACAGTGGGCACATGAGCACAAGATACACTAGTTTTATCACATACCTCTTTACCCCAAAGCATCTAGCTTATTAGACAGTTAAATGACCTTTTACAGGCTCAGGTATCTCTCCAACTCAAGGAGAATATTCTGGGAACAAGAGAGAGAGCACAGTCCCATGTATATATATAGATATATAGATAATGGAATATTATTTAGCCTTAAAAAAGAATGAAATTCTGATACATGCTACAACATGGATGAGCCTAGAAAGGATTATGCTAAGTGAAATAAGCCAGACAAAAAAGGACAAATATTGTATTATTCCAGCTATATGAGATACTTAGAATAGACAAGTTCATACTGACAGAAAGCATAATAGAGGTTACCAGGGGTGAAGGGCAGGGGGAAATGGGGAGTTATTATTTTAATGGATGTAAAATATAAAGTTTCTGTTTGGAATGATGAAAAAGTTCTGGAAATGGATAGTAATGATGCTTGTACAACTGTAATTATACTTAATGCCACTGAATTGTGTACTTCAAAATAGTTTAAATGGTGACTTTTGTTATGTATATTCTACCACAATAAAATAGTTTTAAAAAAGTAATATATCTAGGGGCCGGCCCCGTGGCATAGCAGTTAAGTGCGCGCGCTCCGCTGCAGCAGTCCGTGGTTCGTAGGTTCGGATCCTGGGCACACAGCAACACACCACTTGTCAAGCCATGCTGTGGCAGCCTCCCATATAAAGTAGAGGAAGATGGGCACGGATGTTAGCCCAGGGCTAATCTTCCTCAGCAAAAAGAGGAGGATTGACAACAGATGTTAGCTCAGGGCCAATCTCCCTCACCAAAAAAAAAAAAAAATTAATATATCTAGATAAAAATTTCACTATACTGATGCTTTATCTACTTGTCATCAAGCATACAATTAGATATGAAATTAGATAAAACATAAAGACAATTTACTGAAGTTTTCCATTTTTGTTCAATTTTTGAGTGGCATAGTCTTCTAGAATACCAGCTAGAATATGGTTAAAAGGTTTCCCCTTACCTTGCTTTCCCCTTACATCTCTTCATGTGAACACACTCCTTACTATTAGAATAAGTAATCATACAAATAAGGTAGAAAGTGATGGCAACATTATTCACTGAACCAGTGTATATTTTATTACTCACTAATCCAGCGATGGAAATTATATATGCCAGATAAATATGTATTTTACCAATTTTGCATCTTTTAGGGCATAAGCAATCTTGTAAGAAATTCCCATGAGTAGTTAGTTCCCTTCTGTATTCATATACAATATAATAAGTTCTTAGTCTAAGTGCATCATTATATTTCCTGGAAATCCCCTCAGAGATTGATAAAAATGATAAATTAGCTGTTGATGCAAGATCTGTTATTGTTCTTTTATGTAATTCCACAGGAAATTTCAAGATAAAACTCCACCATATAACCCGAAATAGTAGAAAATATCCAAATGGACTCATAAATTGGAGAAGAGGATGTATAACTAGATAAAGTGGAAGAATTGATAAACAATATAAAAAGCAAGTTTTGTGTTTATTACTTAACTGAAATATCCACAGTGACACAATCATTGCTTTTGTAATACATGAAAGTTATTGTTTCTGTATTTAGAGTTAGTATTTTAGGGCCCGGAATATTGATTATTATTTCCCCTGAGATCATATAAAACATTTTAATATGCTGATATGTTTAATATTTCACTAAGGTAATACTTATTTCTTACACAATTATAACTCAGATAAATCATTCTCTTTAGCATGTGGCTTTGTTGTCTTAGTCTGTGCAATTTTACTTTAAAATTGCCATCCTTTGTTTTTTCTGTGATTACACTATCTTTTCTTTTGACTTTCCTTTTTTATGTAAAACACATGGAGTATAAAATGAAAGTGTTTCAAATGAATTCTCCAAAAAATAGCTTAAAAGTAAAACATATTGACTGATGCCCACAAAGCTCTGAATGTTCAAGGCTGGGACACCTGGGAACTTCTGCTTCTACATTTGAGCTTTATGCTAACCAAGAGTCAGTTGTTTATCCCCAAGTATGTTGATGCCAGTTGTACTAGTTATCATAATTACATGATTTAATTAAATGTTACACAAAACGAGAAATATGAGTGTAAAAAAGTTAGGCTTTGATTCTATGAAGACTAAGTCAAACGCCTGAAAATGCTTTAAAAGTGAGTTACTAAAACATATTATTACATGCAAGTGAGGCAATTGCAAAAAGAAATTTTTTAATTGTAAAATTTCAGAAAGATTCTACACTCAGACTGCTCCACAATGTCTTTATATTCTATCTCCATATTAATGAAATGGAAGCCATAAAATTGAAGATAATGCAAATGAGAGTGTGACTTATGAAAAAAAATTCAAAACTCCAATCAGTGGCCAAAATTCAAAAGAGAGGACTTGGATCCACTGAACATTTGGTGAATGAATTCACAATATATAAGATTTAATTTTAAAACATGTTATACATATTTTTGTATTATATTTCCCTTTCAACCACTTCTTTGATTAACCAACTAACCCCTAGCAACTAATGCATCAGCAAAGTGTCTGCTCTATGTCATTCTTATGATGGGTGTCCTTATAAAAAGGAGAAATTTTGAGAGGTACACACACACAGAGAAGGCAACGTATACGTGGAGGAGGGAGATGGGACAATGGAAGAATATACAGGTAGATATAAATTATTTGTAGTATCTTGGTTCTGGCTTGGGTGGGTATTCACCATACTTATTTTGGGAGGGGTAGTAGATAAAAACAAATTTAAAAAATAAAATAAAAAGTAAAATAAGGACAATAAAGAAGGATCATTCTCAGAATGGTCAAGATGGTGGCATAGGTGGACTCTGAACTCCTCCCACGGACACAACAAATTTATAGCTACTCTTGGAACAATTACCCCTGAGAGAGAACTGAAAACTGGATAAAAAGAACCCCCACAACAAGAGACAGTCCTGACTGAGGTGGAAGAGGCAGAAATTCCTTTCTGGAGAGGAAAAAAGCCATCTTTGCAAGCCGCAGCACTTCATGGCCACCCAGGAGCAATCCAAAGGTACACAGCCTTCCCTAGAGGAGTGAGGGACATGAGCAGGGGAATGTTACTGCTATAAGCATCTTTTGGTCCCAGTGCAACCGAGAGAAGTGTCATAATATCTGGCTTTGCTGGCTACTAACAACAACAGGGAATACCCCCAGAAAAGCTATCAGACATAAGGGAAAAAAAGCCAGCTCTTAAAGACCCCATGCAGAAATTCACCCATTTCAGAAAGCAACCTAAAATCACCAGAAAGAAAGATGCACAGTCCTTTGGTGCAAAGAGACTCACCTGATAGGCTCTGGGTGCATCTTGGTGAAAGGTGAGACCTCTCCAGGGACTGGGACATTGGCAGTACAATTGTGACCTGGTGTGGGTGTGCTGACACAGACACTGACAGATGCCATTGGAGTTCTTCCCCTGGCCTGCTAGCCCAGGGCCTGTCCCACCCATTAGAGCACCGACTTAATCCAGCTCAGCCAGAGCAGGCAGCCTGCCCTAAGGACTGGCCCTACCCAGCAGCAAGCCCTCTGGCAACTGGTGGGCCTGCATAGGCTATGTGCCTGGATACTCTGAAGCCCGGCAAGTGGGTCCACCTCTGCAGGGCAGGGCATGTGCAAGGAGTGGGTGGAGTATGTGGGGCATCTGCAGTGGGATGACTGGGTCTGCTTCAGGGGGTCAAGGCACACACATGAGGCAGGACGGTGTTGACAGAGTGTGTAGCCCTGTGGGCCATGGGGCTTGTCAGCTGCAGAAGACTTTTGCTTCTCAAACAGCCACATAGGGGATCGGCCCCACCTTCCAAAGCCTGAAGCAATTGGGTGCTCCCGTGCCTGGTGCCAGCCCCACTCAGCTGCAATCCTGAGAAGGCTGACAAGAGCCTTGTAGGCTGGAGGCCTATAGCAATTGTAAGCCCCTAAGCCTAACAACCAGCCACGCTGGGGGCCTACTCACTTAACAGAAAAACCGCAACAGGAATGTGCTATTAGACCTTGCAGCCAACTCTGCTGGGGCCCCCCACACCTGATAAAGTGACTGAAGGGTCCATAGCAGCCACACGCAGCTGAGCAATACAACCAGCCAGCCAGGGGGATGGCCCAGCCTCCCTGGGCACCTGCAACAAGAGCAACTGTTCCACAATGGAAGGACACACGTAGCCCACACAGAGGTCACTCCTGGAATATTTGGAACTGGTGAGAAGAGGGAAGCACGCTGCTGGGCCTCACAAGGCATCTCTTACATAAGGCCATCTCTCCAAGATCAGGAGACATAGCTGACCTACCTAATACATAGATATAAGCATAGAGAAAGAGTCAAAATGAGGAGGCAAAGGAATATGTTCCAAATAAGGGAACATGACAAAACCCCAGAAAAAGAACTACATGAAACAGAAATGAGCAATCTACCTGACAAAGAGTTCAAACAAAAAGTCATAAGGATGCTCACTGATCTTGAGAGAAGAATGGATGAACTCAGTGAGAACATCAACAAAGAATTGGAAAATACAAAAAAGAACCAATCAGAAATGAAGAATACAATACTGGAAATGAAAAATTAACTAGCAGAACTCAAAACTAGAGTAGATGATACAGAAGAATGGATCAGCGAGCTGGATGAAAGACTAGAGGAAATCACCCAAGCTGACCAGCTAAAAGAAAAAAGAATTAAAAAGAATGAGGACAGTCTAAGGGACCTCTGGGACAACATCAACTGCACTAACATCTGTGTCATAGGCGTCCCAGAAGGAGAAGAGAGAGACAAAGGGGCAGAGAATCTATTTGAAGAAATAATAGCTGAAAACTTCCCTAACCTAAGGAAGGAAACAGACATCCAGGTACAGGAAGCACAGAGAGCACCAAAAAATATAAACCCAAAGAGGCCCACACCAAGACACATCATAATTAAAATGTCCAGAATTAAAGATAAAGAGAGAATCCTAAAAGCTGCAAGAGGAAGGCAACAAATTACATACAAAGGAAACCCCATAAGACTATCAGCTGACTTCTCAGGAGAAACCTTACAGGCTAGAAGAGAGTGGCATGATATATTTAAAGTGCTAAAAGGAAAAAAACCTACGGCCAAGAATACTCTACCCAGGGCTGACCCCGTGGCTTAGCGCTTGAGTGCGCGCACTCCGCTGCTGGTGGCCTGGGTTCTGATCCCAGGCGCGCACCGACGCACCGCTTCTCCAGCCATGCTGAGGCTGCGTCCCACATACAGCAACTAGAAGGATGTGCAACTATGACATACAACTATCTACTGGGGCTTTGGGGGAAAAAAAGGAGGAGGATTGGCAATAGATGTTAGCTCAGAGCCAGTCTTCCTCAGCAAAAAGAGGAGGATTAGCATGGATGTTAGCTCAGGGCTGATCTTCCTCACACACAAAAAAAGAATACTCTACCCAGCAAGGTTATCATTCAGAATGGAAGGAGAGAGAAAGTGTTTCCCAGACAAGCAAAAATTAAAGGAGTTTACCACCAAGAAACCAGTCCTACAAGAAATGCTACAGGGACTTACTTAGGGGGGATAGAGAAGACCACAAATAGGAAAAAATTATCTATTTCCATGACAAGAGGGTAACCGATACAAATGCACAGAGATTAGATATGACATCAAAAACATAAAAGGTGGGAGATGGGGAGTAAAAGAGTAGAGCTTTCAGAAAGAGGTCAAACTAAAGAGACTATCAACTTAATATAGATTGCTATATACATAGGTTATTATATATGAAGCTCATGGTAATCACAAACCAGAAACCTATAATAAACACAAAAAAAACTAAAAGAAAGGAACCCAAATATAATACTAAAGAAAGCCATCAAACCACAAGGGAAGAGAGCAAGAGAAGAAGAAAGGAACAGAGAAGAACTACTAAAACACCCAGAAAAAAAGTAACAAAATGGCAATAATTACATACTTATCGATAGCTACTTTAAATGTCAATGGACTAAATGCTGCAATTAAAAGACATAGGGTGGCTGATTGGATAAAAAAACAAGACCCATATATATGCTGCATACAAGAGACACACTTCAGACCTAAAGACACTCACAAACTGAAAGTGAAGGGATGGAAAAAGATGCTCCATGCAAATGGCAATGAAAAGAAAGCTGGGGTAGCAACACTTATATCAGACAAAATAGACTTTAAAACAAAAACTGTAAAAAGAGACAAATAGGGCACTACATAAAGATCAAGGGAACAATCCAACAAGAGGATATAACACTTGTAAATATCTATGCACCCAACATAGGAACACTTAAATGTATAAAGCAATTATTAACAGACATAAAAGGAGAAATACACAGTAACACAATAATAGAAGGGGGCTTTAACACTCCACTTACAACAACGGATAGATCATCCAAACAGAAGATTAAATGGGCCTTAAACGACACACTAGACCAGATGGACTTAGTAGATATACACAGAACATTCCATCCAAAAATCAAAGAATACACATTATTTTCAAAAGCACGTGGAACATTCTCCAGGATTGATCACATATTAGGCCACAAAACAAGTCTCAATAAACTTAAGAAGATTGAAATATATTAAGCATCTTTTCTGACTACAATGGTATGAAACTAGAAATCAGCTACAGGAAGAAAATCAGAAAAGCCACAAATACGTGGAGATTAAACAAAATCCTACTGAATAACGATTGGGTCAATGAAGAAATCAAAGGAGAAATCAAAAAATACCCGGAGAAAAATGAAAATATGACATGCCAGAATTTATGGGTTATGGCAAAAGCAGTTCTAAGAGGGAAGTTTATAGCAATATAGGCCCACCTCAACAAACAACAAAAATCTCAAATAAACAACCTAACAGTGCACCTAAAGGAAATGGAAAAAGAAGAACAAACAAAGCCCCAAATCAGTAGAAGGAGGGAAATAATAAAAAGCAGAGCAGACATAAATGAAATAGAGACTTAAAAAAAAAAGAGAGAAAAAAATCAATGAAACCAAGAGCTGGTTCTTTGAAAAGATAAACCAAATTGACAAACCTTTAGCTAGACTCACCAAGAAAAAGAAGGAAGGCTCAAATAAATAAAATCGGAAACAAAAGAGGAGAAATTACAATGGACACCTCAGAAATACAAAATATTATAAGAGAATACTACAAAAAGCTATACACCAATAAATTGGATAATCTAGAAGAAATGGATAAATTCTTAGAATCATACAACCTTCCAAAACTGAATCAAGAAGAAATAGAGAATTTCAATAGACCAATCACCAGTAAGGATATCAAAACAGTAATCAAAAACTTCCAAAAAAATAAAAGTCCAGGACCAGACAGCTTCCTTGGTGAATTCTACCAAACATTCAAAGAAGACTTAAAGCCTATACTCCTCAAAATCTTACAAAAAATTGAAGAAGAAGGGAAGCTTCCTAACTCATTCTACGAAGCCAACATTATCCTGATACCAAAATCAGATCAGACAAGGACAACACAAAAAAAGAAAATTACAGACAAATATCACTGATAACCATCAATGCAAAAAACATTGCATTGACAAATACTACAAACAACAAAATACTAGCAAATCGCATACAACAATTCATTAAAAAGATCATACAACACGATCAAGTGGGATTTATTCCAGGGATGCAGGGACGGTTCAACATCCACAAATCAGTCAACATGATACACCACATTAACAAAATGAAGAACAAAAATCACATGATCATCTCAATAGATGCAGAGAAAGCATTTGACAAGAAACAGCATCCATTTATGATAAAAACTTGCAGTAAAATGGGTAAGGAAGGAAAGTACCTCAACATAATAAAGGCCATATATGACAAATCCACAGCTAATATCATTCTTAATGGTGAAAAACTGAAAGCTATCCCTCTAAGAACAGAAACCAGACAAGGATGCCCACTTTCATGGCTCCTATTTAACATAGTATTGGAAGTCCTAGCCAGAGCAATCAGGCAAGCAAAAGAAATAAAAGGGATCCAAATTGGAAAGGAAGAAGTGAAACTGTCACTATTTGCAGATGACATGATTTTATATATAGAACATCCTAAAGAATCCACCAAAAAACTTTTAGAAATAGTAAATGAATAAGTAAAGTTGCAGGATACAAAATCAACATACAAAAATCAGTTGCATTTCTATACACTAACAATGAAGCCGCAGAAAGAGAAATTAAGACTACAATCCCATTTACAATTGCAACAAAAAGAATAAAATACCTAGCAATAAACTTAACCAAAGAGGTGAAGAGCTGTACACTGAAACTATAAAACATTGTTGAAAGAAATTGAAGAAGACACAAAGAAATGGAAAGATATTCCATGCTCTTGGATTGGAAGCATTAACATAGTTAAGATGTCCATACTTTCTAAAGCAATCTATAGATTCAATGCAATCTCTATCAAAGTTCCAACAGCATTTTTCACAGAAATAGAACAAAGAATCCTAAAATTTATGTGGAACAACAAAAGACCCCGAATAGCCAAAGGAATCCTGAGAAAAAAGAACAAAGCTGGAGCTATCACAATCCCTGATGTCAAAATACACTACAAAGCTATAGTAACCAAAACAGCATGGTACTGCCACAAAAACAGACACACAGATCAATGGAACAGAATCAAGATCCCAGAAATAAACCCACACATCTATGGAAAGCTAATTTCCAACAAGGGAGCCAAGAACATACAATGGAGAAAAGAAAATCTCTTCAGTAAACGGTGCTGGGAAAACTGGACAGCCACATGCAAAGGAATGAAAGTAGACTGTTATCTTATACCATACACAAAAATTAACTCAAAATGGATTAAAGACTTGAATGTAAGACCTGAAACTATGAAACTTCTAGAAGAAAACATAGGCAGTAAGCTCTTCGACATTGGTCTTAGCAACATATTTTCAAGTACCATGTCTTACAGGGCAAGGGAAACAATACAAAAAATAAACAAATGGGACTACCTCAAAATAAAAAGCTTCTGCACAGCTAAGGAAACCATCGACAAAACAAAAAGACAACCTAAAAATTGGGAGAAGATATTTGCAAACCATATATCTGATAAGGGGTTAATATCCAAAATATATAAAGAACTCATGCATCTCAACAACAAAAAAACTAACCCAATTAAAAAATGGGCAAAAGATCTGAACAGACTTTTCTCCAAAGAAGATATACAGATGGCCAACAGGCACATGAAAAGATGTTCAACGTCATTAATTATCACGGAAATGCAAATCAAAACTACAATGAGATATCACCTCACACCCGTCAGAATGGCTGTAATTAACAAGACAGGAAACAACAAATGTTGGAGAGGATGTGGAGAGAAGGGAACTCATACACTGCTGGTGGGAGTGAAAACTGGTACAGCCACTATGGAAAACAGTATGGAGATTCCTCAAAAAATCAAGGATAGAACTACCATACGATCCAGCTATTCCACTGCCACGTATTTATCCAAAGAACATGGAAACATGAATGCGTAAAGATACATGCACCCCTATGTTCATTGCAGCATTATTCACCATGGCTAAGACTTGGAAGCAACCTATGTGCTCATCAAGGGATGAATGGATAAAGAAGATGTGGTATATATACATAATGGAATACTACTCAGCCATAAGAAACCATGAAATCCAGCCATTTGTGACAACATGGATGGACCTTGATTATGCTACGTGAAATAAGTTGGAGGGAGAAAGTCAAATACCATATGAGCTCACTGATAAGTAGAAGATAAAAACAACAGTCATATTGAGACAGAGATTGGATTGGTGGTTACCAGAGGGGAAGGAGGGAGGGAGGAGGGAAAAAGGGATGATTAGGCACATGTGTGTGGTAATGGATTGTAATTAGTCTTTGAGTGGTGAACATGAAGTAATCTATACAGAAATCGAAATATAATGATGTACACCTGAAAAAAAAAAAGGCTCATTCATGGACCAATGATGATTGTATTGTGCTTAAATTCTGTTTACTTGTGATCCAAATAAAATATATTATGTAGATAGAAATCAATAATAGAATAGGATCAATAACTTCCAAACTACCAGAATAAAAAAAATTAAAATTTGAGAGAGAAAAGGGGAAAGGCGCCCAGAAAAATCATTACATTTTTTTGTTTTGTTTGTATATTTCTCTTTTCACTGCAGATTAGAGAAAATTTCTTCATGCACCAGTTACTGGAAACCAGTGACCTAGACTGAGCCCCCCAGAGTCCCAAAAGAGTTAGAATCTCATCACTCAAATTCACATAGCGTCCTTGGAATTGGGACAAAGGGTTTTTATTTGTCTTGTCTGAGTATGTATTCTTGAAAATGGAAATTCCACTGACCATAAGTATTGCACCTTAGAGACACATGGCTTAAGATGTATGTTAGCAGAATCCAGTCTGAAGACGTCACTCAAGAAAAACATTTCCAGAAGCTTAGCACTTAATTGGCCTTATTAGCACCATCTGCTCATCAGTCTTGCTTGGGGAAAAGTGTTTTCATCGGATATCAACAAGTTGAAAACAAGGCAGATCACCACACTTTGTTTTGCATTTGACACCACATTTTGCCTGCTTCTTATCACAGTTTTAAGTCATCAAATTAAATAAACGAGTCGAATCATAGAATTTGCATTACATGTTAGACCCTGGGTTTCTCTGATCCCTCAGGCATGTGCTTATGTCCAGAAGTCCTTTTCTCCCCAGACCTGCCTCCACCAGATTGCTTAGCCAGACATTTGGAGAAATCTTTTAATGGTAGTACTCGAGTAATTGTTCACATACTCCATTTTCTCATTCTACAAATCTGGTTGTTCTAACACATCAGGTGTAGAGGATCTTGCAGAAATTAAAATCAGATGCCCGGTGATGATTTGAACTAAAAATTACTATTATAAAGGCATTTTGACAACTAAGCACTAATAATAAGAGAGTTTACTATATGAATTTCCTACCTTCAACGTTTACTATAATATTATGAATTTAACCATAGTTTGGTTTGAAGGTATTTATATAATAAACTAAAGAAATATTATAGTTAATCATTACAACATTCATTTCAGAATTTGACTTGAAATTTAGAAGTTAAAATTGTCCTCACTTTTTTAGACTTATACAGCACTTTTTACATGGAAAAATGTAACAAAAAATGATAATTTGCCAAAGTGCCAGTTTAGCCACAGCAAACATAACACTATTAAGGAAGAGAATGTAAACAGGAGCTTTCTTTCTTAGCCATCTTGGCTGTTGGTATATCTTTTTATATTACACCAAATTAATGCTTTTTATTGAAAAAATAAAATGATAAACAAGAAAAATGAGACTATCCTCAGAGCTCTATCCAGGATATAAAATACTGCCAAGGGAAAATAGCAAAAACTAGTTTTACAAAGACATAAATTTAAGTTTATTCTTCTCTTTTTTCATAAGAAAAGTGTGCGTACGTACACACACACACACACACAACCTCTTGATTTTAGAATACCCTATAGCATCAATCATGGCAATAAAATATAACATTTTTGAAGACTGATAAAACCAAAGGGACTCAGTATAACGGCTGAAAGTTGCTTGGTTTCCAATCTATAAAATGTTACTAATTATATCTCCCTCCTAAGGTTGTTGTGCTAGTCACAGGAGATATACGTAAAAGATCAGGCACATGCTCAATAAACAGCAGCCATTATAAGCATGCATTACAAATATGTAAATAAATATTGTAAATAAGCATTGGACAATTTCTGGAGATTTTCTCTATTTCCTATTTCTATAAATAACAATTTTGGCGTTTCTTACCAAACACCTTGTTAGTTTTACTCCACATTGCATCAATGACTTAAGACACTGAAAAGGGTTCACATTACTAGAATTTCATTATCACCTAGACAAAAATAATATAGTGCATTTATTAGTCTTGTACACAGTAAATACATAAATATTTTAAACCAATTACATTCACACATTTTAGGTTGCATCATAATTTTAAAGTTTGTGAAAATATGTAATCTGCTAATCTGCAAAGGATTTCTTATTCATGACAATTAGTACAGTACAACATTTCATCTCATATTGAACAGTTTTGAGAAAAATTGCATTATAAGCAAAAAAATATTCAAATGTATGTGTCAATTACTGAAATAAAACATAGTTATGGTAATACATTTATTAAGAAAATCTAATATCAGTAAAAATTAGTCTTCTTTTTTTTTTGTGAGGAAGATCAGCCCTGTGCTAACATCTGCCAATCCTCCTCTTTTTTTTTTTTTTTTTTGCTGAGGAAGATTGGCCCTGGGCTAACATCTGTACCCATCTTCCTCCACTTTATATGGGACACTGCCACAGCATGGCTTGCCAAGCGGTGTGTCAGTGCGCTCCTGGGATCTGAACCAGTGAACCCTGGGCCGCCGCAGCAGAGCACATGCACTTAACCACTTGCGCCACCGGGCCGGCCCCTAAAACTAATCTTAATATCATCTATGTAGTACTATGTAGTACCAAAAATTTTTAGTGTGAATCTAATCATGAGGGGAAAAATCATATTAACCTAAACTGAGGAACAGTCTACAAAACAACCAGCCTGGACTCTTCTATGAGATCAATGTCATGAAAGACAAAAAAAGGCTGGGGAAGTGTTCTAGATTAAAGGAAGCTAAAGAGACTACAACTAAATGCAGTGTAGGATCAGTGATTGGGTTCTGAAGCAGAGTTAAAAATGACATACATTGGATATCATTGGGACAACTGAGATAATTTGAAAATAGACTGCATATTAGATAATAATAATGGATTCATGTTAAATTTATTAAGTGCGATAATTGGATTGTTATTATGTAGAATGTCCTTGTTCTTGAGAGATACATGCTTAAGCATCAGGATGTCTGTAATTAACTTTTAAAATAAAGAAAATATATAAATATAGAGAGAAGCAATTATGGCAAAATGTTAACAATTTTTGAAGCTGTGTGAATAGTATCTTGTTGTTTATTGTACTATTCTTTCAACTTTTCTATAGGTCAAAATTTTTCAAAATATGAACTTGAGAGTAAAAAAAAACTAAACTACATAATTTAAAAAAGTATACAGAATCTAACAGTAAGTGGGCGTTCCCTCCTCCTTTCTCACCCATGCCTTCCTACTCACATGTCCCCCAATGGTACCAGTTGTCTGTTGGCTAAATTGTCCTGTCATTGCCCAGGGTTTCTGGCATCATGCAGAAACCACTCACACAATAAATCCACTGTAGCCATTGACGTGTTCTCTTTCATAAGATGGCATTCATTCTCAAGTGCGCATGATTTATTTAGTTTGGACCATCTGCACGCATACTTTTTTTTTGTCTTTGACTACACAAACCAGAATTTGTATGCATTCCAATTAGAATAAAAATTTTATAAAACTCATAGGGAAGGCCTTTATTAAAAATAAAAAATTCTTTGTTTCCTACATGTAAGTTAAGGGAACACTACCTGCCTGACAGAATTGCTATGAGGATTAAATAAACAAATGTATGAAAATACTGAGCCAAGAGTTTGGCATTTGGTAAATTTATTGACATTTAATAAATTGTGGCAATTGTTATTACCCTGACCTTAATTTAAGGAACAGAGTCTCATCTGTTGTTTGTAAAGAAAATAGCCAGGTACTATGCGTGAAAATTCACAATTAAGTTCAAATGTATCATTTCTAGTGACAGAAAGCATCTAAAGCCTCATAAAATATTCTACTCTGAGCAAAAAGACCTCTTTTATAGATGTTACCTGGTCAATAGAAAGCTGGTATTATGGAAATTCACAGATAATATTAAAGTAATGTAACTCATTACATCTACAGTCTTTAATCCTGAAATCTTTCTTAGAAAAGCTCTACCTCTGACCTGCAAAGGGAGTATGCAATGATTCTTTTTCCTTTTCATGCCTCCAGCCCTAGTAGATGCAAATAATAGATGCTCAATAAATGTTTCCAGATTGAAGTAAAGATGAGAGAACCAAATAGAATGTTTGTGTGCTAATGGGAAGGACCATGGTGAGAGGGAAAAACTGCTAATGTAGGAAAGAGAAGGAAGAACTGCTGGAGATGTACTTTAGTAGACAAGAGAAGATGAGATTGGCCTTTAAATGGAGCCCATTCTGTTCATCTGAAAATAAGGCTTCACTCGAGTGACGATATGAGAGGAGATGTCGGACGTTTGAGGAGAGAATCATGTTAGATAACGAATTTTCCAGGCCTTTTTCCCCTTTCCAAAATATAACTTCTTATAACTCACTTATATTTCAATAACATTACTAAGTGAAATGATAAGTATATTGCACATGAAGTAAATTTTGAAGAAAATAAGTTTATGGTACACTTCAGTGCATTTCTCGTTAATATTTACCTCTCAACAGTCACTACTTAATCTAACCTCATTTGCTCAGACTTGATCAGAATGTTCCTTCTTAACTCAACCTCTGTCAGTTAACTTTTTTTGCTATTTGATTTATGTGCTTTGGTTTTGCCAATCATTAGTCTGAGTAATCTTTTAAAACTCTTCAATAAATGAGAATTAATCAGATAATTATTTTAATTAATTCACTTTTTAGTTCTTCAAATCATATTTTAAATGATTATAAGTAATTTCTCAGATCATGCTCACACACACACACACACACAAAGACACATAAACACATACATATAGTTGTCCAAACAACTCCCACAACTATAATTTAGGTTGGGCTTATTTTCCATTATAAAGTCCAATATGAAGAATTTGATATTCTATTTCAAAATGCTTAAGGTTAAATTTTTAAAGCCATTAACACAGATAGAATGTTTTACATTTTTGAGAGAAAAGATTAAAAGCTTTGCTGATGTTTAACTGAAAAAAATTTCAAGTGAATCCCTAAAATTGGGACATTTTCCAGGATTCATTTTCCAAAGATAAAGCTATAGTTTAAAAAGACAATATTACACATGGTTTTCTGTTTCTTTCATATTTCAAGAAAGGGTGATATTGTTAAAACAGTTATTGAAGTGGAAGAGCATTGCATTGCACTAATTATTTTGAAGCAACGTCAATTTCCAATTTACTTAAATGAAATTTAACTTCCTCATAACATGTTAACGTATATCTATTAAGATATTACAAAGTCAGATGAACCAATACCTGTTTCTCCAATAATGTTCATGTCGATAGAGCCTTTTTTTCCTCAAAGATTTTATTTATTTATTTTTTAACCCCCAAAGCCCCAGTAGATAGTTGTATGTCATAGCTGCACATCCTTCTAGTTGCTGTATGTGGGACACGGCCTCAGCATGGCCAGAGAAGCGGTACGTTGGTGCTCGCCTGGGATCCAAACCTGGGCCGCCAGCAGCGGAGCGCGCACACTTAACCGCTAATCCACAGGGCCGGCCCTCAACAGAGCCTTTAAATGTTTAAAATGTCACTAGTTATTAAATATAAACTCTACTTCTGAAATAGAAATTCTTTTTTTTTTTTCTGCTGAGGAAGATTAGCCCTGAGCTAACGTCTGTGCCAGTCTTCCTCCACTTTATATGTGGGTCGCGCTCCACAGTGTGGCTGACGAGTGGTGTAGGTCAGTGCCCAGGATCTGAACCTGTGAACCCAGGCCACCTAAGTGGAATGTGCTGAACTTAACCACTACGCCATGGGGCCAGCCCCAGAAATTCAATTTTTATAAAGTAAAAACTTAAATAACCTTAAGTGTATTGACGTGTATATTAGTGTTTAAGTTTATTGTTCTGAAATTATGTTACAAAAGAAACAAATTCCTTTGTTTGAAACAACTTTAATGAGAATAAAGTTGAAAGCAAAGTCTTCCCAATTACAATAATTTAGATTTTAATTTTGAAATAATAATCCTTGAAAGTCTAACATCAGTCTCAGAAAGGGTTAAATTCATTTTTCATGATTTTTCAATATGTATAATTAGGGCCGGCCCCATGGCTTAGTGGTTAAGTGCGTGCGCTCTGCTGCTGGCGTCCCGGGTTCGGACCCCGGGCGCGCATTGACGCACCACTTCTCCAGCCATGCTGAGGCTGCGTCCCACATACAGTGACTAGAAGGATGTGCAGCTATGACATACAGCTATCTACTGGGGCTTTGGGGGAAAAATAAATAAATAAAATTATAAAATATATATATATATATATATAGTTAAACAACAGTAACTTTGTCCTACTTAGGTGTTAGGCTGACATTTCCGCTTCTTATTGTGTATCGATTTATGAGCGGTCTTTTAAGCCACTTCAAGTATTTTTGGAACAAAGAAAAGCATAAAATAAACAAATGCATTACATATATGGCTGACATATCTTTTTGCAACATGTCTAAATTTCTTGTGTGATCTCCAGAGCTGAAGATAAAAGCAAATATTATACAGTACGATTTACTGTAGTCTTTTATGTGAGTTGTAAGAAACTGAAATAACAGTTTGTTTTAAATTTAAGTAGAAGGTGGTAAGATACTAAATTATTGCATTAAGCAATCTTTCAGGTAAATTCTGGAAATAACCAAAGGTTATTAGCTTACAGAAGATGTTACAAGCTTGTCACGTTTATCTTATTATTCCTTGTGGGAATACAAGCTTTACAAACACTTCTAGTTCTTACCAAGGTATCCTCAACTCGGGCATGACTGAACCAAAATATCAAAAAAGAGAGCCACTATTTCTCCACATCATCTCTCACATACCCACTCTCGTTCCCCCCCACCCCCCCACCATCCCCAGAAGCAATTCTGACCATAACTCTCCCTCTCACTCTACCATCCCACGCCCAATACATTCCTAGGATTCTGCAACCACCAAAATCCAAAGGATAATTTCAAAACCAAGGCAGATATGATTGGTTGCCTATCTATTGTTATTTCCCCAATTTTTTATAGTTTATATATCAATTTAAAGAATCTTGAGTTTTTTCTAGCAGTAGCATTTTCAGAGAAGGTGAATCCTCCCTTCAGATCAGGGCATGAACCATAATTGACGTAAACCAAGAGTGTAATCTCATTCTCCTTTGTTAATGTTTGGTGTAACCCAGTTATGGCTAGTTCTGATCAGTGAGATATGAGGGGAAGTCTGCTGGGTGCACTTTTGCGAAGGATATTGCTCAAAGTAAGGTCGTCTTTTCTTTCTTCCTTGAATGTTTGAAGATGCAGCCATCTGGTGACCATGAGGTAGTAAGTCTGGAACAATAGGCCAACAGTCTAAGGATGGCAGAGAAGAGTAAGCCTGGATCATAGAGGTCTATATCTGGAATCCCCCATCTGCTGGCTTCTTGTTTTGTGAGATAATTGAATCTCTTTATGGATTATGTAATTAATGGTTGGGTAATCTGTTACTTGCAGCAGAAAATCTTAACTGATTTTCTGAAAATTAAAAGATGATACCTTGCCTGTTCCACTTAACTTCAAGCACTATCTAATGCCTTTTAATGACACCCCTTTTGAAGAGAAATGTTTTCATCTTCCATTCTTTTTCCTCTCTTTTGATGTGCACCTATTCTCACTTCTGACAAGATTTTATTACTATTTAGGAAGCTTTATGAAATTATAAAGATTTAAGTATCTGTAAAGTCCCCATTTTAAGTACCCTTTTCCTACCACTGTGATGTGCCAACTTTTAAAGTATTCAATCTCTTTCCAAACCCCACCATCAACATTAGAATGCGTTTTCAGGAAAGGATATTAGATAGTTATACCCTTAGTATGATTTTAAAATCAAGACGCCAGATGCCATTATGTAGTGGTTTTTCAATGTGTATACACAGATCACCTGCATCATAATTACCTGCAGGGCTTGTTAATAATGCAGACTCCTCAGCCCCACGCCAGAACTGGTGAAACGGGAGTCTCTAAAGTTGGGTCCCAGGAATCTGCATTGTAACAGGCTCCCCCATTAAAGATTGAGAGCCACAGGCTTAAGGTGACTTATTTTGAATAGATTTGGGTTAGAGGTAAAGGAGACTTTGAGATGGAATGCCTGAGACCCTTAAATAATCGTGAAGAAGTGGGCCAGCTGGGGCCTTTCTTGGCCATTTACTGTGTTACAATGTTCCCTTGCCAGTGAACATATGAACTTCTAAACTTTCATCAGGAGAGCAGGGCACAGGAAGGCCTCCCCTTTCTAATGAAATTATTTATATAAACGATAAGGATATAACATAGTCCATGGACTACTAATTTTTTTTGGCTTACACTGAGTCATCTCTGACAGAAAATCTCTGATCAAAGCTGCCTTTCAGTGCTCCACCTGAGAAACTAAAACTGCTAATCAAAAATTATCAGGAAGGAAGCAATGACCAGTTTGTGGATATGGCATTAAACCTAGACAAATCTCTTTTCTTTCTGCCTCCTTAAGAAAGGTGGTTGGGGTGGGATAGGGAGTAGGGGATCTCTAATTCCTGTTTGGATCTTTGAAATAATTCAACCACTAGGGAAAAAGAGTTGACCACCAGAGGTTTGACCACCAGGAATAAGTAATATTTCATTATTTATTAATATTATTTTGAGTAGACAATAAAGAGACTTTGCTGAAAAATATTTCTGACTGACATCCAAAAATTTACTCCCTGGCTTATAAAATGACCTTTCATTTCCAGGGATCTAGCAAGGAAAAGGAATTTCCCCAGATCACTGGCCAAAATGTCCCCTGAAATACACAGCAATCAAGGAATTTGGTTGAGTTGCACCTGAGACTTAACAGGTACCTGAATGAGTTAATCAACTTATCGCCATTGTTCTGTCTCACCGGAATCTTCAGAAGACGCAGGAGCTAAAAAGAAGGACTCTCAAAAACAAGAGACAAGCTGGCCCTAGAAAATAGTGGAAGACAAAGGGCAGAGGGGTGTGATGAGTTATTGAGGTTGCCAACCTAAGGGCTCAGATGAAGACAGATATATCTATTTCATGAAAGAAATGGGCCAGAGGTAATTGACCATATCAAAACAGAAAGAGTATAGACCCTCTAAAGTCCAGCCCAGTCAAAAGGTACCATGCAGGAAGATCACTCAATGTGGATGAGTCTTCCAATTTTTTAAGGGAAGCTAGAAATCTAAATGTTCTAAACTAAATGTGAAAACTTCTCATTTCTAAATGTTGGCTCAAAAGAATTTTAAACACTGTGTGAGCCAACAAAATACATCTTCAGAGTTGAATTAGGCCTGTGAGCCTACAGTTGCAACCATAGAATTTTGCCTTCAAAGGTAAAATAGAAGAGTAAAGACTATTGAGATTTCCAAGTTAACTGGGGAAGGGAGAGTTAGGTATATTTTGAAAATTATTAACGTGCTTTTGTTTTCTGCCTTTTTGAGCACATGACATTGGCCCTAATCTACTTGAAACATTGAATCACCCCTTGGCCTGAGGCAAAGATTAGGAATTTTTCACAGAAGAAATTTAAAGAGAAAGACTGAGATAATATTCAGCTTCTGATATTCAAAAGTGATTTTCTTCTGTGTACTGTGCCCACAAGCAGTAAACAGCCATAGGTGGATGTGGTAACCAGAAAATAGTCTTATATTCTAAATAGTTAATGTCCCCACAGGTAAATTTAAATAAGTCATAGAGAATTCAGCATGTTTTTCCACTCAGTGATACTTTTCCTATAAAATAGAACTCTCTTCTAGATGCAGAAAAGCCTAAATAATTACTCGATGTCATGTCAAGTATGTAGCAGCAGGGCAATGTTAGTTTCAATGACCAGGTAGTGAGAGAGCCAGGCAAAAGGTCCATTTCTGGAAGCGGTAATTCAGGAGTTAAAGGTTCAAAGTGAACGGAAGTCTAGAAACAGGAAGTCATGTCAGAGCCAAGACAAGTGGCCCGGTCACTATAGAGCAAAGTAGATTGGAATCACCAGGTCTCAAAAGTCAATGGAAGTAAAATGTAAAACTTTGCTGCCCAGTATGGTAGCCTCTAGCGACACGTGTCTAGTGAGCATTTGAAATGTGTCTAGTCTGAATTGAAAAGTGGTGTAAGTGTAAAATATACACTGGATTTAGAAAACATGAAAAACATAATGTAAAATATCTCATTAATAATTTGTAATTTTGATTAGTGGTTGAAATGATAGTATTTTAGATCTACTGAGTTGAAATATATTGTTAAAATTCATTGCACCTGTTTTTTGGTTTGTTTTTACTTTTTTAATGTGGCTACTAAAAAATTTTAAATAACATATGTATCTCATATTATATTTCTGCTGGTTTAGCATGTAAAATGCTAAGGCAAGAGGAAAATGCCAAAAATCAGGACCCCAGAGTCATCCTGATTGCAAAACATGAAGTTCACACTCTTGTGTACTTCCTAATGAAGCGGCGGGGAGGGAGGGCAGCTTTATGTCTTCACACACAGAAAAGAAAGTTAGAGAAATAGAGAACTCTAGTAATAGCTACACCTGATTATGATTACTAAAATGATAGGAGAGCTGAGATCATAAGATGTTCTTAAAATTTAAAAAAAATTAAAGCAACATTAAAAGAAATGTGAACGCAAGAATAACTACATACTTTTTAATTATTATTTAGTAGACTTTATTTTTTAGTTTTAGTTTTAGGTTCACAGCAATATTGAGAAGAAGGTACAGAGGCTTCTCATACACTTCCTGCCCCCACACATGCCTAGCCTCCTCCATTATCAACATCCCATACCAGAGCGGTACATTTGTTGCAAATGATGAACTCACGATGACACATCATAATCATCCAAATTCCATTGTTTATATTAGAGTTCACTCCTGGTGGTATACATTCTATGAATTTGAACAAATTTATAATGATATGTACTTACCATTATAGTATCATACAGAGTAGTTTCACTGCCCCCAAAATCCTCTGTGCTCTGCCTATTCATCCCTCCCTTTCCTGCCAATCCTTGGCAACCACTGATCTTTTTACTGTCTCCATAGTTTTGCCTTTTCCAGAATGCCATATAGTTGGAATCATGCAGAATCACAGCCTTTTCAGATTGGCTTCTTTCACTTAGTAATATGCATTTAAGTTTCCTCCATGTCTTTTCATTACTTGATAGTTCTTTTTTCTTTAACATCAAATAATATTCCATTGTCTGGATGTACCACAGTTTATTTATCCATTCATCTACTGTAGGACATCTTGTTGCTTCCAAGTGTTAGCAATTATGAATAAAGCTGTTATAAATGTCCATGTGCAGGTTTATGTATAGACATAAATTTTCAACTCATTTGGGTAAATACTGTCAAATACTGCCAACTGTCTTCCGAAGTGGCTGTACCATTTTACATTCCCACCAGCAGTGAATTAGAGTTGCTGTTGCTCCACATCCTTGCCAGGACTTGGCATTGTTAGTGTTCTGGATTTTGACCATTCTAATAGGGGTGTAGTGGTATCTCCCTGTTGTCTAGATAACTTTTCTACCAGTCTTCTTCACTACCACATCACTAGTAGATCTAATGAATCCTGAAGCTTTCATGACGTGACCTGTGAATAGCAGCTTGTCCACAGCTTGTTCATAGCGCCAAGATCTCTAGCCAGGCTAGTTCAATGTCAAAAAAAAAAAAAAAAACACCCTGTTTTATCAGTTCTTCTGCTGGAATTTTTGTTCACCCAAATCTTCACCCCAGCCTAAAACACCTGACTCTTCCCTACTGTATGTTATCAAAGATTTAATATTTCTTTAAAAATAAAACCTAGACCTCTTACCATAATTTACATAACTTAGTCCCTGCCTACCTCTACGACTTCATTGTCCACCATTCACTCACTATGCAACTGACATACTGGAATGAATGGCATAATCATTCCCATGCAGAAACTTTGCCTTTCGTTTTACCCCTCCCTGGACTACTCATTTCTCAAATCTTTGTATGGTTGACTCCTTCTTGTCACTCAGATTTCAACTCAAATATTACCTCTTTAAAGAGGCTTTCCCTGATCACTCTTTGTGATGTTGCTCTCCACATCACTCTCTATCTCATTACTCTTATTTTCTTCATCACAGTTATCACTGTCTGAAATACCCTTATTTTTTACATATTTATTGTTAGTCCACCCACTCTTCCCCCAAATGTAAACTCCACCAAAGCAGGAACCTATTCACTGTTGTATCTTTATTGCAGGGCCACCACAAACAGTTGTATAGATTGTGCACTGCACAATCACGTCATAGTCTATGTGCGTGAGTACATGGCACCCTGCTCTCTAGGTACCTGGCACATAATAGGTGTTCAATCAACATTCAATAAGTGAATGAAAAGCTGCCTTTATCCTTCAAGATTCTCTTCTTTTCCTTCATCTCCTCTGTTTATTTGTGAGCCGGGGGAATGAGACTGAAATATTAATATAGAAAAAATGATTTCTAGCTTAGGTGAAATTCTTTTCAAGTCTTTTTCAAATCAACAAATTCCATGGCATCTATATTCTAAGTCTAAACATGTTTATTCTAGTTTGGAAAAGCCTCCAGACATCACCCCCAATCTGACCCAGGACCAATATGCTTCTCATTTCATCATCAAAAACTTCATCTTTTCATAATTGCCCTCCTTACTAAATGCTGCAAGATCCTGGCAAGTTTGAACTCATAGTATTCATTATTGATATCACTCATATGGGAATATTTTTGTGAATTGCCATATGAAATTTCTCCTATTTTTGGATTTATTACTATTTAGCACCTGTGTTTACATCTAACTTTTTATAGTGTGCTCCAGCCTGCCCTTCTACTACACGTCTTTGAGGAGAAGGACCAATTCTTTTACTTTTAATTCTCTAGACAACTAGTCAAAAGTCCTGCACATGGTAGGTCCTCATATCAACGCTACTTTGAGTTGATCTATGGCTGGATTTCTGATTTGGAATGAAATCTTTAAAAGAGACCAGGCTGACTTTCTCAAGATATATCAATGAAAATCACTTAAATATATACATCTAACCGTAAACAGTGTTTACTTAGAGGTCACTGGATTATGGTGATTTTTTTTCTTCTTTCTGAAGTTTTTCTAATTTTATAATCTTTTTCATTGAGTTTTTTAAAATTTTAATTGAAAAAATAATGAAAGTACATTATGATTTTAAAGGCAATACAATAATTATAAACATGTCATAATTAGGTTTTGAAGACATAAGTCCTGCTCAGGACTCAGGAGGCTCTGTTCCTGAGTGCAGGTCTGTCCCAATGTTGCCTATGAGTGTGGTGGCAGAGTTTGCCAGAGAGGAAGGGTTGGGAGGTGGTGTCAAAAGTCCAGAACAAGGAGCAATCATTGCAGGTCAGGAAAAGGTTAAGCAGAGAGAGGTTGGAGAGACGGTTTGAAGTTGGAAATGAGGCCATTTTACTTCATTTAATTCATTTTACTGAGTATCTACTACATGGCAGGCACTTTCAAATTCATGATCTCACTTTAATCCTTACACTACTCCATGTAAGGTATTTACACACCAATTTTCAGATGGGGCAAGTAACTTTCTCAGAAACATATAATTTGCATTAGGGCACACAGGAAGTAAGTGGCAGAGACAAGATTCAAACTTCACAATGATTCCTTACAAGATTCAATCAAGAGAAGCTTGTGGTTCAGAACTGAGGCCAAAACTGTTTAATTTCTAGACTGATGCTGCTTGGAGAAATCTTTATACATTTTGCCTGGCTAAGTTCAGGCATTTTAAAGGAGCTCGTCAAATGATTCATTAATTAGTTACCCATGATCTGTTCATATACTAGCAATCAAAGTGGGAGATATATTTCAGGGATTCCTGGGATTCAGACCTCACAAGCCTTGCTCAGTCATCACATTTATTCATATTTGCCCAAATCATGGGGTCGGGGGTGGGAGGATGGGGAACACAGAGATTTGCAAACTTCTATCTCTGCAGGCCTAATACAGTGTAAGGAACTGGTCAAGAGCCCAATCTTCGGAGTAAGGCAATCTCAATTAAATTCTCAGTTCTCTTTCCTCCTAGCTGATTGACCCTTAGTCCAGGTACATAACCTCTCTGAGGCTTACTTTCCTTCTCTATATAGTGGAGAAAGCAATAGTAATTATCTCATAGGTTTTAAGGATTAAATGAGATAATATTTGTAAAGCATTTAGTTTAGTGCATGACATATTTTAAGTATTAAATTCATAGCAGTCATTATGATTGAATCATTAATTCCACACTGTGTTCAGCCCTTGGCAAACTTCTCTTTCCGGTGACGATCAGCTAGATTTAGTGTTCTGCCATCTCCTGAGCCAATCTAGGGCTGAATGCCATTGCCTCTCTAGCCCTGGTTCCAGCTCAGATGTGTGAGGTGAAGAAAATTTCACCTTTGTGGTTGGTCTGAGTGCCCGAGCTGCTGCTCCTTTTCTGTTTAGTTATGTTCTAGAGGATGGCAAAGCCCAGGCAAAGAATAGCTGTTTAAGATCTCAGGATCTGCAAGTGGAATCCTCAGGTTCTGCCACTTACTTAACCTATGTTCTTCAGTTTTCTCATCTGTAAAACAGTGATAATAAGAGTACCTAAAACCTTATTACTAGTTTTAGTATGGGAGAGTTAAATGATTAATTTAGGAAATATGCTTAGTACAGTGCTGGGTGCATAGAACACCCAATAAATGATATGTACTTCTATTATTTTCAAATTATAGATGAAGAAATTGAGATTCAGAATTATATGTCTGGTAAGTGTCAGAGCCGTGATTTGAATCCAAGTCAATATGATGCTAAAGCCTATGCCCCTAACTGTTACTAACCATCACCACTTCTGCAGGTAAATAAATTATTATTTACAAATGCATAAAGTTTGTTTAAAAAATGTTTATAAATAAGTACCTGTATGAATAGATATTGTATATATACATATATATTTTATGTTAAACAGTAGAAGGTTTTTTTTTCCCCAAAATAAATCTCATATGCAATTTCAATAACATTATAAAGCAGATAAGAAGTTATGTGGTTGAAGGGACAAGGAGATGCAAGCAGAAAATAGGAAGATATGGGTGGGCCTGTGGCCTTCCCCAGGCCTTTCCATCACGATCAGGGGCAGCTTCTCCAACCCTTGGGCTACAGTATTAGTTTTCTATTGCTGCCACAACAAATTACCACAAATTTAGTGACTTAAAACAACACAAATTTATCATCTTACAGTTCTGCAGGTCAGAAGTCTGGCATGGGTCTCATTGGGTCAAAACCAAGGTGTCAGCAGAACTGCATTCCTTTTTGGAGGCTCTAGGGGAGAATCTTCTTCCTTTCTTCTTCCAAATTCTAGAGGCTGTCTCCGTTCCTTGGCTCATGGCTCACTTTTATCTTCAAAGCCAGCAAGTGGGTCAAGTCCTTCTCACATCACATCTCTCTGACCCTTCTTCTGTTGTGGACTCTCTGACCACAGCCAGAAAAGATTCGCTGATTTTAAGAACTCACATGATTAGATTGGGCCTACTGGGATAACCCAGGATGATCTCCTCATCTCAAAGTTCATATTCTTAATGACATCTGGGAAGTCTGGGATTAGGGCATGAACATCTTTTGGAGGGTGTGGGGGAGGACAGGATTCTGCCTACCACACCCACACGGAACATGTTTTGAAAACCACTGCTTTAAGGTAAACATCACTAAAATTTTTTCTAGTTATTAAAAGTTGGTGACACTTTAGTGGATTACAGAAAAATGAATCATACACAAAATTTTTTCACATTAATACATTCTTAGAAAGATCTCACCCAATAAAAAGGAAACAAAAATAAGAACTCAGTGGAGTCCAGGTTATTAAGTTAAATACAAAAAAATGTTTATTTTGGCTAGGTAATTACAAAGGTTATAAAGCTAATTACAAAGAATAAAAATTACATTTAGTATGATTTTATTTATTTATACCCCATCTCATTCTACAAATATTTATGGCAGAAATATGATTTAGATTTTAAAAGTTTTCCCTTTAGCTATCTATGCACAATAAATTTAGCCAATAGGAGAGAAAATTGTTATATTTACAATAAGGAAGACATTTACAGGTGCTTTCTTTCACCAAAGAACCATGGCATAAATATTTATTCATGAAATATTAAACTGTTTATCACTTAGTATTTCTTCTCAACAGAGCAACAACATAAAAAAGTATGGTCTTCTTTCTTGTTAGCTTGAAAAAAAATTGCTCCACTACATTTTACAGATATACCATACGCCTTTAGCAAGGCTACACCTGCGTGGCAATTCTTCTCTTCTGCAAATAATCTCACGCAGGAGCTGTCCTATGCTTTCAAGAACTCCAGAGTAGGTGTGCTGCAGAGTTGACCACCTCTGTCCACTCCTCAGGGGCTCTCTGTTGCCACCCATGCCCACAGCTTCTTCTCACCATTTCTACCATTTCTAACCTCTGCTACTGCTGCAGTTACACCCCTACCTTTTCTCTTCATTCTTCTTCTTTTGTTTTCCAGCTCCTTTCACTAATCCCCTGCTTCATGGATTTAACAAACAAAACTTAGCAAGATGAACAACTACAGCAAAGTTGCAGGGTACAAAATCAATCTACTAAAATCAGTTGCATTTCTGTAGGCTAATAATGAACTAACAGAAAGAGAGCTCAAAAAGATAATACCATTTACAATTGCATCAAAAAGAATAAAATACCTAGGAATAGGGCCGGCCCCGTGGCTTAGCAGTTAAGTGTGCGCGTTCCGCTGCTGGCGGCCCGGGTTCAGATCCCAGGCACGCACCGACGCACCGCTTCTCCGGCCATGTGGAGGCCGCGTCCCACATACAGCAACTAGAAGGATGTGCAACTACGACATACAACTATCTACTGGGGCTTTGGGGGAAAAATAAATCAATAAATAAAATCTTTAAAAATAAATAAATAAATAAAAAATAAAATAAAATACCTAGGAATAAATCTTACCAAGGAGGTGAAGGACCTATACAATGAGAACTAGAAGACATTATTGAAAGAAATCCATGATAACATAAAGAAATGGAAAGATATCCCATGCACGTGGATTGGAAGAATAAACATAATTAAAATGTCTATATTGCCTAAAGCAATCTACAGATTCAATGCAATCCCAATCAGAATCCCAATGACATTCTTCACAGAAATAGAAAAAAGAATACTAAAATTTATATGGGGCAACAGAAGACCCCGAATAGCTAAAGAAATCCTAAGAAAAAAGAACAAAGCAGGAGGCATCACAATCCCTGACTTCAAAACGTACTACAAAGCAATAGTAATCAAAACAGCATGGTACTGGTACAAAAACAGACACACAGATCAATGGAACAGAATTGAAAGCCCAGAAATAAAACCACACATATACGGACAGCTAATTTTCGACAAAGGTGCTAAGAACATACAATGGGGAAAGGAAAGTCTCTTCAATAAATGGTGTTGGGAAAACTGGACAGCCACATGCAAAAGAATGAAAGTGGACCATCTGCTATCGCCATTCACAAAAATTAACTCAAAATGGATCAAAGACCTGAAGGTGAGATCTGAAACTATAAAACTCATAGAAGAAAATATAGGCAACACACTATTTGACATTGGTTTTAAAGGAATCTTTTCAGATGACATGCCTACCCAGACTAGGGAAACTAAAGAAAAAATAAACAAGTGGGACTTTATCAGATTAAAGAGCTTCTATAAGACAAATGAAACCAGAATCAAGATGAACAGACAACCAACCAGCTGGGAGAGAATATTTGCAAAACATGCATCTGACAAGGGGTTGATCTCCATAATATATAAAGAACTCACACAACTGAACAACAAAAAAACAAACAACCCGATCAAAAACTGGGCAGAGGAAATGAACAGACACTTCTCCAAGGAAGATATACAGATGGCCAATAGGCACATGAAAAGATGCTCAACATCACTAATCATCAGGGAAATGCAAATCAAAACAACACTAAGATACCACCTCACGCCCGTTAGAATGGCTATAATCACCAAGACAAAAAACAACAAATGTTGGAGAGGATGTGGAGAAACAGGAACCCTCATACACAGCTGGTGGGAATGCAAATTGGTGCAGCCTCTATGGAAAACGGTATGGAGATTCCTCAAAGAATTAAAAATAGAGATGCCCTATGATCCAGCCATCCCACTACTGGGAATCTATCCAATGCACCTGAAATCAACAATCCAAAGAGGCTTATGCACCCCTATGTTCATTGCAGCATTATTCACCATAGCCAAGAAGTGGAAGCAACCTAAGTGTCCCTCGACTGACGATTGGATTAAGAAAATGTGGTATATATATACAATGGAATACTACTCAGCCATAAAAAAAGACAAAATCGTCCCATTTGCAACAACATGGATGGGCCTGGAGCGTATTATGTTAAGTGAAATAAGCCAGAAAGAGAAAGACAAACACTGTATGATCTCACTCATATGTGGAATATAAACCAACACATGGACAGAGAAAACTGGACTGTGGTTACCCGGGCAGTGGGGGTGGGGGGTGGGCACAAGGGGTGAAGGGAGTCATATATGGGGTGATGGACAAACAAAAATGTACAACCCAAAATTTCACAATGTTAAAAACCATTAAAACATCAATTAAAAAAAAAAACTTAGCAAGATTGCTTTTATGGACAGGATTAATCAATCAGAGCACTCTGGTGGTTTTTATTTTGTTTTATTTGTCTGTTTGTTGATGTGGTCAACCCAGCCATCATGATGCAGAAGGATTAAGGTTTGGTTTGACACTTTTCTCTGCAATGTTTGTTTTGTTTGATTATGGGTTCAGAGTTGCTCTTGAAGATTCAGAGTTGTTGAAGGATGGATGTTGGATAGGCAAGGATTTAGAGTAATTGTATCAGAACAACAAAATAATTTCAGATAAATTATTATGCTAAAAAAAAAGAAAGAATTGCACAAGTCCTAATGAAAAAGTTAGTGATTTGAACACTTTGCCAATATTAATTGGCCCTAAAATGTATATTAAAACAATGGACAAAGTAGCAATCAGAAGCATGGCAGGCATACGTTATAATCCTAAATCTACAATTCTTCACTGATTAGTACAGACCAACAACAAAAATAAAGAGCAGTTTAATTTTTTTAAAAATCAATTCATTAAAAATACAAGTTAGGGACCGGCCCGGTGGCGCAAACGGTTAAGTGCGCGCGCTCCGCTGCGGCGGCCCGGGGTTCGCTGGTTCGGATCCCGGGCGCGCACCGACGCACTGCTTGGTAAGCCATGCTGTGGCGGCGTCCATATAAAGTGGAGGAAGATGGGCACAGATGTTAGCCCAGGGCCGTCTTCCTCAGCAAAAAAAGAGGAGGATTGGCGGATGTTAGCTCAGGGCTGATCTCCTCACAAAAAAAAAAAAAAAAAAAATACAAGTTAACCTATCTCTGTAATTTGGTAAAATAAGATAAAGTTGGATTTGAGTTTATCATAACAATTAGCTAAGTGGCACTAACAGAAGCATTCACTGAGCATACAATTCTTAGAAAAAGAGAGCCAGCAATGATACTCTAGACACTATAAAAAGAACCAAAGTGAGGAAATATTTCTTTAAAAATACTGTAACATGGTCTTAAAGAGATGCAGTTCTAAAAGATAGTGCAACATTCACTGGATGAATTAAGAATGTTTCCAAAATAATCAGACAGCAATTCTGGGTAGGTATTAAGATAAAAGTGCTATAGTAATGGATTTTTCAAATAGTATTTCTATCTGCAAGAAACCTAAATCAAGCATCACTAACCTGAATCAAATGTACACAAAAATTCCCTTGTCATATGGTTCATTATTACCTTACATGGATTTTAAGTCAAATTCCATCCCAAGAAAATTAAAATAATTTACAAATAAAGGCCAAACAACTAAGTCAGCTATAAGGAAGCCCTATTTCCCCACATCAGCATTATAATAGGGATTATTTTTATTTTTTAAAAGTACACTGTGATGTTATATAATACTATGTCACAGACACTAGCATACATATTAATGTCAGAGCATTTATCTAAAAAATAGTAATTTTGAAGATTAAATATGATTCCAGATCAGTACCTTATTGATCATGTGTCCTCAGTTCTCAGTACAGTGAAAACAAGTATTTGATGAATCTCTTGCCAAGTGGTTTAATTATGAGTGTTACTCATAAGGCCAGATGCTAAATAAAAGTGAAGACAAGAGAATTATTTTTCACATTTCAATCAAATCTTCACATTTAAAGAAAGTTAGTTGAATGGATTCATCAAATCTATATTTGTGTTACTAACAACATCTTTGAATAATTAAAATGTAAGCATTTCAAACTAAATTACATTTATAAATACATAATTCCTCCTGGACTTTTGCAAGTGCTGTCCAACTGGTACTTATTTTCTTACACCCCACAGTGAATCCATTCTTAAATCCTGTCAGCTCTACCTTCAAAAGATATCCAGACTCCGACCCCTTTCCACCACCTCAACTAATCCAAACACCTTTGCCTCTCACCTAGACTACCTAAGTAACTTCTAACTGGTCTCCCTGCTTCCACCCTTGTCCCCTAAACACAGCAGACAGAGTGATCCTTCTAAAATGTAAATCATACCATATTACTCCTCTGCTCATAACTATCCACTGGTACTCCATCTCACTGAGAATAAATCTAAAGACCTACAAGCCCCAAGCAGTTCTCTCCCTGGCTATGAATCCAACCTTATCGCCTACCATTTTTGTCCTTGCAAACTCTCCTCATCACTCCTTGCCTTGCTCTAAATATTTCAGGGCCTTTGCACTCATTGTTCTGCCTGTGGCACTCTTCCCCAGATATCTGTATGGTTCACTCCCCTCTTCACTGAAAGTTCTGCTCAAATTTTATCTTCTCTAAGGAGCCTTCTCTCACCACCCTATCTAAAACAGCACTCATTTCTTTCTCCTCCCCCTTCTCTGATCTGTGCTTTCCTTCATCACACTTATCACCACCCAATATATACTTATATGATGATTTATTCATTTTATTTGTCTCTCTCCCTGTGGTACGATCTAAATTCCGGGAGAACAGGGATTTGTCGTTTGGTTCACGCTTTCAGAAACTCCACTCTTTCAGAAACAAAATAGCCTTCTTGCTGTTCCCGGAACACGACAAGCTCTTACCCACCATGTACACCTTACTCATCTTTACTCTTGTTTTCCTTCTGCTTAGAAAACCATTCCCCAGACACTCACATGGCTCACTTCTCATTTCATTCACGTTGCTCCTCAAATGCTATCTCCACAGACAGGCCTTGCCCTGACCATCTGCCGTCTTTTGCCATCCTCTTTATTTTTCTTCACAGCATTTATCACACTTGTATATTCAATATTTATTTGTTCTTTTATTTATCGACAGTTTTCACCCACTAGAATATAAACTCTTTCTTAGTTACCACTGCCTCCCTAGCATTTAAAATGCTTCCTCAATAAATATTTGTTAGGTGTTCAATAAATATTTGTTAAATGAATGAATGAATAACTATGAGAAATACTTTGAAAATAAATTTTTGGAATCATAGGCATAATGTATATTTAAATATTTATAAATTTTCAAGATGAATGCCCATTACAGATTTATTTTACTTTGAACTACAAAATAGAATAAAGTTTCATGTGCATATAATTAAAGCAATTGAAAAGTAAAATAATAAAAATATTTTATAACAGTACAGAAAAATGATGCTCATCATTATGCCCTTTGGTCCCAGGCTAGACAACTGCAGATGGAGTTTTTCTTCATCCCCTTCTATCTCCTCTCCAAGAACCTGTCTTCCTGCCCTCTGCTCAGCCCACTATCCTTAGGGCCCTTCTTCTCTATCACTTATCAGTTGAATCTCTTTTTATGACTATTGTACATGTTGTAGTGACTATCTAACAACTAACCAATGTCTATCCATGACCAGAAATATTAGTCTTACTGACACTTCTCATATCTAATCATTTAACTACTTGTATTGGAGGATGCCACAGGCCCATCAAAATATGCAACTACTAGCCTTAAGGAAAAATGTGTTAATTTAAGCAAACTGTATTGCTGTGGACAACCTGTGCACAGTATAGACAGGCTAACAGCCCCTAAAGAGTAAAGCAATTCATAAATTAAATGAACAAATGATTAGGTTTGTTTATTTGTCAACCTAGGTAAAATTTGTCAATTTATTGAAATTAAATGTTTATTGTTGTTGTCTCTATAAAAAGAAAAATATAAAGAAAAATGATAAGTCCTGGATACTGCTTTAAATTTCTATTTGTTTCCAGATATTTTATCTCTTTTGATCCTTATGACCCTGTAATAGAGGTAAGGCAGGTATTATACCCAGAGATGGATTTACTGTGAAAGTTAAATTTCAGGACCCCTTATTTGCATGAGGCTTTTGGGAGAGGCCCTAGCTATATGTTTCTGTATTATTTTTCTTCATGTGATCTCTGTATAATTGTCATTTTTTAGAGATCCTTCCTTGTCCACCTACACCAAACTACACCATGCTCCAAGAGACCCCTGGAGAATGAAGATATGTGGGGTGAAGAGAGTGTGGGAACAGTTTTAGGCAGAAGGAACAGCATAGTGGGTACTAACGATGAAATTTCCTGAACTAACATAATAGAACGTCAGTATTGAGAGTGAGGGTTGCATGCTGAACCTGGAAGAGTGGACAGAAGTCAGATCGTGGAGGGGCTGAAAAGCAATGTTTAGGATCTGGGACTTTTTAGTTAAGCAGTTTTAAGCTTCTATTTTTAAAAGATCATTCTAGGTACTATGTGAAAAATAAATACATTTTAGGCCCAATTCCAAATTTGATTATACATATGAAATGCCTTCAAAGATTAAAAGAAAATGAATCCAGAGATTGAGGATAGAATGTATTATTTTGTATTTTTGTTTTTCTGCTCAAAAAGGTATATTTTCTTTATTTTTTAAAATGAGATTATTCCAGTTTTTCCTACCTATTTTAAATCTCTAGAGATACAGAGCAAATTTTATCATGATTTTTAAAAATTAATACAAAATATATACAAAAGAAAGTGGAAACCTACAGCATGTGGAAAAATAAAAGAAATATGAATTAAAACTACAATACACTTCTCTTCTATGCTTAGCAAACAAAAATAATTATTAATAACACTCAAAACTATTAAAGTTGAAATGAAATGAAAACAAACAATTTTAGTGGTATTATCCATTTGGAGAAAAATATAGTACTAGGTAACAAGAGCTATATAAATATAACTTGATCCAATAATCCCACTTTTGTGATTTTTTTCAAAGAAACCTGAAAAGAAGGAAAAAGCTTTTCATAAAACAACGTTCTTGGAGGTGTTATCTAAAACAGTGGTAGTTGATAGTGACTACTAATGTCTTAAGGCAACGAGGCACAGATCTGGTGATGCTTATCAGGATGTAAAATGTTGAGAAGTTCTAAAGCTTGATATGCTTTTCTGGGGCTGGAGGCTTCAGAGTGGGATTCTTTCCTTGGGCAGACTAGAGACTGTGTGAAAGTTGTGGGTATCTGGAAAAGATGGAATAACGTGAAAATGAATTGCCTTTTATTGCATGGAGCTATTCCTTAGATTAGGGTTACCTTCTGGTTATAGTATTGTTAGGTTGTGACAGTGTAATGAAATTTTAATGGGTAGACTTTTGTAAAACTACTTTCGGGAAGGCAGAGGATAGGTCAATCAAATGAATCACCATAACATACCTCAGAAATCAGTGGAGCTGACAACTTGAGGAAAGCTATCTACTTTATAATACTTTGTAAAAAATATTTGATAATTTTAAATAAATATATGTCTAAAATACATCATAGGCAAAATTACAAGGCAAATAATAGAAAAAAGGTTTATATTTATTAATATAAAAATGTTAATATTCATAATATACAGACTTCTTACAAATAATTGAGATAGATGGTTATCACAATAAAAATCTATGTTAATGACATGAAAAATGTCACAAGATGAAATGCAAACAGACAAGAAACATAGGAAAAGGTATTAGGCTTAATTAATAATTACAGAAATGCAAAAAAAAAAGAAAAACTTTCTTGTCAAAGTTTAAAACGATTTATAATACTCAGTGATGTTGAGAGTGTTGAGAAATGGACATTCTCTTGTACTTGATGGGATTGTGAATACATATATTTTCGGAGAGCAGTTTGAATATATGTACTAAATTTTTAAATGGATATTAATTTTTTGCTCCAGCAATTCCACTTCAAGAAATTTATCCTAAGAAGATAACCCAAGTACTCAAATATGTATATATAAGGATATTCTCCATAGTATTATTTATATGCTATAAAAAAATTGGAAACAATCTCATGGTTCTTAAACAGGTATTGATTAAACAACTTATTGTTAACCTTACTACCCAGTTATAAAAAATAATGACACAAGAAGATGTACACAACATATTGTTTAATTAGAAAGCAGTGTACAAAGCAGTATGCATATAGAACGTCCTGTTATGGCAGATTATATGTAAATGTGTGTCTCTGTGTTAGTGTGTGTAGTATGCATTATAAGATGACTAGAAAATTGTTTAACAAAATTTTAGCCGAGCTTATCTCTTAGTGGTGAGATTTCAGGTGATTTTACCTTCTCTTATGCCTCTGTGTATTATTTTGATTTTTTAGACGATGATCATGTATTATAAAGTCAAAAAAAATGTAAAGCTACTCTCATTTGAAAACATATACTTCACATTTTATTTTTCACAAACTTTAAGCTCTATATTTAATGCTTTACATTTAGAAAATTATTCATGGAACCCACTTAATTCATATCATTGTCAATTAAGCAAAAAGTAAAAATAAAACTTGTTCATTTTAGTTTGAGTATCGTAATGCCAATACGATTTCTTTTTTAATATTTTCCTCCTTTTAGTTAAAAATATTTCTATTCGAATGAGCCAACTCTTTAAACAAGAAAATTGTCTTCACTGTACTATAATTTACAGCCCATTGCTCTCCTTTTTCCCCATACGCACACAGCCACCCACGCAGCCACACTCACAGCCAAATACAGCCAGCGAGGCACGCGGAGCCCGCTAGCTGAGCTGAGCGTGGACCGCAAGGAAGGCCAGTGGACGCTTCCATTTTCTCGGAGCGGTGGGGGGGGTTTTCTTAGAAATATAACTTATTTATCCCCATGTTTAATTAAAAAAACTTCACTATCACCAATGAAATCAACAGAATAAATTACAATAAACAAACATGTGCAATAAAATAAGTGAACCTGAGGTGAAAACTTGAAGTTGGTATCCTCTTGCTCTCTCCAATAGGAACTCGCTGGGAGGAATGGTTTAATCCGAGGCTTCCCGCTCAGGTAAGTGGCTTCACAGTTTTTTCCCCTCATTACTAATTAGATAATTCTGTAATAACATCAACGCCCTGTTAGTGTGTCTCCTTCCAGAAATACAAGTATTTATCTGACCCTTTTCGTGAATTCTCCCCAAATTATCACCAGCTAAAAGCAACGCTTAGTTCTGGACTTCGTCCCTCAGGTGTGCAGAAGGTCAGGGCTGGGAGGGCACGAGGGATGTGCTCAAATACTAGAAATAGAATCTACATTTAAACTTCACACCCGAAATATTTTAGTCTCCTGAGAAGGTGGCTGTGTACAATAGCAGGAGGAAAACCATACGTCCTGGATTTACCAAGACAGCCCTGGTTGTGTGTAAATGTATTATTTTCAACGAAGGTTACTCATTAAATGTGTAATTAAATTAAGTGTAATTTGATTTTTATGTCTTTTAATTTTTAAAATAAATAGAAAAGCATCCACGTGCTCAGACTTTTGGTTACTTCAGATTTTTTAAGCCAGTCCAAGGAAAAGTCGAGGTTTCTGCAAGGAACAAGAGAAATGCAGGTTTGATACTAACTTGTATTCAGCGCCTACCTGGGGCTTTATCCGCTTTATCTCATTTACTTTTCACTGAAAAAAAAAAAGTGAATGAAATTTCATTTGGGGAAGTTAATTTGTTCAAAGATACAGAACAAGTAGAAATTACAGTGTAAGGATGGGAGCCCAGATGTGACTCATAAATCCATGCTTTTTCCACAGTACCATGCTGCCTCTAAGTAAAAGACTTCAGCAGTTACTTATCTTCCTCGTTTTAAGTTAAAACAATTTTACCAGAAGGATTAATTTTAAATGGTCACATTACTAGTTTGTGGTAGAACCAAAAGGAAGAGGTAGACACGGGGATTCAGGCTGCTTTCCCGCTATAGTAGTTAGTGATTATACCATTTTGTCTTTTGCTTTTAACCAAAGCAGAATGGAAGATGTGAGAAGTATTTTTTCAATCCTTTCTTTTAAACCAACTTTCTTTTAAGAATATTAGTAATCTTTTTTTTTCTAGAGCATATAATAAGCAATAACCAGTAATGCTGGCGTACATATACGATTTCTGTGATAACTTGAGTGTAAGTAATTATGTGTAGTCTGGGCTTTTATTTCATGTGATGATGAATTGAGTATTAGGATTTGAGCAGCTTATTTTTGCCTTTTCCGTAAATTCTCTGGGACTTGGGCCAATCACTTTCAAATAGTTTATTCATCAGCGCAATTGGTACAATCTTATAGTACCTTAGTCACAGCATATTCATTCCCTAGTATAGCCCAGGATGTTTCTTGGTTTACAATTCTGTAACATAGAAAATTTCAGAAAAATCTGTGAAAAGTTAACTGGTAATCTTTATTTTTTGGAGGAGGGGAGAAATTAAAGGGGCAAAGCATTTTTTTAAATTCTCAAGTGGCATCTAAGGATTTTTTAAAAAATTTTTTTCATTGCAAAATATTTAAATCAGTCCTAAGAGCTAGATAATATTTTAAAAATATGAACACTGGGTTACTTTGGGTAATTTGCCTAATATCAGAGTTAGAATTAAAACGAGATAGTCCAATAATCACAAACATTTATTTAGAATTGATTATGTGCCAGGCATTGTGCTAAAACTTTACAAGTATTTTCTCCTTTAATTCTTATCCTTAGCCATATGAGTTAGCCACAACTATAATTTCTAATTTATAGATGAGGGAACAGGGGTTTAGAGAGTTAAGTGACTTATTAATAAAAGTTAAGTGATTATCCCAAGTCCCACCAATAACTTGTTTAAATGTAAATTTTTAAGGTGTGTGCTTGATGAAATTCTCTCTTTCACAAAGAAATGAAATTTCAAATTAATAACTGCAAAGATTTGACATAAAATGTATAACATTTTAAGATGTAATATTTGCTTCTATTTTATGAAAATAGGCTAAAAATTGACCCATTCTTGCAATATTGTATTTCTTCTTCCATATAAATCCTGCCACTTCAAATGTTTAAAAAAATCTTATTAATTTTACCCGAATAAATTACTTATATTTATTCTGAAAACTGAAGGTTTAAATTGTTAAAAGTATTGAAAAGATAAAGGTAAATGTTAATATATGTAGACTTATATAACAAACTTATTTATATAACAAAACCCATAAGTTCTAAGAATATGTAGTTAAGAGAATTGGGCCTGTTTTAACCAGGTGGGCCTATTTGGTTTAGTTAGAAAACAAATTTTGAACAATATCTATTTATTCCATGCCCAAAACATTTGCACGATTATCAGTTCAGTTTGAAATTAGGTAATGTGATTTTCCACAGAAAAAATACTTTAATATTAAAGATATTAATAGAGGTTATATGATAAAAGGATTTCATGATCAAAAACGTTGAGTAAACAAAATTTAACAGGTTTCTTTATTGAGGAACTTTTCAGAACGTTCAATATGTTGACATACATGATAAACCTTCAAGGGCGAAATACAACCAAAGAATCCTTTATTTCTAGATCATTTTGCAGGACTGATGTTATGTGAGCTAATTTGGGAAAGAGTGGTACAATGACTCAGTCTAATTAATTCATGTTAAAATAGGTTTGGGACAGACAATGTAATATTGTTACCCTGTTCACAAAAAGTTAGTGATTTGCCAAAATGTGTAATTTGGTTAAGTCCTATCCCAATTCATAGTCCACAGGTTTTCTCCCTAGATTTTATTCCAAGCCATAGGATATTTCTTGCCCTGATAGCATATAAGAAGGGAAAAGAACCACACAAACTCTTAATCTTTCATTGAAATATGATCATATGTTGAATGAATGACCATTCATTCAACAAACATTTATAGAGTACCTACCCAAGCACTGTGTTGCTGCTGAAACTACCAGAGCAGTTGGGGAAAAAGGTACATTTTTTTTAAAAAGTAGAATATATTAATATATATGTGTTAAATCTTACACAGACTACTAAGGAACAAATGAAGAAAGTCTCTGATTTATCACTTATTATAAAAATCTGCTTAGCTTATACCACTAGGACAAATTTTTTCTTTAGAATTGAAATTATATTTTATCATTAATCCAAGAAATTTTGGATTTTTTGGCCTGTTATTGTAAATATTATAACTTAATTTATCCATATATTCTCTTAAAAATTTTTTTTCATACCTTTTTTAAGCTTTCAAATCCTTCCTCATTCAAAAATTTGATATAAATCCCTTGAGTTTTCCTCAAGATTTGTACTGCTTGATTTTTAACTCTATATTTAGGGTAGGTAGAATTTGGTATATGAAGATGAGTGAGACACTAAATAGATTTTTTTCAAATGTCCAGGCAGTTTTCACAGCACCTTTTATTGAATAATTTCCCATCCCCACTGACTTGCTTTCCAAGAGATTTTACATGTGATAGATGTTGAACACACTTTGGGCATCTGTTGAGATGATCATATGTATTTTCTGATTTAACTGATTGATATGATGTATTATATGTTATATTAATAGGTTCACATCTTTGCAATCCTCTTATGAACATAATTGTTATGGTGAATTCTTTAAATTACTATTGAATTAAGATTTTTAGTATTTAATTGAGGGTTTTCTTTAGTTTCTGTTTTAAGAATTTTTTGCTCATATTTTAGTCTCAGGATTCTATTAGTCTAATAAAAATGAACTGGATAATTTTTAATCCCTTTTAAGTTCTGAATAGATTATAAGGCATGGAAATTCTCCATTCCATGAAAGTTTGATGAAATTATCTGTCTGGACTCAGCAATATTTCAGAGTAATTCTTTAATAATGTTAAAAGTATGTATCTTTGGTTGGTTCTTCTTGGTCAACAATAAAAAGTTTGGATTAAAAGAAGAAAGTATGGGGAAGAAAATTAATTATTTGTTTAAGACTACCTTTCAGAGATAACATTTTGGTGTATTTCTTTCTAACCAATTTTTAAATTATAAAATTGGGATTATAATATTTATATATGTATATATGTATACTCTGATTTTTATACTCTATTATGTGCTTATTCTCCTATAATCTAATATTCTTTAAAAACATGATATATATTTTTTAAAACATTCAATTGGTAGACATTTAAGTTTTTATTCCTTTGATATTATAAGCGATATGACTTTTTCTGATTTCCTCTAAAATATTTATTTAAAAATTGTGTTCACATCTTGAGTTCTATTAATTTACCCAAGTGATCTGTAATTTTTAAAAATGGATTTTCTTTGTTTTTACATTTAAAATTCAGAATTTCATCTCTAATTTATTTTAGTGAGTGTAATATGGGAATCTCATTTATTTTTCATTCATTTATTTGTTCAGTTATTCATCAGTGAATATTTATCAAGCATATATTATGTTATGTGCTGGTAAATCAGACATGATTCCTACTCTAGTAGAATTTACAGTTAAGATGGTAAAGACAGACATAACCAAATAATCACCCCAATGAATGTATAAATGCAAACTGATATAAGTGCCCTAAAGGAAAGGAATGGTAGGGTCCTTGGCAGCAGGAAGCATGGTATTCAAAGCATTGGCAAGAGAGCCAGGGTGCTTGGAGCATGGACTGCAAGGTAGAGGATAATGTGAGATGAGGCTGGAGAGGTAGGCAAGGACACACGAAGCAGAGCCTTGCACGATATTAAGAATTTTAATCTTTATCTTAAGATTAAAGATTACGCTCCACCCCGTGGCATAGCAGTTAAGTGCGCACACTCCACTGCTGGCTGCCTGGGTTCGGATCCCGGGCGCACATCGATGCACCGCTTGTCAGGCCATGCTGTGGCAGCGTACCATATAAAGTGGAGGAAGATGGGCACAGATGTTAGCCCAGGGCCAGTCTGCTTCAGCAAAAAAGAGGAGGATTGGCATGGATGTTAGCTCAGGGCTTATCTTCCTCACAAAAAAAAAAGAGTAATGAGAATCATTTAAGGGTTTTAAGCAGGAGGTTTACATGATCAAATTTATGTTTTCTAGAGATCGTTGTGTCAGCAGAAGAAAGAGTTGGAGGGCATCTTTGTGGATGCCAGAAGCCCAGTAAGTAAGCTGTTGCAGTAATAGGTGACAAATGATGGCAGCCACTTCTGGCTACCAATGGTAACTAATGACTAAGTTGATGTCACTGCAGACAGAGAGAGGTGGACAGATTCAACAGATATTTTGAAGATAAAATGAACAAGATTTGGTGATTGACTGAATTGACAGGGTACAGGGGACATGAAGGAGAGAGGTGTTAAGAAAGATTTCTAGGTTTCTGGCTTGAACAAAACTAGATTAACAAAAAGCCATTTCCCAGCATTGTTTGTTAAATAGTCTATCCCTCTTCTTTGAGTTATGACATACTGGAGTTTATTCCAACTATCTGTAAATTCTGGAACAATTACGTTGCAATTATTTTAGCTTTATAATGTATTTTAATATTTAGAGAGACAAGTTCCCTCCACCCATAACTTTTCTTTTTAAAAATGTCTTTGTTTTCATCCATTATTCCATATGAATTTTAGGATCATTTTTTCAAGCTCTACAAAAAACACAAACCTATACATTAATTTGAGAAAAATTCTCTTCTTCCAAATTTTTTATAGCTTTCGGTATAACGTTTTATATATTTTTATTTGGATTCTACATATTTCTTGTTAGGATTATTCTAAGTATTTTGTTGTTACTGTTGTCTTTGTGCTATTCTAAATGCAATGGATTTAGTTAGTTAGTTAGTTAGTTAGTTTATCTATTTATTTAGAGGAAGATTAGCCCTGAGCTAACATCGTTGCCAATCCTCCTCTTTTTTGCTGAGGAAGATTGGCCCTAGGCTAACAACTGTGCCCATCTTCCTCTACTTTATGTGGGATGCTGCCACAGCATGGCTTGATAATCGGTGCATAGGTCCACTCCCAGGATCCCAGCCTTCGAACCCTGAGCCACTGAAGCGGAGTGCACAAACTTAACCGCTACGCCACCAGGCCGGCCCCTACTTTATTTTAATGCAATGAAATGGCTAGATTGTGGAAACTTGCTGAAGAAAGTTACACTGATTCTACTTCAGATCTAAAACTTGGTAATTAAAGGGACTCAACTTTGTCTGAGCCTGTCTTAGTCATCTTGGGCTGTTATAACAAAATAGCATAGACTGGTTGGATTAAACAACAGACATTTATTTCTCACAGTTCTGGAGGATAGGAAGTCCAAGACAAGGTGCTCGTGCAGATTTGGTTGTTGGTAAGTTCTCTCTTCCTGGCTTGTAGATGGCTGCCTTCTTGCTATATCCTCACATGGCAGAGAGAGGCAGCTCTGGTGTCTCTTCATCTTCTTATAAGGGCATTAATCCCATCACAGGGGCTCTATCCTCATGACCTCATCTAAACTTAATTACCTATCAAAGGCCCTATCTCCTAATACCATCATATTGGGGATTGGGGCTTCCACATGTGAATTTTGGGGCAGGACACAAACATTCAGTCCATAACAGAGCCCAAATAGCTAACATGATTATGTATTCTGTTTGTTGCCAGCAAGATATCTGAATAAACTGAACTTGAGACTGCAGAGAAAAAAGTAAAAGAACTGATGAGTTGCTAAAGGAACTATAGTTATTAATATTCAAACCAGAACATGGGGTGTGGGTAGATGTTACTTGGAGTGTGCATTCATGTCCCCATATCAGAACTGCCTTGTTTAAATGGAATCAGAATTTGAAGAACTGCCGAGCTATTTGGTAGAAATAAAATCAGGATTTCTAAAGAAATTCATAAATTTTCAGTAGCATGAATTATGCTTTAAGTTTCTGCAGCTGACTTAAAGTGATATATTTGAATTTTTTAAGCATCTGCCTTGTCAACATGGCTCTACTTAAAGAGGAACTGAAGCTGAAAGCAGACTATGTCCACCAAGAACCCACAGAATCCCTAGGCTATTGAGGCTGAATATACACAGCACAAATTACTATTCTGAAATTTCTGGCTTCGTGGCCAAATTCTTGCAATATATGTGTCATCTAACTCTGTTAATGTATATTATATTTTCTTTCCTGAAATCATGGAAATGAAATCTGAGGGCCACTTTCAGTAATGTAAACCTGGAGTGGAAATTAAGATGTGCTCTGTCTATACATAGTCCTTGTTTTGATTTTTATTTAATAGCTGTATCGAGATAGAGTTCATATACCATACAATTCACCATTTAAAGTGTACAATTAAATGGTTTTTAGTATATTCACAGATATGTTCAACCATTACCACAGTCAACTTTAGAACATTTTCATCACTGCAAAAGAGAAACCCTGTACCCTTTAGCTATCATCCCTCCCATCCACTCATCTCCCACACCCCTAGCTTTAAACAACTGCTAATTTATTTTATGTCTCTCTGGATACCCCTATTCTGGATTTTCATATGAATGGAATCACATAGTATGTGGTCTGACTTAGCATAATGATTTCAGGATTAATTCATGTTGCAGCATGTATCTGTACTTCGTTCCTTTTTATGGCCAAATCATATACCGTTGTATGGACATAACACATTTTGTTTACACATTTGTCAGTTGGTGGACATTTAGATTGTTTCTATCTTTTGGTGATTCTGAATAATGCTACTATAAACATTTGTGTACAAATTTCTGTGTGGACATAACGTTTTCATTTCTCTTGGGTATATACCTAGGAGTAGAATTGCTGGGTCATAGAGTAACTAAATGTTTAATCATTTGAGGAACTGCCAGACTGTTTCCCCAAGTGACTGCACTATTTTACATTCCCACCAGTACTGTACAAGGGTTCCAATATTTCCACATCTTTGCCAATACTTGTTGTTATCTGACTTTTTTATTCTGGCCATCCTACTGGGTATGAAGTGGTATCTCATTGTTGTTTTGATTTGCATTTCTCTGGTGACTAATGATGTTAAGCATCTTTTCACGTGCTTAGCAGCCATTTGTATTGCTTCCTTGGAGAAATATCTATTCAGATCTTTTGCTCATTTTTAAATTGAGTTGTTATTTTATTACTGAGTTATAAGAGTTCTTTATATATTCTAGATACAGATCCTTTAACAGATACATGATTTGCAAATATTATCCCATTCTGTGGGGTTTGTTTTTTTTTCCATTTTCTTGATTTTGTCCTTTGAAGCACACAAGTTTTTAATTTTGAAATCCAATTTATCTTTTTTTTTTTCGGTGGTTCATGCTTTTGGTGTCATATCTAAGAATCCTTTGCCAAATCCAAGGTCATAAAGATTTCCCCTTATGTTTTCTTCTAGGAGTTTTATAGTTTTTCCTCTTACATTTAGGCCATTGGTCCATTTTGAGTCAATTTTTGTGTATAGTATGAAGTAAGGGTCCAACTTCATTTTTTTCATGTGGCTATCCAGTTGTCCCAGTACCATTTGTTGAAGAGCCCTTGGGTCTTAAGCAAAGTCTGGTCTGTTGTATAACAATATTCTCATTGATTTTTCAAAATTGATTGAAGTCTAGTAATTGGCCCATAATCGTGCAATTTTATATGAATAAAGCTGATTAAACTATTTGGACACTCTAAAACTAAATACTTTTGAATAGTTAATAGACTTAAATTCCACTATTGTTATGATTAAAATGTATGTGGCCCACAGACATATGGATTTGTTAAGGGGTTAAGAAGGAATGATTTAAGTGAAACAGCAAGGATAGTCAGGTAGAAGTGTGGATTAGATTAGAGTGGCACCTTGGGGCTAGTACAGACAGAAACTACTTGGAAAGTTTTGAAGCTTAACTAAAGTTTCTAGATCTGGGTTGTAGGTATTGTGTAATGTTCAGAAGAATTTGCTGCTTAAAAATAAAATGTCATTAACCTTTTCTATTATTCTCTTAGGAAGTCAACCCCTGTTCTCCTACTCTCCCATTTTCAAGTAAAATGTAAGAGAAAGAGACAGTAATTGAATAACTTCCAAGATTAGATAATAGATTTTATATGTTACTGATTTTAGAGCCAAGCATCTGTTATATTTAACTAAATGTCTTGTAAATAAAAAGTGTTCTTTTCAAATATTTTAGGGGGAAGTGGTAGATTATTAAACCATAGCAAACTTTGGTAGCTTGCTTTTTCCTTAGTGATCCTTATAATTCTTTGTCTCTTTCTCATTTTATAAACTCTCCCTGGGTTCAACTCTGTGACTTCAACTATCGCCTATATTAAGATGATGCTCATGTCTTTATCTCTAGCTCCGTCTCTTGACACACATATTTTCACTGCCTACTGGTTATTTCTAACTGGGAGTCTAATAGGCAACTGAAACCAAATTTATTCTTACTCCTCTGTGCTCTCAGCCTACACTTTCTCCTGTATGTCTCTCACTTAATGACACCAGAGTCCATCTAGAGAACTAAACCTGAATTGTTAGTAATACACATGCTTGTTGAGTGAAGGATCTATAGTTTACAATAATAAAAATGTTGTGCATTCGCAAGTAAAGAACAACTTACCCCCCACCATTGTATATACAAATTAAAAATTTCTTGAAGAAGCACATTGTCTTCTGATATTCTTAGAATACAATAATATTCCTAAAAATATAGAGAATTAGAGACATTTATTCAGAGGTCATACTTAACTCTTATCATATTGAATATAATAGTTACATCATAGTCAGAATCATATCAAACCAGTTTTCTGGTGAGCATTTCTTAAAGAGCCAGATTTCACAACTATGATGTTTTTACAGCAATATTGTAGGTAGAATTAAAGCCCCCAAAATTTAATGTAAGCACGAGATTAAACATTAAGTCATTGTCAATTCTAAGCTCCTATCACAAAATAGACATTCAAAAATTTTTACAGAAAGCTTATAAAATGTGCAGTAAGTTCTTCAAATTAAAAATACTTTTGCAGGTATGTGAAGTATTGTCAAGTACTACTATAACTCTCCTAAATTCACAATGTATTTCCCCTTACATCAAGCAAAAGTTATGTAGTTTGCCTGGATGTGATCATGAGGAATCATCTGAATATATTGGAGAAAGCTAATAAATGTTGATGGTAGAATTAGGAAGAAGGCAATACCAAGAAAGCTACGTCAGAGAGGTGGTGTAGAAGAGGTACAGAATTCAACAGTGTTAAGACAGAAACAAGCTGATAAATTAGAAACATGACTACTAAAGCAGTTTGAGTTTTGGTGCTATTTTTTCAAAAAGAGAAAATAAAATATTTCAAATGTCTAAAGAGCAGTATTAAAAACAATATTCATGTGTGGGTATAAATTCCTGACTAAAGTTTTGTATTTAATTTTTTTAGGGAGAGCAAAATTCTTTATTCAAACCTCCTGATTTTGTTCACTGGAAGTCATTTTCTTGGTGCTTTTCTTAATCTGTCACCACTCTCTACTCTGGAATAAGACAAGGTATGAGCTATTTTCTTTCCTTCCTTTGTTTGGTTTTGAGTTTATCATTACAGTCAGAGACTTAGATTATTAAATAAAAACTAGATAAAATAGAAAAACTTATGCTACATATTTTAGACTCTGAGATGTTGACTTTGGTGACAAAGTTAATTTTCATTGGACTTTGATATGAATTAACTCATTATATTATGCTTATCAATAAGGAAATGGTTCATGGCAAAGCTACTGCCACTTTATTAATGGAATTTTTAAAAGATCATTATAGTATTTTTCCATGGGTGGAAACATTAACAAAATTAAAAGTATAATTAAAAAGGTCAGGTTGTTTACACAATTCTAATAGCCCATATTCATCATAACTTGTGTGTAAAAGAAGCACATAATTAAAAGTAGTAATATTGGTTGAATTGCTTTTTTTGACATTAAAATGTCTCTAAGACTGATATCAGATGACTTTTATTTCTTGGATATCATTGCTGTGATTAACTGATTTGACATCAGTTGCCAATATATCTCATAACAGTATATTATAATGTCACATTATAAAAGAACTGACCCACAGAGATTTACAATCTACCTTCTAGTATTCAATATTACATGATTTGCTTCTAAGTACCATCTCTTTGTATTCAGTAGGTTGCATTTTGAATTTCTGTGACTGTTCACATAATATTAATGAAATTAAATCTTTCAACAAGATTTAAGAATTTTGTCTAGTTCATAATAAAGATACATTCCATGTCCTATTGAGATAGTAAGTGTTCAAGCAATATACTTTTGGAATAAACAAACACATAAGTAAATGTACCTATAGCTAAAACTTGCTTGAATCCATTGCCTTCTATGCTTTGGACAGTATGTTTCCGCAAACCTTGCAATGAGTAAGTGGCTAGACTAGCATAATTTAGTTTATTTAACTAAAATTGTTTGGGCCTTTAAAATTTTTTATTTTGATGCAGTTAGTTAACACTCAGCTCTTAATTTTACTTCAAATAATCATTCTATCAGGCATTTTGAGGTTCTTAGAAGATATTAAATAAGCTGACAGGACAATTATCACTTAGCTACTATATTCCTCCAAACATGTCACAAAACAGGTATTACTTGTTATGATTATAAAGGATAATAGAAACAATTCTATTTTCTATTTTCAAAGTGAAAAATCACCTCATTATATTATTTCACTGTAATCATTTTTTGTTAAAATTTATCCTTTGTTTCTTAGATTCTCAAAGTATATATAAATTTAATGTGAGGTCAATCTACTTATTTGCACCAACTTTATAATTTTAAAATGTGCTTATTTAGAGCCTAATTTCAGCATTAAGTAAAAATGGAATTATTAAGAAATGGTTCACTGTTACAGCTGGGTAGTAATTCCTCATGGCCTCAAGGTACTGTTTTCTATGGTTTTCCATCTTAGGTTATAATACTGAGACATTTCCATTTTTATATTTCCACTTGAATTTCCTCTGCTTCATCGTTGATAAGCCTATCATTGCTTTGTTCTGATCCACAAGTTTTACCACCTGCAGTAGAAGGAAAATCAGTATCTTACTACTTGCATAGTTTACTTATTCAATTTCTAACATCTAGTTTTTAAAGAATTTTCTTTTATGCCACATATTCTTCCCTGGGCTGTCCTTAATTTAAGCATAAATATAACATGTTTTCTTTCAGTTTCCTTCCTGCAAGGTAATTGTGACAGTTAAAATTGTCACCCTATCCACATCTGATACGTTGGTAGCCTTTCTATTCTTTTACTTGGCTTTTTGGTAGACTAAACTCAAAAAGAGAACAGCTGCCACAACAGTCAAACTCAAAACAGGAAGTCATGTGGTCTTCCTTTGTACTCCTGCCTTTCAGGACTGACTTGGCTCCCTCTCCTGGTTAGTAATATAATTCCTTTCCTAGTTCAATAGGGTATATATTGCACTGGTGAAATATTTGGGGTGAATAAGCTCTGGTTCAATAATTTAGTTAGAGATTCTTATGTTAGTTTGCTAGAAAATTTTGTGTTTAGCTAAGGTTTTAACCAAACTAGGTCTTAAATATCTATAATTGAGGGGGAGCTGGCATCACGTCTGAAAAAAAACCTTTTATTAATACTCTTAGACTTGTCAACATAACAATACTGAAATCTATACAGAAATAAGCTGAAACAGTAATGTTTAAATTTTATTGAAATGTCTCAAATTTATTAAAACATTTCAATATAACATAACCCTTATTTTGTTTGATATTTTAAATCCCACTTACACAGTATATTGCCTCCCTTTCAACTTCTATCACAATTCTCTCCTTTTTAAATTTCCCCCTTTTAAGTTCTGTTTTAAATACATTTTTTAAATACAGTTTTAAATACATTTTTTAAATATACAGAATGAGTTGGATGGCAAATGAAAATTATTTATTTTAAGAAATTATTTGCTTTGGCTAGAGAGAAAAACTTTATTGAAAGTTTGTTATTTTTTGGGAGAGAAGAGGAGTTTCTATCATTTTCAGGGAATAACTTGTTCTTATGATACTCTGTCAAGGTAGCAGTTTGCTTTGCACACTATGACTAGTTAATAAATACCTGTTTTAAGATTGAAGGAAAGGTGGGAAGAAAAAGACAAACATACCTTTTGCCTTATATTTATTATTTTGCTGTATTGGGCATTTGAGATTAGAAAATGTGATTTATTGTAATAAATCAATAAGAAAATAGTCATAGATCTAAACACACCAAATTTAGCCCTACTAGGAAAATAATTCCTTCTCACACTTCAACCATATTTGACATTTCTACATAGTTTATTACCTCCCTTTACCTTAAGATCACCTTTCTGAAACCAGTATCAAATCTCTAAAATATCCTAGTGCTTCCTCAAAAATTCCTTACTCTTTCATAGGCAATCAGAACTTTTTAGCACTCTTCTTTTTCATTTTCTAAGGGATGAAGTAAAGGAAAACCTGAACTGTAGATTAAAAAAACAACACTTTTTTTTGGCCTATAATGCACAGTAAGAAATATATTTTACAAGGTAACCCAGCACACACGCACACACACATAAATGGAATGAATGTTTATTTAAAAACAGACTTTACCATGTGTGAGGCACTCTTAGATTTTCTATTCTTTTCTATATTTTAAATAAAAAATGCGTGTAACAACCCACTCAATTTATTTCGTGACCCATAATGGTACATGACCCAGTTTTAAAACAGTGGTCTAGAGGAGATGTTTTGAAATGAGCATCATCAGCAATCTCTTCATACCTATTTTAGATGTTAAGTTTTTAATGAATTTTGTATTCTTCCTTCACAGATAAAATCATTTTTAATAGATGTTCCAGATTAATTTAGCATCAAAATGCATGTATGGCTTAATTCTCTGGTTCACATTTAGCATATGTGTAGGGTCCATTAAGATTTGGCTTTCATGAAGATTTAATGACCCTAAATAATTTTATATTGAAATATTTCAGAAATGCATTTTTTTGAGGGCCCTACCCTATGCAACACACAGTGCAACTTGTAATGTAGTATAACACATAACTCGTCCCTTTGAGTTAGGAACATAAGGCATAGATACACAAAATATAAAAAACAATATAGGGAAGTCATAGGATTATAAATGGATGGCATAGATAATAAAATCTATGAATTTAGAAAAAAATTCTTTATTAGAGGTGAGAAGGATTAATGAAAGGACAAAGCTTGTTTGAAAGAAGAAAATCATCCAGGGGGAAAAACCATTCATTTCTACCATCTTAACAAAAATGGATAAAATATGTTGAATAATCTTCATAGATACTATCACAAATTTTATTAAGGTATTTATTTTGAAAACTTGAAATAGGAACATATTTACAGACTGTTGTTTGATATTTTTGTAGCTCACCCTCAAATCAACATCTATAATGAACTCTTCATCAAAGTTTCTTAAGATAAAAATTATCCTAAAAGTAACTTAATTATCCTAAATATGAAATAATTGTGGTCTAGTTTGAAATAATCTATACAACATACATATACATACATGTCCTTTATTTTTTTTTTTCTATCTTTTAAAAATCTGTTCCTATAAAAGTTAATTTTATCACTAACAAAGGATAGAACTGGTAGGCATAAAATCATGAGAAAATGATTTTCTAAAATTTTTCGTTTCTATCATTTTATGGCAAATTGTATTTATCTTGAAGATAAATATTTTCAATAAAACTAACAATTCATAATTTGTCAATTGTACCAATTCCTACTGATGACATTCAATAGTTAATACTTAAAAATCATTTTAAAATATTTTATTAAATTTTCTGCAGTTTATTGATCAAGAATATATATATGGGAATATCCAGGAATATCCTTGACAAATAAAATTAGCGCAACTCAGTAATACGTAAAGCAAGGGGGCAATATTAGGTCAGATTAAAGGTTTAATGAGCTACCCTACAAATTAAGAATTGGCAAAACAATGAAATATAAGGCCACCATAAATCAACTGATTTTGGACATAAAGATTTAAGAAATAAGTGGATGGAGTTAAGGAAAAGAATTATTAAGCAAAAAAAAAAAACAAGAAACAAGACAATGAAATCAAGAAAACACTATGATTAGGTTAATAGATTCTACTCAAGATCTCAACTTGGATACTTAAATTTAGGGAAGTAAAACACTAATTGATTTAAGAGAGAAATATTCTGATATTCACTGAAACAGTTTCTTTAATTCTATGATCTGGAAAAAAACTAGTATAAACTATATACACGTTAAAACCCTTAAAGGCAGAGAGCTTGTCTATTTTCATTCACTAATGTACAAGAGGTGCCTATTAGAAAGCTAATTAGCACCTAGTAAGTCTTTAATAAGTAAATGAGGGAAGAAACTGAAAAAAATTATCTAAAATTTTTAATTAAAACAATAATGCCAAGACTTTTATTACTTGAACATGCAAAATTATTAGTTTACCTATAACATTTAAGAAAGTATATAGGAAGATAATTGTGCTTTCTTAAGCAAATTGAAATATTAGTATTTTGAAACTGAGTGAAAAACATATTCTGAGCCACCCGTATATTACTAAAAGCTGTTCTTAAGATTAAGGGTAAATTTATAATTAACAAACTGTTGGATTTACTAAACAATGTCAAATTAATGGTATTAATGGTTACCAAATACCTATCAAGACTGTCTTTTCTTGTCCAAAAATTCCATATGTGAAGTATGATTATTTGTAATATCATAGCCAAAGGCTTATTACATAGTTTCTAGTTTACTGGTACACTTATTTTAATTTAAAAGGCCTATTTTTCTAGCCAGTAGGAAATAAAAATTCCCAATTTGTTTCAAAGTTTTCAAAAATCATTATCAATTAATTTATTGGTACACCTAGTGCTATCATATAAGTAAATGTAAATGAACAGCAAACTAAAAGGTGAATTAAAATACCCACGCTAAGCCTGACCTCAGCTTTCACTGAACCTTTTGTTCAGAAGGAAACTGTAAAAATAAATCTCACTAGCATTTGCTTTGCTTGACAGCATAATTGAGAAGTAACCAAAGTAGCCATACATGGTCCTTTTTTATATAAAGCTTCAAAAACACGCACCTTTTGAATCATTGTGCCTGGCACACATTTTGTGCCTAATAAATACTCGCTGAGTGAACTTTTCCAGTAGTGCTGGGTTTGGACTAAGCCAATCAAATTCTCACTGACTTTAATTTAGTGAAAATAGCATGTATTTTGCAAGAAAGAGGGCAGACAGGATGAAAAATGAAGTTTGTGCTTCAGGAAGAGAGCAACACTAATTGGCCCAGGATGAATATGATCATGTGATCTAATCGACTGTCCTCTAGCAAACCCATTTACAGAAACTTAAAAACAAATACTTATCACTAGTTTGTGGGCTTCTGGTGTTGTGGAGGGCTTCCAAATGTCTAGAAGTAGTGCCTTTTACTAGAACTCAGTAATAAGCTTGAATTTTTTCCCTAGATTTTTTTCAGTTTTCGCAAATCTTTCATAAAGTTCTCTGTAGCACCTATGTATATATGTATATATTAAGGGTTAGAGTTCAGAAACTGGTGTGTGGGAGGTCAAGGCCATTATAATCATCATTCATTCATTAACCAAATATTAAGCATCTACTGTGTGTCAGGCATTATTTTCTCCAAAAAACACCAGTGGAGAAAAACAAAACCTGTTCCCCTCCTGGATCTCACATTCTACTAGGGAAAAACAGATAATAAGATAAACATGTAAGATATGTAGAATGCCTGAAGATACATATGGGAAAGGGGGACAGAGAACTTGCAGTTTAAAGAGTGGCCACGGAAGCCCCGAGGTGACATGTGAGCAAAATCCTGAAGGTGAGGGAGCAAGGCCTATGGATACTTGGGGAAAGAGCCTGGCAGAGGTCCTGACTGCAAGGATGCCAGGGCAGCTTCCCCTCACCCCATTGCGCTCAGCTTCTCTAGGCCGCGGTCTAGGATTTGGCTTTTACTCTCAGCTAGCTGCGAAGTCTAGAGTAAAGGAGTGACAAGGTCTGATTTAGTCCCTCGTGTGAATTTTGAGGCAAAAAGAATAACCTGTAGGCAAGTTTTCCCATTTACCTTTAGCGTATTGGTACATATACAAATACATAAACAATACAATTAACGTATAATTTAACTAAATTCATGAAAACACAAATTTCCTCCCGTTTGAGTAAAATTCGCTTACCTACTGCACTTCTTACATGAAGAATAGCCCCCTTTTAATTTACACAAGTAAATGTAACAGAGAACTGTGGAACGATAAAGTTATCTCACGTGTTACAGTAAGACTACAAAAAGCATGGTACTGTACACATAATCGCACTTGTGCTCCAGCCGTGTCCAGTACCTCACTGGTTCAAATGTAGAGGAAAACGATGTTTGAGATCGGCTGGCCCCAGGCCCACCCGTCGCCCCCAGTCCGCGGGTGGCCGGAGCGCGGGTCCGGCCGGCCGCTCTCCCCGCGCTGGGCTCCACCCACACCTAGAGGGGGGCGCGGACCCGAGCGCTCCGGGCCCGCCGCGGGCCAGCTCCTCGCTCGAACAGCGTCGCCTACAGGCCTTTATCCCGACAGTTAGGGAAGAACCAAAACCACCGCCAACAAAAAGCAGACCAGAAAAGAACGCCTATTTCCAGAAACAAATGCATCACAAACACGATTCCAATTCATTCCAGCTGGGGATTCTCTTCACCTCCAAGGGCTGTGTTCTTACTCCGCAGAAATAATGCAGAGATGGGCGTAAAGTCCGGCCTCTGCAAAGGAGAGAAGGTGTACGGTACATCCATCCACCCGGCTGCAGGGACACCATTTAAAAAATGCACCGTCGCCGTCGAATCGCGGGCGTCCTCTACGTGGCCGCCCCGAGCTCGGCTCCCTAAAGCTAATGACGAGCAGCTGGGGCGGCGAGGGCGGCCCGCGAGCCGGTCCGGGCCTGAGCGCCCCCCATGCACACGACCACCGCCGAACTCGGGACCCGCTCCGGTCGGCCTCCAGGAAAATAAAGACCAGGGAGAGCCAGCCCGCCCGCGCCGCAGCGAAAACGCCGCTCCGCAGAGTCGACAGTAAAAGGCAGCATCCACAGCCGCCCTGAGGAGGAGAAGGGCGCAGAGGAGAGCCGTCGCTGCCGCCTCGCTGTCGGCCCGGGCCGGGCCCCAGGAGCGGTGCGGCGCGGCGCGGCGAAGTGAGGCACGGCCGAGAACGCGAGCCGAAGTGGCGGCGGCGGCGGCGGTGGCGGAAGTGGAGTGGGGAAGAGGGGGTGGTTGTTAGTGTTTGGCGCCGGCGGAGGGAGTCATTCCTGCAGCTGCACTTCCGGTCGGCATTTTGTTCTGAGAGGGAGAGACGGAACGAGAGAGAGACACACACAGGGCTCCTTCCCCCCCCGCCCTCCCCCCCCTCCCTCCGTCGGTACCGACTCACCCGACACCACCAAGCCGCAGGGAGGGACGCCCCCGCCGACAGGAGGATTGGTTCCCGGGCCGGCGGCGATGCCCCCCCGGTAGCTCGGGCCCCTGGTCGGGTGTTTGTGAGTGTTTCTATGTGGGAGAAGGAGGAGGAGGAGGAAGAAGAAGCAGCGATTTGTCTTCTCGGCTGGTCTCCCCCCGGCTCTACATGTTCCCCGCACTGAGGAGACGGAAGAGGAGCCGTAGCCACCCCCCCTCCCGGCCCGGATTATAGTCTCTCGCCACAGCGGCCTCGGCCTCCCCTTGGATTCAGACGCCGATTCGCCCAGGTAAATTCCTGCTCTTTATTTCGGCGGCGGCGGCGGCGGCGGCGGCGCCAGGTCCTCAGCGTCTCTCCTCCTCGCTCCCCTCCCCGCCGTTTCCTTAGCGGCCCCAGGTCTCCTCCACGGGCGAGTCTAGAGTTCGCTCCTCTCTGGTGGCAGCCGCCCTGGGTGGCGGTGGTTTTGTACCCTCTCCCGGCCGGCTCCGGTGGCGGGGACTGGGCTCCTGCCGGGCGGCCGGGGAGGCGTAGGCCCGGCGGAGAGTGCAGGCCGCGGGCCAGCGGAATCTACTTGAGCTCGGGGATTAGGAGAGCTCCGGGCTGAGTGGAGCTACTGCTGGTCGGTGACAGGCCTCGCCCGGGAGAAGAGCCGTAGCTAGAGAGGAGGCGGAAACAATACAACTAACAGCAAATGTGCCCTGATCGTCCCCATATTTACAACTTTCCTGGTCCGGGAGTGGGGAACGTCCCAGTGAAACAAACAACCCCCCTTCTTCCCCCTGTGACCCCATGAAGGGAGGAAGTAGTTTCAGTTAGTGAGACAAATGTAAATACTCAGACACGGATCCACTGGTAATTCTTGCCCTATGTAAAACTTATTTGGACGTTGGAAAGTTAATAGAGACTCATTTTCTTTTTTTAAAGAATTAAATCGTCCACGTGAATATTTAATATAGAAAACCATAGTGTGGTAGACACTGCATATCTTCCCCTAAGAGCTTTTATGTTGTTGTTTGACAGTGTATGTTGCACATGGACTTTTTATTCAAAGACAAGTATAAAGTACTTGACAGGCTTACCGTACCACTTTATATTTGTATGCGTTATATAAGGACAGTTTTAACCGACTATACATAAAACACTCAGGTACTTCCTGATTCAAACGTGTAGAAGCATAAAAAGAATTTTAAATGTTCTGAGAATTGTGCCGAGGTACAGGTAAAACCAATTTTCTTTAAAGGGATAGAAATTAAGTTATGCTTAAAATCCCTAAGAGGTTAAAAAAAATGTAGAAGGTGCCATCCTTTCATGTCAGGGCAGATCTTCTTGAGGTCCCAGGATTGTCATTGGCTGTTTGTGCCCGTGATGTTTGACTGTGTAATGAGAGAGGTGTCATTTTAATAGGTCAAATGTATCTGTAAATGCTGAAGAAAAATATCAGTTCTATCTTAACAAATTCTAGTTCATGAGTAAATTAAGTGTTTAGAGCTTGTTTATGGAGACGTTGGTAATGTAGGTTGATATAAGGGAAAAACAACCAATTTAAAAGTCCTCAGCCATACAAATTGCTTAGAAAAATAAATGTACCTAGGTTAGACTGTTTTGATACTTTGTCTCATATTCACTGAAGGAAAACTTTCATTGGTTAAAATGAAGCAACACTGATCAACAAAGTCCCCTGTTTTACTAGTAAATGTTACATTGGTTCGAGTTTTTTGTCTCATTAAATTATTATTGTCATTGTAGAATAAGTAACTTTTCTGAAGGTTATTTTTGAGTTTAGCACTGTGCTTAAAATAAATTGTTCGCTGTTTCCTGCAAACGTATGGATAAATGTTAAAAAGAGTGAAGTTAATATAGCTGTCACGTACTAGGCATGTTTTTAATGCTATAAATCCGTGTAGTAGTCAGTAGCGTGTCCGTGATTTGTATTGGTCAGGGAGCAGTTTGAATTTTAAAAAGCCTGAAGCTCCTGCTGAGCCCCAATCCCGGCCTCCCTCCCTCCCACTAATCTCCCATTCCTGTCTTTGTGCTGCCTGCTCCTGTTAGACACTGTTTGCTACAGAGCCTCAGGCCTACACTGGGTGGGGGGCATGCGAATGGGGGCCTGTGGTGGTGGGGGGGCAGGGAATACAGAAGGGAGGACACTTCACATCTGAAGCAGAGGATTTGGGGTTGGGGGGGCAGGTAAGGGATTCGATATAAATGTTTAAAAGGCCCCTATATGAACCTGTGATTGTCTTTACAACTTTTATTTAAATAAAATACCGAGATGGATGTCAAGGGATGAACATATTTTTACTAAAAGTAATGGAAAGAGGAGTTCTGCTTCCTTAGTTTTCATCAACAGAAGCAACTTATTTTTAGAGTTTTATAGTTAAAGGGAGCTTTCTTACACAGATGTTTGAGTCATTGTGTTAGATATCTGTTTATGTGATTGATTTTTTGTGTGTGTGTGACTTTGGAATTAAATTAAAGTGAGTTAGTTATCAGATCTTATTTTCCCAATTCTGTATATTTAGTAATCTGTAAGTAATATAGGTTGTGTGATATAGCTTTTGTTAAGATAGCATAAACATTTCTTTAAAGAAAATGGAAAGTACTTTTTGTTTGGTTCAAAGCAATTAAATAGGTTATTTTTAAAGGAGAGGACATTGTAATAGTCAAATAAAACCTAAACTTAAGTTTTTGATAACTTAGTTGGAAGGAATAATTTGTTTCCCTAGAGATTATGAAGTCTGCTCTACCTCCCCTGATTGGTTGAGATAGTCGCTAGTGGCTAATCTTGTATTTCCATTATTATTATTATTATTATTTTAATTTAGTGAAAGGAGACAACCATAAGGGTTCCAGTAATCTTATATTGCTAGTTATATTATTTGGAGAAATATTTCCTAATATACCTAAGGAAATTTCAACAGTATGGTTTAGTGTTTCTCTTGAATCTACAGAGTTACCAATAACTTATAATAATTACTTGAAAACGGTTTTAAAGCAAGTAATGAAAGTCTAGTAAATCAAAGTTGAATATTAAATACTTAATTATTTTTAGTGTTTTGAGAGGAGTATATAGGATGCTTCCTTCTGAAAGCCATTCAACAATTTGTTTACTAAAGTTATTTGAAAGCATTTTGAACCTATACTAGGGATCATTATAATACTGTCCACCTTTAAGAAGAAAAAAGTTATATTTGAAGAAAGAAAGGCTGTCTATTTGAGATTCTCTTTGAGGATGAAAAGTGAAAGTTTTAGTAAACCTAATTTTAGTTTCCTGCATAGTGATCATATTAAATTTCAAAAATATTATGAGCAAAACTATACCAATTCAAACATAAAAATTTTCTTTATTTGGAGCTGGACTACCCAGCTCAGATACGTATTTTCTAAGGCTTCCTAAACAAATTTCATATTTAATTTCTTGGTACCAATCCATCATCAGACTGCTATAGAAACATTTAAACCCATCTGTGGTATATTTTGACGTACTTTATTGTGGTATTTTTACTCTCTCAAAATAAAATGTAAAAATTAATAATACAAGAGTAAATAAAAACTAAAGAGTTTGAGTTTTACATAATTTTATTTAACTTCCCCCCCATTGCTTAAAATGCATAATTTGTAAATTCTGAAATTTTAAAATAGTATAAGATTTCAGTTTTCTTTATAAGTGATTGGGAACATTGAGGTAAATAAAAATTCCCTTTAGAGAAATGTAGCTTCAATTCTGCTTATCACATTTATTTGCCATAAAACAAATAGGAAATTACTGACTAGGAACTTTATAGAAGCCTGGTAATTAATTAACTGTTTAGTTGAAGATGTTTATTTTAATATTCTGAGCATATTGATTTAGCTTTGGTGGTAATTTATGGTCTTATATAGCCTTTAAAAGTCATTATATTTTTAATACTTTTTTAAGCAAAGTTTTTTCTGTTTTTAGCCGTTGTCATTTATAATTACTTTGTATTTTTAAATTGGTCTATTTTCAAGATCACCTGAGTTCATTTATAAATATTTTCATTTCCCTGTGAGAGAAGTGACCAGTATGATTTTCATTTTTTGATGAAAAACTTGACACTCAGAAGCCATGTTGTGATTTGTGTAGATTCACGTGGTGAGTCAGTGAGAGAATAAAGGACTCCCTGACTCTTATAAGTTTTTTATTAGATTATGTTCCTTTAAGAAATGTCTGAGCTCTAGTTATGAAGCTAGGTGTTGCTCAGTACTGACAGTGATACTGTTTGTGACTTTTTCAATTATCTGAGTCCAAAGTGCTTTTCCCTCTTCTTCTAGAGAGATATGACGCCTGTCTCCTGGTTATATTTTGCTGGTGTGAAAATAGTACTTTTACATTAGAAATCCTGACCTTGTGTATATATGTTTGGTATTTGAATGATTGAATTTATATACATACATCCTTCCTTAGGAATGTAAGTGAATTAACTATATTTGTAGTAAACAGTACATAATGAGCCTGAAAGTTTTATTTTTATATTATTTTTAAAGATTACTAGAGTGGAATTTTAGTGTTTCTAGTTGATTTAAAAGTGGTTTTAAACAGCATGTCTCTTTATTTAAGGCCATCATTGTCATTTTAAAGGGTATTTTATGCGCTCTGAATTTTTTGCCCAAGTAAGTTAAGTAATAAAAGTGATTTTGGTTGTTTGTCTTGTATATCATTTTGACTGGTGTCAGTCTGCAGTGAGTTTTAATGAACTGAGTTTTGTCAGATTGCCTTATGTTTTAAGGCATATTCCTTTTTATTCTCAAAGTGATATTATTAGGAGAGATTATTTCTTGATATAGCATGGCCAGCTAAATAGCATTTTGAGGGCTGATTATTTTCCAGAAATTGTGTTAAGTATGTCCCCATAATATTATCTCATTTAATTCTTCTAACAAGTTCATGAAATAAAAATAGTTATCATCCACAATTTACAGATGAAGAAACTGAGGCTGGAAAGGTTAGAAAATTGCCCATTGTATTATAATTTGTAAGTGATCAGTCTGATTTACATTTGCTCTTGAGAATTTAGGATTCCACATTTCGAGTTTTAGTAAAATCTTAATATTATCCTTTGGTTGCTCAGTTGATTCATTGCTTACTTACAAGTCATGTAGTCAAGGAAATTGTGTGCTTTAGGCAAAGAACTAAAATAGAATTCAGACTATATCCTATACGTAATATTTTTGAAATCAGCAAATCTTTACTATCTTATATTCTAAATTTGAGTTTGGTAAACAATCTGTGAATTTTTTACTTCTTTTAAGTTTTTTATATTGAATTGAAATTGTCAAAGCATCTGTTTTTAGAAAGGGAAAATTCAGGTTTAGAGAGTGATTTCTTTCGTAGATATGTGACCAGTTGTAGTATAGTTGATGAAGCTATAAATTAGTATGACTGATAATCTTTTAAAATTCCAGTATTTATATAGCCAAAGAATGTTGGTCCTTTCAAAGTCATCAACTTGAGAAGTTGTGCGCTTAATTCCAGAGCTCTTGCCATTGCATACAAACTTGTGGGGATTCCTTTAGTGAATACCTTTAGAGCCTTTGAGATAGTCTTTTTCTTATTCTTAATGACAAATTTTTATCTTCAGGGGTGAGTTTGAGTTTTGGAGAGAGTAAAAAGTAATTTAGAACTTAGTTTAGGAAAACAAAGGTTTAATAAGATCTTTTTTGTGTCAGGCACAGTATTGAGTGCTTTACATTTGTAATATGTAGTATTACTGAGTGATTTCCATGTGTCAGAAACTGTGCCAGGGGCTTTATATGGATTTTCTCAATTCTTCAAGGTATAGTTTGAGTTTGGTTGTATTTATTATCCTAGATACTTGAGAAAATTGAGGTATAAATGATGAAGCGACTAGCCCAAGGTTACACAGTTAACAAGTGGAAGAAAGTGGAGAAAGGACTCCAGAGTCGATGCTTTACCCATCAACCTTAACCCTACACTGTGTATCATGATTTGAACCTCCCAGCTACCCAGTGAGGTTAGTGATAGTGTTCTCATATATAGACAAGGAAATTGAGGCTCATCATGTGTAAGAAACTTGTCCAGGGTGGCAAATCTAGCAAGTGTTAGAGATAGGGTTCCAACCCAAATATGTCTAATTCTAAAACTTTTTTCCATTCTACCCCCCTGCCTCTTCAAGATTTATAATACACTTTTGTGTTTGTGTGGAAGATTAGCCCTGAGCTAACATCTGTTGCCAATCCTCCTCTTTTTGCTGAGGAAGATTGGCCCTGGGCTAACATCCGTGCCTCTCTCCCTCTACTTTATTATATATGGGACACCTGCCGCAGCATGGCTTGATGAGCCGTGTGTAGGTCTATGCCCAGGACCTGAACCTGCAAACCCCAGGCCGCTGAAGCAGAGTGCTTGAACTTAACCACTATGCCACTGGGCCAGCCCCTATAATACGTTTTTTGATAGAAAGGGTAGACTTGGTTATAAAGTAGTAAGACTGTTTTTCTTGTGTAGCTTATAAAGAGATCCTAAAGATATTTAAAAAGAGGAATTCTAAAATGTTTTGGTCAGTTATAGCCAATTCATTATTTGATGACAGTCATTTTAAAAAATACCTTGTTACTTTACACCAAGTATAATATACAAAATATTGTAAGTACAAATATACATTTAAATAGGATATTGATTTTAAATATATATATATATATGCTATATTTGTAGAATAGCTAGCTTTTGAAAACGTGGAAAAGCCACTTTATTTTCATATTATTGTGATTCTTGAGTTTTTCTCTGTGAGGACAATCTGCCCTAAGCTAACATCTGTTGCCAGTCTTCCTCTTTTTGCTTGAGGAAGGTTGTCCCTGAGCTAAATCTGTGCCAGTCTTCCTCTGTTTTTTGTATGTGGGATGCCGCCACAACATGGCTTGATGAGCGGTGTGTAGGTCTGCACCCGAGATCTGAACCCATGAACCCCAGGCCACCGAAGTGGAGCGTGCAGACTTAACCACTATGCCACCGGGCCAGCCCCTCTTGAGTAATTTTTTATTAATATAGCTTTAAAAAATATTCCCAAGAATACATTAAACTTTCAGCATAATTTATGTAGATAAATTGTTTTGCCATCTTACTTGTGTATAAATTATCGTTTAACATGAATATACCAAAAATTTTCTTTTGTATATATTTGCCCTTTGGCAGAAAGAGAAACTTTTTCATTATGCAAAAACATGGAATTAGCAACATTAATTTATTTATTAAAATATTTTTTTAGACTTTTACCTCTCCTGAGAAATTCAGAAGCTGTGACATAATTTTGAAATACTGCATTCCTTTTTGTTGGAGTTAACATATTTGAGTTACTTGTACTTCTGAATCCTTTGGTCTTGTGCTGCTGAAATGCATACTTGTTTTTTTAAGAGTACTGTTTTTAAAAAGTAGTTATTGATCCTAGATACCTTAAAAACTAACAGTGCTTGAAACACTAATGAATTATTAAAATTCAAATGTAGTTTACTCTAAAAATATTAATCTTTATGATTATATATTTATTTATTTTTATTTGCAAAACAGAAATGTCCTTGAAATTAATCCTAGCAAGGAAATACATCACTGAATTTTCTCAGCACTGCTACTTGCCAACCCTTTCAGGATTTTAAAACATGCTTTTAGTTGTCTTTTATCTGATAGAATTGTGGGTTGCCAAGTTCCACCTAAAGAAATTGATCATCTGAGTATAGGCTATATGTGATTTAATTTTTCCTGGGTGATGACCAAGTTGAAATTTTACATGGGTGTAAATTGGGCATAAGCTTCTTTTATAAAAAATTACTATTCTTAAAAAATTGATGCATATGATGTAATGTTTTGTTCCCCAGGATTCTCCCTATGCCTCAGAAAACTCTTAAGGTTGAAAGTTGAAATGTAATGGCCTAAAAGCTACTGTTATCATTCTTTCATCATACTGTTTATGCTATGACGTCCCTTCAGGTTATCCCAAAAGACATATATGACATACGCTTTTTGTTTAACTCTACTCATCTTTTTACTCTTTTTCTTTCCCTTTTCTTCTGTCTCTTCCTTTCTGTGTCAATATCCATTCAATCTTTATCTCTCCCTAAGCAAATGTTTACATAGCATGGTGAATATAGGCGGTAGTGTTAATGTGGATGGTCCTGTAATGTATTACTTTCCTTGATGAGCTCTAGAGCTGTTTGCAAGGACTTGAACTCTGATATCTTCCTAAGTTCAAAGAATTGCTGGTGAAAAAGCATTGACATTAACTGTGAAAATGTATATTTGTGTAGCATTCCTACTTTCTTCTGTAGACATGTGTTACTTATCAAAACGTCAACTCAAGCACCAGAAATTGTTTTTAAGGAGAAAGAGAAAGCGTGGCCTTTTTTTTGAGAGTTTCCCTCGTCATTCCATTTTGTAGCATTTATCAGTTTGTTACTTATATCTTTTGATAAAATAATTTGTTCCTATGTCTGTCAGCCATGCTAAACCACCAGCTCTATCAGAGCAAGGAGACTGTATTTTTTTGTCTTTGTGTCTGTAACACCATCACAGTGCTTGTCCTGTGTTGCAGGTACTCAATACATTTTTGTTGAACTGATTAATTAGAATTGAGCTATATGATATTTCTTAAAGATATATTTCTAAATCTAAGATTAGTCATTGGCAAGTATGTTTTTGTGTTAATTTCAAAATATAGTTTTCTTGAGGCTTCTTGCCTTTGGAGTAAGAACATTTTATTTACATATAGTCCTTACAATTCATACATAACATAACTTGTGCATAAAAATAAGTCAAAGAAAAATTTTAAACAGTTCCTTTTTTAGCTGTTATTGAGTGTTGTGAAGTACAGGAAGAGTTTTTTGTTTTGGTCCCTTGGGCAGTAGAATTGGAAGTAAGATACTGGGATTTATTTTAAGAAGCAAGGTATCTAAATATTTTCTTATTAAGCTTAAGAATGATTTATTTTAGTTTTTATTTTCTCTGCTAATTTAAGTATTATGTATAATAACAATGTAGATAAATTAACTGTAATGAGAAATACTTCATAGCACATTAAAAATGCTATTCAACTAAAATAGTGATAATGATGACTGATTTTTTTTTTAATTTAAGTAAGGCTTATTGAGGTATAATTTACACAGTAAAATTCACTGTTTTAGGTGTACGGAAGTTTTGACAAACATATACAGTCTCGCAACCACTATCGTAATCAAGACATAGAATATTTCCATCACCCCAAAAAGTTACCTTATGTCCTTTTTATAATAAGTTTCCTACCCCTACTCCAGCCCCTGGCAACCAGACCTAATTTCTGTCCGCACAGTTTTTGTTTTTTCTAGAATGTCATATATATGGTATCATATAGTATGTAGGCTTCAATGTCAAGTTTCTTTCACTTAGCATAAGACTTTTGAGATTCATCCATGTTGTTGCATGTATTAGTAGTTTGTTAGTGACTGAATTTTGAAATTGAATTTAGTATGCTATTTAACTTTGGTACTATGTCAAAAAATGCTTTGAACAGCTTTAGATATTTCTCTCAGATCTTACAGCTGCTTTATTATTGGACGTAATTTTATTTGCCCAGTTTTACCCCTCACCTCCAAAAATCTTGTAATTGACATTATTAAGTGGCATTTATTTATATTAGTTAATTCTGTTAGGTTAGATGCTCTAACAAGCAGGTAAAGTAGACATTGCCCTCTTTTTTATCATAATTAAAGTAGGTAGCATCATGTATTTTGAATATATCATATATCCCTTAGAAACTGGAACAAGAAATGAGGGATGGTACAATGATAACTCACCAAAAATTGAGTTTACATTTTGCTTTAAGTTTAATGTTTGTTGTTTATACTAAAAATAGAGCATAGTTCATAGTGAAGAACAGTCATTGCCTCTCTTGTAATGCTTAAAGTTAGAGAAGCAGTGCCATTTGCTGCACGTTGGGGCAGATAATGAGAAAAGGGCCATTTTCTGGTCATTTTATTTGACCACCTCTTGTGGTCACCTCTTTTCCCAACAGCTTTCTCCCTGGGGTTCAGGGGTATCAGTGTCTTCTTGTTCTTCCCTTATGTATTTGACCTCTCATTTGTACACTCTTGATAGTTCTTCCTCCTCTGCTCACCCCTTAAATGTTGATATTCTCAAGCTGGTTCTTCAGCCTTGGTTCTGGTCTCTCTTCCTATTGATCTCATCTATTCACGTGACTTTTTACGTGCTTGCTACCTGTATGCTGATAACTCACAAATCTATCTCCAGAATATATTTCTCTGCTGAGACAGATCCAGCTGTCTACTAGGCACCTCCTGGTATCCCATAAATACTGTAAATTCGAAAGTATATAAATATGAACTCATCCCTCAATTCTTCCCTACTCTTACCCCTCTCCTACCCCAAAAGAAAGAAAACTATTCTTAAAACTATGTGAAATAAATTAATGTTTCCACCATCAACTCGGTTGTCTAAACTAGAAACTTGGTGATAATGCTTGACCCTTCTCTTTTACTGTACCTCCAATCCAGTTCTTCACTCAGTTCTGACACTCATAGCACCTCCCTGAATATCACTTGAATCCATCCCTCCTCTGCTGTTTTGATTCTGAGAGTGGACATGTACATACAGCTTGTCAGATGGGATAATTTCTAGCATTTTTAGAAAGATTTAGAGGTAATTGTGAAAAATGTATTTAGTGTTAGGATACTTTTTGCTCATATGGGCTCTGGTATTTAAAATTTAGTTGTAATCCTCACTAACATTCATGCTTTATAGCCTAAATGCAACTGTCTTCTGTACTCATTTCCATTATATCTAAAATATAGGGCTTCTGACTTACAACTCAGTGTATCAACTACAATAGTTTGAACTCAGCCTTTATCTTTCCATACCTTACTTTTGGAGTACTACATTTCATGAATGTGTACACTTATTTTATTACTGTGTGTTTATGTGTTCACGAGTAGTCTGAGTTGAGAAGAAAATGGGGCTGTAGGAGGAAAAGTAAAGGAAGGGCTTTTTAATTGACTTTGCTATACTGTGAAAACATGTTCACTTGAATAGCATTTTCACTTTTATTGCAGATAACAGAAAACTGAAGAAACAAATACAGTAGGATATGCTACTATTCAGTTGCTAGGGACACAAACATTTATAATGGCAAGAGTCAGATATGTTGTAACTGTATTACTTGTTCGTGAGTTCATGATTTTGTATAACTTTACAGTGTTTCTTCCATAGAATAAGAAGTTATCCCCTTCACTCCTCAATTTGAACAAAAGGATCTGCTTAGAGTTATTGGTTTAAATAACTCTGAATATTTCTTTTGTAAAGAGCATCTTAAAATGTGATGCTATCTTGAAAAACAAAGTAAACATTTTCTTCACTGTATCTGGAGTTTATAACTGAAGAAATAATAGGTGTTATATTTTGCTCTAATACTAATTACCATGTTTTCAAGAAAATGGGATCAATCCAAAGGCAGTTTACAAAGGCTGTTAGGAGAACCTGTTATTGAGTCTCTATGGTGGCTTGCACATAGTAAGCACTCAGCAAACAATTGTTGAATAAATGAAGTTGAATTATATTTCGGTTTTGGAATATAGGACTAATTGGAGTGACAGAAGATGAGTGGGGCTTGCTAAATATTGAGCAAGTTTGATAGAAAAAGAAAATATGAAGCCCAGAAAAGGTAGGGCAGCATTTAAAGCAAAGAATCAGTATAATTTAGTTAATTACTTGTATTTGGACATATAGGTTTGCTTAGCTGGATAAGAGAAAGATCTGTATACAGAAGTGTTTTGAATTCTTTCTGTTTTTATTCCCACTCCAGCTTTGCTTCTGGTTTCACGTATTACCTCTGGACTTCCATCTTCACTGCTAAGGGACAAATTAGTAGGCTCAGGGCTAAAATGACCTGCATAATCCAGATATGCATATTGGAATTGGGAACTGGGTTGTATTGGTGGGAAAGGGAGCGAGGTATTTTAGTTCTCGAATCTTTTCCAGTTATTTATGGTTTGTAGTGTATGTCAAAGTGCCATTGCACGGGCCGGCCCCGTGGCTTAGTGGTTAAGTGCGGGCGCTCCACTGCTGGTGGCCTGGGTTCAGATCCAGGCACACACTGACGCACCGCTTGTCCGGCCATGCTGAGGCGGCATCCCACATACAGCAACTAGGAGGATGTGCAACTATGACATACAACTATCTACTGGGGCTTTGTGGAGAAAAAGGGAAGAAAGGAGGATTGGCAATAGATGTTAGCTCAGGGCCGGTCTTCCTCACCAAAAAGAGGAGGATTGGCATGGATGTTAGCTCAGGGCTGATCTTCCTCACAAAAAAAAAAAAAAGTGCCATTGCATGTCCTCAGCATTCAGATGAGGAGGCCTAAGTACTAGAATTTAAAATGACTTATGATTTATAACAAGCTTGTGACTGTCCTAGTATGAAGTTCTGTATCTGAATCTCTAATATGCTACCTAGCTGTTGAGCCGTGTTGACACCCACACTAACTATCATTTGGCTTTAGTGATTCTGATGTTTTCAAACTAGAAGATAGCCACCAAAATTTTAGTGTTCTTTATAAAAATTTTGTAGTTCGGCAACTCTCCATTCCCTTATTTTTCTTAGAAACCAAAACTACTTATAGTTTTCTGGTATGTTAAGTAAGGCTAAGTTGTGGAATTTAAGAACCTCCAAGTTAAAGACTTCTCTTATTTTTTTTTTCAATTAGAGAAGAAATGTGGAAAAAAACTGCATGCTATTTGGAAAATAGGAAGAACATCTATAATTTCATATTTTATGTTTTTCCTACTGTTTTTAATAAAGATATTTGTATAAATGTAAGTATGATTTCAACATTTATTCATGGTATAAATATATATACATAGTCCTGTTTTCTCTTAAGGTTGTAACGTAAAGATTTTTGTAATTTCCAGTGTTCATAATTATTTAAAATGTTACCCAAAGTTTTGTCAGTGGATGAACCATAATTTTCTTAGTCATTCTACTGTTGGACACTTGATTTGCTTTCACTTTTTTCTGTATAAAAATGAGGCAGTGCGACATCTTTCTATGTACAGTTTCATTTTTTTGTTTGCTGAAGAAGATTTGCCCTGAGCTAACATCTGTGCCAGTCTTCCTCTATTTTGTATGTGGGTCGCCGCCACAGAATGGCCACTGACAAGTGGTGTGGGTCCATGCCTGGGATCTGAACCCGTGAACCCGGACTCCTGAAGCAGAGCGTGCCCAACTTAACCACTACACCACGGGGCTGGCCCTGTATGAAAAGTTTTTTCCCCCTCTGGGGGCTTTATTCACTTAGAGTAGAATCCTGTAAGTGGACGTTGGGCCAAAAGGTTTGAACATTTTTATGGCTCTTAATGTGTATTTCCAAAAATAGTTCTACCCTTCTATAATCTTTATTTTCCTTCGTGTCTTAATTCATTCAGTAAATGCATTTTTTTTCCATGTAGATGCACATCTCCTATTAAGATTATTCTTAGGTCATTTAAATGCTCCTATTCCCCATTATTGTGGCTGAGATCTTTCAGTGTATTTTTGAACTTCTTAATGATAAGAATTATGGGCTTTTCAAACTGGATATATCATTTGGAAGTATTATGTAAGTGAAATTAACCTAGAATCTAATCTAAACTAGTTACTAACCAAGTGATATTTAGGCCAGTCATTAAGCCCATTTCTTCAATTGTAAACTGAAGGGGTTCTCAGGTTTTAGGATTTTTATGGACTAGGAAAAACACAAAGCAAAGGAAAAAAAAAAGGAATTTAGGTAAGTTAAAGAAGAGAGTAGTTCCTAGAGATATAATTGTAGTTAAGGGATCATCAGTCTTATCTGCAGGAAAAAAGTGGTGAGGAGATTCTAGATTGGAATGTACTAAAAAGAAAAGTCAATTTTTAGGTAGGTCCTATTACTTAGTCTTATTATTTGAGATATGAAACATCTAGTGTGATGTGAACATGGCCATGATCTCATATTCATTCTCTTGTTCATCAAATATTGAGTATTTCTTATGTCTCAGGAACTATAAGTCATTAGAGGTGGTGAAATAAAAGACTCCAGCCTTGCCTTCAAGGATCTTCCAGTTTAATACAGACAGATAAACAAAGATTATGTTACAATATCAAGATTAACAGAGAGGATACAGTCGGAGCACTGGGTGTGGGGGGGGTCACCTAATTTAGACTAGAGATGTATGTAAACTAGGTTTTGAAGGCCATTAATTAGACTTGGGAGCCTGGAGCAACAGTTTGATTTTGGAAACTGCAGATGCTTAGATTATTAGAGCATAGGGCTGGAAAAAGAGTGTGCCAAAAAGATTTGAAGCTGCGGAGAGGGGCAGAGTCCAGGTTATGAAGGTATGTATATGACTTTAAGAATTCTGCATTTTATTTTAAAGGCATTGGGGAACCAAGGAATTATTTAGTAATGAAGTATATTTTGAATTTGAAAAATATTTTTTGGCAGCAATACACAAATTGAATAGTAGGCAGAAAAAAGAGGCTAAGGAGGCCATTTAGGAATAGACGAGTTCCTCAATTAAGACAGTGAGAATGTGAGGAGAAACCCATAACAAATATTAAGGACTTAACCTGGATACAGTTTGGTGTTTATATGTAGGTAGATTGGGTAATGGAGAATGAAGAGTCAAGGATGCCTTCTTGATTCTCAAGTTGCATACTGTGGGCCTTGGAGTATGGAAGTTACATTCATTAAGATCAGGAATATAGGAGGGGAAGATTATAAGAATTGGACAGTGGGGATGTGGAGAAAGGGAGGGAGGTGATATTACAGTTTTAGACATGTCAAGTTTAACCAACCTATGGGACATTCGGGTATATGGTGGATATGAGAATCTATATACGTCAGGTTACCAGAACTCAGAAGACATTAGGCTTTTCTTTGGTAAAGTACGTAATTATGAGTTGGTCTATTAGAGAATTATTTTCAAGAGGAAGACATTTCTAAAACTGTGTAGACTTTTTAAAAGGATATATAAAATTTAACTTTAAAACTATGTTGAAATCCTGGGATTCCTTTATCATCTCAACTGAGAATATCCAAGATAATATTCAATGTATTGTTATAGTTCTGTTATAGTTATACAAATTTTAGAATTAGCACATAACTTTTAAAGCCAACATAAGTTAAATGACTTTTGGTTGCCTATGAATAAGAATACAGTCTACCAAACACTGCATCACTTTCACATTTTGGACGGAATGGATATTGAAAAATTTGGTGGCTTGGTCAAATTGTTGTAGATACTAATGGTTATTTGAAAATTACTGTCAAGGCTGACCTAGAGGATCTCTCCAAACAGTCTTAAATCAGGGTTAAAAGTAATATAGTAGATACTGTATGTTTTTAAAAAAAAATCTTATGTGGCTTCAATTATCAGAAGACAATAATATCATTTCTTCTTGAGGCTTTGTTTTCCAGTATTTTGACTATATTACTATGAATTTAGAATAGCAAAATGAATGTTCTTGTATAACTATTTTCTATGGTACAAGGCTCTTCCCCAGGGCCTTCTTGGTGTGTTTGTTTTTCCATCTTAATCTGAACACTGCTTCTTTAGTTAGTTTTATACTAAATCCATAAACATAATGAGATCTTTTGGTGAGAACTATGTTGCTTTACTTGTGAGAGGATTATCTTTACAAATATAGGTAAAGGCCTACTTTTAGAATAAATTAAAAATGGCAGCAGCTTTTCAAAAGTATAATATGCAGGAATAATACAGGGGAGTCAAACTGATTTGTCAAAAATAATTCACCAGGTGCCATAATGAAAATTAGTGCTTTCCTAGGATCTAAGTACGTTTAAGCAAATGGACTTGTTTGTTTTGTTTTGTTTTTTGTTAGAGAGGTGGCACATCAGAATCACCTAGGGAATTTTTTCAAACTAGAACCGTTTTCTGGAGATGTAAAATAAGTTTATATGTTTCTCTTTTAGCTAGTCCCTTAGGCTTTTTAATCATTCCACAGCAATTAATTGAATACCAGGTGCTCAGCAATGAATTCTAGGTATTTTTTTTTTAATTCTTTTTTTTTTCATAATTTTATTTATTTATTTATTTTTCCCCCAAAGCCCCAGTAGATAGTTGTATGTCATAGTTGCACATCCTTCTAGTTGCTGTATGTGGGACACGGCCTCAGCATGGCTGGAGAAGCAGTGCGTCGGTGAGCGCCCAGGATCCGAACCCGGGCCGCCAGCATCGGAGCTCGAGCGCTTAACTGCTAAGCCACGGGGCCGGCCCTCTAGGTATTTTTGATGCTAGGACTTTTTCGGCCTCCCTCCCAAGTTTTACATGGCTGCCTAAAAGATCCCTCTATTTTTTCTATTCTGTAAAACATCATCTGTGAGTCATAAAGGAGCAAGGAACCACGGTGAGCAGAATCATTATTAGTGAATTAGAATTAAAAATACAAATAGAATAGAGAGGTGTGTTGAGTTCTGAAGAATGGAGGGGAGTTGCTAGATACTAGAGAGGACAGTAGAATTGAGGAAAAAAGCAGCAGATACTATAAATTAAGTTGGCAAAAGAGTTGGTGAGAAAATTGAAGTAAAAAATGAAATACAAATTAGCAACGATACTTAAAATAAAAAATTATGACCTGACTGATCTGTTTCTAAAGGTGGCTTATATTTAAAAAATTTACTCAAAAGTCAAATTGCATTATCTTGTATATGTTGAATATACACTACTTAAGATAAACCTGTAAAATGCTTAGAATTATGCTGTATGCTTATAGTAAGTCCTCAGCAAATATTTATTTTTATTAGTTGACAGCTACCTAATTGTGATTTGATGAAAAAGATATCCTTGTCAAGTATATTTCTAAATGAAAATCTGCTAATTTATGACATTTATAATGAATTACTAGGAAGGAAGATGTTTATTTGATAAAAAGCAAAGAGAAAGTAATCAAATCAGCTTAAGTTCAGCTGGTTTTGAAATATGATAAGTGCTCCTTCATAACACAACTTGGCTGTATACTCCAGATCAAGTGAAATATCCCAAGTAATAACTCTTCTTATACAAGGCGCTTGAGTTAACTCACCTTTAGTATCTGAATTAATTATGCCTCCAAAGTTGTTGTGCTATACTGTTATGTATGACAATATACATATATATGTATAATATATACAAATATATCCACTATATTTTTGTGTGTGTGTAAGGAAGATGAGCCCTGAGCTAACACCTGTCGCCAGTCCTCCTCTTTTGGCTGAGGAAGCCTGGCCCTGGGCTAACATCCGTGCCCATCTTCCTCTACTTCATATGGGACACCGCCACAGCATGGCTTGACAAGCGGTGTGTCGTTGCACGTCTGGGATCCACACCCTGGGCTGCCACAGTGGAGCTCATGTACTTAACCCACCAGGCTGGACCCAAAATATGTCCACTGTATTTTGATAATTCGTTTTGTATTTTCCTGCTTCACACCCTTTAACCAAAACATTTACCTCCCTTTTTCTCCATCTATTCAAATCCTACCTTCTTTCTATCAAGATCTCGTGGGTTTTTTGGTGGTGGAGGGAAGGTAGCATATCAGAATCACCTAGGGTTTTTTTTTCAAGGTTATAATACTTTGCTCTTGCCCCAATTCATGTGATCTCTTCCTCTTCTAATACATACCTGTGTGTAGGAGTTACTTTTGTAAATTATATGTTGACTCATCACATTTTCTTATTGTATATCAAGCTATGGTTTGTTTCCTTTTCACATTATTTGTATTATCTTCTCAATCAGAGGATCTGCCTGTGGTACCTGGTAAAGTGTCATGCCTAGAGCAGGCTCTTAGCAAGTGTTTGCTGGTAACTTATGTGGCTTATCTGAATTAGTTTGAAAAGGTTTGGAAAATATCTCACATTCTCACAAACCATAAAATTCACTCTTTCAAAGTATACAATGGTAAAAATTCAGTGGTTTTTAGTATATTCACAAAGTTGTGCAACCATCATCACTGTCTCTGGTTCCAGAACAATTTTCATCACCCATTAGCCATCACTCCCCATTCTTCCCTCCCTCCAGCGCTTGGCAACCACTAATCTGTCTGTTGCTATGGCTTTCCTTATTCATATAAGTGGAATCATACAGTGTGGCTTTTTGGTATCTGACTTCTTTCATTTGGTCATCCATCTTGTAGTATCAGTACTTCTTTCCTTTTTATGGCCGAATAATATTTCATTGTATGGATATACCAGATTTCACTTAACATTTTGTCAGTTGATGGACGTTTGGGTTGTTTTTACCTTTCGGCAAATATGAATAATGCTGCTCTAAACATTTGTGTACAAGTTTCTATGCGGGCATATGTTTTCAGTTCCCCCGGGGTAGGTAGATAGGATTGGAATTCCCTATCATATGCTAACTCTATGTTTAACTCTTTGAGGAACTGGCAGACTGTTTTCCAAAGAGGCTACATGATTTTTACATTTCCACTAACAATATTTGAGATTTACACTTTCTCCACATCCTCACCAATACTTGTAATTGTCTGAGTAGCCATCCTAGTAGGTGTGCAGTGGTATCTCATTGTGGCTTTGATTTGCATTTCCCTAATGACTAATGATACTGAGCATCTTTTCAGGTGCTTATTGGTCATTTATATATTTTTTGGAGAAATGTTTGTTCTAATCTTTTGCCCATTTTTAAAGTTTTTTTTTTTCAAACAGTTTTATTTATTTTTTTGTGAGGAAGATCAGCCCTGAGCTAACATCCATGCTGCTACTCCTCTTTTTGCTAAGGAAGACCGGCTCTGAGCTAACATCTATTGCCAATCCTCCTCCTTTTTTTCCTGCCCCCCCCAAAGCCCCAGTAGATAGTTGTATGTCATAGTTGCACATCCTTCTAGTTGCTGTATGTGGGACGCGGCCTCAGCATGGCTGGACAAGCGGTGCGCGCCCGGGATCTGAACCCGGGCTGCCAGTAGCGGAGCGCGTGCACTTAACCGCTAAGCCATGGGGCCGGCCCTCTTTTGCCCATTTTTAAATTGGATTATCTTTTTATTCTTAAATTATAAGTTTTTAATATATTCTGGATACAAGCACCTTATCAGATATATGATTTGCAAATATTTTCTGCCGTTCTTTGGGTTATCTTTTCACTTTCTTTTCTTTTTTTTTTTTGTGAGAAAGACCAGCCCTGAGCTAACATCCGATGCCAATCCTCCTCTTTTTTGCTGAGGATTGGCCCTGGGCTAACATACGTGCCCATCTTCTTCTACTTTATATGAGATGCCGCCACAGCATGGCCTGGCAAGCGCTGCGTCAGTGCGTGCCTGGGATCTGAACCTGTAAACCCCTGAGCGCTCACACTTAACCGCTGTGCCACCGGGCCGGCCCCACTTTTCACTTTCTTGATAGTGTCCTTTGAAGCACAAAGGCTTTTCATTTTGATGATGTCTGGTTTATCTGTTTTTCTTTGGTTGCTTGTGCTTTTGATGTCGTATTTAAGAAACCATTGCCTAATCCAAGGTCATGAAAATTTATACCTGTGTTTAGTTTTAGCTTCACATTTAACTCTCTGATCCATTTTGAGTTAATTTTTTGCATATGATATGAGGTAGAGATCTAACTTCATTCTTCTACATGTGATTATCCAGTTATGCCATCACCATTTGTTAAAAAGACTATTCTTTTCCCATTGAATGTTCTTGACAGCCTTGTCAAAAATCATTTGAATGTAAATATAAGAGTTTATTGCTGGACTCTCAATTTTATTTCATTGATCTATGTGTCTGACCTTATGCCAGTACCATACTATCTTGATTACTGTAGTTGTGTAGTAAGGTTTGAAAATGGGAAGTGTGAGTTCTCCAACTTTGTTCTTTTTCAAGATTGTTTTGGTTTTCTGATCTCTTTCATTTTCATATGAATCTTAGGATCAGCTTGTCCATTTCTGCAAAATAGGCAGCTGCAGTTTTGATAGGGATTCTATTGAACCCATAGATTAATTTGGGGAGTATTGGCATCTTAACAATATTAAATCTTCTCATCCATGAGCATGAAATGCCTTTTCATTTTTTTAGGCCTTAACTTCTTTCACTGAAAATGTTTTGTGGTTTTCAGTGTACAAGTTTTGCACTTCTTTTGTTAAATTTGTTCCTGAGTGTTTTATTCTTTTTGATGCTATTGTAAATGTAACTGTTTTCTTTATTTCATTTTCAAATTGTGCATTACTAGTGTATGGAATTGCAATTGATTTTTATATATTAATCTTGTATCTTGCAATCCTGCTGAACTCCTTTATTAGTTCTGATTCATACTCCTTTTTCTAGGGACAATTTATGTTTATTCTTCAATACAGTTCATTTTGCCCTTCTGCTTCCAAATACTACATGCCAACAGTAGGGCATCTACTGTTGTTCTATCTACTGGCATTCTATCTTGTTACAAGATAGAATTTTTCCTATTTGTCCAATCCTGCTCCTTTGTGACTTGAGAAAACTTGTGCATGTATGAAGAGTAAGATTAGACAGCTCAGGACAAAAGTTGTGGCCACATTATGTCAAAATTTTCATTTAGTGCTGACTGTAGCGTAGGATTAAGAACTGAGGAATTGTAGTCTAGTATTTAAAACAATGTGTTTTACCTGTAGTAAGGGCCATCTGAGATATTTGTTACAGGAATAAATAAATGCCTATATTTATGATGTGTATATATGTATGCAAAATAAATTCTATTGGTCAGTAATTTGTAAAGTCTTCGTCTTCCAGTAGTAAATAGGTGATTTTCAGTAGCGCATCTGGAAAGCTTGAATCATACAGAGGAAAAAAAAGGAAAATAATGGCTAAGCAATGAGGGTAAGAGAGAATTAGGAAAAGAGGGAAGAGAGGCAAGGAGTCAAGATTAATCACTTGAATTTTGTTAATACAGACAATACTATTATTTAAATAGATATATCAGCTGATTAGGAACAAAGAAGAAAGAATGATAATGGATTATTATTCCTCAAATTCAAACTTCTGTTTTTTTTTTAGTCTGAGTCAGAAAGAACCTAAAATGGCGAATACATATATAAAAAGATGTTCAACCTCACCTGCAATGAGGGAAATGAAGGGGTATACTCTGGTTAGCTTCTGATGTGTTCTGTTGATCAACAAGGATTAAATAAGTGCAAAAAACACACCCTAAAAAGTATGCTTATTTAATAAATTTTATTTTCCATTCTTATTAATGTTGTTGTTCTTATCACTATCCTTTAGACGTTAAAATAGATATAAAGATGCATAGAGTGGTTCCTCCTGCCCCACCCCCCTTTAAGCAAACATTTATCAGAAGCTTTCTATATGTTATACGTCATTGTATTTAATACTCAGAACAAACCTCATGGGGTAGATATTATTTGCATTTCACAAGTGAGGAAATTGAAGCTTAGGAAGTCAAGGTTACACAGCTTGAAACAGGAGGAAGGAGAATTTGAACCCAAGTTTTTCTGATTCTAAAACCTAGTCTTGAACTCTAAATTGCTATACTAATACTGCTTCTCCACTCCCTTTGAGGAGCTTACACTCAGGTTGATAATATTATATGTAATACTCCTTGGATCCTTAAACGATAAATAACTATTAAGATTTAAAGCAGAATTTTAAAATTGAATTTTTATTTTACTTCAGAAAAATCTCAAATCTTTGCTTTTGGAAAACAAATAAAGTATTTGCCCATTCTTTTAATATTGCTGCTATTACCCAGCTGTCATATTTTCAAAGATTTCCTTGGTGTCCTCACTTTGAAAAGCTGGCTCTTGAGACTCATGGAGTCAGGCTTTGGGTCCAGAAGCTAATAGACAGACTCAGTAAAAGAGGAAGTCCTGGGAAAGCTCCTTGAATAATTTTAGGACAAGAATTTATAGCTTAAAGAGTGGATAAAAGTTGAGAAGAGTAAAATAACTCTAAGTTTTTTCTCTGTCTCTAAGACTTCTGTTTTACCTTAGATCTTACCAGCATAAAAAAATATCAAGTATAATGTGATTGTCTTATAGTTACTTAAAAATTAATATGTATTTTATTTCTTTTTGATTGAGCCTCTATGGAAGTTTTATATCATTTGCTTTTTTGTGTGTTATACCTTTCTTGGGGAATCTCACATTCAGTGCAAACCTTTGTGTTGAATTTGATTTGTTGAGTTTGGAACAGTAGGATTCCCCAGAAGGAAATTTAGCAAAGAAATCATCCAAAACTTTGGATGGTATTGTGCCCTTTGAAAAATGAGTTTCTAAAGAGATTTAAAATAACCGATAGTGGACTACCTCCAAAGGATTGCTTCCTAAATCTTGGGTCAGAGACATGTTTGGCTCCTGACTTGATGAACTTTTTTCAATTTTAAGCTTCATTCATGTTTTCTATGATTATTTGTTTATTTCTTCATTTCAGGCCACCTCTTTTTTCGTTTCCTCTTCTTTTATCAATAACTTCAAGTCTTTTTCTTCATGCCTTTCAGAACATCCCTTCCAGTGTGTATCAGCTTCTTATTTTTAATTCTTACCTTTTATGTTGTAGGCCCAAAGTGAATTGATTAAGGCTTTCTGCCTGAGTTATTGAATCTTACTTCTTAAGTACACACATACACAGAGTTTAAAATCCCACTATTACTCAAATGAAATCAATGCTAGATTGTATCATCAGAGACTGTGTCTGCTGACAGGTCAGATGTTGTTTTCAGTACCCTTTTTTGGGGACATTATGACAGATGAGGGGTATTTAATGCCTTAGTTGATGATAACATTATCACTTTTTATACTTTGTTTATAGAATCTAGAAGGAGCTAAACAGAAAGGCATCTTTTCTATTCCTTCTTTATGATTTAGAAAACAGAAGAATTCTTCACTAAAATTTAGTTATCTTATTCTTAGCAATGATGATAATAGTAATAGCAATAATGGCTGATACTCATTGAGCTCACTGTTTTTAATATTTTATTTCCATTATTTAATCCTCACTACAATCCTTTGAGGTATACATATAATAATATCCCCACTGTACAAATTAGGAAACTGATGCTTACAAAGAATATGACTCGCCCAAGGGATAAGCGAGGGAAATCCGTAAGCAGTTCAAAGTTGGTATAGTTAAAATGAACTCGTGTTCTCCATAAGTTCAATTAGACTCTAAGCTCCCTGAGGTCAGGAACTTAATATCATGTTTATTGTTTTATTTCTATTACCTAACACAGGATTTGAGTATTGCAAAAGTGCCAGACATATGGTGTATGCTTAGTTTTTTTAAGTGAATAAATGAGGTTGTGAAAGGCTGATTCATTAGCCTTAACCATGAACCTTCTGGAGGGGATCCATATGAATTTCATTTGCATTGCGTGACTTATTCCTTTTCCTTGGACTACCAATTTTGCTATATCTGGCGGGGTACCTGGCAAGTTCCTATTCATTCTTCAATTTCCAACATAATTCCATCCTTTCTGTGATACCTTCTTGTCTCTTTTAAGCAGGATTTGTTGTTCCTTTTTCTATCCTCCCATTTTTCCTTTAACTTTTATTATAGTACCTACTATATCGTATTGTAATTATCTTCTTCTCCTAGCCTAGGAATACTTCATAGGTCAGGAGAGGGAGCGGTGATGGCTGTCTTATTCATCTCAATTAAATTCAACATTAAGTACAGTTTCTGGCGCTTTGGGCACTCACTAAATGTTTGGGCTGAATGATTTCATACAAACAGACTAAAAATAGACTTGTAGGTGAGTGTTGAGGCAGTTTATTTCAATGTTGTCCTCTTTGAATTACTGTTATTTGCTTAGTGATTTTAGGCTACTCCTTAGATTATGAAAAATCATTCCTCTAGGCTGCTTTCTTTCAGAAATGTTAATAATTGAGACACTATAGCATCTCAAGATTGCTGCTGGGTTTTCTAAGACGTTCTCTGACATCCTTATCCTTTGGGGAAAAAATTTTAAGAAAGGAGGAAAAAACTTAATAAAAGATGTGATCATAGTTAAGCCCGAGTCTAGGAATGAACACGTTATTTAAGAATTTGAGTACAGAAAGGAGCATATTAGGTTAAATTCTAGGATCCTTATATATAGAATATAAGGCAGAATTCTCTCTGCTCTTGCACACACCACATACTGTATAGGATTGTTTATGAGGTTCAGTAGAGATAATAGGAATAGAAGTGCTTATAAAAAGGGTAGTGCTATATGTTAGTTTCTGCAAAAGGAATTTTATTAAACTATTAGTATACTGTAAATTAAATGATTCTTAGAAATTTTTTCAAAAACTGTATTAGTTATCTGTTGTTATAACAAGTTATTCCAAAATTTAGCAGCTTAAAACAGTAAACATTTCTTATCTCACAATTCCTGTGGGCCAGGAATCTGGGTGCAGCTTCGCTGGGTGCCCTCTAAACTCTGTCTCACAGGCTGCAGTCAAGGTATCAGTGGGGGCTGCAGTCATCACAAGGCTAGACTAGCAGAAGATCTGCTTCCAAGCTTACTCACTTGGCTGTTGGCAGGCTACAAGTTCTCACTGGTTCTTGGCTGGAGACTTCAGTTCCTTGTCATCTGGGCCTCACTACAGAGCAGCTCACAACATGACAGCTAACTTCCCTTAGAGTAAGGGAGTGAACTCATGACAGAGGCAGTAGTATCGCTGTAACTTAATCTCAGAAGTGACGTGCTATCACTTTTGCCATATTCTGTTTATTAGAAGTAAGTCACTAGGTCTGGCCCGCACTCAAAAGGTGAAGATTACACAAGGGTTTAAGTACCAGGAAGATGGCATCATTGGGGACCATCGTAGAGGCTGCCTACCACAATGCCATATGGGATTAGTATAAGGATTTGAGTATTGCAAACGTGAAAAAATTCAACGAAAATAAGAGCAAGGAGCAAGTTGAGTTTTTTCTACATACTTTTAATGCATGAAGGATAAATTGCCCAAAAATTATTAGTAAAGAACAGAAATATGTAGTTTGTCAGGAGTTAGTTGGAAAAGGTAATAAACAGTGAATTTGAATAATCTTATTCAAATTCAATATTACAAATTTCAATAAAACAATATCACTACAAAGTGTGTCTTCATGGGATAAATTCACCTCTTGCTACACATTTCTCATTTCTGTGTTGGTTCTGATATAGAAGTATTTCCTTTTTGAGGGAGATCCACTGATGGAGGATTCTTATTTGAAGATTTAGGAGTTAATGGTGGGTGATTGAGCAGAAAAGCCTATAGTTTGCTTATAAGGTCAGAGTTGGACTTGAATATGGAATACTTTCTTAAATTCAGTTTTCCATGTGTGAAAAGTGCAGTTTCTCCTGTGCTTTTTCTCTTTCCTGAATCAATCTTAATGAAGAATATATGTGCTATATAAAGAAAACTTCAAAACTTTGAGAAAGGCAAATAGGGAAAATTTTTTGATTTGTAAACTACTTACTGGTTTAATATATTTTCAATCAGAATTTCAGTGAGATGTTGGGGAAACGTGAAATAATGTTTCTGTAATTTATCTAAAAAATAAATAAAATTCTGAAAACTATGAGTTAATGGGGAGAGAAAACAGACATGCTCCATCATATGTTAAAACATATTATCAAGCTACAGTAGCTAAAACATTGCTATGTAATGTATTGTGATAGGTAAATCAGTGAAACAGAGTAACCCTAAAATAAATACTAGTATCTATCTCTGCAAATTAAATATATAATCAGTATCATAATATATGTAATACATAGTATATAATATGTAATCAATGTACATAAAGTATATAAAGGAATTGTGCATTTTTAGACCTCCCAAAACAATTTTAAATAATGACAATGATGCTAGTAATATTGTGATATTTTGGAACTCTATTTGAAGACTAATTTTAACAAGAATGTATTTTATGTTAAGCATAGTTTTGGAAGTTGTTTATATAATTCTTCATCTTGTTAAAAATCATTGTGTTGCCTTTATTAGTCTTTTCATTAAGAATGAAATTTTTTTTCCTATCAAACTACTAATGCAGTGGCTTTTTAAAAATTATTTCTGCCTGGTCATTGTCTTTGGTGTGCTGTCCACTCTGGTTCCATCTCCACTAACAACTTAAAAAGTTACTTAGTAAATGACTTCTTTTGCAAAGTGAGATATCAAGGAACCAAGATTCTCCCTGATGCTCTGCTCCATTCAGCTCCAGGTTTTGCTCCAGTGGAAATCTGTTTATACTGGTAAAGTGATTCAGGGCTTAAGTCTTCAAAGTCTGACCCTGGCTTCACAACACAGAAAGATGCTCAGTATACACTACAAGGCTATATAGCTTCATTAGTGGTCTTAAAATGATCTTAAAAACAGAAGCCAATAGCCTTCCTAGTCAATCTTTTTTTTTTTTTTTTTTTTTTGCTGAGGAAGAGTCACTCTGAGCTAACATCTGTTGCCAGTCTTCCTCCTTTTGTATGTGAACTATCGCCACAGCGTGGCCACTGAGAGATGAGTGGTATAGGTCCACACCCAGGAACCGAACCCAGGCCACTGAAGCAGAGCACGCTGAACTTAACCATTAGGCCACCGGGGCTGGCCCTCAATCTTTCTTTTAATATAGTCTCAGACCCAATGTTTTCTCCTCTCCTTTCTTGAAACAAAATAAAATCATACTTGTTACCTGAACAGATTTTGCTTTACTTACTGTTAGTAGCTTAAAATTGTTGATTTACAGAAGGAAGTGAGGTGAAAACTTGATCACAATGTGTGGACTTTCCTCTCCCCCTAATAATTTTCCTTGAAATTAACCACTCACATTGATCAAATAAAACAATTAATTGACTTTGTTGCAGCCTCAGTTTTTATTGTGTCAGAATGTAATTATCTTTCTCACTAAGTGTTTAGTAGACAGTAGAATTAATACTTAGTGATCTAAATCTGAGTATTGGAGAAAAGGACACAAAATTGAAGAGTGCTAGGTTTTTGAATATTTTCTAGAACTTTAACTTCTATGTTCTATGGGGTAATGATAGCTTTTTAAGTACTATCTTGGTGTGGGAAAATTGATCCACAAGAAATATGAATGAGTTTCAAAGTAGTGCTGAAAATGCTGTGGTGTATTTCTTTGCATGGGTGGTGACTGGTAGTGTGTGGATTCCTCCTATTTTAATGAGCCACTTTACGTGTCTACATTCTGAAGCAGTGGTTTTCAAATTTTTCCACATATTAAAATCATCTGGAGGGTGACTTTTAAAATCTTCATTCTCAACCCTTACTCCTAACAATGAAATCAGTATTTTCAAGTGATTCAAGTATGTAGCCAAGTTTAAGAAGCACTGCTGTGGGTTGCTCACTGAGCATCTTTTTAAATGCAGATTGCGATTCAGTAGATCTGAAGTAGAGTTTGAGAGTCTGCATTTCTAATAGACTCGCAGGTGATGTGATACTCCTGGTCTGTGTTCTAAGCTTCGAGTAGCAAGGTTCTAGAATACTAAGTTGCCTAGATAGACTTTAGTTGTTGTGATATCTTTATTTAGAAAGAACTTTGTTCTATTCGTGGTCTCATAATTGCATGATATTTTGTTAGGTGAGGCCCATATACTTTTTAACCCTCACAACACCCCTGCAAGAGTGTAATACATGTTCATTATGAAAAATTCAGATAAGTAAGGAAGAAAAATAAAATTAGGTACCTACCAGAAATTAAAAGACTACTTATTTATAGCTTTGTCTAAGACTCCAAGTGAAAGTTAAAGCTTTAAGAAGCATTTTATCATGCGCATTGTCCCATGTTAGGTAAAGAAAACAAAATGTTTTGGGAGCAATATGATTAAAATTAAAAGGCATTTGCTCAGAAAAGACCAGAATAAAATATACCAAAACTTACTATAGTTACATTAAGGTGACAGGATTATAGGAACTTTCTCCTTTTATCTGCAGTCTAAAATATTTATAATGTGCATGTATTACCTTTACAATAAAAAGAAAAAAAGCCTTAGACTTCTCAAGAATGCCTCTGAAGACGAGGCCTGAAAGGTAATAACTAGGTAAATAAATACTTGAGAATTCATATGAAAATCATCAAGATTTCAATAGAAAGGTGAGCAAAGAATAATTCACAAATAAAAGTACAAATTGTAAATGAACAGTTGAAAAAATATTTTTTTTAATCTAAAGCAACTTTGATAAGACGTTTTACATGTAGCCAAGTAGGTATTTACCTTCTCCAAAAAGAAGTGTTTTAGAGCTAATATCCAATGCCGACAAAGCGCAGCAAAATCAATATATTCATTCATTTCTGGTGGCATTATGCAACCTTTTGACAGGCAATATGGTTAACACAAAGAAAGATTATATTTAATATAATGGCAAAAGAATATAAAAATATTATATATACTCCACCTGCCACTATGTAAAATGTTTACATGCTGAAAGACAGTTTTTGGAAATAAAGTCTTTATTTGAGCATAAAGAGATGAGATTATAGAATGCTTTAGTATTTACTTAAAAATTCTTTCATCTTGCAAGCTGTCTTTTCAACTAAAAAAAAAATCAAGTATGTCTAAGTTAACTTTACATATGATAGCCCTCTGACTATGGGGTGAGCAAACCACATTTTATATATTATGGATGTTTAGGTTTTGTTTGTTTTTATGCTTTGGCCCTCTTCAGGCTATATGTCCTGTAGAAGTTTCCTAAATCAGAAACCAATCTTCATTGAGATTTGTTTTTAAATTTCCTAGTATTATAAAGCCAATCTTTTATTTAAAATTTATTGAGCTGACCTCGTATGTGGTACGGTTATTGTCCAAGTACTGTATAGGGAACATAAAATTAGGACCACAAGGAAATTAATGATTTTAAGAAATAGAAAAGTATTAAAGGTAATTACTTAAGTGACTGAAGGACTTTGGATGTCTTTTTAAAAAGTAATATGTAAGTTCTAGTTTCAGTTTCTTCTTTTCAGTGTCCAAGGTTGCATTTAAAATAGTGCAGCCACTGCCATACCTGTGCATTAAATCTTGGAGAGTAAAAAGAGAAACAGTCTCTACCAGTAAGCCACAATAGTAAAAAGTTTAAGCTGAGAATTTCAGAAATAATCAGATACGAGTTCTTTAGAAACTTGAAGCCTTACCTAAGAAATGAGGTAAAGAAACTTGGAATATTGCAAATACTGCACAGAGCTATTGTTTTATCTGTATCCCACCCTGAAATTGTTACTATGTCCCCACTTAAACCTTGTTGACTATCTTTCCAGACTTCTTACGAACAAACTGAGCAGAATACCCCAGTTGTCTAGTTCTGTATTTCCCCACTAGAGATGGGTGAGTGCTGTTGGCATTTTGGGGAAGACATTTCATTGTGCTGGACTGCTCCATGGTTTGGTGTCCCAATCGCTACTCCAGTTGCAACCCTCAGGTATTATGAATACCAAAAATGCCCTCCCAGTTTTCTGTGGGTTGGTGAGTACCATCTTCTATTGAGAATTCATTGGGCTAGTCTCTAGAAGAATGCAGGTTAGCTCTTTTAAAAATAGGTTAATTTCGTGTTGTGTTTAGATCAAAAGTTCACATTGGACATGAATGAAAAGGATTAGGGCCCAGTGTATTAGGGAAACAAGTGGGAGAGATTTGGGTCTTCTTTTTTCATTCTAACAATTGATGGCTTAGAAATGCAGGAGAGGACTTGCTACAATCTTTTTGGAGGGTAATTTTGCACTACTGTGTCAATGAAAATTTAAAATGCACATGCTCATTTCTCATTAACCCCACTTCGAGGAATCTAGCCTATGGAAATCTTGGCAGGCATAAAAATTTGTGTTTTAGGGTGTACATTGCAGGATTTTTTGGTAATAGTAAAATATAAATAAATAGAAGTAAGAAAAACCAACAACTAACCAACAACAAAAAAAACCACCCAGCTAAGTGGATATAAGTAGTGGTTAAATAGTTGATGGTACATACTGTACATTTATTTTTTTAAAAGACGTAAGACTCTATATACTGGATAATTTTTTTGTGTGTGCATTTTTCACATTTCATTGTGCTTACATTACATTTCAGCATTATGAAAGTATATGATGATCTTATGTCCATATTTTTGAAATGTAAAGATAAATGGATGGATGGCTTTAAGAATGTGCTATATTAGACACTGTAGAATATATTAAACAATTAAAGAATCCAGTGGTGGTGAAATTCTGTCTATATACATTTACACATTTAGGGGCACAAGTAAATGGTATAGCAACAGGAAGACATAACGTAAAACTTTGGTTTGCAATTGAAGGACAGCCCTGTTTAGGACTGAACTGAGGTCCTTGGTTGCTGACAGAATCTTCCCTGGACTTCAGACTTCAGACAAACTAAAGAGTCTTTTTGTCAAAAGACAAAAATCACTGAATTTTACAAAATCTCTGTTATTCAGGAGAAACAGTAGCAACAGGATAGATTAAGGAATTGGCTCATGTCAGTTTGGATGGTGGGTACTGTCCAGTCTGAAGTGAACAGGGTTGGCTGGAGGCTGGAAATCCAGTTGGATGTTGCAGCTCAAGTCGAGGATCTGTAGATTAAAAAGGCTGGAAACTCAGTCTAGATGCAGAATGTTAGTGCATCTCTCAAAAAATCCTTATTTTCCAAACAAGTTCCTAGGATGCTTTCCTCAAACAGGGTGGACAAATTGTTAGCAAACAATATATCATTAAAGGGAAAAAAGCAAGTTAGAGCAGTGTGATTAGTATGATCCCAGTTTTGCAATAAAAATATATGTGTACATGTGTGTATGTGCAAGTGAAGCCTGGAAGGTGATTTTTTTGTATTGTTTAAGCAAATAAATTAAAAAGTAGAACCAATGCTATGAAAGGTTAAGAAAGAGACAATAATACTTTGTTCTTGTAGCACACAGTTGGTTCCCCCCTCATTTGACTTCATTTCCTCCTTTAGACAATCTAGTTGCACTTAATAGAAAAGACTTCCTCTTGAATCTCTACCCAAAAAGACTGAAAAAGATCTAGTAGCTAATGGGGCAATAAGCAGCTCTATCTTTATGGGCACCGTAGGCTCAAAATTTGTCAGGTTTTGAGTATTTTTCTCTTTCCTCCCATGTCGTCTTCATTTCAGTTGTTGGGTCCAACCTGCAAAACATCTTTCCCATATATACCTTTGTTGTTGTTATTGCTTTTACCCTAGTTCATCTCCTCATTACTTTATGCTTAGATTATTACAGTAGCTTATGAAACATCTCCTTTTTTCAGCTTCAGCCCATGCCGTTTCCATGCTAACCAGTGTCTTCTGAGTGAGTATATGATCATCAGGATTAGTACTATTATCTTAAATGTGCTCGCAGAAACAGTTTTATGTATTTCCAGTTGTGGGCAGTATACCCCAATAAAAATGTTGCTTTTGCAATTTGTACCTCTTTGCTCTGTAAAGAAATAAACTTCTATCTTACCTTTCTTTTTTAGTAGGGGGGAGAGAAGGTAAAAGAAAAAGGAGATATAGGAGCTGATACTACTGTGTTTCAGTACTGGTGGTCTATCCCTTAATAATTATTATACAGGCATACCTTGGAAATACTGCAAGTTCAGTTCCAGACTGCTGCAATGAAGCAAATATCGCAGTAAAGCAAGTCACACGAATTTTTTTGGTTTCCCAATGCATATAAAAGTTATGTTTACACTATAGTGTAGTCTGTTAAGTGTGCAATAGCATTATGTCTAAAAAAACAATGTACATACCTTAAGTAAAAAACACTTTATTGCTAAAAAATGTTAACCATCATCTGAGCCTTCAGTGAGTCATAATCTTTTTGCTGGTAGAGGGTCTTGCCTCGATGTTGATGGCTTTTGATTGATCAGGGTGGTGGTTGCTCAAGGTTGGGATGGCTGTGGCAAATTTCTTAAAATAAGACAACACTGAAGTTTGCTGTGTTGATTGACTTCCTTTCACGAACGATTTCTCTGTAGCATGCAGTGCTGTTTGATACTATTTTACCCACAGTAGAATTTCTTTCAAAATTGGAGTCAGTCCTCTCAGACCCTGCCACTGCTCTGTCAACTAAGTTTATGTAATATTCTAAATCCTTTGTTATCATTTCAGTAGTCTTCATAGCGTCTTCACCAGGAGTAGATTCCATCTCAAGAAACTACTTTGTTTACTCATCCATAAGAAGCAACTCCTCATCCGTTCAAGTTTTATCATGAGATTGAAGCAATTCAGTTACATCTTTAGGCTCCACTTATAATTCTAGTTCTATTGGTATTTCCACCACATCTGCAGTTACTTCCTCCACTGAAGTCTTGAACCCCTCAGAGTCATCCATGAGAGCTGGAATCAACTTCTTCCAAACTCCTGTTAATGTTGATATTTTGGCCTCTTCTTGTGAATCACGAATGTTCTTAATGGTATCTAGAATGCTGAATCCTTTCCAGAAGGTTTTCAATTTACGTTGCACAGATCCGTCTGAGGAATCACTAGCTATGGCAGCTATCGCCTTACAAAATGTATTTCTTAAATAATAAGATTTGAAAGTTGAAATTACTCCTTGATCCATGGGCTGCAGAATGGATGTTGTGTTCGCAGGCATGAAAACAACATTAATCTTGTTGTACATGTCCATCAGAGCTCTTGGGTGATCAGGTACGTTGTCAGTGAGCGGTAATATTTTGAAAGGAATCTTTTTTTCTGAGCAGTAGGTTTCAAAGGTGGGCTTAAAATATTCAGTAAACCATGTTGTAAACAGATGTGCTGTCATCCAGGCTTTGTTGTTCCATGTATAGAGCACAGGAAGAGTATATTTAGCATAATTCTTAAGGGCCCTAGTATTTTAGTAATGGTAAATGAGCATTGGCTTAAACTTAGTCACTAGCTGCATTAGCTCCGAACAAGAGTTAGCCTGTCCTTTGAAGCTTTGAAACCAGGCATTGACTTCTCCCTAGCTATAAAAGTCCTAGATGGCGTCTTCTTCCAATATAAGGTTGTTTTGTCTACATTGAAAAATCTGTTGTTTAATGTAGCCACTTTCATTAATTATCTTAGCTAGCTCTTCCGGACAACTTGCTGCAGCTTCTATATCAGCACTTGCTGCTTCCCCTTGCATTTTTATGTTATGGAGATGGCTACTTTCCTTAAACCTCATGGATCAACCTCTGCTAGTTTCAGACTTTTCTTCTGCAGCTTCCTCACCTCTCTCAGCCTTCATAGAATGGAAGAAAGTTAGGGCCTTGCTCTGGATTAAATTTCGGCTTAAGGGAATATTGTGGCTGGTTTGATCTTCTATCCAGACCACTAAAATTTTCTCCATATCGGCATTAAGACTGTTTCACTTTCTTGCCATTCGAGTGTTCACTGGAGTAGCACTTTTTATTTCATTCAAGAACTTTTCCTTTGCGTTCACAACCTGGCCAGTTGTTTGGTGCAAGAGGCCTAGCCTGTCTTGGCTTTTGACATGCCTTCCTCACTAAACTTAATCATTTCTATTTTGATTTAAAGTGAGAGATGTGTGACTCTTCCTTTCAGTTGAACACTTCAAGACCATTGTAGGGTTATTAATTGGCCTAATTTCAATATTGTGTCTTAGAGAATAGGGAGGCTGGAGGAAAGGGAGAGAGACGGGGAACAAGCCGGTCAGTGGAGCAGTCAGAACACACACATTTATCAAGTTTACCATCTTAAATGGATGCAGTTTGTAGCACCTCAAAACAATTACAATAGTAACATCAAAGATCACTGATCAGAGGTCACCTAACAAATATAATAATAATGACAAAGTTTGAAATATTGCAAGAATTACCAAAATGTAACAGAGAGACACAAAGTGAGCAAATGCTGTTGGAAAAATGGCTCCGATATACTTGTTCCACGCAGGGATGCCACAGACCTTCAATTTGTAAAAAATGCAATATCTACAAAGCACAGTAAAACAAGGTATGGCTGTATAAGCTTGAACATTGACTCAACTCTTCCAGGAGGGAAGGATGTTATTATAGCAAGATTTAAAATTGATATATTTATGGGAAGAGCTTGCATGGTGAGTTGTGCTTTAGGATAGGAATTCTATAATGAATAATCATGTCTGCTCTTGTGATATCTTGAAGTTCTTGGTTTATTTTATTCTTTTGATGTCGTTCATCTTTTCTTTGAGAAATTCTCAGCTAAACTAAAGAAAAAAAGATTTTGTTATTTTGATTATGTCTAGACTAGCATTGTCTGAAGACTGTAGGAATCTGGAGAAACTTTCTAGAAATTGTCAGGTGTCCTCTTGAGAGCAGAGATTTCCATTTAGAGGAAGTAGCAGGGAGGACAAAGCACCTTGAGAGCTTTTTCCCGAACAAGGCTCATTAGATTCTGAGATGGCATCCCACTTATTACCATTCTCCCTTTGAGAGTTGGTTTTATTGAGCCATTATTACTGAAGAAATGTCATATTTCTCATATGTGTAGGGGCAGAAAACTAATTTAGAATAATTGCCTTGGAGAAAGTGAGTTGGCAATAACTGTGATTATTTTCTTCACACTCATGCCCAAACCTTTCATATTCTTCAAGCCTGCCAACTGCCACCTCCTCTAGGAAATCTTCCCTGATTTCCTTCCAGCCTTTCCCACTCAGAAATAATTTCTCCCTCCTCTGAACTTACTTGGATCTTGCTTATGACCCTTGTACTTTTCTACCTACCTGTAATTATATGTGTACCTTTTTAAAAAAAAACTCCACATTCTATACTGGAAACTCTTCCTAGAGTAGGGTATATGTCTAACTTTTCTTGTATCTCTCACAGTGTTTAATTCAATGCCTTGCACATAGTGTAGAGGCTAAGCAAATATTTTCTGATCAAACTATTTGTTGTGAAATTTACATAAGAAAAAGTTAATGAACTTCAAATGTCATTGTTCTTCTACTCCCATGAAATGTCTTTTGCTCCAGAGGAAAATTGACAAAAATTATAAAGACGATATCCAAAGACTAAAGTTACAAAAGCAGTGTAACTGAAAAAAACATCAAGTGCAAGTCAAGAAGTGACTGGAGGTGTAGATAGGCAATGAACTTTGTGAATCCTTGTAGGTGATGCTGAGTTTAACTTTATTCTGTTCTTGAAGGGGATCCATTGAGGGATTTTAAGAAGTGAGTCATTTGATCAAATTTGTGTTTTAAATGCGTTAGTCTGATACAATGAGGAAGCTATATCTAAAGATAGTTAAGACTGGAAAATGAGACTCAGGCTACTGAAAGAGTCTAGGAAGGAAAAAATCCTAAAATTCTAGAACAAAAGCAGTATAGTAGGATAGAAGAGAATGGATTTAAGAAATACAGATAAAAAAAGGTAGGCCTTCTTGGTGTCTTACTGGGTGTAGGGTAAGGCAGAGGGAAGTGTCTTGCCTGGGCTTTAGAGATTGGATGAAGTGCTGATACTTAAGTTACAGAAGGAACATGGGAGGAGGGACAGTAGCATTAAGTTTTGTGGCTGAGATGAGTTTTGAACATGTTAAATTAAGAGTTGTCTGTAGGACAACCGGTTGATGATGTCCAGCAGTCAGTTGGTTATATAAGCCTCAGGCTAGGGAGAGGTCAGGACTGAGAGTCATCAGCATGCAGGTTCAAAGTAAGAGTGGTTAATGTTTGCCCTGGAGAGTATGTATTGTAGAGTTTAAAAACCCATTCCTTCTTCAGTGTTTTCTGTGATGTCCTCACTAGCCAAGATTTGTCATGATTTATTTTCTATAATTTTTTATTATAAAAACATGATCTCCTTTAACCTGAATCTAATCATGAGGAAAAAAACTAAAGCAATTCAAACTGAAGAAGACTCTGCAAAACAATTGGTATTAACTCTTCAAAAATATCAGTGTCAACCACATGATCGTCTCAATAGACGCAGAGAAGGCATTTGACAAGATACAACATCCATTTATGATAAAAACTCTCAATAAAATGGGAATAGAAGGAAAGTACCTCAACATAATAAAGGCCATATATGACAAACCCACAGCTAACATCATACTCAACGGGGAAAGACTGAAAGCCATTCCTCTGAGAACAGGAACGAGGCAGGGCTGCCCACTCTCACCACTCCTGTTCAACATAGTACTGGAGGTTTTGGCCAGAGCAATTAGGCAAGAAAAAGGAATAAAAGGAATCCAAATAGGTAACGAAGAAGTGAAGCTCTCACTATTTGCAGATGACATGATTGTATATATAGAAAACCCTAAAGAATCTGTTGGAAAACTATTAGAAACAATCAACAACTACAGCAAAGTTGCAGGGTACAAAATCAATCTACAAAAATCAGTTGCATTTCTATATGCTAATAATGAACTAACAGAAAGAGAGCTCAAAAAGATAATACCATTTACAATTGCATCAAAAAGAATAAAATACCTAGGAATAAATCTTACCAAGGAGGTGAAGGACCTATACAGTGAGAACTACAAGACATTATTGAGGGAAATCTACGATGACATAAAGAAATGGAAAGATATCCCATGCACGTGGATTGGAAGAATAAACCTAGTTAAAATGTCTATATTACCTAAAGCAATCTACAGATTCAATGCAATCCCAATCAGAATCCCAATGACATTCTTCACAGAAATAGAAAAAAGAATACTAAAATTTATATGGGGCAACAAAAGACCCCGAATAGCTAAAGAAATCCTAAAGAAAAAGAACAAAGCAGGAGGCATCACAATTCCTGACTTCAAAACATACTACAAAGCAATAGTAATCAAAACAGCATGGTACTGGTACAAAAACAGACACACAGATCAATGGAACAGAATTGAAAGCCCAGAAATAAAACCACACATATACGGACAGCTAATTTTCGACAAAGGTGCTAAGAACATGCAATGGAGAAAGGAAAGTCTCTTCAATAAATGGTGTTGGGAAAACTGGACAGCCACATGCAAAAGAATGAAAGTGGACCATCTGCTATCGCCATTCACAAAAATTAACTCAAAATGGATCAAAGACCTGAAGGTGAGACCTGAAACTATAAAACTCATAGAAGAAAATATAGGCAACACACTATTTGACATTGGTTTTTAAAGGAATCTTTTCGGATGACATGCCTACCCAGACTAGGGAAACTAAAGAAAAAATAAACAAGTGGGACTTTATCAGACTAAAGAGCTTCTATAAGACAAATGAAACCAGAATCAAGATGAACAAACAACCAACCAGCTGGGAGAGAATATTTGCAAAACATACATCTGACAAGGGGTTGATCTCCATAATATATAAAGAACTCACACAATTGAACAACAAAAAAACAAACAACCCGATCAGAAACTGGGCAGAGGAAATGAACAGACACTTCTCCAAGGAAGATATACAGATGGCCAATAGGCACATGAAAAGATGCTCAACATCACTAATCATCAGGGAAATGCAAATCAAAACAACACTAAGATACCACCTCACGCCCGTTAGAATGGCTATAATCACCAAGACAAAAAACAACAAATGTTGGAGAGGATGTGGAGAAACAGGAACCCTCATACACAGCTGGTGGGAATGCAAATTGGTGCAGCCTCTATGGAAAACGGTATGGAGATTCCTCAAAGAATTAAAAATAGAGATGCCCTATGATCCAGCCATCCCACTACTGGGAATCTATCCAACGCACCTGAAATCAACAATCCAAAGAGGCTTATGCACCCCTATGTTCATTGCAGCATTATTCACCATAGCCAAGAAGTGGAAGCAACCTAAGTGTCCCTCGACTGACGATTGGATTAAGAAAATGTGGTATATATATACAATGGAATACTACTCAGCCATAAAAAAAGACAAAATCGTCCCATTTGCAACAACATGGATGGGCCTGGAGCGTATTATGTTAAGTGAAATAAGCCAGAAAGAGAAAGACAAACACTGTATGATCTCACTCATATGTGGAATATAAACCAACACATGGACAGAGAAAACTGGACTGTGGTTACCCGGGCAGTGGGGGTGGGGGGTGGGCACAAGGGGTGAAGGGAGTCATATATGGGGTGATGGACAAACAAAAATGTACAACCCAAAATTTCACAATGTTAGAAACCATTAAAACATCAATTAAAAAAAAAAAATCAGTGTCTTGAAAGATTAAACACATAGGTTGTGGGGGCTGGTCTAGTAGCATAGTGGTTAAGTTCCGTGTGCTCTGCTTCGGCAGCCCGAGTTTGCAGGCTTGGATCCTGGGCACAGACCTACACCAGTCATCAAGCCATACTGTGGTGGTGACCCACATACAAAATGGAGGAAGATGAGCACAGATGTTAGCTCAGGGCCAATCTTCTTCACCAAAAAAAAAAAAAGTAGGTTGGGAAACTGTTCTATGTTAAAGGAGACTAAAAGAGACATGATAATCAAATACAGTGTGATCCTTGATTAATTGATTGAATGATCCTGGATTTCCCCTTTAGAGGACATTATTGGGATAATTGAGGAAATTTGAATATTGGCCATATATTAGATAATTGTATCAATGTTAAATTTAAGTTGCCATTTATTATGTAGAAGAATGTCCTTCTTGGGGTGAAGTGTCGTAGTGCAACTAACTCAAGTGGTTCAGCATACAAAAAAAGTGTGACTATGTAAAGAGAGAAAAGGATACAACAAAAATAAAGTATAAAACAAATGTGGGTTTGTATTATGAGTTTTTGTAGTTATTTGAAAATGCATTTTTATAAAAATGTTCAGTTTTTCTTGATATATTTTTTAGTGTGGTTGCATATTAGAAGTTGAATAAGATTGTATTTATTACATGTTTGTGCTTTTCTCCATTGATTATGGGAAATAGTTAAGACAGTAAAGCAACTGGCTTATCATGGGTTCTTCTCTTTGAAACCAAGCCTGCTAAGTAAATGGGCCAGAATTATTGTGATCCATTATTAATAAACCCTGTATTAGAATAGGGTAGATTAACACTACAGTCTTACCACAACCAAGGTTTATTCTTGCTCACATTACCTATCCAACAGTTTGTCAGGAAAGAGATCTGCTCTACCCAGTAGCTCTAGAAGCAAGACTGATGGAGTTTATGACAGTTGGTAACTGCACGTCTGGAACATTAGACCTCCACAGAGAAAGAGAGCTGGAGGATCTTCCATTATCTTAAATTCCAATATCTTAAATATTTTAGCCGTGAAATGACACACAGGTCATTTCCGCTCATAGCCCATTAACCAGAACCAGTGACATGGCCTGCCCTGTTGGTAAGGGTCTGGGACATGTGGAGACCACATGGATATTTGGTGAGCAACAAATGTCTGTCACAGTTTGTAGTTCATTTCAAGAAATAGTGAGTGTAGATAGTCTTTAATCCTGTGGATAACGGCCATTGTTGCCATAATTCTGCTTATTAAACTGTAGGAAAAAATTTTATGACTTTTAGTGACAGGAAGTGGCTTATGGCTTTTATATTGACTATTTCTCATGTAACCCATTTTTATTTATTACCTTCAAAACTGTACTGTAAATGTAAACTGAATTTGAAGGAAGTTTAGTAATTTGCCCAGTTACAGAGTATATCATTTGGAGAGCTTGTGGAGTTTTGAGATTTTGTTTTACCATTTTAATTTTAATGAAAGCTACTTTTAAATACTATTTTAACCTCACACTTTTTGAGATTTTTAAAAAGGGGTTTTCTTCAGAAAGTTTTTATTTTTCTTTTTTAAATTTACATTATTTACATTTAAAATAGCATTAGGTAGGGTTTTTCATAGTGTAGTCTGTCAACCCACTTGTATGTAAACCTGTATGTAATCATTCTCTTATTCTTGGGCATTTAGTTTGACATTTCTCAGAGATATAAATTCCTATGTATTTCTGAACAAATATCCAAAATGTTTTATCTTAAACTCATTTGAAATGTCTACATAGATTAATTAAAAATACATAAACTTTAGTAATGTTTATATTTCTGGGGTATGGCTGAAAATCAATTTCTAATATTAAAATTTTGGATAAAACTACAAACAATAGAAAACTTCATACTGAATATTTAATCTGAGGATGTTTGTTCTATATCTGTTACAGACAAAAATCGGTTAACCAGACTCCTCAATTCACTTGATCCCTGTACCAACTCTTCTTACATACTTTTTTTTTTTTAATCAAATTAGGTAAATTATAGGCCAAAGCTCTTATTAGATGAAGTTCTGAGATCAGTAGAGGTTCAATACAGTCTTTTTGCCCCAGTAATTCTTGATAGGAATTTTGTTCTCAAAACAATACCCTTATGAAAAAACACTGAAGCTACATCATAACTGTAGAATCAAAGGGAGAGAATTACATTTTAATATTAAAAATATGTGAAGGTTTACATACTTGAAACAGTTTATTAGCTCAGTAACTTTCTTTAACTTTTGTTCAATTATAGACAAAAGAGAACTTTTTTAAAAAATAGCTGCTCCTATTTATCACTCTCATTTAAGTGGTTTCTGACCTTTGTTTTGACGTATAAAGATGAGAAAAGTCTTATCACATAGTAGTATTTGGTAACACATGCCTAAAGATGTCCAGAGCGGCCTTCATCTTTTGTGGAAGTGATGCTAACTGAACACACCAGAAATTTTTTGCATTTATATTAAACTCCCCTCCCTAAGGATACATCATCTGTTAGGTTATAAGTCAGTGAAATCACATTTCATTTATATATTATCATTGGTAGAACACAGACTAAAAGGAAATGCGTCTGCTGTCCATTTCTTTATCACATCATTATCTCCAATTGAAAAATATATCTGGAATGACTGCCCTCAGTTGTTGAAAATGAATTGTCATTGTCATTTCATTTGTGGTAATTTTCCTTTCTTTTTTTCCCAAACCATCTATTTCCTAAAGAAAAGGAAAGTTAGTGAAACTTCTTTTCTCAGTATACTTTATCTAAATTTGGAAGTTTCCTAATCAAAGTAGATAATTGCCTTCTGGAAGGTTTCTTTATTACAAGTTCACTTAGATGTTTGAATTTGTTTTCCTGATATGTTGGACAGAAGATGACCCTATTTTCAAAGTTATTTACTCAATTATTGCTTTAGTTGGGAAGAAACTGCAACTGTCTCTGAAACTTTCAAAAATACAAGTAAGCACCTGGCCAAAGTAAAGCCATCTCTTCATTTTTGTATTGGAAATGCTGGGGTGTTTAATACCAGTGTTTCACTAAAAGCTCTAAAAATTGTTGGGCACAATTGCTTCCCACAGTTTTTAGAGCATTTTGTTTTTTAAGTGAATTTCACCAACCAAATTTTAATATAGGATTACCAGCTTTTCATGTTGCTAAGAGGGGACATATTTAACAGTCTAAGGGTAAAGTAGGAAAGATATAGCTTCAAAATAAAAGACAGTCCTTCCATGTGTCAGTTGACAGTATCACATTGATATTTGTCTTGCATTATCTTTATTTCTCTTGTTTCACCATGTGTTTCTGTAAACTTTATTTTTATTCTTATTTGAAAAGCATGATTTTGAACATATCCTGTGGTAAAACTTACAGAGCTTATTGCAGTGAAAAGGAGCTTTTGATTTTGCGTGCCAAGTCTTTATGTGGGAAGTGCCTGACTGGGAAACAAGATATTTTCATTTAAGTACATTTGTTTATATAAGCAGAGAATCCTCAACTATTTTCTGACAGACATTGATCCATATGCATGATGAAAAGCCTCTAATGACATTGATATATAGATTCTTATTAGTTACTATGTTCACAGGAATGGAATTTTTCAAGTACCACACAAACAGGTATCTGTAGCCATCAATACCAGGCTAGTACTCATTAAGCCGAATATAGACTTTAATAGAACTGTCTTTGATATATTCTAAAATTATCTTTCAAAACTTGTCAGGTATTCTAGTTTATCTTACGAATTCTAAAATGGATTGTGACAGAGAGTCGGTATAGTGTAGTGGTTGATGACTTGGACCCCAAAGCCAGGTTTCCTGGATTTGAATTCCAACTCTGCCACTTACTAATTGTGAAACATTGGGTAAAATGGATTGTTATAATTGAAACCCACTAAAGTTTTCTTTTGTACATTTGATGTTAACACTATTTTGCTATTTCCAGGATATAGGCTCTCATTTTTTAGCTATTACTTGGGCTGCTTTTTTGGGAGGGACAGGGGATACAAATATCAGAAAAATACAACTATTACACTTTACACCCCTGATTTCATGGGTAAAAAGGAGAAGTTAAAAAAGAAAGAAAAAGCTTCTCAAGTGACACAAATGCAAATGTTTTCAAAGACTAGGAAGGCATAAATTGATGATGGCAGAAGTTGAAGGACATTTAGGTTTGTTTCACTTGAGAAGCGCTTGTTACAAGCATCCTATCCATTTATCCAAGCATTTCAACAAATAGCCGTTTTAAAGAAAAACACTAAGTAAATAATGGTACACGGATGGTACTCAGATAATGGTGAAATCATACAGTTAGATCTTGAGTGAGTAATGAGCAAATTGTTTTAGGACACTTGACTGTATAAGTTTAGAGTTGATGCTTTAATTTTTTAGTAGGCTGAACTTGGGAATCTGTTGACTGATCTTTTTTGATAATAAAGAACACATTAATTTAGAACAAGAAACAATGTTCTCAAATGGTAATTACAAGACTTTCATATCTATTCTGAAAAATGAACACAGCATATTATGTTCTTTGCTACTAGTGGCTATTTAAAGGGACTTGTTTTATAATTGTTTTCCAGCAAAGAGAAATGTTGATCACTGCCATGACCACCAGCACCATAGCACTCCTCATCTCAATAGCTTGGCTACCTTATATACTTTCACTGGCATCTTGAACTTCTGTCTGGGACCTTACATATCTTTTTGTTAGTTTCTTATAATTTTTTTCCGAAGACTTCCTGAGCTTATTCTCTCATTTTAAAATACTTTATTGACTAGTTTTCAGCAACTTTTGAAAAAGTTTAAATCATAATATTTAATCATAAGTTTTAACCATACTGGTTAAATCAAACTTCCAAGTTATTTAAGTCATACCTAGACTCAGAAATAGAGATCTGTGTTCCCCAACCTCTTCTGTATGTGCCACTATAGTCACTTTGCTCTCCACTCCAGTTCTTTGCTTTGACTGCTACAAAGTTATCTTTTGCTCTTGCTATTTTGATCTTGTCATTCAAAGCCTGTAAGTTACATTTTACCATGGGTCAGTTTTATCTCATCTTTAAAAAACTTTCAGATTACTTTATTCTTTCCTCAATACTAAATAATATATACTCCAATTCTCTTAGCTCATTTTTTAATGCCGTCCTACCCCTTCACACCCACCAAGAGAAACTCCTCCCATATCACCCCTGGGCTTCAAGGACATTATATCTACCTTGAAAAGTAAGATTTCATGGGCCCGCCCAGTGGCGTAGTGGTTAAGTGTGCACGCTCTGCTGCGGCTGCCCTGGGTTCGCGGGTTCGGATCCCGGGCGCGCACCAACACACTGCTTGCCAAGCCATGCTGTGGCGGCGTCCCACATAAAGTAGAGGAAGATGAGCATGGATGTTAGCTCAGGGCCAGTCTTCCTCAGCAAAAAGAGGAAGATTGGCGACAGATGTTAGCTCAGGGCTAATCTTCCTCGCACAAAAAAAAGAAAGAAAAGGAAGATTTCATCATTATTGATATTTTCATGAGTACATATTGCTTCTGGTTTGAGTACTATTTTGAAAATGGAATGAGAGATATAAAAATCTAGGCTAAAATTTAAAAGTGTAGCAAAATTACCATTAGAACCATAATAGTCTGATGACATTCATCCTGTTATAATAGTCACACCAAAGGGAAGTAAAAAGTATTCCCTTCCTTTGGAACTATCTTGTAATACTGTACCTGCCTTCTTCCTTACCATTCCATGAAAACGTTCCTTCTTCTACTGAGCATTGTTTTTCTTTATGTTCTTGCCAAGTCAGAATCAAAAGTGATGATTGAGGACTTGGGCACTTACCAAGATAAGTCCATATTGTCACTACTTTTCCAATTTTGTAGCCTCACAAAAAAAGTAGCCAGGATTTTAGTTTGCCTTCAGTTAGGAAAAGGAGAACTAGTTTACCACAGAGTAAAATCCTATAGTTTATAAAACTGTTTTAGTGAAAATGCCAGCTTGCCAAAATGAATGTGACCAGTACAGAATTGGTTGATGCTTAAAAACTTTCTAATTTTATATTGTTTTGATAAATTATAATTCATTATTAAAGAGAAACAAGAAATGATTAATTTTTTATTGTTGAAACGCAAGTTTTTCCTTAATGTGGCTCTTAAAAGTATATTATCAGTTTCTATTACTGCCCATTTCCTATCCTCTTCTTTTTTGTATAATGACCTTGGATTTTGACCCCTTTCCTTAAAATTGGGTCTTTATTAAAATTTCTGTACTGTTGTCTCTTAGCCTAAAAGTATTTGTTAGTTTGATTTTTGAATAAGGAAAATCATGCTATTCATAATATAGGTTAAATCTCATTTTTAGGTTACTCAATTTGGGAGTATATTCTTAGAAAGAAATTTTTGAGTCCATAAGAGTTGTGTGTGAAACAAAACGAGAAGTTGCTATTCCTTTGGCCATTAGAAAGTAGTATACTTTTAGCCCAGTATGAACTGTGGGAAGTATCACGCTGGGATCACGCTGACTTTTTTGACTGTGGTATTTGGGACTATCAGACAATAATATAAAACCTGTATTAGATTTTATTCCAGAAAGTCCTGGATTTGACTTTCCTACTTACTCATTTTATGAAGTTGGGCAAGTAAGAGCCTCTCTGAGGTTCATTTTTTCACTTTACTCATATATCACCTAATTTATCTGATAGGGTTGTTATGATTAGACTTGGTAATTTTATGTACTGTGGCAATTTTGTTGAGAGGATAAATGCAATGTCAAAAAGCAAACCCTTGGAAATTGGTTTACCTTTCCTTCCTTTACCTTTGATAAAGAGAATTTTAAAGTGTGAGTGATGATAGAGCAGGCAGTATGTTTGCAGATTTGAACTACAGCTTTCTTTTCCACCACCTCTAAGTACTTTTAGGTACTTTCCAGTAATATCTCTGAAGACACAGTTAAAGAAAAATACGTTTTAAAGAAAAGATTTGTTGTAACTAAACCAATTAAAGCTGCCTTCTGTGGGCCAGTGATGCCATTCTCTGAGGTAGAAATTTTAATGTTTTTTTTTTCTCCGTTTATGAATAAATTGAGAGTATTATCTTTATCTCCTAATTTGGTAACTAGGGTAATCTTTAAATTTTGTTGGTAAATAGTTTTTATTAAAAACTACTTATCAAGATCCTTTGTGGAAATTGACCAGTTTCTCACTTTCATATTCATTCTTTTTTCTGTGACCTGAAACATATGGTATTTGATTTATATTACTTTACTACTTAAATATTCTGATAAATACTCTTAACTTGTAAAATTCCATATCCAGGAGAAACTTTTTCTGCAGGCGCAGAAGTTACATATAACTCAGTTTAGTCTTGACCTGTTTTAGCTTCCTGTATAAAATCTGTATTAGATACCAACTGTTTGGTTTGAATATGAGTCCAAGGGGATATATTAAGTGATAAGACTCAACTAACACCGGTAGGTGTGAAAGTGTTCACTGTTTGTAGAAACGTCAAATATAGTAGTATATAAGAATTACAGATTGAGTCCTGCCAATTTTTCGTCTTATAGTGTATAGGGTAAGAGTGTTTTATTGATGATTAATTTCCATTCTGTAAATTCCTAATGAAGGTGGTTAAGAATTCTGTTTGCAGGTTCCAAGTTTGTTGTCTGCATTCTACTAATAGTCCTATAGATGGCATTGTTAATTTGTCTGCTCACATTTTTGCTTTCCACAAAGATCCATTCTTATTTCATCTTTAGGATTTTTTGATTTGTTAATATGATTGTTTAAATGATTAATCAAACTAGAGAAGATAATATAGAACTCTGTGGATTTAGCTGTTAACTTTGGATAACGCCTATTTTTCTTCTGAACTAATATCCAAATTTTTAATCCTTTAAGTGTTAACAACTGCAGTTAGCATGGGATATTATTGAATTAAAATTAAATAAAATTACTTAATAATTATGTATAAATTATTAATAAAACATTTAAATAATGTGTTTTTTTGTTTCTTGAGGAAATTTTATATAAGTTCATATAGTTTCATAGTTTTGTCAGCATTATAGAATTTTTTTTTTTTATTGTGTTGAGGCAGTAAGTGTAGTGGTTAAGAGCATGGGTTTTAGGTTTGAGTCCATATCCTCCCTCTGTTTCTTATTAGCTGTGTGAATTTAGGCAAATTGCTTAATCTCTTTGAAAGAGGTTCAATTTCTACAATAGTCTACAGGCTTTTAGGGCAGGGCCACTGTATTGTCCTGTATATAGTTGTATGCACAATGTCTGGCACCTAGTAGGTACTGAATAAATTTTTGTTGAATGACTGATACCTACATTGCAGGATTGCCATGAAGACTAAATGTTAATGTGAATATAAAGCAGCTAATGACGTACATAGCAGCCATTGGCTATTGTTGTTATGAACAATAACAGAAAGTCCCCAGTCTAGCTAATACGTGAAATAGATTTTTTCTTAGATTCTCATCTCTCATATTTTCTTTCAAGGTTTTTCTTTCTCATCCCCACCCCAGATATTTTCATTTTGCTTCAATTTTTTGTGATAGTTTCCGGCAGCCTCTGACAAAGGCCTTTTTCTTTGACTGCTTACTTCCAGTATACCAGTATCTTTATTAATGTAGTTTTATATATCTTATATCCTTAATATCATCAGATTAAGAAACAATAATTGCATTTTTTAAAAGAAAATACTTTACATTGCTATTAAGCAGTTATTTTGTCCACTTACACAAGTATTTCGTAAATGTAAAGTGGAGAAGTTAATATCTATCCGGCAGGAGTCTAGTGAAGATTAACATGTATATAAAGTAAACTGGCAAATGCCTGGCATATAGAAGATAGTAAAGGAATGGTACTATTTATTAATAGTATTGATGTTAATATTTAAAACTCTTTTTTTCTGCTAGATCATGTTGCATCTCAAAACTATTAGTGTTTGTTTATTGTGTCCTCTACATTGATTTTACATACATTTATCTCATTTAATCTTTAAAATAACTGTGAGTTGCGTACTGGTATCCTCACTTTATATTTCAGGAAACCTTTAAAGAGGCTAAGTAAATAACCCAAAGTCATTCACCAGTAGGAGGTGGAATTATAATTAAAACCTTTGTCCTTGCCACTATTCCATGTTGTTTGAAGGCTGTTTCTTCTTGAGGCTGAGCTAAGAGAAAGTATATGCATCCTATATAACTTGTGGTTCCTGGTGTCTGTCCATTTTCCTGTTCCAGTCACATTTCCTGCTTTCCCTTTTTTCCTTCTGTTCAAATAGACCAGGAACACTGTATTCCATTCTCTATCTCCCAGACGTCTAGGTCATAAATTTGTTTTAATCGCCTGCCTTGCTCATTTTGCTAGGTGTCATTTATGAATATTTTTTTCTCATTCTCTTACCCATTCCTAAGTCCAGTTCACTGATGACTTAGTTATTTCAGTAGCTTCTTCATCTCCTTTGCTTTCTTCCTGACAGTGAGACTAAACACCTTTCCTGACCTAAACCCTTAGGCTCATTCCACAAACACCTTACCACTTTTGAGCACTTGTTAAGTGAATCTTTGCTGACTTTTTAGTACTCACTTTTGCAGAGGCAAGTTGATTCTTTTGATTAAAATTAATTATTAGGATTTTATGTTGATTTTAGTTAATTACACTTTTTCCTCTGAAGATTTCACTTTTGTCAGTGATAAAAAGAGCTGTTTCTATAATCATCTATCATATTCCCTTTTAAAATATTTTTAATTGTTTGGTGAAGAAGTTACTTGTTTCTTTGTAATTTACAAACTGTTCAGTGTGCAAGGTTTTCTTTAAGTACAAAATGAGATTATGGTTTTCTTGCTGTTTACAAAAACCTTAAAATAGTTTATTAAATATTGAAATTTGCTATCATAATCAGAAAGATAAGGGTTAAATTAGTTATATATAGTTATATGTAGTAATTATATATAGTTGTCATTTAAGCTTTAAGGAGTAAAGTGGGAAATAAGATTAAAATAATAAATAGAGGCCAGCCTGGTAGTGTAGTGGTTAAGTTTGCGTGCTCTGCTTCAGTGGCCTAGGGTTCACGGATTCAGATCCCAGGCGCGGACCTACACACCACTCATCAAGCCATGCTGTGGTGGCTTCCCACATACTAAATAGAGGAAGATTGGCACAGCTGTTAGCTCAGCAACAATCTTCCTCAAGCAAAAAGAGGAAGATTGGCAACAGATGTTAGCTCAGGGCCAATCCTTCTCACCAAAAAAGATAAATTAAAAAAATAAAATAATAAATAGATTTGGTTTCCAGAAAAAAATGAAAAGAAAATACAAGTTGTATTAAATCTGAAATGAAAACTTCTTTGTTGCCAGTTTAATAAAAATGTTACTGAATGTTCCAGTTATCTGTTGCTATGTAACAAACTACCCTAGAATTTAGGGTGGCTTAAATTAACACCATTTTCTTATGTTTCGTGATTTTGTGAGTCAGGAATCCAGGTAGGGCTCAGTTCACGTGGTGTTGATGGAGATTACTTGGAGGTATTCAGCTGGCTGATCTATATGGTCCAACATGGCTTCCCCCAATGAGTGTCACCCTGGTGGAGATGGCCAGCAGTTGAGGCTCAGTTAGGACATCAACCAGAGCACAGAATCACAGAACGTAGAATCGCCAGCATGGCTGTTTCATGGTAGTCTGACATTTGACATGGTGGATCAGAGCTCCCAGAGAGTATAATAATATACTTGACTGAAAGCTACAAGGTTCCTTATGACTTAGCCTTGGGAATCCCAGGTCATTTCTGCTGTATTTTATTCATCATGCAAGTCACTGAGGTCAGCCCAGATTCAAAGGGAAGGAAATTAGACTTCACTTCAATGTGAAGACTAGCAAAGAATTTGTGGCCGTTTTTAATTTGCCACAGTGAATCACACCAATTATCTTAGATTGTGTAAACTCAAATGAAAAATGAATTGTTGGAAGAGAGGGCAAATGGTTTCATGTATTTTCTACCATGAACAGATTTAAACAATTATTTATTAGAATCAGAACAGCTGTAACTGAAGTTGATCTTTTCCTGGAATTCAAGTAAAATGTTTATTGGTTTGATTTGAAAGGAGGAGTTCGTTTTGTTGTTAATGTTAGAAATAGAAACCTTTTTTTCCTCTAAATATATATATTCTCCTTCTAATATTTGTTTTATGATTAACAAGGTAAAACTATATGCTTTCGTCTCACGTGTCTTGAGTTCAAGAGTTATAGATGTATGACATCTGAGAAGAGACAAAGAATCCTTTGCTCCATTTCTTAGCTTCTGAGCCAAAATTTTATCGTTTCTCACCAATTTATATAATACTTAAATATTATAAATAATGTTTTCTAAAATAGTATTTTGCTGAGAGAAAAAATATCAAAGCAAATATCTTGTTAAGAAATATAATTCATATTCAAAACTTGTAGATCATTTTAAGGATTTTGGCTTTTATTCTGAATGAGAAAGGAAGTTATTGAGGAATTTTGATCAGAGAAGAGTGACATGATCTGCCCTATGTTTTAACAGACTCTCTGGCTGCTGTGTTAAATTGCTAAGGAGCGGCAAGGGTAGAAAAGACGAATTAGGAGGCTGTGAAGGAGGAAGGAGGCTATGAAGGAGGAAGGAAGCTTGGAAATGATCGAATTCCAGATATATTTTGAAGGTAGAGGCTCATGTTTCAAAAGTGGGGTGAGAAAAATAGAAGACAAGGATAATACCAAGATTTTTGGTTAAAGCAGCTGGAGGAATGAGTCGTCCTTAATCAAAATGTGGAATGTTGCAGGAAGAGCTCGTGTGAAGAACAATGTAAGGAACTTGTTTTGAAAATACTCAAGCTTGAGATGGACATTAGACATCCAAATAGAGGTGTGAAATAGGCAGTTTGACATACCAGTTTGGAGTTCGGGAGAGAGGTCTAGGCTGGAGTCATTAGCATATATGATGTTTAAAATCCTTGAAACGGAAATCACCGAGAGAGTAAAGAAATAAAGTGGTTGAGGAGATGAAAATAATGAGTTGGGCAAAGGATGTGAAAGAAAATAAAAAAGAAGACAGGAATGGCAGTGTTAATGCCAAATGGTAGAATTTCAAGTTAAAATACTAAATCAGGTAAAAAGAGACACTGGTGGGGGGCTGGCCTCTGGCTTAGCAGTTAAGCGCGCACGCTCCGCTACTGGCGGCTCAGGTTCGGATCCCGGGTGCGCACTGACGCACCGCTTGTCTGTCCATGCTGAGGCGGCGTCCCACATACAGCAGCTGGCAGGATGTGCAGCTATGACATACGGCCGTCTACTGGGGCTTTGGGGAGAAAAGGGGAAAAAAAGGAGGAGGATTGGCAATAGGTGTTGCTCAGGGCCGGCCTTCCTCAGCAAAAAAAAAAAAAAAAAAAAAGAGGATTGGCATGGATGTTAGCTCAGAGCTGATCTTCCTCACACAAAAAAAAGAGAGACACTGGGGAAATGGGTAAGTAAAAGGAAAGTTTGTCAACAAAATGTAACAGGCAAAAACTTTTATGAACTCAATAAATAGCTAAATATATAAAGCACTAATTTTAAAATGTAAAGACAGCATGACAAAATACCATTATATAGTGTGTGTATATATATGTATTATAGTATAGAGATTTAATACAACATTTTTAGTACTAGACTGATCTAGTAGACACAATAGAGAGATTAGAGTTATTGAATAGAATAGTTAAGCTCAATAAAGATATATATATAGAAGTTCAAATAAAGAGTATGCTTTTTTTAAGTGAAAATCTTCCCTTTGGTCTCAGGAAGAGTTCAGATTCTGCTGTCATTTACTTAATTCTGTTTCTTTTTATATGATAGCAAGAAATGACTGTTTATTCTTTTCTACATCAAATATTTATTGATGTGTGTCACATGCCATGCTTGATCAGAATATAGTAATGAACAAGATATATATAATCAGCCTTCCATAGTCCTGTAGGATCCCTCCACGCATCCTATAGTGCTATGTTTACGACCCCCGATTGTTTGAGCACGTCAGTTGAATCCGCAGATATGGAACTGAGGGATACAGAGGGCAGACTAAGGGATTTGAGTATCCTCGGATTTTGCTGTGTGAGGGAGGTTCTGGAACCAATCCCCCAGATACTGAGGGATTTTCTGCCCTCTTAGAACTTGATGTCCAGGGAGGGAATTAGTTATTAAACAACTGGTTACAGGAATGTTTATTTCATTTTCATTTATAGTTTTGACAAGTGCTTTTGGGAAAAGCATAGAGTACTTGAGAATGTGTTTAACATAGGACATAATCTAGTCTAGGAAAGATCATGGAGTGCTTCCCTGAGGCAGTGCTAATTAGCATGAGGAACTGAGGAAGGGAAGTGGATAGCTTTCTACAGGCTTATAAAGGCAGTGAAGCAGGAAGACTTTCTGGAACTAAAAGAAAACCAATGTGGTTGCATCATATTTAAAGATAGAAAGGGTTCCATCGTTATGAGCCTGAGGAATGAGGCAAGAAGTAAATTTAAAAAAATCAAAGCAGTGTTTGGATTCTTTGAACCAAACCAAATAATCTGTCATTATGAATTGAAAAAATTACATTCATTTCAGAGGTTACAAACTGATGCCCTACAAGTCAAATCCATCCTGCAGACTTGTTTTCCTTGGCACATATGGTGTTTTTTTGTTGTTGTTGGTTAAGAAAAAGAAAATAAAGTGATCAGGATTTAAAATCGGGAACCAATATTAAAAAGATGAAATGAGAAGGAAAGACAGATTTCGGAGCTTCTCTTAACTCTTAAAGATCTGGCCACATGACCTGAGTTCCCAGTGGCTACAATCAAGTGGAGTTGCCGCTTTGGGCATTCGGTTTCCAAATTGCCACTTCCTTCTTGTTTTATATCCATCTTTGCTTTCACTCATTTAGAGTGACTTCGTGTCCAGTGTGGGCATTTGAATTTGCAACCCCTACTTTAATTTTAGTACATCTATATGCCTCAAGCATTAGGAGCTCTAAGCATAGACAACACAAGGAAAAGAGCTTTCCTTGATCAGATGATCTTTTTGTGTGTGTGTGTGTGTGTGAGGAAGATCAGCCCTGAGCTAACATCCATGCCAGTCCTCTTTTTGCTGAGGAAGACCGGCCCTGAGCTAACATCTATTGCCAATCCTCCTCCTTTTTTTTTTTTTCCCCTTTTCCCACCAAAGCCCCAGTAGATAGTTTTATGTCATAGTTGCACATCCTTCTAGTTGCTGTATGTGGGACACCGCCTCAGCATGGTCAGACAAGAGGTGCATCGGCGTGAGCCTGGGATCCAAACCCGGGCCGCCAGTAGCGGAGTGCGCGCCCTTAACCGCTAAGCCACAGGGCTGGCCCCCAGATAATCTTATTTTGATAGAAAATTAGAAGAGGCCTTTCTCAAAAGTCAGTTTGGTTATGCTTGATGTATGTGTGTGCTAAAGTGCTTTGCGGGCCAATAGTTACGCATAACATTTATTCAGCGTGTAAAACTGCCTGGCACTGGGAATATAAAAAATAAATGATACTGTCCATGCCATCAAGTAGTTCATAATTTAATATGAAACTCAAAATTTCATAAATAATTACAATGTGGTGTAAATGCAAAAATAGAAAGACACATTAGATATAGAGGTAGCATGAGATTACACAAACAATTCTTGAGTTTTAGAAGAATAACTCAAGCAGTGGTTTTAAAGATGGAGCAGGATGATCATTTTTGCACTGTTGTAATTGGAGTTGCCCATGAAGATCTGTGTGGAGATGTCTGGTAAGTAAGTAATTACATATATAGTAATAACTCAAAAATTATCAGGAATATATTAAAACTACATTATTAACAATGCCACTTCCTGTCTGTTATAGATATAGCTGTAGTACAGACAGAAATAACATTGTTGGAAACAGGTAGTTAGGTTACTTAGGAAGAGGCATTCTGAAAATCAGTGGTTTTGGCTTTAGGAACTTCTTCAGTATTCTTTTGTCCTTTGTTTCTTCCTTCCCTTTCTCATTGATTCCTTCCTTTCTCCCTTCCTTCCTTTCCTCCTTTTTTTTTACTTCTTACCTTTATTCTTTTCACTGTAGTTGTCTTGAGTTTTCCATGTCTACAACAGTTTGTAGTCTTCTGTGTAAAGTTAGCCCAAATATTACTACAATCACTAAGTCCATTGTAGTTTCCAGTCTTTCTTTGGATGCCTTTCCTGACCAACTCTAGTTCTTTCCAACTTTGCTTTTGTCTCTTTCGTGTTTTGAAAATACTATAGGAATTCATTTAGGAAGACAGACTCTTGGGAATAGAAATACCCTTTGTTTATCTTCAGTTTGTCAAGTTATTGAAAAAATCAGTCCCTGTAACTTTATAATATAAAGTTTTGTGAAAGATATTTTAGAACATGTGTTCTTTTTTGTGTGTGTGAGGAAGATCAGCCCTGAGCTAACATCTGCCAATCATCCTCTTTTTGCTGAGGAAGACTGGCCCTGGGCTAACATCCGTGCCCACCTTCCTCTATTTTATATGGGACGCCACTACAGCATGGCTTGACAAGCAGCGCGTCAGTGCGCGCCTGGCATCCTAACCCCGGGCCACTGCAGCGAAGCATGCGCACTTAACCGCTACGCCACCAGGCCGGCCACAGAACATGTGTTCTTAATAGGGGCAATACTACCCCCCAAGGGGGTGAAAATTGGTTGGGCAGGAGGAATCTTAAATAATTAAGAAACACTGGTTTATAATGAAGTGGCTATGTGTCCGTTTGTAAGAGAAAAAGTTTGATTAGATAGGAGAAAGATTCTAAGATCTGGAAGGAACTGGACAGCCAAAGATGAATTTGAGAAGCAAGATTTACTTTATATTGAATTGCACTTCGTATTGGTAAAAGATAAAGACAGATCTATTTAAGCATCTTAAGCTAGATAGAAATATTTTACAGCACACTTCTAATGAAGCATATTGTAGAATCATTGAATTCTAGTGAAGCATATACTGCAACCTGATTGCTACCTTCCTGGTTTCGTATAACACTGATTGACAATTGTCTCAATGATTTTTATCTAGCTCAAAAAACAAATTTTACTTTCTGTGAAGTTCAGAGATTACTTGCTGCTTTTATTAAAAAGATGATGATAGTATTATGGAAATATTCTTACCTAAGTTTTTTCTCCTACCTAAACACTGTAACCTTTTGACAGAAAACTTTGTCTTCTGAAAGAAGATTTTTCAGACTTTTCAGTCTTCTTAGTCATTTAAAAACCCTGGTTTTAAGTAAGAATGTCCAGCTTTATTGATGGAGCTATTTGAGATTTTAAGTGGATGTATTTCCAATTTCAAGATGCTAGAAATGGAAGAGAATAAGAATAGAAAAACACAATTTTAATAGAGGAATTAATGGAATTAGAAATACCAGAATTAGGGGCCGGCCCGGTGGCGCAAGTGGTTAAGTGCATGCGCTCTGCTGCGGCGGCCCGGGATTCGCCAGTTTGGATCCCAGGCACGCACCGATGCACCGCTTGGCAAGCCATGCTGTGGCAGCATCCCATATAAAGTGGAGGAAAATGGGCACGGATGTTAGCCCAGGGCCAGTCTTCCTCAGCAAAAAAAAAAAAAAAAGGAGGATTGGCAGATGTTAGCACAGGGCTGATCTTCCTCACAAAAAAACCCAAAAGAAATACAAGAATTAAAGCTTTTAAATGAGGGTAAAGTGTCAAGTATAAAAGAAAATTTCAGGGCTGGCCCTGTGGCTTAGCGGTTAAGTGCGCGCGCTCTGCTACTGGCAGCCGGGGTTTGGATCCCGGGCGCGCACCGATGCACCGCTTCTCCAGCCACGCTGAGGCCACGTCCCACATACAGCAACTAGAAGGATGTGCAGCTATGACATACAACTATCTACTGGGGCTTTGGGGAACAAAAAGAGGAGGATTGGCAATAGATGTTAGGTCAGAGCCGATCTTCCTCAGCAAAAAGAGGAGGATTAGCATGGATGTTAGCTCAGGGCTGATCTTCCCCACAAAGAAAAAAAAAAAGAAAATTTCAAAGGAAGATGGTATTCAATTCTGGAAAAGCACAGCAGTATCTAGAATAGTGGTTTCCAAAGTGGTGTATGTATACTGGAAAAGATGCAGTAAGGTGGGACTAGGGGTAGGCGAGATAGTTTAGCTCATTGTGCAAAGGAAATTAGAACCTCTAGATATATTTATTTTATCTTATCCTTTTAAAATGTCTATTTTGTGACTTTTCTAATAAACATAATTTATATGTATATTGGAGATGTAAGCACAAACAGTATTTATTGAAAGGAATTGTTTTGGAGATCACTGCTTTAAAGTGTCTGAAAGAAGTGTGGAAAAATGCATAAGCTTTGAAATCAGATAAATTTAGTTTTTAAAAATGCTGGCTTTATTGTTTACAAGCTTTCTAACTATGGCAAGTTAATTATTTTAAACCTGTTTCTCCAGTTATTAAATAAGATAATTGTTTTCTAAGGATATTTTGAGTACTAAATGAGATAATATGTAAAAAGGCTCTCTAAAGTTTCTTTCCTTTTTTGTGGAATGTAAAAGGAACCAACATTTTGGAGTTACAAGAGATTTGTTCATAGGATGAAAAGTTAATCATTTGCTTAATGTTGCCTGGATATTTTCCCTGTGATTATTTTTTATAATCTCCTACCATTTTCTTTCAGTAAAACTATAGTCAGTGCACAGAAAGAGCAGAAGAGTCAGGAGACTGGGAAAGACTGGGAAGCTTTGCAGTTAACTTTGAAAGTATATTCTTGAACACATTTTTTCATCTCTTTGCTTCCTCTCATATGTAAAACAAAGAGCTTGGACTAGATTATAAGATGCCTTCCTACCCTTACATATCAATGATTCTAGTCAAAACAAGGTGATTACAGTATAGTCATACGTTGCATAATCACATTTTGGTCAACAACGGACCCCATATATGGCAATGGTTCCATAAGATTAGTATCATATAGCGTAGATGTGTAGTAAGTTGTACCATCTAAGTTTGTGTAAGTACACTTGATGACAGAATCACCTGATGATGCATTTCTTGGAACATATCCCCATCATTAAACGATGCATGACTGTATATTGAATCTAACTGCCATTCTAGGGTGAGTGAAAGTCTTTACATGCAGGTGACAGTGTGTGAGCTTGCTTAAATAACATGATTGCTTTCCTTATTCCTCACAAGCAATTTTAGTCAAGTGCCAGTTAGAGCTAATTAATACCACCAAATCATAATGTTTGTGTTTGAATTCCTAGAAATTGTTAGTATATGGCTAATATGTACAATAAGTTTTTTTTTTTATTGTGCATGATTATCTAAGAAAAAATATTGAACTAAGGAAAAATGTTAAGTTAGCTAAAAGAGAGTTATATCTCCAATCGCATTTTTACAACTTTATTGAGCTGTAATTTACATAATATAAAATTCACCTAAGTATACAATTCAGTGGTTTTTAGTGAATTTATAGAGTTGTGCAACCATCAACACAGTCTAGTTTTAGAACTTTTCCATCACCCCCAAATTTCCCTCAAGCCTGTTTGTGGTCAGCTCTCAACTCCCACACCCCTTTCCCAGCCTAAGGCAACTACTGATCTACTTTCTGTTTCTCTAAGTTTTTCTGGACATTTCATCTAAAAGGAATCATACTATATGTAGTCTTTTGCATCCAGCTTCTTCCACTTAGCATAATGTTTTTGAGGTTTATCCATGGCATAGCATGTATCAGTATTTCCTTCCTTTTTATTGCTGAATGATATTTCATTGTATTGATATACCGTATTTTGTTTATTCTTTCACTAGATGATAGACACTTGAATCATTTCCAGTTTTTGACTGTTATGAATAATATTTCTTTGAACATTCATGAACAAGTCTGTGTTTGGACATGTGTTTTTATTTCTCTTAGGTTGGTTCCTAAGAATGGAGTTGCTGGGTCGTATGATAAAGTAACTTGTTAAGAAACTGATAAACTGTGTTCTGAAGTGGTTGTACCATTTTACATTCCTACCAGCAATGTATGAGTTCCAGTTTCTCTACATTCTCACCAACACTTGATATTATCTGTCTTTTTAATTATAGACAATTTTGTGGGTGTGTCATGGTATCTCACTGTGGTTTTAACCAGCATATTCCTAATGATTAATGATGTTGAGCACTTTTTTGTGCTTATTAAGTCATTCATGTGTCTTTGGTGAAATGTCTATTCAAGCAAGTCTTTTGTCCATTTTTAAATTGTATTGTTGTCTTAGTTGTGCGAGTTCATCTTTATTCTGAATACAAGGGCATTGTCAAATATCTGACTTGCTAATATTTTCTCCCAGTCTGTGGCTTGTCTTTTAAAGTGCAAAGGTTTTTCACTTTAATGAAGTCTTTTTAGTTTATCAATTTTGTTTTTTATAGCTCGTGCTTTTTTGTCTGAGAACTCTTTGCCTAACCCAAGGTCACAAAGATTCTCCTATGTTTTCTTTTAAGTGATTTATCGTTTTAGCTCATACATTTAGGTCTTTGATCCATTTGAATTAATTTTTATGTATGGTGTGAGATAAGGGTCTAAGTTCATTTTTTTTGCATAAAATATCCAATTGTCCCAAAATCATTTGTTGAAAAACTATCCTTTCTCCCATTGAGAGAGATGGCTGCTTTGTGAAAAATCAATCAAACATAAAAATAAGAATTTATTCTGGACTTGCAGTTCTCTTCATTGATCTGTCCTTGTACTAATAACACACTGTCTTGATAACTGTAGCTTTATACTGAGTTTAAAATTGGGTAGTACAAGTCCTCCAACTTTGTTCTTTTTCAAATTGTTTTGGCTATTCTAGGTTCTTTCATTTCCATATAAAATTAGGATCAGCTTATTTCTATTTAAAAAAGAAAAGCCAACTGAAAAGGATTGTGTTGAATCTATAGATCAGTTTGAGGAAAACTGCCACATTAGCAATATTCAGTCTGCTGGTCTGTCAGCATGGATAATGTCTTCTGGTAGTAAACAGTTTCACTTCTTTTCTGATCTGAATGCATATAATATCTCTTTATTTTATGTTTTACGATTATTATTTTTTGGCATTACTGAACTGGCTAGAACCTACAGTACAACATTCTGTAGAAGTAGTAAGAAAAGACATCTTTATTCTTTTGGTATTTGGGGGAATGCCTTCACCATTAAGTATGATGTTAGCCATAGACTTTCTGTAGGTGCCCTTAAATAAGTTAAAGAAGTTTCTTTCTATTCCTTGTTTTTTGAGCATTTTTATAATGAGTGGATATTGGATTTTGTTACATACATTTTCTCTGTATCTGTTGAAATGATCATGTGGTTTTTGTTCTTTCTGAATATAATGTTTTACATTAATTGATTTTCAGATGGTTAACCTATCTTGCATTCCCAGGATAGATCTCAGTGATAATGTGTAATCTTTTTTTATATGTTGCTGAATTCAGTTTGCTAAATTTTTTTTAAAGGATTTTTGTATCCATGTTCATGAGGGATATTGATCTATTGTTTTCTTGTGTTGTCTATATATGGCTTTGGTATCAGGATAATACTGACTTCATAGAATGACTTGTTTCTTGTATATTTCATAAGTTTCATCAGTGAAACCGTCTGTTCCTAGGTTTTTCTTAGTGTGAAGGTTTTTAGTATGTAGTTCAGTGTCCTTATTTGTTACAGATCTATTCAGATTTTCTATTTCATGTAGTCAGTTCTGGTAATTCGTGTCTTCCCCGGATTTTCTTCTTTTTAATGTAAGTTCTCTAAGTTGTTCATAATATTCCCTTATGATCCTTTTAATTTCTAAAGGGTCAGTAATGATTTCTTCTTTTCCATTCATTTTGGTAATTTGTGTCTGCTCTTTTCTCTTATTTTCTTGGTCCTTTTATCTAAGGGTATGTCAATTTTGTTGTTTTTTTTAAAGAACTAACTTTTGAATTTATTCTCTGTTGTTTTTCTGGGTTTTGTTTCATTGGTTCTTACTCTATATTATTTCTTCCTGCTTTGGGTTTAATTTGCTTTTTCTAGTTTGTTAAGGTGTGGAAGCTTAGGTTATTGATTTGAGACTGTTCTTTTCTCATATAAGCATTTAAATCTATAAGTTTTCCAATAAACACTGCTTTAGTTGTATCCCATAAACTTTCATGTACTGTGTTTTCATTTTTAATCATTTCAAACTATTTAATTTCCCTTTTAATATCTTTGATCCATGGGTTTTCCCCGATTTCTTTGTGTTAAGGATTTTTAATTTTATTTTGTTATTGTCAGGGATGTTCCCTTTTTATGATTCTAAGTTTATTTAGATTTGTTTATGGCCCAGCATGTGATCAATTCTGGAGAATGTTCTATTTGTGCTTAAAAGGAATCTGTATTCTTTTGTGTGTGTGTGTGTGTGAGGAAGATCAGCCCTGAGCTAACATCCATGCCAATCCTCTTTTTGCTGAGGAAGACTGGCCCTGGGCTAACATCTGTGCCCATCTTCCTCCACTTTATATGGGACGCTGCCACAGCATAGCCGGACAAGCGGTGCATTGGTGCGCGCCCGGGATCCGAACCCGGGCCACCAGCAGCAGAGCTTGCACACTTAACCGCTACGCCACGGGGCCGGCCCCCAAAAGGAATATATATTCTGAACAGTCTTTGGGTGGAGTGTTCTGTAAGTTAGGTCAAGTTGGTTGATAGTGCTGTTCAAGACTTTTACATCCTTGCTGATTTTCTCTGTAATTCTGTTTCTTCATTCAATTCTGTCAGTTTTTGCTTTGTGTATTTGGCAGCTCTGTTGTTAAGTGTGAGTGAATACATTTATAAATATTACATCTTCCTGATGTACTACTGACTCTTTTATCCTTATGAAATAATTCATCTTTGTCTTTAGTACTATTTATCTCAAAGTTGATTTTGTCTGCTATTAATATAGCCACTTGAGCATTCTTATTGTTACTGTTTGAATGGAATCTCTTCCATTCTTTTACTTTCAACCTGTCTGTATCTTTGATTCTAAAATGTGTCTTTTGTAGAAGTAATGTCAGTTGGGTCTTGATATTTTATCCAGTATGATAATCTCTGCCTTTTGAGTGGCATGTTTAATAATTCCCATTTAATGTGAATTGATATGATTGGATTTATGCCTGCCCTTCTTCTTTTACTGCCCTCTTTTGTGTTAAATTTTCTTTTAGTGTACCATTTAAATTCCCCTGTTGGTTTTTTTTTTTTTTTTTTTTTTTTACCGTTTTTAATTATTTTCTTAGAGGTTGCTCTAGGGATTACAATATGCATCTCAACTTATCACAATTTGTTTTCATACTTGAATTTTTATCCCAATATAGTAGTTGAAAATGAAGGGTAAACTATATTTGGCTAGAATGGTAGTACTAAGTTAAAAAAAAAAAGTATTGTTTTCTAAATAATTGTAGATTTTATACATTGATAATTCTGTTTATGTTTCTAAGCTATGATATTGTCAATTCTAGTGTGTTTTCCGTGGTAGTTAACTATCCATGTCAATATTTAGTAGAATTTATATCTAGCTACATGTGGTATCACAACCTATATTGAGTTCTGTTATTATATGAGTTTCATAGTTTTAATAAATTCCTAGTTGCACCATTACACCAGCTGTTGTAATATTTCTCCCCACTACTGCTCCCCAAAAGCTTTATAAATAAGCAGGATTCATGTTTCTTGTGTAAAATAGGCAAGTTGGACTGGTAACTCTAAATTTTTTTCTATCTTTAAAATTCTGTGATTCTGTTGGTCAAAATTGTCTGTAGAAGTTATAATATTTAATTTGATACGTTTGCATAGTGCTTATTCAAAACTCATTCACCTGTTGTTGGCTGACATGTGATCAAATAGTAGTAGAGACATTTTTCATTCCTGGGCTTTGATCTTAGAGGGATCAGAATTTAATCTGATTTTAAGAAAGAAAAGGAAGCTTGTAAATTTAGGAGCCATAACATGCTGAAAGTAGAAGTTTATTTTTAATATCAACTTAATGGTAATCTTTGATAAAGAATTTAATTTTTTAATGTAATAACTAAAAATCTGCTCAGCCTTAGATTTAATTATGATTTCAGAAATCACTAGTGAAAATTACCAGATTCCATTTGATTCAGCACAGAGAAGATACCAACTGGATTTTATTATTTAACCTTTCTTGTTCCGTCATCAGCTATACACCATTTATGTTTGATAAGTATGAAGTTAGTAATATTACTAGCTTTTTATGGATCTGTTTTGGGTTTCATTCTAGATTTTTCCAAGGATTTTAAATTACCAATCTGTGTAAAAGTTCAACTCTAATTTTTCTACTCTTCTTAATAACTTATTAGAGTATTGAAAAGTTTAACTGATAGGTCTCTCTTAAAATGTGGTTCCCTTTTCAATAAAAATAAATATGAGGCTGGCTGCTAATATAAGCTTAACATGTTAAGATCATAGTTTTAAGATCACCTGATTATGTTTGCTTATGACTCTCTGATGTCATCACTTTAAATATATGAACTTGCTCGGCATCCAGATTTCAAATTCTTTTTACCTAGTGTTTGATTGCATAAGGACTTGAGTTTCTGTCTAATACATTCTCTAGCAGTTTCCCACTGTTTTCATTTCACTTTAACCTACTAACCATATGATCATCATTGCGCTGTTTTACAAGATGAAAAAAAATAATGAGACAAGATTTTGTACTTAGGGTGCCACTGAAATGATTAAAGAGACTATAACTATGCATGGCCAGATCCTGACTTGTGCATGTAACGCAGGAGTCATTAAAGGAAAAGATTGTAAAATACATTGTAGAGGAAGGTTTCAAGGAAGAGGTTGAAGGATGGGTAAATTGATTTAGGTACAGAAAGGAAAAAGAACAATATAAGGAAATGTATTGGTGCAATATATTTGAGAGTAGTGAATACAAGGGAGTAGTGAAAAGACCAATCTGGCAAGAATGGGGAGTTTATGTTGGAATAGGGGAAAATATAATTGAAGAAAACTATAAATTATGGAGGAGATTGAATGTGAGGATAAGGGCTTTGGAATTAAGTTTCTAGATGTTTTTATTGTAGTTAATTATGGAAGTAAATAATAAAAGCAGTTGTTTAAGAGCAGTTCATTGCATACCTGTATGAAAGACAGCTGAAAGTAGAAAAGTACTGAAATTTAAAAAAGACTGGTTAATTGGTAATTGCAGTAATCCATGTGCCTGATAGTGTGATATTTTTATTAGGATTAGAGCAGTAGAATAGGAAAGGAAAATTGACTAATCATATAGATGATAACAGAGATTTTTTTTTTTTTAAGTTTATAACCTGAGAGTTTGGATTACTAATGAATGGGGACAGTGATAGAAATTGTAAGATTATAGGAAGTGATTTTCATTTCAGAAATGTTACTTGAGGTGCTAACACTTTGAGGGAAGTGATCGTTGAATGTTGGGCATATTGTACACATGGTATTATGAGAATTTGTAGTGCCAATGAAGAGTCATGAATGAATTTTCACATAATGAAGCCATATAATTCTTTCAGAAGCCATGAAAATAAATGAATTTTGGAGTAAGTGTACATAGGGCTGAGTAGTTAGACTTGAGAAATGATGAAAGATTAATAAACCATTGGAGAAAGTGGAATCTGAAGAGTCAGTAAGGTAGAACAGAGAAGAGTTACAGAAGCCAAAGGATTACATTGTTGCAGGATAGAAGGACTTACAATGTGTTGAATGGTTGAAGTTCTGGTTTTCTTCACCCCGGTTATCCCTATTTCTCTCCTTATATTTTAAATTCAAAAGTCAAGCATAATCACTCCCTTGCATGCATCTTCAGTTCTTTTTCCCGTCTCTATGTTGGCAAAACTACAACCATGGGTAAATCTCACTCTTGCAGCTGAATGGGACTGAAAAATAATAAAACTATGATAATTGGTCTCACTTTAAAATAATGATCGTGTACTCTTAATGCTCCCAGCAATTGTACCACACTTATTTGATCTTTTCACTCTCCTCCTTTCCTAGATGATTGTTTTGTGCTTTCTCTCTTCTCAAAACCTCCAGGATCTCCTCTGTCATCTTTAATTTTTGCTGAACTTACTTTCTGTAACTATGAAAATATTGAAGCAATCAGAAGAGAGTTTTCACAGGTACCTGGCATTGTATTTATTAACCTGTCTACCTAGGAGTGTCTATACATGTATATACTCTACTTTCCCTTCTGCTGTAATAGATGACTTGTCCAGTTTCCTAAAGCCAGCCCTTCCACTTGTTCACTAGGGTCTAACTCCCTTCCGTACTCAAAGGTATCACTGCTACAATTTTCCTCTCTCTCCTGTACCATAATTGTTTTCTCTCCACTTGATCATTCATTTTCATAAGCGTACAAACATGTTATTTCTCCCATTTCAAATGAAAAACTCTTCTCTTAACCCTCTGCTACTGTCCAAATTCTCGGCTTTCCTTTACAGAAGTTGTGTATATTCACTGTCTTATTTCTTTCCTCTCATTCTTTCTTAAGCTTATCCTAAAGAGATTTTTGCTGTTACTTTTCATCGCATTCAAAATTGGTCTTCTTGGGGTCACCAGTGACTTCCATGTTGCCAAGTCAGTGGTCAGTTCTCAGGTTTCAGTAGTAAGTGACACAGTTGATAGCTTCTTTGTCCTTGAAGAACTTTTTCACTTGGTTTCCAAGACCATATTGTATTGGAATTGCTGTATCAACACCACTGCAACTTAAAACACACTAGATAAGTTTCAAGATTTCTTTTCAGTCCTTTCTGTCCTTAGAATATATCCCAGTGCATTAGTTTCTTAGGACTGCTATAATAAATTACTACAAGTTTGATGGCTGAAAACAACAGAAATTTATTCTCTCACACTTCTAGAGGCCAGTTTAAAATCAAGATGTCAGCAGGCCCATTCTCCCTCCAAAGGCTCTACAGAAGAGTCCTTCCTTGTCTTTTCCAGCTTCTGGTGGCTCCAGGCATTCCTTGGCTTGTGGCTGTATAACTCCAATCTCTGCTTTCATCTTCACGTGGCCGCCTTCTCTGTGTGTCAGTGTGTTGCTCATTTCTATCTTTTATAACAACACGTTCACTGAATTTAGAGTCTACCCTAAATCCAAAATGATCTTATCTTGGGATCCTTATTTACATTTGCAGAGACCCTTTCTCCAAGTAAAGTCACATTCATAGGTTCTGAGTAGACATATTTTGGAGGGGACTACAATTCAACCCACCATACCCAGCAATGGTATGCAGTCAGGGTACTGTGGTCAAAATTACTTGGATTAATTTTTTGTGTGATTATGTTATTTGAATAATATAGTTAAATTAATTTGTTAGTGTTTGTGTTCAATTTTAGCATTTGCTTTTTTATCCATTTTGATTTAATGTTGATTTTTGAATACGTGTGACATTTACATGGTTCAAAAGTCAAAACTATATTAGGAAGTCGTACTCACAAGTCTCACTACCATCACATTCCTACCTTCCCTGTGGATAACCATTTCATTACTTCCAAGCTTATCTTTCCTGATTTCTTTTTGTGATTAATCAATACCTATATGTATTTTCATTCCTCCTTCTTCATTAGAGAGAGATCGTACTCTGTATATACTTATTTTATACTTGCATTTTTTCACTTATCCCAGTAATCCTGGGAATTACTCTATATCAGTTCATAGTTACTTCTCATTCTTTTTAACTGCTGCATAATATTCCACAATGTGAATGTACCATGGTTCATTCAGTCAGTTTCCTATGCGTAGGCATTAGATTGTTTACAAAATTTTTCTATTGCAAACAATGCTGTAATGAATAACATTGTGCATGTGTACTACATATGGACGGTAAATTCCTACAAGTGGGAATATTGGGTCATAAATTTACATAAATGCATGTATAATTTTGTTAGATATTGCTAAATTCAACTCCACTTTGCATTCTAACCAGCAATGTATGAGAGTGCCTGTTTTTCTACAGCTTCAACAACAGAGTGTCTTAATATATCTCATTTATCTGATTGGCCAGAATTCAAAAGCTTGCTATCTCAGTGTAGTTTTAGTTCACATTTCTCGTATTAAGAGTGAGGTTGAGCTTCTTTTTTTTTATGTTTAAGAGCCATTTTATAACTTTTTTAACTGAATGATGACATTGATTTTGAATCCTGATTCCACATCTTAACTAATTATTATACTTTGGGCAATTCATTTAAGTTTGTTCTCTTCTCATCTTTAAAATGAAGGTAATGAGACTTACTCACTGGGTTATTTTGAAGATTAAATGAAAAAAGAAGAAGAAATAAAGCAACTAGCACAGTCCCTGGCACATAGCTGGCATGTAGTAGATACACATTCCTTTCTCCCCTGCTGTACCTCAGAATATAGGCCACATACTGCCTACAATTAGGCAGCCTAATAAATTTATATATATGTAATCTTTTCTATAAAGGAGGATTTGTGGTGTGTTAAACAATATAGGCAATACAGAGTATTGCCACAGTAAGATGTCTTATCAACTTTTTGGCTTTCAGATTCTGAAAATTGCAACGTATAGTGTTTATCTATAGTTTATAGCACTGGTTTTGAAATTTGGCACGATGATCCACTCGTTTATCGATGTGTTAGAGCAGAATCAGACTTTTGTTTTTTAAGAAGATTTCTAACCTGCCTGAGGCTTCTGTGTAGAAGTGGAATGTATTTGGGGTAGGCTTCTTAAACTCCTAAAATTATCTTCTCTTCATTTTCTTTGCCTTGATTGATTGATTGATAAACCATTTATCTCTGCCCTTAGAAATACCAGATTTTTGCATTCAACCATGTACTTTGGGCCATCTCAATTTTTCAAAAGCCCAGTTTTGAGAAAATATATTAAGGGAGGACTGCCTAATGGGTGGCATTCTGTCCATTCCTCTGAATACTTTAAATTTTACTCTTAGATTAAACCATACCATTAGAGATCTATGTGCTTGGATTGCATTATTTTGGCCCCTTGTAGATTTGCTTTTACTGAATTGTGCATTTAGGATGTAATTTTGAAAAAGAAAAAGTGACCCAAACAAGATTTTTGTTTTTTTGCCGGTGTTTTCAAGGACTTTTTCCATTATATCATCCAGAATCTTCTTTATGAGGACTCACTGGTGAAATTTCTCTCAAATTACAGTATCTTGGAAAAGCTGTACTTCTCCTAAAGAACTGATTTGCTTTTATTTTACAGACACTTTGTATTTCTTTTTTCCTTGCTAACTAGGAAGTTGAAGTCACATTTGAAGACCAACTTGTGGAGTTTTGGAGAGCAATATAATGTTTCTGTGTGCCATTTTTATTTATTTTCTTTATCCCAATATATCCTTTACCCTGAATCCTTCACCTATTTATTTTTCATCCTATGTATTCTTCTGGTAAACTGCCTCAAATCCTTATGGAATGAAGCATGATGTGATATGTTTGTTTATGAATGTATGTTTATGTGTGTATTACACCTTTAGTTGCCCAAGCCAGATCCTGCAAATTGTCCTAGATGCTTTCCTCTCACTTACCTACCACATCCAAGTTGTCACCAAGTTTTTCTCTTTTATCTCTGTGTGTTTCTCTCTTTCTTGCCCTGTCTTGGTTCAGGGTCTCATTGCTTGTTTAGTATATTTCCTACCTTACTGTTCTTCCTACCTTCAGTCTGGCATCTTCTGCTTCTCCACAGTGCTGCTATGGGGCATGTTCTAATGCCAGGATCTGTTCGTATCGTTTTCTCAATATAAAATTCTTCTGTGGTTGCCTATAGCATTCAATCATATTTGGACTCCTTGACTTAGCATATAAGGCTTTTTCATGATCTGGCTTCTGCCTTTTTAACCTCTTCACTGTCCACACCTTTCATTCTGTTCATCCTGAAGTACTTGAAATTTCTTAAACCTGTCATGCAGTTTCACACCTTTCTGTATTTGCACCTGCTTTTCTCTCTGCCCAGAGCACCTTTCCTACTCTTCTTCGTCTGATAATTTCCACCAAGCTTTCAAAATTCATTACAGGTGATATCTTCCTCAGAAACCTTTCCTGTCTCCTAGCCCAGTAGTTAACAGTGTGGTCCCTGGATCAGTAGCATTAGCATCATCTCAGAAAATTGTTAGAAATGCCAAATCCTTGCGTATTACTCAAGACCTACTGAATTAGAAACTCTGGGGATGAAGCCCAGCAATCTGTGGAGCCTAGTGGTTTTCAAACTTTAGCATGCATCAGAATCACCTGGAGGGCTTCCATTCCTGAAAACCTTGGGTTGGGTGTGTGTGATAGATTGTATTAATAGCCCCAGTTCTTTGCCCCTCCTTGTATCCAAGCCCTTTCCCATGTGACTGTCTAGTTCCTCCCACTCCTAAAGAGGCAGAGAATATTTCCCTGCTCCTTGACTTTGTATTTGGCCACAGGACATGCTTTGACCATTGGAATTAGTGGGTGTGACATGACCAAAGGCTTGAAAAGCGTTCGCAGGATTGGGCTTGTACTTTTGTGCCTCTGCCGTCTCCAGCATACCACCATGTCCAGCCTGGCCCATTGTTTTAGGAGGAGGTTGAGAGACTATTGTTTTAAGCCACTGAGTTTTCTATTGGGTATATAGTCGTATGTCGCTTGATGATGGGGATACGTCCTGAGAAATGCGTTGTTTGGCAATTTTGTTGTTGTTCGAACATCATAGAGTATACTCTCCCACATATAAAATAGAGGGAGATGGGTAGGGATGTTAGCTGAGAGCCAGTCTTCCTCAGGAAAAAGAGGAAGATTGGCAGTGAGTGTCAGCTCAGGGCTAATCTTCCTCACACACACACACACACAAACACACAAAATCAGGAAATCAGATAAACAAGAAAAAGGAGATTAGTTACTTAAAAATTTCATCACACAGTGATAAGTATACTTAATATTATCAGGTACTAGTAAGGAGAAGCTAACCTGCTTCCTTAAGTCCAGGCAATTCAGTATTCTGATTGAAATTGTAAGCGTTCTATTTCCATTTGAAGTCTAGTTTGCTTTTGTGTTTATATGTAATAGATAATTGTGTTAAAACATTTGAGAAACCTATCTTGTTACATTCCTCTTTTCTGCACCCCTCTCCCCCATTTTACTTAGATTTCTTAAACAACAATAAAAGTCTCCTGTAACATGAGATAAAGTTTCTCTTAGGTACTTTTAACTGTATTCCACTAGGTACTTTTAAAGTCAATCAGCTATCATATATTCTGGTCGTAGGAAATCACTATCTAGTTAATACCCCCAAGACTTTCTAAACCAAGAAACAAAGGAAGAAAGAAGACAGTAAAAATGCTGTTTTGAGAGTTTAAGATTTAATTAAAGAGTTTGTTGCTGTTTGGAATTATTATCTTAGAGGTTATACTGTAACACACAGAGTCATTTGATTCTGTATTTCCATTAAGTTTCTACCTCAGGGTGTAGTTGCTGTTATATTTTCTTTTTAATAATCTGTTTCGTGGAAAGTTTACTTTTGTGTAACTGCGATTATTAAATAAGTCATAAACCCCCCTTAAAATTTAAAAATCCATTTCTCCTAATGAAAGATTGACTGATAAGACAGAATTTAAGGAACTAAAAATTTTTCATTTTACATCCAGAAAGGTTATGGTATTTGATGTTATGATAACCTGCATTTTATGATTAGTCTATTGAACATGAACTTATTAATTTAGAAAAATATACATCCTTAATTTATATCATCCTTAATTTATATATATATATCCTATAAAATGGCTTAGTGGAGGAGTCTGGGGGAAAGCATAAAAAGGTTATTGTAGATAATGTGAATTAGAAATCACTTTTTTCTGTTTATTACTTCTTTTTCTGTAAAATGAACTATTTAAAATAATTTTGAAATTTAGCTCCTTAGTAGGGAGCTGTTTGTTATTGGTTTAAATTGACTTTTAAAAAGTTTATCTTCCCTGAAAAGTTATCCCAATAGCTTTTTTCACATCCATTAAGGTTATATTTGGTTCTCTTGAATTCTTTTGTGGGTTTTTTAGACCAGTTACAGAAATAGAGCCTGGAGAGAAACATGGTATCTTAGTCCCTTTGGGCTGCTATAACAGAATACCATAGACTGGATGGTTTATAGACAACAGAAATTTAGTTCTCACAGTTCTAGAGGCTCAGAAGTCCAAGATCAAGGTGCAGGCAGATTTGGTGTCTTGTGAGAACCCACTTCCTGGTTCATAGTCTTCTTGCTATGTCCTCACATGACAGAAGGGGCAACGGAGCTCTCTGGAGAGTCTTTTATGAGGGCATTAATCTCATTCATGAGGGCTCCACTCTCATGACCTAATCACCTCCCAAAGGACTCACCTTCAAAAATCATCACATTGGGGCCGGCCCCATGGATTAGCGGTTGGGTGCTCGCACTCTGCTGCTGGCGACCCGGGTTCGGATCCCAGGCGCTCACCAACGCACCGCTTCTCTGGCCATGCTGAGGCCGCGTCCCACATACAGCAACTAGAAGGATGTTGCAACCATGACATATGACTATCTACTGGGGCTTTGGGGAAATAAATAAATAAATAAAATTAAAAACAAAAATCATCACATTGGGAATTAGGTTTCAACATACAAATTTTGGGGGGACACAAACATTCAGTCTATAGCACATGGTTTAGCAGTAATAGGTCTGAAGAAAAGAAGGCTTTAATTATGCTGACCTCCGTATGAGACGTGATATTTTGCACCCAACAAAAGAGTTCTCTTAATTAAAAAAAAGAAAAAAAAAACTTATTGATAACTTTACATACATGCAAGGTAAATGGAAGAGTATAATGAATGCCCAATATCCATCACCCAGCTTCAACAATAATCAACATGCTGTCATTTTAGTTTCATCTATTTCTCCACCCATTCTCCAACCACTGCTCTATTATTATCATTATTACTTTTACAGTTTTTTGGAGTTTGGTAATATATACATTGAAAAACAGAAATCCTAACTTTACAGTTTTGACAGATAGGTGCATACATGTAACCAATATCCCTTCATGATGTAGAACATTTTCATCACACTTGAAAGTTCCCACATGCCCCTTTGCACTCAGACCCCACCACCACCCACCCACCACCATCACCATAGAAGAACAAATTGATAAATTGGACTTTATCAAAATTTGAAAAGATATTAAGAGAATGAAAAGACAAGCAAAAGACTGAGAAAATATTTGCAAAATACATATCTAATGAAGAACTTTTATCTAAAGCATATAAATCATACTCTCAAAAGTCGGTAGTAAGATTGCCAACTTCTGCTCTCTAGACCTGTACTTGCTGCACATTAAAGCAGAGATGTTGAGTAGGCCGTTGGATATATGAGTATAGTGTACAGGGGACAAGTCAAAGTAGGAGATACAAATTTGGGAGTCATCATCATACAGGTGCTATTTTAAAATCATTAGATTGAATGAAATCAACAACAGAGTGAGGACAGGAAGATGAGAGAGAATGAAAATAGGATTTAAAAGTGGCCAGTGTAGTAGAAAAAACCAGGAGAATATGTTGTTCTGGAAAACAGAATTGTTCAAAGAGGAAAGAGTGATCAACTGTGTTGAATGCTAGGTCAAATCAGATGAGATCTGAGGCTGTCCATTGTATTTAGCAATGTAGATGCCATTACTAACCATGACAAGACACCTGGTGGAATGATGAGAATAAAAACACGTATAGTGTGGTTTTAAGAGAAAATAGGAGAAGAATTAGAGATGAATATAGACAACTGAAGGAATTTTGCTGTGAAAGGGAGCAGAAAAATTAAGCAGTTGTTGGAGGGAGATCTAGGGATAAAGATAAGGGTTTTGTTTTTGTTTTGTTCTTGTGGGAGTAGAAAGTAGTCACCAGCATATAGATGTTTATATGCTGATTGAAATGATTCAGTAAGAAGGAAAATTGATGTGGGAGAAAGAAGAGAGTTGCTGGAATGATGTCTTTGAATAGATTAGGGCAGAAAAGGGATCAGTAATGAAGATTATGCATAAGAGAATGATTTTTTTGCATATCTTTTATGTGTACCCTTTTTCAGTTGCTCTTTTAGGTACTTTAAATAATGATCTTAACCCGTTGAATGGAAGAATTTCCTAAAGTATCTGATACGTATTCCATTTGTTCTTCTACTGAGTTGTCTTGAAGAATTCGTTGTTCCTAGGAACTATGTCACATAATGAGGATCAAAAGTCAAAGTAGCTAGAGTTTCTTAAAAAGATTCTTAGAGGAGCCAAATTCTGAATAACTAACAGAACTGAGATGGCTGATAAGACTGTTACATACATTTATAATTTAATATTAATGTAGAAGTCTTGGTATATCCAGGCTTTTCTTATATTTTATATGAATCCAAAAAGAGGTTCTGTGTGTGTGTCTAAACAAAAAAATTACAAACTTCAAGATCTAGTGCTTTCTAATGGTGTTGAATAATCAATTCAGTGGAATCTGGCCAGCCTTTGATGGACTAGTAAAAGTGTATTTTAAGTTTTTACAGTAGTTGAAAGTGTGCCCTCTTGTGGACTGTTCAGTAATTTTACATAAAAGCATTTTCTCTTATATTTCAGATTAAATTGTGTATCATTGAGTGTGTTATGGTCAAAAGTTGAGACCTACATCTAAATGTTACAGTTCTTTAAGACCTAACCTTCATTTATAAAGAAATAACGTTGCCATTGTTTGATTTTGCATTTCTAATACTATTGTATAGGAAATAGTCTCGTGGTATAAGATATAGTCTCAACCTTTATTGGGGGCTTGAGATAGACTGTTTCTTTGGCAGTGGGAAAGAAGGTGAGAAATAAAATTTTTGGTGTGCGGAGGTACACTAGGAACCTAAATAACTCATAACAGCGCTTCAAAATTTCCTCATGACCTCTCTGTAAAAAAAATTTTTTTAAATAATCAAATTCCAGGGCTCAGGATTATTTTTTCCTGATGCAGCTTGTATTTTTGCATATTTTATTATGATTAAACATTGTGTAACTACTCTGCAGGCCTCTGCAAATCAATTTAATTGTTGGGGACCCTTTAAAGTGATACAAACTTTTGTTAATGTTGGTTCATATAAAAACCCATGTGAAATAAATTGATAAGAACAAGGAAGAAAACTGATTTTAGAAATATATAAAGTTTTACTGACTGTTTTACTTCTCAATGAACATACACACAATCTATAAACTGCTTTTGAGACACCCTAAATCTCAACCGAATTTACTTATTGATGACTTTTCTTTCTCTTCATAATAGTACTCAATAATGAAACTATATCCTTCTATTACATATCATATATATATTCTGATATAGCTACATGATTGGAACACATACACATATAACACACATTATTGGTATCCAGCATGGTGGCTACAGGGAGCTCAGGGTTCCAAAAGCAAAGCATGTGTCCAAAGAGAGCTTTAGAGTTTTGTTTTATTTTGCATTTTTCGTATTTAATGGAAATAATTTGGAACTATAGGAAAGCAGAATAAAGAAGTGAGATTTTTCACAGTGTAGCTGATTGAAAACTGTTTGGTTTTGAGCTAGGATTTGATGAAGGTCTTTTAGAAGTGTCTTAAACAGAATGTGAAAAAAAAATTGTTCTTAGTAGGCAGTGAAGAGGGATCTGAAGGTAGCTTGACTAAAGTCAAAGGATCCTGCTGGAGAGGTGCCACACTCTAGGGAGTCACTGTTTTACCTATTTAAAACAGCAAATAGTAAAACATAGATTTAATTATTTACTTCCTTATCTAGCTATTTAGGATTTATATTCCACCTATTTCCCCAAAGTATTTGAGGCAGCTTATACTGTTAAATGTAATATAAACTGAGACAATAAAAAATGTAGTTTTAAGCCCTCCATCCTTCCCCACCGAAAGAAAAAAAATTAACATTGGCAAGGAAGAAAAATGTTAATTAGCTAAATATTACGCATATATAAAATTTGATTTATTCAAAATAATACTGTAATCACACAAGATGACAACATGGTGTAAAGAATACTTAAGTAGAAATCCAAACATTTGTATTCTAGTCTTGACTAGGTGAATTACTAGCTGTGAGACCTTGAACAAACATTTAGCTTCTCTGAGGAACAATTGCCTTTACTTTTTATTGGTTTATCTTTCTGTCATCGCAATGTAGATGTTTCCCAGTTTTATGTCCTTCAGATATGCATGAGAACGTAAGATTTGGTTAGAAAGACTTGAGTTCAGATCCCAGATATGCTGTGTGGTATCTGTGAAGCCACAAACCAAGCATTTAGGCTCTACGCTTTCATTTTTGCATCTGTGAAATAGAGATAATCTTCACAATCCCCTGACTTGAGTATGATTAAGGAAGGTATGTATTAATGTCTGGCATATAAGAAGTGCTAAAAATAATTTCCCCTACAATGTTACCTTGTCTCTTGCCTATCTCATCTGTTATTATAATAACTGCTGTCAGTCCTCTGTGGATCACTTCCATATCTATAGCTGTAGTTCTGACCACTTTTGTCAGTTCCAGAATTTCCAACTTCCTGCCTTAAACGTCTCCAACTAGATATGGGCATTTTAATCTGAATGAGTCCAAAATCAGACCATCATCACATGTCAATACTGTGATATTCTTCCAACAACTTTCTGCCTCCATTCTCTCTCTCTACCACCCCTTCTTCCTTATCACTTTTACATTAGTTTTACTGAAAGCTTAAGTTCAGTAATATCAAGGATATGAAAAAGAAAGTTCAACATTTCATAACAAACTCCTTTGCAGACTCCAGTTCACCTTTCTGGCCTTATGCTCAGGCCAAAGTGTTTATGAATGCATCCTGCATATTCTATTAGTGTTTAGCACCTACCACAGTGAGTGCTTTCATACAGTAGATTCTTAACATAGGTTTTGTACATAATTATTTAAATATCCCAGAGAAACCTATGTACGTATAGCAGCAACTATTAGAAGACTCATTTAATGTTTTTCATTTTTATATCATTGTTTTTCTGAATCATAAAGTACTATCCTAATAGTTTAAAAAATGCCAAAGAGGGGCCAGCTCCGTGGCCTGGTGGTTAAGTTTGGCGTGCTCCGCTTCAGCAGCCCAGGTTCGCGGGTTCGGATCCTGGGCGCAGACCTACACCACTCGTCAGCCATGCTGTGGTGGCAACCCACATACAAAATAGAGGAAGAGTGGCACAGATGTTAGCTCAAGGTGAATCTTTCTCAAGCAAAAAGAGAAGATTGGCAGCAGGTGTTAGTTCAGGGCCAATCTTCCTCAGGAAAAAAAAAAAAAAGCCCAAGCAATACAGATATAAATACTACAATAATGGGAAATCCCCAGAATCCCAGAATACGTCTCCCTAACCATTGTTAATGGTTTAAAAATATATCCTTAAAGAACCTTTATTCATGCCTAGACTATCGTTTGTATAAAAATGTATTTTAAATGAAAATGGGCTTGAAATGTACACATTGATATTATTTTCAGTTAGCAATATATCTTGTATATCTTTTCATGAATTTTAAGAATCTTTGTCATTGTTTCTTAAATAAGTGTGATGCAGATTGTGAAGGGATTAAAATATGGAGTAGTGACAGTAAAATTGGTTCAGGTTTTAATTCAATGATTCTTTCCCTTTCTCCCCCTGGAAGATGAACCCCCTTTTAGAACATTCCCATGGCCAAAGTCAAATTTCGAAGGGTAGAGACTGTTTCCATCTTGTTAACCACTGCACTTTGCTTGCCTAGCATAGTGTCTGACACAGTAACACAAAATAAATATTATTGTATGCATCATCATGAAGGGCTAAATACTATAGAAATGTAGTGTGTTCTTTTGGGTATCATTTATAACTCAAGAAGTACCTGTATGGGGTTGGATGAACTATTGATCTAACCTCATATGACATTTTAAAACTATTTTAATTATCAGGTAAAAGGAAAATACTTTAGTTATGTCAAAAAAAAAAAAGATGAAGCAGATTTTTCTGGAGAACAATACAAAAATAGAATTTAAAGGAATTTCAGTTATTAAATTAAGGCAGACTGAACAGTTGCTATGGGAAAAGTTACCAAATTGATATCTTACATTTACATCATCATTGATATATTCAGAAATAGAGGAAATAAAGAGTTTGTGCTTGACAAGATTTATTTATTAAAATGTTATTATGCCAGTTTTGAGAAGAGAAGTTATTATAAACTTAATATAAAAAGTACCAGAGTGTTTACTTATTTGTTATAATCTTTTATCCAAGACTGATTTTGTTCAAATCTCTGCTGCTCTGTAGTCCAGATGAAGAGTAAAATAAAAGAGTACTTGAGGTACCATAGAAATGTGAACTGAGTTCTAGTTGTGGTTATACAGTAAGGAGTCTGATTCCATAAAGTCATGGTCACCTTACTTTTTAGTTACATGGTATAGTTTACTGAATAACATTCATTTAAATTTGATGTTTTAGTAAAGCTGTAACATAATATTAGAAAAAGAATGAAAAGTTTCTGCATATATGAAAGATTTCTGAGATAATGTATGTGACAAAAGCAAGATGCAGAAAAGTATATAATAGCAGCTCACATTTATTGAACCCTTCCTATATGCCCAGTACAGTACTGTGTTACATGTATTAACTCATTTCATCCTTCCAACAAAATTAGAAGTAGTAATATTACTTGCTGTGTGTTTCAGAGATGAGGAAACTGAGGTACAGAGAGATTCAGTTACTTTTCCAAGGTTACATAGTAAGTAAAGGAGCTTGGATTCAAATCCAGGCAGTCTGTTCTCTTTCTTCCTTGACTGTATAATGTGACTGTTTCCTTTCCTCGCATCTGTGTTGATTGTACAACATGATTTTTAATTGGTGCCTAGTAATCTTTCATGGATGTAACATCATTTATTGTACCAATAATGTTAAATGAATAATATTGTTACACGTTTTAGATGTTATGTTAAAATGTCCATGTGCCAGACAGCCTGAGTTTGACTCCTGCTGTATGGCCTTAGGCAAGATACTTAACCTCTCTGTATCAGTTTCCTCATTAAATAAAACTGAAATGTTAGTACCTCTGTGTCATATAAGGATTAAATGAGAGTACATTTAAAGTGTTTATAACCAGTTTTTACTACTTAGTAGGTGCTAAATAAATGTTAGTTATCGTTTCTACCAGTTTTTCCTACTAAAGAAGTGAAATTGTTGAGACAAGATTATACACAGTTTTTGGCTGTACAGTGAGTACCAAGTGGCCGTCCAAGAAAGTTATCTACCATCAGGTTATGAGAGTGCCATTTATTCCAAATCCATCCCAATTTGAATATTATTATTATAACTTCTACCAATACTGTTGTGTTTGCATTTCTTTTGTTTGCATGAGGAAATCATAAATTTTGAAGTAAAATTAAATGAACAAAGCACTAGTGTCTTTAAAAATCTTCGCAAGTGCTTAGAAGTTCCCTTTAGACTCATTATAATGGTCTGAAATGAGAATTTACTATAATAACTTCCACTAGTTAAGCATTATTTTAATTAAACTGCAAACCATTCTAAAATTAGTTTATAAGTAATTTCTCACCCAATTTTTTTGTGTTTGATTTAATTTTTAGTATTACAACAGTTGGATTTTTTTTTTCTGCTTTTTATTGCCAGTATTTATTTCAGCTACCTTATCATTTAAGTAATTATAGGTGGGCATGCCTGGGACCATTATATATATTTGTAATACTGTGGTGAAATATATACTGGAATTTCAAATAATAATTTCTATTAGATATTTCATAAGTAGGGATTATTTGTATTGAAAAGAGCCCCCATTCCCTAATTCACCTATATTTCTCCTCTGTTCCCCTAAATGTGTTTTTTCCAGTTAGCAGTAACACTGTTGACTTTCTCGATCACTGACTATTGTGCCAAGTAGTATGTCAAGTGATTTACCTACATCATTTTGTTTCATTCTCATCACCACTTAGGAGGTAGGCTACTTTCTTCACTCTTCCATTTCTTTAAATCAACAACTTTCAAACTGCTTTGCCTTGGTGACCCACAATTAGAAAGACATTTTACCTGGACTCACAAAGCCATGTGCAATGTACCCTTATATTTCTATTGCCTCCATCCCTCTCAATGTTGATCTCAACCCACTAAATTTATTTTATAATCCACTAATCAGCTGCCATTCACAGATTTTAAGTAAAGCACTGCCTTAAGTAACAGTTCTAAAGTACTCATTATAATCTTCTTTCCCATTTGGTTACTATTTCATTCTGGACACATTGTTCCCCAGAGATAAGGACTTGCAGCTTCAGTTTCAGCAGTTTCATGAAAGACAGTGTACTTTCACAGAGCCAGGTAGACCAAACATTGTCCACTCCAGAGCCAGAAGTGCCAGGGAAGGGGTGTGTATATTCACTTTTAGAATTCTAGCAATGCTGTTTCTTGATGGACTCTGGTCACCTTCCAGCATAAGCCAGCAACATTTCCATAGATTACTCATATTCATCAAAATATATGACTTTAGCTAAAATTATAAGTCCATTTCTACCAAATTCTTCTCTTCTTCAAAATCTTGGATTCCAATGAAATCAGCTTAGTTCAGCAGTAAGGAGTAAATATATTTGTCAGAAGTCATCTACTCAATCCATACTTACAGCACTTTAAACTAAACCAAACAAGCATTGTTGCTCCCCTTCCTTCCCTGCTTATTCCCAGTTTTAAGTTGACATCAGAGTATATTCAGATGCCTTGTTACATCACTAAGAAAAGCACAATCTTGTCGTTAGGTTTGTTAATCTTCTAATTCATATGTGGTAACTAATTATGTACATCATTTTTAGACTAAAAAACTCCAGCCTAGGGTTGGGTCTCCTTTACTTGTTATTCACCTGGGATTTAGGAAAATAGAATAAAGTCTGGTAGCCCACAATAGAAGCCTCTAGCGTATTGTTCTTTATGGGTTCCTATCCTCTGAATTAAAAAATTAAACATGGTCACTTGTTACTTAATCTGCTACTAAGTATGGCAATTTACTTGTACAACAGTGAATCGTATATGAATAACAAGGTGTTTCTGTGCTGTTCTGTACATAATTTGTATGCAACTATTTTTTTCCATCAATTACTAAGCATAAATTGGAACTTTCTTATCAGCCCTAAACTTAGAAAAAATGCGTTGTATTTTGGTGACCTCTATCAGGTTTTAAATTCTTTTTTTGTGTGTGTGCTTGACATGACTGCTAAATATGCAGTGTTTCTTTAGTGATTGTTGAAGAATCAAATTAATAACTTCACAGAGTAAAGTCCACAGTGTAGCAAAAGGATAAATATGGGACAGCAAATAGAATTGTATCTTTCCTGTTCTATTTTCTGTGCCGTTTCCTTTCAGTGGGCTTCTACTAGCAGATTATAAGTCAGTCATTCATCAAAGGAAAGCAGTATTTTTTCCTTGACCGGCAACTAGAAAAGAATGTACATATAAAGATTATTAAACTGTAAAGGAAAAAGAAAAAACAACACGTGATTACCAAAAAGACAGGATAGTTGTTGCCTCTGGAAGGAACTAGAGTGCTAGCCTTCTCGATGTTGATTCTATGGATGCTTACTTTATAACTCTGTTAAACCATACATATTTTATGAACTTTTGTCAATATATCATATATTTATAATAAAAGTGTTTGAGGAAAAAGAAAATTCTTAATTTTAACTACCTGTATACTTCTATCTTTAAAAAAAACTTATTTGCAAAGTTACATTAAGATGTATAAGGGGAGTTATTAGTGCTATACCATTTCACTGTTTTGAAGTTTACAACCTCAAAAAAAGAAACATTTAAAGTGTTTAAACTGAAAATTACAATTCAATTTTCTATTTTAGCACTATGTCTTAGATAGTTGATGTGGAGTAGACTTCTATTTGCTCATTAGTTTTATAAAGTTATTTAATAAAAGGCATATCTTTGATTAAGGTGCACATTATTAAAATGTTGTGTTATATACTTCAAAAAAAGTTCTTACACAAGTACTGTTAAAGGAAAGATACATGTTCCAAAAGCAACTTGTTGAAATTAAGATGAGAAAAATTTGGGGACATTGAACAGAAAAATGGAAAAGGTGTTCAGGAATTTTACAGAATGTGTATACACACACACATACGCGCGCACACACACACACAGAATTACATCATAATAAGAACTGAATATTTAAGTCATTGTACGGGAACATTAAAATGTTAACAACACATGCCTTTCTCTGTCCTTTATGTGGCTGTGTATTGATTATGTGACTGATTAATATTAAGCAAGCAGTGATAGTTGGGAAGACAAGGTAAGTACATGAACATTAAGTAATTATACAAGAATGAAACAAGACAAGTTTCAAAAAATATCACAAAGGAATATATAATTATTTACAAAATAATGTTAGGCCATAAATATTATAAGTTTAGGGTAGATTAAGGTAGGATGGCTTTTGGCTGAATTTGTGTGAGGTTTCATGAAGTAGTGGGAACTTGCCCTAGATCTTGAAGAATTATAGGATTTGGATTAAAGTACAGATGGGCTGCCTAGGTAGGGAGATACATAAGGAAATAAATAGAAATGAGAAAACACAAGGTGGATTCCAGAGAATCTGATCAGCTTGGTTGGAGAAGATGGTTTATGTAAGAGAATCTTGAGAGACATAGCTAGAAAGGTAAGGTGAAGCTAGATTTTAATGTGTTTATAATATGGAAAAGAATTATAGTGCTTGTCAAAATTGAGTATCCCTGTCTAGTAATACAGCCTACTGGTTACACAAACTCTTGAGCCAGATTGCTTGGGTTCTAATCTTTGCTCCGCAAGTTACTTTAAACTCCCTGTAAATTAATTTCCTCATCAGTAAAATGCAGAAAATAATAGTACCTACTTTACTTGGTTGTTGTGAGGTCTAAATGAGTTAATGTATGCAAAGCACTTTGCAGTGCCTAACATACATTAAGTAGTATATGAATGGTGGCTATTATTGTTATATACATTGAACAAGCAAGAAAAGCAGAAAATTTTATTTTTTATAAGCATTTCCCTAATAGTAATATATTTAACATATTTTTACAAATAATTTTCTGTTTTTTCTTGCAGTGTTTGGGAAATGGAAAGTAATGACAGCTGGCACCTGAACTAAGTACTTTTATAGGCAACACCATTCCAGAACTTCAGGATGAATGGGGATATGCCCCATGTCCCCATCACTACTCTTGCGGGGATTGCTAGTCTCACAGACCGTAAGTTTGGTTAATTTATCTAATTTATGTTTTAGTCTGTGTTAACAATAATCTTTAGAGAAACTGTAACAAAAATTGTAGTGTTATAAATAACAGGAAATTTTTGAGATTTTAGACTTTGAATGGCAAACCTTATTATTTCCTTTGATTTATTGGCATACATGTGAATGTAAGAAAATTAGTGTAGTCAGCTAATAATAGGTAAGACTTTAATTTCTGTTTCATCCTAAGGACCCATTAAGAAATGGTAACGTGTTTGTTTAAAGATCTTACATATTAAAGGGATAAATGCAAAAGTAAGGACCAAAGAAAATGAGACAAAGCGTTAAGAAAAATCAAAACTGATGAAGCATCGGTTTGCGTATAGGAACTAATCAAGACTTTATAAAAGGCATTTATAGAAATGGTAACTGAAACTGCCCTTCAAAGAAGAAAATTTGATAGCCTGACTTAATCTAATCATAGTGGTATTTATTTTGGACATCATGTTCAGTAATCTCTTGGAGTTTGTCATAGATGTCAAGCAGCCTATTTTACTCTTACTTAGGTTTAAAGAACATTGTCATTCTTCTGAGATTTACTTAGTGTAACACAATTTTTTAGGTACTCATTGTTTTGGTAGGCAATTTGAATTCTTAGTCTCTGGGTAACGGTGCAATAAGTTACCCAGAATGTTAGTCCCTATGTCATCCTACCTGAATAAATAAAGGGGAAAAAGAGATATGAGGAGAGGTAGAAGGTGAGGAGACATACTCTTCTTTGTATAGCATTATGCAAGATTTAGGGCTTTTAATAAAGGAGCTGTGAGAAAATAACTTGAAGAAATGTTTTTAATTTGTTGTGTCCCCCAAATACTGTTTTTGTGTTGTTGTTAATTTCCAGCTGGTTTTAGTGGGTGTAAAATAGATAACAACCTACAGCTTCAAAGGTAGGAAACTAACATGACTAGTTTATGAAGTCTGAGATAACAAGCAAGTACCTGGTAGGAGAAAACTTTTGAAACTGTCTTTAGTTTTTATCACTTTGTTGTTGGTAAGGCATAAACTCATAATGTATAGGAGTGCAAAATCAGATATACTATCAGGAATTTCTTTTTGTTTTGTCCTCCCCTTTATCTCAGCTATACCTCATATTTTAAGTTTGTCTTTTAATAAACCCTATTTATTAAGTAATAATTTGTTTCCTGTTTTTTTATTAATAAAAATTTATTACCCACTGGGGCTGAGCAGCATGATACTTATACTGTATAGGTGATTAGAAATTAAGCCAAAAATAAAGACTTAGACAAATGAACAAATTTCCATTATGTGAAGAGACATTAAATAGCTGAATTTAAACCACTGTAAAACATTTATGTCCGTTTGTTTCCTGTTAGAATAGAATGAAGGGAGCAGAGAACTATTTAGAAATTGATGAAATTTATAGCTTATAGCAAAATTCTTTAGATATTCTTCTTCCTCCAGAATCCTCTTCTGTGAATGTTCTCTTGCTAAAATGAGCTATTAATTTTTATATATACTTAAGCTTTTAAAAAACATATTACTTGTCTATCTGGCAAAGAGTTTTAGGTATTGTTACTTTATTTATGTGAGAGTACTAGTGATTCTGATAAATCTTATAAGCAAAAATAAATGAGATTAGTTAATGTATTCTCAATTCTTGGAAGTTTTTAACCTTACCTTTTTGGCTACTCATTTATTAAATTAATAAAAATTTAAGATACGAAAAATCAGCACGAATATAAAGGAGCCGAGTTTTATTCTTAGAGAGTAGTATAATTTATTATGGTCCGAGTGATGTTTTGGGGGTTTTGTAGAGTTGATCAAAGTTTGTTGAGGGAGAGGAGGAATACCTTTTAATAATTTGTCACATTGATATTTGTAACTTATTTTTAATCCTGAAAATATGTAAGCATTAAAGAGACTTCTTACAGTCACTCGATTTCTAATAGTGTGATTTTATTCCAAATAGTCCTGAACCAGCTGCCTCTACCATCCCCTTTACCTGCTACAACTACAAAGAGCCTTCTCTTTAATGCACGAATAGCAGAAGAGGTGAACTGCCTTTTGGCCTGTAGGGATGATAATTTGGTTTCACAGCTTGTCCATAGCCTCAACCAGGTATCAACAGATCACATGTAAGTACAATCTAAAATAAAGTGAAAAGTTTTGATCTTACTAAGAGAATCAGTATTCCTGGTTTTAGTTTTTATTTCAAAAAAACTTAGATACATAGTTTATTTTTAATATATATCAATATCCAAGTAAGAATATAGCCTTACTATGATGAGATACTAATGAAATTTAAATAGGCCCTAGCTATTCTGAGACAATAGTTCTGACCCATGTAGTTCTATGAAGATCTTTTCAACTCTTTTGGAATAATCTTGGAATCAAGATGGATCTGTTTAGAGGTCTCAAATTGTTTATGAAGCTATCTCCTTTTTTCCTGGTGTTGCTAGAATGGTTAGAATTCCTGGGCACTAGGGACTGTGGCTAGCTTTATTTGGAGTATGTTCACATGCTTTTCATGAGAAGTATAACAAGAACTCAAGGACTAACTCCACGGAAGACTACTACAGAATTTGGGACTAATTTTTCCCAGGATTTATTATACAATCTGAACATACAAGTGTGTATTTTCACACAGTGGGCTTTTAAAAATAATATAAACTTAAATTATATAGCTTATTTACAAAATTTTTGCATGAGTATACTTTTAAAATTTTACTTTTTAGTATAAAAGCAGTACATACTTATAATATTTTAACAACATAAAAATGTGTGAACAGTTAAATCTTTTACCCTTATCCCTTCACATCCCACTACACAGTGGTACTCATGTATCTTTTTTTTTTTTTTTAATTTAAAAATTCATTATTTAGGGAAATGAGGATAAAGCACATTATCATGGAGAGGTCTCTGCCATTAGATGCAGTACATACTTTGGGGCCATTTTTAAAGCTGATGACTCTAAGGTGAAATATTTACTGAATGAATTTTGTGATGGAGAAACTGAAAAATGATTGGTTAAAATCAGAAGGAAGTATAATACTAATATTTTGTCACTCCAGAAATTCAATGATGTCTAAATATTATATCACTTCTTATACCTGTACATGCTTAATCAACAGTTTTCACCAAATAGTTAAAGAGATAAAGAAAATAGCACATACACAGTTATGATTTATTTTATGGAGAGCTGCTTTAAGATTGCCCCCAGAAATTTATTGAATCTTGTCATTGGACACCATCTTTATAAATCTTTCTTATTAGATTAAATGAGTGGAACAGTGACTTGTAGAATGTAAAATTAGAAACACTGCCTATATTTAGCTTTTTTTGTCCCCAAGGAAGATTAGCCCTGAGCTAACATCCGTTGCCAGTCCTCCTCTTTTTGCTGAGGAAGACTGGCCCTGGGCTAACATCTGTGCCTATCTTCCTCTACTTTATACGGGACACCGCCACAGCATGGCTTGATAAGTGGTGCATAGGTCTGCGCCCCAGGTTCCGAACCTGCAAACCCCAGGCCACTGAAGCGGAGCCTGCAGACTTAACCACTACGCCACTGGGCCGGCCCCTGCCTATATTTAATTTTACCATTTATTTTCCATAGTTGTGAATTTACTTTACTACTTACTTTCAAGTGTATTGAAAATTGTGACTATCCTTAATCATTTGCTTGGTTTTTTTTTCCCCCTGATGAGTTTATTTGAGAAAAGAATGTAAGATGGAAAAATTACATAACCTCTGGGTCTTGTCTTAACCAGTGTGGCTACTCTGTTTCATTCAGAGGACATTCTCAAAAAGGCAGATTCACTTATATTCAGATGTAAGGGAGAAAATATATTCCAAGCCCAAATATCAACTTCTGTGCATAATTATCACCTCTGTACCCTTCCATTATTTTGAAGAGTTTAGAGTAGACTCTATTTTCTACTTTGAAAGTAATGTGAACATTCTGAAATAGAGTTCCATAAAATAGTGTTTTGGACTTGTTTTTTCTGTTCAAAATAAAATGGAAAAAAAGTTGTCCTTAGAAGAACTCCCCTCTGTCATTTTTGATAATTCTATTTGTTCTAGGAATAGCGTCTTCAAAATCCATGAAATTGTTAGACATACTTGTGTGATTTATTTTTATACCATAAGTCTTCTTGATTTACTGTCTCAGCGTTTTCTGAATTTCACTAGTGAATTGTTATCTAACTAATGTAGAATAGAGAATTCTTAATCAATCACTGTTTTAATTTTTGATATTTGTTTTTTCAATGTCAGAGAGTTGAAAGATAACCTTGGCAGTGATGATCCAGAAGGCGACATACCAGTCTTGTTGCAGGCTGTCCTGTCAAGGAGTCCTAACGTTTTCAGGGAGAAAAGTATGCAGAACAGATATGTACAAAGTGGTGAGGTTCTTCATAATTGAATTTCATAGTATATTTTTTCATATACCTTGAATCAAGCCAAAAACAAGAAGGAAATTAAATGGATGTTAATATTCTTACAGTTTAATATGTAACTAAATTTCTTGGGAATTGGACAGAGCTTAAAGTGTCTTTTGTTAGATATTTCAGAATGTATTCATTTACTCAAAGAGCTTTAGAAATTTTTTTTGTTTAGAAAATCATAGAATTGATATGAAAGAAGTCTTTTGATAAATAATAATAATATTTGCAGAGCTTTTCAACTTGCAGTACATGTATGAATAATTATACCAGGTATTAGTTTTAGTACTGATGGTGATGACATTCATGGTTATGTAGTAATTGGTTTACCAGTTCTGTTGCCTTAGCAACAGAAAAATAGGTTTATAATAAGTATTAAGGGAAAAAATCTATTTATAAGTATCTAAAAATCATAAAAATATGATATCTAAGACAGATATAATTTTTATGTAGTGAAGGAGAACCTTTGAATTAGGAGCATTGTTCTGGTCTGAAGCTCACTGAATCTGGCAAGCCCGAGTACTTACTTGGCTCTCAAGATTAAAATAGTCGGAAGGCAATAGTTTAGACAACGCAAGAAGGTCCAACTCTGTTAATGATTAATTGCATTCAAGAATATTGCCAAATTTATTGGCAGTACCTCTGTGAAGCTCCCTATTCTATTTCCTAGTTTTGTTCTTTAATAGCATTACTTTGTTGATGTTGTATATTTGTGTGTGAATTGTGTTTAAAGCAGTCGCATAGTTACTGTCCATTCCCCAAAGTGAATCCGTGGAAATACCTATGCCCAACTCACCTTTCAGCAAACTGAAGGCAGGTATGCAGGACAAAATAGTATCTTCACCAGAACTAATAAGCTGGATTGCAGTAGTAGGAGACAGAGAGGAATAATGAAAGGAAAGCTAGAATTATGCATGCTCTGGAAGAGTGTTGGAATGAAAGAAAATATGGAGAGATCATTGTCTGGAAGAAAGACTAATAGGATAGGAGCGTTAAGTATAGAATAATGTGAGTAAATATAAGATTGAATAAAGGAAGTCTTCCGAGGCTATTTATACTATATTTTGTAGCTTCTATTTTTAAATATTTAATTTGGTAGTAAATCACTCTAGTAAAAAACTTTTGGAGTACATATTCACGTGTCAGTCACATATTTTGTGTTTTATACTACATATACTTATTTTTTAGTCCAAAACGTTTGATTTCTCCATATCCTACTTTTTAAAAATATAAACTAACATTTAAAAATTAATTGATTAATTGCATGTTGTGATTTTTTTTTTCTAAGCATTTTGCTGGTGATACTTGGCTTTAAAATTTAAAAAGAGTGATTCTTCATTGCTAAATGTAAATGTGAGTCACACATGGAGAAAATTTAATAATATGCAAATCACTTTTATTCATAGTTCTTTGGGACTTGGAGGTAATCAGAAAGGACTATTAGAATTTGATTTGCCCCTTTTATTTATAAAGCCATTGCTTTCAACCTAGTAATTCTAGCTTGTCTCAGTAGTGACTGTTAATTCAGGCGAAAAAATTTTTTTTCTTATAAACTACTGCCCTCCCTCTCAAAAAAGAATCCAGCAACAATAATTATAGTAGTTAAATTATTAAGCTATGGAACATATGATTTATTGAATTTAAATTGGAAGAGAAAGCTCAGAAGTTGAAATTTAGACTACATACAAAAGAAAACACACTATTAGTGGTAGACTTTGAGGTGATTTTGAGCCCTCATCTTATTCAACCCCTGTCTTAGAGCTAGAATCTCTTCTGTAGTATTCCTGACAATTGAACGTATAGCTTCTGTTTGAATGTTTCTGGTGAAAGGCACTTTTCATATCAACAGCAGAAAATGAAATTTGGGAATTTAATGTGATGCTTGAAGCTCCCCAGAAGATTAGCTATACATATCATAAGAAAGTTCAGGGTTAATCATAGATTTTATCTTTGATTTAAAAATGTCTAAAAAACTGAATTTTTTTGCATCTCCTGAATAACAAAATGCTATTTGTATAACAATTGAAGGAACAATGTCTAGCTTGAAAAGAAATGTGAGAATCTGAAAGCTATCCTCACATTTTCATTCATTAATCAAATGTTCATTTAATCCTTACTGTATGGCAAAGAATTATTGTGGAAGAAAGAATAAGAAAATTACATTTTGCATCAAAAGACTTTTAGATGGAAATTGCAGCAGCTCAAACTTTGGCCCCTAAATAAAATACTCTTTAAAACCTAGGTCTGAATCATAATAAAACAAATAGCACTGTAAAATTAAGCTCCTAAGGACAGGAGATGTATGTAATAAAGTATTCCATGTAATAAAAAAACTACACAAAGGAAGTGTGTAGTATTTGGTCAGAGGTTAGATAAAGTGACTTCTAAAAGTTCTTTTCAATTCTAAGGCTAAATGATAGGACATTAAGTATAAAAGTAAAATTTAAAAAAAATTTTTTTTAAAAATTAACTCTTTATCTCTGGTCTTGGATTAGTTATATGGTAAAAGAATGTTTTGGTAAAATTGGTTGTACTTGAAATTTACAGTTTCTATATTTTGCTCTTCAAAATGAACATATTGGTCAAAAAAAGAAAAGAACAGAAAGAATTTTTGAATGTTTGTGAAAGAACAATTGATTTAAATCATTTAAAGGACACTTTTCCATTAAAAGAAAATAACATTTACCATTTTTGTGTGTTGTATAGGAATGATGATGTCTCAATATAAACTTTCTCAGAATTCCATGCACAGTAGTCCTGCATCTTCCAATTATCAACAAACCACTATCTCACATAGCCCCTCCAGGTAATATATATATCATTTTATTAAGTATTGTTTTCTGTGGTGAATATGCTTGTGAACATACAGTGTATACATACATTAGGTAATGGTGAATTATATGTAGTTAAAAAGTTGAAGTGTTTAGCCTTAAATAGTAACCCACATGAACATTTGCCTTCAAATGCTACATGTGGAAATGCTGTAATATAATTGAAGTAACTACTATCTTAGTAACTTAATTTCATACAAACAAAAGAATGTGTTAAAATAACCTATGTGTTTGAGATAAATAAGAAAATTTATAGAGTAGAATTTAAGGAGTATGGCTTTATATACCTTTAACAGGTGGATACTTTTATGTAAATAAAATAAATGAATTACCTCAGTTTTTACAAACTGTTTAGTGTAACTCCGAAATTGTGAATTGTGAGTGATTTTTGTACGTTAAATGGCTATTTTTCAAAATGTCTCTGTTTGCATAGATTTTATTTCGTACATATTAGAGTTTGGAGAATTTTATGACAGTGCAATTTCAAGGAATAGTGTATTTGTTTTATTTCCTGACATTGTTTATTTGGGTTTTAGCCGGTTTGTGCCACCACAGACAAGCTCTGGGAACAGATTTATGCCACAACAAAATAGCCCAGTGCCTAGTCCATATGCCCCACAAAGCCCTGCAGGATACATGCCATATTCCCATCCTTCAAGTTATACAACACATCCACAGATGCAGCAAGGTAAGAAAGTTGTTTATTCACAGAGAATGCCTGTAATTCTAAGAAAATTCACTTTTTTCTTTTTATAATTTTTAAAACACCAACTAAAATACTACACTGTATACTTATTTGTCAGTAAATATTTCTTTAAGATATGGCTGAAATCATTAAAAACGTTACATGTGTCGTCTGGAAATTGATCATTTGGGAGGTAAAAGGATAGTGCCATTTGAGTCTTTGGATTAGGTTATTATACAACTGAGTATATATAGTTATGAAATTAGAAACTGCTTGTTTAATTGGGCTTTCTTCTTACAGTAGCACTAAGGCAAAGAAGAATTACATTTTAATTGGTAAAGTATATTTAGTGTGAAAAATTTACTATAAAATAGGTACAGTACTAGTAGAGGAAAATGAATAATCTTAGATGCAAAAATTTCTGAGATTACTAGTTCTCGATTGAAGTCAAATGTTGATAATATGATGTCTTTTTAAGATTATATTGCCTTGGGATGTATGTCACGGCTACTAAATTATTTATTTTTTACTATAAATTTATTTGTATTTTTTTGAGAAATTTTAAAACAAAAAGTGCAAAAGGTAATATAACAAACATATTTTTGTCCCCCATAATTAACAGCAAATTTTTAACGTTTGCAGTTGGTCGTTAATTCCTATGTGTATTCTTATTTTTTATTATGCCTAGACTCAAAACTTGCTTCATTTATAAACTTTTTAACTTATAAACTTTTAGCTTAGTCATCTATCCAAACAGCCAACTTCTGGTTTCCCAAAGCTAAATGATGAAATACTAGATTGAGACTATTTCCTACACTAAATCAAAGAAAAACTAGGAGGCAAATCATACATTTGGAAGGGACTCCTCCAAAATTATGGAATTTAGTTTGAGTGCTGAACATAAGTCTATATATATATGTAGGCTCTTGATACTTGTCAAGTGTTAGTATACTCTGACACACGAAGATATGAGGAACATTTTAAATGTAATTAATAAGAGGAAAAATGTTAAAAGGACACGTTTGTGTCTTATGGAAATGTCCACATATACGTAAATATGTGTAGGACAGAACATAAAGTTTTGCTGTAAATATTATTATTGTTTTTTAACAAGATAAACCCAGCTTTTTCAAAAAAATAAGTTGAAATCACAAAAAAGAGAAATACAGTTTGAGGTTCTGTTCAGTAATGAGTTATTTCTTGGAAGTACTCAAGATACTTGAGGAACTGAAAATGTTACTCAGATTAGCCCCACCCAGATATTAAAGTTATTATAAATAAGAAAATTTAATGTGGTAAGGAACAAATGGATAGGTAAATGGGACAGAAAAGAATCCAGAAATAAGGCAAATATATATCAGAATTTAGAGTATGTGAAAGGTGATATTTAAAACATTTTTTTCAACTTTATATTATAAAGTTTTTAACCATACAGAAAAGCTGAAAGATGGGCACAGTGAACCCCTTCACCAACAGACGTCATGACTCTTTGCCCTTAAATACATCTGCTGAGAAGGAAGTTCTCCTATATAAACATCAAATGTAATAATTCACCCCTAAAAAAATTAAGAATAATTCTATAGTATCATCTAATATCCAGTCTACATTCAGTTTTCACCAGTTGTCCCAAATATGTCTTTCATAACCTTTTTCTTCTTTTCAAAGCATGATTCTAATCTAGTTTATTTCATTTGGTTTTTACATCTCTTTCGTCTCTTTTACTCTAAAACAGTCCCATACCTTTTTGTCCCCATGGCAGTAATTTTTGTTGTTTTGAAGAGTCTGTCCTACTTTTGTTGTAGAAAATCCCGTATTCTAGACTTGAGTGTTGCCTCATGGTGTTGTTTAATTTGCTCATATATTCCCTATATTTCTTATCAACTGGAAGTTATCTTTAAAGGCTTTATTATTTTCTAGTTAATATTTTTTGGCAAAAGTACTAGATAAGTAATATTGTGCACTTTATTTGGCATCACATCAGAAGGCACATGATGTGATCTGCCTTCTGATTATTAGTGATGTTTAGGTGGTGACCACTTCATCTCTTATTTGTAAAAGTACATATTTTTTCCTTTGCAATTAGTAAGTAGTCTGTAGGGTCATACTTTGAGATCATGTAAATATCCTGTTTCCCATTAATCTTTTACCTAAAGGATTTAGCATCCAATAATGATTCTTATTTCATCAGCTTTTACACTGGAAAATGGTGATTTTCTAATTCTGTCATTCTAAAGATGGCATTTTTAAATCAGTATGTAAAAATGGATTGTTTAATAAGTCATGTTGGGTTGATTGGCTAGGCATTTTGAAATTTTAGTTGGATTTCTAGATCATCTAGAGTAAAAATGTTCTAGATAGATAAACAGTTTACATGCTTGTATTTTAAATCATAAAATTATAAGATGAAAACACACGTGAATTTTTGGTAATCTTAGAGTCGAGAAGGCCTTATTTCTAAGCAGACTTAAAACCTGGATTCCAGAAATGAAAAAAATTAATTATAAATTTCTGTATAAGAGGAGAGAACATAAATAAGGACAAGTAAATATAGGGAAAAAACATTTCAAAATTTGTTACCAAGTATCAATTTTTAATATTGCAAGATCTTATATAGATCGATAAGAATAATATAAAAATAGACTAAAGAAGTAAACAAACAATTTACTGAAAAAGAAAAGTGGAATACGTATTTGAAAATATGGTCAACCTGACTCGCAGTTAAAGAGATAAGAATCAAAATGAAATAAAATTTTATATCAGATTAGTAAACATTTTATGGTTATATGATGCCTAGTATCAACAAGGGTGCAGGGAAATTTGAACTTCCTACAGTCTTCATAGAGATATAAATTGGTACAACCTTTTTAGGGAGCAGTTTGACAATGTCTATCATAATTTAAAATGCATATTCCTCCCTCAGTAGTTCTAATTTATCTTCCTTAAAAGGAGGGGAGGGGATAAAACATGCTCAGACAGTTTTATCCGCAAGTTCTACCAAGCATTCAAGGAAGAGATATTCTAATTTTAAAACATTCTGGACAAAAGAAAAACGTCAGCACTCTCGCAGTTCATTCTATAGAGTTAGATAATCTGGATACTGAAGTCAGGTGAGGTGAGGAAAGTATGAGAAAGGAAAATATAAACCAATTCTCATCTATGAACATGGAAACAAAGTTTCTAAATAAATATTACCAAACCAAATATATGGTGTTATCAATCTGTATGATAAAATTGGATATATATCATGAATACACGGATTGATGAGTATTAGACAACTAATATAATTCAGAGAAAGAGGATGAGGATCCTGTGAGCCCTTTAACAGATGAAACAGAGCATTCAAAAAAATTCAGCTTCCGGGCCGGTCCTGTGGTTTAGCAGTTAAGTGTGCGTGCTCTGCTGCTGGCAGCCCAGCTTCAAATCCCGGGCACGCACCCGTGCACCGCTTGTCAGGCCGTGCTGTGGCGGCATCCCATATAAAGTGGAGGAAGATGGGCACAGTTGTTAGCCCAGGGCCAGTCTTCCTCGGCAAAAAAAGGAGGATTGGCATGGATGTTAGCTCAGGGCTGATCTTCCTCACCAAAAATAAATAAACAAACAAATAAATAATTCAGCTTCCATTCATGATTGATAAACGATTCACTGAATGAGAGTAGACTGGTGCAGCCTTATCCTGATAAAGGCTATCACCTAGTAGTGAAAATTTAGAAATATTCCACTTGAAATCAAGGATAGGACATGAATGCCTGTAATCACCACTTTTATTTAGTGTAGTAGTGGGTGTCTTAGTCAATACAGGAAGATAGGCGTAAAATATATATGTGATTATTGAAAAGGAAGAAACAAAAAGTGTCATTTTCACATGATATGATTGTTTTCATAGAAAATCTAAGGGAAGATGCAGACAAGGTAATAGAATTAATGAAAACATTCCACACAGTTACAAGATCGTTATAATGAAATTAACTGCATTTTTATACACCTAAAAGAAGCAATTATGAGTATAATCGTTTTAAATAACATTAAAAATTTCAAGGAAAACCATAAGATACCTAGGAATAAATTTAACAATGTAGAAGACCTTTGTGGAGAAAATTATAAAACTTTTGAAAGAGGTAAAAGAAAATCTAAGAAAATGAAGACTTATGCCATCTTCATAAATGGAAAGACTCAATAGGGTAAAGATTGGAATTTTCTCCAAATCTATAAATTAAATACAATATCAATAAAAATCCCAAGCAGAGTTTTTATGCAACTTATGCTGCTTCTAAAAATTCATATGGAAGAATAAAAGTCCAAGAATAGGCAAGATGATTTTGAAATGGAATGAGATGTAGAAGCTCGATCTAACAGGAATTAAGACTTATTGTAATATTGGTGCAGGCATGGATGAGTAGAACATGGTGAAGTGGAATTTGAGAAAGAGCCTAGGAACATACCCATGAACAAGTGGAAACTTGATACATATGGTATTATATCTCAATGGGGAAAGAATGGTTTCTTTAATAAATGGTGCTGAGACAATTAGTTATCCATAGGGAAAAATAAAATTGGATTCCTATCTCACAATACACATGAAAATTAATTTTACATGGATTAAGACCTAAGTAAAACTTTTAAAAGAAAATATAAGAGACTATCTTTTTATGATTTTGTGTTCAGGAGGGAATCTGAATGGCCAATATGCATGAAAAAATGCTTGGCTTCACTATTAATCAAGGAAATAGAAATTAAAGTGACAATCTTCCCATCCTTAGCCTGACAAAAATTGTTGGCAAGGAAGTAGAGCAGTGGGAACTCGCACTACTAGTGGAGTACAAATGGACATAAGTAATTTGGAAAGCTATTTGTTAATATTTAGTAAAGGTTAAAAATGGATGTATCCAGCAGTTTCACACCTAGACACATTTGTAAAAAAGTTGTGTACAGGGGCCGGCCCCGTGGCGTAGCGGTTAAGTGTGTGTGCTCCACTTTGGCGGCCCGGGGTTCGCAAGTTCAGATCCTGCGCACGCGCCGACACACCACTTGTCAAGCCATGCTGTTGCAGCGTCCCATATAAAGTAGAGGAAGATAGGCAGGATGTTAGCTCAGGGCTCACAAAAAAAAAAGTTGTGTACAAGAATATACATTATAGCATTGTTTATGACAGCAAAAATATTGAAGCCATCTAAATAATATAGAATGGATAAATTGTGTACGTTATACAGCAAAATATATCTAATTATTTATTTAAAATAAATAGATTTAAAACTACATATATATAAGTGGAGAAATTTCAATATAATGTTGAACTAAAAAGCAAGTTATAGAAGGATATATACATATAAATCATATACCATTTACATAAAGTTATAATATGCCAAACAGTGCTATGTGATTATTTAGGAATATATTTCCTTGTAGCAAAGGTACAAAGATGTAGGTAGAGTGAACTCTAAATTCAATGTGGCAGTTACTTTTAGGGAGTAAGGGGCGGGGGATAGAGGAGCGGAATATGCAGAAATATGGAGAGGTTCAACCATGTCTAATGTTTTACTTCTTTTCAAAAATAGGTCTAAATGACATGTGACACAGTGTTAAGATTTGATCAAGCTCTGGATAGTTAGTACATGAGTGCTTGTTATATTATTCTCTCTAATTTCTGTATGTTTAAAATACTTGTAAACAATTATTGTCTTCCAAGAATTTTAACAGTTTATTTTTATAAAGCTTTTTTTATTATTATTCTTATTAATTTCAGCATCGGTATCAAGTCCCATTGTTGCAGGTGGTTTGAGAAACATACATGATAATAAAGTTTCTGGTCCGTTGTCTGGCAATTCAGCTAATCATCATGCTGATAATCCTAGACATGGCTCAAGTGACGACTACCTACACATGGTGCACAGGCTAAGTAGTGACGTATGTAATATGTTAGTTATCATTAAGGTAATAAAATAGTTCTAATACTTGTCTCATAACCTAGTATTTCAGTTCCACGATTTAAAGGATATCTATTGTATGTCAAGGATTATACTAAGTCTGAGAATCTAGCTATGAACAATGTGGTTCCTGTACCCACAGAGCTTAGTCTAGAGCAGAGTTGGTAAAGTGACCATAGTAGTCTGACCCACAAACTAAGAATGGTTTTTACATTTTTAAAGATTTTTAAAACAACAACAACAAAGAACATTATGTGACAGAAACTGTGTGTGGCCCACAAAGCCTAAAATATTTATTATCTATTTCTTTATGGAAAAAGTTTGCCAACCCCTGCTCTAGAGGTTTACATTCTTAATGAAATATAATTTCATTTTTAAATACTTGCTCACACAAAAATGTTGTCTTATTAATAATGAACCTGTATTTATTAATACTCAGCTCTTTTACCCTCTCTAAGACTTGTAAAAAACTTTTTTCCCTGAAATTTAATGTTGCTTCGATGTTATTAAAATAGTCCACATAGTGAAAATTTGTCTTGTTAATGGTTTAGTAGTATTGTCACATAAGTTACATGTATCTAGGGATAACAGAGATGATGTTGGACTCTGCCCTCATAACATTTACAGTCTGGTAGTGTGTTCACAGCTCCTTTGGTAGAAAATGGCAAACAAAAATGGAGCATACTAGTAATACCAATTTTCTTATTCATTGCCATGCTTAGGCTGTTGATTCTTTTGGATACAATTTCAATTCTTCTATGATATACCATGAAGAAAACAGGAAAGTGCAGAAGAATTATGCTTTTGAATACCAACACTTTACCTGTCAGTAATTTATGTCTTTTATTGGTTCTCTTAAAGATTTCTATAAAGCCTCCCCTTTCCTTCAAAATATAAATTTTATACTCTATTCTTAGGATGGAGATTCTTCAACAATGAGGAATGCTACGTCTTTCCCCTTGAGGTCTCCGCAGCCAGTATGCTCCCCTGCTGGAAGTGATGGAACTCCTAAAGGTATTATTTTAACTAAAATATCCTTCAGCATTTCATATTTCAAGTTGAGTAAAGAACTCAGAATTCTTATTGTGGATACTAAAAACTATTCTCTATTATTTTTCATTTATTGTGGGAAAAAACCTGTACTTATTCCTGTAAACTATTGATAGTATTTTCAGATGTATATAATACATCTTTCTCACTGATAAATCCAATGGTTTTTTCAAACTACAACCTTCTTAACCTCTCTGAAACATTTGAAATTATTGATCAGCTTTCCCCATCCTCCACTCCCTCAAAAAATCTTATTTTATATTGAGTCCACTTGTTTTCCTCCTACTTCTTTCATTGATTTTTTTTCTTCATTAGCTCTTCTCCTTGCTCTCTCATTTCTTAATATTTCTATCATTAGACTTTTTATCTTCCACTGTACTTTTTTCCTTGGCTGTTTTACTCAGTTTTGGTAACAGCATTGATTGCTTTTGTGAACAAGACTCCCAAATGAGTATCTTTAACTCCAGTCCTGTCTCCCAAATTATAACTTTTCGTTTCCAGACAAAACTTCCTTATATCTAGCTGGTATTTCAAATTCATGTTCAAAATGTTCTCACTGTTCTTTCTGCCATTCCTATTTCTCTTGATGCTATTCCAGTCCTAAATCATCTTAGTCTTCTCTCACCTCTTATGTAGTCATTTATCAAAATCTGGCCTGTTGTATATCACCTCCCTAAATCTCTTACATCTACTTTCATTTGTGCTTATTAAAATCCTGTCTATTCTTTAAGTTCTAGTTAAATGGGTCATCTTCCGTTGACCTTCCCCTAATTTCCTCAAACCGTTAGTTTATATTTTTTCTAATAACTTATCCTGTACTATCTTTTTTTTTTTTTTAATTTTATTTATTTATTTATTTTTCCCCCAAAGCCCCAGTAGATAGTTGTATGTCATAGCCGCACATCCTTCCAGCTGCTACATGTGGGACGCGGCCTCAGTGTGGCCGGAGAAGCGGTGCGCCGGCGCACACCCGGGATCCCAACCCGGGCCGCCAGCAGCGGAGCGCGCGCGCCCAACTGCTAAGCCACAGGGCCGGCCCTATCCTTTACTATCTTATGGACATGAATTTTATTCTGTTTCCTCTTCAAATTCCCAAAGAACCTTGTGTGGCCTTCTATGTATAATAGATTCACAAAACTATGAATTTAAGTCCAAGTTTGGGCTATTTTTAAAAATACTTAAAATTAAAGTCTGATAATTTGAATTATCAGAGTTTGTTGCAAGAGAATATTATACTCCACTTTAAAGAATTAGCTTTTAATTAATTGTAATATAAGCTGATAATAAATTTTCTCTATCCATGAGAATTTCTAATTATAGCCATCTGACACATGGACTGGTCTGCCTTTTATTGTAAAGATATTTTTTTCACAGATTGTGTTCTGACTGTTTGATCAGAGACATTCTTCATGAAATGAAAGTTGATCTTTTATGAACCATTCTAATTCTATAATTCTGTGAGTATTCAGGGATAAAAATAACCCAGCTTCTGAAAGAGTAAGCCACTTCCAGGGTAACTCTATTTTGTAGGCTAGGTGTTGAAGTGAGGTACATATCTCACAAGTATTGTCAGGGTGAGAAGTTATTCAGACTGCCAAGAAGAAATAACAGTGAGATAGCTGGTTGATCTAGATAACCAGCCCATTTTTCCTCTAACTCTTGAGCTTGGTGGGATGGGTGGATGGATAGATAACTTTAGATAGAAAGAGAAAACTTGAGAACAAATAACCTCAGCCTCACAGTCATGCATCACTTAATGACGGGAATATGTTCTGAGAATTGCGTCATTGGGTGATTTCATCGTTGTGTGAACGTCACAGAGTGTAGTTACACAAACCTAGATAGTATAGCCTACTACATATCTAGGCTATATGGTACTCATCTCATGGGATCACCTTCGTATATGTGGTTTGTCATTGACTGAAATGTCTTTCTGCAGCATATGACTGTATTCATCAGAAGCCTCTACTTCTGTTCATGAAGTTGTTTTCTAGCTAGTTTTAAAGGTTGAATATATCACCAGTTAGTCTAATTTGATTTTTAGGTGAATTGTTGGAATTTGAAGTTTGTTCTAAAGTATATATAATTTGCTACATAAATTTTAAATACATATGTATTATAGTATATATAGTATAATTTAGATGTTAGACAAATCTGGGTTTAAATTTTTCAGGTTTGCTAGCTATATAGCCTTGGGCAAAGTTCTTAACCTCTGTAAGCTTCATGTTCCTTTCTGCAAAATAGCAATAATACTCATCAAGATTGTTGTAAATTAATTAAATTAATTGATGTGCAAAGCACGTTGCACAAGCACTGGCACAAAATAAATGGTCCAGAAATGTTAGTTTCATTTCTTTTTAATGTCCTATATAAGCTTCATCTAAAAATACAATCTATTGCTATAACTTCAGATTTTAACGTTTGTAGTAAATTGCTCCAATAGCAATTTATTTTATCCTATCGATGTGTTCTCTAAAAAGTTATTTTTTTATATATCATACTTTAAATATATTAACATTGCTAACTGAAAGTACAGATTTATGTATCATGGGAAAATCACTCATATATATATATATATATATTTAAACACTGAAACCTTAATTTAAGACAAGTCTAGGCGTAAGTTCTTTCTATAAAGCAATTTCATCTTGACTGATTTTTATAATTTCCCATGGGTTTGTAAACTTTATAAATAGTCTAATGGCAAGAAGTGCGTTGCATACATTATTCGAATACAATTATCCTTTTATTTCTGAAGCATATTGATGCTATTTTCCCTCATTTAATAGCTTTGTTAACTAGGAGAATTTTTCCATTTGATTAGCGTATTTTAACACTTTCTTGTATCATATAGCATTGGTTAATTTAATGGGATCTAGGCTGAAGATACTTTTTGGAGCCTTGAAATTTGCTTGACTTGTATATTTTTCTAATAAAAGGAGGATTAGCAAGCTGAAGAGAGTATGTAAATGATGTTAAGTGGAGGGAGAAAGAGAAGACCATGTAAATATATAAATCAGTACTTTACCCTAAGTTTGTGAAGTAAATGAAGAATCTAATATTTGTAATTTTTCTCCACTTTCTTTTTCTTAGACCAGTAAGTATTCATGTGAGTGTAGTCTCTAGGATTAATTTGTTATTTTTCTGTAATTTGACAGGCTTATTCTTACTTTAGATATGTCAGTTTCCCCAGATAATCAATCGAAGAATAGAGATCATCATGCCTAAAATATTTATGTTGTATCATCTTTAGAAACAATGAGTTCTTTTGCCATTTTCAAGCTAAGTATTTATATTTTATAGACACACATATAATACTGGTCTAAAGATGGAATACTCATACTTCAATTCAAACTAGGATCATCTACCAGCAAGATGAAAAACTCTGGGGATGGGCTGCCTGTGTGGCATAGTGGTCAAGTTTGGCATGCTCTGCTTCAGCATCCTGCGTTCAGTTCCCAGGTGTGGACCTACACTCCTCTTTGGCAGCCATGCTGTGGCGGTGACCCACGTACAAAATAGAGGAAGATTGGCATGGATGTTAGCTCAGGGCGAATCTTCCTCAAGCAAAAAGAGGAAGATTGGCAACAGATGGTAGCTCAGGGCAACTCTTCCTCAGCAAAAAAAAAAAAAAAAACAACCCTAGGGGACAAGTCTTGAGGCTTTCTTTTTGTATTTTATAAATAAGTAGCTTAGATTAGATAATTTCTTAATATTTTTTCTAGCATTATGATATTGTCACTTAATATTTCTCTAAGAGTGTAAGAAAAGGTAAAACTAGCACAACGGTTCATTCTTGTTGAATTGTTTTCCTAGGATCAAGACCACCTTTAATCCTACAATCTCAGTCTCTACCTTGTTCATCACCTCGAGAGGTTCCACCAGACATCTTGCTAGATTCTCCAGAAAGAAAACAAAAGAAACAAAAGAAAATGAAATTAGGCAAGGATGAAAAAGACCAGAGTGAGAAAGCTGCAATGTATGATATCATTAGTTCTCCATCCAAGGACTCTACTAAACTTACATTAAGACTTTCTCGTGTAAGGTCTTCAGACATGGACCAGCAAGAGGATATGCTTTCTGGTATGGAAAATAGCAATGTTTCAGAAAATGATATTCCTTTTAATGTGCAGTACCCAGGACAGACTTCAAAAACACCCATTACTCCACAGGATGTAAACCGCCCACTAAATGCTGCTCAGTGTTTGTCGCAGCAAGAACAAACAGCATTCCTTCCAGCAAATCAAGTGCCTGTTTTACAACAGAACACTTCACTTGCTACAAAACAGCCCCAGACTTCTGTGGTGCAGAATCAGCAACAGGTATCACAACAGGGACCTATATATGATGAAGTGGAATTGGATGCATTGGCTGAAATTGAGCGAATAGAGAGAGAATCAGCTATTGAAAGAGAGCGCTTTTCAAAAGAAGTTCAAGATAAAGGTAAAATAATCTCTTTACTACCACTTGATACTCTGGGAAAGTATGTAATTATAATGTCAAAAAAGTTTTTTTAAGTTACTCTTTTTTCTCATATAATTCTTTGTCCTCAATTATAGTTTTATTACTAATGCTCATACCTCAGAAGTTAAATTCTTAATTTCATTTTTTATCTGAAACAACTATCTGAGATTTGGTAATTCTGTATCACAAGTTTATCACCTGGTATGTACCAAGTGATTTTATCTGAGCTTATCTGTTAAAACGAACATTAGCGAAAATTTCTGTATCACATGCATTTTCTACAAGTTGTGTTAATGTAGTTTTGCGTCCTCACCTTTTTTCTGCCAAGACAAAATTAACTGCTACAGAATTATTTTGAATTAGTATTTAAGAAAAGTTTGTGTGTATGCTTATGAATGCAATTAGATTTTTCACTTGGTTTCTAATCCTACTGCTTCTTAATAATGTGATTTTTTTTTTTTTTTTTTTAGTAAAAAAATTATGGAAAATTTTTAAGTTAATACTAAATAGCAAACCTTGAGGATCAAGGATCTTTTATGGGTGAATACAGTTGTGTTCCCTTTTGTCTGGCTAGTATATTAGGATAGAGTTTCAAGACACTTGTTCCATGAGTTTATGGGCTTTTTTCATGCTTTATATGATATTATAAGCAAATAAAACTAAGTCCCTATTAAGTTCTTGATTATTTGGGGTGAAAACTGTGTACAAAATCTCTTGAAAATTTTAAGTGAGACTGATGAATCAGTGAGTCAAATTAGTAATTTATGAATTTGATGTCTTTACAGATACATATACACATTTCACTATCCAAATCAAATCATACCTTATGATTTAATTTTATAGTTAAATATTCTAGATTGGTTTACAGTTCTCATATTTCCTTTTTAATAATTATAAGACTAAACTTCTTTCTGTTGGGCTCATTTTTATATATGATCTTATTCATATGTTACAGGATCATTTCTAGATAGTTGTGTTCCTACGCTAAGAAACATGCTGAAGATTCATGTTATCTTTCCTATCATGATGGCTCTTTTTAACGTTATTGAAAAAATAGACTGTATTTAGTAATTGTTGTACTACAGTGTTTGCTTAGTGCATAAATCACCAATAGATGCAAATTAAAGAGATTGCTAGTAGTCTTCGTTTTATTAGCTAGGGAGCTGGGTTTTGTGGTTTTTTAAACTAGTAAATCAATATTAAGGATGAAATAAAGTGGTGGTGTTTTTTTTCTCTTTGCTTAATAGTGTGGCATTCAGGAAATAAATAATTATATGGGTTCCAAAATATATCTACTCCTCTAACCTCTTAAAAAAAAACAAATGAAGAGAGCAATATTATTCAGCTTCTCTTGATAATATTAACCAACCCCAAACTCCTGAATCCTGTGACAGTTTTGCAAGAAACATAAAATTGTAATTTCTTGACCAAGAAATTTTAGTTGCCTTGAGAACTGAATTTTTGCATGACATTTTAATCTGCGTTTTGAAGAATTGTGTTCTTAAAAAGGAGTGTAATTTTTTAAATGATTTTTTTAATTGTTAGTAGGACAGAGGAAATGGTGAGCTTTTTTTTTTTACTTTCCTGAAATTTTATTGTAGCATATTTGTTGAAAGCAGAGTTTTTACTTTTAAAAACTGAATGAAAATAGGGGTAGTAAATAGGGCTAATTGCACACTAGCAAATTTGTTTTAGACTACTAACTTTTCTTTGAGAGAGTAAAACAAAATCAACAAACAGCGTACTATTATTTCAGAAACTTGTGATATGTTTTTTACTTTTAATTATCTAATGATTTTTCTCTCTAATCTGTGATGGTGTGGCTATAGCAAAAGTAATTGAAAAATTGAATGAGCAGAGTTGACTTACAGAGGTTTCTGGTGCTATAAGGGTTAGAGGAAAAAGTGTTCACTGGAGCTATCTGATTTTTAATTTGATTTAGATGGTTTAATATGTGTATTTTCCCAAATTTATCATGTTGATTTTGCTGACCTCATTAGTACTATCATTTCCTACTTGTTTTCTGAAAGCCATGTTCCCATTATTTCAAAGTTTTATTTGAAAACTTGGAATTTAGGTGCCATCTAACACCTTTGATTTGAACCTTGTCATTTTGTATTCAGTTTCTGCATTGTGTGATGGGATAGTGTTTTATATATAAGCAGTTATCTTGAGATTTTGGAAAGATTAAACGTTTGCTGTATTGCTCCAAGATTATAGGTGAGGTCATAAATAAAAGCAAAATTTTCTGACGTGGTAGTTTCACAGTCAGCCCTTGAGAGATGAAAAATTATTTGAAATGAATTTATTACTGGTTACCACTACATTTTTAGGACTAAATTATAAAATTGATATTTACTGTATTCTAAGGCTTGGCACTGAGAACTTTTTTATAACTATTGTGTTGGTGGTGGTAAGGAGCAAACAAGACTACTTGTGTGGTCTACATGGTTTTACTGAGAGCTCTGCTCTAGGGTCTGAGCTTGTTTCCCATTATATTCATTTGTTGTGAGAGAAGCATTCCCTTCAATAGACCAGAAATCAAAAAACTGTACTTTGTAAATAAGATTAGAAAGTTCAGCAGACATGGTTGTTTGATAATTATGAAATTTAAGAAAAGGAATTAGAGTACTTTTAAGAAGTATTTTACCTAGGCTGTGGTAGAACCTATGTACCTCTGTTCCACAATAGAAGACACTTTTCTGGCTGCTAGATATTTATGTCCCTTTGGCCTGTTCTCCCTTCTTTGGATAGTTTTATATACACTGATAGGTTAACTCTCTGTAACCTAATATTTTATAATATTCCTAAAGGACCTTTTGCTCAATCTTTTGCTCATACTTTTAACATCTGTAATTACATAAATTAATTTTAAAAGGCTATTTATCTTTGCTTCTGGGATGACCTATTATAGACATTAATATCTTGTTCATGTGCTGAAAATTCCTGCTTTCTTTTGTCAAAGAGGGGGTTTCTTTGTTCATCTTCACCTATTTCATCTTTTCCCACGGTCCACTTTCCATGTTAGCAAGTATAAGGAATGGCCTAGCTTCACTAATTTTTTTTAATAATGTACAGTATTCTTACACTGTAACCATTATAAGAAGTAAATTATTACCTGTCATTTGGAATAAGAGACTGGGATTTTGGAGAGGAATAGGACAATTAACCACTTAGCCTGTACTGTGGTTTAGGGACAGGATGTTTTCTTTTTTCATAATTGGCTACTGTGTATACAATTGTTGTGCTTTTTGCTAAGTGTTTTCAGTTATCACTTGTAGTAAATTTAAGCAGGTGATATAGTTTATTTCTTATAAGCATAATCGAGTTCAGAATGTCTCTAAAGGCTGGATTTTATTTTCAGAATATCAGCATCTGGATTATAAGTATTGTTGGTTTTGAAATTATATCTTTTTGTATGTGTTTTCTTCAGGAATATGTGCATTCTGATAGCTAATCTTATGGTTCCCAATGCTAAAGAGGGCTTAAAGGTAATCAGTGTCCCAAATTTTAAAATTATTCTTCATAGAGATGGCTTTCCACCATTAGGTGAAAGTTACGATGTAATGAAGACTGATAACAAAAGTCAGTAGACAGAAGTGACCTGTGCAGATTCAGAACCACTTTATAGAAATAAGTTCATGGTGGAACTGAATCAGATCAAGTGAATCAGAACCTACGTGCTCTTAACATGTCCGAGAATCCTTGCAACAGTAATGGAATTTTTCCGAGTTTTACAGAAGAGGTGAAGTACTTTTCAATAGTTGAAAAATTAAAACTTTGTATTTAGCAATATTTTATGCATAGTGGAAAAAATTATTAAGATCTTTCCTAATCTTAAAATATTACTCATGTACATGTGCTTTCATACGTTTTTATTATAAATCATTGCATCTATAGTTTAAGATAACTAAATCAAACATGAAAATTTCTTTGAAATTAAACTGTTGGCTAAATTTACATTTTAACCATGAAAGATAAATTGGAATGAAGTTAATGATCTATAAACTGTTAAGTATTTTGTAATCCTTTAAAATTGAGCCTTCAAGATATTTTAATGTTTTTCTGAAAGACAGATTGTTCATATTGATAAAAGTATGAGCCACGATTTCTTAAGAGAAATCTTCAGGTGCCTGACATCTATGTCATTGTAGTTCTTAAGTGTGCTTAGGTTACCATTTTAATGACTTTCTCAAAGCATAATTTCATTGAAAAATATAAAAATCTTGGATTAGATTATACTATTTAAATCTCTAGATTCTTGTCATAAAGGTTTAAGGGATAAGTATAAGGTGATAAAGCATCTTATTTATGAGGTAATAATTATTTCATGTGCTCTATGGCAAGATATAAAGATTATTTTGTGTGGCAGAACATTCAAAAATAAAATTGTGTAAACATAAATTCAGTGATTTTTTTTTTTTTTTCCTGAGTGATTTTTTTCCTAGGTATTGATGCAGAATGCTTCATATTAAGTTCTTACCAGGTTAGTTTTAACTAGGGAAAACAGTCTAATGATGATATACTTTATTATTATCATCTTGTGGTTGTTTTACAAATGGAGCATATGTGATCATTAGATTAGACTTCTGAATAACTGAAGATACAGAATGACTTAGTTCTATAAAAAAATTACTGGCAAATATCTGAAGTAAATTTTAGTAATTGATTAGATTTTAAGCTTGAGTGAACTATTTCCCACTTTGAAAACAAAATGATGTAACTCTGGTATATAAAAGCAGCATTACCATTAAAAATTTTTTTTCAGAACTTTGTTTCCTAACTATAAGAGGCTGTTTTTTAGTGGTCAGTATGACTTTTAATCTTGTGATACTGTTTTCCTTAAATGATATTATACCTCATTAATGATTTTTACAAGAGAATCTGGAGGTTCTCCTGTAAAAATGATTAAAAATGACTTTTAAATCATAGCCAGATAATTCAGCAAGTAAATATTAAAGTAGGCAAAACTTCAAGGTACTATAATGTAACTATTCCTGAGAACTAACTGGAAATTCAATTTATAGAAAATGACCTAGCAGCCTCTTGAGTCAAGTGGAATCATGCAGAGAAATACATGGCTGTTAAAAATACCTTGACATTTTATTGTGGTGGTGGATTTGTGTTTGTGTGTATTTTTGTCTTTACATGTCAGAATACTGTAAATTATTTCTTACTGAGGCCAATATATAGACCCCTAGAACTTTATGTTGAAGAGCCAAAGCATTTTTCTTCAGTGGAAGTTGTTAAGAAAGGATTTATCTAAAAAAATCTTTATATGCTTCTCATTTTTATATTTATAATACATGTGTTTTCTTATTTTAAATATACTTCTGACTGTGTGTTAGCTTTTAAATTCCATTTGTGCTGTTGACACTTTGAAGAATTTGAGTCCTGGATCAAAGGTTAACGACAAACTATTTTAAATTCATTTTTTTGTCTTACTCTCCTCGTTTACCTCTTTTTCAGTAGCACGATTTCGTTTTCTTTTGAGTTTTATTCTTTTCCATACTTTTCTTACATGTAGTAAAAGCCTCTGTTTCCAATTTAGTATGTTGGCAGATTTGGGGTTCTGTATAGTTTTTGGTTAATGGTTAAAATGATCTTAAATAAGAATATATAATTTATAACTGGTTGCTTTATTCTTATATAAGAATCTGGTTTATCTTTAACATATACAAACATAAATATATGTTTGTATTAAGTGTATTATAAGTTCTATTTATTTTATATTCTTTGCTTATTTATATACTCTACAAGTATGCTGTTAAATTCTTTTTACTATAGTCACTAATATTTATTGAGGTACAGCAAGCGTGACTATCTCCTTGGTTTAGAAGTATTATGTCATTCATGCCTACTGTTTTATATATGCATATTGACATTTGCATTCACCACATTTAAAAAAACATTGTGACTTAAAAAATAGTCAAAGTCCATATGGTTTTTAATAAGATAAGAATATATGTCTATTACTGATATGAATATTTATCTTTAAATTTCAGATAAGCCTTTGAAAAAAAGAAAACAAGATTCTTACCCACAGGAGGCTGGGGGTGCTACAGGAGGTAATAGACCAGCTTCTCAGGAGACGGGTTCTACGGGAAATGGGTCAAGGCCAGCATTAATGGTTAGCATTGATCTTCATCAGGCAGGAAGAGTGGACTCTCAGGCTTCTATAACTCAGGATTCAGACTCCATAAAAAAGCCTGAAGAAATCAAACAGTGTAATGATGCACCTATTTCTGTTCTTCAGGAAGATATCATTGGAAATCTTAAATCTACACCAGAAAACCATCCTGAGACTCCTAAAAAAAAGTCTGATCCTGAGCTTTCAAAGAGTGAAATGAAACAAAATGAAAGTAAATTGGCAGAATCTAAACCAAATGAAAACAGATTGGTGGAGACAAAGTCAAGTGAAAGTAAGGTAGAAACTAAAGTTGACACACAAACAGAAGAACCTAAGCAGAATGAGAGCAGAACTACCGAATCCAAACAAATTGAGAACACCACAGCCGAGCCTAAACAGAGTGAAAATAGACTGTCTGACACAAAACCAAATGACAACAAACAAAATAATGGCAGATCAGAAACAACAAAGTCAAGACCTGAAACCCCAAAGCAGCAAAAGGGTGAAAGCCGGCCTGAAACTCCAAAACAAAAGAGTGATGGGCGTCCTGAAACCCCAAAACAAAAGGGTGATGGACGGCCTGAGACTCCAAAGCAGAAAGGTGAGGGCCGACCTGAAACTCCAAAGCAAAAAAATGAAGGTCGGCCTGAAACACCAAAACATAGGCATGAAAATAGGAGGGATTCTGGAAAGCCATCAACAGAGAAAAAACCTGAAGTGTCTAAACATAAACAGGATATTAAATCTGATTCACCTCGGTTAAAATCAGAACGAGCTGAAGCCTTAAAGCAGAGACCTGATGGGCGATCTATTTCTGAGTCCCTAAGACGTGACCATGATAGTAAACAAAAATCAGATGACAGGAGTGAATCAGAACGACATCGGGGGGATCAGTCTAGGGTTCGAAGACCAGAAACATTGAGATCCTCTAGTAGAAATGAACATGGCATTAAATCTGATGGTTCAAAACCTGATAAACTAGAAAGAAAACACAGACATGAATCAGGGGACTCAAGGGAAAGACCATCTTCCGGGGAGCAAAAATCAAGGCCTGACAGTCCTCGTGTTAAACCAGGTGATCCTAATAAATCAAGACCTGATAAGCCTGGTTTTAAATCACCAAATAGTAAAGATGACAAAAGGACAGAGGGTAACAGGAGTAAAGTAGACAGTAATAAAGCGCACCTTGATAATAAGGCAGAATTTCCAAGTTATTTGTTGGGGGGGAGGTCTGGTGCATTGAAAAATTTTGTCATTCCAAAAATCAAGAGGGATAAAGATGGCAATATTACTCAGGAGACAAAGAAAATGGAAATGAAAGGAGAGCAGAAAGACAAAGTAGAAAAAATGGGATTAGTTGAAGATCTAAATAAAGGAGCTAAGCCTGTAGTTGTCCTGCAAAAACTGTCTTTGGATGATGTTCAGAAACTTATTAAGGATAGAGAGGATAAATCAAGAAGTTCCCTTAAACCTATCAAGAATAAACCATCAAAGTCAAATAAAGGTAAGAATACTTATACTGATGTCATTTGTATTCTAATCAGTTTTCTTTTAGATGTTAGGGTTACTAAGGATAAAATGGAAATTTACAAAATTGAAACACTACTACATGAAAATATAACATTTATATAAAACAGTAGTGAATTGTTTTCAGTAATACAGATAAAAAGTTCTCAGTGAAAGTTTTCTCTCACCCCTGCTTGAACTACTCACAGTAGTGATTTTTGCTATTCAATACACAGAGATAAATTCTTTTGCTATTTAGTTATTTCAAGTATTTTTGAAAGTTGCTTGTTAATCAATTGAATGATGAGAATGGATGTATTTAACAACTTTCTAAAAAGTTATTTTGACTGTAGAGATATTCCATTTTATAGTGAGGTGACTGACTGAATTTTAATTTATAACATCTCAGTAAAGCTATATGTGTATACAAAAATCAATATTATAAATTCTTTTACGTGTCTCATAATACTGTTTTCTTACAGACCTATCTCTAAGTTAATTATTAATGAATAGTTTGAATTTATATAGTTTAGAAAGTTATATAAAAGGTTATTTCCCCTTTTTGTGGGGGAGGTGGTTAGTTACAAATATTTTTAAAAATATATAGTTTTGCCCTTTTCTATGGAAAAGTAATAGGGAATGATATCTACCTCTTAAATTGGGTTAAATCATTAGTTTGTGAGGTTTTTCATGTTATTTTTTTTTGGCATGGTTGCTGAGTTTAATTCTCTCATTACTTGATTAGTATTTCCAGGGGGGAAAAGTCTTAAGTGCTGAAAATACAATGGCCATTTGTGCAGAAAATATAATTTTGTGTTCCTTTGTATACCAGTATTAATATGTATATAGTTGGATATTGCTGTGTAGCAAGACTTATTTAGCCCATACAATATAGATTGAGATATATTTTTTAAGGCAATAGAGGTGAAAGTTTGATTTTTAAGTTCTCATTCTGTGAAGGAGGTTCATTAAGAACTTAGATTTATATTTACTTATAAACAAATACATGAAACTCTAGAATTGTGCTGTCCAATATGATAGTCACTGACCTCTTCAGGCTATTTAAATTAAACTAAATAATATTTAAAATTCAAATCCTCAATAGCCACGTGTAACAAGTGCTACCTTATTAAAGCAGAACATTTGCATCATCATAGCAAGTTGTATAGTACAGCAGTGTATTAGGAGATATAGAAGTTATAATGCTTATTGTTTTTATAAATGCTGTTGTACCTTGTCTGTCAAAAAAAGTTCACTGAAAACATAGTATCACTACTCAGAACTCTTTATTCAAAGAAGTGACTTGTCGTGACTAATTTTTTTACTCCTACTTGATCTTCATCAAAAGTTTACTTTTTCACTGTTAATTTATTTGGTTTTGTCTTTCAAGAATGAAAAAAGATTGCCTCTGAATCACTAATATTTGTACTCTTTTAGTGAAGCTTTCAGATTTTAAATTATGGCAGTCAGACCTACGAAAAATTAATTGACTTCAGCTTTAATTAATAGATAGTCTTTATTATTTAACTTGAATGCATCTTTTCAGAATTACTTGTTTATGTAAGAGAGTTTGTTAGAATGTATTATCTAGCACTAGAATTGTTTTCTTTTAGATGAAGATTGTCTTTAAAAATTTTCACTGAAAGTTTGAGTGGCTTATATATATAAACTGAAGGGTATAGTTATACAATTTTAGAAGAGTCAGATGGAAAGATGGAAAGTGGTACCCTCTTGTCTACTTGATCTAAACCATCTTTTTCTCCCCTGCCCTCTGTCAACTTAACGCTAGCCTTGCTTTCTAAGCTCTGTTCTAACAAAGAATCTTCACAACTGAACATCAAGTAATGAATATAGCTCCTAATTAGTAACTGCTGTATTATTTCCCATGGTTTTTTCACATGTAATTTTATTGCCTGTGAATGTAAACTTTTTAGTACTAATCCATGTTTCTCCTAAGTATACTTTTAACACAAATGTATATACTTGATACGTTCATGTTAGTAAGTAGGCTGTCTGAGTGTGTCTGCCTGTTAGAGTAGGGTGTTTATGTGTGCATGTGCATGTATGTAGTATATATACACACATATTAATATATCTGGAGTTAAAAAAGTGTACCTTTTCATCAAAAAATATTATTTCAGTGCTTGGATTCATTTCAGGATCCCATGTAAATATCTTTTGGCTTTATTTATACTTTAGAATTCATATCTATTACTTTTTAGTAATGTACTAGTTTTGGTTTTATTTTAGGTCACTGCTACTAAGTTAGCAATAACAGAATTACATAATTGTGGCTATTTTTAATTACCTGCATAAGAAGCACAGTTGTGGATTACTGACCCTTTGTAGTACACATTACTTGGAATTTTCTTTGGAGAGTCACAGAATATCACGTATTCTCACCTGTTGGTGTTTTTCTGAGTAAAGGAATTAGACCAAATATTGCTGGGATACTATTGTGGTTGATTTCTAGAGCCAAAATTCTTAGTAGGTTTTCCTTTCTTGGAAGAGCCATAAAATTCCAACTTTTAAATAGTTTTGACATGGTGTCCATATATAAAGTATTCATTCTTTAGGGTAATTTTAAATTCCTTGAATATGCATTAAGCTGATAAATTTTGCATGGTAGTAGTATAGATTTACTTCTAGTATAGATTACTTATTTTTGTCTTTTGTGTGGACATATTAAATATAAAGTGACATTGTTATATTTGATCTGATTTCTGTTGGGATATGTGTATATCCCTAGTACCAAGCATAATACCTACCATATAATAAGAGCATATTAAATGCCTGTTGAATTGATCGAGACTGTATTGCCACCATGTTCAGAAAAGGCTTTTGTGTGCAGATTAAAATTGTGTATTCATCTTTTATTGTTCCCACCAATAGACCCTAACTCAAGAGCTACATAATTTTCAACTTCCTGTTCCCTAAACTTTATAACAACTCTTTTTACTCTGTCAACTACCTAGTTTTTGTTACAATCCAAAGGAAACCTCCTCATATTCATGTCTGTTTAATTTACCTTTTACCTTTATTTTGCTCTATAGCTGTTACAAGGTTGGCTCAATGTCTGTTCTCATCCTGCATCTGTCATCTTCCCAGTCTTTTTACCATCACCTTGTTACTTCCTTGCCAAATGGTGGGATGGGGGTGGGGAACCAACATAACCTTTGTAAAATCTTTTAAATATTTTAAATATCTTCTATTAAAATATACTTCAGTCAGTACAATAAATGCCAGAAGTAATATCTTTATTAAAATATTTTTACTCAGAATATTATCCTAATATATGATAATGTACGTGTCTTCAAATTAAAATAATAAAGTTATGAGATCTTTAAAACTGGGATGATCGTCAACAAACATGCCTTGATGTGTTGCTAACAGCTTAGTATCAGTAATTATACACATTAACAATTCAATTTTGGTTTTTTATGATGCCAGAGTGTCTCAAAATATCTTAGCTTTATATCCAAGGAAATTATTTTTCTTCTTCCTCCCCCTACTTCCTTCCAACTAGTGTATCCTTTTCCATCACTTGCACTCACTGCTTTCAGAAATATCCCAGACCATCTGTTATTTGAGATCATGGCCTTTAAACTAAAGAGTAAAACAGTTACTGAAAATGGTCTACACTGGGTATGTGTACTTATCCATCTAGCAGCTCTAATAGTCAGCAGTGTTTAAACTATAGTGCTCATTTGATTAGCTAATGATTGCAGTTATTGTTAGGGACGGTTATTTCACCTCACTTATTACTGTAGTAGTTACACTACTGAATGTTGATCGCTAAAATACATTGGCCGGTTGCCTTTTACATAGCACTGAACCATCTAGTTGGATTATATTTAAGACTCTAGGCTTCTATAAGTTTGAAAGTACTGTTTCTGACAGTGAATTTTTGGCATAGTTTATGAATTCCTAAGTTGAATTCTTGATAAAGTAGCTGTGATTGTAATATTCAGAATCCTTAGTAATGCTGCAATGGAAATTTATTTTAGTTCATTTGAACAGTTTTATAAAATACTTTTCTAAGAAGAACTGAAATTTTCAGTTTCTGTGAAGACTTTACTGTCAGTGATATCTTTGGGAAATGTTTAGAGAATATTTATTATAGAAGTTGGCATAATATATACCTAGCTGTTGTTGGGTGTGACATTAGAGCAATATTTTGAAAAATTTTATCCGTGATTTCTGTTCAATTTTTTTGGTCCAAATTTTGCTTAGCAGATAATTGATACTGATATTGATTTAAAGAGATTCATTAAATAAAAATTTTTTCATAAAAATTAAATATATTAAAGTTTGCTAGTGGTATACTCTCTCCTTCACATTCCAAATCTCAAGCCAGCCCAAGGACATAGCTTCTATAAGGTTTTCCTACTGGTAGAAATGGGTGTGTCATTGAGGAATGAGAAGATAGCAGATAATTAATTCTGAAAGAACTTGCTCCTTTTTATGAAGAAATAGTCATTACTCTACATAATGAATTCCCTCTTATTCTAAAAAAAAGTTATCGAAACCCTCCCTTACAAGAACCTGATACAGATATTAAGATAATGAATACATATTTGATATTATAATACATAGCATAATATATCATAGTGTAATATTAAATAGTTATATTATAATAGTAGATATTATATAATAATATCATAGTGTTATATAGTATAATGTATCATAGTATATATAATATAATACATAGTATAATACATCATACTGTAGTATAATATCTATATATATTTGTGTATATATATATATACCACATTTTCTTTATCCATTTATTTATCAACGGACTAAACAACTTAGATTATTTCCATGTCTTGTCTATTGTAAATAATGCTGCAGTGAACGTGGGATTGCAGATATCTCTTCAAGGTAGTGATTTCGTTTCCTTTGAATGTATACCCTGAAGTGCAATTGCTTGATCCTGTGGTAGTTCTATTTTTAACTTTTTGAGGAATTTCTATGCTGCTTTCAATAGTGGCTGCACCAATTTACATTCCCACCAACAGTGCACAAGAGTTCCCTTTTCTCCACGTCCGCACCAACACTTGCTATTTAATTTCTTTTTGATAAAAATGGCCATTCTAACAGGTATGAGGTGATATCTCCTTAATGGTTTTGATTTGCGTTTTCATGATGATTAGTGATGTTGAGTACCTTTTCTACTTGTTGGCTATCTGTATATCTTTGGAAAAATACCTATTTAGATCCTCTGCTCATTTATTAATCAGATTGTTTGGTTTTTTGCTATTGAGTTGTATGAGTTCTTTTTATTTTTTAAATATTCACCTCTTATCAGATAAATGAGTTGCAAATATTTCCTCCCATTCTGTAGGTTGCCTTTTCATTTTGTTGATGGTTTCCTTTCCTCTGCAAAAGCTTTTCAGTTTTAGTTCTACTTGTTTATTTTTGTTTTTGTTGTCTTTGCTTTTGGTATCAAATTCAAAAACTCATTGCCAAGACCAATGTCAAGGAGCATACCACGTACGATTTTTTCCTAGGAGTTTTATGCTTTCGGGTCTTATGTAAAAGCCTTTAATCCATTCTATGTTGATTTTTGTGTATGGTATAAGATAGTGGTCCAGTTTTCATTCTTTTGCGTGTGGCTGTCCAGTTTTCCCAACACTGTTTGTTGAAGTGACTATCCTTTCCCCATTGAATACTCTTGGCTCCTTTTTTGTAAATTAATTGACCATATCAGCATGGGTTTATTTCTGGGGTCTGTGTTCTGTCCATTGATCTGTGTGTCTGTTTTTATGCCAATACCATACTGTTTTGATTACTATAGCTTTGTAATATAGTTTGAAATCAGGAAGTGTGATGCCCCCAGCTTTTTTGTTCTTTCTGAGCATTGCTTTGGCTATTTGGCTACTTTGTAGTTCTATACAAATTTTAGAAAAGTTCTATTTCTGTGGAAAATGCCATTGGAATTTTGATAGGGATTGCAGTAAATCTGTAGATTGCTTTGGGTAGTATGCATATTTTAACAATATTAATTCTTCCAGTCATGAGCATGGAATATCTTTCCATTTATTTATGTCTTCTTCATTTTCATCGATGTCTTATAGTTTTCACTGCACAGATCTTTTACCTGCTTGGTTAAATTTATTCCCAGGTATTTTCTTTTTGATGCAATTGTAAATAGGATTGTTTTCTTAATTTCTCTTTCTGGTAGTTCGTTGTTAGTATATCAAAACACAACTGATTTTTACATATTGATTTTGTATCCTGCAACTTTACTGAATTAGTTTATTAGTTCTAACAGTTTTTTGGTCGAGTCTTTAGGATTTTCTGTATATTATATCCTGTCATCTCCAAATAGAGATAGTTTATTTCTTCCTTTCTGGTTTGGTGCCTTTTATTTCTTCCTTAATTGCTCTGGCTAGAACTTCCAGTACTATATTGAATAAATGTGGCAAGAGTGGGCATCCTTATCTTATTTCTGATCATAGTGGAAAAGCTTTCATCTTTTCATCGAGTATGATGTTAGCTGTGGCTTGTCACGTATGGCCTTTATTATGTTGAGGTACATTCCCTCTGTGCCCAGTTTGTTGAGAGTTTTTCTCATGAATGGATGTTGAATTTTGTCAGATGCTTTTGCTGCATCTACTGAGATGATCATATGATTTTTATCTCTCATTTTGTTAATGTGATGTATCACATTGATTTGCAGATGTTAAACCATCCTTGCATCCCTGCAATAAATTCCACTTGATCATGGTATATGATTCTTTTAATGTGTTGTTGAATTTGGTTTGCTAATATTTTATCGAGGACTTTTGGATCTGTGTTCATCAGGGTTATTGGCCCGCAATTTTTTTCTCTTGTAATGTCCTTGTCTGGTTGTAGTATCAGCGTAATGCTGGCTTTGTAAAGTGAGTTTAGAAGTGTTCCCTTCTCTTCTGTTTTTGGAAGAGTTTGAAAAGAATTGGTATTAATTCTTCTTTAAATGTTTGGTAGTATTCACCAGTGAAGCCATTTGGTCCTGGGCTTTTCTTTGTTAGGAGATTTTTGATTACTAATAAAATCTACTAATTGGTCTGTTCACATAATCTATTTCTTCATGATTCAGTCTTAGTAGGTTGTATGTTTCTAGGAATTTATCTATTTCTTCTAGGTTGTCCAATTTGTTGGTGTATAGTTGCTCATGGTAGTTGCTTATGATTCTTTGTATTTGTGTGATATCAGTTATAATGTCTCCTCTTTCATTTATAATAATTTTATTTATTTGAGTCCTCCTTTTTTTTCTTGCTATATCTAGCTAAAGAGTTGTCTATTTTGTTTATGTTTTCAAAAAAATAGCCATTAGTTTCATTGATCCTTTCAATTCTCTTTTCAGTCTCTGCTTCATTTATTTCTACTCTGATCTTTATTTCCTTCCTTCTGTTAACTTTGAGCTTAGTTTGTTTTTCTTTTTCTAGTTCCTTGAGGTGTAAAGTTAGGTTGTGCTTCCACCATTTATTTTTCTCACTGTGTATACATATCAAGGAAAGGATCATTTATCACTGCTTCCAACTTTCTATTTTGAGTGTAATAAATTGTCATTTACATACTAAACTTCCTAGAAAGCATGTTTCTTTTTATAGTTCTTCAGAGTAATTTGATAGCTGCATATTGATGAAATCTTTGTAGTGCTAGTGTCAGTATGAAAACTGTGGTGCTTAAAACCAGATTTTTCTTAAAATCTTTTCTTCTGCCTGCTTCATTTGTAATAGTGTTCCTTCAGTTGCTACAAGCCAACTCCCTAGTATTTTGTCTTCATTAAATAAACCAATTTGCAATGACCTAAACTGTACAGAATATAACTATATAGTGACTACACTTGCAAGGTTACATAGCACTTTGTTCTGTTTTGAATAAAGTATGATAAAGATCAAGGGTCAGCAAGCTTTTTCTGTAAAGGCCCAGATAGTTAATATTTTAGGCTCGTGGACCACTTATCTCTAACATTGTAGTATGAAAGTAATCATAGACAATATGTAAATGATTGTGTGTTGCCATATTCTAATAAAACTTTATATACGGTGGCTGGCCCCATGGCCTAGTGGTTAAGTGCTTGCACTCCGCTGCTGGTGGCCCGGGTTCAGATCCCGGGCGCGCACCGACGCACCACTTCTCTGGCCATGCTGAGGCTGTGTCCCACGTACAGCAACTAGAAGGACGTGCAGCTATGACATACAACTATCTACTGGGGCTTTGGGGGAAAATAAATAAATAAATAAAATTAAAAAAAAAAAAAACTTTATATACGAAAACAGGTGGTGGGGCAGGTTTGACCCTGTGAGCTATAGTTTGCTGAGCCTGATATAGGTATAAAATTGAGATTTTCTATAGGTGATAACTAGATTGTTTATTCTGTAGCAGATGAAACTAAAATTTGCCTTTCTCGCTGCCGTTTGAGTATTTTTACACGTATATAAAAAGACTGATCTAGATAGAGTTTTGCATTATTTTTCTAGTTCTTATCCAATATTGATAAATGTATAAACGTAGGATGAAATAAGCCAAATATTTTTAGCAGGATATTTCATATTTGTGAGTGCTTATTTTCCTGTAGTGGGGTTGTATATATTAATTCTTAATATATTAACGTATAATTAATGTATTAAATATTAAATATATAACAAGTATATGCAGACTTAAATTGCCTTTAAAATATTTTATACTGGTTGCATGTCAATTATGAAATCTTTACTTATTTTTTCACTTTGTGAATAAACTTCCCTTTAATTATCAATATAGAACAACTAAGAACTGCTTTCAGGCTTTAAAAAAGAATTTTCAGCTGGAAAAATTTTTTGGAAGACCACAAATTTATTCGAACTTTTACACTAAGCAGTCAATAAATATTTCTGGCCATCTTCAGTATCCCATACACTCTGCTAGATGCTGTAAACACAACACAGTCTATGACTTTATCAAGCTTATGATCTCATAGAAGATATGGGTAACTAGAGATACAGTGACAGTGTAGTATTTTTAAGGAAAAGGATGCTGTGTGAATACAAAGGAATAGGGGATCACCTGTGTTTTTAGCACAAGGGCAGAAGGTAAAAGCACAAGTTTAGAGAACTTAAACATTTGGATAATTTAGAGTATAATGTGGAAGAAGTAAGGTGAGGCTAGTTAAAATTAAACATTGTTTGACAGTCGTTGGTAGTAAGAACGTAATCAGAAAATATGCTGTTCCTACCATTGTTAGAAAGGTTTTTCTAAAATGTTATAAAATATTGCTATAAAATTCTGTCCATTCAGCCTAGTGTAATAGTTGAATAGCTAGTATAATTTAATACTTGATCAGATTGAGTAAAATACTTAAATGACAACTATCAACATGTGAATTTTGTTGTCCTTGATTCCATATTTTCTGGTTTCTATGTAATCGTAACATGTTAAATAGTTAATAGTATTTTGAGCTACGTATTTCTTCCTAAAGTGTGATATGATAAGTATATAATAGTTAACATTACCACCTTTCAAAAATGGTTAAATTCATGGTGTCTACTTACTGTTCTCCCATACCTTTCACATAGACATATCGAATAGCTCTTAGAAGATTTCCCTTCTAATGTTTCCACCTTCCAATCCGTCCCACAAATTACTGCTAGAGTAACATTTCTAAAGCACATTCTCATTCTGTCACTCTTCAAAAATACTGTAATATCTGAACCTTAACCTATTTTTACAGGCTTACCTACTTTTTCTGCCTACTAAATATCTTGCTCTGTCCAGAGCAGACTACTGAAACTCACTCAAACTCATTCCTCCTAGAATCCTGTGAAACCACTATCAACTCCTACTTCTTTGCTCCTGTCCTCCATTCTCCACTCTTCCCATCTCACTCCATCTCATCTCTGTTGAAAACTCACTGTGTTCATGAAGTATCTTCTAATCCCTCACAAATAATCATTGAGCTTTTTCTTGTTTCCTTAAAAATAACTTGTATTTCTTTAGGAAGATTCATCTCTTAAGTTAGTATAATATTTACATTTATTTCTTTCATTCCTGTTACACATACCTTTTACACAGATGCAACATGGTATACCTATCATTTTGCATTCTGTTTTCTTTACATTTCTATCTCTACCAACATTGTTCATAATTATCCTTAATGTAGTCTACTCTTACACTGTGTTCCCCTATTGTTGGACATTTTGATGTTAAAATAGATAAAACTGATCTAAACATCTTTCTTCCTAGAGCTTTTTTGTTTTGTTGTATAAATTTCCTTGGGGTAAATTTCCATAAATGGTATAAATGGGTTAAAGGGTTTGAACACTATTTGCTGTGTGTCATATTTTCTATACTGTTAGCAGAGTCTGAGTGTTCACATTTTAGCAAATTACAGGCAGACCTACTGAACTGAGAAGTGAAGCCTGGATCATTTCATATTGTCTCAAACAGCTTTATGTATAGCAGTTAACTCCTGAAGGCATTGCCATGTGAAAAACTTAAATCTTTTCAATAATGATCATGAGTCAAGAAGTTGTCTTGTTAAAAAAAAAGATGGATATGTGCTTTTTAGCACTGTAAATTTATGTCAGAAATAAATGAAAGAGTAATTAGTGAGTAATCGAAGATTTTATTGTAACAGGGCTTCAAAAATGTAACATTGGCGGGGCCGGCCCAGTGGTGGAGCTGTTAAGTTCGCGCCCTCCGCTTCAGTGGCCCGGGGTTCGCAGGTTCAGATCCCAGGCGTGCACCAACGCACCGCTTGTCAAGCCACGCTGTGGTGGCGTCCCATGTAAAGTAGAGGAAGATGGGCATGGATGTTAGCCCAGGGCCAGTCTTCCTCAGCAAAAAGAGGAGGATTGGTAATGGATGTTAGCTCAGGGCTGATCTCCCTCACACACGCACACAAAAAAAGTAACATTGGTTGGGGCCGGCCCGGTGGCGCAAGCGGTTAAGTGCGCGCGCTCCGCTGCGGCGGCCCGGGGTTCGCTGGTTCGGATCCCGGGCGTGCACCGACGCACTGCTTGGTAAGCCATGCTGTGGCGGCATCCCATATAAAGTGGAGGAAGATAGGCACCGATGTTAGCCCAGGGCCGTCTTCCTCAGCTAAAAACGAGGAGGATTGGCGGATGTTAGCTCAGGGCTGATCTCCTCACAAAAAAAAAAAAAAAGTAACATTGGCAACTTATATATCAGAGTTATAAGCATAGGTAATTAAGCTCTCTGATACAAGGTAGTCAGTATTCTATCAACTTATAATGAGTAAAATCAATTTGATTAATTTTGAGTATATTATTCAAATTATTATTTATTTTTCATTGAACCTGTAGCTTAAGAAACATGGGGCTAAACCCACACATTGGATTAGATTAACCTGGAAGGACCTTTTCAATCTGAATTGACTCTGCTGTTTTGGAAAGAGGTGGCAACTGTAAAGCTTAAAAGACTTCACCTTTTTTTGTTGTGACCTAAGATAAGAAAGAAAAGGCATGTTGTGACCTAATACACACATACAAACATATTAACAATACCTACCCTTATTACAGGCAAAACATTGACATTTTCTCTTACATCTTAAACACAACTGCTGGTCAAGACCCACAAAACTGATTTCACAACCTCCTTATGAGTTACAACCTGCAACTTGAAAATTGCTGGCTAAAATTAAAATGGAGACTTGCCAGTTCTTAGGTTATGATATTCTTTATGTAGTGATTCTTGCATTATTTCAGGAGTTTCATTAGTTTCATTATTTCTCAAAGACCATCAGAAAGAGAGTAGCTGCAGATTTGACTGACCACCCCTCCCTAGCCACAGATGAGTAACTACTAGTCTTCCCTTTTTAAATTTTTTTAGTTTTTTTGTAACCCTGAACAAGCATTGTTAGACTTCTAGCCAGTGTCTGGGGTCTCTGCCTCTTTACCAAAATTAAGGCAACTTTATACCAGATTATTTCGTTATGCCTCACTTCCATTTATCCTAAACTATCACAAAAAAGCAAACCCCTCTAATTATTTATTTCCTGACCCCTTTCTTCTAGAGGATGTAGTCTGTCTTCTCTTCCCTTAAATTAAGACCTCCTCCTCAGTTATAAACGGATTCCCCCTTCTTATTACCCTGATGACTGTTTACATCTACTGTAGAAACTGTAAATTTCACTCCTCTCATTTTCACTCAATAAAGGAGCCTTAGCACCAAAACATGGTATCTCCTGTCTCATAGTTTGCTATCGCTCTTTCCAGGTAATTGCTAAAATAAATATGTCCGAGTTCTTCCTCTAAGGTCGGTGTTCTGTGACCTCAAAAATTTTATTCACCAATCTTCCATGTCCCTACATTCAATGCAGATTTTGGTCCCTAATGCACGATCTTCCTCTTTACCCCTAGTTCTGCATCAGGTTAGGGAACCTTGGGGTCCCTATGGAAGGGACATTTAATGTCCTGGTCTCTTGATTGAACCCCACATTTTTTCAGTTTCTCTTCAGGTTGCCTCTTTTTGTTTCTGCCTCCCAAATGTTACTGTTTTTCAGGGCTGTGTCATCAGCAGTTCATACTCCTTGGATGCACTTCCTATCAGTGCCTTCAAATAAAGAAGTTGGCTTGCATTTAGAAACCATTTGCCCCCAAAAATATGTATCTTCAAACAGTATTAACTCACTTAGGATCACAGGAGGAGCAGATTGACAGCCAGTACTACTGAATTTTTTTTTTTTTGCCCCTAATTGAAGTTAAAGATAAATTTGGTGCTACTCCTCTGTAATATGGGTAGGTTATTGGAAGAATTGTCACTGAACTGCATTGTGTCTGCTTAAGATATTTTTATGACTTATAAAATTTGTAGGTTTATGTTAGTTTCTTGGTTTGTTTCTGAAGACGATTGGTTTCCATTGTCTAAAGCTTCAGTCCTAAAGAGTTCATTAATTGAGGTGGTTTATTTTCATCTGAAGGTTGTTTTCCCATTTAAAAAACCAAACAAAATACATTGTTAGTTATCAAATCAGTGACTCTTTGGGACTTTTTAGTCTTTTGATGACTTCTGGTTTTAATAATCTGGTAAATGTGCTAGTATGAGTGATTTATACTAGAAATCCAAGATTGCTAAAATGTAGCACATCTAGAAGTAAATGTATTTTTTATCCTTATTAGAGCCAGAAAACAGAAGTGCACTGTATATGATGGAGTATGTATCTATAAAAGCTGAAACTGTAGCACTTCACAAAATTGTGACTAAAAAGCGTTATTCCTCAATCCAGAAACTTAAAATTTTATGGTAATTCAAACACCTGATTTAAAGAATAAAGTAGTTGAGATGGGAGAAGTGAGGTGAGAAAGATAATCATAAATACTAGCAACCTGAAGTTTTTAAGAATAAATAGCTCAGCAGCAACAATAATCTCTAAAATCATCAATGTATTAAGATGTAGTCACTGAGACTTTATGTTTGCATTTAAAGATCATTTCCTAATTAAAGGAAAAGGACATAGCGAAGTATGTCATAGGGATCATTTGAAGTACTTGCTGTTTATTCATTTCTATTGAAACTGAGTCAATTATCTGATCCTTGATAATGTGTTTATTTAAAGAGCCCCAGTGTGAGTATAGGAAAGTTAGGCATTTTATTTCTTACCCTTTGTAATCAAGGGAGCTGGCTGAGTCGATTTAGAGTGTTTTATAAAAGGGAAAAAGGATTTGGTTAATTTAGAAAATGCATAAACCTATGGAATAGACATTTCTATTCAAAATGAAACAGGCTTCACTTTTGGAGGACAGTACATTGAGAGACATTAACCATTTCTGGAATTTTTTTTTTTTAAGTTGGGTCATCTTCAGAAATGAAACATTTGGCTTTGAATAATGTTGCTGTAACTTTCAGAGTTATACAGAGGTTAAAGTGATCTACAGAATAGTAGAGCTCTTAAATCTTTATAGTATTCTTTTTAATTTAGGGAATAAGACAGTAAACTACAAGGAATAAACTTTGATGCCTGCTTTTATCAAATATAAGACATAAGTTTTCTGTGTTTAGCTATTGTGAGGAGTTTTTGTTGCTCCCCAAAGCCCCAGTACATAGTTGTGTATTTTAGTTGTGAGTCCTTCTAGTTCATCTATGTGAGCCACTGCTGCGGCGTGGCTACTGACAGACGAGTGGTGTGGTTCTGTGCCCGGGAACCTAACCCGGGCTGCTGAAGCAGAATGTGCCGAACTTTAGCTGTTAGGCCATCAGGGCTGGCTGAGGAATTTTTTTTTAAAAGAAGGGAGTAGAGTCCTTGCTCTGGGGGTATAATAAACCATTGTAAACAGAGTACAAGTACCAATACATAACTTAACCCTTGATGATATTGTATATTTAACTGCAGGATAATTTTAATTCTGGGATATTAGAATCAAGTCGGTATGTCTTGGTGAATGGGAATTTAATCTAAGCAGAACATAATCACTTCGGTAAATCTGCTTTTTAAAAAATTCCATGATGGACTAAAAACCAAATACTCCGGATTATCCATATTTATAATCCCAAAAAGATTATGTTTCAGGTAGTACAAAAAAGAAAGAATTTCCATTTTTAAAAATTGTGGAAATGTCTTTCGTTTGTCTATAAAATATAGCAATTCAGAAACTATACAGGAAGTACATCTGTAAGTGAACATAAGAAATTGTGAACCACAAAGTTAGGCAATCAGAACCATCTATAGATACATGACCACCTATGTATACATACTTAATATTATAGTCATGTGAAAAGGGGAAGATATACTGGAAGACATGATCTTTCCATCAAAAAACCACATATTTAGTTAGAGGTGTTCAAAGTATCAAGGACTTTTAAATGAGATGCAGAGTGTGTTTACCTTGGGGCTGAAGATATTGACAATCTAAAGCTAAAGTTGATTTCTTTTACCTCTACCAGTATTCTAGTAGACCTCACTGATAAAATACAGTTTAATTAAGAAAGCCCGTACAAGGAAATGTTACGTGATTTGAATGACACTAAGTTAAACTCAACATTAGTATGTCAGGATTCGCAGCAATAAAGTCTTTGGAATATTACCAATCACAAATGTTACAACTTTGTTGGGTAAAATTGTTGCTGTACATGTCCTTAGAAGAATGGAAGACTAAAAGTTAATGAAATAACTCCTTCATGATGTTGAATAAAAGTTTCATAAGGAATAAAAAGGATTATTCTTCTGTTGAGATTAATAATTTACTTTTTATATTCTTAAATTATTGGTATTGTATATTCTTGAGGCTTTGAAATTGTCTTAATCGATACTCATTTATTTTTGTCATGATTTATTTTTATTTTTTACATAAGCACTATTATCAGTTAAATGTTATAGTGTTAATGTTGATTATAGTTATGAGTATTCCCTCGTATAAACCACTAAGGTACTCTTTGCTCCCAATTCCTAAAATTTAGCAGGTAAGATGTCATTTTTATACTTTCACTCAAAGATTTACGTGGGTAAGTAAGTTAAAATTGTCATCTTTAGTAGTCATCCAGGACAAATTATCCTGAATACGTAGTTTTTGCTACTTCTACTTTATTTTTAAAGCTCTAACAGGATGTTGAGAATTTGTTTCTTCATAGCAACTGTTTGTGTGTTTGTGTATATGTGTGTAGGATTAGGTGCTAAGTATTATGTTAATAGATCTTACTGTATAATGTTGATATATTTTTATTCTGTCTTTACTCTTTCATGGGAAAATATGAACTTATTTCATAACAGACTTGAATTTACTGTTTTCAGTTATAGACATTTATATTTTAAAATATTTTTGTTCTCTTTATCTTGCCTTTCATGTTTCTGTTATCATCAGTTAAATGCATATATTGGTTTATCTGTGTGAGGAAATTCTCCATAATACTAAAGGCATTACCATGCCTCTCAAATAGACAGCAATAGGTAAAGCATATAAAACTTTTGTCCCAGCCACCAAGATCATAGAGGAAGAGAAGGAGATGATAAGTGTCCTCCCACGTTTCTCATTTGTACTGAGGGATAGCATTATTTCAAACTAACTACTCTAGACCTCTGTAAAAACAAATTTGCATGCACCAGGAATGTGAGATGTACCCCCTGCTACAAATACACTTGATAATGCCAATGGATCTCTAGTTTCAGAAAGTTTTTAGTCAGTGCAGGCAAATGAAGGCATTATATCAAAAATAGATGATATAACTACCCTTCATTGCTATGGTAGTAAGCAGCATATTTTTAAAGTTGTCATATAATGATATATGTATAAAAACTGCATTATCAGTTTAGGGTTAAGACTATTATAACTATAAACATGAATGTTTTACTAAAATACAAAAGTATCTTAGAAAACTTATATAAATACTAATATTTCATTTTCATTGTGCTAATTTAGTTAAAATTTCCCTTTTATCTTCAGATTTAAATTTTTTTCTCACCTTTCATTAATAGGTAGTATAGATCAATCAGTGTTAAAAGAATTACCCCCTGAACTCCTGGCAGAAATTGAATCCACCATGCCACTTTGTGAACGTGTGAAAATGAATAAGCGCAAGCGTAGCACAGTTAATGAAAAGCCAAAATATGCTGAAATCAGTTCAGATGAAGATAATGATAGTGATGAAGCTTTTGAATGTAAGTATCACATTAATTTTATTATTATTATTCCTTTATTATTACCTTAGAATTAAAAAACTGATGTGTTGGTTTTATTTGTAATTTTTTGGGTTAGCAAGAGTACAGTGATCTTAATTCTTAATAATATAGTATAGCAAGTGTTTTTCTTTATACTTAAAAAATATGTGAAGATGAGATCAGTTGGCACCAAGAAAAAAATTTTTGATGAGCTATAATTAGCATCAAATAACACAGGTATGTGTCTGTATGTATTTAGCAAACATTTATTGAGCTCCTACTATATGCTAGGCACTGAGAATAGAAATATAAATAAGATATGGCCCCTGTCTTCAAAGAGCCTTCACTCTAATGAGGGAAATATGTCAACAATTGTAGTACAGTAAGAAAAGTACAATGATAATAGTAAATCCAGGGTGCTGTGGGAGCACACTGGATTGGCATCAAAATCGTACTGGGGGTTCAGGGAATGCTTACTGGAAGAGGTGACACTTGAGTTGAGTCTTGAAGGACACGTAGGAGATAGCCAAGTGAAGAAATATTTAAAACCATACTATCACTAAATTATGAATGGATTAGCCACATTGCCGATTATCTGTGTGGTTTGGACCTGGCTTCTCCTTTTTGCCCAGCTGTGTCCTGGAATTCCTCCCTTGTTTCACTGTTTTCCAGAGCTGGCTTCTTCACTACACAGCTACCTCTCTACAACACTGTGATCACCTGTCTTTGCACTAGACTTGCTATACCTCGCCTGTCTTCCTACTGGTCCACTGAAAAAGTTCTTCTCTTTTATCCCTATCTTCCTTCTTCTGGAGCAAGAGAATTGAGCCTAGCCAAGAGGGGTCAGCAACCTTGTTTGACATAAACGGCATTCAGTGGAAACAGACTATGGGAGATCTTCACTTGTGTGCCAACTGACTTAGTCATTATGACCAAAAGAAGTGGGAAGACCACCAGTGTGTTCTACCTTTTCCACCTAGTGTCCATAGATTGAGGTGTGACAAGCAAAGGCAGGAAGGACAGATGCATGCTGCCATTTTTAAATGTATATTGCTGATGGAAGCCCTTCACCTCCTCCAAAGTTTTTAATCAATGTTCATTTACTCTGATCTTCTTAAAATTGTGAGCTTTTGAGCTATGAGCAGTAGACTATGAATGCTGAACAAAGCTGAACAGTTTTAAAATTGAAATAAAATAATACCAAAGTTAATCTGACATTTATATGTATAACTGTTATAATTTGTATTATCGTGAGATGTATTTACATGCAGTATATTTCAATGGCTGAAGTAAATGCTTTTTTATTATAATTAAACACTTTGATCATATGGGAACATATGCTCTGGAAAGGGAGAGGAGAAAGGAGATCTGGTGGCCCAGAAACTATGCCTCTCCTTCACTCTCCTTCCCTCCCTCCCTCCCCCCAGTACATCACCCATTTCTAAAGGGAATAGCTAAGAAGGAGGAGTTCCTTAATTGCAGACTGATTTCAAATCATACTTTAACTCCAGTTAATGGAGAGTGGCTGCCTGCATTGCTAAATTGATGAGAATTCTGAAGCTACCTAACAGTTAAGTAGAAAGGGATAGCATAATCAGAAATGCCTACCAAGTGTAAAATAGTGGGGAGAGCCACCCATGCCTCATGTTTGTCATCAATGCAGGCACTGTTATTTTCATTGCTGTTTATCATGAGAGCTATTGTCTTAACTTATGGGAGCCATAGTTTCATCTTAAAGCCATGGATTCTGTTATGTCTATGCCTAAGTATATTGAAAGCTAATGTTAGTTAGAGAACCAGAGCTTCAACCCCTGCTACGAAAAAGAGAAGCTTCTCTGGGTTTTTCAGGAGAGAAACTCTTCAAGATCAGAGTAGCTTCCTGTTTTTCTTCGTTTATTTCTATACAAGTAACCTGAAAAGTCAACTCTGGGGCCACTGGTTTGAGTGATGAAAGACTCCAAGTGGTAGTTGACATAAACAACCAAATTGTCCTTATACTACAACAAAAAACAGTGTCGTGAAAATACAGTACAATACAAAATGTGAAAGTATTATGAGAACATAAGTAACAAGTATTATGCTGCTTTGAGAAAGATATACTTTTTGAAACTTAAAGTTTTACTGCATTTTAATTAAATTGGTTTCCTAAAAATTTAAAACTAAGGAAATAATTTTGTTGAAGGATGGGGGAAGGATTGAGAGGTAACTTTGAACATTGGGCCACACAGATTGGGATAGCCATAGCACAAATATAAGATCACTGGTTTGCTGGGGAAGAAGGAGGGGAGATATAAGAAGCTAAAGAGAGGGATAGGTGAAATTTGGAAAGGGAGGGTGGAAAACACCCAAGTCATATTTTACATACCTCTCTATTGAGCTCATCCCTTACTACTTCCAAGGTAATGAGAAAAATAGAGAAAGAACCAGCTAGTCATATGAATTGGGATCCCTTTAGCCTTATTGCAACACACAATGTATCATAGAAGTTGGGATTTTTTTCCTAATTTGCCATCTCATTTTTATCCAAATTGTCTAAAGTTTAATGAATGTGAAACAAATATCTCCAAGGCCTATAAAAATGACCACCAATACAACATATTGTATATACTTGCTAACAACTATAATATTTTTCAAGCATTTTCTCCTCATAGGATTGAATGCTTGAAATGGATTTCTTATGAAATTAATTAAAATTCAAAAAGACTAAGTAGGTCATATTTGAAGTCATAGAATACTACTTTCTGAACAAGCTTGCTCTTTAGCTGTCATTCCTCATATTTGGTAGTTATTTTAGTACTTGTTGAAAAAACATTTATGGGCCGGCCCCGTGGCTTAGCGGTTAAGCGCGCGCGCTCCGCTGCTGGCGGCCCGAGTTCGGATCCTGGGCGCGCACCGACGCACCGCTTCTCCGGCCATGCTGAGGCTACGTCCCACATACAGCAACTTAGAAGGATGTGCAGCTATGACATACAACTATCTAATGGGGCTTTGGGGGAAAAAAAAGAAAGAAAGAAAGAAAGAAAAGAAAAGAAAAAAAAAAAAAACTCTTAAGAGAAAACATTTAGTGAATGCTATATGTAAATGACCTGTTTGTCTGACACACACACACGCATACACACACCAACTCACATTAGTATACAAGGCAGCCCCTCACTAAGAGAATGTACTGAGGCATACCCTAATCAAAAAGGGGGAAAGTCCTACCTCTTACTTATATATTTCATAGTCAAATGTATGCCTAATTATGAAGAAAATCACTGAAGATTTAAATATATCCATTTACATGTGTCCTTTTTTATGAACTGTCTTGCTGCGCCAAGCCTGTGACCACAAAGAAGAGGAAACAAAATTATCTTTCTCTGCCATGCTGTCAGCGGATTGGAAAGAAGGGTTCAGAACCAGAAACCCAACTAAATTCTTGGATAGGAATAGCTAGGGCCGCATGTAAGGGTAAGATTAGTTAGGGTATAGACATTGATTATCCACACATAAGGACACTGGCACAAGCATAGATAGAGTACATGGGCAGTTGGCATCCTTAAATCTAAGCCAGGTAGGGGACTCAAGCAGGAGTTTTGTTTTAAGTATTTGGGTATTGATCATAGTTAGAGATTCAGAATGGAAACCAGTCGCAAGAAAGCAAGAAAGTGAAATTTAGATCACCAGACTAGAAAGTATTTCATTGTCAGCAACAAGTGGTCACTACAACAACCAGTGTATGATTCCAAGTTGTAGGACGCATCAGTTCTCTAACCTGGTCTTAACTTGGTGGTGCTACACCATAGAGCAGGTATGGTAAATATTTGTCACTTGTACTGCCCTCCAGCTCTCACTGGACAGACATTTCTAATCAGTCTTTCTTGCTGAAATATGATGCTTTGTCTCAGGGTTCACTCAGAATTATTCTCAACATAATGCTCTAGGCAGCTATTACCAGTTGATCAGAGTTGATCTGTCAGATGAAATCTGTTTGCCACTTCTGCCTAGAGGCTCCTGTCGGTACTGGTGATTTTAGCAGAATGCTTAGACCTCTGGAAGGATGAGGAAAGGATTGAAGGTAACATACATAAATATGCTTATGTAGCATGCATAAGCTTAAAAGCTTTTCTCCTTGGGTTTAAGCAAGCATATTGTTGGAGAACTGAATTCATTATTTGAGTGTTTACCGCTATACAGGTTTATTCTATCTCTGTAGGCTTGTGATATTAGGTTATCACAGTCTGTTGAATTTATAGCTAATGTGTGGGCTTAATTTGGCTGTTAATTGATGGTGTACATGGTTACCCATATTCTGTAACACTTCTCAAAAGGTTACTTTTCCTCCAAACCCCATACTCCATCAATAGTCCAAATGTTTTAAGGCGTTTCTGTGTTTCATCCAAATCCAAGATAAAGAGTGTTATACCAGCCTTAGTTAATCCAGAAGTTTAGATATTATCTTTACTGACTCACTGAATATCTTTCTTTGAAATAAGCACTGTGGTTTAATTCCCAGAACATTTCTATCTATATTTATTAGCAAACCGAGTTCATGTAAAAATCTTTAAATCTAGAAATTAATGCTAAAATAAGTGGGACCATTTCTATACTGTAATTTATATTTCTGGTTAAACAGAATGACTCAGAATTTCCGAGACCCACGCAATGAACATTTTTTTCTTCTATATGGTTCATTTTTGTAAAGTACAAGTTTTAATAGTCTTTTAAATGAGGTAAATTATTTGTCATGGGGATTTGCTTCTAGCCTCTAGGAAACGACATAAAAAAGATGATGATAAAGCTTGGGAATATGAAGAGCGTGACAGAAGAAGCTCTGGGGATCATAGGAGAAGTGGCCACTCTCATGAAGGAAGAAGGAGTTCAGGTGGTGGTCGTTATCGAACCCGAAGTCCATCAGATTCTGACATGGAAGATTATTCTCCTCCTCCCAGCCTTAGTGAGGGTAATTCATCAGTGTCAACGGATTTCTTACATAAGCCGATTTTAATTTAGGGCTTTAACTTTTAGGAATATTTGATACCATTTTATGAGTTAATTAATAACTCCTAATTTTTTAATAAAGACAAAAGTATATATTTAGTTTGGATTGGCAGTGATTAGTGTTTAAGTATTTAATTAATGTTCAGGAAGAAACTGGGAACAAAAATAGAAATATTTTAAGTTTTCATTCCTGCATTTCAGTATATCCTTTTGTTCATTTTAGTCGCTAGAAAAATGAAGAAAAAAGAAAAACAGAAGAAGAGGAAAGCTTATGAACCAAAACTAACACCTGAAGGTAACATTTTAGATTATTTGTCTGTATTTGTAGTCTTCAACTTCAGTTTTCTGCTTAGAATGTGGACATAATGTTTTTCTTTTTCCCTGTTGCAGAAATGATGGATTCTTCAACTTTTAAGAGATTCACAGCCTCAATAGAGAATATTTTGGATAATTTAGAAGATATGGATTTTACTGCATTTGGTAAAATCATTTTAACATATATTTATTTACCTATAAATATAAAATCAATTTAAAATATATTTATATATTTACCTGTGTCTAGCTTTCTGCCAGTTACTCTAGTGGATATAGAGGCATGGTCTGTGCTCTTAGGAAACATGAAATCTAGTTGTGGAGTCAAATCCAGTCTATGTTATCAAGAAACTGAAAACTTTAGTATGAAAATCAAGTATTAAATTAGTTAAGTATTGATAATGCCTTAAGAATCATGAGAGGGATAGAGTAAGATAGAGTAATTAAGGAAGTCTTTATGTAGATGAGACTTGAGCAGGCCCTGAATAAAGATGGTGCTAATATGAACAAAGATGCAGAAATAGGAGCCCATCTATCTGTTTGTTTATTCTAATAACCAATATTTATCAAATACTTACTGTTTGTCAGCAGTATGTTAAGTGCTAGAGATGCAAAGATAAATACCCCAGCCCCTGGCTTTAAGTAATTCAGAATATAATATGGGAAACAAAATAGTAAACCAATTAGAACACCATAGGATTAATGTAATATTCATATATTACTTTTACAATAATATGTAAAGATCATATCTATAAATATAAAACTGTTAGGTTTATAAAAACGCTGCTTACAGTGTTTAGAGCTACTCTCAACTATTTTATGCTACCTTCAGCTGGTACAAACACTAGTGCCTAATTTATACGAAAGCCATATGGCATACAATAATTCTGCTATGACTTCATCTATTTGAAAATGCCTTAAAAGGTATATTACCCCTTATTTTAAAAGTATTTGTTTGTTTTGTGAAAGTTACTTGATAAGTGTCATTAGTGTGTTTCCTCATTATTTGGAGTATCAGTTTCATCATTTCCGAAACTTTTCAGTTCAGTGCTGAGAAACTCTTTCATGTCATTTAAGATCCCAACAGGAAGACAGCGTTCTCAAATTAGGATAATTTGAGGAGGAGTTATTTACAAAGAAACCAATTACAAAGGTGGGGGCAGAATAGTGCCAGAACCCAGGGTTAACAGCTGTGGAACTATTACCATCCCTACACCCAAAGGAGCAAGGGTAAAGAGAAACCACCAGAACTCAAATCACTAGGGAAAAAAAAAAGTCCTCAAGTAGGCTGCCTTGAAAAAAGCAGTAACCTTTTGGTCAGAGGACATAGGCAGCCTGAGGAGACCTTGCAAGGAAGGAGTCAGGGATATAAATACCCTGAGCTTAGTCTTCTTCTCTTTGATTTTCTGACAGAGCACCCCACTGGCTGAACCCAAACAGAAGCCAGAGGGCATGGCAGACTGTTGAGATAGTCCATACAGGTCAGCCTTCTGGGACAGAAAGCTTGGTTGAGAAGGGTCAGCAGTATATCTAAAGTAGTAAAGATAAGATGTCTATCTTCATCTTCCCATTTTAGTCAGAACTCTAATTTTAATCCTTGTCATCTTTCTTTTAGGGTTTGCTTAAGGTTTACAAAGGCCTTTTAGGTTGTTATTTGTTTAGTTTGTTTATATCGGTTCTTGTGTTCAGAAATTTTATTAAAAAGTTAAGCTTACTATTTTGAGCTATTTCTTTTACCTAAACTGTTTGTGTTTGGTTTGTTTGGTTTTTCAGGTGATGATGATGAAATTCCTCAGGAACTGCTCTTAGGAAAACATCAGCTTAATGAACTCGGCAGTGAATCTGCTAAAATTAAAGCAATGGGTATAATGGATAAGGTATCTCACCAAAGTAAAAATTTATAAATTTACTTAATATCTAATGTTTTTTTGTTTTTTTGTTGTTGTTGTTGTTGTTTTGTTTTTTTGTGAGGAAGATCAGCCCTGAGCTAACGTCCATGCCAGTCCTCCTCTTTTTGCTGAGGAAGACCGGCTCTAAGCTAACATCTATTGCCAATCCTCCTCGTTTTTTTTTCCCTTTTTTTTTTCCCCCAAAGCCACAGTAGATAGTTGTACGTCATAGTTGCACATCCTTCTAGTTGCTGTGTGTGGGACACAGCCTCAGCATGGCCGGAGAAGCGGTGCATCGGTGCGCGCCCGGGATCCAAACCCGGGCCACCAGTAGCAGAGCGCGCGCACTTAACCGCTAAGCCACGGGGCCGGCCCAATATCTAATGTTTGAAATTAACCTTTCCAAGGTAAATTGCAAAGTTTAAAAGTAAATAATAATGAAAAGAAAATTCATGGTTGCCTTCTGAGAGTCTAACTGAATTATTTCTTTAAAAAACAACTTGAATCAAAGAAATATTCTGCAGTTGTTCTAAAGAAAATCGTATTATTGCATTGAAAGGCATGGGCCTAGATTTTTTCACTTTTTAAATTTTTTCATTGTCTCAAATGTTTAGATTATTTAAATGCAGAAATACACTAAATTTTTGTTTAATATTTGCTTTAGTAATTTACAGTGGCTAAAGAGTAAATCTATGGTTTCAACACGTTAATTGTTAATAAGTACAATAATAGCCTCATTGCTGTGGCTTTATAACTGCTGTGAATTGTCTTTCCTGTGAGCTCTCTGTTGCTAAGTAGTTTTCATTGCAGACTAGCAGAATATTTTTTCATTGATAATAACTTCAAACAGTAGTGACAGCATCGGGGGGGTGGCTTCTCATAATCTTTATGAGCCACTATTCACCCACTAAACTACTGCATGATTGCTACGCAAATACAATTTCAAGACAGTCCTCTCTCCTCCTCTTCTAATGAGGCTCCCTCTTATACAGAATTATCTACTCTAAGTCTTAAATTTCCTAGTCTGTAATGTAGAGATTATGATTTGTTCTTCAGGAATAGCAAAATGGGGGGCCGGCCGGTGGTGCAAGCGGTTAAGTGTGCGTGTTCCGCTGCAGCGGCCCAGGGTTTGCCTGTTCGGATCCCAGGCGCACACCAACACACTGCTTGGCAAGCCATGCTGTGGTGGCGTCCCACATAAAGTAGAGGAAGATGGGCATGGATGTTAGCTCAGGGCCAGTCTTCCTCAGCGAAAAAAAGAGGAGGATTGGCAGATGTTAGCACAGGGCTAATCTCCTCACAAAAAAAAAAAAAAGAATAGCAAAAGAGGGGCCGGCCCAGTGGTGGAAGCAGTTATGTGCGTGCGCTCCGCTGCAACAGCCCGGGGTTCACGGGTCGGTTTCCAGGCGTGCACCTATGCACCGCTTGTCAAGCCATGCTGTGGCGGCATCCCAGATAAAGTGGAGGAAGATGGGCATGGATGTTAGCCCAGGGCCAGTCTTCCTCAGCAAAAAGAGGAGGATTGGCAGATGTTAGCTCAGGGCTGATCTTCCTCACAGAAAAAAAAAGCAAAAGAATAAGTAATAATAAATAAATAATAAAAGATTATGTTTACCTATAGAGTTTATTCTAAACAAGTTAAATTTATTTAGTTTTTTCAATTTGATGATTTTAAAGTAGACTAGAAAATGTTTTGATGTTTTTACAATGTTAAAATACAATCAGCCATTCATTTTTTCTTCATTTATACATTGCCTGTATTCCAAGCAATTTCATGATTCTGTTATTCAAAACACTACCTTGCATTTTAAGATACCTGCTGAATAACATTGTAGTGTGGAAGCCGTGTTATAATTAAATTAGCAGATGAAATCTTTAGAGAGAGAATGTGTGTATATGTTCATATGTATGTCCAGTGTCACTGCCATAAGAGCAGGGGCCCAAGCATTAGAACAAATTCTTTCTTGACTAGCTATATGGTAATAATTGAGTTAGTAACACGCATATGTGCCCATTCTGTGTTTGCTCTTGTGTCTTTCAGAATCAAGTGATTAATTCTCTACATAATTCAGATTTGAGTAAAAGATCTAAGTGGGAAAGATTTTTTTCTCCACTCTTCAAGAGGGTGGTAATGTTATGTATTCCATAGCCCAGAGAGGATAATTGTACAGAATGCTTCTTAAGTAATTTATCACTTTTACCAATGATTGATAAAAGAATTTATGTTGCTATTTTAGCTTTCCACTGACAAAACTGTGAAAGTCCTAAATATCTTGGAGAAGAATATTCAAGATGGGTCAAAGCTTTCCACTTTGTTAAATCATGTAAGTTTAAGATCCATGTTGTTAATTTTACCCTTACTATTGTTAAGATATAAATTTTTACATAAGGAACTTTGAACTATAGGGAAAATTCCAAATTTCACTAATTTGAGTTTGTTATCACCATTTACTAGTTACATTCATTAGCATTGCTGCTATAATTGCACTTTCAGTAATTCAAAATTAACGTTACACGTTGTCAAATCACAACTTTGACAAAAAGGAAGAATAATAACAGATGTAAATTTTTTTCAGTTTAAGGGACTGTTCTTTAATCTCACAATATGCTCTTCCTTGTGTAACTGTGTAAATATGTTTAAAATGTCCTTTCATTTATGAAATGATAATAGGTAGTAATTCTTTTTCTCAACCTTCCCTGGAGAAATAGTTTGAAACCTTATGCTGATTGTCTGATGTATCCTAAAACATTTATCTTTATATACCATTTCTATACCTAGCTCAAATGTTGAGAGGATTAAATAAATTAATTCATGTAAAGTGCTTAACAGTGTCTGCCATGTTGTAAGTTCTCAATAAATGTTAACTGCAACTGTTATTACATTTTAGTATGTTTATATCAAAAACAGTAGCAACATGATATAATGGTTTCTGAACTGATTAAAGTAAATTGCCTGGGACCTACCTTCCTAGGCTTGTAGCAGACTTTCAAAATCATATGTACATTCAAATTGATCTTGATATCTCTGTCATTGATGAATACAAACACTAATGCTTATAGACATTCAATATAAGAGATTAGAATTTGGGAAGGTTTTGAGCTAATGAATTTTCTTTATTTTTAAAGGCTGATTACCAAAGTAATATATTTATTATAGAAAATTTCCAAAACACAAAAAGGTTCATATTCTCATCCAGCAATAACCACTATTAACACTTTTGATATGTATACCTCCATTCATATATATACATACATACTACATATAATTAAATAATTTAAATGCAGTAGATTTTATTGCATGAGGAAAATGTTCTTGATGTTTGCAGAAGCCACAGGATTGCTAAATGATCTACATGGAATAAAAAATGTAGGAAAATAATCGCAAGTGGTATTTCTATGACTTTTAAATATATCCATATTTTTCCAATACGCTCTTTAAATTAGTTTTTGAATCATAGAAACAGCTTAGAGAAACCTATAGTGGCAATCTACTCCATCTTTAGTCTACAAGTTTTGTTTAAAACACTTTGGCAAGAAATTGTGATAAATATTACCAAGAATCTAGAGTTCTAGAGAGCTGGCTGGCTCAGTCTTAATGAAATTATTTTCATTCCTGAAAACCTTAGCACTATTTAATGTGTTGTAAATAGCCTTAACATTTGGTATGAATGATGAACCTCCTTAACTGACTCTTCCAAACAGTGATTTTAATATCAAAGAAAAGCTACTTTATCTTACTTTTTAAAGTAGGTATGTAAACAGTAAAATAAAGGAAAGCTCAAGAGTTAGGAAGATTCAAGTGAGTTTTTAGGCATTAGTGATTGGAAAGCCCCTCTCTGCTTTATGTATATTATGCTTTTATTTTTTCCTTTTACCAATGTGTAAGCTTTGAATAGCAAATATAGGAGTGTATTCTTAGAATGTAAGGTTGATACTTCATAACTAAGGATGTGATAGAAGGATTTTCACTGTAAACTGAAAATTAAAAGCACTTCTTCCCAATTGTAATGCATTTTGCTGATGTGTAAAGTGCAGTCTTCTGTCAGTTGTTGAATTATCCATTTTAGAAAATAAATTATATTTTCAGTGGTCTGCATAATCACCACTTTTAAATCTCAGTTTCAAAAATACAATATTATTGAAAAACAGGTATTAGGAATGCATGAGTAACACTTTGCTACTTTTAAATAAGGCTCTACTTTTGTTGTTGTTAATTTTTGCTTTGTTCTTACAACAGCAAGCAGAACTTATACAGTTTTTTGACTATCATAATATTTATATCCCAAACACAAAATTATTTATATGCAATTATAGTCTTTAGCTAAAATCTTAAATTTGGATAAAGTACACAGAAGATACAGGTAACTATGTTTGTCGTTGGAGTGTCATCTAGTGGTGAAATTAGGAGATAGAATATATTATGTTTGAAAACATTGAAACAAAAATCTATTGTTTCAATACAAATATCAGTATTGGTACTTCATTCCTGATATGTTTTAAAGAATGTACATACATCAAAATTCTTACCATTGTTTTCCACCGGTGAAAATCAAATATATCATGATTTCTTTTTTATATTTTAACCTGTAAATGTATTTATTTTCATTTCATTAATGATACACTGTTTTATAGAATAACGATACTGAAGAAGAAGAAAGGTTATGGAGAGACCTTATTATGGAGAGAGTTACAAAATCAGCAGATGCGTGTCTTACAACTATCAACATTATGACATCCCCTAATATGCCAAAAGCTGTATATATTGAGGATGTAATTGAAAGAGTTATACAGTACACTAAATTTCATTTGCAGAATACCCTTTATCCTCAGTATGATCCTGTTTACAGATTAGATCCTCATGGAGGTTAGTTTGCCCTTTTATGTTGATAGTTTTTGAGTATATCAAAATTACCTGTTACATAATTTTACCATATTGGATGGGTCAGAATGTAATGACTTAAAATGGCACCAAAATTATTAGAATATATAAATTGTAATAAACACTGGCTTTGATTTGACTAGAATGTAGAACTTCTAGTTAATCTAGTACTTGTTCAATTATAATTTCTTTAGCAACTATTTACATATAATAGAAGTAATTTCTACTGGTCAGGGAAAATCCCAGATAATATTAGCTTCTGATTCCATTTATCACTTCCTCCTAATTTTACCCAAAATATTAGTTATCTACAAAATGGTTTGATTTAAGATGTATATTCTTTTTCTTATTTATAACCTTTATAAATGAGCGATGAAGTAGTTAACATGTATACATTTGAAGAGAGGAGGATAAACTTGGTTCATGAAGAAACCTATTGTTTAATAATTGCAAGTTAATTTAAAGGGAAATATAATCTTACTATGTTGCTCCAATGGAAAAAAAATAGAAATAAAGATAAATTAATATTTTAGATGTAAGAATTTAATAGCCACTGAAATGTGCCATAGATTATCTGTTAAAAGAATATTTATTTTCTAAGTATCCCTAGAGAATAATTTTCTCTTTTAGTAAATAACCAGCTTTATTTGCCAGGTTGTATTTTCATGTAGCAAAAAAAAAAGTATGTTCTCTTAATTCAGAAAACAGTTTTATTGCCTTTTATTAAAAATTACTGAAAGTTGATATATTCCTTCTTTTTGAATTTTATTTTGTTTTAGGAGGCTTATTAAGTTCAAAGGCAAAACGGGCTAAATGTTCTACCCATAAGCAGAGAGTAATAGTAATGCTTTATAATAAAGTTTGTGACATTGTTAGCAGCTTATCAGAATTGCTAGAGATACAACTTCTTACAGACACAACAATCCTTCAGGTAAGTTTTTTTGAAGTATTCTGTATATTTCTAGACCAAACAATTTAGGAATAGAGGGTCCATTTGAGTTCAGTGTAACCTTGCTCACTCAATGATGCTAGCACAATGTTAATTTTTTCCATTCAGAGTGTTATATTTAAATTAAAGAAATAAAAGTTCAGGAAAGTTTTAAAAAGAAACATTTTTGGCAGAAGACAGATGCATGTAGTATAAATTCTAAACTCTAAATTCTCTGAAAGATAAATTATCATTTCCTTTAAAATATGTCAGGGGCCGGCCCGGTGGCGCAAGCGGTTAAGTGCGCGCGCTCCACTGCGGCGGCCCAGGGTTTGCTGGTTCGGATCCCGGGTCTGCACCGACGCACTGCTTGGCAAGCCATGCTGTGGCGGGGTCCCATATAAAGTGGAGGAAGATGGGCACGGATGTTAGCCGAGGACCAGTCTTTCCTGGGAAAAAAAGAGGAGGACTGGCAGATGTTAACACAGGGCTGATCTCCTCACACACAAAAAAAATATGTCAGGATATTTTCATCCAGAACAGCAAAATATTTTCAGTTTTCTGTATATTCCTGTGACATTTATCAGTCCAAAAGGTGAAGATTGAAGAATGGCAGCTATGAAGGAAGGTATGTGCTGATGTGTTTGAGGATGAAAGGGAACAGAAAAAGAGCTGGATGCTTGTTGATGAGGGAAAAGAAAGTGCCCTCTCAGTGTTTTCCAGTAGATTTATGAATGCTTTGAAATTTATTAAGGTAGAATGTTAGTGAAATCAACTAGAGATGTGTACAAATTACTCTCTTTTTGTGTTTGTACAGGTATCATCAATGGGAATAACACCATTTTTTGTGGAAAATGTCAGTGAACTACAATTGTGTGCCATTAAGTTAGTCACTGCAGTAAGTAAAATCAATTGGTATTTTTGGTTATCCTCCAGAAAAATAATATTGATATCGTTTAATCCAAACTTGCAAAAGTTAATGCAGATTCAAGTTTTCCATAGATGCATTTTAACATGGACTATTTTAGTGTGCCTTAGATTTTAAACATTTCTAAATATTTAAAAATATTTCAGTTAATAATTTATTATTATTTGCAATAAAATCAGAATTGTTTTAAAATCATTTAAATCTTGTCTTACTTTCTGTACCCAATCTTACTTTCCATACCCACGATATCATACTCCTCTAAATGAAACCAGTGTACTCTGACTTCTACAAGAATGTTAGGGTTAATGATAGAAAAGTTGAGCAGATTTTCTAAGTCATTGCCGTTGAAAACATTTTCATTCTAAATGGCAGATGATATTTTTTATTACATGATATAGTATTTTTGTTTTGTTTTCAAATAATTATAACAAACTTAATTTGGAATCTTATAATTATTAAACAGGTATTCTCAAGATATGAAAAACATAGGCAGTTGATTTTGGAAGAAATTTTTACTTCACTTGCAAGATTACCAACCAGCAAGAGGAGTTTAAGGAACTTCAGGTAACTAATTATAGCAAAGGCCGAGTATAATGAAGAACTTCATTATATTGTAGCCAACATATATTTATTTTTCATCCTTTCTGTCTGATTTTTATTTAAATGATCAAATAAAAGAGAGGCAGTTCAGTCAGAACAGCATGAAGAATAGCTTAGATGTGTGAAATAACAATGCACATTTGGAGAACTTAAAGAAGTTCAGTGATTCTCAAGTATAAAGATCTATGGCAAGGTTTTTCATTCTTGGCGCTATTGACATTTTGGGCCAGATAATACTTTGTTGTGCAGGGCTGTCCTGTACATTATAAGATGCTTAGCAGCATCCCTAACCTCTACGTACTAGATGCCAAGAGAAACCCCCCCCTTCCAATTGTGACAACCAAAATTTTCTCAAGACACTGGCAGATGTCCCCTGAGGGGCAAAATCATCCCCAGTTAAGAACCACTGGTCTAAGAGAAGAGCAATAGGAAATATGGCTCAAGAGAGTCAGAGGCAGTTCAAAGATTTTATAAGCCATACTGAGGAACTTGGACTTAATCCTTTATATAATACAAAGTCATTAAATATTTTTAAAAGAGAGCTGAAAGATTACTCTAATAGCGGTATAGAGAATAAACATGAAGATTAAATGCTTTTAAATCACTAAGCACAGAGTAACTAAAGAATGTTATTCGCTGCTGTGGTCAGGATTGTTGTCCTTGTTGTCATAGGTAATCATCATCATTGTCATTACTATCATTATAATATTCTTGAAGGATTAAATGTGTTAACCTGACGTATAGGATGATAATTAGATTGCTTTGAAGGCTGTCATTTGTAAAATGATTGTTTTTATCTTAATTTTTTGGACTAATTATATATTAATAAACATCTATTATCTATTAAACCTGAAGAAAAGCCATCAGCATATGAAAGATTTCTTACATTTTTAGAATATTCTTACAACAAAAGATTTAGAATTTGATTTTTCATATTCTGTGCTACTGACCTCATACTTTAGCTGACTGTGTAGCAGATTTTAGTAAGAAAATGAATACCAGGGCCGGCCCCGTGGCTTAGCGGTTAAGTGCTCGCGCTCCACTGCTGGCGGCCCGGGTTCGGATCCCGGGCGCACACCAACGCACTGTTTGTCCGGCCATGCTGACGCCGCATCCCACATACAGCAACTAGAAGGGTGTGCAGCTATGACATACAACTATCTACTGGGGCTTTGGGGGGAAAAAGGAAAGAAAGAAAGAAAATGAATACCAGAGTGCGTGGGCATTTGGAAATCTTGAAGACTTCTCATTTTAAAAATCATTTCAAGAAATATTGGATATTTTTCATTATAAATTTTTATCTGCAGTGCATATACAGTATAGAAATTTGTATTAAATATTGCATTTTTCCTTTGGCTATTTAAATTTTTCCTTTGGCTATTTAATTATCTAAGTATGCATAGGCATTTAGTTGGTATTTTTCCTAATTAATTTAAAATAATTAGAGGGGCCGGGCCCGGTGGCACAAGCGGTTGAGTGCGCGCGCTCCAATTCAGCAGCCCGGGGTTCACGGGTTAGGATCCTGGGCACGCACCCACGCGCTGCTTGGTAGGCCATGCTGTGGTGTCGTCCTATGTGGCGTAGAGGAAGATGGGCACGGATGTTAGCTCAGGGCCACTCTTCCTCAAGAAAAAAGGGGAGGATTGGCATTGGATGTTAGCTCAGGGCTAGTCCTCCTCACAAAAAAAAAAAAAAAATTAGACATAAGAACACTATTATACGCACTAAAGGTAATACTTAGAAATATTGGTAAAGAAAGCATCCTGAAACTTGCAGATGATAGATGACATGTAAAATGAAATTCTCTTCATACTCTATAATTTAAATATTTTCCTCATTAAAGGTTAAACAGTAGTGATATGGATGGAGAGCCTATGTATATTCAGATGGTTACAGCACTAGTTTTACAACTAATTCAGTGTGTAGTACACTTACCGTCATCAGAGAAGGACTCTAATTCAGAAGAGGACTCAAATAAAAAAGTAAGGAATCTTTTTATAAGTTTTATAACTTTGTAGTTTTATAGAAAGAAGCACCTATATTCTCTGCCATTCTTATAAAACTGAAGTTCTTAATTAGGGTTTCTTGGTTAGGCTTTAGGATCCTTATAGAGCACTAGACTAGGTTTTATGGGAGCCTTTGAGTTCTGATTCTGACTATTATATCTACCAGTCATGAAACATGCAAATCATTTTAATCTGAGTTTGTTTCTTCAGCTATAAAATGGGGATGATAATATCTAACAAGGCTACCATGCCAAGTTGTAAGACTCAAATGACATATTGAATGTGAAAGTGAATATTATAATTATAATATGTAATATCTATACTAATGCATAACGTATAATTAATGTGGAGTTCATGTAGAAGATGAATTTATGCCCTCACTGTTGAATAACTCGTAACTAAGGTTTCCTTTTGGTTTTGTAGCTTTTACCTATCAGTGCTAATAATTTTTCCAAGTTCTATAGTATTACCTCAAAAAATTTCAAAAGAGGGCCAGCCCGGTGGCATAGCAGTTAAGTTCGCATGTTCTGCTTTGGTGGCCCGGGGTTCACCGTTTGGTTTCTGGGCACAGAACTACTCACTGCTCATCAAGCCGTGCTGAGGAAGCATCCCACATCGAGGAACTAGAAGGACCTACAACTAGGATATGCAACTATGTAGTGGGACTTTGGGGAGAAAAAAGAAAAAGAGGAAGATTGGCAACAGATGTTAGCTCAGGGCCAGTCTTCCTCAAAAAAAAAAAAAAAAAACGGCGCGCTGCCAGTTCAGACTGAGCACTTTAAAAAAAAAGTTCAAAAGAAATAGAAATAATTTTGTTTCTCTATTCTGTTATAGCCAGATATATGTGTGTGTAATAAGAAATGTATAATTAAGTAAAAAATGCATATCAAAAAAGCTGAGGTCTCTGTTGTTTCTCCCCCTTTCCATTGTTCTCTCTCCAATCTTTCCTTTCTTACCACTGGTGACCAGTATCATGAGAATGTTTATCTTCTTCCATTTATCTACCTAAATTTGATATAGAATTGGTTTTTGTAATTTACGTAAATTATATAGTGACATATTTACAGCTAATTTTTTTCACTGGACGTTATTTTTAATACATATAACTAATACCTCATCTTTTTGAATTGGGTTAAACACATCATATAACTATATCACAATTTAAAGCAAGAGTTTCTCTAGATATACTTAGAAGTAGAATATTAAATCACACTGTACGTGCATTTTTAATTTTATGGAACTTGTCAGTTCCCTTAATAAAGTGGTATTCTAGTTTACATTCTTATTTTTTTTATTTTACCTAGTCTGGTCAGTGTGAAATGATACCATGTTTTATTTTGCATTTTCCTGGTGACTAGTGAGGGTTTTCATATATTTATTTGCCATATTTATTTATTTATTATTTCCACAACTTTGGATTGACTATTTATATCCTAGTCTTTAAATTTCTAACAAAGGAGTTGAATTTTCTTTTGTATTATATTCCAGGGTTTAATAAACTTTGAGCTTAGAATGTTTTTTTCTAAATTCTTTTTGTGTTTTCAATCAATTTCTTCTTGTTCTGACCTAGATCATGATAAGCAATTATTGATATTGCATTTGTTAACCACATTTGTCACTCTTACGTATTTTAGTAAATTAAAATGAACTCTATCGATATTTTTATTTAGTTGTTTTTATAAAGTATTGAAATATGTTTAGTATGTTAATTATAGCTTCTCTCTTTATATATAAAAGAATAGTTAAGCGTTTTAGTTTTTAAATTTATTACCCCTATTTAGTAGTGACATGGCAATAGCAACTGAACTAACTTGCTTGTTGGTTACTTCTTACATCTGTATAAATTTATTTTTCTCAATCTAGGTTGATCAAGACGTTGTCATTACCAACTCTTATGAAACAGCCATGCGAACAGCCCAAAACTTCCTTTCCATCTTTCTTAAAAAGTGAGTAAAATTAACATAATCTGATTTTCATTTTCCCCAATATAGAGAATAGTTCATTTATTTTAAGTAAAAGATTAATCCAATTCCTGCTGTGATCTGAACCTTGAATATGTGTCCCCGGCCCTTGATTTCCTGATCTTTAAAATGAGGCAATTAGAATATTAAAAATCTAAAATTTTATGAACTTGCTTATATGTTGGGCTCCAAAAGTAAAGTTTAGATTATAGATTGCAATTCTGTCATTTTTTTTTTCCAATATATTTTTGGACATTCTAATGGAATAGGAAAATTTGTGGGGAGAGGTTTACTTAGTCTTCATAAGAATTTATGGTAATGTCGTAGAAAAACAGTCATCATTTTTAAAAATGTGTTATACTTGCCAGGCAGTAATATTAGTCAATAAATGAATTCCCTATAGTAGAGGAAAAGATGAAGTTTGAGAAGTAAATTCATTTTAAACCATATTTTATTTATTGTACTCTCTTAAAACTTATTAGATGTAGTGAAAACTTAATTAACAAAGTTTCAGTCATATTGATGAGCATGTCACCTAAATTAATAGCGTTTTCATTATCTTTGAACAGATGTGGTAGTAAGCAAGGTGAAGAAGATTACAGACCACTCTTTGAAAATTTTGTTCAAGACCTTCTTTCAACAGTCAATAAGCCTGAATGGCCAGCTGCTGAACTACTCCTTAGTTTGTTAGGGAGACTGTTGGTAAGAGTATAGCATTTAAAGATTATTAGATTACTAGAAGACAACATAATGAGGATATACTCTGATTCACAGATGATGAATTCTTTAAAAATGTGTAAGGAAATACGACCATTGCATCTCTATTTTTGCATGTGCATAACTGTAACACAGTATCGTCCGTACCTTGTAGAAAACTTTGAAATGTTGTAACTTTTGTGACTTCCATTTCATTACATAAGATAACAGTGTTTAAAAACTTTTTTTTTTGGTTTGGAAGTATTGTTAGTGAAAAGCATCTCAACACTGAGTCATAAGTTATTATAGTTAATTCATTTCAGAGCATGAAACTGATTAATGTGACTTTGTTGTTTTTAAGAGTATTTCTAAAAACATGATACTTTTTAGTCCTCATGTAATACAATAGGGAAATGCAAAGAAATATTGTGATTTCTCTTTTTATTTTTAAACTGCATTTGGACTTCTGCAATACAAATCATAAGAAAGCTTTTTGAGACCTTACTGTGAACTGGAAAGTACATTAATACTATTTTGAAATCAAGATAATTAATGTTTCATAGGCATCAGAATTCCATCCTAAGAAATTCTTACTGAGTATTTTCCCATTTTTAACAAATAAACAATTGAGCCTACATTTAAAGAAAGTGACTGTGTTCTTAGGGAGGTTTAATCTGTGATTTTTTTTTTTTAATGAAAATGTTCAGACTCCAGAAGCTCAAAAGGCAATCACTTTATGGAACAATATCACAAGAAAAAACAAGTTTAAATTTCAAATAATATAACATAGATTTGGAATTCATATAATAAGTTGCTATTAAAAATGTATTGTTATAAATTTATTAAATAAAAATTATTTTGATGTTTAGGTTCATCAATTCAGTAACAAGTCAACAGAGATGGCTTTAAGAGTAGCGTCTCTTGATTACCTTGGAACTGTTGCTGCACGACTAAGGAAAGATGCCGTTACAAGCAAAATGGATCAAGGGTCTATAGAACGAATTTTAAAACAGGTATTGAGATAAAGGATTAAAATTATGGGGTAAATAACAGGTAAACACTTTCTTTAGGTATTCTTATATTAGTCTTGCATTTCATTTTATAGATTCAAAATAAAATTTATACTTCTAAAAGTGGACTTTTCAAAAGCCCTGCAGAGAAAGTTAATACCTTAGGGTGAATTATACTGTCTAACAGGAATTGTGTGTGTGTGTGTGTGTGTGTGTGTGTAACACTGGCCATGAGCTAACATCCATTAGCAATCTGCCTCTTTTTTGCTGAGCAAGATTGGCCCTGAGCCAACATCTGTGCCCATCCTCCTCTGTTTTGTATGTGTGATTCCACCACAACATGGCTTGATGAGTGGTGTGTAGGTCTGCACCCGGGATCCGAACCTCTGAACCCCAGCCCGCCGAAGCAGAGCGCATGAACTTACCCTCTGTGCCACCAGGCTGGCCCCAGGAACTTTCAAATGATTTATATAAATCCTTAGTTTACTTTCTTTTTGCATACTTTTGTTATACATAGCTATTTTCTATTTAGTTTAACCTAAGTTTTATTTAAATCTTTAGTTTACTGAGATAATGGTTTAGCATACCCAAATTGTTTTGTACCTTTGAATGTTGTGTGTCTCTTTCTATTGCGGAAGGGTGAGGAGGGCTTTTCATTTTATTATATTAGAGAGTTTTCATGGGAAAAAGTGTTTTATTTCTTCAGTTATTCTTTTTTTTTTTAAGTATGGTTGAGGTGGTAGTAATACTGAAAGTTAACTTAAGAAAATTGGTACAAAAATGATCTCTAATCCTACTGTATACAACTGTTATTTTCTTTCTATTCTTTTTCTTATGTCCTTTACCATATCCATGCTGGCCATTAGAAATGCCTTAAATTTTTTTTCTGCTATACTTTTTGTTTGTTTGTTGGTTGGTTGGGTTTTTTTTTCTAGCACAGTGTAAAAAAAATTTTTTTTCAGGTTGTACTTTGTTATTTTGAAATAATTTTAAACTTGCAGAAAGGTTATGCGAATAGTACAAAGAGCTGTCATAAACCTTTCACCCAAATTCCTTAATTGTTGACAATTTACAACATTTGCTTTATCATTCTTTTTCAAAATATATATGCATGAGTATCTGTATATGCTTTTTTTCTTTCCCTGAACCATTTGAGCAGACGTGATGCCCCCATTAACCCTGAATTCCAAAGTGTGATTCCCTGGACAAGTAGCACCAATGTTACCATCACCTTAGGAACTTGTTAGAAATGCAGATTCTCAGGACTCTCTCTGGACCTACCCAATCATAGACTCTGGGGATAGGGACCAGCAGTCTGTGTTTTAACAAACCCTAATGAATGCTGAAGGTAGAGAACCACTGCTTACTGTGTCTTTTCTACGAACAAAAACTCTCACTTAAATATCCACAGTAAAACTATCAAAAGCAAGAAATTACCATTAATATAATACCACCATTTAATATATTACTGCCATTCCTATTCTGTTTAATAGGTTATAATTTGTTGCTTTCATTTTTTTTTTTTATTTTTTTTTATTGATGTTTTAATGGTTTCTAACATTGTGAAATTTTGGGTTGTACATTTTTGTTTGTCCATCACCCCATATATGACTCCCTTCACCCCTTGTGCCCACCCCCCACCCCCACTGCCCGGGTAACCACAGTCCGGTTTTCTCTGTCCATGTGTTGGTTTATATTCCACATATGAGTGAGATCATACAGTGTTTGTCTTTCTCTTTCTGGCTTATTTCACTTAACATAATACGCTCCAGGCCCATCCATGTTGTTGCAAATGGGACGATTTTGTCTATTTTTATGGCTGAGTAGTATTCCATTGTATATATATACCACATTTTCTTAATCCAATCGTCAGTCGAGGGACACTTAGGTTGCTTCCACTTCTTGGCTATGGTGAATAATGCTGCAATGAACATAGGGGTGCATAAGCCTCTTTGGATTGTTGATTTCAGGTGCGTTGGATAGATTCCCAGTAGTGGGATGGCTGGATCATAGGGCATCTCTATTTTTAATTCTTTGAGGAATCTCCATACCGTTTTCCATAGAGGCTGCACCAATTTGCATTCCCACCAGCTGTGTATGAGGGTTCCTTTTTCTCCACATCCTCTCCAACATTTGTTGTTTTTTGTCTTGGTGATTATAGCCATTCTAACGGGCGTGAGGTGGTATCTTAGTGTTGTTTTGATTTGCATTTCCCTGATGATTAGTGATGTTGAGCATCTTTTCATGTGCCTATTGGCCATCTGTATATCTTCCTTGGAGAAGTGTCTGTTCATTTCTTCTGCCCATTTTTTGATCGGGTTGTTTGTTTTTTTGTTGTTCAATTGTGTGAGTTCTTTATATATTATGGAGATCAACCCCTTGTCAGATGTATGTTTTGCAAATATTCTCTCCCAGCTGGTTGGTTGGTTGTTCATCTTGATTCTGATTTCATTTGTCTTATAAAAGCTCTTTAGTCTGATAAAGTCCCACTTGTTTATTTTTTCTTTAGTTTCCCTAGTCTGGGTAGGCATGTCATCCGAAAAGATTCCTTTAAACCCAATGTCAAATAGTGTGTTGCCTATATTTTCTTCTATGAGTTTTATAGTTTCAGGTCTCACCTTCAGGTCTTTGATCCATTTTGAGTTAATTTTTGTGAATGGCGATAGCACATGGTCCACTTTCATTCTTTTGCATGTGGATGTCCAGTTTTCCCAACACCATTTATTGAAGAGACTTTCCTTTCTCCATTGCATGTCCTTAGCACCTTTGTTGAAAATTAGCTGTCCGTATATGTGTGGTTTTATTTCTGGGCTTTCAATTCTGTTCCATTGATCTGTGTGTCTGTTTTTGTACCAGTACCATGCTGTTTTGATTACTATTGCTTTGTAGTATGTTTTGAAGTCAGGAATTGTGATGCCTCCTGCTTTGTTCTTTTTCTTTAGGATTTCTTTAGCTATTCGGGGTCTTTTGTTGCCCCATATAAATTTTAGTATTCTTTTTTCTATTTCTGTGAAGAATGTCATTGGGATTCTGATTGGGATTGCATTGAATCTGTAGATTGCTTTAGGTAATATAGACATTTTAACTAGGTTTATTCTTCCAATCCACGTGCATGGGATATCTTTCCATTTCTTTATGTCATCGTAGATTTCCCTCAATAATGTCTTGTAGTTCTCATTGTATAGGTCCTTCACCTCCTTGCTAAGATTTTTTCCTAGGTATTTTATTCTTTTTGATGCAATCGTAAATGGTATTATCTTTTTGAGCTCTCTTTCTGTTAGTTCATTATTAGCATATAGAAATGCAACTGATTTTTGTAGATTGATTTTGTACCCTGCAACTTTGCTGTAGTTGTTGATTGTTTCTAACAGTTTTCCAACAGATTCTTTAGGGTTTTCTATATATACAATCATGTCATCTGCAAATAGTGAGAGTTTCACTTCTTCGTTACCTATTTGGATTCCTTTTATTCCTTTTTCTTGCCTAATTGCTCTGGCCAAAACCTCCAGTACTATGTTGAACAGGATTGGTGAGAGTGGGCAGCCCTGCCTCGTTCCTATTCTCAGAGGAATGACTTTCAGTCTTTCCCCATTGAGTATGATGTTAGCTGTGGGTTTGTCATATATGGCCTTTATTATGTTGAGGTACTTTGCTTCTATTCCCATTTTATTGAGAGTTTTTATCATAAATGGATGTTGTATCTTGTCAAATGCCTTCTCTGCGTCTATTGAGACGATCATGTGGTTTTTATTCTTTGTTTTGTTGATGTGGTGTATCACGTTGATTGATTTGCGGATGTTGAACCATCCCTGCGTCTCTGGTATAAATCCCACTTGATCATGGTGTATGATCTTTTTAATATATTGTTGTATTCGGTTTGCCAATATTTTGTTGAGGATTTTTGCATCAATGTTCATCAGCGATATTGGCCTGTAATTTTCTTTCTTTGTATTGTCTTTGTCTGGTTTTGGTATCAGGGTGATGTTGGCCTCATAGAATGATTCAGGAAGTGTTCCATCTTCCTCTATTTTTTGGAATAGTTTGAGGAGGATGGGTATTAAATCTTCTTTGAATGTTTGGTAAAATTCACTGGAGAAGCCATCTGGTCCTGGACTTTTATTTTTTGGGAGGTTTTTGATTACTATTTCAATCTCTTTACTTGTGATTGGTCTATTCAGATTCTCCATTTCTTCTTGGTTCAATTTTGGGAGGTTGTATAAGTCTAAGAATTTATCCATTTCTTCTAGATTGTCCAATTTGTTGGCATATAATTTCTCATAGTATTCTCTTATAATCCTCTGTATTTCCATCGTATCTGTTGTAATTTCTCCTCTTTCATTTCTAATTTTATTTACTTGAGCCTTTTCTCTTTTTTTCTTAGTAAGCCTGGCTAAGGGTTTGTCTATTTTGTTTATCTTCTCGAAGAACCAACTCTTTGTTTCATTAATCCTTTCTACTGTTTTTTTGGTCTCAATATCATTTATTTCTGCTCTGATTTTTATTATTTCTCTCCTTCTGCTGGCTTTGGGCTTTGTTTGTTCTTCTTTTTCTAGTTCTGTTAGGTGTAATTTAAGGTTGCCTATTAGGGCTTTTTCTTGTTTGTTAAGGTGGGCTTGTATCGCTATGAGTTTCCCTCTCAGGACCGCTTTTGCTGCATCCCATATGGTTTGATATGGCATGTTATCATTTTCGTTTGTTTCCAGATAGTTTTTGATTTCTCCTTTAATTTCATCAATGATCCATTGGTTGTTCAGTAGCATGTTGTTTAATCTCGACATTTTTGTCACTTTCCCAGTTTTTTTTTCCTGGTTCATTTCCAGTTTCATAGCCTTATGGTCTGAAAAGATGCTTGTGATGATTTCAATCTTCTTAAATTTATTGAGGCTTTTTTGTTTCCCAACATATGGTCTATCCTAGAGAATGTTCCATGCGCGCTTGAGAAGAATGTGTAGTCAGCTGTTTTTGGGTGGAGTGCTCTGTATATGTCTACTAGGTCCATCTCGTCCAGTTTTTCATTTAAGTCTAATATTTCTTTATTAACTTTTTGTCTGGATGATCTATCCATTGCTGTAAGTGGGGTGTTAAGATCCCCTACTATTATTGTGTTGTTGATTTCTCCTTTTAGGTTTGTTAATAGTTGTTTTATGTACATTGGTGCTCCTATGTTGGGTGCATATATATTTATAATTGATATGTCTTCTTGATGGAGTGTCCCTTTTATCATTATATATTTCCCTTCTTTGTCTTTCTTAACCTGTTTTATCTTGAAGTCTACTTTGTCTGATATGAGTATGGCAACACCTGCTTTCTTTTGTTTGCCATTAGCTTGGAGTATTGTCTTCCATCCTTTCACTCTGAGCCTGTGCTTGTCTTTAGTGCTAAGATGTGTTTCCTAAGGCAGCATATTGTTGGGTCTTGCTTTTTAATCCATCCTGCCACTCTGTATCTTTTGATTGGAGAGTTCAATCCATTTACATTTAGGGTAATTATTGAAATATGAGGGCTGAATGTTGCTGTTTTGTCACTTATTTTCTGGTTCTTTTGCATTTCCTTTGTTTCTTGTCCCATTTGTTTTGGACTGCCAATTCAGTTTGGTTGTTCTGTCTTATGATTCTTCTAGTTTTCTCTTTGTTTATCATATGTGGTTTTAATTTGATTATTTGTTTAGTGGTTACCTTGAGGTTTGGGCAAAAAATCTTGTGTATGAGATAGTCCATTATCTGATAGCCTCCTATTTCCTTATACTAAGTCAATTCAGTCACTTTCCTCTTCCCCTTCTAAGTTGCTCTTGTTATACCTTATTCTATCTTGTGTTGTGGCTGTGTGTTTACAGTGATGAGGTTAAATTTATTTTTGGTGAATTTCTTCCTTTGATCTTTGAGTTTAGTATTTAAGTGGTTGCTAAAGATCTACTATTTCTCTGATTTTGTCTACCTACTTTTCTCCTTACTCCAAGCTTTGTGTTCCCTTTCTCTTCTTTTTTTCAGGCCTGAGGGCCTTCTTGAGTATTTCTTGTAGTGGGGGTCTCGTGGCCATGAACTCCCTTAGCTTTTGTTTATCTGGGAGAGTTACTATTTCTCCATCATATTTGAAGGATATTTTTGCTGGATAGAGTATTCTTGGCTGAAAGTTTTTGTCTTTTAGTGTTTTGAATATATCATTCCAGTCTCTTCTAGCCTGAAAAGTTTCTGTTGAGAAATCTGCTGAGAGCCTGATGGGAGTTCCTTTGTACGTTATTTTTTGTTTTTGTCTAGCTGCCCTTAATATTGTTTCTTTGTCGTTGAGCCTGGCTAGCCTTACACTAGGTGTCGTGGTGAAGGCCTTTGTCTGTTAATATATATAGGCGTCCTGTTGGCTTCGCTTACTGGTATTTCCTGCTCCTTCCCCAGATTTGGGAAATTTTCAGCTATTATTTCCTTGAATAGGCTCTCTGTTCCTCTTTCCCTCTCCTCTTCCTCAGAAATACCTATAATTCTTATGTTACGTTTTCTAATAGAATCAGATATTTCTCGGAGTCTTTCTTCATTTCTTTTTAGTCTTAGTTCTCTCTCTTCTTCCATCTGGAGTATATCTGTATTCCTATCCTCTAAAGTACTAATTCTTTCCTCCATATTGTCAGCTCTGTTCTTTAAAGATTCCAGATTCTCCTTTATCTCCTCCATTGTGTTCTTCATCTCCATCAGCACTGATTGGTTTTTCTTTATGATTTCAATCTCTTTTGTGAAGAAACTCCTAATCTCATTTAATTGTTTGTCTGTGTTGTCTCGTATTTCATTGAGTGTTTTTATGATAGCTATTTTGAAATCTCTGTCATTTAGTTTATGGATTTCTGTGTCTTCGGGGTTGATTTCTGGGTGCTTGTCATTTTGTTTCTGGTCTGGTGATTTCATATATTTTTGCATTGTGGTTCCTGTGTTGGTTTTGATTTTCCTCATCCTGGAAGTCTCTGGTTGCAATTTCCACCTGCCGCCACTGTCTGGTGGTAAAGGGCTGTGTAGTCTAAGCCCCCTGCGCTCTGCCCCAGTTTTTCTGCTGCGATCCGCAGTTTTGTTTTGTTTTTTCCCCACTGCGATCCACTGGTCCAGTCCAGTTTGTTCAGGCCTACCTCGGATGGCTAGGTCTGGTCGAGCTGCAGACTCCGGGTTGCGGGAAGGGGGGAGCTCTCTCTTTTGCCCTCTGGGTCCCTGACGTGGGAGGCTTCTCGTTTGCCCCTCTTTATCTGCTCTCTGGGGTGCTCACATGTTGATGGTAGCCCTGTGGCTCCTCTGAGCCCTCTGTGCGGGAGTTTCCCACTGGCTGAGAGAGCCCGAAGAGCTACAGTTTCCCGCTGAGGGCCGCCCCTCCCCCCTCTCTGGGAGCCGCGCGGACCGGGATCGCTGATCTGTTGGGGAGGGAGCGGAGTTCTCCTTACCTCTCCCCACTTCCTCCGGGGGCCCAGCACGTTTCGCTCTCAGATGTGCGGCAGTGTGGATCCCTCCACTCTAGGTTTTCACTGTCTGGGATTCTGTTGTTGGTCTGTGGCTGTTGCTTTTGTTGTATCTTGTGGGGGAAGAATTCACAGGAAAGCTCATTCCGCCATGATGCTGACGTCACCCATCTGCTTTCATTGTTTTAATGCTCAAATTGCCCTAGATTTGACCAGTGAGAGCCCCTTGAAGATGGCTTTTGTATCTTTTTGATATGTTCCCATCTTTCTTTCCTGTCTTACTTTGTGGCACAACAAGATGTTTGAGGCTCATCTTTTACTTTTCTTGTCCAGCCCTGGAATGAGCCATTTCTCCAAGTACTGCTGGTTTCTTTTATTGGAGAATGGTAATTTAGAAACCAAGATCTAGGTGCTAGGTGATTTTCAGTATTTCTTAGAGGAGACCTAGGACCTCTTGTTTGCCACATATGGCCATGTAGATTGTACACTGTAAATCTCGAAGAGAGGGGTCATTCGTAAATATTTTTATGGCTCTCAACATACGTCCAAATTGCTTCTGAAAGTTTACAGTGTACTAGTTTACAATGCTATGAAAAATTTCTGAATGGATCCATTTTACCACACTCCTAGAACATGGGTTATTCTAATCTTTGTTTTCTACCTAGATGTATTCTAAACCATGTATTTGGCATTTCACGTGGTAAAGCTAGAGTATAAGCTGTAGCCATGAATGTTAGCTCACAGTTAATTTCTGGCTCTGTACTGTTCCTGCCAGGACCTAAAAATTCAGTCCATTTCTGCTCCTATAACAAGTGAACAGCTCACCTATTGTGTATTTAGTATCCTATACGAAATAAAGTACTGTTTTTATATTAATTATAAATGAAAGTATTTTCCTTCCAGAATTTTCTTTTTAAATAATATCCCAGGGCTGGCCCGGTGGCACAAGCAGTTAAGTGCGCGCGCTCTGCTTCGGTGGCCCGGGGTTCGCAGGTTCGGATCCCGGGCGCACACCGATGCACCGCTTGTCAAGCCATGCTGTGGTAGCGTCCCATATAAAGTAGAGGAAGATGGGCACAGATGTTAGCTTAGGGCCAGTCTTCCTCAAGAAAAAAGGGGATGATTGGCATCAGATGTTAGCTCAGGGCTAGTTCTCCTCACAAAGAAAAAAAAATAATAATAATATCCCAAAGAAACCTGTAACACATAATAATACAGATAATAAGTCTCTATTTACTAGATTAAAAGTTTGGAGTTCTCTTTTTTTCCAAACAGAAAACCAGTGCTTAGGACCTTCCTACCTCTGAAGATTGAACACATTGTTCTGATAATTTTTATGTTAGCTACCTGTGTGCTGCTTCAAAGAAAGATGATATGTAGTTCATAAAAACAAAAGCCAACCTTAGCTATCAATATGTATTTTTCAGAAATAGTATTCTTCTGTTTCTTCCTTTCAGTTGCTATATTTATATTTTCATTTTTATCATGTATCATTTTTCCCTCAGATTTGCATTTACAATTAGATGATTTACTAGAGTACATTAGTAATATCTTTTTTGTTTTTACTCGGTTTATTTTGTAGGTTTCAGGAGGAGAAGATGAAATCCAACAATTGCAAAAAGCACTGCTTGATTACTTGGATGAAAACACTGAAACTGATCCTTCACTAGTGGTAGGTTTCCTTTCTTCTCTTTTTGTTTTTTTGGAAATATCACATGTTTATTCAAATTGGGTCTGAAAGAAAATTGGGAAGTATCATGAAGAGGAAAGTTGTTTGGAATGTTCATTTTTGAAACAAAGGGATACTGGATCATCTAAACAGAAAAGAATGGTTATGGATTGATTTGTCTTATATGGAATTCTGGTACAGCTATTGCAGTATAGGAAAATTGTGACACAGAAAAGATTTCGAAATCCTTCCATAGGTTATCTTTGAGACTAGGATAGATCGTTGTTCCTCACAGTGGGCATGGCCCAGGTGGCGTGTGAGACGATCAATTAGAATATAAAAAGAAACTTAAAATTTTATATGTATAATTATTTTGGAATTAATTCTATTTTTATGTATGTGGTGTATCCAAAATATTAGTGTAATAGGATCATATGTAAAGTTTATAAACTATATTAGGGAACAATGTGTGTAAATTGGTACTTTTCAACTTTAATTTTTTTTTACTGATGGGATATGCGATCTTAAAGAGGTTGGAGATAACTAAGCTATTCAGCCCAGGACTGCAGGTTTTCATTCTGTATTGAAAGGAACAGATTATAGGTGTGCCTTGGTGTTAAAATATTTCAATAATAATTGGCTGTGTATTTCTTGAAGAAGTAAGGTGAGATGTTAAAAATAACTGGAGTCTTCTACTTTCAGCATTTTATCCATTTATTCTAAACGTTTCTAGTTGACCTATCATCTGTCTAATTTTACTCACTTATTGGGTGATACTGTCCTTAGTTAAGTAGCTGATAGCGTTCCAGATTTAATAGTTTTGTTTATCATATTATCTTTTGACATCAACATGTGTTAAGACAAAGTAAAATAAGTTTTCTATCATTCAGATATTCTAAATGTTCTAGCTTTTTTAAAATCTGTTTTTATCTGATAGAAATTGTTTTAAAGTAAACATTATTGTTTCTATTTCTGATAGTGAACACTTTATCAATGGGTTGTAAAGTTTGTAACTAATTTCATCAAATTCGTCTTATCTAATTTCGTTCCAGTTTTCTCGTAAATTCTATATAGCCCAGTGGTTCCGTGACACAACTCTGGAAACAGAAAAAGCAATGAAATCACAAAAAGATGAAGAATCATCTGAAGGAACACATCACTCAAAGGAAGTTGAGACAACTGGTCAAATTATGCATCGAGCTGAAAACCGGAAAAAGTTTCTTAGAAGCATTATCAAAACCACACCTTCTCAGTTTAGCACATTAAAGTAAGATCCAGAGAGAAAACATCTTCACTTTTTCAGTTATCTCTTTGAGATCTATTTACCTACTATACAAAAAAATTATGAGATCTATTTACCTACTATACAAAAAAATTAAATAAAAATTTAATGACTTTTTGTTGCAGGATGAACTCTGATACTGTGGACTATGATGATGCTTGTTTGATTGTTCGATACTTGGCCTCTATGAGGCCGTTTGCCCAGAGCTTTGATATTTATTTGACACAGGTAAACTGGACCAGGATTCCTTATACAATGATACTGATTTTTCTAATTCTGGATACTTGTGGGGTACTGTACAATGTCTATTTATTGTTGAGAACAGATATTTTAAAAGATCGTGAAAGTATCATTTGTTTCTTTGTTCCATGTTTGATCAAATGTCTTTGTTCTATGTGCCTTTTATATATTGGTTCTTGTTTTACAGATAAATGGATATATATCTGTATGAATGTACACATATATGGTATAGGGAAAGTGATTTTATAAAAATAAATTATTCAATTCCCAAGTTATTATTTAAATAATACTAAGTATCCTTGATTAAAGTTACACATAGTAAGGTTATATTGAGGCTACAGGGCCTTGCAAATGAAGCATAGCAATAAAAACCAGATTTAGTTGAGAGTGGCAGGATACAGGAAAGGCCCTAAAGTATAGAATGCCTCACTTATCATGTGTACTGACCTTTAGCTTTGGATCAGTAAGATAACAGATCTTTTACTCACTTATATTCAAATTAAAGGGAAGTAAATATGATATTTATTTTCATATCTTTTGCATGTTTTCATGCTATATTTTTTTAAATGTTATATGTTCTAAAATTTGTGAATATATCAATGTTTGCTTGGCAGATCCTTCGAGTTCTTGGTGAAAACGCAATTGCCGTTCGAACAAAAGCCATGAAGTGTTTATCTGAGGTTGTTGCTGTAGACCCCAGTATTCTAGCAAGGGTAAAGAGGAGCACAAACAATTCTTCTTATTTGAGTTTTCTATTCAAATTAAAATACTAGCTTTATTTAGTATAAATTATCTTTTGTTTGTGTTTCTTTAGCTTGATATGCAGCGAGGAGTTCATGGGCGATTGATGGATAACTCCACTAGTGTCCGAGAGGCAGCAGTAGAATTGCTGGGTCGATTTGTCCTTTGTCGACCGCAGCTTGCGGAGCAGTATTATGATATGCTGATTGAAAGAATATTGGTATGTTTTTTTGGTCATTTTTATTATGATTCATGAATATAATTTTGCCTTTCTAGTATTCTGTTTTTTAAAATGTTAAGCCAGGAAAGTAAATATCAGTTATATATTTATATTGCCTAATCTATGAATTGTAGCAACTTTATCAAGGGCATATTTCAAGAGGGCTGCTCGGTATTGTAAAACCAATCTTTGGTGAAAATTGGATTCCTTTTTCAGTTACCAGTGCCTTTTGATATGCCAGTTTACAGTGAGTAAATTATAGGAACTACATGACGCAGTTAAATATTTTGGACAGGAATCTAAAGTGATTATATATGTATGTATATAAATAGGAAAAATTATTTTAGTAAAAGCTAGGTGCAGCTTGATATCTGACAGTATTTTTGAATCCTTTATGTATATGTGCACGTTTCCTTACAGCTGAATTATGACAGGCTCAGCTACCTGCAAGTTAAACCAGAAAGTCATTTGAGTCTTAAGAACAACCTTAAGAAACTATTCTAAGATATTCTTTTCTTGTATGTCATGGAATTCTCTGGCCCTGAAGTACTTTCCTGAAAAATAAAATGAAACATTGGCATTACAAAATATCTTTGAAATCTCCACATCACCCACTGCAGGCATAGTGACTTCTTCTATAACTCAACAGGGATGCATTAGGCACAAGGTTAGGTATTTCCACAATAAGAGAATATTTTATCACCTTTAGCCTAGTATCAGAATATTGTATGGCTGAGAGTTAGGATTTCAGCTTCAACTAGCATAAAATCTTGATTTAAGAAAAGAGTGGAAGATTTTTTTCTCTTTTACTGCCTTTACAGAGTAAAGGGCAAAATCAGCAGGATTCTCAAATCTAATGAACTTTGACAGCAGTATATCCAAAAATATTTTCATGATTGCTAAACTGCATAATGTAAATAATTTTGCACAATAAATGTTTGATGCTTTTTATTTATTTTTAAAACTTTTTAATTATGAAAATTTGTAAAGTTAAAGAAAAATAGTACAGTGAACACTCATATATCCACCACCATATTTCATCTATATTTTTTGCTTATTTGGTTTAAATTAAATTTTAAACATTTTGCTACTTCTCCTGTGGATACTTCAGCTTACCTCTCCAAAAAATAAGGATACTGTCCTTGTAAACAAAAAGCCATTATCTCAGCCAGACAAATTAACACTCCCTAAATATCATCTAATAACCAGTTCATATTCAAATTCTCCAACTGTCTCAAAAATTAGACAAAAAAATTCTTTTCCAGCTTTTTCTTTTTTGTTAAACAGAATCCAGTTAAAGATCATATTTTGCATTTGGTAGTCATGTTTTAAAATTTAGAGTATTCTCTCGTTACACGCTTTCCTCGTGACATTGACTAGTTTAAAACAACCAGGGCAGTCTTTTTCCTCATGGTTTGGTTTTATTTAATTTGTTCCTTTGTTTCTTGTATTTTCCTATCAACCATAAGATGGTGACACTAATTTGATTAGATTTAGGTTGAAATTTTTGTTGCAAATACTTCATATGCTATTTAAGTACCAGACACTATTCTAAAAGTTTCAGGTTTGTTATCCCATTTAATTTTGGTAAGCTTCTACTCTAGTCTTGTGTTCAATACGGTTTAATATTTTTCTATGTATTAGATATCATATTTGAAAAGTAAAGATGACACAATAAAATAACCCATATTTATAGTAACATTAATAAGAAAGAATATAAAGAGGGAAGTATATAGACCATCTTTATCCTGTTAATAGATAGTAAATATACTGCTTGTTGGTATTTATTTTCTGATTTCACTTTATCAAATTTAATACATACACCTAGGCATCTTGATTTTTCTGACATTTAAAAATACCTTTCTGTTTTTAGGATACTGGCATCAGTGTCAGAAAAAGAGTAATAAAGATTCTAAGAGACATCTGTATTGAACAACCCACATTTCCAAAAATTACAGAAATGTGTGTAAAAATGATTCGCAGAGTCAATGATGAAGAAGGCATTAAGGTAAGATGAAATGTGGACTATTTGAAAACTCATTTTTCATTAATGTTTTAAATAATTTAAAAGTTTGTTGTATCAAAATTTTGTTGATTTAAATATACATAAAAACTTTACAAATGCATCAATATTTTTAGATTGAAGATGTACTTTGATACTTTTTTTATTTCTAGATCTTGTATTAATTAATAAAATCTGATCTTTTCCAACCAATTCAGCAGTTATAATATTTAATGTCATTGTAGAGATTGCATTATATAGGAAGTTTATCATCAAATTCAAGTTATTTTGATTTTCAAATGATACGTGCTTAGTTTTCTAAATTAGTAAATGCTTTGTTGAAAGTCTAATCCTCAGTTCATCAGTGAATTTATGTATGTATGATTGTCCCTGTATATATTTTTTTTAACAACTTCTCCCCACAAGTGGTAAAAATATGTTTTAATTTGATCAAAAACATTTGAGTGTGTACTATGCAGAAGTTCTAGGCTATCTTTACCAAATTGGAAAAGATTATAATTTTGAGAAATTAATTGGTGATTTAAAAAATAAAACTGAGTAATTCGTACCAAAGATTCCCAGTAGTTTGTGTTTTCCTTAGTTATTTATAGCTTTGTTTTGGGCTTTACTGAGAATTTGGGATTGAGAATTTTGCCATGTTTGTTATAGTTAGTTTGAAATTTTTCTTTCTTGTAGAAATTAGTAAATGAAACATTCCAAAAACTCTGGTTTACTCCGACTCCACACAATGACAAAGAAGCAATGACGAGGAAAATTTTAAACATCACTGATGTGGTAAGAAGGACTGGAACAAGGATGTGGTCCCTGTGGGCGCAAATCTAGTTGAGGCATACCCGTCTTAAAAAGGGAGAGACAAGGATGAGATATTTGGTTAAGCTCAACATTTAGTACTAGTTCTCTTACTTTATATTTCTAGAAGTACTCAAGGGATGCAAGTAAGACGAGATTGGTGTTTCTACATAGCCCTACTTTTTGGCATTCATTGACTTAAGCATTGATGTTGAAATTCTCCAGTTCCTCCAATGATTGAAAACTGAGAAGGAAAGGAGAAGTGGATGAATAGATACAATAGCTCAGGGATAGCAACCTGAAATGAGATAGTAATTACTACTTTTTTCAGAAAACATGAATTAAGATTAGTATCATTATGTTTAATTAATTATAGACATAAGCTATAAGTTTTTTTGACCCAGAATACTTCTCATGTTTTGAACATAAGAAATTTTATATTATCAATTACCTGATCATCTGTTTCACTCAAGTCTTTAAATCTGTTATCTAGAAGGAAAAGAAGCAAACATTTCCTTTTTTATTGTTTTAAACCTTAGAGATTTTTCTGACAGTGTGTGATTCAAGTTATTGTTCAAAATGTAATACCATATTTAATTTCAATACTTAAACTAATTTCTTGAATGTCTTCTAAGATAGTTTTAGAATAAAATTCTTTAACATTGGTAAATTATTGGCTTACTGAGAAAAAATAGTGCACTATAAGAATAAGTTTTTTAATTCAGAACCGTGAGATATTTGTATACTTCAGGCTAAAGCATAGCAAAAGTTTATTTTACTCAGATTTTTAAGTAAATTTCTGATTGTAATAGTTTCACCATATTTTCCCTTTTAGGTTGCAGCCTGCAGAGATACTGGATATGACTGGTTTGAGCAACTTCTTCAAAACGTGAGTGTTATTTTGACTCCTGATAACAGCTAACGTGAAATTTATTAGAAGGTCAGTCAGTTCTTTGTAGACTTTGTGTTTAAAAGAAGCTTTTCAGTTATTTTTTAAGTATTTGCCTTTTGGTAGGGAAAATTTATTTCCGTGTATTAGAATGAATGTTTCGGTTAATATTCCTGTTTAATTGATTATTCACTTGCTTGTTGTAAGTTAGTTTTCTAAATCACTAATTGAAATTCTATTTTCTTTTCCTTCCAGATAATTATTTTTTCCTTATCCCTTTAATCTAGGTGATAGATATGAGATCTATAAATATATATATAGATTGCATTAAATATATATTTACATTATTTGACATGTTATAATATATGTAGAATTTCCTATAGTAGTGCAGAATTAAAGCACAATTAGTATTCTTTAAAAATTCCATAAATGGAAGTGTTTATCTCCCTATGAATTTTTTTATTTCAAAACTTTTCAAATAGATAGAAGTACCCATCACTCAGCTTCAAAAATAGTCAGCATTTTCTCTATCTTTTATCTCTATCTCTCCCCCATCTTTTTGTTTGTTGTTTTTATGGGTTTTTTTTTTTTTTGGTTGTAATGCTTTTAAAGCAAATCCCATACTTTATATCATTTCACCCATAAATACTTGAGTATCTATCTCTAACAGAAATGGCTTTTAAAAAAATAACCAGAATATCATCATCTATATCAAAGTAAATATTCATAAATTATCCCCTAATATCTAATATCTAGTCAGTGTTCACATTTCCTAGATTGTCTCAAAATGTATTTTTATAGTTGATTTGCAGTTGCTTTGGTTGATATGGCTCTTAAGTCTCTTAATCTGTAATAATCGACCCCTTACCTCTCCTTTTTTCATGCCACTTTAATGTGTTTTTTTGTAGAATGTCACACATTCTGGATTTCATAAATCTCTTCCTTCTGGTGTCATTTAAGTTGTTCCTCTATCCACCATTTTTTTCTGTAAATTCTTAGAGGCTTAATAATATTGAAGTTCAGTTTTGGGAGTAGAGGACAAGAATACTTCATAGGTGATGCTGAATATTATTGTATCACATCAGGAGGCACATAATGTTTGGTTTTCCCATTTTCAGTGATCTTTGAGTTTAGGTGTTGTCAGCCTGATGCATCTATTATAAGGATTTTTTATAAAATATATATATATCACCATCAACTACCTAATGTATTATATAATATATAACCATCCAATATATAATATGTAACCATCTAATATATTATGTAATATATAACCATCTATTACCAAGATTGGGTTGAAATGATCATCACCTAGATTTATTATTTCCATTAAAAGTTGCAAAATACTGATTTTTTTTTTCTAATTATTTTATTCCTTCTGTATTAATTAGCTGGGATTCTTCTTGAAAGAGGAATTTTGTCGTGATTAACTATTTGGTTACTGTGAAATATAGTTTGTACAGGAGAGGCAAGGGAAATGCTGCTTGATTCTTTTCCATTACTTAAGCAAGTTTCAGAATGAGTTTTCCTGTTAACCTCCAAAGGTGATTAATGAATTTGCTCATTTTTTAATATCAGTGTGAACTAATAGATTTTCATGTCTTTGATGTATTTTAATTTATTCCCATCATAATTCCTCAAATTGTCCCGTCTTTGCTCAGTGGTAGTCTCTTCGAGTTGGTCTTGTCTCCTTTTGATATAACCTCATTATTCTTTTGTAGCCTGATTACTTTCTGCCTCTAAAGATGCCCCAGACTCATCTTGTACATTTCCTGCCCCAAACCTGAAATCAGCCATTTTTCCAGAAAGCCCTTAATTCCGTTTGGTGGGAATAATGTGGGTGCTGTGGCTATTCATTGCTGATGGGTTATCATAGCTTTGGGCCTTTTCAGAAGGTAGAGCTAGAAAATGTGTATTTTTTAGAAAAAGAAACATAAACCAAGAACTTATTTTGATGTATTTAATTTAAATTTAAGATTATGAGATTCTACTTCTTTGATTTTATTCTTTCCTTTAGGCTAAAAAATCTTGGTTCCTAAAGAAATGAACATAATTTCTTATTGGCTTTGCCCTACTATATTGAAAATAAGATTATTGGGTGCAGTTTAAGATTTCTTTGCATTTCTTCTTATCTGTAGCTCTCCAATGATATATCATTGAAAGTCTATTTTGAAATAATTTTTTTCTGTTTGATTATGTTAATTTACTATCTAGTTAAATCCAGTTGTTTCTGTTTAAGTGTTTTACTTTTAACAATATTTTTAGTAATAAAACATTTATTTAGCTATATTTTTAACAGAGAACCAAAATTGTTTCATTGAGGCATAATTTACATGCAAAAAATTCATTAATTTTAGATGTATAGTTCAATTAATTTTATTTATTTATTTTTTTCCCCCCCAAAGCCCCAGTAGATAGTTGTATGTCATAGCTGCACATCCTTCTAGTTGCTGTATGTGGGACGCGGCCTCAGCATGGCCGGAGAAGTGGTGCGTCGGTGCGCGCCCGGGATCCGAACCCGGGCCGCCAGCAGCGGAGCGTGCTCACTTAACCGCTAAGCCGCGGGGCCGGCCCCTCAATTAATTTTAATAATTATATTCAGTGATGTAACATCCAGCACAATCAAGATATAGAATATAACTCTTAAAAGCTTCCCTGTGCCTCTTTGTAGTTGACCCTTACCCCCAACCCTAGGAAACCACTGATCTGCTTTTTGTCACTATAGTTGTTCCTTTTGTAGAATTTCATATCAATGGAATCATGCTGCATGTAGTCTTTGTATTTGGCTTCTTTTAATTAGCAGAATGTTGCTGGTATATTAATATTTTATTTCTTCTTGTTGATGAATAGTATCAATAGTATGGATGTATCATGATTTCTTTATTAATTTGCAAATTTATGGACTTTTGAGTTTCCAGTTTGGGCTATTATGAATAATGCTGCTATGAATATTTGTTTGCAAGTTTTTGTGTGGATGTGTGTTTTCATTTCTCTTGGGTAAATTCCTATGAGTGCAATTGCTGGATCATGTGGTGAGTAGGGAACTGCCAAACTGTTTTTCCAAAATGGCTGAACCATTTTGCATTTCCACCAACAGTGTTCCAGTTGCTCCACATTCTCACCAGTACTTGGTGTTGTCAATCTTTTTAACATTGGCCGTTCTGGTGGGGTGTAGTAGTATGTTGCTTTTAAAAATTTTGTAAGGGAGCCAGCCCCGTGGTATAGCAGTTAAGTGTGCAGGCTCCGCTGCTGGCGGCCCGGGTTCAGATCCCAGGTGCGCACCGACGCACTGCTTGTCAGGCCGTGCTGTGACAGCGTCTCACATAAAGTGGAGGAAGATAGGCACAGATGTTAGCCCAGGGCCAGTCTTCCTCAGCAAAAAGAGGAGGATTGGTGTGGATGTTAGCTCAGGGCTGATCTTCCTCACCAAAAAAAAATAAATAAATAAATTTAAGATGCCTTTTTTAAACACTTTCCTGGTGTTCACTTATGTTATCCAATCTATAATATCTTAGACTCTCTTCATAAATCGTCTTCCATTTCATAATTTTATGTGATATATTTGGCATCATTTCCTTCCTAAATCAAATAATAGCTCTATATTATAGAGCTTTTTGACCATCTTAGTTGTATTTTTGTCAGCCATTCCAAAGGGGATATAATAATTTCTAGAAGAATCTACAACCACATGTTTCATCTGATAATTACAATAAATGATTAAGTAAGAATTAAGGATAGCTATCAGAAATGTGATTATTTAGTGTTACTAAAAAGAATCTAAGATAATATCTCTATGTATTATTGGCAAGTTAGAAACAGAAAAGAGATGACTAGATTTATAATCTCCTAGTAATAGTAGTTTTATATTCTTTATATCTTTATTCTCTAGTCCTCTTTAGTTAATTAGTTGTCCATTCAGTCCTTTCTCCCTATTCTATGCTTTTCTACTTTAGTTTCTGCCAACAATTTAGTTTACCAATGACATTGTGTTTTTATGTTACAGTCACTAGACTAACAGAGTTTAGTTTAATGAAAGAAATAAAGAAAACTCAAAAATATTTATAAATACACGTAACAGACATAACCACTCTTCACAGTTATAACAACGCATATGCATAAATTTTAAGAGAAGCTAGGACGGATATAGAGAGTGGATTCTGGAATTATTGGAAATTCTTGAGTCAAGAATAATTAGCACACTTACTGTTTCCACATGAGCTCATGTACACACATTCCATTCCATCCAATTTCAGATATTTCTTGTGTTTGTTATTTTTGTGATGAGTTGGTTTCTTATAGATCAGTGATTCCCCATTCACACATGCATCAAACTCTGTTCACTGACTAAATAATTTTGTTAGTATGTCACACACACACACACTTTTTAAATATATGGAGATTCATTTCCTCTATAACCTTTAAAGAATTCATAGTTTTTTGTCATATTTAAGTAATATGTGAAAGAAAAAGTTCTATCATGAAAGTCTTTACATTTTTTTATTTCTTAAAAGTGGTACAATTAGTTTAAACCATTATTATAGCCCTATGATATAGATATCCCAAAACTGAACTGATTTTACAATGCCGCTCATTTTTATTGCTTATGATCCAAGACTATGGTCCTTTCTTAGTTTATGAGAAAATACAGACAATGAAAAACTTGAATAATCTGTTTTTCATCTGTTCCTGACCTTTGTAATCCAAATAAGATGTCCTTCTTGAAGTGTAAGATCAAATACTCTTTCTCCGTCAACCAGTGAATGAATAGAAAAACTAATATATCTATATAATTTAATAGTACTCTACATCATAAAGGAACAATGTATCCATTGATACATATAACAACATAGATGAATAATACGAACATTATGCAGAGTGAAGGAAGCCTTACACAGAAGAGTACATATTCTGATTCCATTTATATGAAATTCTAGAGAGGCAAAACTAATCTGTGTTGGAAAAAAATCAGAAGAATGGTTGCAGGGGGTCAGGGATTGACTTGGAAGGGACATGTATTAGGGTTCTCCTGAGAAACAGAAACAAGAGGATACTGAGAGAGAGAGAGAAAGAAAAAGATTGACTACAAGGAATTGGCTCATGTGGTTAGGACGCTCTTAAAGTCCCACAATCTGCCATCTACAAGCTGGAGGCCCAGAAAAGCCACTGGTCTAGTTCAGTCTGTGTCTGAAGGCCTGAACCAGGGGAGTCCGAGGGTGTAAATCCCAGTCCACGAGTGCAAGAGGAGACTGATGTCTCAGCTCAAATAGTCAGACAGAGAATGGTCGAATTCTCTCTTTCTCCACTTTTTGTTCTATTCAGGCCCTCACCAGATTGTATGTTGCCCACTTGCACTGGAGAGGGCAATCTGCTTTACTGAGTCTACCAACTCAAATGCTAATCTCATCTAAAAACACCCTCACCAGCACACCCAGCAATAAAGTTTAACCAGATAACTGGGCATGCTTTGTCAACTTGACACCCATGTATACATCTCCTTAGACCGTATTTAATCTCCAAGTGAAGATAATAACAAAGATAATAACAAGGTCATAATTCCACCTAACAGGATACAGCTATCCTACATACACTGAAAATGCACTAACCCTTTCCCCAAAATAAAAAGTTAAGTCCTTGAGTGATGTTTACTCTTCTCCTTGATATCCCGCAACTTAAATACTATGATATCAGATTAACAACACTTAAATACTATGATATGAAGTCAGTACATCTTATGTTACATGGTAACGGAATAAGAGAGAAAAAAACAAAAATAGTTGCACATGTGCTCGCTTTCTCCATCTCTCTTTCTCCCTCTCTCCCTCTCTCACTCTCTCTCTCCCCTCCCTTCCCCGCCCCCCCCCCCAAATGTGTTCATAACAAAGTAAGTAGGAAATACTCATGACAATTAAAATCCTTGTTTCTATAACTGGTCATGTGATCATGGCTAGTATTTATAACTACCTTCTTCCACTGCCCACTCTCTATTCCTTTTGCCTTCAGCAAGCACCTCAGCTGGTCATGGTTCTTTATCTAGTGGGGTGACCCATACCTTCATTCCTAAAGAGTCTGGGCCATTAGTAGTCCTGCCTGGATTGGATTGTTGTAGTGTTCCGTTAACCTTAATTACAGGGTATGGTAATACTAAGAGATACCCTAAGGGATCTGTCTTCCAGAAATACTCTTCCATACCTCCATTGTGGAGTAGTAGTTCAGTTTCTCCTTGGTAATTAGGATCAGTCACTCCAGCCAGCGCCCTAACTCTCTTCTTTGCCTCTTGATTCAGAGGCATGAGGAGCCCAAAGTAGTTGGGTGGCAGTCTTAACTTCCAGTTCAATGGGATTATTGTTGTGTCTCCTGGTATAAGCATTCCTCCCTCTGAAACTAAGACCTCTAGGCCAGCAAAACATAAAGTTGCCAGAATAAGAAGGAAGAATTTTCCTAGTGGGTCACTAGGGATAATAGTGAGTGATGCCACTCCCATTTCCACCTCTTGATTCCTGGACTGTGAATCCTAGCTGTGGACTAAACAGCACCATATATTTTATACTGATTCAGAGCATACAGAGGTTTCTGGAGAATCTTGCCCTAGCCATGTAAGATATTGCTACCTACGTGGTGCTGTAACTCAGTCTTCAAAAGGTCATTCCACATTCTGTCAGGCTAGCTGCTTCAGGATGATGGGGAACGTGGTAAGCATGGGCATGGGTCCATTGCTGTACTTCTTTTTGTGAAGTGAATTTCTTTTTTTTTCTTTTTTTTTTTTTTTTGTGAGGAAGGTCAGCCCTGAGCTAACATCCATGCTAATCCTCCTCTTTTTGCTGAGGAAGACCGGCTCTGAGCTAACATCTATTGCCAATCCTCCTCCTTTTTTTCCCCCAAAGCCCCAGTAGATAGTTGTATGTCATAGTTGCACATCCTTCTAGTTGCTGTATGTGGGACACGGCCTCAGCATGGCCAGAGATGTGGTGCCTCGGTGTGTGCCCGGGATCTAAACCCAGGCCGCCAGTAGCAGAGCGCACACACTTAACCACTAAGCCACGGGGCTGGCCCAAAGTGAATTTCTTGATCAAAAGCAATGTTGTGTAGAATACCATGATGGTGGATAAGGCATTCTGTTAAGTTCACAGGTGGTAATTTTGGCAGAAGTATTGCATGCAAGAAGGCAAATCTGTATCCAGAGTAAGTGTCTGTTCCAGTAAGAACAAAATGCTGCCCCTTCCATGATGGAAACAATCCAATGTAATCAACCTGCCACCAGGTAGCTGGCTGATCACCCAGGGAATGGCTCCATATCAGGGACTTAGTGTAGGTCTCTACCGCAGGCAGATTGGGCACTCAGCAATGGCCATAGCCAGGTTGGCCTTGGTGATGAGAAGTCCATGTTGCTGAGCCCATGCATGACCTCCATCCCTGCTACCATGGACAGTTTGTTCTTGAGCCCATTGGGCAATGAATAACAGGAGTGGCTGGGGAAAGAGGCTGATCCCCAGAGAAGGTATTTACAGATAGTCATCCTGTCTACTTGATTATTAGAAATTACCTCTGCTGGAGTCACCCTTTGGTGAACATTCACGTGGGACGTAACTATCTTCATGTTTTTTGCCCATTCCAAGATGTTTATCCACATACGTGCTCTTCCCCAAATTTCCTTATCACCAACTTTCCAATCATGTTCCTTCCAGGACCCTGACCATCCAGCAAACCATTGGCCACAGCCCATGAATCAGCACATAATTACATGTATGGTCATTTCTTCTCCCAAGCAAGTGAACAACTAGGTGCACTGCTTGAAGTTCTGCTCAGTGGGAGAATTTCCCTTCACCACTGTCTTTCATGGATATCCCAGAAAGGGGCTATAGTGCTGGAACTGTCCACTTTCAGGTGGTGCCTGTGTATTGTGCAGACCCATCTGTAAACCGGGTCCAAGTCTTCTCTTCTTCTGTCAACTGATCATAGGGAATTTCCCATGAGGCCATAGGTACAGGATGGGAGAAAGAAGACAGTGTAGCAGAAGTGGAAACTATAGGCATTTGGGCCACTTCTTCATGTAACTTACTTGTACCCTTATGCCTGCTCTGGCCCAATCACATATGTTTGATAATAGAGTACCACTGTGCACACCCAACTTTATGGCTTGGTCTGTCAGGTAACACCCAGTTCATGATGGGAAACTCAGATTGCATGGTAATTTGGTGGCCCATGGCTAGGCATTCAGTATCTGCTAAGGCCTAGTAGCAGCCCAAGAGCTGTTTCTCAAAAGGAGAATAGTTATCCACAGAGTATGGCAGGGCTTTGCTCCAAAATCCTAAGAGCCTGTACTGCAGTTCATCTATAGAGACCTGCCAAAGGCTCCAAACAGCCTCCCTATCTGCCACTGACACTTGAAGCACAACTGGATCTGCTGGATCATATGGCCCAAGTGGCAGAGCAGCTTACACAGCAGCGTGAACCTGTTGCAGAGCCTTCCTCTGTTCTGGGTTCCACTCAACACTGGCAGCTTCTTGGGCCACTCATTAAATGGGCCAGACTAATACACCCAAATGAGGAATTTGTTGCCTTCAAAATCCAAAGAAGCCTACTAGGCACTGTGCCTCTTTTTTGGCTATAGAAGGGACCAGATGCAACAACTTATCTTTCACTTTAGAAAGGATATCTCAACATGCCCACACCTCTAGGCCTCTAGGAATTTCGCTGAAGTAGAAGATCCCTGAACTTTTGTTGGATTTATTTCCCACCCTCTGACACACACGTGTCTAGAGTAGTTATTACGTTTTGCTCACTAGGTGCAGTCAGCATAATGTCATCAATGTAATGGAACAGTGTGATAGTTTGTTAAAGGGAAAGGTAATCAAGATCCTACAGACTAAATTATAACATATGGCTGGAGAGTTTATATACCCTTGAGGTAGGACAGTACAGTGTATTGCTGGTCTTGCCAACTGAAAGCAAACTGCTTCTGGTGGGCCTTTGACAGGGATGGAGAAAAAGGCATCTATCAGATCAATAGCTGCATACCAGGTACCAGGGGATGTGTTAATTTGCTCAAGCAGTAATACCTCATCTGGTACATCAGCTGCAATTGGAGTCATCACCTGGTTAAGCCTACGCTAATCCACTGTTGTTCTCCAAGATCCATCTGTCTTCTGCACAGGCCAGATAGGTGAAGTTGAATAAGGATGTGGTGGGAATCACCACTCCTGCACTCTTCAAGTCTTTAATGTAGCGCTAATCTCGGCAGTCCCTCCAGTAATACAGTATTGCTTTTGATTTACTGTTTTCCTAAGTAGAAGCAGTCCTAGTGGCTTCCACTTGGCCTTTCCCACCTTAATAGCCCTCACTCCAAGATCAAAGAATCAATGTGGGGATTCTCTCAGCTACTGAGTATATCTATTTCAATTATGCATTCTGGAACTGGGGAAATAACCACAGGATGGGTTTGGGGACCCACCGGACTCCCTGTGAAACAGACCTGAGCTAAACTTCCATTAATAACCTAACCCTTATAAGCCCCTCCTCTGATTGGTGGGCCACAGTGATGATTTGGGTCTCCTGGAATTAGTGTCAGTTCAGAACCAGTGTCTGTTAATCCCTAAGAGGTCTGATAATTTCCTTTTCCCCAATGCACAGTTGGGAAAAAGATTAACAGTATAAATTTTCAGTAGTATATGAGACTCTTTCCTCAAGAGGATTCCTCAGAGAATGCTGTGGATTGAATGTGTCTCTCCAAAATTCGTATGTTGAAGCCTAATCCCCAATATGATGATATTAGGAGAGGGGAGCCTTCATGAATCAGATTAGTGCCCTTCTAAGAAGAGACACAAGAGAGATGCTCTCTCTGGTCTCTGCCATGTGAGGACACAAGAAGACAGCCATCTGCAAGCTAGGAAGAGGATCTTCACTAGAAACCAACCATGCTGGTACCTTGATCTCAGACTTCCCAACCTCCAGAACTATGAGAAATAAATTTCTGTTGTTTAAGCCACGTAGTCTGTGGTATTTGTTATAGCAGCCCAAGCTAACTAAGAAAGAAATTGGTACCAAGAATGGGGGTGCTGCTGAAACAAATACCTAAAGGTGTAGAAGTGGCTTTGGAATTGTAATCAGTAGAGACTGGAAGAGCTTCGAGGTGCACACTAGAAAAAGCTGACATTGCTGTGAAGAGATATTTAGTGGCAATTCTGGTGAGGGCTCAGAAAGAAAAGGGGAGAGCTGTGTAGAGAAAGCTTCAGTCTTCTTAGAGAATACGTATAATCGTGTACAGAATGTTGGTAGAAATATGGACGGTAAAGGCTGTTGTGATCAGGTCACAGACAGAAATGAGAAACATGCTATCGGACAACAGAGAAAAGGCAGTTCTTGTTATCAAGTGGCAAAGAACTCGGCTGAATTATGTTCTTGTTCTAGTGTTTTGTAAAAGGTGGAACTTCAAGTGATGAAACTGAATATTTAGCTGAGGAGATTTCTAAGCAAAATGTTGAAAGAGCAGCTCAGTTTCTCCTGCCTGAGTTTACAATCAAATACTGTCTCTGTCTCCATCAACCAGTGAATGGGTAAATAAATGGTATATCCATACGGTTGAATAGTACTCCACATCATAAAGGAACAAACTGTCGATGCATACAGCAACATAGGTGAATAGTAAAAACATTATGTGGAGTGAAGGAAGCCTTACACAGAAGAATACGTATTATGATTCCATTTATATGAAGTTCTAGGAGAGGCAAAACTAATCTAGTTAGAAAAAAATCAGAAGAGTGGTTGCAGGGGGCCAGGGATCCACTGGGAAGGAACATGAGGGAACTCTTCGGGGGTGATGATAAGTAGTCTATATCAGTGGTTCTAAAAGTTAGCAAGATTACCTGTGACTTAGAAATGCAAGTTCTAAAGCTTTACCCCAGACTTAATTAATCAGTAACTCTGATACTGGGACCTATCACTCTATATTTTAATAGTGTCTCCAGATGACTCTGATATAAGCTAAAGATGGGGAATCACTGTTCTGTATCCTGGTAGGAGTTTGGGTTATAATGGTGAATGCACTTAACAAAACTGAGCAAATGTATACTGAAGATTTGTACATTCATTTCATGTAAATTTTATCTCAAAAGAAAAAAAGATGGAGTATACTGATGTCTACAGTTTACTTTGAAATGCATCAAAAATAAAATGGGTAAAGGTGTGTGTGTATAAATATACATATGCATACATATATACATACACATGTGCATGCATATCATGAGTGCAAGGCTGGTTTAACATCAGCATCTGTGTGTATGATTTAACACTGAAGAAGAAATAAGTAATCATTTCAGAGGACACAGGAAAAAATTTTGATAAAATTTAATACCCTTGAAGAATAACTTCTAATAAACTAGAAATAAAATAAAATCTGTCAGAGAATAAATTACAAAACTTAAAATGAAAACATGTGAAATGGAAAAATGTTAAAAGAGATTTCATCAAGAACAAAAAATTTCATCACACATGTCAAAGTGATTGTAAAATGTATATGGAAAAGCAAAGAACTAAAAATAATTGTCACTTCTGAAAATTCAGGGGCACTGACTTGCCTTACCAAATATCAGGACTTATTTTTAAAGATACAGTAATTAAGATAGTATGGTACTAAATAGACCAGTGGAACAGTATAGAGAACCCAGAAATAAGACTCTCCACGTATATAGGATATACTTACTATAAAACAGTAGTGATACTGCAGTTAATGAGGGAAGGATGGACTTTTCAGTAAATGGGGCTATGATAATTGTGCTGTCTATAAGGAATTTTTTTTAAAAAATTGATTCCTACTTCAGCTTGACAATCAACTCCATTTAGATTAAAGGAAATCTTTAAAACTTTCTGTAGAGAGGGATTTCTTAAAGAAGTCACAAAAACCATTAACCCTTAAAAGATTGATAAATTTCACTGCCTTAAAATGAAGAACATTTATGAATTAAAAGACATAGTAAAGAAAGTGAAAACACAAGTCACAAACTGGGAAAAGATATTTGACATGCATTATAACTGACAAAGGATCAGTATTAAGAACATATAAAGAACTCTTCTCCTACAAACCAATATAAGGTAAGAGTCCCAATAGAAAAATAGGGAAAAGTCACGGATAGGCTTTTCATAGAGGAAGTAGCACATATGGCCTATAAGGTATTCAACATCATTAGTAATATGGGAAATACAAATCAAGACCACATTTTATACCCATTTGATTGGCAACGATTGAGAAGTCAGATGATAAATGATGGAGAAGAGAGAGGTTAAATAGTATCTCTTAAAAACTGCTACTCATTGAGAAAATATTACAACCAATTTGAAAAAAAATTAGTATTATTTCGTAAAGTTGAACATTCATGTATCCTGTGACCCAGCAATTCCGCTCTGAGGTATATACCCAAAACATCTTGCATATGTGCTCTAGGAGACAAAAGAGTGCTCATTATACCACTAAAATTGTAATTAACCTATCTTTAGAAGAATGGGTAAATGAATTGCAGTCGAGACACACAATGGCCTGTTGTATAGCAGTGAAAATGAATAAAATACAGCTACACGCAACAACTTGAATTACAGTTAGTGACATAATGTTGAGTGAAAAAGGCAAGTCCCAGACGACTACATCCAGTATGATACCTTTTAGAAGGTTGAAAATCAAGCAAAACTATAAACAGTATACAGCTTAGACAATTTTTTAAAGCAAAGAAATGATAAAATTCCTGGTAGAGGTTACCTTGAAAGTGAAACAGGAAGGTAGGATAAGGGAAGGAGCACATTGGGAAATACAAGATATTGGAAATATTCTTGTTCTTGAGTTGAGTTCACAGTGCATTGTTATATTTATAAGTAAATAAATAAAAAGAGCACATACAAGTACTGATGGTGTCATGAAGCAAAATTTATGATTAATACTATTGTATATACTTAATGTCTTGGAGAGGAAAAAGAAAAAACAAGAATGAGGGGATTATTTTCTACCCCTGCCTGAAAAAGAGCAGGCTAGCATGCTTAAGGAATTGAGTTATGGAGCAGGACAAGGAAAATTTGCTGATCAAAGTTGAAACTGGGTAAATTGAAGTTTTCTGCTTTGCTTTATTTCTTTAAATTGGAGAGTGGAAGCAATGTGTGTATGTTATTCTGATTGCTATTAGTTGTTTTAATATCATCCTTGCATCTTATAGTGAAGATTTAAGCTTGTGCTGTCCAATACTAGCCACGTGTTTTCTATTTAAATTAATATGAATTTTTATTTTTATTTAATTTTAATTCCTCAATGATACTAGCCGCATTTCAAGTGTTTGGTAGCTGCATGTGGTTCATGGCAGCCGTATTGAACAGCATAGATATAAAACATTTCCATCATTGCGGAAAGTTATATTGGACAGCACTGGAACTCTTCACAGAAGTCAAATACACGTTTCAACTTTAAATCCCTAGAATTCTATTAGCTCATCTTTATTAACAAAACAGATATACCTTAGATGGCTTTACTATTAACCTATGATTATGAAAGATTGGATTGGTTTTATTTTTTGGCTATAGTTAGACTGATCTCTTTTCCTCATCTCATTATTTGTAACATTTTTCTAACATTGTGTATTAATAATTTGGCAAAGGATAACACAGAGAAGACTTTAGCCTTATTTTTATATTGACAAAATTTAAGGGGCAATTCAGATGTAGTTACAATTATATAAAAGATGTAATTAACCCATAATATACTTTTTTGAGACATCAAAGGACTTGAAATAATGAGGAATGGAATTCTAATTCTTTAAAATAATTCAGCTAGCTTTGAATGGTACTCTTAAAGGAAGATCACCTTTCTTATTTCTCTCATATCCTACATCAGGTCCTACACACAGCAATTTAAATATTTCATACTAAAATTGTTTGAAAGTATTTATAAATTACTGGTTTATAACATATTTTAAAACATTTGTTATATATTTTTGTTTACTAATTTGCATTTTCAGAAATTGTTAATGACAAATTGAAAAGCTTATTACTTATGGACGTATTTAATGCGTTTATATTATTATTGCCTAATGAATAATTATACTGGGATTTTTTTTTTTATATATATACATATATAGTTGTTGAAGTCCGAAGAGGATTCCTCATATAAACCTGTGAAGAAAGCGTGTACTCAACTTGTTGATAACCTAGTTGAGCACATTCTTAAATATGAGGAATCTCTAGCTGGTAAGACATTTTATATATTGGTCATTAAGTTGATTTTATAAGATATTTTAAAATACTTTGGGCACATTTCTCATTTTTGCCTCTGGCTCTTCTTAGCCTAATAGTGAACTACTTCACTTTTAAATGAAATCTGTTTTGTTTGATGTTGTATCCTAGATTATATTGTTAAGATTGACTAAGATTATCTAGAGCAATATAATAAAAGCATAGACCTTATCTCTTCCACATATCTTTCAATAGCAGATAATTTTAGATATCATATTGAACAGGAATAAAAGTCCAGGGGCTAATATATATTTAGCTAATTGCACTCATCCAAAAACTGTTTGATCTTTTAAATCATAAAAATTTTCTCTCAAAATGAAATTGTTTTAACTATTATAAAAATCTTTTTAAAAGATTTGTAGTACATTTGTAATATCGTTTATAATTGTTATATAAAATGTGCTTAATCTTGAGCTAGAAAGCTGTTAATATTTTTTAAATTGACAAATTCCTTAAATACTTAATATTTTATATTATCTGTCAGATTCTTTACCAGTCACAAAGATGAAGTTATTAATCAAAATATAAATAATTATATAAAACCATAAAAATAATAATTGGTATCTATTGCTTAAAGCACACAAGACTAACATTACTTCCCATCTCCTAATGTACGTTAATGTGGAACAATAGTCAGCCTCAGTCATTCTCCAGAATTGGGGGCCAGTTGCCCCTTACAGAGATACCATTTATGGCACCTAAGGAAATTGTTGATATCCTTTATATTTTTTATGCAGTTTATTTTCTTTAATGTTTTTTTCATTTTCCATGTGTACCTCTTTTTCTTCATATCTTCTTGTTCTGTTTCCCCTATTTTTCCCTATCCTAGATTTTAAGGGTGATACTGTTGTCACTTAATGTTAAAAAGTTGCTGATCTCCTCTAAGAACTAATTTACCTCCTAAGAACCATTGTATCTCCTGACTAGCTTCATTTTCCTCTCACAGGAACAGCATTTTGTTTACCTTTCTAATGTAGCACTGATCCAACTTCTTAATTTATTGCTCCCATCTTTTAACAAACATTCTTCTACCACAGCAGCATCTCTTTTTTTCCCAGTACCTTTAAACACAGTATCACCTCAGCAAAATTGTTTTTGTCTCCCTGTGCTTTCTTTCCCATATTCACTTCCATCCATTTTTAGATATAACCAACTTCATGTTTATTCCCAAAAGCCCACCCCTAAACTTTCCAACTTCATTTCTGCTTTTTAACTTCAATCCTACTCCCATCCGTGTACAACTTGCCTTCTGTAGCACAGCCTCTTTGTCCTTTATTCTCAATATGTGTAATTTATATAATAAAGAAAAAAATGAAATGCAAGAAGTCTAGTATCATAAGAAATGCTAATCTGTTACATTGAGGCATGTACTGAATCTATTCAGGGGATAATATTGAATAATTTAAATAATATCTTGTATAATTTCCACTGCCTTGTCATATTTTAGTGTCTTATTTCTCTGTTTGTTTTTCCAGATTCTGACAATAAAGGTGTGAATTCTGGAAGATTGGTAGCTTGCATAACCACTTTGTTCTTATTCAGCAAAATAAGACCCCAGCTTATGGTTAAACATGCCATGACTATGCAACCATACCTTACCACTAAATGTAGCGTAAGTATAGAGCTGTCCTATTTTTTTGTTTTACATAAACCTTATCATAAGTATTTTAAATTTAGAATTCACATTGTGTTGTCCACATTTTCACCGACAGATGACAGTCATTTTCACTGACAGATCAACTATGTCATGTACTCAAATATATGTTCTAATATTTATGGCAAGTTATCTACAAACATCATTTTTCTGATGTATTATATAAATAAAGTTCAGGCTCCATTTCTCTGTAAGTTCCTCAAGCCAGACCCTCAGTAAATGTTCAGTAAATGTTGTAACTATGTTAAGACTTCAAAAGTGAATGAGACAGAGTTCTTGTCATTGAGAAATTCACTGTCTTTTAGATTTTGAATTTGCTTTTCATTTGTCATTTTTAGTATATTTTATTATAAATGTATTTTATTTATTTTTATAATACATCAATATATTGAATATCAAAAATCTAGTATTGTATCAGAGATGTTAAGCTGTTAATATTTTTAATAGTACACATACTCTGTCTTCCTAAAATCAAATGTGAAAATTAAATAAAACATTGCTTAAGTAAAATAATCCAGAAAGTTGCATGACAGTACAGTGAGTTAGTGGCTTATTACAAAAATATAAAAATTATAAGACAGCATGGTGAGTTAAGTGGCTTACTGCAAACACTAAATTTTAAAATACTCTAAAAACTTAAAAATGTAAATAGTTTTTCACTTACTATGTTGCCAGTATTCCTAAGGAGATAATTTTAGCTGTTTTCTCTACTAAATTTGTTTTGCTGCTATGGTCAGTTTTTTTGGTGATCTAATTAACACAAATTCTAAGTGAAAACCTCAAGACATCCTGAGAAATTTTAAGAACCGAGGAAAGTAGCAGAAGATAAATACGTAAAAAACAACGTATAATACTTCTGAGACCCTAATTTTATCTTTAAGGCTTTTATTCTATCCAGAAATAAATTTATTAATATATAATCTGTGGCTAATATTAATAACTAATATTTATTGAGCACAGTGCCAGACACTACAAAGAATTTTACACGTATCATCTCATTTACTTTGTGAAGTGTAGGTGCTGTTATCTCAATTTTACAGATAAGGAAACTGTAACTTAGAGAATTTAAATAACTTGCCCAATGTCACCCAGCTAACCAGTCCCAAAGCTAGAGTTCACCCCCATGTCTGTTTGCCTCTAGAGTCTAGACTACGATATAACCTGTATAAATAATCCTCGTTTGAAACAATATTTTTTGAAAGCAAGGTTACTTAAAGGCCATCTCATATGTGATAGACACTTTTTTAAATGTTTTTTGTTTTTTATGTCCTACCCCCATATTTATTCCTCCTTGTCTCAGGATAAGCAGCCTGGAGTGTCCTTATGTACTTTATCCATGCTTCTATAATTGTGGACATACACACATGTGTAAAGGATTGACAGGCTTTTTAAAAACTAGGTCCTGTTATATACATATCTGTTAGACATTTTTACTAATTTCAAATCACCTGAGATATATCTAATTCATTCTTTTGAATGGCTACATATTATCCATTTTATGGATGTCCTGTGATTTGTTTAACAGTTTCCCATTTTGGCAGGTATTTACCTTGTTTCCTATTTATAGCCACTACGAACAGTTCCTTAATAAACATTCCTATTCATATGCCTTTAAATACTGGTGCTTTTGTTTGTCTTTGGTAGAGATTCTGAGGAATGGTCTTGCTAGTTGAAAGAATGTCTTTTTGGTTTTGGTTTGGTTTTTAATAGATCTTGCCAGATTGCTGGTGGACATGTTTTATAACCTCTTTGGAAACCAGCACATTTTAATCTGTGTCATTTTTCTACTCTTTGCTAGTCTAACAGGTGTAAAGGAATAGTTCACTGTTGCTTCCATTTCCTTTCCCTGATTTCCAAGAGGGTTGAGCATCTTTTTTATGATATTAACCAATTAGACTTGATATTCTGTGATTTGACTATTCATATCATTTCCCCATTTTAATTGTGGGCTTTTTTTTCTGTTTTTGAAAACTCTTTAATCTCAGTGTTTTAGATATTGAACCATCTTATGTTATATTCGTTTCAAATATTTCTTCTTAGTGTTATATTCTGCTCTTTTCCTTCATAATTTCCATCTTTCTTAAAAGAAATTATTAAAAAGAATAATTATTAAAATTATTCTTAATCTCCCTTCTATATTTTAAGATGATACTTCTTTTACTTGATTTTCCAGGCGAGTAATGTTGAGTAGTTTCAAAAAATGTTATTACATTTTTTTAAAAAGCAAAATTTTATAAATGATTCTCAAATGATTTATCTTCACAAAAACTCTTCTATCCCTAGACCCACTTTAACTCATCCCCTATTGCTTAAAGGGAGTGGGAGTGAGAGATGGCAGGGAACAACAGGATTTCTGTGTTACTTAAAAAGGAGTATTCATCTTACCTATTTTTTAATTTAATCCTGTGGGTATGCTGAAAGGAAGGATGAATGTAAGATGGGAAAATTTTTAACCAGTGAGGTAATGAGCTCAAAGAGTCCAAAATGAGTTGTCAATAACCTGTTGCTAAGAATAAGGAATGATAGCTTGACTAGATAAGAACGTAGTATTGAAACCCTTACTGTACACACACACGAAAAAATGAGAAACTTGGTTGCCTTTGGGCAGGGAAACTGGGTAACTGGAGGACAGGAGTGGGAAAGAGACTTTTTATTATAAATCCTTTAATGTCTTTTGATTTTTTTGTTTAATGCTCCACCTGTTTTTCTGAAAACTGCTTAGTTTCTTAATCAAAGTTTAAAAAAGTTTTTTTAAATTTAAACAAGTTTTAATATAATATTTTAAATTTTTGTGTGTGTGTGAGGAAGATTAACTCTGAGCTAACGTGTTGCCAGTCCTCCTCTTTTTAGCTGAGGAAGATTGGCCCTGAGCTAACATCCCTGCCCATCCTTCTCTGCTTTATGTGGGACACCTGCTACAGCATGGCTTGATAAGCGGTGTATAGGTCCACGCCCAGGATCCGAACCTGTGAACCCCGGGCCACCAGAAGCAGAGCGCTCAAACTTAACCACTACGCCACTGGGCCGACCCCTTTAAATTTTAAAATAAAGAATGCTTATACCTAGCTGAGAGCCTACGTCTTCATCTGTCATAAAAAGAATTAACACAGGCCTTCTCAACCTCAGCACTTTTGACATTTAGGGCCACGTTATTCTCTGTTGTCAAGAACTGTTCTGAGCATTGTAGGATGTTTGGCAGCATCCCTGGCCTCTATCCACTGGATACCAGTAGTACCCCCCCTACACTCCTGTTGTGACAACCAGAAATGTCTCCAGATATTTCCAAATTTTCGTTGATTAAGTGACCCAAAGGTCACATAGTAAGTTAATGGCAGAGCTAGCTTCCAGGTGCTCTTCCTTCTATACCTTAAAATTAAGTTCTTTTATAATAGTTTTTTTTTTTTTTACTGAAACTTTACATACATAATACCTCAACCCCCAAATACATAAAGCTGTATGTAGTTTCTTTTCCAATTTTGGTATTCATAAACCACTAATTTTATTCTTATAGACGCAAAATGATTTCATGGTTATCTGCAATGTTGCAAAAATCCTAGAACTGGTTGTACCACTGATGGAGCATCCAAGTGAAACTTTCCTTGCCACCATTGAAGAAGATCTAATGAAGCTTATCATCAAATATGGCATGACTGTAAGCATTTGGTTTACCATCTCTGTATTGATTAATCTATAATTTGCAAGTGATATTTGTATAACTTTTGGCTAAACAGTAAAATTTTCTATATCTTTTAGGTAGTACAACATTGTGTGAGCTGTCTTGGAGCAGTTGTAAATAAAGTGACACAAAATTTTAAATTTGTGTGGGCTTGTTTCAATAGATACTATGGTAAGTTCAGTGCCTGGGCTTTAAAATTATTCTGCTAGGTCCTGCAGTTTGTGCAGCTTTTTTTTAACACATCTGATAAAGGGTAACATTGAGGGAATTGTAAGAGGTGTGATTGTCCTCTATGGTCCCCTCTCATAAGCAATATTTTCTAGTATCTTTTGTATTCTCTTAATAACCCAATATGATTACTTCAGAAATTTATCTCCTGATAAGTAAAAGTTGGTAAGTTTTTTGCCACTGTGTAGAATAAAATTTAAATATCATTTTTTCTTACATTAATTCTTTCAAGCTCTAAGGAGTGCCCTCATAATTCTAGACATATTTAGTACTTAGAACCATTAGTAAACTTTAATTGTAATTCATTGGCAGTAATTATTTAAACATAATAATTCAAGGATAAAGCGTTTATTATAAATAAATATTTCTTATCTTTGTTAGGTGCCATTTCAAAATTAAAAAGTCAGCACCAAGAGGACCCAAATAACACTTCACTTCTAACAAACAAACCAGCACTTCTTAGATCTCTTTTCACTGTTGGAGCACTATGTCGGCATTTTGATTTTGATCTGGAAGATTTTAAAGGCAACAGTAAGGTAAAAATCCTAATATTAGTTACTTAGTATGCTGTAAAAAATAGAACTGTGTGACCTTGTAAACTGAAAACGTCAGAGCCAGGATGAAGGCGGCGTTAGAGTAGTGTGGTTGAATAAGAATTCTGAAACAGTGCTACACAAAACATGGTCCTCTCACTGGCTTCTGATCTGTGAACTGTGTCCATAACAAGATAAGAAGTTTACAAGTTATATCAGCTTTGTTAACAGTAGGCATACTGTTTAGGTCAGCAGCTGACTTTATTTTTTAACTTTCTCAATGAGGGAGCAGTACATTAATTTACATTCTGGCACAAGCTTCTCTGTTACCTTTATTTTGAATGCCACTATTCTAAAATTTATGAATTTATATATTTGTTGGTTATTTATTCTTTAGTCAAGTTCACATGTGCAAATTCTTACTGTTGGTTTTTAGGTATTTTTTCCCTTTATAGTTGAAAACTGATCTAAGCTACTCTTCTTTATACTGTTTAATCTGGTGTTTTTCCCCTTAGGTTAACATAAAGGATAAAGTACTTGAACTATTGATGTATTTTACAAAACATTCAGATGAAGAAGTACAAACAAAAGCCATCATTGGTCTAGGTAAGTTAAGTCTAAATTTCTTTATAGTTTTTAGTTGTTTGAGAAGTGGAGCAAATTTTTTTTTTTTGTTTTTTGTGAGGCAGATCAGCCCTGAGCTAACATCCATGCCAATCCTCCTCTTTTTGCTGAGGAAGACTGGCCCTGAGCTAACATCTATTGCCAATCCGCCTCCTTTTTTTCCCCCAAAACCCCAGTAGATAGTTGTATGTCATAGTTGCACATCCTTCTAGTTGCTGTATGTGGGACGCGGCCTCAGCATGGCTGGAGAAGCAGTGCGTCGGTGCGCGTCCGTGCGCGTCCGGGATCCGAACCCCGGGCCGCCAGCAGCAGAGCGTGCGCACTTAACTGCTAAACCACGAGGCTGGCCCCTGAGCAAATTTTAAAATACTGTGAATCTAGGGGCCGGCCCCGTGGCTTAGCGGTTAAGTGCACTCGCTCCGCTACTGGCGGCCCGGGTTCGGATCCCGGACGCGCACCGACGCACTGCTTCTCCAGCCATGCTGAGGCCGCGTCCCACATACAGCAACTAGAAGGATGTGCAGCTGTGACATACAACTATCTACTGGGGTTTTGGGGGAAAAAAAGGAGGCGGATTGGCAATAGATGTTAGCTCAGGGCTGATCTGCCTCACAAAAAAAAATAAAATACTATGAATCTCAACTGTTGATGTATTTAAGTATGTTTCTATTCACATTAGGATCTGGTGTATAGAATGTAGGACTGGGGGTTGAAACACCTGGGTTCCATTTTTGGCTTAGCCAATGACGTCCTAGAGGACCTTGAGCAAGTCACATAACTTCTCTATTCATCAGTTTCCTCATTAGTAAAATAGAGATGACAATACTGTTTCCTACCCCTACTTCATAGGGTTTTATAAGAACATTCATTAAAGCACTTTGATAAAGAAAGATGATGTAGAAGAATTTTGTGCTGTGGCATATTTTTTAAATTGTTCTTTTTCTTTGCAATGCTTTGTCATTATATGTATCTGCTGCTTCTAGTTAAAACAGTGAGCCGTCTATGCAGACTTCCATTTATGTAGAAGCACATGGTAACTAACCCAAAAGGAACGATTTGGATATGTATCTGTCCCGTATCATTTTTCCAGGAGCGTTGATATAATAAATACATGTCTTTGCAGAAGGTTAGGTTTTTGCGGCTTATGTGGAAAGATATTGGAATAATATTGGGATAAATATGAGAAGGATAATATTAAAGTACCTATATTGAATACACTTTAAAAAAATACAAGAAGATCACTCTGTCTAGGTTTTTCTTTTGTTATTGTTTGTTTTTGTTTTGTGCAAGTACATGTAAAGCTACTCAATAAGGTTAATAACTTATTTGGAAACTTTATTCTGGTAGCATTAACAAGGTTTATAATTTAATATGCATACAGAATTGTTTATATTAGTCTTTTGAACAAAAATGAGTAATAAAAGATTCTGAGTTACCCAAACTTCATTAAATGTTTACTAATTTCTTAATAAATTTAAATTTTATTATCTTAGTCCTCCTTCATCCCTTTCAGAAAATTACGTATTGCAAATTTGGAAAAATTCAGATATCACTTAATAGGGAATTACATTGATACAGTATTATCTTCAAGCCAAATGTGTACCTTTGAATATTCAGTCTGGACATAAGTTATATAAAGTGGCAAAACTAATAGTGTTATATCTAATTCAGAGAACAAATAGTGTAAATACTAACTTAAAGAAGCAACACTATCCAGAAAATAGTGCCTCTAGACCAGTTAATAAAAGACATCTTGGGCCAGCCCCGTGGCTTAGCGGTTAAGTACACATGCTCCGCTGCTGGCAGCCCGGGTTCAGATCCCGGGCGCACAACGACGCACCGCTTCTCTGGCCGTGCTGAGGCCGCGTCCCACATACAGCAACTAGAAGGATGTGCAGCTGTGACATACAACTATCTACTGGGGCTTTGGGGGAAAAAAATAAATAAATAAAATTATAAAAAATAATAATAATAAAATAAAAACTAAATAAATAAAAAATAAAACACATCTTGCCTGGGCCATAGTTATCCTGTGTGACCTTGGGCTAGTTATCTGATCACTCTATGCTTTGAGTTTAGTTTGTTATTTGGCATCAGTAATACTTGCTATCATCAAAGATCTTCATTTTATCTCATATAAATAAGCATTTTGTATAAATAAACATGGATAATATTATTTTGCTAGTTCTTGTGATTATAGAAACAGCATTATGGCTTCATTATAATGCCATATGAGAAATAAATGGAAGATATTTTTAGCTTTATTTTAGAATTGTTCGGTTTCATCAAATGGATATATTTCAATATTTTTTTTTAAATAATGCCAATGTAGTACCTTCTGCTAAGGATCTCAAAAATGTTTGCAGACATTACCTCTTAAATCCTGAAAACATCCGTTTGAGGTAGGTGGGCGGTAAATATTATTGTCCCCATTTTACAGATGGAGAATTGAGGCACAGAGAGATAATGTGACTCACCCAAGGTCACACTACAAGTCAGTGGTGGAGCCAGGAATAGAACCCAAGACTCCTGACTCCTAATCCACTCCCCTAGCCACTAGGCCCTGCTCCCTCCTCAAGCTTTCCTCTTGTGTGAAATTCTCCTTTGAAATGCAATTTCTTGTTTTTAATTCATGGGGAAAGAAGTACCTGCTCTAATACTTCTCTAGGTAAGGCCACTAGCATATTATTCCAGTCATTATTTTAATTTTTGAAATAAGGAGCTCTTTATATAATTTATCAACATTTTCATTAAGTGTTATATTTAATTTTAATTGAATATATCAAGAGATTTTTTTTTTCTCTCTTCTTTAGGATTTGCCTTTATTCAGCATCCAAGTCTAATGTTTGAGCAAGAGGTGAAAAATCTATATAATAATATTTTATCTGATAAGAACTCCTCAGTAAATTTAAAAATACAGGTGTTAAAAAACCTCCAGACCTACCTACAAGAAGAGGATACACGTATGCAGCAGGCAGATAGAGACTGTAAGTGAAAATATACTTTTAAATTTCACAGTGCGGCTACAGTTAGGATACTCGGTGACTGTTTTTTAATCCAGATATCTAAATTTCCTTATCGTTTAGATGAAGGAATTCAATTAAAGAGGAGTCTTTAAGTCCATAGCTAGGCTTTAAGGTATTTATAAACTCCCTAAAATAGTTTGTAAAATTTAATATATGTGCAGACATTAGCATTTTGAGGAAGGAAAGGATCATAGTTCTCATCAGGTTCTTAAAAGGGCCTCTGACAGACACACACACAAAAAAAGATTAAGAACCATTGAGCCAGAGCACTAGCTCTAACATTTTGTGCTCTGGGCTGTGGTCTAATTTGGTGTTTTCAGTAAAGTTAGTATACATGTTCTTAATCTGTTTACCTCTTTTTGCAGGGAAGAAAGTTGCAAAACAGGAAGATTTGAAAGAAATGGGTGATGTTTCCTCAGGGATGAGTAGTTCCATCATGCAGCTTTACCTCAAACAGGTGCTTGAGGCGTTTTTTCACACCCAGTCAAGTGTACGCCACTTCGCCCTAAATGTCATTGCATTGACTCTAAACCAAGGTCTTATTCATCCAGTTCAAGTAAGTATGTTTCATAGCATCAGTTCTTCCGAAAAGAGCCAGATTTGTTGTCATTTGATAATACTATGATTAGAGAATAAGTAGTTTTTTATTCCTCTTAGTTGTTAATTTTATTTCTGTTCTAAACTCTTAACAACCTAAGTTTTAGTCCATCTCTTAGGTTGTTATTACTGCAAAATGCACAATGATGTTGTCTCTGTTCAACAAACTTCCAATTTATATTGGTAGAATATGTACTTGGAATCATTTTCATGAGTAGGGATGATAGATTTGTTTTAATCCACATTGACTCTTACCCCTGAGAATCAACAGCTTGTAATGTCAAGAGAGTTAACTAGGGTTAAGAGTATAATCTAACTGTTAAACAGGGTAGATTTTAGTCCACAGAAAAGTAAGTTATATAATCTGATCTCAGTTCCTTCATCTGTAAATTGGAGGTAATGTCAACTGCCAAGCACCTCAAAGCATTGATATGGGGACTAAATGATGTAATAAAGACATATTAGTATTACTCAGGATTGGCAGCTCGTGCTGATGTAGTAGTATACACCATCTGACATGTTCAAGAGAGTGCCATAGGCTACAGAAGTGAATTTATTAGGTAACCAAAGCCTGTACCCTTTAAGATTTTTATTTTGGCTGTTTTTTTTGCAGCTTTTTCTAAAATATGCTATTTGTAAATATACTGTGTTCTTCCCTGTGTCCTGAAACAGAGCACACTATGAAGCACACTAATTAATATTTAGCCTGTTCTTCATAACTCAGGGTTATCATCATCAAGATCACTTAATAAAATGTACAGTAGTATATCCAGACTCTCAAATTACTGAGATCCTTATGGCTCTTTGCTGCTACTCTAAGTGGCCTCAAGTGGTTGTGCTTTTTATTATATCTGCTTGTTTTAACATTTTTTTTAACTTCACACTTACAAAAAAATTGCAGGAGTATGCAGCGAACTCCTTCATACTCTTCGCCTATATTCACCATTTGTTAACATTTTGCCACATTTGCTTTCTCTCTCTCTCTCTTCATACATATACTTTTTTCTGAATCTTTTGGTAGTAAGTTTCAGGTATCACAATTCTTTACCTCGAAACACTTCAGCATATATTTTCTAAGAGCAAGGATTTTTTTTTACAAAACCATAATGCAATCATCAAATTTAGGGAATTTAACACTGATAACAGTATTATTTAATATACAGTCCATTTTCAAATTTTGCCAGTTAAGCCGATAATATTCTGTATGGACTCCTTCTGCCTCCCCTGCAATTCTGAATTTAATCCATGATCACTCATTTCAATTATTGCCATATCTACTTTTTTTAAAGTTGTTTTGTGTGTGTTTGTTGTTGTTTTTCTGGCCTCTTCACTGCTATCTGATTCAGATTTACTTAACATAGTCGTGGTATTTCTTGACTTTAGAAGTACAGTGAATATGGCTGTTACCAAAATACTGGCTATCCAACTGATCATTGAAGCCATATCTAAAATCAACTTTGTGGGTAAAAAATTATATTTTCCTAGTTTTGAGTATGGAAGACAAATTACTTTTTTCTCTATATTATGTTTACGTAGCAAATTCAGTCAAGCTTGAGAAATTATTGGATTATACATTTGTAGTATATATCATAATCTTAAGTAGATATTGTTAGTGAGAGCTCTTTATGTTTAAGGAACCTTAAATCCACGCTGAAATTAAGTTTTACCACATCAGTATTTTTACTGATGCTCCAGTGCTTTTTTGCTTTGAACTAAATCTAAGGGAAGATTAATCATTTTTAAAAGAATGCTAAAACATGGCATTTATAGGAAGGCCTGTAAAGCTAAATTCATATATCCCAGATATACAGCAAGTTTTGATATATGTTAAAATACATATAAGGCTTTTACTACTGTGATGTCTTATAAATCCTTTATTTTTATTTCCAGTGTGTACCATATTTAATTGCTATGGGCACAGACCCAGAACCAGCGATGCGGAACAAGGCTGATCAGCAGCTTGTGGAAATAGACAAAAAATATGCTGGGTTCATTCATGTATGTATTTTTAAATTGTATAACCTAAATTTAAAAATCTTTCTTTGGTAAACCATTTCTTTGGTAAATGTCTTGCCCATGTTCATATTAGAATAAAATATTTTGCTTAGTACTTCTAAACATGCAGCTAAGTTTGTCTCCCAAAGTGTTTATTCTTGTTTAAAATTAACTCTTAAGATTGAGCTAGAAGTGACAGTCCAGCAAGCATGCTGGACTAAAAATCAGGATGCATAAGCTTTAGTCCCTACTTTGTGATCTTGGCAGTAGTAATGGCTCTTCTGGGTCACGATTTTTTCTTCCATAAAATGAGGGTGTTATAATAGGTGATCTCTGATGTTCTTTCTGGCACTTGCATTCTATGATTTTATTATTTTAAATAGGAAAATCAAGTAATGAAGTTAGCCTCAGATTGTAATGCTCAAAGTATATTTTTTATTTCACTCTTTTAATATCCATGACAAAAATGAGACTTTTATTGATTTCAGATGAAAGCAGTGGCTGGTATGAAGATGTCTTACCAGGTACAACAGGCAATCAACACATGCCTAAAAGATCCTGTAAGGGGTTTCAGACAAGATGAGTCCTCTAGTGCTTTGTGTTCACACCTTTACTCCATGATCCGTGGAAACCGCCAACACAGACGAGCCTTTCTAATTTCTTTACTCAACCTCTTTGATGACACAGCAGTAAGCATAAAAAACTTAATTATTTTAAGAAAACTGTTTTGTAAATTTTATGCCTAAAGTAGTCACCATTTTTTAAATATTACCATTTTAGTAAATAATAATGACTATATTAAATATGTTTCTTTAAGTCTTCTGTGTTAAGTACAAGGTATACAGTCAAAATTGAAGGGGAAATTTTGCATGAGAATAAATACAATGAGGGATAAAGTATACAGTAATCCCTTGATATCCACAGGGAATTGGTTCCAGGACCGCCCACAGATACCAACATCCAAGGATGCTCAAGTTCCTTATATTAAATGGTGTAGCATTTGCGTATAACCTGCGCACGTCCTCCCATATACTTTAAATCATCTCTCGATTGCTTATAATACCTAATACAATGTAAATGCTATCTTAATAGTTATTATCTGTATTGTTTAGGGAATAATGACAAGAAAAATAAGTCTATACATGTTCACTACAGACTCAACCATTATAGGTCTTTCAGTTCATGGTTGGTTGAATCCGTGGATGCGGAACCTGAGGTTACAGAGAGTCAGCTGTAATTTTGTCTCCATACAGAGTATCTTATAAACTTTGATAACAGTTCCTTTAAGCATATCTTTAAGTAAGCTACATTACTAAACTATCACTTGGACGGATAGATTACCTAAATAAACAAAGAAGGTGAAATTTCACTCGTTTCTGTCAGACTCAAATATTGTTGGAATAATTGTTCTGTGTTTTTGGCTGCTGAGATCCCTGTTTGTTCAACTTGATTTCCTTGATGAAGAACCCACTTTTGTGTAACTATAATTTTGACCTTTTGGGCTATTGCACAGGTTGCATTGGCCAGGACCGTAAGCCAAGAAAACAGAACATCCTATTCTTTACGGGTCCCTGTTGATTTATTCATTCATTTTACACAATATTTAGTCAGCACTACCTGCTATATAGTAGCCATTGTGCTAGGAGATGAAGATAAAATAGTAAATAGGACAGATGTGGTATCTGCCCACATAGAGCTTACCGATTAGTCCATGTGTGTAAAACTTCAAGAAGAACAAAAGGGGGGCCGGCCCGGTGGCACAAGCGGTTAAGTTCCCGCATGCGCACGGCTGCGCTGTGGCGGCCTGGAGTTCGCCAGTTCAGATCCCGGGCGCGCACCAATGCACCACTTGTCAAGCCATGCTGTGGGGGCTTCCCATATAAAGTGGAGGAAGATGGGCATGGATGTTAGCCCAGGGCCAGTCTTCCTCAGCAAAAAGAGGAGGATTGGCAGATGTTAGCTGCTCAGGGCCTATCTTCCTCACAAGATAGATAGATAGGTAGGTAGGTAGGTAGGTAGGTAGATAGATTAGATAGATAAAGAAAGAAGAACAAAAGGGAGATTTTTTTAAAGTACTGTATGAAATTTTTGGATATATGATCAAGCAAATAAATATTATAAACATCTAGTTCAGAAATACTTGGAATATAATTTAATCAACATCACCACCATCATCATCATCATATCATCCGTATTAAGCTTTCATTGTGTGTAGGAGATTGTGCTGGGAGTACAAAATGGTAAGAATAGTGCTCTTGCCCTCATTGGATCTTACCTCCTGTTGGGGGTGTATAGGACCCAAAATAAAGGAAATAAATAATAGTTAAGGTTAGCATATTCTGAGTGCTAGGTGCTTTGTATCAGTGATACTGTTCTAGTCCTTATCTCTCTCCTGAGCTTCATTCCTATGTGGTTTTATCATCTGTTGTATGTCATTAGCTCAATGTTCTGTCACCTCAGTTTGTGAAATGCTAAACTGGAAATCCAGCTCTCATAATGCAGTGATTTCTTCAGACTACCTCCGGCAAAGGATGTGAGGGGAGGAACAAATCACTGAAGGCCTAGGGAGGTTAGATGAGATGAATCTACTATTTAAGGCAGGAGTGAAAACGTGAATAGAGGTACAAAGATAAGAATGTGTGGGAAATAATGAATAGATTATTTGACTGGAGCAGAGAGGTCATAGTGGGGTATGGTTTATGGAGGATCTTGTAGACAGTGGGAAACCATTGAAAGTGTTTGAATAAAGTAATATGGACAGGTGCCAAAGAGCATTTTAGGAACACAAGTTTCGTAGCATTGTGTTCACAGTGGAGGTAATAAGAGATTGTTCTATTATGATAGTAGGAAAGGAAAGAATGGACAGGAGGAAAGGAAAGAAGAAACATTGTGAGGGAGGAATAAATTAGATGAGACAGTCCTAGGATAACTGGAATATTTTTGTCCTGAGCACCTGAGAGAATAATAAGATTGTTGCTAAAAGTAGTTTGAAAAGGAGTTGGTTTGAGAAGGACATAAGGGGAATAGTCAATGAGCTAGGAAGAGAAAACTAAGGAAGAAGGTATCAGGAAGGAAAGGGTAGATAATAGTGTCCGATGCTACTGAGAAGTCAAGGAGAATAGGAAATAAAAAAATAAGGTGGAATATTTGGTGGACAGAAACAGTCAAGCAGTGACAGACAAAGCATGATTTTAATTAATTAAAGAGTAGTGGGGAAGACATGGGAAGAGCAGCTCTAGACTATTCTTTTAAGAAGTCTGATTTTTGGAAAAATAGGAGCAATATAGGACTTTTTTATGACCAAAGTTGAAGAATTTCAGAGTTTTAAAAAGGTTTATTCACAGTAGTCCTGAACATTTTCAGTTTTAGGAGGAAAAAATATATATAAATTATAGTGTTAAAACTAATAGATGAGGTTGGGTTCTATGTCTACATTTCCCCAACTTTAACATATAGGTGTTGATACATATTTAAAAACAAAAAATAGAAAGTTCCCTGAATACTAAGAGCAAGTTTATTCCATCTGGATTTTTGTTGTTGCTTACCGCTGCTGCTACTCAGTTTTATGTTTGGGCGGCAGGATAAGGGGAGATGGTAGGAGGGAGTGTTTTTTTATTTTATTTTTTTAATCTGTGTAAATGTTTTAAAAGAATTTAAATATTAGCATGTCTTTCTGTTTATGTTCTGTATGATCATGAAATGCTGGAAGTCTCCATTTGTTGCTTCTTTTTAAAGTTTACTTCTTTCTTTCCCTTAAATTTTGCCTACCTCAGAGTTTTCGTATTGTGAAACTGTGGTAGCACTGTCAGAACGACTCTGATATTCTAATTACCTCTGATTACCTGTATGTAGGAAACTCACAAGTGTTTTATGAGTACATGAATTTTGATTTTTTTTTAACCCACATATTAGTATTATAATTACCACTTATTTTTGAGGGCGGAATAGTAACTGTGTGTAACTGATCTCCATATGGGTTAAACTCTTAGAAGCACAATGACAAATAATTATGAATTCATATGTATACTTTCTGATGTGGTATGGATTTATCATAAAGATTCCATATACTCTATAAGAAAACTTAAGGGAATTCCACTTGGGTGCACTAAAAAATTTCACCTCTTCCCTTCTTGAGGTACCATGGTATAAGTCATTATGAAATCTCTTAAAATGGGTATAAGATTATTTTATAAAATCCATTTCTGTTCCCCCTCCTGCCTTTTTCTCACCTCCGTGCCTCCCTTCCTCCCTCCCTCCTTCCTTCTCTCTCTTCTCTCTCTCTTTCTGAAATAATTAACTGAGGTGAAAGTGCCCTGTAATATTTTTTCTAAAAAGGCTTTTTGGATGGATTTCTAGATTATCCACTAAACATGTGTACCTTTTTTTAAAATTTACAGAAAACAGAAGTGAATATGCTCTTGTATATAGCAGACAATCTAGCCTGTTTTCCATACCAGACACAGGAAGAGCCGTTGTTTATAATGCATCATATAGACATTACACTCTCAGTTTCTGGTAGTAACCTACTGCAGTCATTCAAGGAGGTAAGTTACACACATTACTATTCTTAACGCATCTGTCAAAGTGCAGGCATGCTATTTTCACTGTTTTGTTTCTCATTATACTTTTTATTCTTTTCACAGGTATATAAAATCTTTCTAAATGAACTTATTGAAATCTGGGCAGTGCTTGAATTGGGGAGAGAAAATGGGTTACCATTTCATTTCTATTAAGAAAGACCTAAAACCATTCCATTCCAGATCATTTAGATGGATTTTATTTATATATATGTGTGTGTGTGTGTGCACGCGCGCTCATGTGCGTGTGTGTACGTGTGTATATATATATATGGATATGGATTGTTCTATTGATAAGCCATCCCACTTCTTTATTTCTCTCACTTGAAGCACTGACCTTAAGTGTTTGGTATCCATTCATATATTCATTGAAATCCCATTTTAAAGCTCCTTGCTATTCTGTAAATCTGGTAACGTGGTAGATCACAATAGTATGCTTGAGGAGATATAGATATGGATGTGGATATGGATATAGATATAGATAGCTTACTTACAAGGAGACACAGAAAATGTATAACTATTGATTTCCTTGTCCCTGAACACCGGCATCATATTGTGTGTAAGTTGGCATATTGTGTGCCCAAAATATTTACTAAATTTCTTGTTATATACCTTGTGTCTTTTCTTTCATGGTTTTTAGGAGGAAATTAATTGGTTTAATTGTAAAAGCACCTGGTGTAGACCTGGGCACGTAGTAGGCGCTCAGTAAATTCTTTGTAAATTAATTGGCATATTTTCATGTGCCTGATGATACAAGTAGATCTTATTTTGCAAAATCTTAGTGCTTAAAACACATCCTGGTCAAACTAGTAAATCAGGGAGATTATTTTAATACCTGAAGATTGGAATTACAGAGATATGTAAATCCTTGCTACTTGAAGTGTGGACCAAGACCAGCACCACTGGCCTCACCTGACAGCTTGTTAGGACTGCAGAACCTCAGGCCCCACCTTAGACCTGCTGAAACAGAGTCTACGTTTTTAACAAAATCCCTAGGTGTTTAATATGCACATTAAAGTTTGAGAAGTTAATAATTTCCCAGGAACTTGAGCCATCATTTTATCTTATTTTACTTTACTTACTGTTGTGGATATACTTGTAAATGTTTCTCCTGTTTTATTTCTTAGCAGTTACCTTTTGAATAATTGCTTTGTGATCTGATCTTTTCCCCCTCTTAAACCCAGCTGACTTTCTTTTTAAGAGCTAACAGTTGCATAAAGAAACAATTTAAATATTAAGAAAAGTTGCATATCATCTTGCTGAAAAGTTATTGAAAGGGAGACAGTGATAGAAGCTGGGGGGTGTCCAAGCCTATTGTATTGTCCTCAGTTAAATTATAATTACTGCTTTTCCTTTATAATGGCTTACCTATGTACCAAATTGATACTTTTATAACTAATTTATCTTTTATTACTATCCTTTAAGAAAATTGTTTCCCTTTGAATGATATTTCAGAAGGGTTTTTTTTGGGGGGAGGGATGTCAGAGAAGTGGATTATTATATATGATTTTATTTAGTCTTGAAACTTAATTTTTCCCTCAAAGGTTACATCTCCAGTTGTTTTTGGAAAGTTGGAGGGTTTCAATATATAAAATGTTAATTTAAGGATGCTTTTTGAAGCTGTTGAATGGAGCATATGTATATTTGTTAGTAGTATTTTGTTTTTATTGTTTTTCAAACAGAATAATTTCTTCTTTTTTTCAGTCTATGGTAAAAGACAAAAGGAAAGAGAGAAAATCATCACCCAGTAGGGAAAATGAGTCAAGTGAGAGTGAAGAAGAAGTTTCCAGGCCTCGGAAGTCACGGAAACGTGTAGATTCAGATTCAGATTCAGATTCAGAAGATGATATAAATTCAGTGATGAAATGTTTGCCAGAAAATTCGGCTCCTTTAATTGAGTTTGCGAATGTCTCCCAGGGTATTTTATTGCTTCTGATGTTAAAACAACATTTGAAGAATCTCTGTGGATTTTCTGATAGGTAAGGTTACATAAGCAGTGAGAGAAGAAACTTTACTCTGTTCAAATAATAAAAAAATATGAAACTCACTTTTGACCGCATGCTTAGTTTAATATTAAAAATGCTCTTTTTAAAAAAAGGAGTTTGTTCTTTTTTATTGCTATATAGTATTTTGTTGTGTAATATACTGTAATTTGTCCGTTCTGTTTTTTTTTTTTTTGAGAGGAAGATCAGCCCTGAGCTAACATCCATGCCAATCCTCTTTTTTTTGCTGAGGAAGACTAGCCCTGAGCTAACATCTATTGCCAGTCCTCCTCCTTTTTCTCCCCAAAGTCCCAGTAAATAGTTGTATGTCATAGTTGCACATCCTTCTAGTTGCTGTATGTGGGACTCTGCCTCAGCATGGCCGGACAAACGGTGCGTTGGTGCACACCCGGGATCTGAACCTGTGCCGCCAGTAGCGGAACGCGCGCACTTAATCACTAAGCTACGGGGCCAGCCCCCGTTCTGTTATTAGAGAGAAAAAATGTATTCCTTTACTGGGGGATAAAGCATTATAAATTAAAGGACTTATTTTGTTGATTTCCTTAAAGAGATCTTACTAGAGAATTAGGCTAATCTTTAAAAACTTAGACCTATGAATGAAGAATAGATGCAGACCAACTAGGCTGAACTCTAAGAGAACCCAAATAGTCTTTAATGTACTCTAGAAAATAAGAAATAGAAAAGTACTAATTAGTGTGAATGCCCTGTAATTTTACCCACCATTAGTCACTATAAATATCTCTCTTTTGCCTGTACCCATGGAATTTTGGTCATCTTTCACATTCGTTCAAAACTTATATTAGGAATCACAAAGTCAAATGATCTTAGGGGACAGATAAATGAAATGAGTGAAGTGGGCCTGGTAGAAGGTCAGTGGCAAACTGGAAAGAGCATGTTTCATCAAAAGGGGTCAGATATTACTCAGATGTTCGTCAGGTTGTTGCCACAGAAGAAGGTAGGCACAGTGTGGCCAGAGCTTCCACTTTTTCAAGAGAAACTAGATAATGCAGATTTTTATGAGAAATATCTTGATGTTAAATGTTGTCAACCAATTCAAAATAATTTAAAACCTGTAAAGGTCTTGCGGCAGTGCTAAGGAGTTGGAAAAGTTTTTAGGCAGACTTGGTAGTAATATGAAACAGGTTTGTAAACAATCATTCTGGCTGCTGTGAGAATGTATAGTTGTGGGGCAAAAAAGTAGGAGGAGGTAAACCAGTTAGGTGGTATTGAGTAATTGTATTAAAGCTGTCCTGCAATCACAATCATGGTATTAAAAAATAGACATGAGAGAAACTGCTTTCATTTAAATGATGCCTCTATTTAAGACAAATAATGATGGAAACAAGAAAATATTATTATTTTAATCTTTGCAATTTTATGTTTTTATTTCCCTTTTTAAAATTGTATTTATTTTGTGTACAATTTCATTGAAATCTGTATGACAAAAAGTTTAACTTTTAGTAAATAAAATTTGACTAGAATCAATTTAAATGCAAATACCTGAAAAAATTTTAAAGTTACTGGTTTTGTTTTCCCCAAACAGTAAAATTCAGAAATATTCTCCATCTGAATCTGCAAAAGTATATGATAAAGCGATAAACCGAAAAACAGGAGTTCATTTTCATCCCAAACAAACACTGGACTTCCTACGGAGTGATATGGCTAATTCCAGAATCACTGAAGATGTGAAGAGGAGTATAGTGAAACAGTATCTAGATGTGAGTAGTAAAACCAAAATATATTTCCTTCTAATTGATGACTTTTTTGAAAAGTAAATTCTTTTTTTGGGAGATAGCTACCTCCTTTACATTGAAGGTAAGCTTCACGAAATATCAAGATTATTTTTCTCTGTGTGGTTTTAGTGAGTTACTTTAAACTTGCCTTTCCCATTTTACCCATTGTGTTGTAGTTATTTTTTCTTAGGAAATGCCAGCCCACCACTAATTTTATTTTAGCAAAAATGAAAGTTTCTAGGCAAGTTTTAGGAAAAAGCAATACCACGTATGTATTTTTTTAACTCACTGGATTACATATTTATATTTCATAAAAGGAAAAACTGAAAATCAGTCATCCTCCTAACTTCTTCAGCCATTCTGTTCTCCTTTCTCGCAACCAATATTACTACTTTTTCACGTATTCTTACGGAAGTAATGCAAGTATATATATCTGTGTATACTCAACAAGTATGTGAGTGTTGAGTGTGTGTGTGTATAAAATGTCCTTTTAAAACATCTGTAAGAATAGGCAAATTTATGAAGACAGAAAATAGAATAAAGGTTATCGGGCTGGAGGAAGGGAGGAATGGGGAGTTAGTGTTTAATGGGTACAGAATTGAATTTCTGTTTGGGATGATGAAAAAGTTTTGGAAGTGACAGTGGTGATGGTGAATATACTTAATGCCAATGAAGTGAACACTTTAAAATGATTTAAATAGTAAATTTTATATTATGTATATTTTACCACAAAATTTTTTTAATGTTTAAAAAAGTTTTTAGAGACTGTCCTAAAAAATAAAGTTTTTTATTTTAATTTGTTTAAAGCAGGCAGCCAAACATAACTAATTGTGATTTTTTTGACCAAGAATGAAAATGACACAACAGTTTTCATATTATTCATAGACTACAAATCTTATACTTTAAAGTTGAAAGTTATTTTAGTTCTCATTTAAAATTCTTCAATATCCTTACCTTTCCTCTTGTATCCTCTTATATTGTCAGAGAGCAAAGGAGGCAGAAAACTTTAAAATGTCTGTTGGTAATTATTAATCACCTGGTTGCTTGATGACTTAGACTTATGGGCCAAATCTGGCCTACTGCCTGTTTTTGTAAACAAAATAAAGTTTCATTGAAACAGCCATGCCCATTCATTTATGTATTGTCTATAGCTGCTTTCACACTACAATGGCAGAGTTGTGTAGTTATAACAGAGACTATATGGCCTGCAAAGCCAAAAATATTTACTGTCTGGCTCCTTACAGAAATGTTTGCCCACCCCTGACTTGGACAGTAGCTAAAGTCTGTTTCACCCACACCGAACTACTGCCGTAGAAAACATTTTTAGAGATTTGAGAGTCTTGTTTGAATATTTACTTAACACTCTAATATCTGATTTTTATAGTTCAAACTTCTCATGGAACATCTGGACCCTGATGAAGAGGAGGAAGAAGGGGAGGTGTCAGCTAGCACAAATGCTCGGAACAAAGCAATTACCTCGCTGCTTGGAGGAGGCAGCCCTAAAAATAATGCAGCAGCAGAGACAGAAGATGATGAAAGTGATGGGGAGGATAGAGGAGGAGGCACTTCAGGGGTGAGGCGGAGGAGGAGTCAACGTATTTCGCAGCGTATTACGTAAAATGATTTTTATGTGCTTATATATGTCAGTCTATTAAATGTACACCAAGTAATGTAATACTTATGAAAGAAAACATTTTGTAGATAGAGATTCTCTACTTAACCATTTATACATCCTTTTGTAGAAAGTTTAACATAAAAGACAATAAAAAAGAAAAAAAAGCAGAAATGAGATTTATCCAGCATAAAGGGTTATTAATTTTCTTTGGATTGTATTAATGTGTGTTATCCTTTTTTATTGTTGCTAAGTTTTATGTAGCTTTATGGTTCATATGTATATATAATTTTATATATGAATAAGAGTAAAGACACGGGTACAAATTAAGAGTTATATGGTTTTACAAGTATGTTAACCCCTTGGCGCTGGCGGTCACGGTGCGTCTCATTGCCGGCAATGGAAGTGTGCTGGGAAATCCCAACTCCCGGCGTCAAGGGATTAAAAGCAATAAAAACAATAATTTCACTAAAATTCTTTTGTGTAACACTTGGTCTTTTTTCCCCCCTCCCAATGTTTTAGTCATTGAGAAGGTCAAAACGAAATTCAGACTCTACGGAGTTGGCAGCACAGATGAATGAAAGTGTTGACGTCATGGATGTCATCGCTATTTGCTGTCCAAAGTACAAAGATCGACCACAAATTGCAAGAGTAGTACAGAAAACCAGCAATGGCTTCAGTGTTCAGTGGATGGCAGGCTCCTACAGTGGCTCCTGGACTGAGGCTAAGCGCCGTGATGGCCGCAAACTGGTGCCTTGGGTAGACACTATTAAAGAGTCAGACATTATTTACAAAAAAATTGCTCTAACGAGTGCTAATAAGCTGACTAATAAAGTTGTTCAGACTTTACGATCCCTGTATGCCGCCAAGGATGGGACTTCCAGCTAATGAATTTGTACATGCAGCCAAATTTACAGGAATTTTTTTAAAAGGCAGAAAAACTTGAAATATCAACATTCTGGCAAAAAAAAAAAAATCAGTTTTATGAAGAGTAAGAATGGAACCTGGGATGCAGGAACAAAAGAAGGAAATGTTGGGCAAACATTTTTGTGGGAGCTCCCTTCGCTGTTGTGCAGCAGAAACAGATTCTCAGTTCATTTTTACTCCCACTGTATTATAGTTTAACAAAAATTGTTTATATCTTGGAAAAAAACTTTCTGTTTAAAAAATAAACAAGTGAATGTTGGAAATTAGTCTGTTAATGTTCTTAATAAAGTGTTCTTGGAGTTTAACCTAGCAGCGGATGGCTTTCTTTAGCTTAGCCCAGTTTCCAGGGAAGCATTGTTTTTTCCAGGCTGTACAATGGCAGAATCCCCTGGATATATAATTTATTCTGTTGAAAAAAAAAAAAGCATGCAGTATCTATGACCTATCTGCAGAAGGAGTTTTTGTAAATGTAGATTTTGATGTATTAGGTCACCCTGAAAACAATACAAGAAAAGGGATCCCCAGGCAATCTGGTGGAGCGAGTACTGCAATAAATTTTTTTACTTCTCTTTGTTACTTGTCTGTTTCCATTTGAATTTCTTATTGTAAAGATCTGTTTAAATCCATTTATATTATTTTACAGTCTTTTATGTAAAATTTATTATATCACTGGTTTTCAAAGCAAAACATAAAATATTGTTTATACAGTTTGTATAGGCTGACTTCTGAATAATTGGTATCTATTATTTTCATTCCCATAAGGGTGTAAACAATTAACTCCAGGGTTTTATTGTATCTTGCAATATTTAGTATTAACTATATATGATTTAGCACTGTGCCAAACACATTTTCAAGAGTACATTTTGATATAAAAAGAAACTATAGTTTATTCCTTGTATGCTTCAATTTCTTTCTAGTGCTGTCATGATGGTAATATTTATTTTTTAAACCTCGGGAAAAGGTAACAGTCTTGGGGAGATAACAATCATGCTATTTTGGGAAACTAGTATTTCTCTTAGTTAAAATATACCGTGTGTTATTTTAGAAATAGAGTTGAGATGAGTATGACACTTCGTAATTACATTACATTTTTCACGTTATTTTTTAATACTGAAAAAGGAGTCATTTCATTAGTTGAGATATTTATTCATTTTCTACTCTAAACCTTTTATACATCTTTTGGGAGCAGTTGTTTATTTGTTATTACAAATGGGAAGGTGGGTATTTAATTAGTTGATTTGCATAGTTGATGCTTAGAAATAGTAATGCCTGAAATTTACAGATGAGGTCTGTTTCAAACTTAACTCTTTCAAAAATTGTGTACTTATTTTTAAGTCAGTTTTTAAAAATTGACCTCTAGACTGTTAAGTTTTATGAAATTGGCCAATAAATGAAGATATTCAATTTGTGAGGAAGAGTGACATTGCCACGAAATACATTTTTGTGAACACCTATTAAACCACGATGAAAATAACTTTCAGGATCAATTTCCTATGTGGAATTCTTTCAGAACGTTTTTTTGAAGGAAATGTTTTCTCATTCTTCTTCTTCCACTTAATTGCAGGTTTCCTCTTCCTTTTTACTTTAAGCTCTATGGGTCAAAACTAGATTGAGTTTTTCCCCCTTGAAGTTTGTTTTGTTAACAAAGGATTTGAGGTGGTTTATGAAAACAAATAATGCTTTATCAATAAAAGTAAAATAACAGAAAAAATATGAGTACGAAGTCCAGCCTGTAGAGTACTAAAGAATAAAGGTGTAGGTAAAAAAGCCAATTTTGGATGCTGTGAGCCTGATACTTAATGATGCATGATGTCATTTAATTCTTACAAAAACTCTGCTAGTTAAATATTTTATCCCCATTTTTTACATAAGGAAAACTGAGACTCAGAAGGATTCAGTAATTTACTTAAAATGTTATAATAGGGATCTAAATTTAGAGTTGGAATAATTGCGTCTCACTGCTCTAAGCTAATGGAACATCAAGCATTAAAGGAGATGATCCTTACTAAAAGTAAGCCAGTTCCTAAAGGATCTTTGGAGTATATGTACTTGGGGATCCTATTTAGAGTGAGCTTTAGGAAGTAAGCACACGGTAGTAAGGCTTCTGTTGCCTCAGTCGGTAACAGATGAATTGCTGTGTTGAGGATTTTGCCATATATTCTAAGCTCCAGTATTTTAGCTATTAATGTAAGCCAAATGTTGACGTAACTCATAAGCCTTAAACATACAAACCACAGTTTTCAAGTAGATTTCTCAAATACAGTTTTTTAGGACTTGACACTAAATTAAGGCCTTGGCAGTCAAATATACAAAATCAACCTTTTCAAGTATATTGGGGATTTACAAAATTCAATCTTAATCTCTAGTTTGTTGATACTGTACTAAACCATATCATGTTTTGTTGTATTGAAAAGAAGATATATTTGATATCAAAATTTCTAAGTACTTCACTTTAATATATTAATATGAAATTTTAGTATTTTCTTATTATTTTGACAAAGAATGGGTAGTTTTTAAAAAGTCCATTCCAAAATACAAATACAGAAAACAGAATTTAGTAATCTTTAGTAGAAGAAATCCTGAACTTGAAGAGAAAAGTAATATATAGCTTATTCTGTTGATATGTTGAGTATTTGAATTGTTAGCAGGTAACTGAAGCACACAGGCAATTTTTGAGGACTATAGTCTTATCTCCCGAAGACAGGTAAGTGAAGCTTTTTTTCTCCAGTGTACGTTTCATGACCAGCAAACAAATTTATCATATGTTCATTTAAAAAGTAAACTTAAGCAGGAAAGTGTATGGTTCTCTCTCCGCTACAAACCACTTTTAGTTGCACAGAGAACTCATACTGGTCACTATCCTAATGTCCAGGTGGTCTGCATCTTCAGAACTATTGATATAAACTGGAATAAGGTTACTTTGGCAAATATAAAACCCATCAGGTCACCCATTTGAAATAATAGTGTAATTTGAAACACTTGATAGTAATGTTTGCTCTGCAAAAATCCTACTTGTTTGAACCTTTTGCTGTTTGCCTTGCTCATTTGAAAACTATTTAAAGTTTGTTTAACCCCTTAGCTAATTTTTGTTACGGGGAGCATATTATTTCTTATACAAATAACTTTTATTTTTATTTGAAGATTTTTCTAAATGCACTCCTTGTTCTATTGGTCCTATCTGAGAAACAGTTGAATGTAAATTTGGTATGATAGAAAGGTCACTGAAGAAACAAATTCTAGTCTGCATATTTTATTGACCATGACGAAACAAATTCCAGTTTGCATAGTTTATTGACCAAGTGGTCATAACATCCCCATGTGTTTTGCATGACAATCAAGTGAATACTACCAACACACCCCTCCTTTAAGACTCCAGTCATAAATGGCTTCATTGCTCAGAGTGATGCAGTATGCACACAATTATTTTTTTGCTCATCAGAACTTTTAAAACTACTTTAACTTTTTGTTATGGAACTACCCTATTCTCATCACTCAATTTTAATCATTCTGAATTTCTGATCAAGCTTGTTTAAGCTATAGCCAATACACTCCATTCCCTCATATTTTTCTGAAACAGTCCCAGACATCATATTATTTCATCTGTAAATACATCATCTTATTAATACCCCTTGACATCAAACATCCAGTAAGTGTTCAAATTTTCAGTTTCTCAAAAATTTAGTTCTTAATCCATAAGTTTCTTCATCTCTTTTTACAAATTCTTTATGAAGAAATTGAATTGTTTGTCCTTGGGTTCTTAAGAAAATAGATTCTAAGTGGAGGAACAACAGTTATTTTCTGGTTTGTAATCCTTTTTCTTACCTGAATTTATTATAGGTTGGAGAGAGATTGTCTCTCTTCCAAACTCATATGTATTGATTCTTGAGCCTGCATAACTAGCACTGAGGTTATATTACAGAGATAATGAAGTAAGGAGGTAGGTCCAGTTTTCAGAAAGATGGTAATAAGCATATAATCCTTTGAATTTTAGTTGGCAAATGCAAAGCAGGCAATTGGAGATGAAGATCTAAAGTAAGGAAACAGAAGTTTAAGTAAATAGCAGAGGATGTCCTGTGATTAAAGTTCCTCTGTTAGTCAGAAATTGCGTGCTAACTACTGCTTGAAATAAGTAGACTACAGGCTGTTGTTTTCATTATATAGTTCATAGGCATTACAGTTTCTGTTAAATGGGATTTTGCCTCTATCTTTGTATTTGTGACTTTTTTCAGTCATTGTTTAATCTCAGTCACTTAGAACCTTAGAAATGAAAAGTTATTTTGTGTTACTTTGTCAAATAGTTCTAATGTCTTCACCCTTGACATTAGCCTTTCTTCTGCAAAGAAATGGCAGTGTAAGTTTGTCTTGATCATAACTTGCCTAGAATTGTAATTTAGGCTTAACCTTATTGGATTTAGATCCTGGAACAAAGAACAGGAAAAAGCAGTTATAATCTAAGTTTGTCATAAAACATAAACCAATAATGGATCTCCATATTCCATAGTTTTAAAAATATTTATAGTATCATGCAATATGAGGGATCTGAGAAATCATTTAATCCAAATTTTCTTAACCACTTAGGAATTCATGAACCTCTTTGAGAATCTAATGAAAGCCATGAAATCTCTCCCTAGGAAACTGAACAAATTCATACCCAGAATTATGCATACAATTTCAAGGGATTCATAGTCAACCCAACTCAGTGCCATGTGTGACCTGCCTTGGAAATCCATGGACTACAAGTTAACAGATCCTTTCTAATCCAAGCCCTTCTTTTTAAGAAGGTGAAATTGAGGCTGTAAGAGGTGAATGGATGTCTACAAGCTACATACCTACTTAGTACCAGAACCAACTGCAACCGTCAAGGCTCTTGTGTCACAGATCAGTTGCTCTTATAAGGAAGATTTCATCTGGAAAGTCCTTGTTAAGTCACCTGTTAAGGTCTGAATGTAGACTACTTAATGACTAAATGTTGTAGATTTTCTTACACCTTTTCAAAAGATTCACTTTTATATTCTCAGATTTTGAGATGCCTGCCATCCTGTTAGATAAATGGAGAAGGTAAATGCGATATTTTGTGTGTTCTATTTTCATTTAAATAATAATCTGCATTACCTGGCTTGATGTGGAAGACTAAAATTTGTATTGGTGAAAAGAGTATCAACTTTGAAGCCAGAAGCCATGTGTTTCTGAAATAAGTGTAATATGAAGTTTGGTAAATAAAATCACTTTAGCATGTTATGCGGGAGCTTATTTAAAGAAATTTGTAATTATCCTTTGTGCATATTTGTATCATCAGAATGTTTGGTTAAGTGGGGAGATGGGGGATGGAATTCTGAAAGTGGACAGCACAGTGTGGAGGAACAAGGGTGTGGGTGGTACAGTGTCAAAAGATGAAGCTATAGAAATAAGGAGAGATAAGTATACAATTTTGAGAACTCAAATTTTAATGTGTAGGCAGTGGAAGGACTTTGAGCAAGGTATTAGCAAAAACTTCACCTGCTACGTAGAGGATTTGAGGGTGTCAGGAAGAGGACACTAATGTGGTAGTCTCAGAAATGGTGAGAGCCTGAACTAGGATGATGATGGTAATAGGGATAAAGAGAAGATTGGAGAGATTGTAGATGTATTTAGGAAATAAAAATAGCAGGACTTAACAGTTGACTGAATGAGGTAAAGGAAGACCGAGGCATGAAGGAAAGATCTGAGGTTTCTCTATTTTTTTATTATTATTTTTGGTGTGAGGCAGATTAGCACTGAGCTAACAGCCGATGCCAATCTTCCTCTTTTTTTGCTGAGGAAGATTGGCCCTGGGCTAATATCGGTGCCCATCTTCCTCTACTTTATATGGGACGCCGCCACAGCATAGCTTGACAAGCGGTGTGTTGGTGCACACCCAGGATCCGGACCTGCGAACCCTGGGCCGCTGAAGCGGAGCGCACGCACTTAACTGCTGCGCCCCCCGGCCGGCCCTGGTTTCTCTACTTTAAGTGACTAGGTTCTGTTTTAAATATCTTGAAAGTGAGTACCTGTGTGATGTTCAGGTGATGTCCAGAAGGTGGGAAAACACACAAGCCTGACACTTTCAGGGAGGAAGTTCGGGCTGAGGCTCCATTTGAGATTCATCAGCATGTAAGCTGTAGAGTAAGCAGCATAGAACCAAAGACTTTGAAGACGACCAATGTTTAAGGTGCAATGGGAGGAAAATGAGTTTGTGGAGGAGACAAGAGAAATGATTAGAGGAGTATGGCAAGAATCCAGAAACTAAGAGATTAGAGAATTTCCAGAAGAGGGTAGAGAGCAACAAGTGAAATGCATCAGTAAGGTGAAAACTGAAAAATGATTGAGTAACCGTTAGGGAGAGTAGTTTCAGAGAGGAGGAGAGCAGAGCTAGATTGTGGTTGGGTTGAGAAATGAATGAGAAGCTTGGGAAGAGTGGTAGGGCAGGAAGAGACAATGGAGTACTGAAATGCTAAGTAGTAAAGCTGAGGAGAAAAGCAGGTAATAAAGAGCCTAAAAAGCCACTTTCCAAAGTTTGGAAGAGCTTTAAACAGGGTATAATATACCCAGGGTTGTGGTTCAGAAAGATCACTCACTGGCTACCATGTGGAGATTTGTGAGGATGCCCAACTGCGTGCTTGTGTTATTTTTCCCAGTAGTGAGTGCTTAGCTGCACAACAAAGAAGGTGATCTGTCCGTGACCCAGGATTGGGAGTTTGCTGAGGGTGTAGTTGAAGAGCCAGATTGGGAGAAAATGGAAGGATGAAGGTTCAAAGGTTTCCAGGAAGTGGAGGAGCACATGTAATGGGCGTAGGAGAAGTTGAATAATGGGATGATCAAGTCAGAGGAAGGAATGTGTGAGATTTCTGAGGTAGAGTGGTTCTGGAAACAAGGTGCAGAGTGTGACTGTGGGAATGAATTAGTAAAGGTGAAAGTTTGGCATTAGAGAGATCAAGGAATCACAGACCATATTCTGTACTCCTTTCCTGAGCTTAAACCATTGCATTCTTCTTTCCTGTCTTACTAACAGTTTGTCTTGGAGATCACTGGGCATTGACATTGGTTCATTATTTTTAGTTTTTGGAAATTCAATCATTTGGCAAGTATTTGCTGAGTGCCTACTATAAGCAATTGAACTGTGCTGGACCAATTGGCAATAAGCTTGTGTTCTAGTGGGAGAGAAAGGAAATGAACCACAGAGTACACAATTATACAGTTATTACAGTACAATTGAAATGAGTGCTTGAAAGGAAAAGTAACAGAAACCATGAGAGTATGTGGCACTGAAGTAGTCTGGAGGACTGGGGAAGATCAGAAAGGCTTCCTTCTCCAAGTGAAACTAATACTCAGATAAAGCCTGCCATGTAATAGATATAATAGATGCCAAATAATATTGGTTGAACCATTGAGAAATGGGAAATAATTTTTTGTGTGTGTGTGTGAGGAAGATCTGCCCTGAGGTAACATCCAATGCCAATCCTCCTCTTTTTTGCTGAGGAAAATTGGCCCTGGGCTAACATCCATGCCCATCTTCCTCTACTTTATATGGGACGCAGCCACAGCATGGCTCGACAAGCGGTGCATCAGTGCACGCCGGGGATCCGAACCCGCGAACCCTCAGGCTCCTGAAGCGGAGCACGCGCACTTAAACACTGTGCCACCGGGCCGGCCCCAGGAAATAATTTTTTGAAAAATTGCTTCCAGCATTTCATTCCTTAGGGACATGATGGTTGACCTCTGAAGTCTGAGGGGAAAAAATAGATGAAGGGGATGCAAGGAGACTCCCAAATTGATGACACGCATATGTGTCACCTGAAGAAAAGAGCATATTGCCTTCAGAAGCTTCGCAGTTCCTGTGAATGGCAGAGAACAAATGAGAGCAGAATGATGAAGTAGGCCAAGTTATGCTCTCGTAGGCCCTATTAAGGATGTCGTATGAGCAATGGGGAGCCAGTAAAGAAATTAAGATGGGTGGGAGTGGAATAGGGATTTGCATTTGTGGAATCAGATTTGAATTTTTAAAAGATCACTGGCTACAATTTATACAGGGATTTGAAGGGGGACCATAATCCATGTGAAAGATGATGATAACTTGGGTGGGGGTGGTGGCAGTGGAAGGAGAGAAGTGGCCTTATCTGTAGAACTGTTTAGGACGTTTAAATTGGTCACATAGCTTGATTGGATATTATGTAAGTTGTAATAAGGAGAGAACAGGTGTGAATTTCCTTAGTAATATTTGGTGAGTGAGACAAGTTTTCCTGGGTAGGTATCCACATAGAATACAACGTGACTTACCCCTTGGTTCATTTGGAGGACGGCCCATGATGAGTAACCATGATTTGAAGTGAGGAATCAAAAGATGTGACATTATCCAAAAAGGAGAAAAGTAGTCTTGGTAGATTTCTGTATAGCTTAAAACTGTCTATTGAATGTTTAAAACCCTGCTTTATATACAATTCAAAGTAATTCCAAAATAAACTTTTAATTAGGCAGGCTTTTAATGCAATAATCAAGTTTCTGTTATTTAATAATTTAATTTTTCTAATTAAATTTAAAGAAATAATCCCTTGTTCATAGAGGCAACTACTTTGAACTCTTTTATCTCTTTAGTTATATCCGTATTTCTAAAGGATATACTGTTAACAATTTAATTCTAGACCTTATATGTTGAATTATATTATGATCTATTATTGACGTGTGTGTGTGTGAGAAAGATCAGCCCTGAGCTAACATCCATACCAATCCTCCTCTTTTTGCTGAGGAAGATTGGCCCTGGGCTAACATCAGTGCCCATCTTCCTCTACTTTATATGGGACGCCGCCAAAGCATGGCCTGACAAGCAGTGCGTTGTTGCACGCCCAGGATCTGAACCCGGGCCGCCAGCAACGGAACGCATGCATTTAACCACTACGCCACGGGGCCGGCCCCCAATCTATTGACTTTTTTTATGATAGAGAAAGATTTGGCTCTTAATACTCTTCCCCTCTCCTCCCAATATGGATATCATTATAATGAGCACTTACGTAATATAAAACTATGTAAATATTGTCTAGTCATAGCCTATATTTAGTGTACTATGAATACTTTTCCTTTCTTATATACTCTTGTTTTTCCTTTAGTGAGATTGCTTTGCTTTTTCACTCACATAATTTCCACACAGAAATCTTTTTGGAGTGCTCTTTCATTCGTTTGAGACTCCTCCCCTCCCAGCCACATTCCTCCATCAAGAAACTCCTTCTTGGAGCCATTCTTACTTTTGCACCAATGTAGACTGATTTTCCAGGACTGCTGCAAACGTGTTGTACCAGACTTTCCCTAGCCCTCTTTTGGTTGGATCTGGAACCTGTGCCTTCCTCCTCTTTGCTTAAAAACGTTCAGTTTGCTTCAGCATATCCTGAAGTAGCTTCCTAAGAATGGACACATAGGGTCAAACTTTTTGAATCATTAGATGTCTGAAAATGTCTTGATTCTCACCTCATAATTGATTTTTTTTTTTTAGATTTTATTTACTTATTTTTCCCCCCAAAGCCCCAGTAGATAGTTGTATGTCACAGCTGCACATCCTTCTAGTTGCTGTACGTGGGATGCGGCCTCAGCATGGCCGGAGAAGTGGTGCGTCGGTGCGCGCCCGGATCCGAACCCAGGCCGCCAGCAGCAGAGCGCGCGCACCCAACCGCCAACCCACGGGGCCCGCCCTCATAATTGATTGATAGCTGAGTCTAGAATTCTAAGTTGAAATTTTTCCCTTTGAAAGCATTTTCACCATAATCTAGCCTCTGCTGTTGCTATTAAGAGGGCTGCTTCCATACTGATTATTATTGTTCCTTTGTATATGACCTGTGTTTTCCCTCTCTCGGATGTTTTCTGTATTTCTCACATTCTAAAATTTCACTATGATGTCCCTTAATAGATCTCTTTGTAAAATTCATTTTACAGGGCATGTTATAGACTTTTAATCTGTGTCCTTAGCTCTGGAGAATTTTGATAATTTCTTCCCCTTTAGTTTCTTTATTCTCTCTGTAATTTCTGTTAGATATTATACTTCCTGGACTGATATTCTCAGTTATGTTTTTTTGCTCCTTTTTTTTGGGGGGGGTCTTTTGGCTTTATGAGTTTTTTTCAACTTTATCTTCTATTGAATTTTTTATTTCAGCTATATTTTAAATTTCAAAGAGTTTCTTCTTGTTCTCTGATTGCTCCTCTCATACAGTAACTTGTCCTTTATTTATGAAAACAACATCTTCTCATATCTGTCAGATTAAAAAGTAGAATTCTCACTTGCCGTTTGGAGGCCTGAGCTCAAGGTACAGCCAGTGCATCATGTGTTCAGATTTAAGGAGGCTGATAAATCACATTCCTCACTCCTTTGAGTTCTGATTAGAATTATAAGCTGGAGTCAGGCAGATGGAAATAAAATTAACAGCTTTGTTGTCATTAGAGCCAGAGTAGAGAACATATTGTAGCCTGGACCTGCAACCACAATCAAGCTTGCTGCCATCTGCCCCAAATCTAGACCTTGAGATTCATCTGCAAGGCAAATACTTAAATCTGCTTAGCCTAATGAAAAAGAAATTGCCGCCCTTCAGTCATTGAGCGCCACGAGTAGGGACAGAGAGAATGAAGTCACACACGTACTTGGTTTTTAACACATGTATTGCACTCATTTAAAAAATGGGGATGGGGTTGGCCCCGTGGCTTAGCGGTTAAGTGCTCACGCTCCGCTACCCGCGGCCCCGGTTCGGATCCTGGGCGCGCACCGACACACTGCTTCTTCGGCCATGCTGAGGCTGCGTCCCACATACAGCAACTAGAAGGATGTGCAACTATGACACACAACTATCTACTGGGGCTTTGGGGGAGAAAAAAAAAAAAGGAGAAGGATTGGCAATAGATGTTAGCTCAGAGCCGGTCTTCCTCAGCAAAAAGAGGAGGATTAGCATGGATGTTAGCTCAGGGCTAATCTTCCTCACAAATACAAAACAAAAATAAATAAAAAATGGGGATCAATTGATGTTGAACACTTGCCACTCACCAATCAGAACTATAAATCCTCTTTATTAAGAGAAATAACCTCATGGAAATGTGAGGGATAGAGTTTCCTCTGTCATGGTCTAAACATTCCAATTTGTTTTATTTTTATTTTTTGGTAAGGAAGATTTGTCCTAAGCTAACATCTGTTGCCAATCTTCCTTTTTTTTTTTTTCTTGAGGAAGAGTGGCCCTGAGCTAACATCTGTGCCCATCTTCCTCTGTTTTGTATGTGGGTCGCTGCCTCAGCATGGCTGAGGAGTGGTGTAGGTCTGTGCCCGGGATCTGAACCCACAAACCCAGGCCGCCAAAGCAAAGCGTGCCAAACTTAACTACTACACCATGGGGTCAGCCCTTTGTTTTAGTTTTAAAAAACCATTTCTTCTATTTCCTGCATGATGTGTTTTCTCTATTATTTTGCCCATTTAATTTGGATTCTTCCTTTCATGATGAGGGCTTCATATGTTTGGTGATGCCTAACTATCCATTCAGGTTTTAGAGCAAGGTACTAAAAAGTTTATTGAAGCGCTGAGTGCATAGGTAGATTTCATGTGGAGAGCTCCACTCTAGGGTAGTGGTTGGCAAACTTTTTCTGTAAAGGGCCAGAAAATAAGTATTTTAGGCTCTGCAAGTAATACAGTCTATGTAGCAACTATGCAACTCTGCCACTGAAGCACAAAATCAGCATATATAATACGTAAATGACTGGGCAGGTTGTGTTTCAGTAAAACTTGATTCACAAGAACAGAGAGAAGGCCAGATTTGCTGACCTCTGCGTGAAGGTGATCAGATGGGAAGCTGGACTCATGCCTGGGGCATAGCTACTGGGAGTTCTTTGCACAAGGGTTGCTGAGATGAGGAGTTGCAACTGTTGTACATTAGACTTACAACCATGATTGTCTCACCGTGCCCCTTTTTGTGCTTGTCAGGTCTGAGTCTTCAGTTTACTGTTCATCACTAGCCTCTTTTGCACAAATTATCTTATGGCTTCCTCCACTCTCTTACACCTACTGCTACTTCTTTCATCCAGTAATATCTCCTTTGCAATACTCTTCGTGTTGATTTATACATTTAAAAATTCCTGGGGCCGGCCCCATGGCTTAGCGATTAAGTGCGCGCTCTGCTACTGGCGTCCTGGGTTCGGATCCCCGGCACGCACTGACGCACCGCTTCTCCGGCCATGCTGAGGCCACATCCCACATACAGCAACTAGAAGGATGTGCAGCTGTGACCTACAACTATCTACTGGGCTTTGGGGAGAAAAAGGGGAAAAAAAAAAAAAGGAGGAGGATTGGCAATAGATGTTAGCTCAGGGCTGGTCTTCCTCAGCAAAAAGAGGAGGATTGACATGGATGTTAGCTCAGGGCTGATCTTCCTCACAAAAAAAATAAAATAAAAATTCCTTTATTATCCTTTCACCTGGGTCTTAAGAGAGAGAAGAAATAAAAATAATTTATCAATATACTATCTAGAAACCATTTTAAAATTCTTAATACTGTGGTTATTTTAATTAGCTTTTTACATTTAGTTTTTACATTTAATGGCTTTGACTATATTTTAAGTACGTCTTTCTAAATTAGTATTATTGTTTTCTAAAGACTGTATAAGAATTCTCCCTCCAGCTAGGCAACTCCTCCACAGAAGTTGGCCCCAGGCCCACATATATAGGAACAGCTGGACCATTCATTCCCAGCTTACAAACCAACCTTACCTAACAAGGACTTTTTCCTCTCAGGTATTCCCGAGAGTCAGTATTTTATGAAAATGAGAGCGTTCTTTTCCATCAGGGTCTCCCTAATGGCATAGGACCACAGGGTAGATGTTGAACACACATGAATGGTCAGAGTATATGCAATGCTTAAAGGAAAGAGAAGTTCTGGAGGGGTACTAATGTGACTTCTGCACAATTATCAAGTGCATTTTTTTTCTCATATTTCCTCAGCAAGGTCTAAGGTTTGATTTCTTACAGAAAAGCTAATAGGACATGAAGCATGGTACATAATAATTTGAATTGTTGAGAGATGGAAAATGGTGTAAGTTATTCATTAGTTCATCTTTTATTGAGTATATACTACAGGCTGGAAACACTGGGTGCTGAAGTGAGAGTAAGGAAGGCTGAAGTCCTTTTAACCCAGGGCCATGGATAGAACTTGGCAGAAGTTCTGTGTTTGAGCTTCCTTTGCTGATTGATAGATTCCAAACTCAGCCAGAATAGAGAGTAGGACACTGACATGTGGCTTTTGTTTAGTGATATGCTATACTAAATGCGGTGTAACATATTTTCTAATAAAAGTGTGAGCAAAATAAGATTCAGTTTTGAGAAATTGGGGAACCCTTTTGATAACTGGAGGTATTCCCAAGCATGGCAAATGCTTAAAATCTAGATATAGAAACTGCTTCTTTTAATTCATGTATGGAGGGAATGAAGTCTAGACCCTTATAAGTAGAAAGGTCTAACACACTCATTGGGATGTTTCCTCTGTGTTCAGACACACTAAGCAAAATCATCATGGTGCAGTTTTTTTGAAGAGTATGAGAACATATTCAAGCTGGGGGCTAGAGACTGTCTAGGATTATCAATCAGTGCTCTGCTGATATTCTCTGCCCTCCTTCATGCCTCATTTTCAAGTTTCTTGTATGGATGTAAAGTTCACTGAAACTAAGAGAAGACTTCCACTTCCAGCTATGATGGAGTAACTGGTACTTGACTAGCCTGCCTGCCTTAATCGTAAAATTGGACAAAATATATGTGAGACAAGTGCTTTTAGACATTGGACAACATGCAGCACAAGACAGTGATCCCCAAGAGAAGGGAAGCTCATGAGGTGAGTCTCATGCATGCCTAGCTCTCTGCTTAAGGATATTATCCTGACTCAAGCATAATGAGCTAGAGTCCAAGCAGACCACAGCGGTCCCACTGAGCTGAGGAGGTAGAGATCCTAGTTCAGGGTAAGGCAACAGAGAAAAGGAAGCTGTACAGAGAAGAGCCCCAAAAGTCTGTGTGTGGGTTCACTGTGATCGCTGGACAAGAGCTGAGCTGATCGTAGTCAGTGCACGAGTCCATGAGGCTTACCAGAAAGCAGTTACTACAAGGTTGAGACAACCGAGCTACTAGAGGGTAAGCAGTGCTGGCGGATGTTGGAGGCCCAGACCAGATAGAGTGGAGAGATCTTGCTAACACCTCATTAACAACACTCCAAGCATCCAGTTTAGACACCAGAAAGGCCCATCTTAGAAGTAAAGACATTGCCCTAGAATAAGGGCTACAAAAATATACCTCAAAAATGAGGGTGAAATAAAGATACAGTTCGGTCAACGAAACCTGAAAGAATTGAATTAATTCCCAGAAGATCTGCACTACAAGAAATGCTAATGATCTACAGGCTGAAGGGAAATAAATACTAGGTAAAAATCTGGATCTATAGGAAGAAATGAAAAAGCACTAGAAATTGTATTTCCTTTAAAGACACCCGAATGTTTAAATCACAACAGGAGTGGGCAGGTAAAAGGAATTATACTCTTGTAAAACCAATTTATTTCTGAAGCCGTGAGAGTGTGAAGTAGTGGTACAACACGGACTCTAAATAGTCTGAGAAGGTTCATATTGTTAGCCCTAAAGCAGCAGTTCTCAAACTTCTTGTTCTCTTTATACTCATAACAATTATTGAGGACCCCAAAGAGCTTTTGTTTACATGGGTATATCTGTCAGTATTTATCATGTTAGAAATTAATTAAAACAGAAAAATGTTTAAATATTATTTTAAATTACAATGACCCATTCAATGTTAAGATATAACACAATTTTATAAAAATAACTATTTTTTGTCTGTGTGTGTGAGGAAGATGAGCCCTGAGCTAACATCCATGCTAATTCTCCTCTTTTTGCTGAGGAAGACTGGCCCTGAGCTAACATTTATTGCCAATCCTCCTACTTTTTTCCCCAAAGCCTCAGTAGATAGATGGATAGTTGCACATCTCCTAGTTGCTGTATGTGGGATGCAGCCTCAGCATGGCCAGAGAAGCAGTGCGTCAGTGCGCACCCGGGATCCGAACCCGGGCCGCCAGTAGCAGAGTGCGCACACTTAACCACTAAGCCACGGGGCCAGCCCAAAAATAACTATTTTCTAAAACAAAATTTAGTGAGAAGAGTGGCACTGTTTTATAGTTTTACAAATCTCTTTCTTTAATGTTTGCCTTAATACAAGACAGCTGAATTCTTATACCTGCTTCTGCATTCAGCCTGTTGCAATATGTTGTCTGGTTGAAGTATATGAAAAAAATCTGGCCTCACACAGGTATGTAGTTCGAAGAGGAGGAGTACTTAATAGCCTTTTCAGATAACAGTATTCTTTGATGATACTACACCAAAAATTGACAAGTGGGTGAAGGTTTTTAGATTCTTCTCATAAAAATTATCTCCAAAATTATGTTCAGTACCAGAAACTACCCAGGTCTCTGCACCATGGTTTTTACCAAGTTAATATGAGCCTTCTGGAGTCAGGAGTCATATTCCCTTTCTTTCCCACCCAAAGCATCCCTGTTTCTTCCTCCAAGGCTTTTCAGGCTACAGGGCAGAGGACAGAAGATCTGGCCTACATGAAATTTGGGTTATTCAGATGTTCAGGACTGGTGGAAGGTGGTTGGTTCCTTTTCACTCCTAGGCCAAGCCCTGCACAGGTGAACTTTAGGATGTGTTTTAAAATGGAGTGCATTATTGAGTGTCTCAGGTGAGACTATGATTTTCTTCTCCTCAATGAAAGGAGAATTTGTTTTTTCCTATCAAAAGTTTACCCATTTGAAAGTGACAAAAATGTGGAGATTAAACAACATGCTACTGAACAACCAATGGATCACTGATGAAATTAAAGGAGAAATCAAAAACTATCTGGAAACAAACGAAAATGATAATATGCCATATCAAACCATATGGGATGCAGCAAAAGCGGTCCTGAGAGGGAAACTCACAGCGATACAAGCCCACCTTAACAAACAAGAAAAAGCCCAAATAGGCAACCTTAAATTACACCTAACAGAACTAGAAAAAGAAGGACAAACAAAGCCCAAAGCCAGCAGAAGGAGAGAAATAATAAAAATCAGAGCAGAAATAAATGAAATTGAGACCAAAAAAACAGTAGAAAGGATTAATGAAACAAAGAGTTGGTTCTTCGAGAAGATAAACAAAATTGACAAGCCCTTAGCCAGGCTTACTAAGAAAAAAAGAGAAAAGGCTCAAGTAAATAAAATTAGAAATGAAAAAGGAGAAATTACAACAGATACCATGGAAATACAGAGGATTATAAGAGAATACTATGAGAAATTATATGCCAACAAATTGGACAATCTAGAAGAAATGGATAAATTCTTAGACTTATACAACCTCCCAAAACTGAACCAAGAAGAAATGGAGAATCTGAATAGACCAATAACAAGTAAAGAAATTGAAATAGTAATCAAAAACCTCCCAAAAAATAAAAGTCCGGGACCAGATGGCTTCTCCAGTGAATTTTACCAAACATTCAAAGAAGATTTAATACCCATCCTTCTCAAACTATTCCAAAAAATAGAGGAAGATGGAACACTTCCTAAATCATTCTACAAGGCCAACGTCACCCTGATACCAAAACCAGACAAAGACAATACAAAGAAAGAAAATTACAGGCCAATATCGCTCATGAACATTGATGCAAAAATCCTCAACAAAATATTGGCAAACCGAATACAACAATACATTAAAAAGATCATACACCATGATCAAGTGGGATTTATACCAGGGACACAGGGATGGTTCAACATCCGCAAATCAATCAACGTGATACATCACATCAACAAAACAAAGAATAAAAACCACATGATCATCTCAATAGATGCAGAGAAGGCATTTGACAAGATACAACATCCATTTATGATAAAAACTCTCAATAAAATGGGAATAGAAGGAAAGTACCTCAACATAATAAAGGCCATATATGACAAACCCACAGCCAACATCATACTCAACGGGGAAAGACTGAAAGCCATTCCTCTGAGAACAGGAACGAGGCAGGGCTGCCTACTCTCACCACTCCTGTTCAACATAGTACTGGAGGTTTTGGCCAGAGCAATTAGGCAAGAAAAAGGAATAAAAGGAATCCAAATAGGTAACGAAGAAGTGAAACTCTCACTATTTGCAAATGACATGATTGTATATATAGAAAATGCTAAAGAATCTGTTGGAAAACTGTTAGAAACAATCAACAACTACAGCAAAGTTGCAGGGTACAAAATCAATCTACAAAAATCAGTTGCATTTCTGTATGCTAATAATGAACTAACAGAAAGAGAGCTCAAAAAGATAATACCATTTACAATTGCATCAAAAAGAATAAAATACCTAGGAAAAAATCTTAGCAAGGAGGTGAAGGACCTATACAATGAGAACTACAAGACATTATTGAGGGAAATCCATGATGACATAAAGAAATGGCAAGATATCCCATGCACGTGGATTGGAAGAATAAACATAGTTAAAATGTCTATATTACCTAAAGCAATCTACAGATTCAATGCAATCTCAATCAGAATCCCAATGACATTCTTCACAGAAATAGAAAAAAGAATACTAAAATTTATATGGGGCAACAGAAGACCCCGAATAGCTAAAGAAATCCTAAGAAAAAAGAACAAAGCAGGAGGCATCACAATCCCTGACTTCAAAACATACTACAAAGCAATAGTAATCAAAACAGCATGGTTCTGGTACAAAAACAGACACACAGATCAATGAAACAGAATTGAAAGCCCAGAAATAAAACCACACATGTACGGACAGCTAATTTTCGACAAAGGTGCTAAAAACATGCAATGGAGAAAGGAAAGTCTCTTCAATAAATGGTGTTGGGAAAACTGGACAGCCACATGCAAAAGAATGAAAGTGGACCATGTGCTATCGCCATTAACAAAAATTAACTCAAAATGGATCAAAGACCTGAAGGTGAGACCTGAAACTATAAAACTCATAGAAGAAAATACAGGCAACACACTATTTGACATTGGTTTTAAAGGAATCTTTTCGGATGACATGCCTACCCAGACTAGGGAAACTAAAGAAAAAATAAACAAGTGGGACTTTATCAGACTAAAGAGCTTTTATAAGACAAATGAAACCAGAATCAAGACGAACAGACAACCAACCAGCTGGGAGAGAATATTTGCAAAACATACATCTGACAAGGGGTTGATCTCCATAATATATAAAGAACTCACACAACTGAACAACAAAAAAACAAACAACCCGATCAAAAAATGGGCAAAGGAAATGAACAGACACTTCTCCAAGGAAGATATACAGATGGCCAATAGGCACATGAAAAGATGTTCAACATCACTAATCATCAGGGAAATGCAAATCAAAACAACACTAAGATACCACCTCACGCCCATTAGAATGGCTATAATCACCAAGACAAAAAACAACAAATGTTGGAGAGGATGTGGAGAAACAGGAACCCTCATACACAGCTGGTGGGAATGCAAATTGGTGCAGCCTCTATGGAAAACGGTATGGAGATTCCTCAAAGAATTAAAAATAGAGATGCCCTATGATCCAGCCATCCCACTACTGGGAATCTATCCAACGAACCTGAAATCAACAATCCAAAGAGGCTTATGCACCCCTATGTTCATTGCAGCATTATTCACCATAGCCAAGAAGTGGAAGCAACCTAAGTGTCCCTCAAGTGACAACTGGATTAAGAAAATGTGGTATATATATACAATGGAATACTACTCAGCCATAAAAAAAGACAAAATCATCCCATTTGCAACAACATGGATGGGCCTGGAGCGTATTATGTTAAGTGAAATAAGCCAGAAAGAGAAAGACAAACACTGTATGATCTCACTCATATGTGGAATATAAACCAACACATGGACAGAGAAAACTGGACTGTGGTTACCAGGGGCAGTGGGGGTGGGGGGTGGGCACAAGGGGTGAAGGGAGTCATATATATGGTGATGGACAAACAAAAATGTACAACCCAAAATTTCACAATGTTAGAAACCATTAAAACATCAATTAAAACATCAATTAAAAAAAAAAAAAAGGTTACCCATTTAAGGTTGTTTCTCAAAACTCAGGGTAGTAAAGAAGGAAGCAAGATAGAAGATTTTTATTGAAAGTAGCTTAAATACTTTTCATTTTTTATCTTTTCATCATTTTAAAAATTATAACTAAAGATAAGTCAAATGCAAAAATATATAATACATCTATAGGTAAACAACCCTTTCCCAATGAAGGCAAAATTACTGAGAAATGTTTATTTTCCCTCTTGAAATGGCAAATCCAGGTAATAATATGGCTGCGGGCAGTAAATCCACATCACTTCCTTCATTGCTTCTCTCCCTTAAACCCACAAATCTTTCAGAAATTCATCAATGAGATGTTGGCCTTTTCTTGGAAACAAAATGATATTCGGGTCTTACAGGTCCAGGGCCCAGTGGACAGACAGACTCTTGTCCTCCACACTGGCCACCATGTCTTCAATGGCATTCCAGTCAAGCTTGCTGAGGATGCTGCCAGTGCTCTCAGACATGCTGTCCATGCCACCCACCTCAGAAGGAGGCTCTGGCTCTTCTTTGGTTTGTGACAAGTCCTATCAAATTGAGAAAGACAGTAAGTTGTGGTTTCAAGCCTGAGAAAAAATAAATGGAACATGCACTAAGCTTTCCAAAGATTCTAGATTTGCTCATCTACCAAATGGTTAAGGAAATAGCCCAGTTCATCTGGATTGGCAATGGGCTGAACATCATCTGACAACTAGATGCTGGCACCAGATCTGAAGAGTGGACTGAATGGATTTCTTTTTCTTTGGTGAGGAAGATCAGCCCTGAGCTAACACCCATGCCAATCCTCCTCATTTTGCTGAGGAAGACCGGCCCTGAGCTAACATCTATTGCCAATCCTCTTTTTTTTTTTTCCCCCTTTTTCTCCCCAAAGCCCCAGTAGATAGTTGTATGTCATAGTTGCACATTCTTCTAGTTGCTGTATGTGGGACACAGCCTCAGCACGGCCGGACCAGTGATGTGTCAGTGCATGCCGAGGATCCGAACCCGGGCCACCAGTAGCGGAGCACATGCACTTAACCGCTAAGCCATGGGGCTGGCTCCCTGAATGCATTTTTATACCTGCAGTACAATTATCTGTACTTACATTTCTGTTATTTTTTTCGTTAAAAAAGAAAATACAAAGTTGAGGAAAATTCTGAAAGATAAACGCTGGAGTACTAAGCCAAAAGTGTAGATGCTTTAAATCACTACTTCAAAATGACCTAACAATTTTTCAGTATCTCTACATCCCACAAAAAATAAACAAAAAACCCTGAAGAACACAGAGGAATCACTAGGCAAATTGAAATCTGGAACAATGCTTACTTGTAGAAGAGAACTGTGACTCTCATGAAGAATCTTATGGATGTCTGAAGGTAATATCCAGGGACTCACCACAGTCTCCTCTCTCTCATACTCTATACACACCCGCTTGGTTTGAGGTGCAAGCCCAGAACTTCCATGATTTTTTGTATGCTGCAGACTATGACATGGAGCATGAGAGCCTTTAAAGGGAAAAGAACAAAGCATACATTGGGACTGACTCATTTATAAGTTTATTCATTTACTGTGACTTTTATCACCAAATCCAAGGCAGTAACACTTTACCTAATATTTGAATCATAAGGTCTGGATATGGTTTGCTTTAGAGTTCTAAAAATTCCTGTCCTGTCAGTGTGAGAGAAGGAAATTGAATTCGGGCCACCTCTTTTGACTTGAAAAGTAATGGTAACCTCTAGGACAAGAGAGTCCACGGAGGAGAAGCCACAGATATAACAGAACTGTGGAGAAGTTCCAACTTCAAAGTTGGGTGAATTTGAAGAGTTGGGCCTTTCTTGCCTCTTATGGAAAGTCTTGTGGAAGCTTCCTAGGTGTGATGTTTTAGGTATCTTCACTCAAGCTTCATGCCTACAATCTGCCTTTGGGCACAGGCATCAAGGTAAGCACAGTGGCAACACATTATTGCCCTCTTCCTCCTTACTGAGTATCAGCATTTGTTGAAAAGAAACTTTCATCCCAGCTGGTGCCCAGAGGCAGCTTAGCAAATTCATCAACCAACAGTGCTTCTCTGCACAAGGCCCTAGAGGAGCATGCCCCACCTAACACTCTTAATGTTCCAAAACCAATGTTACAGCACGTTCTGCCCCTCACCAAGGTGACCTAAAGAAAGACCCAAGACATGAGGTATGGTGGGAAATAAACACAGGTCCTGACAAGCAGTCATGTGGCTCCCTGAGGAGGGGAAGAAGAGGTAACAGAGTGGTAAAGTTAGGGCACCTGGCCTTTTATAGCTCTACCAACCTCATATGCTTAAAGCTGAGGATACCTCCAAGAAATAAGCCCCCAAAAAACAACAGCACACATTTTGGCATTTACAATGGGCTAAGCGCTTTACCTACATTCAGTCCTTTGAACTTACCAGAGTGCCCCAGGCCTGGTCCTTGGTTCTCTTACACATCTACACTCTCCCTAGCTGACCTCATCTAGTTCGACAGCTATAAATATCATCTGCATGCTGACAACTCTCAAACCTGTAGCTCTAGCTTCACAGAGCAAACCGTCTTCTTGACGTCTTTACTTAAATATGCAGCAAACATCTCAACCGTAACATGTCCAAAACCAAACTGTTGATTTCTACCCCTAAACCCATTCCTCCAACAGTCTTCCCCATCCCAGGAAATGCTCAGGTTAAAATCCAATTTTCCTTTATCTTTCTCTTTCTTACGCATCCTATAACCAATCCATCAGCAAGTCTTAATTTGGTCTATCTTCAAAATATATTCCAAATCTAATGACTTCCCCCCATTTCTATTGTTATAACCCTAGTCCAAGCAATATCTCTGAGCTTGTCTGCCTTCTGTTCTTTTTCTCCTACATGTTCTAAAACATAAAGTTTATTATCTCCCTGCTTAATTTCCTCCAGTGGAGTCCCACTGGATCCAGAGTAAAATCCAAACTCTTTGCCTTAGCCTATATAGTATCCAGCCTATCTCTACAACCATAACTCTGGCCACTTTTCCATACTGATCTTTTCTGTCATACCAAGTTGGTTTCTGTATCAGGGCTTTGAACTTGCTCTTCTCTCTGCCTGGAACTGTTCTGTCTTATCTTTACATGACAACCCCTTTTTCATCATTCAGGATCTTGACTCCAATGACACTTTCTTAAAGAGACCATATCTTATTTTTGTGCTACTGTCTGTGTTGTTCATGGCTAACAGTGCCTGGTATGTAGTAGTAGATTAATGGATGGTTGCTAAATGAATACTCTTCATGAAAATCCTACGGGGAAATTGTTGTCATCCCCATTTTGCAAATGAGGAAAGTGAGGCTTAGAGAGGTTATGTAATTTGCCCAAGATGATGAAGATGATCTATGCCCAGCACCTGAGCTAATATATTAACTTTCTCTTTGGGGTGAAGGGAGAATAGTACTCAGAGGCCCCTTTAGGATAATCTTCATATCTGTAAATGAGAAATGGGTCTATTTAACTGGACCCCCAAGGCAGCAGCTTTCCAATAGCTTGCTTCCTGGATTAGTGCCAAAGGGATGCCAGAGGGTAGTGGTACAGGGGGCTTAGGGGTTGTTCTTTCGACTAGCCCCAAGGGTCTGAAAAGAAACAAGTCGCCACTTGAGCATCCAACGTGAGAGCTGTGCTCTAGTTGAAACAGGTTTGACTTTTTTTTTTCTGCTATTTAAAGACATCACTGAGTATTTTGGGATGCGACTGCAAGTTCCATGTTAAAATAATTATTTCAGCAAATATTACTAAGGAACTAATTTTGAAAAACTCTATGAAAAAAATTATCTATGAATGGACAATAGGAATGCACACATGAACAAACACTAGTAAAAAGGAAAACAGCCGGTAGAACACAGAAAAAGCTGAGATTAAAGGATTAAAAAAAGAGAAACCAACAGGTGGTCAAGCAGTATTATAACCACAAGGGTAAGCTGTCTTTCCAAAGTAAATGGAAACAAACGGAGGCAGGATGCTGAAGTTGTTCCTTCCAGTATTCAGGATATAAGAGATTAGCAAAGGCTGTAACCACCAACGAATTCCACCCCCATCTCTGCTACGATTAATTTGACATCTAGACTTTGATACTCTTGTCAAATGAATGTAATTATTGCCATCTAGAAGGTGACAAAATCATCACCAAGTCTGCTGAAATTAAGGTTAACAATCCTGCATTTGGGGATAAGCCTTTACCTATGGGGGATAGCCTTGAGAGGCTATCACTGGCTTTTTCTCACATTGCTTTACCCAGGAATGGCTTTGTAATTTCCTTCTCTTCAGATCAGTGTGCATTTCTTTAAGATTTATTTGGGATAGCAAATCTTGAGAAAAAAATACAATATGAAAAAAATTTTGTCAAATTGAGCATGTGCAAAGCTTTTCAAGGTAGGGTGTGTATTCCTGCCCCAGTGTGGGCAGTGAAAGCTTTCTAAGGAGAAAAGTAAGTGATATATCAAGAAGAAACCCCATAGTGGAAACTAGGGCGGCAAGTGCACCAGCTTCCCTCAAAGAAGCACTCTTTCTCTGTAGGATGGTGAACAATGCCACTCAGTTTCTTTATAACATATTGCCAAACAATGTCTTAAGAGTCCAGTCTGAGGAATCTGAAGCTGTAAACAGTAAAACAGAATCCACTCCCTCCACCACCCACAAAAGAAAACCCTGCTCCTCCTCTTGTCCTACCTATGTCAGTTATTGGGCTACAGTCTAGACAAAGACCTAAGCTAGAAACTTGGAGTCATACTCAATTTCTTCCTTTCAGAGGCAGGGCTACCATTGGACAATGGAAGAAATACTTCTGTTTGCCTTTCTATGGGCAAGGCCTCATGCTAGATCATAACTCACTTCAAGAACACAAAACCCTGGATCTCTGGAGCTTTCATACACAATACGATACAAATGTACATATAATTTCAGCTATTTTTAGGGGCAACATTGCATTTTGGGGTATTTTGTATGTCAAACTAAACATTGCTAAACATTTGCTTAGAAAAGAATAAAAAGCTATGGGGTACTCTAAACTAGAAAACATTTTACAAAATATCAAAATGAGAGACTTTGAAAGAAAACTAGACTGGGTTTATAAAATTAAAAGCACAGGAAATGATGCTTCCAGGACTCAAATTGATCCTAATAACTAGAGGCTTGGGTTTTAATGCATACAATGGGGAAGAGTATGGAAAAAGAACCAAGTAGAATTTCTAGAAAATACAGCCATAGACATTAAAACCTGACAGATGAGTTAAATAGCAGATTAGACACAGCTGAAGAGAGATATAGTGAACTGAAAGATGAATCTGCAAAGAAAGGAGACAGCAGTGGAGAGAAAGGCATAATGGCAGGATTAGACTAATTCATATTTCTCATCATTTTTGTAGTACATATAAATCAGTGTTTTCATCATTATCCCTACCAAATTTAGCTCTTTTCTGTAAACTGGGATAATGCCACAGACCTCACTGGATTAACATGAGGATTAAGTCAGATCATGCACACAGGTATTAATACAGTGTGGCATCAAGTAAGTTCTCTATAACTGTTAGCTATTATTTTTGTTGTTCTAAGGGGATCTGAGCAGGCCATTTAACTTCTCTAAGCCTCAGTTTCCTCAGCTGTAAGATGGGGATAATAGTTGCCCTGACTATCTACCAGGGTTGTTATAGAGAGCTAATAGGAGAATGAATGTGAAAGTACTTTTTAAATTATGAAGAGTAACATGGGATGAGGGATGGGCTATGGGGAGACATTGGGAATTAAGATCATTAGGTGTAATTTCCCTCTCTCTAGGTGATCAGAGCACAGCTAATTTGAGCAAGTATCCAAATATGGGGGCAAAACTGGGCCTAAAATCCCCAAACTTATAGGTCTGCGTATTCCATGACTATGTGATCACAGCAACTTCCTGAGCACTTGTTTTTATGCTCAGCACTGTGCTCAGCCCATTACATACATTCTCACTATTATAATCTATATTTTGCAGGTGAGAAAATTGAGGCTTACACAAATGGGTTAGGAATTGGCCCAAGGCTACAGAGTTAGTGGTGAACTAGGATTCCAAACAAGCTAATTCCACAGTCCCTTCTCTGAACCACTGTACCACACAGCCACACTCTTCATTCTGAAATCTTTATTTGAAATTTCTAAGAGTTATTTATGATTTTTAAAAATTTAGTACTGCAACTAGACTTTTGGTGTGAACACGATGCAGTCTATACAGAAGTCGAAATATAATGAGGTACACCTGAAATTTATATAATGTTATAATCCGACATGACCTCAATAAAAAAAAAAAATTAGTACTAAGTCCAAGAACTCTCTATTCTTTATTTACCCCTTACCTTTTTGGAAGGTAACAGGAGACTGCGCAGCCTTTCTTACTGCCATTTTGGCTCCACCAGCTTTTTTCTGTATGGTAAAAGTGGCAGTTCCTATAAAGACAGGCAAACTTCTTTAACCCTCCATATGTATGCATAATTTTTCACATTCTTTGAGGACAGAAATCTTCTGATTAGTAGGGGCCCAATAAATGACAGTTGATTTGAACCAAGAAAGCAAAACAAAGAGTTCAGGTGAAGGAGGGAAAACTCTGCTTAGGGACTTGGTATCCTTATGGCACGACCATGGTCCTTTTTCAAATGGTAAATGTGCCTTGACAACATCTCCGGCAAATGGAAATGCAGGCACATAAGCCTATTAGTAGTACACACCTAGACAAAATGCCAAGTTAAATTTTATCAAGAGAAATGATTAAGCTTTCTTAAATTCCAGGATTAGTAGCAACTATTTACTGTTTCAGTTATGCAAAATGTTTTACTATAATCCTCAACAACTCTATGAGATAGGTTTTAAATAATATATCTGAGCGCACAAAGTAAGCAGCAGAGCTGGGATATGAACATAGGCCTGGATGAACCTAAAAGCTAGACATATTTTTATGCCTATGATGCCTCTCAGTTACAAGTGTATAACCTTTATATTGTTCTTGATAGAGTCCTCTTTTTTGCTTGTTTTGTATTTAGTTCTAAGTATAACAGTTTGCAAGGAGGGCTGAAGAAATTAGAAACTGCATACTGAGGGGCCGGCCCCATGGCTTAGCGGTTAAGTGCGCGCACTCCAGTACTGGCAGCCTGGGTTCGGATCCCGGGCGTGCACTGACACACCGCTTGTCCAGCCATGCTGAGGCAGCGTCCCACATACAGCAACTGGAAGGATGTGCAACTATGACATACAACTATCTACTGGAGCTCTGGGGAGAAAAAGGGGAAAAAAAGGAGGCGGACTGGCAATAGATGTTAGCTCAGAGCCGGTCTTCCTCAGCAAAAAAAATAGGAGGATTAGCATGGATGTTAGCTCAGGGCTGATCTTCCTCACACACACACAAAAAAAGACATAAGGCAGAATTTCAACTAAGGAATAGGAGCACAAAAGCACAGCATGTGGTTGGAAAACAAGCTGGCATGCAGCACAGATAATACAGATTATATGGGGAAAGGAGCCTAAGGAGGCAGAAGGAGAGGACAAGGCCAGAGAGAGGGTCTGGACCTCATCAAACATAGTCCACCAAGGGCAAGTGAGGCGACCAAGGGAGGGCCAAGGCCCTGGCCCAGTCAAGTGCAAGGTAACAACACCAGCGTAACACTGAACAGGTCAAAGAGAAAGACATATTTCCACATAATCCAAGACTTTTCCATCTTATATTCAGGTTTAAAATCTTTGCCAATTTTGGATATTTCTTTAATTTTGGCAAATGTATCAAGTGTAAAATAAAATTTAAAAAAGGAAAACATGGACCGGCCCCGTGGCTTAGCGGTTAAGTGCGCGTGCTCTGCTGTTGGCAGCCCGAGTTCGGATCCCGGGTGCGCACTGATGCACCACTTCTCTGGCCATGCTGAGGCTGCATCCCACATACAGCAACTAGAAGGATGTGCGACTATGACATACAACTATCTACTGGGGCTTTGGGGGAAAAATTAAAAAAAAAAAAAAAACTCCATTAAAAAAAATAAAAAAGGAAAACATGGTTACTATTCTGCAATTTTAGTTCAAAAAGAGCAGTATTTTCTTATAGTAATTTGTCAATCAAAAGCAAGAGCTAACCAAACTATGAAGTTTTATCAAAAGGATTAGAATTTATGGAAATTTTAATTTTCTAAATTGAGGCAGCAAACCGAAGTGTAGGTTCTAAGTGTGTAGGCTGTAGACCCAGACTGGGTTTAGATCCTGATTCTACCACTTCCTAGCTGTCTGATCTTAGCAGTTATTCCACCTTTCTCTGCCTTGGTTTTCTCAACTTCAAAATGAGAAGATGATAGTACCTGTCTCACAGGGTCGTAATTAAAGAGCTTACACAGAATCTGGCACATTAATTGTTATACTACATGTTAGCTATGATTATACATTTTTAATTCATAATCATTTTACAAATAAGTACATTTTACTTTAGTAATCAAAACCCAAATATGGCAAAATTAACTAAAGGAAAGCTACCAATAAATAAGATATTATAACTTCAAATGCGGAAAAGGATGTTCAAAGGGTAAAAACATATTATTATTTCAATCTGAGCCTCTTAGTATTCCTCTTCTGTGATGTATTCATCCTGAAATCCATCAGAACTTGATTTGTAAAAATGCCTACATCTTTAGCCAGACACACAAAAGAAACATATTCCAAATAAGTCATATCTAATTTACTGACTGTTCAAATTCTATTACAAAAAGGCAAACAGTTTAAAAAGATTCCAAGGGTCTTCTTATTTCAAAGCAATAGAACAAAATCCCAGGACAGCTAAGTCTTTATCAATCCCTTGCATTCTGTTGAAATGAGAATTGCTTTTCACTATGATTTACAGCTTTTACTAATGAAAACACAACTTGGGAGACAAGAAGGAATACATCCAAATTACACAAGAAAAAAAGCTCTAAGTCTTACCACGTGGCCAAGGTGAGCCTTGAGCTTGCCCCAAAGGTTTCCCTTTTTGGGTATAACTTGGTTTGGATGTATTTCTGACTTTTCCAGGTCGATTTATTGGAAAATTGTGACCATGTCGATTCTCTCTGAAGTAGAAATTACATAATAATTACATTCCTAGAATCTCATATCAGTGACAAACTATAATATTTCAAAAAGACCAAATTCTAGCTCATATTAATACATTCACTTGACATTTCTTATTCTGTACCTCAGTGATACATTTAGTGCATAATAACTCTCAACAAATAATTCTTCATATCTCATACTTCAAACTTCATTTTTTTCAAAGAAATTGTTTTTGGTTATCTCTCTATCCATTTTAAATTCTCTATGTATTGGCAAGTTATTAATGTATTTAATACCCTGCTTTGGTCTCTAGTATTTTGAGTACACCCCACATTACACACACACGTGATCTGATTACATCTGGGTTTGTGTTGGGTAGCATTTCCTATAGGCTCTTTTCTTTTTTTTTTTTTTTTTGTAAGGAGGATCAGTCCTGAGCTAACATCCATGCCAATCCTCCTCTTTTTGCTGAGGAAGACCGACCCTGAGCTAACATCTATTGCCAATCCTCCTCCTTTTTTTCCCCTTTTTCTCCCCAAAGCCCCAGTAGATAGTTGTATGTCATAGTTGCACATCCTTCTAGTTGCTGTATGTGGGACACCGCCTCAGCATGGCTTGACAAGCGGTGCGTCGGTGCGCACCCGGGATCCGAACCCGGGCCGCCAGTAGCAGAGCTCGTGCACTTAACCGCTAAGCCACGGGGCCGGCCTCCCTACAGGCTCTTAAATTATGTGCTTATGTTTATAATCCTAATCATTCATTTTGTCAAAGGTGGTAATTTTTAACAACATTGTACTGCCAATTCATGTTCAGCTTATGAATCACCAACAAATATAATTTTCTGTTTCTTTGCCACATATAAGAAACTTTACAGTTGGGTACTTTTCTTTAGCATTCTATGTTTAATTAATTCCTGCCTAATGAACTCATATCCAAACATATTGCAGGTCACTGTTTCAAGAAGAAATATATAACAGTATCTACAACTGAGTCAGCAATAACTGGGCAGGGTGGGAAGAGACAGCAGAGGAAGAAGGGGTAAGCTGGTGGGGACTGTCTGTTTCTGCAAGAGTGGAGCCAAGGGGAGAAATGGGAGAGCAGTTAGGAAGCAAATTACAGAAGGAAATATTAACAAAAACTACAGAAAAGAAGCAAACAGGATTGAACGGATATCAGAATTGTATTAGGTATAGTGAAGTGTTTTGTTAAGAGAGAACACCATTTTTGTCTTTTTCCTTGGTGATTCTATAAACTTATAAAGACCTCATAATTATGGGGACATTTTTTTCTTCACTTTATTGTCATAATTCTGAGCAGGGTAGACGCAAATACACTGAACTTGGGTCACAAAAACACTACCTTTCTTCTTATCAAGCCTAATATTATCTTGCCAGATGACATGCCAAATCTTGTCTTACCCTCTTGGAGAAAGGGAGCGTTGCCATCTGGAAATTTCAGCAGTTCTGGGTTTGGTAGGCAATGGTTTCTGTGCAGTTGCTGGTAGTTGTACTGATTCAGATAACAGTTCATTCATCAGACTGTATGCTTGTGAGATTCGACGACTATAGTGGTCAGAGAGTAGCAATCTGTAGACAAAGAATTAAACAAGATTTAATAAAAGAGTCACTTTCAGTTCATATTTCTAGAGGGAACATGGTGTTTGAAGACCACCTAGCATTTGTTCTTTTCAATGCTATTCAAACACAAATAAAAATTTCGGATTCCTGAAGACCATTAGGCAGTAGTGTTAAGATACTTGTAGTTATGGCCTTTGGGGTATTTTCAAAATGCACATACATAACTGAATGGGGATAGGGAGGAGAACAGCAGAAATACAAGTCATAAAAATTGAATGGAATAAATAATATTTGAAAGCAAATTCCTAAAAAGGCTAGTAGAGTCTATTTTCCTTGTAGTTATCTCTCATAATTTTCTGTGTATCAACCAAAACCGGACTACTGTGAAAACTAGAATTCCTAAGGCATTATCTATGTCTGGGATGAGCAAGCCAGAGAAAATATTCAGGGTACACTGTACCCTGAATATACAGCCACCAAACTCACCTGTCTTTTTCGTGCTTCATCTTTTGTCTCAGCCTGATTTCCCTTGAAGTCATATAAAACTGCACAAGAAAAATCCAGTTAGTTCATTATTGTTCAGTTCAAATAATTAAACCATTATGATGCATGGAAAACATGAAATTCCACGAATCAATTTTAACAGGATGTTAAATTTTGCTTTTTAGGAAACGGCGCAAAACACTGTCATATTTGATAATGCTTCCTACCCCGGCACAAAACATGAAAATGTTAAATTAAAGCATCATGTAATTAAAATAAAATCCAGTTTAATAAATGGAATGCAAAGTATACTTTAGTAGCTAAATTAATATATTTTCTCAAAAGGAGAGAATATTATCAGCCACATTTAAAACAGAAAATACGAACATTTTAATGATGGAGACACCTATACTTTGTACTGAATCTTGTGATTAATCTCATCAAGAGCTTGGTTCATAGAGCAAAAGTGAGTCAGACATTTAAAACCATCATTTTGACGTTCTAAAATGTTTACCAGAAACCTACTGCAGTGAATTCATTGTGACTCGTAAACTCTTCAAAATTTGCAAACCATGAGCCAAACTGGAAAAGGTCGGCTATTTACATCTTATTCCAGAACATTAAGAGTTACTGTTACTACTGAGGTTAAATCCTTTCACACACAATTGTGTACAGAAAAACATGCATGCAGAAGGGGATTCACTTTCTCAAGATCCTATATGGAAGTAGTCACTAACAAATTAAAGGTCTGATTGATTTCTGATAGAAATTCAAATGAAATTTTTAATTACATTAACCCCTCACAAATCCCATACCTCTAGCCAAATAGAAGCTAAAAATAAAGAAACAAGTGTCTGCGATCTTGAAGGAGATGTCACAACATCTATGAACCAAACAATCCCAATGCTCTCAGAGTTAATGTATTCTAAATTTGGACACAATTCTAACCATCTTGGGTATTTGCTTGGCTGACAGGGAGGGTGATATCAGAACCTACCTCTATGGGGTGGAGGAACACACACATATACACATGCACTTTCAGATTCTGGTCATGTACCTCAGTAGCCCTGAAAGTCACTACCATGTCCCCAGAGCTATCGACAAATGTTATATTAACACCAACATGCTCTTTCCAGACACAGGTAAGTAAGTTACACACTTTAAATAATAGTTCACCTACTTTTCCACCATTTGGTGCTTAAATGTGACCGCCTTATCTGGAAAATTCACTTACAGAATGTGTTCCCCTAATGATGCTGAAAAAAATGAAGTGCTATTATATTTTATTTTATTTCAGATTACAAAGCAAAAGATAAACTGTAATCTAAGTGTAATCTAAATGTGATTTTCATGGTAATGTGATAAAGTAACACTGCTTTGTTTCACCTTCTGAAGAAAAATACTTCTGACCTAGCCCTGGTGATGTCCATAAGTCAGGACTCAGTAAATAAATGTTGACAGTTTAAAGGACAGTTGAAACACACACACAGAGGTACCCTTGTTCTGTTGGTACATGACTGGACCTTACTTTTAAAAAATTTCTTGTAGATAACTTATGGATACAAAATTGATTTTTAAAATTGCTTTACTACACACAGTCAGTTGTTCAACTGCCACTGACTCTCACAGAAAATTAAGGAAACAACTCCATTTGGTCACTCAATCATTCAACCTCTTCATTTGGTTAAAATGCTAGAGCCATAATCAGCCTGGGAGAGAAAAAAATATTTAAGATAGTTCAATAGAACATGATTTGTAGAATACTTTGCTACATTTTGTTAAGGTGATTTCTTAATTTTTCGTGACTTAAGTAAAATGCTGACTTTTCGGTCAAATAAAAAATGCATCCAAATTATGTTACATCCTTTTCTTGAATATTTGCCAGGAAAAAACTACACATATTCTGTGATAATTCCATTACCCTTGATCGTGCAGACTTACTGGATTGCTCCTGGAGCAGAAAGGATTATGTTCTTGCCCTCTCTTTTCTGCCAGCTGATTTAAGTACTCTGCCATTCTTTCTTTTCGTTTTCTTTTCATCCAGATTTGAATCTCTCTTCTCTCCTTCTCAGTTCTTTGTGGACATCTGCCAGAAGAATGCTGGGTCCTGAGAAATTGAATAGGCAGAGCATCACTTGATTTTAAATTTGTTATGGAAAGAAGAAATATCACAACTAAATATTACTGCTTATTTGGAAAGATTTTGCCCCATCTTGAAAAGTTGCATACACTTATGACAACTTGCTCCAACCTGTCCCCTGAAATCACTGAAAATGATCTCAGAAAGGTCACCAATGACCTCTTCTGTCTTCACCCTACTGGACTTCTCTATAACACTTGATAAAATTGACTTTTCCTTTCTGCTTTAAACGCTGTCTTACCTGGGTCTTTTTCTACCTCTCAAAACACTATGCAGCCTCCTACATTGGCTCATTTCTTCTCTGCTCACCACTTTAATATTAATGTCTTTACAGGTTCTGTTTGGCCTGTTCTGTTTCTGGACTATCTGAATCACTTCCAAAACTTGTAACACAGAGATGACTTCTAAACTGCTGCTCTTCTGGATCTAGCCTCACTTGCATGCCCATGCCATACTTCCCGTGGGCTGGCCCAAGCTAATGACTGAGCACGGCAGGGATGCTGTGGCCGGCACATTCCTGCAAGACACAGGATTCCTCTGATGAGTTACTTTGGCTTGGCGTCTCACCATTGACCCAGATGAAACTTTCTTAGAACTACACTGTACTCTGAGATTCTACTTACTCAACTCTCTGCCTTCCCTCTGTCCATCACAGGGAGGGGTGAGACCTGCATTGTGGTCTGACGCCTCTCCTCAATTCTGTTTTTTTCGGCCTTTTCCCCTCACAGGCATTTCTCCCAATAAGTCTCTTGTACATCTAATCCCATCTTGGCTTCTGCTTCTCAGATGACATGAACTAACACAAGCAGTCCTGAGAGTGGGCCAAGAAAACAGGCAGTGTGAGATGGGGATTCGGGGCCAACTCACCACCCAGTCTGCAAAGAGGACACAATCCTAAATGGCAGATGGGTCACGGATACAAACAATGTGGTTTATACTGAACACCTGCTTTCCTCCTGGGAGTCTGGACTCTTGGTGTGTGCCAGGCAGAGGGTACCTACCTGATCAGCCCCCATAAAAACCCTGGGCACTGAGTTTCCAGAAGCTTCCCTGATAGACAACATTCCACATGTGTTGTCATAATGTTGCTGGAGGAATTAAGCATGTCCTGCGTGACTCCCTGGGACAGGATTCTTGGAAACGTGTGCTTGGTTTCCCCTGGAATTTACCCCATATACGTTTTCCCTTTGCTGATTTTGCTTTGCCTTTTGCTATAATAAATTATAGTCGTGAGTATGACTATATGAGTTCTGTGAATCCTCCTGGTGAATCACTGAACCTGGGGTGATCCTGGGGACCCCTAACCCAGGGTCAGAGCCACACCGGCATTGCAGTCTGACAGCTGTCCCCACCTCCTCTGGCTCCTCCTTTCTTTCCCCTCACAGGTGTTGCTCCACATAAATCTCTTACTCATCTAAATCTCATTTTGGCATTTGCTTCTGGGAGGACCTGAAACTAATGTACCAATGAATATTACCAACTGACTGTTCTCCTGGCTACTTACATCTAAAACTACATTCCCTCTCTTGCTAAAGAAATCACCATCAACTCAGTCATCCAAGTAGAAAATCATTCTCACTTCCTCCTGACAACCTTCACGTATACTCACATTTGTTACCCTACACTCTCCATTCTAAACCACCTCATCTTTAGACTACTGAAGTAAGACCTCTGACTGGCTCCCATTTCTAGTTTAAGAAATGGCTTCCCCACTACTGCTTGCAGAGAAGGTAAACTCAGAGTGCCTCTGGTCCCCAATCAACAGCCAGCACACCCAGCCAGACCCTCTCTCTCCTTCCAATGCATAAACTTCAGTCACATCTAACTCCCTGCCCTCCACTGACCATTACACCTTTGCATATTATAGTCCTGCTGCCTAGAATATCCTTTCTTCCAGTTATAACCCACATGAATCTCTACTCATCCTTTGAAATACAGATCAAATCCTTAACTGATGAAGCTGCATTCTTTTTTTTTTTTTTGTGAGGAGATCAGCCCTGTGCTAACATCCGCCAATCCTCCTCTTTTTTTGCTGAGGAAGACGGCCCTGGGCTAACATCTGTGCCCATCTTCCTCCACTTTAGATGGGACGCCGCCACAGCATGGCCTGCCAAGCAGTGCGTCGGTGCGCGCCCGGGATCCGAACCAGCGAACCCCGGGCCGCCGCAGCGGAGCGCGCGCACTTAACCGCTTGCGCCACCGGGCCGGCCTCCGTGAAGCTGCATTCTTTCATTGATTCTCTTCCCCTGAGCTCCCTTAGCACACTGATACAATTTGGTTTTATGTCATACTCTGTTTATAGTTCTATCTCCATTCAAGAGTAGAAACCATATTTTATTTTTATTCCAATTCTTAACATTTATTAAACATTTATTAAACATTATTGAAATAGTCATAATATGATCATTAACTTAAAAAAAATAACTAAAATTCCTATATCTGTGATTAAAGGTAACTAAATGTGTTTGACGAGGAAGTTAGGGTTACATGTTCTTGATATGAGGTCATAATACAGCAGATAATTCCACTAATTAATTAGAAATTGAGGGGGTTTTGTACACTATTTTCTGGTAACAGTCTTTTAAGTTCAATTATAATACACTGCATTTCCATTGAGGTAGTTAGTGGAATTGCACTAGGAAATGAAGTATAGTTGCTATTCATAAGGTTGACAATCTTAGATAAACAAGCAAAGAGGTGTATGTATTTCAAGGAAGCATTAGTAGGAGAGCCAGCCTTTATTCTATCAGGAACCAGTTCTAGGCCCAGGAAAGGTTGTAAGGAAAAACATTTTAACCTAATGTTCCAAGGAAAGGCTATTTAAAATGTATTCTAAGGGTTAATATTTAGGATAAAGTACTCTGAACTAAAACGTTAATTACTTCTAAGACAAAATAGGATAAAATTTATGTTGTAATTAAAGTGATGAGACCTTGGGAAAATTCACAGGATACAGATGTGCTCTATTAGTTAAATAAACCAGTCTATACACTGTTGGGGAAGGGTGGAATGACACATGAACATCACAAAATGTATTTATGAAGAAAAACATCTATTCTAAGTTTTGAATTTGTTTCATAAAAATCACATTAAAATATGGCCAATTTTGAATATTCTTGAACCATAAACATTTTATTTTATTTTTATTTATTTTTTTTTGTGAGGAAGATCAGCCCTGAGCTAACATCCCTGCCAATCCTCCTCTTTTTGCTGAGGAAGACTGGCCTGGAGCTAACATCCGTGACAATCTTCCTCCACTTTATGTGGGACGCTGCCACAGCATGGCCTGACAAGGGGTGCATCCATGCAAGCCCGGGATCCAAACCCGGGCTGCGAGCAGCAGAGCGCGTGCTTAACTGCTATGCCATGGGGCTGGCCCCATAAACATTTTAAATAGGCTAAAAATGAATTACTCAATAATTACCTGGAGATATTCCTAGCTTGTTGTTCTGTTAAGCCGAGCTCTTCACTGGAAACTCCATCTTTTGTAATAAGGTCATCAATAATGTCTGCAATATCAGTGAATCCAGTCATCTGGAGTGGACCTACTGAAACACTTCATTTGCAAATGCAATTTGAGATATATGTCAGTATCTATAACTTAATTACATTAAGCAAAAATTAACATGTATAACTATGCCCTCCAAGAGCATAAATGAACATGAAAATGATAAACACATAACTCCTCTCCCTTCTCTTTCTTTAGTTCCAGTAATCACCAGCGGAAAAGCCTAATCATCAATAATTGATGACTTTGTATGTGCTCTTAAAAAAGCAAACATAAGGCCCAGGAGACAACCTCTACCTCTTCTGCCTGCTGAAATTTAATACATACGTAGTGAAAGAAAGTGTAGCAAATGTAGTCTATTGTATTCTAATTACCTATGTTAAAACAGTAAGGGATATAATATAATAATCCTCAGTTTCTTACAACACCCCATTCCCAATGGTAATTAATTATATTCCTTTAATCCACAAAGAAAATGTAGTGTAGAAGTTCACGTACATATGAACAACAAAATTTCCAGAACACATAATTTATACCCAACTTTAAGTAAAACTGTGCATTAATTCTTAAGATATTTACCTTTCAAATAACTCATCACTGTTATTCACACCTTAAAAAAAAAGATGCATTATTATTAATAAAAATTTCAGGTCAGTTATTTTTTTGACTTTCAATTATTAACCTGATTCAGAAATCATATAACCAGAAATTGAAATATTTTTAAACCTCCCAATTGGTGTAAAGATATGTAGAGCATATTTATCCTCCTCTTGAATATGCTATTTGGTAGTGAATATTGTCCACATTTTAAGATTATTACTTTTCTATCCAGAGTACTCTGAACAATACAGTTTAAGAGGTATAATCTTTCTTTGCTTAGTACACAGTTGAGAATGCTGGAATGCAATTTACTAAAAAAAACAAAAAAACTTCTGATTATCTACAAGTAATACATTTGGGAAAATATCCAATTTAAATCCAAGAAGCCTTTACTTGGAAGAATAACCCAAAAAATAATTTTTAAAACTTGTCCAATGTTAACTACAGGTCTTTAAAGCAAAACACTTAATTTACTCAATTTTCTATATGTTTAACCCTCAAAGAGAATTGAGTTAATATAGGAAGAAGTGTTCTGACATCTCTTCTCAAAAACATTTCCTTGTTAAGATTTTCTTATACTAAGATAAATCCACTCTGCCCCCAAGACTTATACATCCACATGTTTTTTATATTAAATAATTGTGTCTTCTTAAGCACAGATCGTTTTGTTTAATTTATTAATCCTCAAATCAAGGATTTTATATTATCTTTGTTCTCAGAGTCTGGGCATTTGTGAGTTCTTAATTGTAATTAATCAAATTTAATTCTTAAGAAAAGCCTCAAGTACTGAAAGAAAAAATGATAATGGTGTTACAAGTATAGGTGAATCATATAAAAGGTCCGGGGCCGGCCCCATGGCTTAGCGGTTAAGTGCTCGCGCTCCGCTGCTGGTGGCCCAGGTTCGGATCCTGGGCGCGCCCCGACGCACCACTTCTCTGGCCATGCTGAGGCTGCGTCCTACATACAGCAACTAGAAGGATGTGCAACTATGACATACAACTATCTACTGAGGCTTTGGGGAAAAAAAAAGAGGAGGACTGGCAATAGATGTTAGCTCAGAGCCAGTCTTCCTCAGCAAAAAGAGGAGGATCAGCATGGATGTTAGCTCAGGGCTGATCTTCCTCACCAAAAAAAAAAAAAAAAAAAGGTCCGACTATTAAATGAAACTGATTCTTTTTATCAAAGGGTAGAAAGGTGCTATATCCAAATAAATACCTTTACAAGTAGTCACATAGGCAGATTCTATCTTGACTTCATTTCAAACCAGTTTTGGAAGTCTTCCTTTAGGAGGCCTTCACAATTTACTAAACACAATAGATCAGCTTCATTCCCTGATAATCACAATTCCTTTTTTCTTAATTCCAAACAGTGACACACAGCCTGATCATCTACTTCATTTATCAGAAATGCCTCTGAATAACTTATGGCTGTTGCCAAAAATTAAATCTATCCTCAGTGAATAAATTATTTGCTACTATTAAGAGCGCTCAGAAGAATGTGCTAAGAAATGGAAGTCAATTTCAAAAGAGGAAATCTGAGCTATTTCTGAGCACTAGAATTAAAGGAATGACTGTACATCTTTCCAAGACACCAACTATGGAGAAGAAAACACCCATTAGGGCATCTAAATTCTGCACTTTTGAAAAAATAATAACTTGGATTCTTTTTTAAATTTGCAACCAAACATTGAATACTAGAGAAAAACATTTTAATTTATCCATCTTTATAAGTATTATGCCACTTATTGACATTTCCCCCTTTTTTTCTCTTGCATCCTAATTTAAGAAGCTATTACAGCCTTGAATGAATCACCTCCTTAACCTGATACTTTCAATTTCTCTTTTCCCACTCCTTTCTTTTCTTCTGCCTTCAAACATTAAAGAGTTTGTATTTATCCCCATCTTAAAATGATCTTTGACTTCACTTCCCTTATCTCATTTTCTACTTCCTTTTACTCTCAGAATTCTTAAGCAGTCTATATTATAGCTTCTTGAGCTTGTCTTTGCCCCCAACCTGCCTTCTTCTACTCTTGATATTACATTGCAAGTCCCCAAAGTCCTTAAAAACCTCAGCCTTTATTCTTGACTTTCTGGTGGCGTGTGAAACTGTTAGCCATGCACTTTTTCTTGGAAATCCCTTCACCAGAGTCTGCTCATCCATTTCCCTCACTGAGGAGGCTCCCCTTGCTGTCTAACGGGTGACATTTCACAGGCTGGTCCTTGGCATTTTCCCTTTTTCCATCTTTCTTGCAAAGAACAGATGCACTCTCTAAGTCCTAACTATATAATTAGGTAAAAGGCTCTTACATCTGTTTTTAAAGCCTAAACCTCTCATCAAGCTCCACTTCCTTGTCAAAAACTGGGTCCTAAATATGGCCACTTATATGCCCCAGCATCACCTCAAACTGCTACATTTGGTTATAAGGTACTCTCGAGTATGACATCAGACCTAGTCATATCCTTGCTTCCTACAGTCTCACAACTCTAAACAGCCATTCATTTTCTCCTTCTCTTTCTCTTTTATTCACGTAGTCAGTGAATATCATCAGTTACCAGCTCCAAGTGAAATGGAATGAAAAGTGGCACTAAACTGTTCCAAGTCTCAATATTCTCAACTGCAAAATGGGGATAATAATGGATCTACCTCACAGGTTAGGCTTACACCAGGGTTGATGCATGTAAAACAGCGATGTCTGGCACATGGCAGAGGCTCAATAAATTATAGCCATTATTTTGTTACCAAATTGAAACTCTAGGTTCTCATAATTGGCAGAGTTTGAATTTCTCAGTTTTTATAAAAATCAAATATCATAGTAATTCCAGTTGCTATATATCTAACATTAATAAGTTACACAAAGATGTGATACATGCTTACAGTATATCTTATGAAGGTGACAAGATGACATAGTTCTTCATGTGAATGACACAATTTTTAATTTCCCTTCCCCTAAAATTTATAAACATTGCAAAATGGCTTCTCAAATCCTTCACAACTATATTCCCAGTAATTACTCTTCAGTCACAGTACACTGGAAAATAAGAGTGTAAATGAAAATGAAAAAAGTGAAGAACAATACCAGGACAAGTTGTATTCTGATCACTGGAAAGGCTGACAGCTGAATCAGCAGAAGGAAACACAGGGGTCTTCTGACTAGAATGAGTTTCCGTTACTGAAAATTCAGCTTCTGAAGTCTCTTCTTTGTCACTTTGATCTTCCTTATTCATATGAGTCAGGAAATGCACTAATTCAGAGTAAATATTACAATTAAAAGAAATAACAGAGAAAAAAATCACATGGAAAGGATATAACACTTAGCTAACACTTCCACATAGCAATAGATATATTAGAAGTTTGCAACATATTATTCTGACAGCTTTCTACTGTACGATGAAATAATTTAATACGATATTCAAAGTTTAAACTCTCTGGGGGCTAGCCTCGTGGCATACTGGTTAAGTTCCCCTGCTTCAGCAGCCCAAGTTCGCAGATTCAGATGCCAGACGGTGACCTACACCACTCGTCAGCCACACTGTGGTGGCGACCCATATGTAAAGTAGAGGAAGACTGGCAACAGACGTTAGCTCAGGGCTAATCTTCCTCAGAAAAAAGAAAAAATTTAAACACCCCCACAGTAAAAGACTATTAAATTTATCAACATCAGAAAACATGGCGGATTAAACTAAAGTTGACAGGCCCATGTCCTGTTTTAAAAACACACAAGAAATACTAAATTAAAAAAAAAAAGCAGATTAATACAGAACCAAGCCTTGTAAATAAAGAAATCTCCTGGTGCCAGAAAAGAAAACAGAATTCAAAGCTGGGCAATAAGTGGGCAATGACGCTGCGACAGTCCACAGAGGAACTGGTTTCTATAGACTGTAGTGAGGGGAACTGAGCTACCTTCATACGGCCTAGAGCACTGAAGGACAGCTCTGTCCATAAAATGGGGATAAGAAAAACTCTGTCCTGGAGAAGCAGCAAAGAAGTTTTCTATCAGCCTGGATAGTGGATGGGAGAAAAATTAAAGTCAGCTCTGAGAAATCAAAACTCTTATCTTGCCACAAGCAGGTGTGGGATCTGAATTTATACTATCTATGTAGTACAGTAACTCCAAGCCAAGAAACGTTTATAAAAACTTGTCCCCCAATTTTTTTCTACTTCAGTAACAGCAAGAAGCAAATACAAAACCACTCCATAGACAAACATACACAACCCAGCAGAACTCCCATGAAAGATATGCTCATGATAAAAAGTACAAATCACACAAAGAAACAACCAACCATGAAAGAGAGTCAGTATGCAGATTCAACAATGGAGAATAGGCACACTGAAATAAAATAATCTGAAAGGGCATAAAATATTACTAAAATCTCTAAATAGACAAAAGAAGGCACAGAAACCACAAGAGGAGAACAGGACAGTTCATCCAAAGAGCAGACAGATTTGAAAAAGAAATAAACAGAACTTCTAGACATTAGAATGTAGTCACCAAAGTTAAAACCCTACAGCAAAGAAGACACAGCAGGAGAATCAGTAAACTAAGCTAGATCTGAGGAAATCACCCTCAGTACATCAGTGAGAGATAAAAAGGTGGAAATTAAGAAGCAGTTAAGAGACAGGGAAGACAGTGAGGGAAGACAGACAGGGAATACAGACCTCCAACAGGTGTTTTAAAAAAGAGAAGAAGGAGAGGAAAACAGAAAGGAGAGGAAGCAATACTCCAAAAGAAAATGGATGAAAAATTCCAAATGTGAAATCCGCAAGTTAAAGAATCATTCCTACTCCCATACAGAATAAATAAAAAGAAATATACACCTAGATGCACTGTAGCAAAAATGCAAAATAAACCAAAAATAAAGAGAATAATTTAAAAGCAATCAGAGATAAAAGAACAGCAATTAGACAGCACACAGGTAGTGTAAACGCGGCAATTAGAGATGTCAGTAGATGATGGAATAATATCCTAAAATGCTGAGGGAAACTAAGCATCAACCTAGAATTCTGTACTTAGCTATAAGCCACCACTCATGAATTGTAGTAAAATTAAAGCTATTTTCAAAGACTGGGAGAATTTACCACTCATAGACTCTAGATGAAGGAACTAATAAAGGAAGAAGAAGGAAACAACCCTCAAGAAATGGATGCAAGAAGCAATGGGGGGGTAGCAACAGCAGAGAATGGGAAATGCCAGAGTGCATCTCAGGCAGCAAGAATAAGTATATTTCATGAAACTTGTGTTTTGGTTTTATATATTTATTGTTTACATACTTAAATTACAAATTAAAAGAAAAAAGAAGAAATTGAGGGCAAAGAAACTGGCAAACATGCTAATAAATCCAAATAAGTATAGACTTAAAAACATAAAAGACAAGGGAGACTAAATAGGAGGGCTAAAAATAAAGGCAGAGCTAAAATATTAGAAAACAATATCAGAGAAGACAGGAGGGAGTAGATCAGTGTTAAAAGCTCTAAAGTCGTCTTATTGTTTGCAAGGTAACTAAATTCCCCTTAAATTTTAACTCAACTATGAATGTTGAAAATTCAAGAACAATCACTAAGAGATTAAAAATAGAATAACCAATAAAAGGAGAAAGAGAGAATATAGAAAACTCAATCCAGTAGAAGGAAAGAAAGAAGGGACAAAAAGTAAAGGAAAAAATACAAAGAAAATAGGAAGCACAAAATAAGATTATAGAAATAAGCACAAATATATCAGTTATCACAATAAATGGAAACTGATTATACTTGATGATTAAAACACAAACTGTATAATTATTTAAAAGAATGGAATCTAGTTATATGCTGGACAAAACTACAACATAACCACTCAGCTTGAAAGTAAAGGGATCTCTAATTTAAAAGGAAGTATAGGGGACAGAGGAACATGTTAAATGACACCATAGAGACTCAATTAGCAAAATCCAGACTCTGAAAAATACTTCAGGACAAACATCCAGGCTTCTTCAACAAATAAATTGCAAAGGGAAAAAGAGAGAGGAGGAACCCAGAAGTTAAGAGAGACTTACAAGCCACCAACCAACTGCCATATATAGACCTAACCTGGATTCCAACTAGAACAAACACACTATTTTTAAAATGAGACAGCTGGCAACATTTGAACACTGATTAGATATATGACAATATTAAGATTTTTTTAAAAAGGAGTGACAATATTATTATGCCTATGTTTTAAAAAAAAGAGACCTTATCTTTTAGAAATACATATAAAATATTTATGGATAAAATAATGTGCTGTTTGGGATTTGCTTCAAAATAATCCAGGAAATTGTAGGAAGAGTGGGTGGGTGTATACATAAACAGGATTGGCCATGAGTTGATAACTATTAAAGCTGGTTGTTGGGGACATGAAAGTTAATTATATTATTCTGTCTCCTACTGAAATATGTTTTAAATTTTCCATAATAAATTTTTTAAAAATAAGAAGTATCAGGGGCTGGCCCCGTGGCTTAGTGGTTGGGTGCACGCACTCCGCTACTGGCGGCCCGGGTTCAGATCCTGGGCATGCACCGACACACCACTTCTCCGGCCATGCTGAGGCTGCGTCCCACATACAGCAACTAGAAGGATGTGCAACTATGACATACAACTATCTACTGTGACTTTGGGGAAAAAAAAAAAGGAGGAGGATTGGCAATAGATGTTAGCTCAGAGCTGGTCTTCCTCAGCAAAAAAAAAAAAGAGGAGGATTGGCACGGATGTTAGCTCAGGGCTGATCTTCCTCACAAAAAAAAAAAAAGTATCAAAAAAGATATACCAGGCAAAAGAAAGCAAGAATGGAAATATTAATATTAGATGAAATTGACTTTGAGTCTAAAAGTATTATTGGAGATAACGAGGGTCACTACTTAATGATAAAAGGGACAAAATTCAACAAAAAAATACAACAATTATGAACTATATTTTATAATATAGCCTCAACTATATAAAGCAACATTTAACAGAATTATAAGGAGAAATAAACAATTCCACAATCATTGTGGGCAATTTTTAATGCACCCTTCTGAGAAATAAATAGATCAAGCAGACTAAAAAATCAGCAAGACTATAGAAAATCTGGACAACACAATTTAGAAGCTTGACTAAATATATGTATCTATATATAGATAGATGGATATATCTATACATCTCCTACATAAACCAACAGAAAATGCTTGTTCTTTTCAAATAAATATAGAACAATTACTGGAGAGGATGTGGAGAGGAACTCTCATACAGTGCTGGTGGGAGTGCAAACTGGTGCAGCCACTATGGAAAACAGTATGGAGATTCCTCAAAAAATCAAGGATACTGGGCCGGCCCCGTGGCTTAGCGGTTAAGTGCGCGAGCTCCGCTGCTGGCGGCCTGGGTTCGGATCCCGGGCGCGCACCAATGCACCGCTTCTCCCGCCATGCTGAGGCCGCGTCCCACAAACAGCAACTAGGAGGCTGTGCAACTATGACACACAACTATCTACTGGGGCTTTGGGGGAAAAAAATAAATAAATAAAAATTAAAAAAAAAAAAATCAAGAACTACCATATGATCCAGTTATTCCACTGCTGGGTATTTATCCAAAGAACTTGAAAACCCCAATGCGTAAAGATACATGCACCCCTGTGTTCATTGCAGTGTTATTCACAATAGCCACGACTTGGAAGCAACCTAAGTGCCCATCAAGGGACGAATGGATAAAGAAGATGTGGTATATATACACAACGGAATACTACTCAGCATAAGAAACGATGAAATCCAGCCATTTGTGACAACATGGATGGACATTGAGGGTATTATGCAAAGTGAAATAAGTCAGAGGGAGGTCAAATATCGTATGATTTCCTTCATTAAGTAGTAGATAATAACAACAATAAACAAACACATAGAGACAGAGATTGGATTGGTGGTTACCAGAGGGGAAGGGGGGAGGGAGGAGGGCGAAAGGAATAATTCGGCACATGTGTGTGGTGATGGGTTGTAATTAGTATTTGGGTGGTGAACATGATGTAATCTATGCAGAAATAGAAGTATAATGATGTACACCTGAAATTTATACAATGTTATAAACCAATGTTACTGTAATAAAAAATTTAAAAAATAAATAAATAAATATAGAACAATTACAAAAACTGACTATATACACTAGTCCACAAAGGAAATTTTAACAAATACATAAGAATTGATATTATAGTACACTCATCTAATCACAATACAATGAAAATAGAAGTGAATTACAAAAATATAGCCCAAACCTCATAATATTTGGAAGCTAAAAACCCCTTTTACGAGCTAAAGAAGAAATCTTCATATGAATAACAAACTGTTTATCTGAACACCACCAAAAGATGGTACATATCAACACTCATGTCTGGGTCTTTGCAGGAACATGTTCAACCTCATATTTTACATATATTAGGGGAAAAAAAGAATAAAGTTAGGAAAAAACAAGTTAATCCCCCCAGAGTAGAAGAAATAATAAAGCTAAGAGTAAAAATTTATGAAAAAGAAAATTAAGAAACAACAGAATCAACAAACCAAAGCCTGGTTTTTCGAAAATTAAATTGTCAACAAGACTGAATGAGAGAATGTAGATATAAATGACAACCATAGATATACTAGAAAATTCTTAAATAACTACCCTAATTTCATTCTTTCAATAAGAAATGCAAAACCTTAACATTTCTCTATCGCCTGGCCTTTTAACCAGAACCTCAAATCCTAGCTCAGCTCATGACCACGGACAACAGCAACCTGAGCACAGAGCCCTGTGCAAGACTCGGTGGTGCAGAGTCACAGAAACAAAGATCCAGCCCACGCTGCCCACTGGTATAAAGGCCAGGGGAGGTTATAGCACTGGCTTCTCAGGAAAAAAATGGCCTGAGGTGGCAGCCAATCACATTATCACAAAAATAATCCTAATCTAAAAATTGGCAGGCTGATGGCTTCAGCTCACATATGAACACTATTCCTAGTTCTGGCACTCTCACAAGACAATGCTTCTTCTTTCAAAGCAAGGCTTCAGTCCCACCCTTTAACCTCCTACAAACCTTCTTCAGAAATGCTAATGGTTTTTGAAGCCAGTTTTTTTCCAGGTTCAGGGCCAGAAGACAATTCAATGTGATCCAAAGGTTCAACCTGTAGAAAAAGACACACAACAAAAAACTGTTATGAATGTTATAGTTTGATAATTTCAAAATATCATAAACACTTTTATGTAGGTTTTAAACATTTGCATTAATGCAACAAATGAAAGAAATGGGATTAAATCCAATATGAGCTAAATGATGGGGATCGATCAAGAGGAGAAAATATTTACCTATTGTAGCTTAACTGATTTAACATTTCAAGAAGCTCAGAAAAATAGTATCATGTAATTTTAGAATGAGGAGGAACATTAACTATCATCTAGACACAACCTTTCATTTTAAAAATGAGGGAACAAGGCCCAGAGAAATTCAGTGACTTTCTTAGTGGCAGAACATGGATTGGAACTCAGGTCTTCAAGGCTCCTAGTCAGTGCTTCTCCACAGTATCCCTCTGCCTCTTCCAGGCCTACAAGCTGTTTTCTTAACTAAAATGGGCAAATCAAAATCTTTGTATTGATATGTGCATTACAATAGGATGAGAATATTTTAAACCAATATGCCAAACCTTTCATTTAAATTAATGCTATTTCCTTCAAAGTAGTCACCTTGGAAGACTAAATACGTATGTAGTTTGATCAACCATTTTTAGAACTCCTCCTTTGAAACTGTCTCCCAAGTTTGCGCTACAATTATTAATAACCATTCTGGTGGTAAATCTTTATTATATAAATGTGATTTTATTACTGTCAGAATCTAAAAACAAGAGAGCAAAAATAGGCATTAAATAAACATTTATCAATTACCTGCCATGTACCAAGAAAGACATAGTCCCTACCCTCCAGTCTTAAAAGGCTTGGGCCAAGACGGGAACTGAATCAGAATTTTGAGGAACTTTTCAAAATACACGTGTGTGACCTATACCCTCCCCACCTCGCCAAGTCACTCCCCCCTCCTCTATCCACCCCCCCAAGTCAGGAGGGCTAGCATGTATATTGTGAAAAAGCATCCCAAGCGATCTTGACGTGCACAGCTGTCCTTTTAACGACCACATCTGTGGAAATCCCTTCTTGAAACTCCTCCTTTGGCTTGCTCTCTCCTCAGTCTCTTACTACCTCAGACTGTTCCTTCTCAAGCTTTGTTGTTGGATCCTCATCCTTAAAAGTCAGTGGACCCACAGAATTCTGTCCTTTACCCTTGTTTTTTTCCTCACTTGATGTGCCCTCTCTTGGTGAGGGCCCTCACTATTATGATTTGAACTTCCTCCTAACCGGTGACTCTAAAATCTGGACTATCAACCTAGATCTAGCTCCTGAGCTCCAGAAGCATATATCCAACTGCCTACTAATCTCACGGCACCTCAAACTTTACATGCCCCTGATAGAAATCACTGTGCCTCCCTCCCCCCAACACACACACACATACTCCCTCTTCCCTAGTTTGGAAAATGGCTCCACCATTCACCACGGCTGGAAGTCTGGACACCACTGTGAAACTCTGTATTGTTACCTTCCCATAGCCGACAAACCTCTGAATCCTGCTACATCCTTCCCTCCATCCCCAATTCTAAAGTTCGGGTTATTATTATTTCTTGGTTTGGTATTCAGTGGATCCCAAACACCAATTGGTAGACCTAGTATAGAGCTGGCTGCGTAAGAATCATTTATGAAGCTGGTTAATAATACAGATTCCTGGCCTCCACCCCAGACCCACCTAAAATCAGAATCTCAGGGATATGGGGCCCATGAGTTTGCATTTCTGATAAGTTCCCAAGATGATTCTAATGAGGAGCTAGTTTGGAACCACTGTGACCCAACTGATCTCCTTGTTCCCAGTCTTATCCTCTCCAATCTACCCTCCACATGGTTGCCAGGGTGTCTGATCATATCATTCACTGCTTAAAATTCTTCCATGGTTCCCCACTGTCTGCTTATAGGATAAAATCCTAATCGCTGGCATTGTGAACAATACTTTCCATCCTCCCTTATCTGCCCCTACCTACCTCTATTGCCACGTCTTAAAGCCCAGTCCCATCAAGCTCTACCTTCAGCTAATGTTGACACAGTTCCCCAAATACTCGATGCCAATTGACACCTGCTTTTGCTTACAATGTTTCATCAGCCCTTCCTTATCTAACTGATGAATATTAATTCATTAGCAGCTCAAGAGTCACCTCTACAAAGCCTTCTCTGATGCTACTGCTTCACTTACCTGTCCAGTCAAAACAGGCCAAGTGTACCTGTGTGTACTCACCCCACTCTGTTCATTATGTATTTATTGGTGTACATATGTGTCTACCTTCTTTTATTAGATTCTAAGCTCCTTGAGAGTAGGAACTATCCCTTATCTATCTTCCTATTCCCAGAACTTAGCACAGGGCCTAGCATGCAGTAGAAACCCAACAAATGTTTGCTGAAGTAAGAAATCATTCATGGACGCTGGCGAGAATGAGCAAGCCTAGATTCAGGTTTAAGTAACATATATGGCTTCAGATATGCTTAATATACTAGATCAGAAGGCAATTTCAAAAGAGATTCCTTGGAACTCCTTATTCCAACTTTGACACTCAACGTTCACTTGGAAGTGATAGATCTAAGTCTGAGTTAAAAAACAAAAAGGAAAATAACCAAATAAACATCACAGTATCATTACTTAATAGTATTTTTTATTATAGAAAATATTTTTTCAGTGTAATCTCACATATGTTTAATCTTAACTTTTTAATATGTGTTAAATGTTTGGATTAAAGAAATACTATAAACCTAATAAAGACATCTTTCAAAATGTCAACATGCTAGCACCCTTGAATATTTGTTAGGTAAGTCAATGATGGAATTCTTATCCAGCAGACTAATTTGCATTTCCCAATATTAGGCTTTAACACATTCAAAATATTTTTACTATTTGTTCCTTAATCTTTATTATATAAATTTTACTTCCTAAAACAAAAAGGACAGAATGTTTGTACAAAATAATTAATTTTTGAGACTTCCTTATAGTTTATCGACTTACCATGATATACCACTACATATAAACATTAATCTCTTTATTAAGAATTCTTTTTAAAGATACAGAAAATTTCTAAGGACTATGAGTCCCATTATATAAAATATTTAAAAGAAACTGAGAATTCCAAATACAGGGACAACAATATTTGTAAAGTTATAAAAATCGTTCCAAAGAAAATGATACTCAATTACAAGCAGGGTTTGTTTAAAACTACATTCTGGTTTTGTAATTCATGTATTTCTTTTCCTGGTAGGAAGCATGAGTTCACTTCCTAAAAGCTTAAGGTAGTGGTTGTCAAGTGGGAGCAATTCTGCCCCCCAGGGGATATTTGTCCACATCTGGAGACATTTTTGATTATTACAGCTGGAGGAGTGCTACCAACAGCTGGTGGGTCAAGACCAGGGATGCTACCAAACTCTCCACCATGCATAGACATCCTCCCACAACAAAGAATTATCTGGCCTAAATGTCAGTAATGCTGAGATTAAGAAACGCTAGCTTAAAGAAACCAAATTTCCCATTATCTTGAAAATCAAGTGTCTAAAATTATATCACACTACAAATCTAATAACTCAGTTACAAACAGAAAAACTAAAATAAAGACAGTCTACCTTATGGCAATGTCGGTCTAGCATTTCATGTCTGGGGAAATCCTGCTCTATGTTTTCAGCAATGTTCTGTATTGCTAACAGCTGTTCATCAATTTTTTGAAGCTTAGAGGTGAGATGCTCTAGTCGGCAAGCTGCAGTACTTGGCGCAGGACAAGCAACAGAGACGTCATGCAGGACTTCCCACAGCAGATAATCTTCTGCGGCATCTGACTTGGAGCTCTGTTCTTTGAATTGAAAATATGGCTTTGGCATATCTAAATATTAATAAAGGTAGCATCAGAACCAATTATAATAAAGAAAGAAGTAGATGCTGATGATCTACATTTTTTAACACCTCATTTTAAGCCAACATAGCATTCTCTTCCAAATCAGTTTCAATTTAATATACTTAGAAAGTCCATTTCAGCTTCTTGGCTTCTGATATTTGTCCTTATTGAGAGATAAGAATACACACTATTACCACAAAGCCCCATATACAAGACAGTTTGAATGTTACTTTTATCCTCTACTACAAAAATATACTTCATCAAAAAGCAACTTTAATATTTTTATGATCTTTTAAAACTCTACTTGAAAACCAACATCACACCATAAAAGCTAGGCCCAATGCTGGCCATTACTGACTCTATGTGGGACCACAGGCAAACGTTAAACCTCCCCAAACCGATATTAAAGCCAATGACTCTCTCTACTCTTAAACTCAGTTGATTCTTGTCCCAAATTTGAAACACTTCTTTTTTAAACGCATTCTTCTTCTGGCTTCTGGATCTCCTCCTCCCTGTATTGCTCTTCCTGCTTCATCGTCTTTTTGGTCTTCTCTTCTGCCACCCACTCCTTTTACCCATCAATATTTCCTTGGGTGCCAGGCTCAGCTCACTTCTCATTCTACTCACCCTCTGAGTGATGTCACTGATGCACAGGTGACTCAAATTCACACAGCACTCTTTCTGAGGGCCAGCCCCTTAAATCCATCAGTGTCCTGGACATCTCATTTAGGTTGTCCCAAAAGCATAATCGAACTCATCACTTCTGCCCCTCCAGCTTGCTCCCTCTTCCTTATTCCCTAGCTCAGTGAATAGCACTATCATTCACCTAGTTTCCCAAACCAGAGGCCTGAGAGTCATTCAAGGTTCCTCTCTTTCTTTCAGATCCAAAGTGACACCAAATATTGATGATCTACCTACCAAACATCCCCTCCATTCCTACCACCACTGTTTAGCAGAAGCTTTCACAACAGATGGACCCCAAATAGTATCCCTATCTCTAACTTATTTCATCCTATCTAGTCCATCTTCCACTCAGGCCCTAGAGAGATCTTTCAAGACACAAATCTGATATTGCTCCTTTGCCACCTGAAATCCTTCAGCAGTTCTCTAATGTCTTCATTTTAAAAGTTCAAATGCCTCAGTATGACAGACAACGTTGTTCACAGTCTTTCCTCTGCCTACCTCTCAAGCTTATCTCTTGCTATTTCTTAAAGAAAAAAAAAGACCACTCCATTGACTCCGAGCATAATGAACTTTTTCTTAAACTCAGCAAGCTCCACCAAACCTCTGAGTCGTTGCACAATCTATTCTCTCAGTCTGTATGCCCTTTCTCTTGCTAAATCCTACTTTCCTGTAAGATTCCATTCAGGTGTCTCTCCTCTAAACAGCCCCAAACCTCCCCACAGATGGATCAGATGGTGTATTTCCCAAGAATCTCATCCATACCACTGTCATAGCACTTACCATGCTATACCTTCCTTCCCCCTACAGATGGAACCATAGGCAAAGAGCCTGGAATTGCTCTCTTGTTTAGCCCTGACATCTGGTCCCCAACTTAGCGTTTATTGAGTGAAGAGTCAGTCAAATGAGGATCATGATGCCTGTCCTACCTAACTCATAGGGGTTTTGTGAAGATCAAATTATGCAACACAATACTCTGAAAAATGTGAGTTACTAAACAAATGTAATTAGTGCCTATTACATTTCAGTCCCCGTCTAAGGGGAACCTTCTGATGAGAAGATAATGATAAATTCCACTACTGGCAATGGGAGTTATATAATCTTTCCCTACCTGTTCTGGCCCTACCTTTTTTAGCTTGACTCGCACAGTACTTTACCACCTATCCTTCCTGTTTCTCAGCAACCTGAAGTGTCTCCCTTAATCACTCTCAGGAAAGAATCTGGTGTACAAACTTAAGGAGAAAATACAGCAAAAGAGACAGACGTGCTCAAAATCCAGAATGGCCTACACAAATAATGAAACTAGCTTCCCTTTCTCTAGTGAACCTGCTCCACTCACACTAACAGAAAAAATCACCTACGAGGATTAAATATTGGGTTCCATTAGCCCTGCAATGCTCTCCCTCCGCCCAAACAAAGCTCTGCTTGCCATTACTGATGCTATTCCTATTAGGAGCTGGTTTCTAAAATAGGAAGCTACTGTCATTCAAAATAGTGAGCAAGTCTCCACTAAAACAGAAATTTATTGTTTGTTTTGCTTTTGTTTTTTGTTAAATACCTAGGAACCCCATCCCTCCCTTCTTCCAGCCTTTTCCTATAATGCAAATCCCACTCAACTCTACTGTGGTCCCCACTCAACTATATTCTGAGTCTTTAAAGTATATTATGTAAATGCCATGATGGAATTTAATTCCAAAATATAAAACTCTTCCTTTAAATTGGCATTTTTAAGTTGTTGTGTTTAATAAGAGTAGAAGGGTCCACTGACATATTTTCATAACCAGGCAGTCTCTCCAGTGAAGAACCCTCCAAAAAGTTGATTATAGACTTGATCTCACTGAAAGAGGAAATTAACCTGTAGCTATGGTCATTTGAAATGCTGGGCTAAGATATTCAGTGGTCACAGGGAGATGGGTCTGGTTCCAGTTTGTCAGAATTTCAAAAGTTGAAGGGAAACTAATGGGGTAGTTAAGTAGCCACAGGCATTTGGCTAGATGCAACCCTCATGGCAACCCCATGAGTTTGTGGCCCACAGAGATACAAGTGAGAATCAGATCACGTTAATTTACTTGCAAAAAGTCTCCAAGCTATTATGTAACACAGGTGGGATTGAAATCAGATCTGTTCAGGCCGGCCCCGTGGCTTAGTGGTTAAGTGCGCGTGCTCTGCTGCTGGAGGCCCGGGTTCGGATCCCGGGTATGCACTGACGCACCACTTGTCCAGCCATGCTGAGGCTGCGTCCCACATACAACAACTAGAAGGATGCGCAACTATGACATACGACTATCTACTGGGGCTTTGGGGGAAAAATAAATAAATAAAATTATTAAAAAAAAAAAAAAAAAAAAAGAAATCAGGTCTGTTCTATTTGAATCTAAAAGCCATGCTCTTTTCACTTCCTCAAACACCTCCCCAGCCTGAAAGACTGGTAGCTTCATACATCCTCCCTCCACTACTGGTGCACCTAGCAGCCCTATGACAGGAAAGAGAGAGGGGGCAAAGGCTACAAAATCTGAAATACTGGCAGTAACTTGTATACGCAGCTATAACACACATGCATGCCCCAACACATTGTAAGGTAAAGTCTTCCTGCCACCCATCGCTTCCTTGCTCCTCGTATCTCCTGAGTGCCCAGCGTAGATACACAATGAACAGGCAGTGCTGGATTCTGCTCCCAAGAATCTGACAACCACAAGGCTGGGTCCACTCCTCCCAACAACTGCGGAATTCCGAAGAGACATTGGGTCTCTGTTGCAGGAAGTCTGAGTGTATATGAGATTAATCTAATCATTCACAGGATATAATAACTAGCTTTTGAAGAAACAGTCTTCTAAATCTTGCAAATATTTTACAATAATGCAACCTGATTTATGACTATAAAACTGAATATTTTACTAATAAAGTACTGTTGGCTACTATGCCATGTATTTACTATGTGCTATTCTAGAATTTCCCATCTTTTTAAATACAAGAATTCCTTTTAACACCAAAACACTCATGAAATCCTACAGGATATTTATTCTTAGCCTCATTAATCGAGAAAAGACATAAGCACAAATAGATCTGTAGTCTCTCCTTGCAAAATGTCCATGGGTCCCAGCTTTGATAATTTTTTTATTTATTTATTTTTTTCCCCCCAAAGCCCCAGTAGATAGTTGTGTGCCATAGCTGCACATCCTTCTAGTTGCTGTATGTGGGACTCGGCCTCAGCATGGCTGGAGAAGCAGTGCGTTGGTGCGCACCTGGGATCCGAACCCAGGCCTCCAGCAGTGGAGCGCACGCACTTAACCATCAAGCCATGGGGCCGGCCCCGTGGGTCCCAGCTTTGGAACCATGACTTTATCTTATTTACCTAGCTGCCCCCACTCTCCTTAGCAAAAGAAAGCCTTTTTTCGGTTTCTTTTGCAATTACCAAGTTTTAGTGCTTATTTCGAATATAACAGTAATTGAGGGAAGGGGGAGAGTCATGCTATACACTGGGGCATTCACCTTTGTCCTGCTGTATGTCTGATGGTGTAGGTGAGGGGACACCAGGCTCCTTCACTTCTGTAATGCCTGCTCTCCAGCTTCTTCCATCCAAACAGGATGAAGACACTTTTGCAGGTTTAAAAAATTTTAAGTCCCCAGTGGAACTGGTAGATTCTAATAAGAATATGAAAGGTATACAAAGATTGATTCTAAACTTCTAAACGAGGTATTTCAAAGATTAATAGAACATTTCTAAATGTGAATATAAACAGCCAAAAGTGGTGGGGTTTGCAGGAGGAGAGCTAAGAGACCTAAATAGGGTAACAAAGCTATATTAAAGAATTTTTCAAAATGTTTTTAATTTATTTAAAAAGTAGGAAAAAATTATTACCTTCACTCTTAAAATTGTGCAGGGGAACAGCATTAGTAACTGAAGCTGCCATATAATGTAACTCTGCAGAAGATGGGACTTCTAGATGATCACCTTGTTGTTTGACATTATCATCTGAATGCTCTTCTCTGACAGGTAATTCCTTTAAATCATCAGCTTCAATGTCAATCACATTTATGTAAGTGTATCCAACCTAGGCCAAAACAACATAAAATCATAGAGGATTACATTCTTTCTACTCTATATGGCCACTCTGCCCACCTCTCCCCCCAAAAGAGGCAAAAAGAGCTTTTATGAGCCTAATTTAGGGAAAGCTGCAAGAAGTATGTGTTAGTGTCTTAGTTGACAATATTTTGGGGGCATAATACTTAAATCTTAAATTACTTTTTTGACCTTTCCAACAAAGCTATATAGATGAGATTTTTAGTGTCATTTCACCTATACAGTTGAATAATGCCGATGGCCATAATAAATTTTAGCACAAAGCTGTCATTAAAACTTTTGAATAAAACACAAACCAAATTTAGTACCATATCAGACACTGAGGTTGACAAAGGTTTCTCTGATATTTCAGTGGAAAGTTTGAGATTTAGATACACATCTGGAGCCAATAACTGAGGAACATTCAAAGGTTCATGTTCTGAAAATTAAAAAAAGAAAAATATTAAAAAAATCTGTAAATAGCTCTAAGTCATTAACTTTGTAAGAACAAGTTAACAACAAGCAACATAAAATGTATTTGTTGAAAATCTAAGTAGAAGTTTCACAGGTATAATTAAATTAAAGCAAATTCTATTCTAAGGGCAGTTTACTCCCGAGTAATTCATACTTGAATGCAGACTGACTATTGCTTTTCTCATATGAATGATTCACAAGAACAATAAAGTATCTAAATCATGTGAAGAAAATGCTATAATTCCCTATTTCCATTTCTGATACATTAAGTCATGTTTGTTTATTTAGAACTTCAATAAAACCAGATTTTAGGAAATTAACCCATAACTAATTTATTTTTTTACTTTCAACACTGTTTTTTGTTATTTTTTTTTTAAAGATTTTATTTATTTATTTTGTCCCCCCCTAGCCCCAGTAGATAGTTGTATGTCATAGTTGCACATCCTTCTAGTTGCTGTATGTGGGACGCAGCCTCAGCATGGCCGGAGAAACGGTGCATCGGTGCGCGCCCGGGATCTGAACCCGAGCCGCCAGCAGCGGAGCGTGCACATTTAACCGCTAAGCCACGGGGCCGGCACTGTTTCTTGTTATTTATTAGTTTATACTAACAGCTTTATTGAGACATAATCCACATCCTTTAAAAGGGTACAATTCAGTGGTTTTTAGTATATTCACAGAGCCCATAGCTAAATTTTACCACTTAAAATGTTTAACATCTAGGGGCTGGCCCCATGGCTTGGTGGTTGAGTGAGCGCGCACCACTGCTGGCGACCCAGGTTCGGATCCCGGGCTCGCGCCGACGCGCTGCTTCTCCGGCCATGCTGAGGCCGCGTCCCACATGCAGCAGCTAGAAGGATGTGCAGCTGTGACACACAACTATCTACTGGGGCTTTGGGGGGAAAAATAAATAAATAAAATCTTTAAAAAAAAAAAAATGTTTAACATCTAAATTTTACAAAAGTCATTAACTTCTTATTCAAAAGTAAAATGAAGAGGCCTCTCAGAACAGGTCAGCAGACAGTCTAACTCTGTGCCTTTTGGTCTAGGACTCTAATCTTATTTCCTAGCATTTTATTTTTAATAGAACATTATTTTCAAATTTCATATGCAAAATATAACTCATTGTCATACTGAGTACTGGAAACTTGGTACCAAGGCTTAAATTTAAACCATATGTCAACCAAAAAACTAGAAAAAAAAGGAAAGTGAAAATATTTAAATTATCATTCTTCCTCTATTAAATCAATTGACTGATTTAACTGCTTTTTTTATGGGGGGGTGTCTGCATCATACAGACAATCTTTAATTAGTCATGTTATTATTAGAAAAAAAAGAAAGAATTCACACCTGATGTGGAAGAAATGATTTGTTGATTTTTATGACATTCAGAAACAACTTCTTGAGAAATAGCTTCTTGATCTTGTAGTCAGGTGATTTGAGGCAAAAAGAGAAAACAGAAAAAGAAAAAGGATTTCACAAACAGAAAAAATTAAATATATGAATACAGAATTTTAGATACTGTATACAAAAGGTAGTAGAAAAGCAGATTGACAGTTTAAGAATTTAATTTTTAAAAATCAATATGATAGAGTCAGATTTTATTATTCTTTATATCCTGGGCCTGATTACCTGGATAACAGACTCCTAGCAAATGGCTGCCAACTTTAGAAGACTATCCAGCAGCAAAATACCTCCAAAGCCTTTCTCAAAGATACATTTAAGAATGTTTCTCAAATGTACACTAATCATTTGCATCAAAAAACATCTTACACATGCCCAACCTCATCCAAAAAGAAACAAATATTAAAATAACAGTGAGATGATTTCTTTGGATCTATCGGATTGATAAAGATAAAAAAAATTAGCTAAATCATAGTGATGACAAAAACAGGCTCTTATGCAAGAAAATACTTTGAAGCACTGAAGCAATATTTATAGGAGACAAATACTGGAAACCACTTAGTGCATTCAACAATAAGGAATAAGTTAAATATTTTATGGCACGGCTGGAAGAAGGAAAATGTTTACAACACACTTTTTTGATGACACAGGAAAATGTCTGGCATAAGTAGAAATCAAAGTGAAAAGCAAAGGATACAAAATACAGGTAACCCCAGTTGTCCAAATCTAATCCATTCCTGAAAATGTGCTGAATAGACAGGTACCAGGAGACTTACTGCATTATTTTAAATGGGGAAAAAAAAGGTGTCCCAGCCCATCCAATACTCCCAAACATCATTAAACAATTCTTAAACACCTAAATAACAATCCATCAAGGATTACCAAATAATATAAAGCATTTTAAACATCACTTATTAACATTCATTTAATCCATTAGGTTATGTGCAATATGCAATAACACTGAATATATCAGACACAAATTATTGGCAACACTGCAGCAAACATGTACTATAATGTAAATAAATATGAAATATGTTAAAGATACACTCTAATTGGAGAGTGTCCCAGGTACCTGGGAAAAAACAAACACTGAGACCCACGAAGGGTTAAACTCTCAGGGAAGACAGCAATAATATCTGGACAATGAGTGTTCAGACAGGGAGGACACCTGTACTACACGTTGCATCTAACTATGTAAAATGTACAAAAGAAGACTGAAAGAAAAAACAACATCAAAATGTTACTTCTAAGCAGTGTGATTCTAGTTAATTTCATCTTTTTCATAGCTTGCTATATTACCCAAATATTCTACAACGATCATATATTATTTTGGTTTTTCTGTTTTTTTTGTGAGGAAGATCAGCCCTGAGCTAACATCCATGCTAATCCTCCTCTTTTTGCTGAGGAAGACCGGCTCTGAGCTAACATCTATCGCCAATCCTCCTCCATTTCCCCACCCCCCCAAAGCCCCAGTAGATAGCTGTACGTCATAGCTGCACGTCCTTCTAGTTGCTGTATGTGGGACACAGCCTCAGCATGGCCAGAGAAGCGGTGCCTCGGTGCGCGCCCGGGATCCGAACCCAGGCCACCAGTAGCAGAGCGCGCACACTTAACCGCTAAGCCACAGGGCCAGCCCTGATCATATATCATTTTGAAACCATACCAATAAATATTATTTTACAATAATATAAAATTAGAGGTTTAAAAAGATACCTACAAGGTTCCATACACAATTAAGAGAAACTGTTTTCCAAATATCATATAAAAGAATTACTACAACACAAAAGGCAGAGCACTTACATTAATGAGGAAGTTTCTCAGGCAAAATTCCAAATAATAACTCCTCCAAAACTTATTTCCTCTATTCTTGGTCACAGTTACACTAAACTCAATCTAGTTCTCTTCCTAACTCAACTGTACTAGCCACAGCTCCAAGCCTCTCAATGTTAGGCATGAAATTCCAGTGAAGGCAATTAGTGGAACAGAGAATCCAAATTCAAAACATTATTTCTACTGATTTAGGATGTAGTCCATGACATTTTTGAACAAAAATCTCTATTATGTTTTAAGGTATAAATTCAGTTTAAAATTTAAGTTTAAAATTCCTTAAGCATATACCAGGACAAGAACCTAGGATGAGTAACTAGTATCACATAATTTAAAATTCCCTTTAAATCAGTGTTTTGAAGAAAAAGTCTAGATATATTAAATATTGCAAAATATATTAATTTTTTAAATTAAAAGTAAAACAGCGTTTTACCTGGGTCTGTATTTGTACTTGCATCATGACATTCTATAGCTGTCTTTCTTACAGAGGCCATGAAGTGCAATCCAGCTGAAGTATTAACATCATCTTGTAGCATTTCTTAAATATAACAACAAAACATTGGAAGCAATCAGTGAGAAGCCAACATATTGCCAGGAGCCCAGAGGCAGAGTACCTAACGCAAGGGAGGTGAGGTACTGGGGTCAAGATGTTATCAAAATGCACTTTCTGAATGAGCTAGTGTCTAAGTTGACTCTCAAAGGCAGCTCAGCGAAATCAAAACCAAAATTATGGAGAACTCTGTATGCCCAGCCTAGAAACCTAGATACACTCCTGGTTGATGAAGATCCCGTAGACATTGTTAAGCAGGAAAGTGATATGGTCAGACTGATGTTCTAGAAAAAAAACCCTACCCCAGCCAGTGTGTGGAAAAGAGATTTGAGTGGATAAAATTGAAGTAAGGCAATCAGATAGATGAGGCTGCAGCAGCAGTTCAATAAGTACCTAGTAACGGTGAGGGATGGAGGAGAGGATAAATTTAAGAATCACAAAGGAGGTAAAATAGGCAAGAACTGGTTATTGACTGGATTAGAGGGGGAGAAGGAAAGCAGAATTTAGAATAACCTATGTTTTGGGGTTAAGTTGGTAGTGACACAAATGGAGATAGAGAATACAGGAGCACAAACTAGTTGGTGGGGGAGGGATAATGAATTCAGACTGCACATGCTGTACTTGAGGTAATTTCCACCCAAGTGGAAAAGTTCAGCAGGAAGTGGAATCAAAGTTCAAAGTCTATTACGGGAGTTTGGATTTAGATGTAGATTTTCCTGGGAGATCACCCAGGGAGACTAAGTAGATAAGACAGTATCAATCATGGCACATTGTGGTATAATAAAAAATATGTTTGGTCTTTGTCCTTGGTTCCAGGCACAGAGTTCCTTAAACCCTTGGAATTTCCTGAGTGATAGAAGTGTCTTTCGTTATTCATAATGAGCCCCTTTTGATCACATCTGAGTCTACGCTAATGAAGTGACTGTAGGCAGGACCCTAGATAGCTTCAGAATGTGTGCTGGTCTCCAGAGGAACCAATCACATGATCAGAGGGTTAGGACTAGCAGCCCACCCCTCCTCTGGGGAGGTGAGAGCGGTTGGAGATGGAGTTCAATCATCAGTGCCCAATGACGTAATCAATCATGCCTATGTAATGAAACTGCAATAAAAACCCTGAAACAACAAGGCTAAGGGAGCTTCTGGGTTGATGAGCAAATGGACGTGCTGGGAGGATGGTGCCAGAGATGGTGTGGGGGCTCTGTGTCCCCAACCGCACACCTTCCCTATGCATCTCTTCCATTTGGCCATTCCTGAGTTGCATCCTTTATAATAAAACTATATTCATAAGTAAAGCACCTTCCTGAGTTCTATGAGTTGTTCTAGCAAACTAGAGAACCTGGGGAAGGCGGGGGGTGTCATAGGAACTCCTGAATTTGTAGTCAAGCAGGCAGAAACACAGATGTCTGGGGACCCCATTTACAGCTGGCATCTGAAGTGGGGAGTCTTGTGGGACTGGGCCCTTAGAGGGGTCTGTGTTAACGCTAGGAAATTAGTGTTAGAGATTAATATATGGGCCAGCCTGGTGGTGTAGCGGTTAAGTGCGCACGCTCTGCTTTGGCAGCCTAAGGGTTCGTAGGTTCGGATCTCGGGTGCACACTGATGCACCACTTGCCAAGCCATACTGTGGCAGCGTCCCATATAGAGTAGAGGAAGATGGGCACAGATGTTAGCCCAGGACCAATCTTCCTCAGCAAAAATAGGACGATTGGCATCGGATGTTAGCTCGAGGCTGATCTTCCTCACAAAAAAAAAAAATTAACGGATTTATACAACACCCAGTTGGTGTCAGAGAACTGGAGAATTAGTGTTTGGAATGACATAGCACACACCCAGTGTGTGTGTGTGTGTGTGTATATGTATATGCAGCTACATATGAGTAGGGATATTCAGAAAATAAACCCTGGAAGAATACTAACACTGGTTATCTCAAGGCAGAAAGATTATGGGAGATTTTAATATTCTTCTCATTCCCTATTTGTATTTTCTAAATTTTCTCTAGTGAACATGTATTATCTTTATGAAACAATACATACATTATTAAGAATGCAAAAGAAAGTGGTTTTAAGCCAAGTGAATGGGAAAGAAGTACACTAGATGGATTAGGAAGCTGTGAGATGAAAGCTAAGCAGGTCAGTTGAGAGACGACTGCTTGGGTGAGGCATGCAGAGGCCTGATGCAGGGCAGTGCCACTGACAAAGGGAGGGAGGACCAGGTCAAGAGCTAAGTGAAGGAACAGGGTAACAGAGGGGAGGGATAACAAGGGTGACTTTCAAGGTAAAAATCTTGGCTAATCAAGAGAATGGTGATATTGGGGCCAGCCCCGTGGCTTAGCAGTTAAGTGCGCACGCTCCGCTACTGGCGGCCCGGGTTTGGATCCCGGGCACGCACCAACGCACTGCTTCTCCGGCCATGCTGAGGCCGCATCCCACATACAGCAACTAGAAGGATGTGCAACTATGACATACAACTATCTACTGGGGCTTTGGGGGAAAAAGGGAGGAGGATTGGCAATGGATGTTAGCTCAGGGCTGATCTTTCTCACAAAAAAATAAAATTAAAAAAAAAAAAAAGAGAGAATGGTGATATCACTAACAGGAAGATGCCAATTTACAATTTGGACACGTTGAATTTAAGGTGAAAGTAGAAAAGAAAGATGAGAGAAGGTAGATGCATATTTGAGTGTCATCAAAAAAACTTAAGAGTTGAAGTCATGAGAGTGAAGGGTGCTACAGGCACAAGAAAGTCTGTGTGTATGTTTATGAAAATTACTGAGGAGAAAGCCTTGGGGAATACCTACATTCAGAGGCAAGAAATAAACTGACCAATTCAAGAAAGAAAATAATTTACTATCTATAAACAAGTTCTCTTTTTCTGAACTGGTTCCTTTACTTTAAGGAGCATGTATATTCTATGATAAATTCAGGCATGTTCTTCCATAATTCCCTTTTAGACCTTATATAACAGTATCTTATTTGATACTTTAATTAATTTCATTGTTCTACTGCAGGGGTGGGCAAATTTTTTCTGAAAAGGGCCAGAGTAAATATTTCAGGCTTTGTGGACCATACGTCCCTTTTGCAACAACCGAACCCTGCTGCAGTGTGAAAGCTGCCATAGACAATAAGTAAATGGTCATGGCTGTGTTTCAATAAAACTTATTAAAAAAACAGGCATGATCTGGATCTGGCCTGTGGACCACAGTTTGTCAACCATTGCTCTATTGGATAACACATCAAAACAAAACACACACACACCCCTGCTATCTTGTCAAAGATAACATGAAAATAATTTGGTCTCATTTTTATGTATATATTTCTAGAAAGGTAATTTTAACTCTGAACTTAGACATTCCATTAATCATGCATATACATACCAAACGGAATGTCAAAGTCATCCAAAGGCTGGGGACGATGAGGTTCTTGTTGCTCCTAAATGAATTCCAAAATGATCGATCTATGATTAACTCAAAGACATTTATTATTTTGAAAAAAATATTCAATAGCTATGAAGATTGTTGAATTCTTAGGTATAGGTTCAAATCTTATAATTCTAGAAATATTTATTGACTCTATCAAAATAACTCTACAAAGTAGTTCCCAAAATTCACAAGCCAAACAATAAAAAAGAGCATTACCAATTTAACGCAGTTACTAAGGTATGATGCACAATCCGCTCCTGCAGAGTAGCTTTGATACTCAAATAGCACACCCATTCTATCAAAATTGTTCATGGACTCAACATTTTTACCACGTAAAGTTTCTAGACATGCTCTTGAGGACTTACTAAAAAAGTGTGCCTTTGAAAAATCCATGTAAATAAAACTATATTTCTGTTTATTTAATCTGTTGTTGCAAAAATAGGTAAATGGTCACCAAATTTAGAAGCAATGTTTGAAAAGATCTGATTTAAAATATAGTTTACATAACAAACCTATGTTTGGTAAATCCTAGAGGCACCTAAAAGAGACAGGTGAAACTAGGAGAAACCCAACTAACATACCACATGCATTCAAATGCCATAGAAAAAAGCAAGAGTGATTTCAAATATCAAAAAGTCACACAGGCAGATGCTCTAAACTACAGTTTTTGATTTACCATCAAGTTGCTTCTCACATTCACTACTGTATGTTACCCTTCCACGGAGGGATGCAGCAGGGACTTATGTATTTAACGATGTAAAGTTTCTCCTAGTCACAACCAGAAGCTTCCAGCAATCAGAAGACTAGATAAACCACAAAGACATTCTAAACTCTGTGTACATGCAGACCAGGGAAGAATGAATAGTAGTTTTTTTATACCTTGGGTTTCATTACTGTTTCTGAATCATTATCATTAATGATGGAATCCTCTGGTTGGAAAGTCACACTTGGTTTTCCCCTTAGTTTCTCTGATCCTATTTCTTGCAGCTCTTTTTCAGCTCGTCGTCTTTGTCTGTTAAAAACAATAGTGTAACATATATTTTTACTATTATAGTAACATCAGTTTTTCACTTGTATCATGTTATATAGGGAAACAGTTATCAAAATTATGTTAATAAATTATATTCAATGGCACTTAATTAAATTTGCAAGATATCAGGCCAGAATACAAGCAAATATAAGCAAAATCCAGGGACACATGAAAGTTATTTCTAGTTCCTCTACTACTGAACTGACGATTGTGTGTTAGTCACTGGACTCTCAGGTCAGGATTACACCTTTTAGGTAATTTTCAAACTCTCTTTTTTGCAGATTCTAAGCTGGCCCCAGAAACCTTATCGGATACCTCCATTTGCCTATTTGAAGAAGTTTTGAGCACACTAGTCACCTCAGCAAAATCCCAGCAAGAAGGAAAGAGGGCCCAGAAAGTTAAATGGAAGACTTATTTTGAAGAGGGAATATCTGGAAAAGATGGAAGGAAAAAAACATTTCTGGAAAGAGAGCACTGGTATCAGATTTTTGGGTCTGATAAATATGAAATTGTTATTTTCTAGACTCAGTAATAATCTACCAGTCAGTACATGTATTGAACATTCATCATGAGTAAAACACTATAAATGCTCTTCATCAGAAGTCAGAGCCCTGCTTTTCAGTGCCCTGTACATTTTCAGTGCCTTGTACATTTCTTAGAGCCCTAAAACAATTCACATCACTTACTCTCCTGCTTCCTATATGAGAGTCTGGAGGATATATTACAACAAATATTAGCTCAGTGTATCGGATAGTAAATGGAATATTGCAGGAGATATCAAATATTTGTGCTGCAAAAGATGACTGCTCACCCTGTTACAGAAAAATGTAAAAGAATCCAGCCTATGAAAACCAGGAAAGAACTCCTTAATAAAATGGAAAAAAATAATAATATTTGTCTCCCACAATATGGGAATTTTCCTCATCAGAGGATGTGTCCAAATGCACGACATTCGACAAGGAAATTGAACATGCAATTGTGTATAGACTGGGAGGCTGAACCAGATAACTTCCATCTTTATAACTTTATTATTGTAACTAATTATAAACTTGCAGGTATGTGATATTCTCAAATAAAATGTCACTTAAAACTTGCCTTTTTTTACTGTCCTTCCCTTGTCTCACTTCAGATGGTTCTATTTTGACCTTCAGAAGCTGTAGGTGCCCAGGATCGCCTTGTTCAAATAAATTACCCGTTAGTTTCTGCTGGCTTTGTTTAAATGCAATGAGGTTTTCAAGTGGGATAAGTTGTGGTTTTTTGTGCTATAAGGCAGACACAAAGCATAATAATTTAAAATTACAAACCTCAATTATGCAATATGTTAATAACAAATTGAGAAAAACGTTTGTTTAAATTAAACTAAGATGTGCAAGAGATACAACATACCACAGATAATAAATTGATTTGGACTGGTAAGATGAGTATCTAGATCTTAAAAAGTAAATGATTTTAGAGTGCTGAAAATATTCAACTGGGTCATCCGATTGCAGAAATTAAGTTAGAAGTGTTCATCTTCCTAATTTCTTTTCCATATTAAAAATCTTCCTTCTTATAATTATAAATGAAATTATATAATGTCTAGCATTTGATTTAAAATTCTCTAGAACAGGGAGAATGCACAAGGGTGGAGACTATGGATGGAACAGATTAGCAATATGCTGATAACCACCAACACTGAGTGATGGAAATTTGGGAACTCATTCTAGTATTCTAATAAAAAAATTTCTTCAAATCCTTTTCAAAATGTCTACTTTTCCACTCCTTTAATCCTTTTTTTGTTCATAATATGTTCAGAAGGAAAGAAGGCATGGTAAGTACTTTTTCTAAAGAAATGACCATTTCTTTTCCCAGTACCATCTTCAAATCTTTTAAGGGCCCCAGAGAACCAATTACTCAATTATCATCTTACAATGGTACTATTCACTTACAAAATTAGAACCTAAATAATTTGAATTTCATAAATCAAAGGTCACAACTTTAAAGAGGATTTGGTGGGCTGATAAAGATTCAATCTTTGTGTTTTAAGTAGTTTAAAAAGATAACATTTTTTCACATGCACAACTACTTACAGACCTAGGTCTATTTAACAATTTTAGCCTGTAACAGATTTAAAGGCAATCAGATTACAACTGCTAGGTACCTCAAACAATGCTCTCTCTCTCTCTCTCTCTAGACACACATACACAGACACACACACCAACACACACGGACAAGAATATCTGATCATTTTATTTTACTTATTTCTTCTCTGAGCAGAAGAAATAGCTCTGAAAGAGTCCAGGAAATTCTGGTATTGAAACGAAAGACTCGATAAAAGAAAGACCTAAAACCTTTAATATACCCAATTATTATTTTAAAGCTGATTTTTATATGTTGTTCAATAACAGAAGCATTATTTTTTAAAAAGAAATGTGTAGGAGCTTTTCATTGAACATACAGTAGTACTTATGGTATGAAAAATGCAGGACTGTGCTTCTGCACCACCCTGCAAAAATCATTACCGTATTTTCTGGAGGCAGACATGAATGAAGTAATGATAGTCTTGGGTATTTTCTTTCTTCTGCTACAGTTCTGATAGGTATTGAGGGAACTGTAACTGATGCTCTTGAGACAGAGGAATATATATAAGGAGGTTTAAGTTGCAGGTGCAATAATGGAAGTCCAAAGGAATTCTGAGGAGATATCACAAAGGGCCTTGGCTTAACATCAAACAGTTTTTCTGGCTTTATAAATGCTGAAGAGTCCTTTTGAGGTGTCAAGTTTTCTTGTCCAACATACTGATCCAAGTTCACGTGCTTCGGGATTTCTGTAATCACAGCTTCTGCCCATTTCTTCTGCTCAGCTGCTTTTTCTATGGCTTCAGTATTATACTGGCTCAAGTTCAAATGGGACAGTGAAGCAGTGTGCACTGCTCTCTGTGGCAAAGGAAGCTGGAAGGAATCAGATAATCCCCAAGCCTCTCTTGGCTGTGGCAGAGGCCTGAAGGGAACTTGTGGAACTCTTCCTGTATGGAAGGAAAGGGGCTTAAATTCATGCTTAGGCTGAAATTGAAGCAAAGGAAAACCATCACCAGGTCTTAAAGTTTTTGCAGTTGGAATAAGTCTAGGTGTCTTTGGAACGACAGAAGATGTGGACAAAAGGTGGAGGTGAGTATTTCCAGTAGTGGCTGGAGACAATGAAGTGGCTGGTAAGCTTTGAGATGTTTGAGTTAGTCCTCTATTCTGGGGTTGGCCTTCTAAGTGACATAAAGAAATACTCCCATGTGGAACATTCTGGAAAAGAAAAAAATATTACATAAGTTTAGACTATATTACAAACTCCTTATTTTGTAAATAATGTTCAATATGGTTTGGAGAGGGAGGAATATAACAACTGCTAAAAAAGTTATTTACTCAAATAAAAAACCAAGAATTGAACTACTAGGACAACTTTAATGGTATATTTAAATGCATTACCTGTAAATTTTCATTATTATTTTGATCAGATTGCAAAATTCCTTTATGGCAGTGTGGGCTGTTCTTGCCAGGCTCTATGGGTTGCTCTCCCATGGACTGTGGTTTAATGAAAAATCTCTCCTTCAGATTTCTACTGGTGTCTTCAACATCACCACTCCCTCCTGGGGGGTTCAATACTTGGCTTCCCACCAAATGCACAGACTGAGACTGCTGTAAAAGTTGACTGATATCTGGGAGGTTAGCAAAGGATGATCCCACTATTTGCATTAGGCTCATGAAGTTGATCTGTTGCAGCTGGAATAAAATAAAAATTAAAGAAATATCTTAAAATATAATGAAAAGAATCTAAGGAATCAACAACAATCATCTGAGTATTCCACAAGCGTTGTACCTTTGTCTCAATATCTGTCAGACCCATGAATGCTAAGCAGGAAGCACAAGTGGGAGGGATGAGGAAAAAAAGAATAGCTTCCTGTCTTCAAGGAGTTGTCAACTGGGAATATGAATGCATGAATGAAACCTGTGACTACTAGTAAAGCAGTTTACATAAACATCTCAGGGATCAAAAAAGAGTGATCTGATAGAGTAGGGTGAGGATAATTAAAGAAGAATTCCTAGAATGGGTATGTTGTGAACAGGTTTTCAGGAAAGATAAGAACAGAGATTAGCAAACAAGTGAAGAGTAAGGAATTCCTCTGGAAAAGCTGAGCGGGTGAAAGGTAAAGACAGGCACCAGTGGTTGACAAATGTCGCTGCACATTAGAATCCCCTAAGGAGCATTTAAAAATCTTGATGGCCAGGTCATACCCCATACCAATAAAACCAGATGTCTGGGGATGGGAGCCAGGGTTAATATTGTTTAAGATAACCAAGTGATTTCAGTGTGCAGAAAAGCTTGGGAACCACTAGCATAGTGGCTTAGCTGCAACAGGACATTTATAGCAGCTATAATGAGAAGATAGGTTAGTGCAATAGTTCTCGAACTTCAGCATGCATCAGAATCACCTGGAAGACTTGTTAAAGCACTCTTTGCTGAGTCCCAGGCCCAGAGTTTTTGATTTCAGTAGGTCTGGGATGGGGGCCTGAGAATTTGTATTTCCAACACCTAAGTGATGCTGATGCTACTGGTCCAGGGACTACAGTTTGAGAACCACTGGACTTGTGAGAATGTGGTGAGAAAAGAGGGAAGGTAAAGGCTGGTTGTGGGGTCCTTGAAGCCCAACAGAAGAATCCACACTTGATAAAAGAAACCAACAGGGACACACTGCAGGTTAAAAAAATGTAGGTTCCCTTAACTTATAAAAGAAATATATGATTATTACAGGAAAAAAAAAAACAGAGAAGCATAAAAAAGAAAATAAAAGTCATTCATAATCCTACCCCCAAAGACAACCAGTATTGACATTTTTAGTGTATTTCCTTTCACTCTTTGTATTTTTAAAACAAGATTGATATCACATAGCATACAAATTTGTACCTGAAATTTACTGATTTTATTTTTTTTTAATTTTTTTAAATTTATTTATTTTTCCCCCAAAGCCCCAGCAGATAGTTGTATGTCATAGCTGCACATCCTTTTAGTTGCTGTACGTGGGACGCGGCCTCAACATGGCTGGAGAAGCACTGCGTCGGTGAGCACCCGGAATCCGAACCCGGGCCGCCAGCAGCGGAGCGCGCACACTTAACCACTAAGCCACGGGGCCGGCCCAACTGAAGATTTTAAAACAGGAAAATACAGTATTAAAATACTATCTGAAGAAGAATGTTCTAGAAAATGCATATATAAGACAATGGAAGTATGAGTTCTAATAATCTAAGGTTGGCTACGCCTATAGAAAAAGCAAGTGGCTGTGCTGACATACAGTGTGGCCAAAAGAATCAAGAGGGCAGAGTAAAACACTAACTATGGGGAGTGAAAGAAGGCAAAGATGATGGTCTAAGACAGTGATTCTTCATCTTTTGTGTGCAGCAGGATCATTTAGAGAACTTGTTAAATACATAGGCAGTGACCAGCAAAGTCCCTACGTATTCCAAAAAACACAATTTGAGAAATGCGTCTAAAACTTTAAGCTGGTAGAACAGGTTATGCTACTAAATGGAAAAAGGAAAAGAAGGGACTGGGAAGAATAAGAATAAAGTCAGTTTCAGTAAGTTTTATGGGACAGTGGGACATGCTGAAAAAGTATTCTCATCAGGGCCCATAAATTCAAAGAGAAAATTAGTGCCGAGAATCATTAATATAAAAATGGTATATTTCATCACATACAAGGATATGGAAGTGAATGTAAAACAAACGAGTACAGGACTAGATTTGAGGGAAATTAATGCTTAAAGAATAAAATAGAAAAGGGAAATAATTAAAAATTGTTGCTAGACAGAGAAAAGGATAACCAGGCAAGAAAAAAATGATGGAAGTCAAAGTGAACAGTACTCTAAAATGCAGCCGACAATTTCAAACCAAGCCAAAATTTGGTTTGAGGATAAGAAATATGATGCGACAGGCTATACTGGAAAATAAACGTTGGATACTTTTGAGCAGGAGCCTGCTGGTCTGGTTTGATTAGCCCCCACCTCACTTTTGTGAGCAGCCCTGCATCCCCAAGAGCTCAGTAAAAAACCGTCATTGTAAGAAGGAGGTAGCTCAGCCAAGACTCCAGGCCCTAGAGTTAAGAACTTCTAATAACAAATAAAGAGTGCCCAAACCAGAGAAACCCTGCAATTTAATTTTAACTTGTCTATTTCTGGACGTTTGTTCATATTTTAAAAATTTACATACATATTATGTGTACATTTACTTATTTATTTGGAGATGTGCTTACCTGAACTAATTTAAACATTTCATCTTGGAGCATCTGCCTAACAGAATCTGTAGAATCTGGTACTTGAGCCCTGGGTTCACTTCTCTGGGTCTGCCAAGGTGTTTGCACAGGTGTTTGTGAAGAAACATTGACTCCATTTGATACCAAAGGCGGAACTGAGGAAAATTTATCTTTAAATGCAGAGATCTGTGCACTACGTGGAAGCATATAAATAAAAAATACATTTTAATCAAGAAAAAAACAAATTAGATGTTTATGATCTGAATATTTTGATCCCACTTTTTTCTTCTACTTTAAAGGCTTTCTGGAAGTTTTCAGGAAATTTAACCCCTAAAGCCTATCTCTCTGTATCCCTTGGCCACCAGACACACTTGTCATCAGCACAGTTATTCATCTGAATGCCTTTATTAAAGGACACGTACTGTCTACTCAGCCACGGCCCCCTCCCTATGGTGTTACAACACAGAACAGTTCACACATCTATGTTATGTGTCTGGTCCCCGTAGGCATCTGAGTCGGACACCTGTGCAATCATTCTGACTAGCTGTACAGACTACGCAATTTGGCTTAGGAATATATTCTTTTGACTAAAATTAATGATCCAGAATGGAATTAAGAAAAATTGGGTTAAAAAAATGTTTAATTCTAATATGGGTCCAGCAAACTACTGCTGATCATCCTTAAATGTGAAACAACAGTATTTTGAACATTCATTTCCCAACACATCACACAGTATATATTTATAATAAACCCTAACCAAAAAGTGCTTATTTAGAAATCAAAATTAAGGATCAAAATAAGCTTTTTATTTTTTTTAAACAAAATGATTGCTTTGGGATGATTCCTTAAACACAGCAGGTACTCAATGTTTTCTAAGCAAATCAATTTTATAAACTAAATAAGGGAGCAGGCATTGTCATACTCAAATTGATCACTGTCTCTAAAAAGAAAAGAACATATTAAACTGCATTTAGATTTATTTGGGTTTACACTCATTCCTTTTCAGCAATAATATTTGCCTTTTATCAAGCATCTAATGTGCTCAGTAACAAAACTTTATTTGGCAAATCCATGAAAGACAGGCATTACAACTGACTGCTATTTTAAGACAACTTTATTGGCCTTTCTTTCAACAAGTAGCAAGGAGATAGATTCTAATTATGGAGGATTTTTCTAAAGTAAAGCTATTCTATATTATCCTCCTATTTCAGCAAGATTTCTAAACACTAAACACTCTTTTCAACCTCCATAAAAGAAATTCAAAAGACAGAAACTAGATGAATCTGTTCTACGAGAGAATTAAAATCATTTCATACGTTATTAGAAATCTGTTAAAGGCTGAAAATGAGCAGCCACTACATCTTTCAATAATATATCCACTACTACTTTTCAGAAAAGACTATTCTAAAATAGTTTCTGTATATCTTTAAAACACGACTGTTAGAGGAAAATCTTTCAAAAATAAACTTAAAGGTGTTAGAAAAGTGTATCTATGTTGCTCTTTCAATTCTTCATGTTGCTTTCATTTTACTCTCTTAGTTTCCAGTCAAAACATTTAGTAATTATTTCAAAAGGGTACAGTAGGGATCACTTCATCCTCTTATCTATCTGTAAAACATGATTATATCAAAATGGTACAATACGCAAAAATTCTTACCTAGAAATTTCTGAACTTGTATCTACACAAAATGAATGAGGAATGGTGTGTTCAGGATTTGAAAATTCTTCAATCATACTACAATTAAAGATTAATAATTGATTAGGAAGCAAGATATTCTTCACATTATCTAAGTTACAGGTGATCTAATGCTCAGCCATCTAAGAATCTAAACATCCTCTACTCCTCTGTAATGCTTAGCTAATAATTACAATCTGTTTACATTAGTCTCCATAGCAATTAGTAACAGATTCAAACAAATGCAAAGAATATTTCTGGATGGCTTAACATACTACTTCAACACTGTTGACTGCTCAGCAACAGAAATAACAGAATTTAAAATGAGGGGATTACTGCAATAAACAAAAAATTTAAAAAAAATTCAACAACAACAACAAAAAATAAAAATAAAAAAAATAAAATGAGGGGAAGTGACGTTAGCTGGGACCTCAAATTTTACCCATGGAAAGGCAGACACTTTGCTCAGGAACACTACAGAGCCCATTATCACTTTGAAACTATAAAGATTAGTTTTTTATTAACAGAAATATCTATATTACTTGTAAAGACACATGATGTTAAATATATTCTTTTTGTTAATTATTCACAGAAGAACTGAACAAAATACTGAGAAGAGAAAGAAAATCTAATTATGTTGCTGCTCTTATCCAAGGTAATTCTAAGATTTTAAAACTTCAAACATTCTAAAAATTAAGAAATCATGTCCAAGTGTTGCAACAAAAACTGCCTTGAGCTCTCCTTGAAGCAATAATAAGCTAGCTAGCAGAGCATGTGTACAGCACAGCCCTATGGACAGTATGCAGTAATCATACCACGACAGTGAAAGATCATACATATATATTATGATTCATAATGGTTCTTTATTTGACACAATAAAAACAGAGTCAGATGGAAAGGTGGTTCCCTAATTAGTAGCTAAATAAACTCCGGTCTATTTACAGCTATATTTTACTTCGATAAAGCTGGTAGTGATGGGAGAACAAAAGGTATTTCAGATATCATTATTTATTTCACTCTACCAAGATTTAAAGGCATAACATTTACTAAAAATCACCATTTACCATTGCTATAAATTGAAGTTACAATTTCACTGGAACACAATATCACCATAAAATATATATTGTAAATTATGAGAAAAACAAATCTCTTCATCAAGGGAATCCCAGGTGAGCCTCAAGAGCCTTGACCCTTTTTCACTGAGGTAAACAAGGCAGTTATAATCACTTCCATACTTCCCCTTACCCTTTCTGTTCAGTTGATTTTTTCTCCCTATATGTCTCCAATGGTTCTTCCCTCGGACACTGAACCTCTCCTGTGGAATGCTGTTAAAATTCATGTACCCAAAAAGAAAAGAGGTGAAAAAAATAGGTATTACTGTTTGGGGTACCTTGAGTTTCACATTAGCCACTCACCCAGAGGAACAACAGTCCAAAAGCAAGTGAGAAACCGAACATTAAAATGTACTCCCAGGCCTGCTCTGACCAGATCTTTATACTGAGTGAATTGCCTTTGGCCTATCACCCTCAGCCACCAAACACATTAAAGTACAAAGACAAAATTATGTCAGTAGAAATCATTTACAGTGTATTTACAAATACATTGTAAATTACATATACCCTTCACCACATGATAAGTACGTTGTGAAAACAACTATAAAATCAAGAAAAACGAATCCTTTTAAAGGAATTGTTTCAATAATTCAAAATGTCTGTGTTCCATCTGAAAAATCCAGTATATAGAGTTTTGAGAAAACAAATTATACATAAAAATGCATATATGTACAAAAATTGTATACTAAAGCTGAATTATACATTTTGAATATAGAATACTTTCATCACACTTGATTAAATTAATTTACTACAGCATTTTATGAAATGAAAATTTCATTGCCTGAAATTATTAGACATCTTACTAATAACAGAATTCCAGTGAAAGAAAAATGCTGCATGGTATGGCTATACTCTACAATCCACAGTGCACTTTTAAGAGATAACAGCATTGGTTGGATGTATTGAATAAAAATACTTAAGTATAATTTAAATACTCAACAAAATAGAAGTTGAATAACTTTATCCACTATTTATTGACTTACTTCTAAATGCCGCGGTAAAGTCTGCATGTAAACGGCAATATTGGGACTTTTGAGACTTCTCACAGGTTCTTTGGTGTCTTCTACAGGGAAACAACGACAAAGAGAAAACTGACCATTTGAAAAATAATCAATTTATTTTTTAGAAGGTTCAGGAATATTACAAGAAACAAATATAATGGCAGAAACATTTTCTATCACCCTTACAAAAATATTTTTTAAAAACACCCACAGACTACCTCTCTTCATCAAGTGAATCCCAGATGAGCCTGAGAGGTCTCATATTGGTGTATATAACTCCTTGTAAAGCTCCGAGAGCTTCTGTTTTAAGGAAGACTGCCAAGGAAAGGTTCATAGAACTGGTTCACAGAAATGAAGAGGCCCATAATAATTACATAAGCAGGGCAAAAGGCTCACTAATTGTAAATTCAGTTTATGAGTTAATGTGTTCAATATTTCATAAATATTACACTCTCTTTTAATTTTTGGTTTTAGGCTATTATAAACATACCAATTTAGATATAAGACTAAATAAGTTATTTCAGGGGGCCAGCCCGGTGGTATAGCAGTTAAGTTTGCACGTTCCGCTTCGGTGGCCCAGGGTTCGCCAGTTTGGATCCTGGGCACAGACCTACTCACTGCTCATCAAGCCACGCTGAGGTGGTGTCCCACATAGAAGAGCTACAACTCTAAAACTATGACACACAACTATGTACTGGGGCTTTGGGGAGAAAAAAGAAAAAGAGAGAGATCAGCAACAGATGTTAGCGCAGGGTCAATCTTCCTCAAAGAAGAAAAAAAAACAATGCAGCAACGAAAACTTGAAAAAAAAAGTTATCTCAGATAATCATTCACCAATTTCAAATTGATGAAGTCAAACAAAACATTAGCCAAATGAACTGACCTTCACAGTCTGATAGATATACATCCACTTCCTCCTGTGTAAATGTTTCTACTTCTAAAAGATCCTCATCAATATCTATAAATTCTTTTTCAGTATCATCAGTGACAGAAATAATCTCATCATTGGTTGTTTTTATTTCAGGACTTTTTGTTTCAGGTGGCATTCTATTGATAAAAATGAAGCAGCTAAAATTATAACTCATTCTTGGAAACAAAGAGCTTGCTTTCAATTGATTGAGTTTGTTGAAAAGGAACAAACTTAGTTTTCATGTTTATAAAGTCTTTTGTTTTTTAACTATGTCTGGTACATAGTAGGAGCTCAATGAAAGGTTGTATAATGATGGACTGAACATCTTCATTTTTATTTACTCAAAAGACTGAAATAATTCCAACTTATCTAAAATTGCCATTCTCACAAAGGAATCTTCCTCCTATAAGGCTTCAGTGTTGGTATTCAAGATATATTACTCATAGCATTGCTTCATATGTAAAAGTAGATGAAACCATTAGTTCAACCTCCTCTGAAATAGGAAATCAATTAGTATAGGGATCTCTCAGGATGAATTAGCTCCTCTCTCAGAAGATACAACCAACAGAGAAGAGACATAATTTGCAATGAATCGTTAAAACACTGCAGACAGTGCTCACTTCCAACTTCTCTAGTTCAAAGAAATGCTCATTCCTTTAAGTTTCAAGGGTTCAGTTCTTCCCTGTGAGCCCAAACTCCATCAAACAAGGTATCATCCCCTAAAAAGGAGGGCATAATCAGCAACTTACTTCAAGATATTTTGACAAGCTTCACTTGGATCATTTCTTTCCTCAGTTCCAAGTTGAGTGGATACTGCAACAGAACAGCCAGCACCTGTTTTGCAATCACTCTCAATATGGGGTCCACTCCGAGAACCAGCTGAATGATTCTCTACCACCTAAAACCAATCACTTACAATATTTAGTACTCATTATAGAATCCCTTACTTTTTATTATATCTTTAGATTACTAATACCTTCTACAGAACTTCTCATGATTAAGTCTCTTATGCATTATCAACCATTTACTACATTTCTACAACTCAATATTTGATGCTGAAGCAATGATCAAATCTTTATTCCACCTGAGAAAAACAAACCTGACTACCTAAATAGTATTCGAAAGAAATCAGCCTTAAAATTTCTAAGTTATATCATCATTATTTTCAGGCCACAAAACAATGGCAATAAAAATGTAAGGTTGCTTTCATTTAATTCTCTTTGCTGTTATAAAGACATTTAATAATTATTTTAAAATGACAATAGTGGGCAAAAATATATACTGCTAAAAATACAAGGGATGTATCTCTTGTCTCTTAGAAATTTAGGTATACATCACCTAGAAACACAAATTTCAATGACAACAAATATATTTATAAGATAAACCACCTTAGAATAACAGAAACTGATGTCAAAAAAAGAAAAAAAACCCACAAAAGCAAAACTTAAAACACACACACACACTCACACCCTTCAATCTAGAATAAACTATTTTAGAACTAAGGCACTTTAAATTAGAACAAATTTAGAATTAGAAGGTGTCGAGGGGAGTCGACAAAGATGGTGACATAGGAGGCTCCTGAACTCCCCTCCTCCCACAGACACACTGAATGTACAACTACACTCAGAGCAATTACTGCCGAAAGAAATCCAGACACTAGCTGACTGACTCCTACACATCAGGTGAATGAGAAAATACTCACATCAAAACAGGTAGGAAAGGCTAAGACACACTCTCAGAATAAACCCCACCCCTAACACAGTACTCTATAAGCAGGAGGGAACTCCCAACTCCCATCTTCCTGAAGAGAGAAGGGTTTGGACCCCACAATTAACATACCAACTTTTAAGACTCCCACTCAAGGGACAAGGTCCCAAAACACCTAGCTCTGAAAGCCAACAAGGCTTGTATCCACAAGACCCACAAGACCATAGCAAACAAAGAAGCAGTTACCAACAGGTGCATGAGCACTTGCTGCACCTATCCCCCCAGGGCTCAGCACAGAGGGGCAGTGAAAACATCCATCTCCCAGTCTTGCCCTGGAAGGGATCCATCTGAATACTTTGCAAGCTGCTGCCTGAGCATCAGGCTTCTAATTTAGCACACATCTAGGGGCTGGCTATGATCTTCTCCAGAGACCAGGGAAGCCAAAGGACATCTCCCCTGCCTTCTCCCTCTAGCTCACTCACTCCAAGTTGCCAGTATCTCCCTGGAAGGAGCTTGTACATGCATCTGGCACTCCAGCTTTTGCAGCTGCTGACAGACAGATGGGTCCCCAGGTCACCTATCTCTGATAGCCAGTGGGGCTTGCATTCAACAAGTCCCACAGGACTGTAGCAGGCAAAGAAGCAGTTCTTAATGGGCACAGGAGTACCCCCCCTATGCTAAACAACTGGGTCCAGCTCACAGCGGGCAGGCAAAAACACCAATCTCTCAGTTTCTCCCCAGAAAGGGCTTAACTATGTACTTTCCTTCATACTGCCTGAGGGTCCAGCTTCCAATCAGCCTGCATCTAGGTGCTAAATGTGATCCATTCCTTTGGGACTCTGACAGGTCTCGATATACCCTCAACTACTGGGAGCCACTAAGAACAAAGAAAGGGGCTTAGACAATCACAAAGGTTTCAGAGAAAACCAAAAGCTCAGGTCAGGCTAATTGACGAGGTCCATCTCTTACACAAGACCACTCTGTCCATAATTGGAGACATGGCTGTTTTATCTAATGTGCAAAAGCCAACACAGAGAGTCAAGGAAAATGAAGAAACAGACGAATATGTTCCAAACAAATGAACAAGATAAATCTCCAGAAACAGATCTTAATGAAATGAAGATAAGTAATTTACCTGATAGAGATTTAAAAAAACGGTCAAAAATATGTTCACTGAAGTCAGGGGAGTAATGTGTGAACAAAGCAAGAATTTCAACAAAGAGACAGAAAATACAAAAAGTAGCAGACAGAAATTACAGAGCTAAAGAACACAATAACTAAACTGAAAAATTCAATGGAGGGGTTCAACAACAGACTAGATCAAGTGAAAGAAAAGATCAGAAGATTTGAAGACAGGGTAGTGGAATTCATCCAATAAGAGGAGCAGAAAGAAAAAAGAAGGAAAAAGAGTCAAGACAGCTCAAAGGACTTACAGGACACCATCAAGTGGAGCAATAAACACATTACAGAGGTCCCAAAAGGAGAAGAGAGAGAGAAAGGGGCAGAAAGCTTATTCAAAGAAATAATAGCTGAAAACTTCCCTAACCTGAAGAAAGAAACAGACATCTAGGCTAAGGAAGCCCAGAAGATTTTCAAAAAAGATAAATTCAAAGAGACCCACACCAAGACACATTATAATTAAACTGTAAAAAGTTAAAGACAAGGAGAGAATATTAAAAGAACAATTAAAAAAAAAAAAAAAAAACTTGTTACATACAAGGGAACCCCCATACAGCTATCAGCAGATTTTTCAGCAGAAACTTCACAGGCCACAAAGGAGTGGCATGATATATTCAAAGTGCTGAAAGAAAAATACTGCAAACCAAGAATACTCTACCCAGTGTGGCTGTCTTTCAGAACTGAAGGAAAAATAAAGAGTTTTCCAGACAAGCAAAAGCTGAAGAGTTTGTGACTACTAGACCAGCCTGTCAAGAAACATTCAAGGGAGTTCTTCAAGCTGAAACCAAAAGGTGCTAATTAGTAGCAGGAAAACATATGAAAGTATAAAAGTCATTGGTTAAAGGCAAATACATAGTTAAATTCAGAATATTCTAATGTTGTAATGGTGGTGGGTAAAACACTTACAACTCTAGTACGAAGATTAAAAGCCAAAAGTATTAAAGGGGCCAGCCTGGTGGCATAGAGGTTAAGTTCACACACTCCGCTTTGGCAGCCTGTGGTTCATAGGTTTGGATCCTGGGCATAGACCTACGTACCACTTATCAAGCCATGCTGTGGCAGATGTGCCACATACAAAGTAGAGGAAAATGGGCACAGATGTTAGCCCAGGGCCAATCTTCCTCAGCAAAAAGAGGAGGATTGGCAACAGATGTTAGCTCAGGGCTAATCTTCCTCACCAAAAAAAAAAAAAAAAATACAAAAGTATTAAAAATAACTACAACTACAATAATTTGCATATGGACACACAGTGTGAAAAGATGTAAATTGGGACATCAAAAAACATAAAATTGGAGCAGGGCCAGCCCCACGGCCTATTGATTAAGTTCAGCACACTACGCTTTGGTGGCCCAGGTTCGGTTCCCAGGCGCAGACCTACACCACTCATTGGTGGCCATGTTGTGGCAGCGACCTACATACAAAATAGAGGAAGACTGGAACAGATGTTGTCTCAGGGCAAAACTTCCATAAGCAAGCAAAAAAAAAGGAAGACTGGCAACAGATGTCAGCTCAGGGCGAATCTCCCTCAGCAAATAAAAAAATAAATAAATAAATAAATAAATAAATAAATAAATAAATAAAATTGGGGAGAGATAGTGTAAAAATGTAGAGCTTCTCCATGTGTTTAAAGTTAAGCTGTTATCAGCCTGAAACAGACTATTATAAATATAACATGTTTTATGTAAACCTCATGGTAACTACAAAGCAAAAACCTACAGTAAATACACAAAAGATAAAGAGAAAGGAATCTAAACATACCACTACAGAAAATATCACCTCCCACCCAACAGAATGGCTACCATTAAAAAGACAGGAGGGCCGGCCCCGTGGCTTAGTGGGTAAGTGTGCGCGCTCCGCTGCTGGCAGCCCGGGTTCAGATCCCGGGCGCGCACCGACGCACCACTTCTCCGGCCATGCTGAGGCCGCGTCCCACAGACAGCAACTAGAAGGATGTGCAGCTATGACATACAACTATCTACTGGGGCTTCGGGGGGAAAATAAATAAATAAATAAAATTTAAAAAAATAAAAAAATAAAAAAATAAAAAGACAGGAAATAACAAAGGAATTACAAAACAGCCAGAAAACAACAAAACGGCAATATTAAGTCCATACCTATCAATAATTAAAGATAAATGGACTAAATTCTCCAATCAAAAGACATGGAGTAGCTGGATAGAAAAAAAAAACAAGACCCAACTATATGTTGCCTACAAGAGACTCACTTCAGCTTTAAGGACACACACAGACTGAAAGTGAAGAGATGGAAAAATATTCTATGCAAATAAAAATCGGAGGAAAACAGGGTAGCTATACTTATGCCAGACAAAACAGACTTTAAGCCAAGACTGTAACAAGAGACAGAGAAGGTCATTATATAATGATAAAGGGGTCAATTCATCAAGAATTTATAAGATTAGTAAATATTTATGCAGCCAACAGAGAAGCACCTAAATGTTTAAAGAAAATATTAACAGATACGAAGAGAGAAACAGACAGCAATATAACAATAGTAGAGGACTTCAATACCACACTTTCACAACGGAAAGATCATCCAGACAGAAAATCAACAAGGAAACATTGGACTTAAATTACATGTTAGATCAGATGGACCTAACACACATTTACAGAACATTTTATCCAACAGCAGCAGAATACGCATTATTCTCAAGCACATATGAAACATTCCCCAGGACAGATTATATGTTAGGTCACAAAACAAGTCTTAATAAATTTAAGAAGATTAAAATCATATACAGCATCTTTCCTGACAACAATGGTATAAAAATAAAAATTGCAACAATAAAAATGGAAATATCCCAAATATGTGGAGATTAAACAACATATTCCTGAACAACCAATAAGTCAAAGATGAAATCAAACGGGAAACCAAAAAATATCTTGAGACAAATGAAAACGAAAACACAACATACCAAAACTTATGGGATACAGCAAAAGCAGTTCTAAAAGGGAAGTTCATAGCAACAAACACCTACATTAAGATAAAAGAAATAATATTTGCAAATTATATATCTGATAAGGAGTTAATATCCAGAATATATAAAGAACTCATACAACTAAGTAACAAAAAACAAACAACGCAATTAAAAAATGTGCAGACAATCTGCACATTTTTCCCAAGAAGATATACAGATGGCCAACAGGCACATGAAAAGATGTTCAATATCATTAATTATTAGGGAAATGCAAATCAAAACCACAGTGAAATATCACCTCACACCTGTCAGAATGACTATTATTTAAAAGACAAGAGGGGCCAGCCCGGTGGCGTAGCAGTTAAGTTCGCATGTTCTGCTTCAGCAGCCTGCGGTTTGCTGGTTCAGATCCTGGGCACGGACCTACTCACCGCTCATCAAGCCATGCTGAGGCGGTATCCCACACAGAAGAACAAGAAGGACCTACAACTAGGATATACAACTATGTACGGGGGCTTTGGGGAGAAAAAAAATAAAAATAGAGGAAGATTGGCAACAGATGTTAGCTCAGGGCCAATCTTCCTCAAAAAAAAGAAATATATATATCTATATATATGATATATATATATAGAGAGAGAGAGATACATAAATAAATAAGAAATAACAAGTATTGGAGAGGATGTGGAGAAAAGGGAACCTCATACACTGCTGGTGGGGATGTAAATTGGTACAGCCACTATGGAAAACAGTATGGAGATTTCTCAAAAAATTAAGAATAGAACTACCACATGATTTAGCTATTCCCTTCTGGGTATTTATCCAAAGAACACGAAAACACTAATTTGAAAAAATATATGCACTCCTATGCTCATTGCAGCATTATTCACAATAGCTAAGACTTGGAAACAACCTCAGCGCCCATCAACGGATGAATGGATAAAGATGTGGTACATATATACAATGGAATACTACTCAGCAACAAAAAAAAGATGAAATCCTGCCATTTGTGACAATATGGATGGACTTTGAGGGCATTATGCTAAGCAAAGTAAGTCAAACAGAGAAAGCCAAACTGTATGATTTCCCTCATGTGTGGAAGATAAAAAAATAAACAAACACATAGACACAGAGAATAGACTGGGGGGACAGAGAACAGACAGAGGGGAAGACGAGAGGGAACAGGATAAAAAGGGTAAAAGGGCACATATGTACAGTGATGGATGGCAATTAGACTTTGGGTGGTGAACAGAAATCTAAATATAATGATGTACATCTGAAATTTATATAATGTTACAAATCAATGTTACCTCAATAACATAAATAAATAAATAAGAAAGTAACCTAATAGAAAGGAGCAGGGGATATAAATGAAAGAAAAAAAAAAGAAAGAAAGATCTCAAACAAACAACCTAAGTTTACACCTAAAGGAACTAGAAAAAGAACTAAGTCCAAAATTAGTAGAAGGAAGGAAATAACAAAGATCAAAGCAGAAATAAATGAAATAGAGACTAAAATAGACAAGAGAAAAGATCAAGAAACTAAGAGCTGGTGTTTCAAAAAGATAAACAAAACAGGTAATCCTTTAGCCATACTCATCAAGAAAAAGAGGACTCAAAATTAGAAACAAAAGAAGAGACATTACAACTGATACTACACAAATACAAAGAATCATAAAAGACTACTATGAACAATTATAAGCCAACAAACTGGACAACCTAGAAGAAATGAATAAATTCCTAGAAACATACAAGGTACCAAGACTGAATCATGAATAAACAGAAAATCTGAAGAGACCACTAATGAGTAAGGAGATTGAATTAGTAATCAAAAACCTCCCAAGTGAAAAATCCCAGGACCAGATGGCTTCACTGGTAAATTCTACCAAACATTTAAAGAAGAATTAACCCCAATCATTCTTAAACTCTTCCAATAAACTGAAGAGCGGGAACTCTCCCAAACCCATTTTACAAGGCCAGCATTACCATTATACCAAAGCCAGACAAAGACACTACAAGAAAAGAAAATTATATGCCAGTATCTCTGATGAACATAGATGCAAAAATCCTCAACAAAATATCAGCAAACTGAATTCAATGGTACATTAAAAAGATCATACCCCATGATCAAGTGGGATTTATTCTAGGGATACAAGGATAGTTCGACATCCAGAAATCAATGTGAGGCACCACATTAACAAAATGAAGGATAAAAATCATATGATCATCTCAATAGATGCAGAAAAAACATTTGACAAAATTCAATGTCCATTCATGATGAAAACTAGCAACAAATTGGGTATAGAGGGAACATAACTCAACATACTAAAGGCCATATATGACAAGCCCACAGCTAACATTCTCCTCAATGGTGAAAAGCTAAAAGTTTTTCCTCTAAGACAAGAACAAGACAAGAATGTCCAATCTCACCACTTTTATTCAACATAGTACTGGAAGTCCTAGCCAGAGCAACTAGACAAGAAAAAAAAATAAAGGCATCCAAATCAGAAAGGAAGTAAAACTGTCTCTATTTGCAGATGACATACATTTTATATAGAAAACCCTAAAGACTCCACCAAAAATGGTTAGCAAAAATGAATTAAGTAAGGGGCCGGCCCAGTGGCGCAAGTGGTTAAGTGCACGCGCTCTGCTGCGGCGGCCCGGGGTTCGCCGGTTCAGATCCCGGGTGCGCACCGATGTACCACTCGGCAAGCCATGCTGTGGCGGCATCCCACATGAAGTGGAGGAAGATGGGCACGGATGTTAGCCCAGGGCCAGTCTTCCTCAGCAAAAAAAGAGGAGGACTGGCAGATGTTGGCATAGGGCTGATCTTCCTCACAAAAAAAAAAATGAATTAAGTAAAGTTGCAGGGGCTGGCCCCGTGGCATAGTGGTTAAGTTAGCGCACTCCGCTTCGGCAGCCCGGGTTCATGGGTTTGGATCCCGGGCGCAGACCTACACCACTTGTCAGTCATGCTGTGGTGGTGACCCACATACAAAATAGAGGAAGACTGGCACAGATGGTAGCTCAGGGTTGATCTTCCTCAAGCAAAAAAAGAAGACTGGAAAAAGATGTTAGCTCAGGGCAAATCTTTCCCAGTACAGACACACAAAAAAAGTAAAGTTGCAGGATACAAAATCAATATACAAAAATCAGTTGCATTTCTATACACTCACAATGAATTATCAGAAAGAGAAATTAAGAAAACAACCCCATTTACAACTGCATCGAAAAGAATAAAATATCTAGGAATAAACTGAACCAAGGAGGTGAAAGATTTGTACACTGAAAACTGTAAGACACTGATGAAAGAAATTGAAGAAGACACAAATAAATGCAAAGATATTCTGTGCTCAGGATTGGAAGAATTAATATTAAAATATCCACACTACCCAAAGAAATCTACGGATTCAATGCAATCCCTATCAAAATTCCAACGGCACTTTTCACAGAAATAGAACAAACAATCCTAAAATCTGTATAGAACCACAAAAGACTCTGAGTAGCCAAGCAATCTTGAGAAAGAAGAATAAAGCTGGAGGCATCACACTTCCTGATTTCAAACTATATTACAAAGCCACAGTTATCAAAACAATATGGTATTGGCATAAAAACACACATATAGATCAATGAAATAGAAAATGCAGAAACAAATCCATGCATATATGGTCAATTAACTTTTGACAAAGGAGCCAAGAATATTCAATGGAGAAAGGGAAGTCTCTTCAATAAATGATGCGGGAAAGCTTGAGAGCCACATGCAAAAGAATGAAACTAGACCACTATCTTACAACACACACAAAAATTAACTCAAAATGGATTAAAGACTTGAACGTAAGACCTGAAACCATAAAACTGCTAGAAGAAAACATAGGCAGTAAGCTCCTTGACTGCAGTATTGGTGATGATTTATTGGATTTGACACCAAAAGCAAAGGTAACAAAAGCAAAAATAAACAAGTGGGACTACATCAAACTAAAAAGCTTCTGCACAGCAAAGGAACTATCAACAAAATGAAAAGGCAACTTACAGAATGGGAGAAAATATCTGCAAATCACATACCTGATAAAAGGTAAATATCCAAAACATATAAAGAACTCAAACAACTCAATAGCAAAAAAACAAACAACCCAATTAAAAAATGGGCAGAGGATCTGAATAGACATTTTTCCAAAGAAGACCTACAGATGGCCAACAGGTACATGCAAAGGTGCTCAACATCACTAATCATCAGAGAAATGCAAATCAAAACCACAATGAGATTATCACCACACAACTGTTAGAATGGCTATTATCAAAAAGAGAAGAAATAGGGGGCCGGCCCGGTGGCGCAAGCAGTTAAGTGCGCGCGCTCCGCTGCGGCGGCCCGGGGTTCGCTGGTTCGGATCCCGGGCGCGCACCGACGCACTGCTTGGTAAGCCATGCTGTGGCGGCGTCCCATATAAAGTGGAGGAAGATAGGCACCGATGTTAGCCCAGGGCTGTCTTCCTCAGCAAAAAAAAAAAAAGAGGAGGATTGGCGGATGTTAGCTCAGGGCTGATCTCCTCACAAAAAAAAAAAAAGAGAAGAAATAACAAATGCTGGAGAGGACAAGGAGAAAAGGGAACCCTTGAACACCACTGGTGGGTACATAAACCGGTATAGCCACTATGGCAAACAGTATGGAGGTTCCTCAAGAAATTAAAAATAGAATTACCATATGATCCTGCAATCCAACTTTTGGGTATATAGCCAAAAGAAATGAACCCATTATCTTGAAGAGGTATCTATACTCCCATGTTCATTGCAGCATCAGTCAACATAGCCAAGGTATGGAAATGTCAATGGACAAATGGATCAAGAAAATGTGGTATATATAAATACACAATGGAATACTAGCCTTAAAAAAGAGGAAAATCCTGTCATTTGCAACAACATTGATAAACCTGGAGGGTATTATACTAAGTGAAATAAGCCAGATAGAGAAAGACAAATACTGCTTGGTATCACTTATACATGGACTCTAAAAAAAAAAAAAGAAAAGTCAAACTCATAAAAACAGAGTAGAAAAGTGGTTGCCAGGGGCTAAGGGAGAAATAGTGAAAAGTTGATAAAAGGGTACAAACTTTCAGTTATAAGGTGAATAAGGTCTGAGGATCTAATGTTTAGCATGGTAACTATAGTTGATAACACCATATTGTATAATTGAAATTTGCTAAGACAGTAGAACTTAAATGCTCTCACCAAAAAAAAAAAGTAAATAGGTGAGGTGTTAGATATAGTAACTCCATGGGGGGAAAACGTTCACTATGTACATGTATATCAAATAATCACACTGTATACTTTAAATATCTTACAATTTTATTCATCAATTATACCTCAATAAAGCTGAGGAAAAAAACAGAACAAATTTAGATATTATTGGAATTCTCCAAATATTTTTAAAAAGTCCATGTCCCAACTACTTTACCGTACATATTAAGAAAATAAATTTGTTTTCCAAGATTAATTTCTTGAAATTAATTTCTTTTTTATTTTTTGAGTGCAATAGCAATCACTCAATCAAAAGATACTTACGTAAAAAAACACTTGCAATTGCAAACAGGTTAAAAGAGCAGCCTACTACTTGCCATTGGCTAGGGAAAAGAAAAAATAGCTAATAAGCACTAACTCCTCTACTGATACCCATCCGCCTTTCTAGGTTTGCTTCTCCAACCTCATCTGGCCAGAGAATATAAGAAAGATGACCCCCTAATGCATATGATGAGACACCAGTAATAAATATTGGATAGCTGCCTAGTCCTTCATCTGAATCACAACTGGAAACTTAAAAGAGAAATTATACAAATGTAATACCACTTGCAATATCACTTAAAATTATCTCCTCTTTCTTCTTCCTTCTTTTTCTTTTTTATAAACACACATAAAACCTCAAAACCTACAGCCTCTATGAAAACACTTTTACCCTAACTTTTTTCCTAATTAATTATTTTTAAGAATAAAAGGAACCACTGGAAGAAAAAAAATTAGGTGATACAGATTATAATCAACATTGTCATTAATTTTGTTACTTTAGTGATTCTTTAATAGATGGGGAAATATAAATATAGTTTGAACCTAAAATGAGAATTCTCATTTGTACGTAAATAACAATTCAAGTACTTACCTTAATAATGGCATTTTTTGCCTTACATGTAGCAAAATAGGGTTGTTCCAAAAGCCACAATGATGTAAGAATGGCAGCTGCAGAGGTCTTTACACGAATGATGGGACTGTACTCACAGGACGACTCGGTGAGACCAGGGTCACAGAGCAGTCTTCTATCAGACCATCTTATCATCCATTCCAGCAACCTTCTTATACTGCCAAATATGTTTTTTAGCGCTAGAGGAAGATCTTCTTGAGGGTTAACATCATTGCACTGAATTGCTTTGAAACTACATCTTCTAGTTTTAATGGATTTGGGAGTCCAAAAAATATGGTTTGACAATCTCTGGATTAAAGGTTTCTCTGGACTGTCATCTTGTATTCTGTAAATTGACTTTTGTTTTAAACCAAACAATCCACTCTTCCCTTCATTTTTATTGACTTCATTCAAAGGGTTATCTAAAAAAGGTTTCATCCCTTGATTAACCAGTACTGAAGCTGAAAGTGCCTGGTTTTCTGATTTTTCAGACTCATATGACTCAGGAGCAACAAGAAAGCAAGAGCCAGCTCTAAACACATTCTGGCTTTTGGTTTTGCCCTGACGTCGTTTTAACGTTGTATGTACATCAAAAAGTAAAGAATTAAGTTCATGTTCTCTAAGATGTCCAGAAAAACTGGTTAGAAATGGAATGCCAGGATCCTTGGAACCAAGTAGGTCTCTTTCAAGAACATAACTCAAAAAGAGATCAAGGAATTTAATATATTCATCATCATCACGTTCAAATTCCCAAACACCTATTACAGGAAGTGCATTTGGTAATAACTTTTCATGATCTTCTTTTCTTTTAGGGTTTTCTTTCTGATTACATATTTTCTTTTTTTCACTGGGCTTACCAATTGATGTTAATTCCATGTGATTCGGGGCATTTCTAAAGCAAACAAAATTGAAAAAGACAAAATTAAAGATCATTTAATCACCAAAACTGATCTTAAGATTGACAACAAAAATTCTCTCTACTGAATAAGTCATGTATCTTTTTTGGTTTTTTTTTTTTTTGGTGAGGAAGATCTGCCCTGAGCTAACATCCATGCCAATCCTCCTCTTTTTGCTGAGGAAGACCAGCCCTGACCTAACATCTATTGCCAATCCTCCCCCTTTTTGCCCTTTGTTTCCCCAAAGCCCCAGTAGATAGTTGTATGTCATAGTCGCACATCCTTCTAGTTGCTGTATGTGGGACGCCGCCTCAGCAGGGCTGGCTGGACAAGCGGTGCGTCAGTGCAAGCCCGGGATCCAAACCTGGGCCACCAGTAGCAGAGCGCACGCACTTAACCGCTAAGCCACGGGGCCAGCCCCTCATGTATCTTTTTTTTAATGCCTCGATAACCTGTCTTTCCAATGAGTGTTGGACTAAATGATCTTTAAATGTTTACTAGAGCTGAACATTCAGAGTGCAAAAAATGCAACACGCTCATATCAAAAGGGAAAATTTATGCTAAAAGAGATTAAAATGTATTCACAGAAATTTGAGTATAAAAAAATGAATGTTTTTCTGGGAAAAATAAAAGATCCTCTAAAAGGTCAGAACTTAGGAATACAAAATCAATAAAAATCACAAGCTACCAATACACATCTTAGTTTACAGCTTCTTGGTTCCCTCTTGCATCTGCCCCTTTCAGCTCCACGAGGTGCAGCAAGCAGGACTGCCCTCAGGATTCTTTACCACACAAAAGTTGAGAACTTTCTCTAAACACTTTCTGCTGCTGTTAAACCTGTTAGGCAGGCACCTTAACTGCCAACCATAATTACTTTTAAATCTGTTTCCTTTCAACATAGTCCCTAGGGCAGGACACAGATTGCTAGTTCTCGCAATAAGAAAAATACAAGGTTCGTTTTAAGCACCTGGGCTGAAGTCACCACGTCTCTTCTTATTAAAGCAGCCTCCAGGGCATTCCTGTGCTAAGACTGAAGCTGTCTGGTGTAACAAGCATATCATTTATAACATTATGAGATACGGTTTAAGCAGATGTTTAGAGTAGATGGGATTATTTCACTTAAGCAAGATTATGGTTGATTATATAGTCTTTCAGTCATGAGAAGGATAAATTGCACTGCAGATATTGGAATTATAAAAAATCAGTTTAAAATAACAGAAGTTTAAATGATAAGCAAGAATTTCTCAACAATTTATGGACAAGTTTCAAAGATGAATGTGCAAGTTCCTTCCCTGGAAAGCCTTAAAAATAATACAGCTAACCCAATAATCCTAGAGTATTTAAGTCTAATGATTACTAAAAAAAAACCTAAAAGTCCTCCAGTGAACTCTAGAATTTTATCTACTCATTTGATTTTATACTTTCAGGTGGCAAAATTACTTCATATTTTGGGCCGGCCCCAGTGGCCTAGTGGTTAAGTTCAGTGCACTCCACTTTGGTAGCCTGGGTTCGGTTCCTGGGCACACACCTACACCACTTGTCTATCTGTGGCCATGCTGTGACGGCAGCTCACATACAAAGTAGAGGAAGATTGGCAACAGATGTTCGCTCAGGGTGAATCTTCCTCAGCAAAAAGAGGAAGATTGGCAACAGATGTCAGCTCAGGGAAAATCTTCAAAAAAGACATTACTTCATATTTCACTAATATTTAAAATGGATTTGCAAACGTACAGTCTCATTTTATACTCCTAACATCTTCGTGAGTAGGGAGGGTAGACTAATCATCCATATTGTTAATTGCACAATCAGCGAGGTTGCTGGGACTAGAAATCAGCTCATCAGTTGCATGAAAACTATTTTTTTCCAAAGGAAGCGAATGCTTGCTATTAAGAGATCTCAATTGTACCTTTGATAGAAATGTATCCTGCTTTTTTCTTCAACTGATATAGCTTCAGAGAAGGTATCTGCTATATCTGCATCACTGTGGACCAGAGAATTCCCCAGTTCTGTGAGTGTGCTCCTGCTCAAACTAGTCCCCAGGGAAAACCTGTCAAAACCTGAAACCTCAGCTGGTTTTTCTTCTTCAGTTGGTTCCCATATATTCATCTCAAAAGAACCTATATTTCTCTGCACACGTTTTAGGGCTTTCGCCCTCACTTTATGGATAGAATGCATGATAACAGACATCATTTCCTCAGTTTGGGGACCTAGAAAGAAAAGAACAAAAGGTCTTACAGTTCATTAGAATGTTTCAACTCAAGACACAGGGAACCCAATTCTGGTCCCTCCTGGGAACATGAAATCTAACTGACGACTAAGGCTTATTTCCACATTTTTACAGATCATGCTTTCTTCAGTATTCGTTAAAAAGCTATGGTCCATGTTTTAAGGTAGAACTGCAGAAGCTAGAACAGGTCTATTAAAGAACAATAAAAGGGATAGAACTCAGACTCCATAAAAAAGTATACACGGGAAAACAAAAAATTAAGACGTCATTTAACTACTTAATAAATCAGAAGAATAATTATAAAAAGAATGACTAACATTTTTTTTTCCATTCCCACAGACTGGTGAATAACAAAACATGAGTAAAATTTTAGCCAAAGAAACAAGGACACCTTTCTGATTTCAAGTAATGGGAAACAACAGCATTGCAAGTTTTTCAAAGCTGGCTTTAAAAAAATTTTAAACATTATTAATACATAAACAGGACATTTTAGAGGATGTCAAAGAAGTCTTAAGAAAGATAGAAATCCCAATGTAAGTACATATAAATATACAATATAAGTATATTAATATATATAATATATATAAGTATATAAATGCAATAATGTGAAATCATAGGACACAACTAGACTTAAATACCAGATTACAGTTCTAAAAAAGAGGGTGATTTGAAGTCTTTAAAAATTTCTACAACATTGTGAATGTACTTAATAACATTAAATTGTACACTTAAAAATGATCAATTTTATTTTATGTGTATTTTAACATAATAAAAAGAAAATTTCCACAAGGTCATCGTGAACGTAGAGAATAAAATTAGAAGCATAAATAACCATAAAGAGAGAGGAAGAAAACTAGTTTTCAATAAAATATCTGCATTATTCAAGGCACTATGTGTTCATTTTATATATTTTATCTTATTTAATCCTCTTTCAATACACATTCATAAAGCAGATATTAATATACTCATTTTACAAATAAGGAAATGAGGCTCAGAGACTGAGCAACTTGCCTGTGGTCATACAGTTACTAACTGAGAAAGCCATGACACGAAGTCAGCTCTGTCTGATTCCAAAGCAACAGAATTAGTGCTTCTATAATGAGGAACTGCTTCTGCCTTCTCAGACCGCTATCTCCAAGGAAAGACAGAACTGCATAGAATCATAAGCACTAGAAAATAAATGCTTTCAAAACAAAAAGAGAATCTTCAGTAATTTATCTATCAGACATCTAAGAAATGACAAATAATACCTTTCACAACACAGTGTCTGAGTCTCTGTTGAAGAGAGTGATATTTTTCTCTTAAGGGAACTCTTACATCCTCAGGATTCGGAAAGGCTTTCACAAAAATTTCTGCTACCTTCAGAAAAATTAAAAAATTAGTTTTATGAGCAACATCATTCTTAAATTAAAATGAAATAAAAATCCTTTAAAGTCTCTGATTCTGATTAAGTTTATTTTCACCTACAATCACATTACCTTTCTGATTGGTGGCAGTTCTCCAATGAGGCTCAAAATTAGATCCTGAATAAGTTCTTCAATATTAGAAAACCGAGAGAAGGGCAGCATTCTATAAGCCCATTCCACCGCACTGAGACAGTGCTCAACCATACAAGAATCAAACTCCACGTCAAGGTCCTAAAAGGATATTGAAAAAATTCATTTCCTTTTCATTTCAGATGGACAGACCAGAATAAGTGCAAAAGAAAGTTTTACTACAAACAGTAAAATCTTCTATCAAGCAATGATTTCCCAAGTAATATTTGCTCATTTTTCTTTTTCCTGTGCAGGTAAATACCTTTTTTCCCTCCACATTTTCTCTTGCTTTCTGATATTGTCTGCAACTATTGGATAACTTATCACGAATATGCAGCATCCAACACAAAGCACAAAGTTCTCTAAAGCAACCTAAATCAGGAATAAAAACAAAAGAAAACTGTATGAGTATGTATAGCGATATTATAACAACTTCACCACTGTTGTTTTTTTCCCAAATGAATGTCTTTATTTTGTTGATTATAAAAGAAACATATGCTCATTGTAAACACCTTATATAAAAGTCATAGATATCTTTCCAGAATTATTTTTTTTGTGTGAGGAAGATCAGCCCTGAGCTAACATCCAATGCCAATCCTCCTCTTTTTCTTTTCTTTTCTTTTTTTTTTTGCTGAGGAAGATCGGCCCTGAGCTAACACCAGTGCCCATCTTCCCCTACTTTATATGGGATGCGGACACAGCATGGCTTGACAAGCGGTGCGTCGGTGTGCGCCCAGATCCGAACCTGCGAACCCCAGGCCGCCAAAGCAGAGCATGCACACTCAACCGCTTGCGCCACAGGGCCGGTCACCTTCCAGAATTTTTATGTATATTATTCTACAATATTTCATGCATGTCAGTTTCACCAAAATATTGAAAAAAATTTTATAGAGTAAATACTCTCTTTACTAGTAGTTTACTTGCTTTAAACTTTTTAGTATATTATGTATATTTTTCAAAGTCAACACACATAGCTCTACTTAATATTGTACAGTTAATTTATTTGGAAAATCATTTATTGATGAGCATTTCAGTTTAAAAATTCTCAATACTAAAAACATAATTTCCAACATTAAACAATTTTTTTATTAAAAGCAACACAACTACACAAAGATATATAAAATCACACTAAATATACTGTTTTGCAACCAGCTTTTTTTTTGCCTAATGTATCTTGGATATCTTTCCTTGGTGGTAACATAAACATACTATGTATTTTTATTGCCAATATAGTATTCCGTTGTATGGAGCATCATGATTTAACTATACACAATGCAACAGCTCACAATCCAGCTAACAAAACATGCTTCCACTGTTCTGCTAATCTTAAATGTAATTTCCCTTATTAGAACTAAAGTGTGACCAATCAAGTAAGACCCATCTTCTCTACTGTTCTGAGGTTAATAGCATCTTTTCCTGTGGAAAACTTAATAGTCATTCCTTTAAGCCTTAAATTTTTTTTAATCAGCCTTATTTTTATAGCAAACTGACTTTAATATTAGTGGTCAGTATTTTCATTTTTCTTAGAAAGGTACTTAATATATTTTTTAAACAACTATTACAAAGCCAGAAAGCACAGTTTGACATTACAGAAACTGTGCAGAAAGCAGGTCGTCTACAAATCCTATCCATGGAGGATGAGGGTTGGGGGGTAGAGGAATGGGGAGAGTGGTGGTGGTGGGTATATGCCCCCAGGGGGGATATCAAGATCACCTACTGGCATTTTCAAACTACACTAGGGGAGCATGGTCCAATCTTTCCTTTTCAGAAAGGCACCATTACTGCTAGGTATGTTTCACTGTTTCATATTTTACAGGTGTGCTGGGATAGAACTAAGTCCAAGGATCAGCAAGATATAGTGCAGCAACATACTAGGCAGCTATTCATCTTCCAAAAGCATCACTTATCAGTGTTTTTCAAACTGTGGATTACAATCTATTACTAATCACTAGGCTATATAATCAATTCAGTGGGTCTCAACTATTTTAAAAAATAAAACAATAGAAAATATCAAGAGTGCATTGCACATAGAAAGAGTAAGGATAGTTCATTAAATTTTCATTCCAATTTTATACAGGGGTATATCTGTACTGTCTTGATGTAAAATCAGCATCTTACTATAAGTCATGGTCAAAAATGTTCGAATACCCAAAAGATGTAATCAACTGAAACCAGAATGGAAGAGGTTCTACTGGACAAATGTTTTGGTTTCCTCAATAAATAAATGGCATAGAAAAAAAATGGGGGGAAGAAAAGTTTTATAGATTTAAAGAGATTTACATTTTGACCAAAATGCAATGTATAGAGGACACTGTTTGGATCTACATTTGAAAAAACTGTAAAAAAACGTATCTGAGATAATGAAAGAAATTTAAACACAGAATAGATAATATATGCTATTAAAGAATTTTGACTGTGTCAGGCATGATAATAGAACTCCAGTCATAAAAAATTTCTGATTTGTCAAGTACATATACTGAAGTAGTTACAAGTGAAATCATGATTTCAAATTTGCTTTCATGTGATGAAACTGTTGCAGGTGAGTGACAGGTACTTGAGAGTTCATTATATTGTCTCTACTTTTGTTTAAATTTTCTATAATAAAAAGCTTCAAAAAAAGTCTGCAAGTCACTATTTTAGATAACAAACTAGGAAGGGAAACTTTTTAATCTAGCCAAATCACTTCTCAACAATGGAAAGACCAAATCAAGCAAAGGAGTAATTAAATAGTAGACCAATTAAACAGCAGACCTCAGCTAGAGTCAAAATGAAAATACTAAGAATACGTGTTCATTTAAGTCACTTCATTTAAATCACTTCAAAGGACTATGTTCTATTTACGAGCAAAAATATTTTAACTGGGATTGTTGTAAATTTAACTCATTGCTCACAAATCCAGATTTTCAAGACATAAACTAAGATTGTACATACATTTCCAGGCAACACCTGCCTGGCTCTTTCTTTTGTTAGGTGAATGAAAAGTTTATGAAACTAGGCTCATGACAGCTGAGAGAAACAACTGAAAAACATTTTAATATCAATACAGTTTGAAAAACAGTCTGAAGTGAAAGACACACATTACTTAATATTAGTACTAAGGGTGACTGAGTTACAAAGGAACTTGAATCAAACTTCGGAGATAAGATCAGGGCTGAATATAAATGTAACTGATAAGAATTAAGGATTAAAGGGGCCGGCCCAGCGACACAAGCAGTTAAGTGCTCGCGCTCCCGCTACTGCAGCCCAGCGGGCCCAGGGTTCCCCAGTTCGGATCCCGGGCGTGCACCGACGCACTGCTTGGGAAGCCATGCTGTGGCAGCATCCCATATAAAGTGGAGGAAAACTGGCACGGATGTTAGCCCAGGGCCAGTCTTCCTCAGGAAAAAAAGAGGAGGATTGGCAGATGTTAGCACAGGGTTGATCTCACAAAAAAAAAAAAAAAAAAGGATTAAGGATTAAGGAGAAAAGAATGAAATGATAGCTAAAGTTTTTGTTCTTTCTAAACTTGTTATGCAGATAACTGGACATAGACCCTGAACATGCAATTAATTTCTAAGAGAAAATACAAATTGCAAACTAAATATTCAATATAACTAGTCAAAATAAAGACATGTTAATATAAAACTATCATTTTTTTACCCATTAAATTAATCTGAGGGAATTATAAAATTTGGCATACTATTTCAAGAAATATAAAACAGACATATCCATTAACTCAGCAATTCCACTTCTGAGGATCTATCCTAAGGAAATATTTCAAAATAGAAAAAAGAAACTGATATGCCAGAGGCAACTTAAATGTATAACTGAAGTAAATTATAATATGTACACTAATAAAAGCCATTAAAATTAATAGATATGAAAGTTTATAAAATTGAAAACAGCTTAAGTGGGTATGTTAAGTTAGAAAAGCAGGAAACAAAATTAGTAAGTCAATATTGAAAGGTTCAAGGCCTGTCCACTTACAGTAGGTTGGCAGCATATCCTAAGAGCAGGAAAATTACCACAGAAAGTCATTCTTGAGTGCTAAAATTCCAAATTTAAACGATGAAACAATGACAATAATGTTATAATTGTCACAATTTGTTTTATATAATAAATTCCTAATTTAATACCATGCACGTAGTCTACATATATACATGGCTGTTAAAATACAGTATATACTTGTAAACACAAATTAAAATGTCATATAACATACTATACTTTGAAGACTAACAATAGTTTAGAAACTTTCCCAAATCAAATGTAAAATATATCATTATTCATATTTAAGCCTAATTTTTAAGCAAGCAGTTCATTTTGGACAAACCTATTGCTTTAATGGAAACTTCATCAAGCTTGTAGTCTCCAGCTGCTCCAGGTCGAAAGAATTCTACACCTCCTTTACAGTAATTAAGTAACGACTGAGGGAAAGGACTCAATGAAGGAAGGGACGCTTTCTTTCGAATCTGAAAGTAAAGAATGACAGAATATGTTATCAGTCATATAACTCCATTTTTAAGGAAACTATAAAGCAACATACAATGCAAGTAAGATAAACCATACACAATAGAAAACACAACATGGTTCCTAACATAGGTAAGTAAAATACCCTGAAATCAGCTGTACTTTCAGAAACTTAGTTCACAAATTTAATTCAAGAAATTCACTAGGTCAGATCTCAAAAGAGACAAAGAAGGTTCTAACCAAATGGCCCAGTCTTGTTACTCAGTTTTGCCTGTATAAAAAAATTTAATGCTATTTGTCCCTGGCTTTCCCCACAGACATAACAAAGAAATTTAAGTATCCAAGTCTCATACAAAATAAAACTATGTACAGTATCTAAAAAACAAATATAAAAAAGATATCTACATACATAACTTTTTAAAAACTATGTAACCTATAAATGACAGAATTAGAAAGTCACCATTTGGCAACTCCTAATAAAATAATGATTCTAGCAAGGATTATCAATAAATGCTAAATTAAGTAAAACGTTCATATGTTGATGGAGAATGTGACAGTGGGTAGGACACGACCCAAACTCATTGATTCATCTCATCACTAAAGTGAGATAAACAGACATATGTGCCACATAATATGATACAACAGAGAAGTATACAACTCCACTTACAAAAGATTCATTTCTAAGAAAATGTGAACCTTAATCGAATCAAACCTCTCTATCTCGATGAGTATAGATTAATTACCAGTTTACAGGAAATAAAAGGAAAGAGGACCAAGTTAAATGATACTAAATGAAAAAACAAATCCAGAACAAATCAGACAAATGCAGAATATGTTACAGGACAAATTACCCAGTTTCTCTAACAAATCGAGACCAGAAAAAAAAATTAATGGGGACTGTTAGAGAATAAAAGAAAAGCGATCTAAGAGACATAATAAATCTGGGAAGGAAAGGATTAGCAGCAGTCTTGAAATCTATTTTCTTCCTCCACTATTCACTTCCAGAAAGAAAGGCATGATCAAGTCCAATCCCCTTGTAAGCATGCTAATGAGAGACTTCTCGTCAAACACATTAATGGTATTTACTAGATGTACAGAGTCTGTCTAGGTTGGTTATTATAAATAAATCTAGAATGTATGGATTTACGGAGTATGGATCCCTAAAAAATGACACATAAGCTATGTAATTAAAGGGATATATAAAAAGGAGATGTTCAATAATTGAAATAGCTCCCTTTTGTGACATGATGTTAAACAGAGGCCAGGACACATTCTTATGCATCCAGAAAACACTTGGGAGCAGTGTATGCAATTCCATATTTCTCTGTTTCACCTGTATCTTTTGGTTACCTATATCCTTGAAATTATTGGTAATGTTTGATCCTGGGTAAAATTGTTGATTCCTATGAACTTGACGATAATATAGCCCTTCCTGTTATCTTACAACCAAATATGAGCAAACTTCAACTGGACTTTGAATCAAAAAACCAACTATAAAAAAGACATTCTCAAAATAATCAGGGAAATTTGATCATAGACCAGGTATTAGATAATATTAAGGAATTATTGTTAACTTTCGTATAACAGTATGGTGGTTTTAAAATATGTCCACAAACTCTTTGACACTCATTCCTTCAAAGGTAGAGCCTAACTTCCCTCACCTTGAGTGTAGACCAGACTAAGTAATTAGTCTCTAATGAAAGGAATATAGAAGTGGTTATACGTGATTTCTGGGATTAGATCGTAAAAGCCATTGTAGCTTCCATCTTGTTGTCTTTTGGATCACTTGCTCTGGGGGAAGCCTCCTGCCAACAACCAGCACCAACTTCTTAGCCATGTGCATGAGTCATTTTGTAATCTCATCTCCAGCCCCAGTTAAATCTTCAGATTCCTGGAGCTGCAGTCCACATTTTGGTACGCAACCTCATGAGACCCTGAGCCAAAATCACCCCGTAAAGCCACTCCTATATTCCTAACCTACAAAAATTGTGTGAGATAATAAATGTTTATTGTTGCTTTAAGATATTAAGTTGGGTAATTTGTTATGTGGCAACAGAAAACTAATACAAATAGCATAGTCAAAGGTTTTAAAAAAGTATTTATTATTAAGAAATGCATGACTGCCTACAAGCAAGATGCCAGGATGGTCTCCAGGATCTGATTTAAAATACTGAAAACACACACACACAAAACCTGTGGAGAAAGATAGATTAAACAATATTCAAGAAATGCTAACAATTGTTAAAATTTGGTGACAGATAAATGAAAGTTGATTATACTATTCTTTCTACTTTTATATTTTAAAATTTCCGATAAAAAGTTTTAAAAAACAACTGACCCATATTTTCCTAACTTAACTTTTTATGCTACTAGAAAAGCATAGTAGTAGTTGTTCTATACAGTTTTTTTAAATAAACATTGTTTTTTTAGAACAGTTTTAAGTTTATAAAAGAGTTTCCATATACCCCACATCCCGTTCTCTCTATTATCAACATCTTACATTAGTATGGTGCACTTGTTATAATTAATGAACCAATATTGATATATTATTATTAACTAAGGACTATACTTTATTCAGATATCCACAGTTTTTACCCAATGTCTTTTTTTTGTTGTTCTATAATCCCATCCAGGATACCACATTACATTTAGACATCATGTCTCCTTAGGGTCCTCTCGACTATGACAGTTTTTCAGATTTTCCTTGGTTTTTACTATAAATTAGTTTTTACTTCTAAGTCTACATCCTAAATAAATTTAGCCAGTTATTTTTTGTCAATAAAAACTTTTAAGAAAAACATAAATAGATCATTATATATTTTTCCTGCTAACGTTTTATCAAAGAGCATCTTCTCTATAACTCTGGGGTGAATGGTGAAATTATTTATATGCATAAAATATTTCTGGAAGGATACGTAAGTTATAGTGGTTACCTCTGTAGATTGAGGGTCTAGGATGAGAGAGAAACTCACTTTTCACTAACTCTTTTAATTATGACTGGCCTCCATGGTTTCTGATGAGAACTCAGCTGTTAATCTTATTAAGGAGCCCTTATATGTGATGAATTGCTTCTCTCTTGCTGCTTTCAAGATTCTCTCTCGGTCTTTGGCTTTTGACAGTTTGACTATGATATGTCTAGGGATGGATCTCTTTTGAGTCTAACCTACTTGAAGTTGGTTGAGCCTCTTGGATGTGCAGATTAAAGTTTTTCATCAAATTTGGGACAGTTTTGGCCATTATTTCTCTGAACTTTCTTTCTGCCCGTTTCTCTCTCTCTTCTCCTTCTGGGACTCCCATTCGAATATTTTGATATGCTTGAAGGTGTCTGGCAGGTCACTGAGGCACTGTTCACTTCTCTCTTTTTTTTTCCTTTCTGTTCCTCATATTGCATAATCTCAATTGACTTATCTTCAAGTTTGCTGATTTTCCTGTCTGTTCATATCTGCTGTTGAGCCCCTTTAGTGACCTTTTCATTTCAGTTATTGTAATTTTCAACTCCAGAATTTCTGTTTGGTTCTTTTTTTATCATTTCTATCTCTTTATTAATATTCTCTATTTAGTGAGACATTATTCTCATATGTTCCTTTTGTTCTTTACAAATGGTTTCCTTTAGTTTTTTAAATATATTTAAAATAGATGGTTACAAGTCTTTGTCTAGTAGATTCAACATTTGGGCTTCCTCATAGACCGTTTCTATTGATTGCTTTTTTACCCTGTGTATGGGCCATACCTTCTTGTTTCTTGAATAAATACTCTCTGGATTGCTGCAAGCTTTTGGTTAATTTCCGGAGTTCTGAAAAACTTGATTCTGACAATTTTTGCCAATATTCTCATTGTTTTTCAGGAGAAGTGATATTTAGAGGTCCTTACTCTGCCATTTTCACTGACATCTTCAATAACACATTTGAATTGTTAACATGCACATGTACTGTTAATTTTTTAAACTAGATGAAAAAACAGATAAATTAGGCATATCTAAAAATTATTGTAACCTACATGCAATACATTTCTAATGGTGCTATCAAGGGGTAAATGTGAGGTTAAGAAGGAATTTCCCCCTGATTGGCAGTCATTTTATATTTAGACAGAGAATAAACAAGGAAATAAAAGACTCTTTTTTGCTTTCATGGATAAAGATCTTACAATTTTGGTAGCAAGAAAAGAAGTATTCCACAATTCCATCAAATTAAAAAACATTAATTTGCTATAATCAAATTTATAATTAAATTACATGCCACATAAAGTCCCAGTGAAAGAGGTAAAGAATACAGCAACATAAGGAATCACATATATATTGCATATATTTCCATAAGAATAAACTTCCACACCTTTGGCACCTGTCCCAAGATCAAGAAATTTATGGGCTGACAATGAAACTGTCAGATAAATTTGAGGAAAACTAAATTAGAAGGAATTTATGAGCCACTTCCGTAAGTGTAGCCCAGGCATTGACAATAAGCCCTGAAGATAAGCCCTGGGTCAAACAGAGCACTGGATGGTGAAAGTGGCAATGACTACACAGAGGAAGGCTCTAGTTTATGACCTGTTAGTCCTAGAGTCTAATGAGCCCCAGGGGTTTAAGAAATATGGACTTTTCTCAGCCTCAAAAATGGTGTAGATGCTTTGGAAAACTGTTGGGTAGTTCTCCAAAAAAGTTAAACAGGGGGCTGGGCCGGTGGCTTAGCGGTTAAGTGCGCACGCTCCGCTACTGGCGGCCCCGGTTTGGAACCCCGGGCGCGCACTGACACACCGCTTCTCCGGCCATGCTGAGGCCACGTGCCACATACAGCAACTAGAAGGATGTGCAGCTATGACATACAACTATCCACTGGGGCTTTGGGGAAGAAAAAAAGGAGAGGGATTGGCAATAGATGTTAGCTCAGAGCCGGTCTTCCTCAGCAAAAAGAGGAGGATTAGCATGGATGTTAGATCAGGGCTGATCTCCCTCACAAAAAAAAACCCAGTTAAACAGGGTTACCATACGGCCCAGCAATTCCACTCCTAGGTGGAATGAAGGAAATGAAAAACATGTTCACAAAACATATGTTTTGTGTTGCAGCATTATTCATAACAGCCAAATACTGGAAACAATCCAAATGTCCATCAATGGATGAATGGATAAAATGTTGTATACCCATACAATGGAATATTATTCAGCCATAAAAATGAATAAAGTACTGATTCATATTACAGTATGAATGAACCTTAAAAACACTGTGCTAGGGACCAGCCTGGTGGCACAGTGGTTAAGTTCATCCACTCCGCTTCAGCAGCCCGGGGTTCACAGGTTTGGATCCCGGGCGCAGACCTAAGCACCATTCTGTAGTGGCATCCCTTATACAAAACAGAGGAAGATGGGCACAGATGTTAACTCAGGGCTAATCTTCCTCAGCAAAAAGAGGCAGATGTGCAACAAATGTTAGCTCAGGGCCGACCTTCCTCACAAAAAAAAAAACATCGTGCTAAATGAAAGAAGTCAGCCAAAAAGACCACATATTGTATGATTTATATAAAATGTCCACAAAAGGGAAATCCATAGAGACAAAAAGTAGATTAACAGTTGTCAAGGGCTGGGGAGAAAAGAAAATGGGACATGACTGCCAATGTGTTTCTTTTTGGGGTGATGAAAATGTTCTGGAATTAAACAGTGGTGATGATTGCAGAAGTTTGTGAATATACAAAAATCAATGAATTGTACAGCTTAAAAAGGTGAATTTTTATGGTATGTGAATTACACATCAATAAAAAAAATTGGTGAAGTTAGGTGAAATAAAGATTCTGCACTATATTAGTTTCCTATTGCCACCCTAACAAATTACCACAAATTTAGCAGCTTAAAACACCACACATTTAATATCACACAGCTTCTGTGGATCAGAAGTCGAGGCACAGTGTGGCTCAGCTGGTTCTCTACTTTCAGTCTCACCAGGCCAATCAAGGTAACAGCAAGGCTGCCTCCCTCTTTTTAGAGGATCCAGGGGAAATCTATTTCCAGACTCACTTAGGTTGTTAGCAAAATTCTGTTCCATGTGGTTATAGGTCTGAGGTCCCCCCATTTCATTACTGGCTATAGGGTGGGGAACATTCTCAGTTTCTAGAAGCTGCCTTCATCTCTCCCAGATCATGGCCTTCTTCAAAGCCAGCAAGGGTGAGTTGAGTCCTTCACACTCTTCTAATCTCCCCTTCCATCTCATTTCTCTTATCTTCCTTTCCAATTGCATCTCACTGTCTGACTCTTCTGTCTCTTTTTCTGCTTTCAAGGGTTTGTGTGATTATACTGGGGCCACCAAAATAAACTAGGATAATCTCCCTATTTTAAGGTCAGCTAATTAGTAATCTTAATTCCCTTCAGGACAAATTAAAGCGGTATCTAAATTACTGTTTGAATAGCCAGGAGATAGGAATCTTGCAAGCATCTTTAGAATTCTGCCTACCACTTGCAGTATGCTTTAATCTTTTTTTTTTTTTTTTAATTTATTTTTCCTCCAAAGCCCCAGTAGATAGTTGTATGTCATAGTTGCACATCCTTCTAGTTGCTGTATGTGGGACGCGGCCTCAGCATGGCCGGAGAAGCGGTGCGTTGGTGCGGGCCCAGGATCCGAACCCGGGCCACCAGTAGCGGAGCACGCACACTTAACCACTAAGCCACGGGGCCGGCCCAGTATGCTTTAATCTTATACAGTTAATTTATTACTTGTAAACAATTTTTACAAGGAGGACTGTCTTTAGCTGTGTTGCTAATTTTAAGAGAATCCACAGTTTTCACATGCTAGTTGAGTTAACTAAAACAAGACTGAGTAAGATTATAGTCAGGAGTTGGTGAGATCAACCATCAATGCAACTATAACTTACAGCTTTAAGAAAACAGTTTTCTACAATAAACAATTTTTAAAATGAAGTTTCCTATAAAAAACATTCAAGCTCAAGGTTACAAGTCATTAAATCATTTAACTATTAAAACCAATCTTTCTTTTTTTTTAAATAATTTTATTTATTTATTTATTTTCCCCCAAAGCCCCAGTAGATAGCTGTATGTCATAGCTGCACATCCGTCTAGTTGCTGCGGGACACAGCCTCAGCATGGCCGGAGAAGCGGTGCGTTGGTGCGCGCCCAGGACCCAAACCCAGGCCGCCAGCAGCGGAGCGCATGCACTCAACTGCTAAGCCACAGGGCCGGCCCAAAACCAATCTTTCAATAATACAGGAAAACTATTTGCCCTTCTTAGTAAACACACTTAAAAACAACATTAAGATGACAAGATATAGAATGAACATAGTTTTAACTTATATTTTTATGGTAGCTGGATCACCAATCTTTCTCTCTAAAAAAGGACTAATTTTCAAAAACAACTTGATAACTTCTCAAATTCTCTCTAAAAGTTCTTACCAAAAAAAGTTGTAGATTCTTGTTTCAAACATAATTTTTAAAAGGGGCCAAATTAAAGATATTAACAGAGTCAGACAACAGGCTAGAAAGGACTCGCAGCTGGATAAGGGACACCCAAGTGGATGTCCGATCTGGCTGCATATCAGATTAAGAATGCAGCTACACGGGGCCAGCCCCGTGGCTTAGCAGTTGGGTGCGCGCGCTCTGCTGCTGGCGGCCCTGGTTCAGATCCCGGGCGCGGACGGACGCACCACTTCTCCGGCCATGCTGAGGCGGCGTCCCACATACAGCAACTAGAAGGATGTGCAGCTATGACATACAACTATCTACTGGGGCTTTGGGGGGAAAAATAAATAAATAAAATTATAAACTACAAAAAAAAAGAATGCAGCTACAGCTCAGCTAAAGTCAGTGTAATGGGTCTGACAGCCCCAGAATCAAATCGAATTGTCCATCTCAGAAGATAGCCAAGGAGAAACTCTGACTGATACAGACTACTGAAAGGAAACACATAGCCAAGAACTAACTCTAACTTTCCATCATTTGACTCCATATAAGCTTCCACAGAATACAGATAACACCTCAGGGAGAAGTGGGGGAAAGCCCTGAACTGAGTTTAAATCTTCAATGATTGTGGGGAAAAAAAAATAACTGAAATTACCTAGAATTAACTGACTAGATTACACTAGTTATTGCTAGGCAGGATGGGACTAACATATAGACCCTATTCAGAGTCTTCATCTTTCAGTAGGAAGAACTTGGTCTGTGTAGGTTGCTTATTGTAAATAAACCTGAAATTTATGGATTTATAGGACAGGACTCCTTGGGAAAATCTAACAATTATAAATATTAGTATATTTAAGTTGTTTAACATAGCACATAAACGACTAAGACATTTCCATACCTTCTGCATGATTTTTCTTGCCCACCTCAACTGCAAGATGTACCACTGCGCTACAGGAAAAGAACACCGAGCTGCCCGGAAAAGCAAGAGAACACGTTGTAGGATTCCAGACACCTTTTGGCGATTATCTTTTTCAGCTTTTAAAAGAAGATCATCACCATCTTCCTGAAGAAGATAAAACAATTTTAGTAGCTAGTAACACAGAAATTTAAAATATTAAAACGAAAATAAAAATAGCGCTTCTCAAACTAGAATGTTCCTGGAGATCTAAAAAGGAAATTTTGAGGCATGGCCTCAGAGATTTCAACTATAGCTATTTCTAGTGTCAATCAAACATTTCTCTCCCTTCAAACAATGTAAAGGGCTAAATTGACCCTAATCTCAAGTCTTCCCCTACAACAGTTAAAGTCCATCTCTCCTGACTCCCTTGGTGGAATGTTCCAGAGAGAGCTTCTTTCAAGGACAATGCCTTTTCCCTTCCTCTGCCTGGAAAAATCTTACTTATATTTCAATATCACCTCCTCTGTGAAGCTCTCCCACTGTGTGCTAGTATGGCACTTTGCTCAGACTTCCATTAAGCTTTCACCAATTTATTCTGTACTGATTTATGTATCTGTTTCCCACCATACTGAGAATTTCCTGAGAGCAAAGGCCTTTGTATTATCATAGTGCATAAAGTCCAACATGTGGTAGGACTCAATAAATGTTTGCTGAATAAACACTATTCAAGTCAGTGGCTAAAGATTAATTTCCCAGAGAATGAGATAATGTGTGTACTGTAAACATTTGCTTCCACAACATCCTCCTATCAATGCCAATTCTTAATAATACTCAATTTTTAATTGGGTACCTGTCCCTCCCCTACATAGCCTATATGATTCAGGGAGAGCTGATCTCATATCCCCAGCTTCCAGGGTAGGCCCTAATCAATTGCCAAGCAGTACCTTGCATTAGCCCTAGCCAAGGGGACTGATTCAAGACAGGCAAGTGACCCAAGTCAGTCTCATAAGAGTGAATCTCAATACCCTTGCTTGGAATGCTGGGAGATAAATATTTCTGCTGTTTTTCTTTCTCCCCTTCCCTCTCCCTCTGGACACAGGCAAGGTATCCTCAGAAGTTACTGGCAGTCATCCTGCTCCCACAAAGGAAGCCAGCGTTAAGCTGAAGCTGACACCTTAGAAAACAAACTAGAGCGAAAGAGCCCAAGGCTTTGGTAACATAACTGGGTCAGAAGGCTGCCCTACCACTGGGATTCTCAATTATGCTAGTCAATTTTGACCAAGTTTTCATCCAACCCAGGGGTTCTAGCTGACATAGAGTGACATTTAGGAGAAATCCTACCATTGAGGACTATTTTAAAAAATAATAACAAAATGAAGCACTACCATTCCAAGTAATATCAGCATAGGATATCCAAAAATATCTTAAATGCTACTTTTCATTTCTAAACCAAAATATTGAAGACTCAGATGTGAGAGTAAAAAGGAATTACTGAGAAATACCATAGACTATTTATCACTCCCATTTGTAATATATTACATCTGAAATATCAGCAAGTGAAATATTTTTAACCTAGTGAAACATAATTCTAAAGGTAACAAATGAGAATGTAACAAATGATTCTAAATAAAACAAAAGAAAAACTAGATATAGATAGAAGTTGCTAATATTGAAAGAGTAAGTAGTAATGAAACAATACCAGAATCACCTCAAAATATTAATCAAATATTGAAGTAATTTAAAGGTAAATAATTTACATTAACACTTTAAATCTTAAAACCAACTAATTGTAATGTTATGATTTTCAATAACAGCAGAGGAAAAGTTCCTGAGAGGAATATAGTATTGGTATTTACAAGACAGAACTGTCAATTGAACAGCGCAAGAGATAAAAAATGACCTTTCAAATCAAAGCAAAATCAAAATAAGTCTTTCAAAAGAGTTAAGAAAATGCGTGAATAACTGATGGAGGGCCGGCCCGCGGCTTAGTGGTTAAGTGCGCACACTCCACTGCTGGCGGCCCGGGTTCAGATCTCGGGCGCGCATCAACGCACCGCTTCTCCGGCCACGCTGAGGCCGCGTCCCACAGACAGCAACTAGGAGGATGTGCAGCTATGACATACAACTATCTACTGGGGCTTCGGGGGAAAAATAAATAAATAAATAAATAAAATTAAAAAAAAAAAATTGACTGAAATGATATATGGTTTCTAAATTCCAACATTCATTATTTCGTTACCCTAAACAAATGTCTATTTTTTTAAAAATCTGGATATAGAGAGATACCTCTTAATTTTATTACCGCAATAATTTTAACATTTATTGAACGCTTACTATGTGAGCTAGGCCCAAAGGTAAAGCCTTTACAGGATATCTCATTTAATCCTCACAATAATGCTATGAGAGGTACTATCATCGTCTGCATTTTACAGATAAGGAAACTAAACAGCAGTTTGATACAATGCCCAGGATTATACAATCAATAAACAGCAAAGTGGGATCCAGAAGTCTGTCTTCAGAACTTGCATTTTTAAATTGACTATTACCAAATTGATTATTTTAAAAACTGGGAAAAATCAACTTTAAATTAATTAAAAGACTAATAAGCACAAAGCTTACTTCACTAAGAACAGCTGGCTGAGGACAATATAATGGAGGAGCTGGGAGATACAAGCCGAGGGGCACTAAACCCCACAGTCTCTTGCTGAAGTCCTTGGCAGAGTTTATCAGAAGCTGAAACGTCTCTGAAAGAATATCTGCATCAGCCATAACTGCTGCTTTCAGTATTTCTTGCACTGAACCAAACAGCAGATTTGCATCTTCCTCTTCAATGGGATCTATCAAATTCAAAATTAGGTAAAATAGTTAAAATTTACATTATACGTATTCTATTTTGCAGGATAAAATTTCATATCTGAAAAAGCTGATCATCAAAAATGAACATATTGGTTGACATGCAAAACATCCAAACTTCTAAAAATAAATTTATTAACTATTCTGTTAAGATTACAGGCAATCAGAATATGAGACTTTTTCCAGAATTATACAAGATATTCTAAAAACAACTATACAATAAAAATATCCTTAGACTATAGTCCTGAGTCAAAAATAATAATAATAAAATAGTAAGGGAAAAAAGAATGTCAAGAAAGACACCAAAAACATATACAACATATGTGAAGGCAGTGGGAGAATAATTTTTTTCTTTTTCTTAATAGTTCAGCACAGTAGTTTTATAATAAAAGTTAATAAAAAATGACATGATATAAAGCTAAAAAAACAGAAAAATACAAAATAGTCATACAGTATGGCTTCAGTTAAATAAATATCTGTGTATATGTGGACATGTACCAGAAGGCAAAATGCAAGAAGATGCAGGTGGTAGAACTGGAGACTGAGGGGTTTTTATATTAGGAAATATTTTAAGCATTAAGGTATAGAAGATAACACGAAAACACTCATGTACCGACTTTTCACCCTTGTCTGATAGTAACATTTTTGCTATATACAATTTAGATTTTTAAAAAATAAAATGTTACAGAAAGAGCTGAGAATTCCATATGTGCCCATCATATTTCACTCCCTCTCTCTAAAGGCAGCCATTATCCAAAATTTGGTGTGGATATTTTGGAACTCCATTAGATATATGTTGTGTCTTCCCATTCTATACTCTACAAAGCTTAACTTCTCTTTCATATTTTCCAACTCTCTTCTTTATATCTATTTTGTATATATTCATCTCTCTATATATTGTGTGTGTGTGTATATAGAGAGAGTTCAAATTCATTTTCTAGTTCACTAACTAGCTGCTGAGTTTGTTTTTAAATCGATTTATTAAGGTATAATTTACATGCAATAAAACTGATCCTAGGTGCCGGCCTGGTGGCACAAGCAGTTAAGTGCGCATGCTCTGCTGTGGTGGCCCGGGGTTTGCCGGTTCGGGTCCCAGGCGTGCACCAACGCACCGCCTGGCAAACAATGCTGTGGCGGCGTCCCACATAAAGTGGAGGAAGATGGGCACAGATGTTAGCCCAGGGCCAGTCTTCCTCAGCAAAGAGAGGAGGATTGGCAGATGTTAGCTCAGGGCTGATCTTCCTCAAAAAAAAAACTGATCCTTTTTAAGTATACAGTTCAATGAGTTTTAACAAATCTATACAACCCTGTAAGACCATTTCCATCGCCCCAAAAAAGTTCCCTTATACTCATTTGTCGTCAATTCCCCCCTTACTCCCAGGCAATCACTGATCTGTTTCCTGTCCCTATAGTGTTGCTTTTTAGAGAATGTCACGCCAATAGAATCATACAGTACATAGACTTTGTTTCTGACTTCTTTCATCCAGCATAATGGTTCTACAATTCATCCATGTTGTTGCATGTTATCAGTAGTTTGCTCCTCTTTATTATTCCATTGTACAGATATATTGCAATATGTTTATCCATTCACAAGTTGATGAGTATTTCGGTTGTTTTAAGTTTTTGGCTGTTATGAAAAAGCTGGTCTTTGGGTGGTCCTATGTTTTTATTTTTCTTGGGTAAATACCTAGGAGTGGAATCCACTGGAGTTTTTACTTCCTCTTTGTTTCTAACCCCTGTAAATTTCCTTTACTTTCTTTAAGTGTATATTTTAATATACACTCTTTAAATGTATATTTTAATATTTTATCTAGAAACACATCTTATCTATGTATTTATTGTGGGAGAGTCTTCAGATCATGTAAAACAACATATTTCCAGAACTGAAAGTTCAGACTGGGAATTTTTCTTTTTTTTTTGTGAGGAAGATCGGCCCTGAGCTAACATTTGCCAATCCTCCTTTTTGCTGAGGAAGACTGGCCGTGGGCTAACATCCATGCCCATCTTCCTCCACTTTATATGGGATGCTGCCACAACATGGCTTGCCAACCAGTGCGTCTGTGCACACCCGGGATCCGAACCGGCGAACCCCGGGCCGTTGCAGCAGAATGCGTGCCCTTAACCACTTGCGCCACCGGGCCGGCCCACAGACTGGGAATTTTTTAGTCCTTTTTTTCAAAACCAACTTTCATGTAGTTACATAATCTTTTCATTTGTTAAAAAAAAAAAAAAGAACTGGACAGAAAATTATCAAAGAAAATTTTATAGTCATATGTCCAAGTACTGTGAATTCATTCTAGTAAGAGAAATTATAATTAATAAGTTCTAGGAATCTAGAGTTAGAAGTCTCATTCACTAATGGAGACAAGCACTAATAAAACCACAAGGGTCCCACAGGAGTGCTGGTTTTATCATTAAATATCTGACTTTAAATAACTGACCTCATTGTTTTCTGTCTAAACTTCTCCATCTATAAACAGACAAATTTTATAGGGCTCCTGGGTAAATCTATGTAATGCTTGTAATATATTATTTTTAATTTCATAATACCACTTTGAACTTTTCAAATTAAAAACAAAACTGATTTATGATTTATACACAAGGCAAGAGTTGAACTAAATACTTCTAAGTGCCCTTCCAAGTCTGAGATTCTATGATTCTCTGACTGCAAAAGAAAATAGTCCAAAAGCAGCAAAATACAACTATTATAAAAGTATATATGGAAAACTGGACTATCATTCAGTTATTGACCATCATGTTTTGAGCTGGCATCCGTTTTGAATGTTTCCACGCTTAAGAATAAATAGCATACTCTTTTTTGGGGGGGGGAAGATATTAATTATATTAATTTATATTAATTAACCTGATACATGTGTCAGACCATATATAGGTAACACACCTGTAAATTGCTTGTATTTTGAGCCCATTTCACTTTTTGCTTCCAAAGAGGCTGGCTGACCTAAAAAACACTGGAGTTTTTCCTGGAAAATCTGTGCTGGAGTCATATTTAATGGTAGAGTCAGACCCTTTTTCTTTGACCTGAAATCACATCAAATTAAGGGAAACGAATCCGAATTTTGAAAAAAGGAAATATTCACACATCAAAAATTAAATATGAAATTTTAAGAAATAATGAAATTCATTTTCTTTATTCATACTACATTTAGAAAAGAAATATTCAAGGAAATATTATATTAAGGAGAATATGAAGGCTCTCCATGATTACAGTACTAATATATCTCCCCATCCTTATTCCCACTCCTGCCTATGTAATACATACTCTATTCAAACTGACCCACAGTTGTTTTTTGCCATATGCCTTTGGTTGTGTTTGGAATGTTCTCTCCTCCTACAGCTCCTCAATTTGTGAAGATCCTATCTTCCCTTCAATGCCCATCTCAAATGATATCTCCTTCATAAAGTATTTCTGGTCCTTCCCCCACTTGATATTACTGCTCTCCCCACTGTACCACCGGCACTTTTCTTACCAACTATGTAAATTATAATAATGTTTTGTCCTATTTTCTCTATCAAAGTATAAATGCCTTAAGCATAGAAACTGTGTGCCATTTAACTTAATATCCATATCCACTAAAATACTTGGCATAGAGCTTGGTACTGAGTGGTTACTTAATTATTAAATATATGCTGAAATGAAAAATATAAAAGACACAGCAATACTGTAATACTAAGAAAAGTTAAAATACAAAGATTAGTTTGATTAGCTTAAAACGCAAATCCTATTTAGGAACAAACTTTCTCATTGACTATAAGACTTTTGAGGGCAATTCTAACAAATAAATGTGCTAACTAAACGTTTTATCACAAATAAGTAAGTCACTGAGCTATCCAACATAGTAGCCACTGCTGCATGTAGCTATTTAAATTTAAACTAACTAAAATTAGATTGAAAATTAGGTTCCTTGGGCTTACTAGCCACATTTCAAGTGCTCAATAGCTACACATGGCTAGTAGCTATCATAGGAGACAGCACATACAGAACATTTCTGTCACCAAAGGAAGTTCTATTGGATAATGCTGAACTAAGGATTCCACAAAATGTATAAATACCAGCAATGAGAGAAACCAATGATACTTTAGATGATACTATTATACTATTTCTTAACTTAAGTTTGCCTAAAAATACAAACCTCATGAAACTGTTATCATGTTTACAGAACAGCTGGAAGGCCACACCAATCGAAACAGATGTCTTCCAGTCTCCAAGTTTATGTGCCAACCACACAGCCTCTGGAACCAGGCCACCAATAAATAATAATTCAAGGGCATATTCAACTGTCCACACATTAGAAAGATTCTGATCTCTAACAGCACTGGCCACCTTAGAGTGTTGCAGAGGAATAAGTCGAAGGGAGTGCTCTGTGAGTAAATTAAAGAAAATGGATATTACAATTACATATATCAGAACTCATGCCCCTTACATGGGTACATTTATCTCTTCAGTCAGTATTTTCTACACAAAACCACAACAAGGAAGATACATACAAATGGGTTAAAATAATACTTAACATATCTAGAATTTTTTTTTAACACTGAAGAATGTGCCTCAGTGGGTCATGAAGCAAATGTCAGCATTCTTAAAAAAGTGACACAGAACAGAGTAGAAAGAGAAACAGAAAAGACAGTATCCGAGTGCATTACACAAAATAAAGGTAAATATAGTTCAATAAAACTTTTATGTCAGATAATATAAACATACATATACACACTCATATGTACAGTATCAGAGCGTACAATTTATTAGTGTGGGCTGCTCTAAAATACATGTCTATTTCTCCTACTAGATTATGAAATTTGGAGGGCAGAGACTGCATTTTACCTGACTTTGCACTCCTCATAGTGTCATGCGATAAAAAACTAATTCGAGGTAATACTCAAGTGTATTAAGTGTTCAACATATTAGTGTCTATAAGAAAGTAGAAAAGTGTGATTTTCAATAATCCTGACTAAATGATAAGAGTTCAGTCTAGCCTGGGATTAAATACAAAGGGTAATAACCTTCTCCCCAATCTTCTGTACCTTTTCCTAATTAAAGTAACTTAAATAAGCAACTTGAAAATACAATGACAGAACTGTTCTTTTTTTAAAAACACATATTGCTAAGATTTTCACTCACTCCTTCAAAATAAAACTAGTAAATGGTATACATGGTTTTGTTATGGTTTCTGCATAGGTAAAAAGCCAGGATATTGACTAAATTTTCCCTATTTTTTTATTCACTATGAGCAAGGCACTGTACTATTAAAAGAATTTGAATGATTTAATTTTCTGAAAATTTTGCTGCTTTCACACAGCAAACATCACACCAAATAAACAACTCAAATCCCCAATACATTCTGGCACTAGTTCTGACTAAAAAAATAAACATGAAATGTATCCTAAGTCAAGTTGCTGATACCATGTTTCAAGATACTGGAGATTAAAGAAATTAAAGGATATACACAAAGTTTCAGATATTTAAATTTTCAATAATCACAGTCTAGAGCATAGAAAGAGAATACAAAACCTTTTCTCCTACCCTCTCCTCTCACTGGGAAGATATTTACATAGGGAATAATAAGTGTGTGTCTCTGAGCTTTTACGAATGTTTACGAATCTGTCCAGAAACAATTCAATAATTCTATCACCTTTCTTCCTAGAGTGTGATAAAGATCAGTCTTCCTTAGGTATGTAAAGTGATCTGTAAAGATAAAGATCATGAACAAACAGCAAAAGTCCTATAAATATTGTAGGACAGGAAAGACAAGAAATTGAGACAATTTTCCAAGTACCAGGATTTCACCTTTTTTTTTAAGATTTTTCTAAAAACCACATGGAGTACTACCTGTCTTCTCTAGTAAAATAATGTGGATTAAGGATACAGCTTGTTGTTAGAAACATTACTACCAAAAATACAGAACACAAGTGATAAATACCTAGGTTGTGACAAAAAAGAGAGCTTAAATATAAAACCACTTTAATAATAAATAACGTCATATGTACAAGGAAATAATAATACATATCTGAGAGTCTTAGCTGGAGGAAAGCATAAAGGTGAGAGAAAGGAGCAGAGGCTGTTCCCAGGGAGAAAAGGCAGAGAGCACCGGCTGAATCTGAGTTAGGACACGGTGGAGGGGGATAGGGGAGCCGGCAGATCCTAGAAGAAATTGAGCACCTGTTTCTCTGCTCACCCCAGCCTCCTAAAAGAAGCCATAATCAAGTCAAAACCAACTCTTCTTCCCCTGGGAAGCAGAGACCTACTAGAAAAAGAACCACCAGATAATTTCCCTTCTGATCCTACCTCACACACATGACTTTCTAGGGACCAGAACCTCCTCAAGAACCCCAGGTGAGACTAGAGACTAATAGTGCTTTTGAAGCGTCCAAGTGAGTGAGGACAGTCCTCCCCTCCTACCCACTTCCACAGACAATTAAAGAAGAGTCTGAACACCTAGTTCAAAACTGCATGGTTTATTAAATTTGCTGACTACTTGTTGCTACCTCTATTAAACTTCTAATTACATTATATCTTGTAGTACTCTAACCTATCTCTGCCTTGTATATATTTATCAGTTCATATTATTTCCTGCTTAAAGCCCTCCAATAATTTCCCATCGCACTTAAAATAAAATTCAGATTCCTCACCCTGGTTTATATCATCTGGCCCCTGTCTATGTCTGACTTCATCTCACACCACTCTCCACCTCATCCTCCATGCTCCGGCCACATCAGTCTTTCAGTTTATCAAACACATCAAGTTTGTTCTTGCTCTAGGACTTTTGCACAAGCTCAGGTTAGAATGCTCTAAGTCCTGATGTGTCCAGTGCTGGCTCTTTCTTGTCATTAAAAGTTCAGCTGAAACGTCACCCCCTCAGAGAACTCCTTCCTAATTCCCAATCTGAAATAGCTACTCAGTCAAAATGCATTATTCTATTTCAATTCTCCGCATAAGAATTATCACCGTTTGATATATCTTGTTTATGTATTCATTCATTTAATTTTCTGTCTCAACATATTAGATGTACACTCTATAAAAAAACAGGTACTTTATCTGTTTTCTTCATGGCAGTTAGGATAAGTCTGTATTTCATAAGTCAAAAGAAAACAAAACAAAAAACTACAAATATTTTCATATTATTAGTTTCATATGGAGCAAGCTAATATATTTCCAGCACCTAGAACACTGCTTGGCACATAGCAGGCACTTAATAAAAATTAGTAGAATGAATGAATATCATAGAAATCTGTACACATGTTTATCTCCATAAGGGCAGGGCAGTTATCTAGCACAGATGAAGTACATTTTGACCCTATTAATGAAATGATTAAATAGAGCAAAGTAAATGATCCGAATAAAAGTATAAAAGTAAATCACCCAAATAATATTAAATTCTAATTTCACACAAAAATTTGTTAAATTTCCACATTTTTATATAAATGAAGGTGGCAGCCCTTTAATTTTAAAAATGGAAACTTTATAAATACCAATTTGTCCAAAATTTGTGATTAAAAACCCATACTCAGAGTCCGGCCCCATGGTGTAGTGGTTAAGTTTGACGCACTCTGCTTTGGCAGCTTGAGTTTGCGGGTTTGGATCCCAGGCACGGACCTACACCACTTATCAGCCATGTTGTGGTGGTGACCCACATACAAAATAGAGGAAGATTGGCACAGACGTTAGCTCAGGATGAATCTTCCTCAGGGAAAAAAAAATCCATACTCAATAAAAACAAATCCAAGCAATTACCCTTCTCAGATTTTATTCATTCACGAATAGTCACTGAGCATCTCCTGTGTATTAGGCACTAAACTAGAACAGTATTATTTCCATAGAATAACGATCACTGTATAATATGGTTTTAAATATTATGTGTAAAAACAAAGGTGAGCAAATTATTTGCTTACTATATTACCTGTTTTAATATGAAGAGGAGGAAGAACATTCACATTGTGAGGTGGCAAAATGCAAAGCAGCTGATTGGTGAAATAGGCGGCCATGAAACGAGCCATGGACTGGATAACCCTCACTGCCGCCTCAGGACAAACATTTCCAGTCACTCCCAACTCACAATGAGACTTCTCAGGAACTAAGGGATACAGCAAATGACCAAAGGAGATTCTGATCAAACTACCAACAAGTAATGGTATTTAAGTTCCCAATATTATACAAGAAAAAAATTATAATTAAATTTTTTTTCTGAGATGAGCACCCATGGCCTGTATAAGCTAATTTATAATAGGTAGCTATACTGCTTGAAGACGATAAAAAATAATTAGCTCATTAAGTATGAGCACCCACACTTAGGAACTGTTTATGACTTTAAGTTACCAGTTTTTTCAAAAATCATAGAGGAATCTATACAAAACAATCCAGTCATGATGGACTTGCAAGCTTAGCATTTCGTTATTTATTTTTGCTTCTTGCTTTCCTTTCCAATTTCTTTTCTTTGATAAAAGGAGGCACGGTGTACTACAAGAAAAGCACCAGAACAGTGATTCTTAACGCTTTTTTATGTACCATTAGATCTGGGAATACTCCCATTAGTAAGAGTGGCTCACTACTATAAATTCTTTTGGGAGGTAGGGACAAAAGGAATGTGTAGGGTGAAGGCATAAGGCTGGCGGGGGAAATTACATCAGGATTTCTGGGGTGATTCTGATAGAAACTAGCAGGAGTAAACGTGTCACCCCTATTGGAGAATCAAAACTCATAATATAAACTGGCATTCAGAAATTTGAAAATAGTTAAAAACTATTAAATATAGATAAATACTAAGTTAATGTTAATTTTTATGAAATTTATGGCCCCAACAATAGCAAAATTTCTTTCTTTCCCAGAAGTCACCTGGTACACATTCACAAGAATATTAAGTTCTATATGTGTGTGGACCATTTCTATCTTTCACTGTACACTCCAGCACCTACCATTCCTCCTTTCATATCATAGGCAATCAAGAGTATTGTTAATAAACATGTTTTTTTTACATATATAAAGGGGATCTTGAGAAAGTATTACTAGCCTTCAAGCAATATTCTTCATTTGGTCACCGTAAGTTTGAAAATATCATACTAGTTCTTCACATTCAAGTTAATAATACATGGGTAAGAATCTTTTCTCCTGGGTAAAACTTACAGTAGGAATTATACAAAGGCAAGATTTCTGGTAATCTTAATTAGGGAAAACTCATAAAAAACTCAGGAATAGCCTCTTAAACAGGGAGCAACTTGATTCTAAGAGATATGGTCACAGAGTAAAACTGTATCAATTCAGAAATAAAATAATTTGAAAGGGTAATTCTGTATATGGCACAGTGATGATGATAATGGCAATGTTATGCAATAAAATAAAATTATAAGTACATAGAATGATTTAATAAGGTAAGTATACAGGAAATAGAAAATATAGCAGGCCTGACTACTTGAAAGTCCTGCTTATAAGGTTGACCCTTGGCTGGCATCTGGGAACTTGCATTCGGAGAGGATCCCCACCATCTTAATTGATGCAAGTGGCTCACTGGACCTAATTCTTTGTGCAAACAATGTGGTTTATGCTAAACATCTGCTTTCCTTCTGAGAGTGTGGAATTTTGGTATGGCCTAGGCAAAGGGGGCCTATGTGATCAGTCCCCAGTTAAAAACCCTGGGCACTGATTCTCTAATGAGCTTCCCTGGTGGACAACATCTCACATATGTTGTCACAACCTGTTGCTGGAGGAATGACGGGTGTGCTGTGTGACTCCACTGGGAAAGGATTCTTGGAAGCTTATGCCTGGTTTCCTGAAGACTTCACCCCATGCACTTTTTTCCTTTGCTGATTTTGCTTTGTATTCTTTCATTGTAATAAATCATAGCCCTGAGTACAACTATATGCGGAGTCATGCGAGTTCTCCCTGTGGATCACTGAACTTGGGGGGAAGTCTTGGGGACCTCTGACCCAGTAGGAATATGCTTAATATATTCTAAACAATCGTCATTAAAAATAAATCAAGTACATTACTATAGGTTCAACTTATCTTGAAAGTTAAATCATGTAATGACAATACTGCTAGAAAAAAAAGAAGACTATCCAATCAGTTAAAAGTCACATGTAAAAGTCTTTTCACTCATACACAGCTAGCAGACCTTTCTGGAGGGCAATTTGACAACAGCCATCAAAAGTCTTAAAATCATGGATTCCTGGGACGGCCCTGTGGCTTAGAGGTTAAGTGCTCCCGCTCCGCTACTGGCGGCCCGGGTTCGGATCTCTGGTGCACACGGACGCACCACTTCTCCGGCCATGCTGAGGCCGCGTCCCATATACAGCAACTAGAAGGATGTGCAACTATGACGTACAACTATCTACTGGGGCTTTGGGGGAAAAAAAAAAGGAGGAGGATTGGCAACAGATGTTAGCTCAGAGCCAGTCTTCCTCAGCAAAAAGAGGAGGATTAGCATGGATGTTAGCTCACACACACAAAAAAAATCATGGATTCTCTTTGATCCAGTAACCTCATCTCTAGAAATTTATCCGAAAGAAATTATTAGCAATGCTCACAAAAATCTACGTACACTGCAGCAATATTTAAAACAGTAAATGTGTGGCAACAACCTAAAATGTGCAATAATGGGGAAAAGGTTTAATAGGTTTTTAAAAAAGAATATTATTTACATTGAGAAATATTCATCATAATACTAAACTTTAAAAGACTACAAAACAGAATATATAGCTCTGATAACATACATATATAAATGTATATAGAGGGCCGGCCCGGTGGCTTAGCGGTTAAGTGTGCGTGCTCCGCTACTGGCGGCCCGGGTTCGGATCCCGGGAGCGCACCAACGCACCGCTTCTCTGGCCATGCTGAGGCCACATCCCACATACAGCAACTAGAAGGATGTGCAACTCTGACACACAACTATCTACTGGGGCTTTGGGGGGAAAAAAAAAGGAGGAGGACTGGCAATGGATGTTAGCTCAGAGCTGGTCTTCCTCAGCAAAAAGAGGAGAATTAGCATGGATGTTAGCTCAGGGCTGATCTCCCTCGCAAAAAAAAAAAAAATGTATGTAGATAAAAGTGTTAGAATTATAAGTGATTTTTTTCTTCTTGATACGTTTTCATATCTTCAAAACTGCCTAAAATGAACGTGTACTACTTCCATAATGAACACAAAAAGTCAAAAAGATAAAAATCACAAAGAGTAAGAAATCTATAAACAGTAGCTGAAATCATAAAAAATTAAGTTGGCATGGACTCCATTTAGAAAGTTCTGATACATTGGGCCTTTCAGACACATTTATATGCATAACATACATCGAACACCATCATGAATACTACTCTATAACCATTATAAATATATTATGTGTTGGTTCACATATATCTTTCACTCTGGTTATTGCTTAATTTAAATATACCTCTTTTAAAAAGGGCAATCCTGGGCCGGCCCTGTGGCTTAGCGGTTAAGTGTGCGCGCTCCGCCGCTGGCGGCCCGGGTTCGGACCCCGGGCGCACACCGACGCACCGCTTCTCTGGCCATGCTGAGGCCATGTCCCACGTACAGCAACTAGAAGGATGTGAAACTACGATGTACAACTATCTACTGGGGCTTTGGGGGAAAATAAATAAATAAATAAAATTATTAAAAAAAAAAAAAATTTCTAAAAAAAAAAAAGGGCAATCCAGGGGCTGGTCCTGCGGCTTGGTAGTTAAGTGCGCGCTCCGCTACTGGTGGCCCAGGTTCGGATCCCAGGCGCGCACAAATGCACCGCTTCTCCGGCCATGCTGAGGCGGCGTCCCACATACAGCAACTCGCAGGATGTGCAGCTATGACATACAACTATCTACTGGGGCTTTGGGGAGAAAAAGGGGAAAAAAAAAAGAGGAGGAGGATTGGCAATGGATGTTAGCTCAGAGCCGGTCTTCCTCAGCAAAAAGAGGAGGATTAGCATGGATATTAGCTCAGGGCTGATCTTCCTCAAAAAAAAAAAAAAAAGGGCAATCCAGACATTCTGCAGCCTCTTAAACAGGTTACAAAAAGACTCAGAATATCTCAGAAAGTGATGTTTATCACTTCACTAAACCATCTTAAGCAACAGTTAAAGAAAATATAAATATATTAAGGAAAAATACTTGGGTATGTGATATTATGTCTAACAAATATGACTGTGAGAAAACAATTGTATCAGTTCAGCAGGCAATTACTGCTAAGCTCTGGGGATCCAAAGATTAAAAAAACCCGAAAAACTAGGTACTTGTTATTGACAAGCTAACAGTCCAAAATTCACCATAACATAACTTAGTCATCACAGAGGCACAGCAACCAACTTTTAAGTATAAGCAATTTCATAACTAAACCTATAAATACAAATTAATAAGATTACACAAACTGATTTTTTAAAAGCATACCTGAACCATCTTCATTTTCTTCTACAGGTAGGTGCGACCATCTCAGTATTTCTCTTACTAGCTGATCACACAATCCTTGAGCATCATTTAAATTATAGCTATAGAGGTGGCAGTATAAAAGAGAAAGATAATAGCGTGTCTGAAGAAAACATGCTCTTCTTCCTCCTTAAACAGGAAAGAATTAAGCTTACATTAAAACATGTCAGCAAGGTAATGTTCTTGATCTGGGGTGGCAGGTAGACAGGAGTGTTCAGTTTATGAAAATTCATCAAGCTGTACACTCATGTTATGTGAACTTTTCAGTATCTGTTTTATACTTCAATAAAAGATTCTTTTAAAAATACGTCAGCAATACTTTGTGTTTTCATTTTTAAGTTCTGAACAATTTTATTTTCTTTCATCAGCCCTAGGATAACTAAGAGTTTATCCAAAGAGAGCTGCAAATCCTCATCTCAGCACTAAGGTTCACTAACATTTCTTTCAAGTACACATGGTATGAAACAGAAGGGAATCTGCTAAAAAAAAAAAAAAAAACCCAAGAAACCATACATATATCAAACACAGTCAAAACAACTTCCCAAAGGAGAAGAAACACTATCCAATAAGAAAGGAGCCCCTGGGCCGGCCCCGTGGCTTAGCAGTTAAGTGCGCGCGCTCCACTACTGGCGGCCCGGGTTCAGATCCCGGGCGCACACCAACGCACCGCTTGTCCAGCCATGCTGAGGCCGCATCCCACAGACAACAACTAGAAGGATGTGCAGCTATGACATAGAACTATCTACTGGGGCTTTGGGGGAAAAATAAATAAATAAAATTAAAAAAAAAAAAAAAAAGAAAGGAGCCCCTGACCACTGCCTTCAAATATCTGAAGGGTGTTTAGGACTGTGACTGCTAGTTGCCTGTCCCTTATCCATTCTTCCTGAGTAAAAGAATTCCAATTTTATATGGAGGTACAGTGCACCCAGATTACAACTTCTCATTAGATGTGGCCGTGTGAAAATGTGACTAAGTTCTCAACCAAGAGATAACATCGTGTAGAACTTCCAGAGAAGCTGCTTAAGGAGAGGTAACCCAGCTAGGAGGTGTACCGTTTCTTGCCCTTCCTGCCTTCCTCCTTTCTGCTGCCTAAAATATGGACGTTATGGCTGGAGCTTCAGCACCCATACTCATACACGAAGGATGAAGGAGTAGGAAAACTATAGGAGAGTGGATTCTTGATGAGAAACATCAAATCAGCCCCAGACTGTCAACTTCTGGCCTCCTTTCATAAGAAAAAATAAACTTTCTTGTTGAAGTCACTGTTACTTTCAGACTCCACTACTAGAAATCATTCCTAATGGATACAGTTGGAAATGAAATTAAATCAAAAGGTCCACAATGGACCTTTTATAGATACTTATGGTCCCTCAAAACAACAGCAAAAAAAACCCAAAACATTATTTTATTTAGGCTCTAAATCTCATTTTTCCCCCATCAACAATCAATCCAGGTTCCATCACTAATCAAAGGACCACAATGGAACTCATTATGAAAACTTTTCTTCATCAGAACTTCTCATCTCCTTGAATGCCAGTCTTCTTCATCGAGTTGGACAATCCTTAAATCTGATAACTATTTCTTTCTCCAAATCTATTCAGTCACAAGTCAAATTGATCAAATCTATTAAATATCTGGCAAATGTGACCTCTGGTCTCCAGTACTCTTGACATTGCTTTGGTTCAGAACCTCCTCAACTGACTATTTTTCTTCCTTCTAAGTAAAACCCACATCTCTACACCACACTCCTAAAAGTGACCCTCCACACTGTACCAAGCGACCTTTCCAAATGGCCTACATTTATTTCAAAAGTTCTCCTTCCTACATAAAGTATCTTAACTGATCCCACTGTCTTCAGCATAAAATCTTAATCCCTTGGCACTGCATACAGTATGGTCCTTTATCTTTATCATCTGTTCTCTATCTACCTTTCACCTTAGCTCTCAACATCCTACCCCCAATATTACAATACATATATCATATAATCTAGTCCTATTAAACTCCTTGCAGTTCTATTAATAGAATTATTAATAGAATAATTATATATCATATAATCTAGTCCTATTAAACTACTTGCAGAATTGTCATGTTTTCTCATGGCTTTTTGCTTTTGGAATGCTATATCCTCTGTTAAACCATTCTCACTACTTTAATTGGCCATTTTCTACTCAATTTAACTACCAACTCCTCCAAGTTTCCCCAGACTGATGCTTGCACTCCAGCCTCAGATTGTTGTGAAGTGCTCTTCTGTATTTCCAGCACCAACCACACAAAACAAAAAAAGTACTAGTTGTTTATGTAGTCTATCCTCTAGATTGTGGGAAACTTGAAGGTAAAGTTGTTTATTTCAGTTATTCCAAGTGCCTAATACAGTAGTAGGCACATAGCAGGCCCCCAATAAATAATGACTAAGAAGATTAAGGAATGAAACATACAAAGCCATAGCAGTCAGAAAATAAATTTAACAACTGGCCAAACCTGACCATGTAGTAGCTGTAGTCAGGGCTATCTCCGAGGTCACCAGCTGAGAACATCTGTCAGTTTAACCACATCCTCACTCCCTTTATCATAAAAGCTATCCCCAGTTTCTAGAATCCACACCCCTATATTCTCATCAAAAACTCCATGTAGCCCATACTTAACAGAAAGTCTAGCTCACAGAAAATTCTTCAAGTTGAATTACTTAAGGGTAGAGAGCCTTGTTGCTCTAAGAGCTCCACGTTTCTCTACGTCTGCGAGAAGGCGGTAAAATATTTGCTCCATAGTTTCTCATTTAGATACTTATAGTCCCTCAAAACAACAGCAAAAAAAACCCAAAACATTATTTTATTTAGGCTCTAAATCTCACTTTTCCCCCATCAACAATCAATCCAGGTTCCATCACTAATCAAAAAAAGGACAGAAGGAGCTTTATTTATAGATAACAGAAAAATTCTTGGTGCTACAAATTCCAAGACTAAGAATATTATTAAATATTTCTGACAATCAAGGTGCGTAATGACAGTCAAGGTGCTCAAATATGTATTCTATTAGAGCGTTAAGAAATTGTGAGCATTAAGAAATCTGAATTTTTTTTTAAGCTCTACAGCATGCTAAAATATGTTCCTACCAATATTATGGCAAATACTTTTTAACACTCCCTTACCTTTCTCTTGGGTTTCTTGTAGAGCTTTCTTCCACAGTTGAACAGACTTTTCATATGATCCTAATAGGAAACATTCTTCACCTACAAAGTTTTTAACCAACGATTAGTCATGATTAATTACATTACTTCATAAAAATTTACATTGTTTTAAAATTCAGTGACTATAACTCAGCCAGAAATTATTTTGAAACATAAATAATTGCAACCAATTAATAAAATCGAAGCCCAGTTAACTATATTCCTTTTTCATGGAATTAGAAATTGTTTATAAGATACTCACCATTGATGGACTTAAGTTCTAAGGTCTGGTTCAAGCGAACTCCGGCCGTCTGTAAGTTAGCCTGTATATGACATAACAGGGACTTGACAGTAGATGCTTCATGTGTCATCTTTTCATTTAACTGTCTGCCGCCTTCAGGAACTCTTCGACTTAACTGCGTTTGATACCATAAAGTTTTTTTGTACAATACTCTCCAGAGAGCAATCAATCTGCACACAAAATTAGGTAATCATCAAAACCAAATTTCAGACTAGGGATAAAAATGAGTATAGCGTCCCATTTAGCCATTTTTTCGTCCTGTATTCTTCACTGATGTAATAACATATATACAAACTGATCAGATTTAAACACAGCACAATGTCCACTGATCAAAAAAACGCATAATATATTTTAAATATCTTCATAAATGCTTTATGTACCTACGGTCCTTTTTCTATAGTGCTTACCTAAACCCAAATCTTTCAATAGTATTACAGTTGCCCAAGACTAATAAAACATGTGTATTGAATAACATTGGCATAAATCCTAAAATATTTTTAAATAACATAAAAAAATGCTGAGTGCTAATGGATACAGGGTTTCTTTTTGGGGTGATAAAAATATTCTGGAATTAGTGCTAATAGTTCTATAACCTTGTGACTATACTAAAAATCACTGAATTGTTCACTTTAAAATGGTGAATTTTACAGTATGGGAATTACATCTCAATTTTTCAAAAAGGAAAAAAATCTATAATGCTGATGGTATCATAATATTAAAGTAATTATACCTGTGTCCTGGCTGTTGAACAAGATTTACTACTTGAGGATGAATCTCAAAAGACGAGTTCCAAGACCAGTTTCCCTGAGAACCACTATCTCGAAACATTTGAAAAATGGGTACCACCAATGAGTCTTGATTTGCTGTTCTACTTCCATCAGTTGATGCTGAAGTAACTTCAGGTTGAAGATTGTATATGTGATTTAGATTATCAGCTACCATTTTGAGTAAATGAAAACAGGCTAGAAGCTTCTCTGAGAATAACTGACGCTGTTGTTGCTTAGTCAGCAAAAGCTTTATAGTATTTGAGGTCAGCTTTACCAAATGTCCCACATCTTGTTTGTATCTCATATCCCAACACTGGATTGATAAACACTGATGAAAAAGTTGAAAGATACAAAGTACCCATGCATCACGTCTCGGGCTCTTGCCTAAAGAAAGATCAAGTTTGGGGAAAGGACACTTTATATATTGAAGAATGTAGAAAAAATGAGTGAGACAAACTACTGTGTAATTTAACATTGAATTTTTTTCTGTCACATTTTTTGAAATTCCTATAGCCCATGCTGCAAGGAGATTTTTCTGGACAGAACGCAGTTCTGTAATGGTTCTATCTGTCTCCTCAGTATCATCCTTTGCATGTATCGTATCAAACATAGATGCAAACTCCAATCTTCCCTCCTTGGCACTACTAAACAATGGATCATTTTTTTGGTTCCAAAAAGAGAATAAGTTGTTTGGAAAGTGTTTGCCTTCATTAGGTTCTTCTGCTTCAAAACCCTAAAACACGAGTAAAAAAAAAATTATACTTAATACCATTTAATATCTTACAAGTAGAATCACTTTGGTGTTCTCAAATTTCTCTTCCCTTACAATATATTTTTTTTAATTTTTATTTATTTATTTTTTTCCCCCAAAGCCCCAGTAGATAGTTGTATGTCATAGCTGCACATCCTTCTAGTTGCTGTATGTGGGACGCGGCCTCAGCATGGCCAGAGAAGCAATGCGTCAGTGCGCGCCCGGGATCGAACCCGGGCCGCCAGCAGCGGAGCAGGCGCACTTAACCGCTAAGCCACGGGGCCGGCCTCTCTTCCCTTAAACAAGGGAAAAACAAAATCTGTTTCTTGGAATAAAGTCAATACGTAACTGTTCAAAGTAAATAAAACACTGCTACTAAGTACCTGCAAATCTGCTGTTTTTTCATTTAACTTCATCGTTTCTTCTGCCTGCAAGAATCTGGGGACAGTAGAATCAGCTGAACTTTCATTTCCTTGGTGTTTTAACAGGCTAGATCTTAGAGACTCCAGTGATCGCAAGTTCAGTCCTTTGCCTTTTGGCTGTAGAAGAAAGCATAAAAGATTTCCAAGAGCAAAATTTTATCCATAATTCTATTATGAGCAGCTAAAAATCCTATAGACAACTATATACAATCCAAGGTCAGTAGAGTTTTCAATCTGAAAAGACTAAGAAGCCAACTTTTACTAATAATACCAAAAAGCACTATACCTTAGACAATATCACACTTTGGTATGTTTTTTCAAGCTTCTCGGTTGAATCAAGTAGAAGGGATCTCATGAGCACTGATGGAGACAGGTTATCGAGAAATCGAAGGGTTGTGACCATGTATCCATCAGAAATAATGAGGTAGGGTAACCGTGAGTGTGCTTTTACAGAAAATCTCTGTCTCATAGGGTCACTATCAGAAGCTGATGAATCTATAGAATTATTTGAATCTTGAAAAGCCAACTGCTGTGGTCTAGCAAACAAACATCAAAATTCAAGAATTACTAAGACAAAAATCTTAAAGGAAACAATCACATTATTCCAAAGAAAAAGCAAAACACCAATTAAATTACAGAATAATGAAAAAAGCAATGAAATTAAACACAAAAATATTAAATGTACATATATCTGTAAGGAAAATATAAGTGATCAAATAATGTATACGTTAATTTTTTTAAATTTCCCCTGAATTGTGGCATTTACTCTATTTTGCTTTTTAATCTGGTTTTATACAAATTATTTTAGAAAAGAATTAAGGCAGTTCATTTTTACTATTAAAGAGAGTTAAATAGTTAACTTTCCTTCATACCATATATTTAAATATACTTACAAGAATATAATTATGAGCTCTGAGTATACTTGTTATTGAGGAGAAAGAAAAGAAACTGAGAAGGACATTTGGAGAGGATAGTAGTGAGTAAAATTTTATCAGCTTAAGATTAAATTTGACTGAGTTTCCACATAAATGTATTTATTTATTGTTATGGTGGTATACCTCACTCTGATGACTTTATATCACTGCTTATTAACTGTGGGGCTGTATAAGTATAAACAGGACAAATAATCAAAATATATTATAATTTTTTCTGCTTAGGAAACTATTCAAATGTAGGTTTTATTAGCCCAATGGTCAACAATAGAAGATTGGTTAATTATAGAATGTACATACCATAGAAATCTATAGAACCATTAAAAAATGACTTAATGGAAAGATGTGTTAGAAACACTGTTAAATCAAAAAAGCTAAATAGTAAACAGCATATATCATATAATTTATTTTGTTTTAAACAATAAACTAATATTATTATTACAAACATTATATAAATTTTTTTTAATTTGGAGGACAACATGCTAAAATGTTAATAATTGTTATCTCTGAGGAATAGGACTACAAGTCTTTCACTTTCTACATTATTTAGTTTTGTAACATTTGATTTTTCAGTTTATTTTTTTAAATAATAAATATGTATTATTTTTGTAATCATAAAAAGCAACTCATTTTGAAAAGCCCCCAAATATTTAAAGGAGAATGTGAGGGAATTCAAGTCAATTATGAATCAGACCTTAAGAAATAAGGAAAAAATACTTTCACTACTGCAGGAAATGACAAATTTTTCCATTAGAATTTTCTATCGCTAAACATTGAGCATCAGGTTTTTGCTAAATATTATTAAAGACACACCTCTCCTCAGTTTCCTTTCTGTAAAGCAAGGGGAATGGATTAATTTCAAAGGCCTTTTCCAATTTTTGTTTTGTAAATAGCTGTGTATATGTGTCTAGCCATATATAATATCAACACCAATAATAACAAATCTTTATTGAGCATTTACTTTATGCCATAACTGTGCTAAGCAATTTATAATTATTTATTACCTTACTTTATTCCCTAAACCCCAGGAGACAATTATTGTCACCTTCATTTCACAGTAAAAGAAATAGATGCTTAAAGAATAACTTAGCCCAAGTCATACAACTAATAAGTAGATTTGAATCTTGATCTACCTGACTCCAAAGCTAAACTGCTACCCCATCTCACAATTAAAAATTAAAATACAGCTAAATTCTAAAGTCTTCTATCCATTTCCAACAACTTGAATTTTCTATTTTCCCCAAAGGGAAAAAAGTAGATAAATCCATGTGCCAAGTTAATTTTGAGTTATTAATTTATCCAAGTGCTCTTCTTTTAAAACAATAAGACATATCATACTTTTATTAACTTTTATATCACAGAAGATAAATTTTTAATTCTATAGAATATTTAAATAACTTATACTTACATAGTCACAATGTCAAATTTTCACCAGGATTAAGCCACAAAAAGAAATAGAAGAAAACTATAAATAAGAAACAGATATTGAGATGATAGACTCAAAGAAAGAATAAGACAATGTGAAAGATGAAATTATCAAAAAAAATACACAATGAAGTAATACCAAAAGAGAAAAACTTCTATAAACAAATTAAAACAATTCAAATGTCTCACCTATATGTTATTAGTGGATGAAGAGGAATAAATTCTGCTGGCCCAAATTCTATAGAGCAACCAAATGTAATTAATGTTAGCAATTCACCCTGGCAGGTCAATAAAACCAGGGAGCCACGTTTTAACATACAAGCCAGAAAAAGACTATCATGAGTCCAGCTGATATCACCTACCCAGTAGGACCTAAAAAAAGTAAGACAATAGGTTTAGAAAGGACTCTCTACAATGTCTTTGATAATTTATAATGGCTAAGCAGTGGAGAGACACTTCCAAAAATAAGGGCAAAAGAATGAATAGTAGGCAACTGACACATACATTTTGTGTATTTTACTTCCCAGAACAAAGAAAAAAGGAGTTTGCCCATAAACATCTACTCCATATGATATACCAATTAGAATTTACTGAGATTCATAAGCAAAGCATAAAATTAAAATAACCCCTAAAAGAGTTAAGCTTTTTAGTCACTCACATTTTAATTAGAACAACTTTTAATCCTATTGGTGTCCATAACTAAGATCTACCGACAGATGTAAAGATCAATACCACGCCTGTCCTCCCTGCAGCCTGCTACAGTTCCACTCAACAGCAGACTCCCTCTTCCCAAAGCCTTCCTTACTACTCCTTAACTATCTGGTAATATTAATGTTTCATGGGGACAAAAAGTAGCTCCTCCTCATGTAAATGGGACCCCCTAAGTCAAACAGGCCACTGCACTGAGATCAGTAATACTTTTAGAAAGGAACTTTTGGGGAGGGAAAGAAAATTAAGAGGCAAGGCAGGATGGACCTGAAAACTTCAGAAATTCAGAGAACAGCAGGGAAAAGTGTTCAGAAAAGGAAATTAGGGGGTCCAAGAAATCTTCCTACTCTGTAATCCCATATAGGTCCTGGTGGTAGCTCACATGCCACCCCAAATCACCACTTATGTTGCTATTGATCCATATGCAGAAAATGCCAACTTGTTTAAAGGGCTATGAACACCTCAGCCTCCCTGAGTATATAATGGTCTTCTCAATCTAGGTGTTTTCATTTCAGCCTCTCCAATTAAGTCCAATGATTCCACTCCTTCTGAGACAACACAGGAAGAAATAAAAGAAAATATATACATGTTCATGTACCTTCCACCCTACCAGACCCTTCCTTAAAGTATTTAAGGCTTTCCATATATACATCAAACACAAATGCTGAAAGTAAGTTGCATTATCTATCTAAATACCTATTTAGATACCTACTGAATTATCAGAGCCTTGAACTTAAGAAAAGAAAATAACTTACTGGAAAAGAAAATAAAAACACTATTTAGAACTATAAGAGTTCTTACCTGACAAGTGTAGCTGGAACCACAGGATTCTTATTACTACATCCTTTAAGGCTACCATAAAGAGCAACAAAATTCAATGTGTTTATAAATAATACCTGAGTTGCCTAGAACGAAAAAAAAGACAACAAAATCATTAAAATTATTTTACTTTAATCATTGCTTATAATTCTGGAACCTAGAGATCTATTATTATATCAACAAACTATCTAGGGAGTCTTTCCCAACTCACAAGGCAATACTGACCACTTACAACTCTTCTCTTCATTTATACTACATTTTAAGAACATCAGTTACTACTCTGCCCTTCTTTCTTCCTTCTCCCTTATCCTCTGCTCGCTTCTGAAGGTCAAGTTTTGAAAATTATGGCAGCTAACTTAAATAACTTTACCACTCCACAATATTAAGCTGGACAGAAAACACCAATTTAAAGAACATAAAGTAGTATTAAGGAAAAAAGAAAAACTATCTTCAGGGGAGAAATATCTCAAAATTGGAATAAACTCTCTCTTTTATAGGTTACTTCCAAGATAGATTACATTTACTGACCTTTGGGTCTTTCTGATTAAGAGTTACTGCCAGGGTAAGGCCATCTCTTGAAAAGGCAGAAATCAGAGCTCCTCTCGATTTTACTGATTCACATTTAGGAATTAGACTGCTCAGAAGGCAATCTTGTTGCGCCCAGTGAAGACGGAATGGCAATGATCTAAGGAAGTAATGAAATATTTGAAAACAGCAAGTATAGTAACTTCTAAATTAATTTAAGTTCATTACAAAAAATTAAAGAGTCCCACTAAATTCTTACATGTGCACATATATTAGGGGGCTCCTTAGCAACCATTTAGAAGTTTCATCCAGGGCACAAAAGAACAGTCAGCAGTTAAAAAGCTCAATATCAGAGTTTTGTTAGTAATGGCATGTTCCATAGCCGACCCCAAATACATCTGATTCCACTAAAGGTTCAGATATACATATTTCTACATTATTGCAAACATTTTTACAGGCATTAAACAGGTAGAGAAGAGGGGATTTTTAGGATAGTGGCAATGATCTATATTTGATATAAAGATGGTTTGCACATACGTGTATATTTGTGAAAGTCCATCTAGTTGTATACTTAAGATTTGTTCATTTTACTTTATATAAATTACACCTTAATAAGTACTGTTAGCACAAAAAAATAAACAGAAAAAAAATAAAAAAACACACCATTTTACTAAATCTTACTTAGGCATTACATGCTTTTAATACATTCTATTTTATTGGGCTTTTTAGAATAAATGAAACTATTTTTAATAAAAAAAACACTTGAGCATTTAAAAGGTACAGTAGCAAATTCAAGTAAGTTATGTCATTTTTAAAATTCAATTGAATTACTTTCCAAAATAGTTTTTTTGTGTGTGTGTGTGAGCACATCAGCCCTGTGCTAACATCTGCCAATCCTCCTCTCTTTTTGCTGAGGAAGAGTGGCCCTGGGCGAACATCCGTGCCTCATCTTCCTCCACTTTATATGGGACGCCGCCACAGCATGGCTTGCCAAGCAGTGCATCAGTACACGCCCAGGATCCGAACCGGCGAACCCCAGGCCGCCACAGCAGAACGCGTGCACTTAACCACTTGCGCCACCAGGCCGCCCCCAAAATAGTCATTTTTATAGTCTTAAGTAAGACCATAGCCTGCCTTACCTTTTACGTGTTCTCAGTTCCAAGAAGGGAAACAAAACAAAAACAAGAAAAACTTTCTAGAGTAAACATTTAAAAATGAAAACTAAAGAAACAAAGCAATACTTATGGGAAGAAAGGATTTATAAGGTCTCAGAAGTGGAAATTCACATTTCCTTTACTAATCTTACTATGTATTTATGGGCCAAAAGATAATGTTTTAAAAGAGAAAGAAAATAAGGAAGAAGGAAACATTTACCTCACCTCATAGGTGTAAATACAGTCTCACACCACCGAATTGCTAGAAATGTCAACTTCAGGCATTCCCCAGAATAAAAAGTAAATGAACACAAGCAGCAGTCTCCAAATAACTGTAGATAAATTTAATATACGTTAGTATATAATTAATCTCAAAATAAATCAAGATATACAAAACATATCTTTCTCATCATAAATAAAATAAATGAAACATATCAAAATCTTGCTTGCATTTTTATTCTTAATCTTAAGCTGAAGACTAAGTAATTTATTTCTGAGCCAGAGGCATGTCCCAAATGGGAAATCAAGGTACAGTTTATTCCCTTAAGAAAACTGCCATTTACTGTAGCTATAACTGGAAAGATTCTTATATATTTCTTTTTCTCTTATTTTATAGTTATATATTATTTAAATTATAACACTATCCCTGAAGGTGGGGGAAGGTAGAGGAAAACAATAAAACTTCAAAATGCAATTTCTAACAATAGAGGATTGGGTAATAAAATGGTCCCTACATACAAAGAGTATCATACAGCTATTTAAAATGTTTTTTAGGGCTGGCCCCATGGCTTAGCGGTTAAGTGCTCGCGCTCCGCTGCTGGCGGCCCGGGGTTCAGATCCCGGGCGCGCACCAACGCACCACTTCTCCGGCCATGCTGAGGCCGCGTCCCACATACAGCAACTAGAATGCTGTGCAACTATGACATACAACTATCTACTGGGGCTTTGGGGGAAAAAAAATAAATAAATAAAATGTTTTTTAATTAACAAATGTGTTATTTCCTAAGAATTAAATGGCTTACTTAATATCATCAATTGTAGCTTTTTAAATTATAAAACTAACTATATTTTATTCTTTATTATTATTATTTTTTTATAATTTTATTTATTTATTTTTCCCCCCAAAGCCCCAGTAGATAGTTGTACGTCACAGCTGCACATCCTTCTAGTTGCTGTACGTGGGACACGACCTCAGCATGACCAGAGAAGCGGTGCCTAGGTGCACGCCCAGGATCCGAACCCGGGCCGCCAGCAGCGGAGCGCGTGCACTTAACCGCTAAGCCACTGGGCCGGCCCTAAAACTAACCAAATTTTAAAACCAGGGAAAAGTAAAACTAGGAAAAGAGAAAGGAAGCTCTAAGTTCAAACCACTTTTAATAAACATTTTAAAAAAATGTAACCAGGAAATATAAAAATATATCTTTTCCATAATAATTTCACAATTACTATGACAATTAATGATGACTAGAGATATATAGCTATGTCATTACACACTCCACTCAATAGCTTCACAGGTAGCATCTATTCTTAGTCTGAGATGTCAGCTTCTATAACGCCCTGTCTGATTTGGATTTTACCTCATTTTTTATAAAAACAGCATGCACTACAGCTTCTTTATCTTCAGTAGAAGGCAAATGAACTGCTTCTTCAGGTGTGATCTGGAACCACTGGCCCACCAATGAAGGGCTTTTAGAAGATAAGATATTCTTGAATTCTAAATATTCCCAAAGAAATATGCATCCAGAAGAAGTTATAAGCAGAACTCTTTTCCCATTTCCAGATACATACAAGTACAGTCTCAAAGCACTTGCTTTAAAAAAAAAAAAAAAAAAAAGGCAATTAAACCTCTGAAATCTGAATTCCCTCCAGAAAGTACATAATTTATCTATTCTGACAGCCTAAATGATGTTTCCATTCAGGATGTAAAACTAAGGCACTAATAATAAATTAAAAGTACAGATAATAGTAACATTTATCACATACTTATTATGTGATATTAGAAACCCACTGCTACCACAGATACGTTAGGAATGCCAGACTTTTCCTCTTCAACATGAATCAAAGTATCACAAATAAATACTATCAAAAAAATACATACATATATAAGGAAATATAAATATACAGATAGATATATATATATATACACACACATTCAGAGATATATTTTTAAAATAGTAATAGGAAAATGTTTCATCCTCTTTCCCTCCTATTTATCAAGTTAAACCAATTTTAAACAAATAAAAAATTCCCACCTACTGCAGCTTTAATCATTTCCTTAGGCTTTTCGGTTGCTTGTATGGTTTTCAAACAATCTTGATCTTTGTTCCAAAGGAAAAGCTCCCCTGTAGTGAGTACTCCAGCCAGCCAGGCATCTGTTTCCAAAAAGGAAATGTGATACTTATAATCTAATTTCCCTTAATATTACCCCAAATTATTAAAAAATACAGTTAATCTAGCCTTTTGAAAATACCAGTACTACTTAACCATTACTGGACGTTGTTAGGACAATAACATCCTTCAACAAAGGCTGCAGACTAGGAATTTTCTTCTTTGTCCTTCCTGATAGCAAATTAATTTCATTTATGAATTTATCATCCAAAAGAAAAACAGCTTCACTTTCCTAAGAGAAGAAACATGTGAGAGACTTAAGAGGTGCCAGAAATGAATTCAACCTCTTATCTAAATAAATTATCCCAGAAAGGAAAACAAAGTGACATCTAAGAACAATTTGTACCACAAATCATGAAATGAAAAATAAGGTTGATGAGGTAACCTGAAGATTTTTCATTCTATCTTAAAATACCTCTTACTAGAATTCCTAGGTAAGATGACCTAATGGTTGCATTTAGATTTCTTTGAAGTTTAAAATTTAGGAGCATCTTCCAATTCTGCTAGTGAAAACTGGGTTATCTGCCATTTAATCTCATCAATTTGAACAGGAGTATGGGCAAGTTTTTAAATTATTTACTTAGATTAAAAAAGATATGGCTTCCGAAGCCCCTGGCTCTGATCATGTTTTATTATCTAGAAAAAGTATGCTATTTTGAATTAACTCTGTTTTCATATATTCTAGGGCAGTGGTTTTTAAAGTACCACTTAACCAGCAGCATCAGCAACACCTGCGACCCTGTTAGAAACAGAAATTCTCCAACCTCACCCCAGACCTACTGAATCAGAAACTCTGGAAGCGGGGCCCAGCACTTGTTTTAACAAGATCTCCAGATGATTCTAAACTGACATCAAGATCCAGAGACACTGTTCTAAAAGAAGTTAATTAATGGTATAATTTCTCATAGGAAATGATACTAAACACCAAATTTTTTAATTTTAACAATTATTATAAATTCTAATAGGATTTTATAGGTTTGCCCACTTTCTCTAAGGTAAGGAATCTATTCCATACATTGTGAATGGTGTTCCTGGATTGTTAGTGTATTGTGGCCTATCTTCATTCTAGTTCTAAGGGGCACTTTATTGCACACTCATGAAAACCACAATGGGAACTGACTGTTCTGGTAAAGAAAGGTTCAGAAGATTAAATATTCCCTTTTGATATATGCCATTTCAACCTTCTTAAACATAACATGAAAAAAATTTTTTTGAAAGTAAAATATTTCTTCTAGACAGACCATTTAACTTTCTGGAAAAGCTAACTTGCTCACTATAACAAAAACAAAACACAAACACACAAACCCCCTGTTCAGTGTGCATGTGATCCTTCTAAAGATGTTTTATTTTTTTAAAGGCCATAGAACATTCCTCAATCTTAGAGGCAAAGCACACATTTAACACAAACTAAAACTGATATTGTACAAATAAAGGAAAACCTACCTGTCCCAACCAGGAGACTCGTGGCCAGGGTTTTTTCTGCTTGATACTCGTTGATGTCAAAACTTCTAATCTTATCTCCATGCTTGTTAAGATATCAATGACCAATTAAGTAAAAACAGTCACAAGATGCTGTAAAAAATAAAAATAATAATAAATAGCCCATAATATTTAGTGAGAATTGTAATTTAGAATTTTCATAAAGTTTTGGTAAATTACTTCTTATTAGCCCAACTCTGTTTTTAAGGTAAGATATTGACAGTGCATTCAGTATCTCATCTTATATCTTGAAAAAGATATAAGGCAAAATGTATTTGCTTTTTTGACAAGTTATTTCTCAGACTATGAAGATAAACATGAACTAGGAAAAGATCTTGACAATAAAGTTTCTATGATTTGCTTTTCTTGGTGTGGCAGGTTGTATTTTCCAAAAATGGCCACAACAATATCTCCCACCCCACATGCTCTTCTTACACTGTGACTTTGACACTTCTCTCACTGAGACCTCTGGTCTATGCCTCATCCCTTGAAACTGGGTGGGATTTTGACTGTTTTTACCAAAAATAAAACAGAAGTGACACTATGCATTTCCCAAGGCTAGATCATAAAAGGTAACACAGCTTCTACCTTACTCCCTGGAATAACCACTCTTTAAGCCTTCCATCACCACATAAGCGGTCAAACTGCCCTGAGCCACTGAGCTGTAAGAAAGTCCAAACTACCCACATAAAAATGAAGCCCTGAGATAACATGAAGTGAAGATGCCAAGCAAGTCCCCATGCTGGGTGTGGGGATCGTTGCAGAGCAGGCCAAGAACAATCTGTCAGAGCCCAAGCAGAATGAGGAGAGCATAATCTTGGGCCAATGGTCCATTCTTCAGAGAATCTTGGGAGGATGTTCATGCAGTGGGTCAGCCTGGCACCGTGTGTTGGAGCCCAGGTGGAGGGAGGACACAGAAGCCATACTGAAAGGGATCCCAGTGACCAAACTGAGGACAATTTGAACATCAAAACAAATTACAGTAATGGATTTAAAATACATGGAATAAGATAGGAAACTATGAACTTATATGAGTCAATGAATAAATTGAACATTTGATGAAAAATTGTATATTTACATTATTTCAAAGTATCTTCCTATAAAACACTCATTAATTACAAAGGAGACAAGAGTAACTTTACAATGAAGAAGCCAGACAGACTCCATTTAATCCAGTGATCAAAATTATCAGAAATGGAGGGCCAGCCCCATGGCTTAGCGGTTAAGTTCGCGTGCTCCGCTGCTGGCGGCCAGGTTTGGAACCCCGGACGCCTACTGACTCACTGCTTCTCCGGCCATGCTGAGGCCGCGTCCCACATACAGCAACTAGAAGGACATGCAGCTATGACATACAACTATCTACTGGGGCTTTAGGGGAAAAATAAATAAATAAAATTATTAAAAAAAAATTATCAGAAATGGGACATATGGAAATCACATGCCACCTGATAAGAAAAATGAGAAAAACATCTCTATGACACATGTGCTAAAGATACATAACCTGAATCTAACCACAAGGAAACATCAGGCGAACCCAAATTGAGCAACATTCTACAAAATAACAGAGATTTGCTTTAAAATACTCCAGATGTACACTCATGTATAAGTTTTGCAATTAAAACGTAAAGGATAAAAAGATAGCTAACCATTTCAAGATGTGAGGATTGAGCCCTACAGGATTTGATGATGGGAGATCTATTTCTTAGAACTCTAAAAATCACCTCCTGTTATGTCGCAAAGATTATTTCTTTCACATTCTAAACTAGCACTCAAAACACTAATGTTGCGCATCAATACTAATAAACATCACAAAACAAGTAAAATCAGCTAACGGAAGAAAGAGAAATAAAAATCACACTCAAAAAAATCTTAGGACAAAAAAGTTAAGTCTATCCAAAAAAGTACCTTTATTTAAAACACACTGGCGAATACAATTTCAAGAGAAATCTAAGTTCTTCTGTGGTTTCCACCATAGACGAGTCTAAGAAATCATGTCCACCCCTCGGCTCAATTTATCACCAACTGAGGTCAAACACAGGAGTTTCCCCACGACCACCTCGCACAAGTCATCCCCAGGGACTCCTCTGAGGTTTTCTACCCGGCCTTGCGGGGGAGGCTTACTAGGGAGGGACGCCTTCTACCCCGTGAGGAGCCACAGGGGACAGGACAGGAGCTGGAGGAGCCGGGTTCGGGCCGAGGCCTGGTCCCGACCGGACATCGTCCCACGGCGGCCGGAGGGCGACCCGGGCCCTCAGGGTCCCCGCGCCTCCGTTGGTCTGAGGATGCTGCGGCGGGAGGACGCCGCCGGGGAGCCTGGGGAAGGCCTGGAGCGAGGGAAGGGCCAGGACCTAGCGGTGGGAACGGGCCAAGGGGGTGGGGGAGGCCGCGGACATGCAAGATAGGAGGGGGTATGTGGGCACGGAGGAGGCCGAAGACGCCGAGGCCCGGACGGCGTGAGGAGGGGGCTGGGGCTGTGAGGGGCAGGAATCTGCGGGCAGTTACCTGAGCCAGGGCTGCTCGTCCGCGGCGGGGAAGGCGCGGCGAGGCCGACGGCGAAGCGGGCAGCGCGGCGGGGACGCGGGAGGGCGACGGCCACGGGCCCAGCCGGGCCTGACGCGAGCCTGCGCCCTGGCGACGGCGGAGGGCGGGGAGTGGGGCGCGGGCACCGCCAGGGCGCCTGCTCGGAGCCGACCAGGAGCGCGAGCGGGAAGCTCCTAGAGCTCCTCCCTCCCTCCTCCTCTCCGTCCCGTCCCCCCAGGTTCCGGTCCTAGTCCTCCACGCCGTCCTGCGGCTCCGCGTCGCCTCGCCGCCTCCATCCCCCTCCTCCCTCCCCCTCCTGCCACTCCCCGTCTCCTCCATCCCCCTCCTGCCACTCCCCATCTCCTCCGCCGGCCCGCCGCCCCTTCGCGTCTCTTCTTCGGCTTCGGCCGGTCCTTCGGGATCCACCTCCCCTGAGCGTTCCTCAGACGCACGCCTGTTGAGTGCCCAGACTCTGTGCGGCGCTTTCCAGGAAACCGTTTAATACTGACTAACGTGTCATTCACGGGATGTCACCTCCCTAGTGGAAACCTCCACAGACCCCAAAATAAAGGGGTTGTACACTGCCCTCCACAGATCAAGGGGGCAACTTACAGCCCTGAGGAAAGCGTGTCTAAACTGGCTATTCTAGCGACTATTTACCACACTATTTTCGCTGCCTTCGCCCCTGTCCTGGGCCAGCCGACTGATGGGGAGCAGGGGTCACGAACAAGCAGATCTAGGGCTATGTTTGGCCTGGAAAAGCGTTTTCCTGTAGCTTACATTTGAATGCGTTAGGCAGTGGCATGCTCTCCGTCTCCCTATCCGCTCTCCTCTTCACACGTTGATGTCACGGCCTGGGTTTTGAAGGCATTTTGGCTTGTTACCCTTGGCTAGTAGGCTCGGTATGCTCTGCGGAGTAAATCGCCCAGGCCTGTCAGTTGGAGAGCTATCAGGTTGGTTTCTCTTAGCAAACAAAGGATACCGGGCAGGAGGACTTCTGGCAGCTTATAAATCACAACTATCCCTGTGTCTCTGTGGGATAAGTGACAGCTGGGATACTGGCAGCTCAGCACCCTTTGTTGTAGAAGTGAGGTGGTTCAAGTCCATCCAAAGTCACGTACGCCTTAAGTAAATCTTGCTATAGTTAGCACAAAAAGTCTCAAGTAGAAAAATTCGCTAGGAAATCCTAACCTATTCTCACAATTTCCTGTCTTCCCATTTCTAGGTCTTAAGATGTGATAATAATGGGATAACTGTGGCTGGTTTAGCAGTATGGCCACCAGACCTAAAGGTATTGATGTAACTCTGGAGTTGACTGCTCCGTACATTTATTTATTCTTTGAAAATTTATAGGAGTGACTACAATTTGCTAAAATAAAGATTATTGAATGCCTAATATGTGTCAGACACTGCTAGGTATAAAGAGGGGAAGACAATGTTGTCCCTTTTCAAAAGAGATTCGTAGACACTTACATTACAGTGCAATGATAAATTCCATGATAGCAATATTTGCAGAATGCATTTTCTCTATTTGGGAGATGAGGGGATCAGAAATATTTAAGCAAGGAATAGTTCAGTTTGAAGCACATCCATTTTGTGGTGCCTGTGGACTTCCAGGTGGAATTATCTAGTGAACAATTAGACACGTGGTTCAGAAGCCCAATGGGAGAACTGTAGATATAAAATATATAACCTAAGTGTCAGTCTCTCCTTCAGCCTGCCCTGCACTTTTTGAAGGTCTCCTCTCTTTAATATATATTGATTGGGGCCGGCCCCCAGGCATATCAGTTAAGTGCTTGTGCTCTGCTGTTGGCAGCCCCAGGCCGGATCTGGGGCGCACACCGATGCACTGCTTGTCAGGTCATGCTGTGGCTGCATCCCATATAAAGTGGAGGAAGATGGGCATGGATGTTAGCCCAGGGCCGGTCTTCCTCAGCAAAAAGAGGAGGATTGGCATGGATGTTAGCTCAGGGCTGATCTTCCTCACACACACAAAAATATATATATATAGATGAATGAGAGTTGAGTGGAGAATACCAATTCTTATGAGCATGTCAGAGGGATGGAAGAGAACCAAGAGAGTGGTGTCATGAAAGCCTAGGAAGGAAGAGTCTAGGAAGGGTTGGTCGACCATGTGAAAATCTGTAAAGTCAAATAAAAGTAAGCCTGAGAATGCTGCCATCAGATTCAGTGTTTCATATTTATAGTTATAATGCCAGGTACATAATAACTGAGGTCCTTTTGGTAGCAGATAATAAAATAAAATCTGACTAGCTTGAGCAAAAGAGGGAATTTATTGTAGAAATTCTGGTGTATCCCACAGAATCTAAGGAATGGTTTCAACAACCAATCTTTGGAAAGGACTGGAACCAGGACAGATCATGCACATTCTATCTATAGCAGTGCTGTCCAGTAGAAATTTCTGTGTTAGTGAAAATGTTCTATGCCTACTCTGTCCAATATGGTAGCCATTAGCCGTAAATGGTATTGAGCACCTGAAATGTACCTAGTGCAACTGAGACACGGATTTTTAAATTTTATTTTATTTTATTTTGTTTTTTGTTTTTTCTTTGTGAGGAAGACTAGCCCTGAGCTAACATCTGATGCCAGTCCTCTTCTTTTTGCTGAGGAACATTGGCCCTGGGCTAACATCTGTGCCCATCTTCCTCTACTTTATATGGGATGACGCCACAGCACGGCTTGACAAGCAGTGCGTCAGTGTGCACCTGAGATCCAAACCTATGAACCCCGGGCTGCCGAACTGGAGCGCGTGCACTTAACTGCTGCGCCACCGGGCTGGTCCCTTAAATTTTATTTATTTATTTATTTTAAAGATTTTATTTATTTATTTTTTTCCCCCAAAGCCCCAATAGATAGTTGTATGTCATAGCTGCACATCCTTCTAGTTGCTGTATGTGGGACGCGGCCTCAGCATGGCCAGAGAAACAGTGCACGCCCGGGATCCGAACCCGGGCCGCCAGCAGCGGAGCACGCGCGCTTAACCGCTAAGCCACAGGGCCGGCCCCTTAAATTTTATTTTAATTAAATTCAAATAGCCACATGGGGCTAGTGGCTCCTGTATTGCACAGTGCAGCATTAAATCCTTGCCATTAGCATAACTCAGCTCCAATTATTCTCAATCTCTGTCTTGGTTCAAAATTGTAAATCTCTTGGAGAGAAAATGCAAATGGTGCAGTTTGGCTAAGAGATCCACTCCTGGATAAATCAGCTACGGCTAGGATCGCATAGTACAGAAATGGCTGCTGAGGGCTGGTCTGTGTGTATCTGAGGACATTCTCCCTCCACAAGGGGAATCATTATAAGCTGAGGTCTATTATAAGATGGAGTGGTGAATTATTTAGGGTAAGACTAGGCTGCTGTTATCAAAAAGCCTCTACAATAAATCAGTGGTCTAAAGAACATAGACATTTATTTCTCTTTTGTGTAACTGTTAAAAGGTGAGTGATTCGTTTGGTAGAGTATCTCTGCTCCACACAATTATTCAGAGGTCCAGGTTCCTTTGAGATACTTGCTCTGTCATTCTCCAATGTCTTGTTGCATAATCAAGACCGGGTCACAGTGGATTCCAGCCTAAGGGAATGGGAAAAAGAGAAAGCATGCCCACAGTCTTTTTTCGTGTGTGTGTGAGGAAGATCACCCCTGAGCTAACATCCACGCCAATCCTCCTCTTTTTGCTGAGGAAGACTGGCCCTGAGCTAACATCCGTGCTGATCTTCCTACAGTTTATGTAGGACACCAACACATGCATGGCCTGACAAGCGGTGCATCAGTGGGCACCTGGGATCCGAACCCGGGCTGCCAGCAGGAGAGTGCGCACATTTAACCACTTCGCCAGGGGGCTGGCCCCCTGCCCACAGTCTTAAGACCTGGGCCCAGAAATAATACACGATATTTCTGCTTTTGTTGCATTGGAGAGAACTTAGTCACATGGTCACATCAAAGTGCAAGGGAGGCTGGGAAATGTAGTTTAGCAATGTACCCAGTAAGACTGAAATAATGATTTTGGTGGACAATTAGCAGTTTTTATCACAGGTGGTTAGAATTAAAAAAATAATAATACATTTTTCTTGCCTTTAAGGATATCACGGGTTTGGTGAGGAGATAGATGAGTATTTAACTAGCAATGAATAAGGAACATGCTGTAAGAACCCAAAGAATGACAAAATGGTATTTCTCAAACTTTAATGTATATATGAATCACCTGGGAATCTTGTTAAATTGCAGATTCTGATTCAGTAGGTCTGGGGTAGGTGGGGCTGTGAGATCTGCTGTCCTAAGACGCTCCCAGGTGATGCCAATGCTGCTGGTCCTTGGACCATACTTTGAGTAGCAAGTGATTTCAGATTCAGCAAACACCACCTAATGAATGGCATTATGGTGTAGTGATTAAGAGACCAGCTTTGGATGTTAGACATCCTGTGTTCAATTCCCAGCTCTGTGACTTACTGGCTGATTTAAATTGCTTGTCTTTAGGCCTAATAAAGATCTTCAGAAACAGAAAACCTCACACAAACTGGATTTAACAATAAAAGAAGTTGATTGGCTTATTAACACAGGAGTCCAGCAGGTTTCTTACAAGTTTTGTTTAGGCAGGGCTCTTGTTCCATTTTTCTCTAATTCTCTTCATTCTGCCCTTTGTCTTCCAGCTGGCTTCTTTTATGATAAAGCAAAAAGATGGCAAATTTACACTCATTTTACAAGGAAAATGTAGTTAAAAATTTTTTCCTATAATTGAACATCCTTCATGAGCCTCCACCCCAATGTGTAGCAGGGAAAGTCTTTACTTTGACAATTAACAGTACTTCCATTTCTTCTTTGGTCAAGTCCCTTTCAAATAAATTCTCTATGTTGCAGATTTTCTTCTTCTCATTCTACCTAATCTATAAGGTAGATTCATAATGATAGTAGTAGGAGGGGCTTCCTATCCTGAAAGCAATGGAGGAAAGAGTGATTGTACTCAAACTTTGTTTTCTGTATGCTTATCCATCACTGCTTCAGGATATTGATGTTTGCGCCTGGGTCTCTTGCATTGGTGTCTACTGTGCTAGCTAGTAAGTCTCTAATTTTTCCCTCGATGATGCTACAATGACCATGAAGACTCAGATACATCCTTCGTCTTTCCATTCTGTTGCCTTCACAGTGGCGTCCTTTTCCTCTCAACTCCTTCAGAGCACGTGAGAACATTATGTCCCTTGAACTGGATATAAGAGCTGAGGGCAGGTCAGGAATGATGACTCAGCTCCTTTCCCCAACTCTCACATGTTGTTTTATTTTACTGGGATCACTCCAAATTGAGGATGGAGAAGCGTCCCAACGGACGATCTTTTCCAATAGCTGGGAAAAGCTACTCTGCTTTCAACCCTACCCCCATGAGATTTTACGTTAAAATACACGTATATCTGATTCCTTGTTTCCACCAAGCCGGAAGGCTTTCTTATTCCTCTTCTTGCCTGGATAGTACTTCTCTTACATGTATTCTGAGTCCTCTGTGGATTACCCCTGCATTGTGGCTTATGGTAAATTTCCATATTCAGACTTTAATGCTTTGAGTTTGATATATAACAAGAAATTTAGAGAGCCCCTTTCTCTGTGAATAAAGCTGAACTGTTTAGACAGTTGTCTCACTAAATAATCAAATAATTTTGCTTGAAGACTTGAAGCTGAAAACAAAGTCTTTGTTCTAGGTGGTATCTGTCTTCTCCATAGAGGGGTGAATGTCACTGATTCAATGAATGGGTAGTGTGGTGGCTTTGTAATGTATCAACTTGGCTAGGATGAATTACATTTTCCAGAATTCCTTTCTGTGTACGTTTCTACCTAGAATAGGCCACAAGAGAACTTCTTATGGGGGATTTGAAGGGCAGAAGTGAAGTAGCAGCCGTCTTGTAGCTCACATACGTGGTCACTTATCTGCTGGTTTACCTCGTTGTTGTGAAGCAGTGGCAGGGCTTGCAGCTGCTCTAAGTTCCCTTGGATCCTCTTGCAGAGTCTCCAGCTCCTGGACCAGCTGTAGCATTTAGCTCCATGAAGAAGGCTCTAGCTTCTGCAGAACACCAATACCACCAAGGTCAGAAGGAACAAGAACTGACATGGGTTTTGGATAATCCTCATGAGCTCCAGCTCATGCTTGCAGGTCCCAGCTTGTCCTTACTCTCTTCTACTTTGCAGCCATCTTCTCTTGTTGCCTGACTGCTTTATGAACTTCAAGCTCCAGCATCTGTTGCAAAGACAACAGCCTTACAAAGACTGCTTAAACCAGCTCTCCTAATTGCATAAGGTCAAATCCCTGTAGAAATACACACACACACATTTTCTAGTGCTTCTTTCTTTCTTTTTTTATTTTTAATTTTATTTATTTATTTATTTTTCCCCCAAAGCCCCAGTAGACAGTTGTATGTCATAGCTGCACATCCTCCTAGTTGCTGTGTGTGGAACGCGGCCTCAGCATGGCAGGAGAAGCGGTGCGTCGGTGCGCGCCCGGGATCTGAACCTGGGCCGCCAGCAGCAGAGCGCGAGCACTTAACCACTAAGCCACAGGGCCGGCCCTCAAAATATTCTTTAAAAATATCATCTCTGTTATGGTAGCAAAAGGGCTACAGATGTCCCAGACCTTACACTGTCATACCCCAACATCCAGAAAAGAAAGATCTTTTATTTCCTCAACCTGGGCTTCACTCTGATTAGAATACCTTAAGTCACATATCCACCTTGAGTCAATCACTTGGCCTAAAAAAAAAATGCATTGATTATTTTAGGCTTTAGTTGAGCATCATTTACAACCTAATCACTGTGACAAGGTGAGTTGCAAGATTGCAATGGCAACGGCTAATCCCGGACTTTCCCTGTCACCTGAAATGCAGCCATTTTGTATTTTAAGTATGTCTCCCTTTGTTCGTCAGTTGGAGGGTCAATTTATCACATACTTGGGCAGACAATGAGTAAGTGGCCAGAGCCATTTTGACAGACAGCCTTCCAGTTCAATGGAAATTATTAAACTGAATTACACAATCGGTTGGAGTTGCCAGAGTTGTCAGAGACAAAGGACTTTATTTCTCATAGCAAGCACTATGGATCCATATGTCATCCCAAAGCACCATCCTATGATTTCTTTTCCAAGGCTCTACTTCAGAAAGTGGACCCAGGACAATTGTGTAACTTGATAGATAAGGAACTTCACAGGGATGCCCTGATAGTCTACCAAGCCACTGTTTGGTCTTTATCTTTAGATAAGTGTAATAACACTGTCGTAACATGCATCCTTTTAATTTCAAGTCCTAAATTCTCTTTTTGTTTAAATGGCAATTGGAGTTGTTACTTCTACTTTCAGAAAGAAAGGAAGGAAGGAAAAAGACAACCCATGTAGAAGAAAAAAGTAGGTCAAATACTAAGACCAGGCCCCAATACCTTGCCTATCAGGACAGGATATGGGAAAGACTATTGGTAGTTTTAAGTAAGGTTCTGTGTTTTGATGCCGATAGTAGTTAAACAAGTGAGTTCACTTTGAGAAAACTTATCCTATGATTTATGTACTTTTCTGTATGTTATTTCAGCTAAAAGTTTGTTTTTTGAAAAAGTATATATTGAAAGGTACCATTTAAACAAAAATAAAATTCTGCTGACCAAGAAAAAAAGGATTCTCCATTGGCTCCCAAATAGATTCATTTCTAAAGGATGAATAGGATTTTGATAGAGAAGTAGAGGAAGATTATGAGTTCAGTTACATCGTATGGAATAAAAGTAGGACAGATTCAGGAAATGTAAAGTGAGCTCCTTGTGGCAGATTCTAAGTACAAGGCATCTTTTGGGTGCTGGCTTAGCAGACCCTCTCTTTAAGAACTGCTGCTCTACACACTCAGAGGTGGACCTTAGCAGCCATATTAATAGTACATAACCCTGTCCTCCTGTGTCACCCCACCCCAGCCAACTAACAGGGCCAGATGGAACTTAAGGCAGTGGCATATTGGTAAGTATTTAACAACCTGCTCTAGGGGGTGAGGGAGAAGCCATGATTTATAGCATTTGCCAATTTCTGTGGAGTAAATTTTTCCACCATGACTGATTTCAAGTTAAAACCTGACAACCAGCTCACAAATTTCCTGAAAATTTAAGTCAGCTCTTGAAACCCAGTATCAGGGGGCTCCGGACACCACTGACTTGACTTAAGGCTGGCAAGCCATAATCATCCTGAGAAAGAATATCTCTCTTGATGGATTTATCAGAAGAGTAAAGAAGTTTCTTTCTCATAAGTCCACCTCCCCTCACATCTCATTCACCTCGACTGAGTCACATGCCCTGAATATAATGTCTCAGATTTCGTGAAACACAAACACTGTGAGGATGTGCAAGTTGTTCTGATTGGCTTTTACCTTTGAGGACCTACTCTGGTTTATTTGGGGGGGGGGAAGATAGTTTAATGAAATTGGGTTCCTGTTAGGAAGGCAAAAGAGAAAAGGAATGGATAGATTTAAATATTCATTATAATTAGATACCCCAAATCAGGTTGTTGTCAGGAAGCTGAAGAACAGGTCTGAATCAACAAAAAATATCCATTATACCAAGTACTGTATTTCATCCTTTCTGAGATGCACTTCCTATTTTAACATCTCAAACTGGGAAGATTTTTACAAGAGTTGTCAGCCATGTGGCAGTAATTCCCTGTGCATCTGCATCAAAACTTGCAGAACGGCTGTCAGCAGCTTGGCAGAAAATTTCTGAGTCATTAGTAGAGTAGAACACTCTTAAGAAATGCCTCATCACCAACATTCTTGATGGTCATAAGTTATTTTCAGAGTCTATGAAGAGTTTGGGATTTTACCCTACTAGCAAGCTAACAAGCTCTCCTGTTACTCTTTCATGGATGCTGGCAGAAAACATGAGACTTCTGGGGTTAAAGACAAAGGACTTTATTTCTCAAGGCAAAAGCAGTAAGCAGAGTGGCTGTAAGATGTCCATGAGGTTCCCCGTATCTCCCAGTTCCCACAGGGCAACACAGGTGGCTAGATGGACGAAGTGGGTTGTGTTCAGGAGAGGAATATTGAGCTGGTGGATTTCTTGCTTTTATAGTGAGTGGCAAGTCAGCCAGCTCATTGTTTGGGACATGACCTCAGCAAACACAACCCTCAGAAATGCCCTGGGTAAACAGTGGTCAGGGCTTTGCATTCTTGGCATATCCTGCAAGGGTGTGGGACACATGGGGTCATGGTGGATTGACTATCCCATCCATACTGTGTTGAAAAACACAGACATCAATATCTGAGTCCAAAAATAATTTGGAAGAGTTGGTCTGTCAATGTAAAATCGTTTTAGGAATACCTTAACCCATTTATTTAGCTTCTATTTTCTTTTTTATGAATTAAAAAATATGATATGATAAAACTCTATCTTATAAATCTAAAGAACTCTTTCAATAAGTATAAAATAAAAATTCTAAGTGATAAGAATGCATTATGTCAGTTTAATTGGTAGCATTTTTTCTTTCTTGGAAGTACATTAAAAATGTTTAATTGATGGCATTTTAGACTAGATAAAATATTTTTTAAACTCTAATTTTTATTATGGAATGTGGAAATATATATTGGTCAGTTTAGCCTGCAATTTTGCCAGCTCTCTTATTTTCTGATCAGATTGTTTTTTTGATTTACTTGCTTTTTCAAGATATGCAATCATGGTGACTTTGTATGGAAGTATTTTGAGATTTTTACTTATATTTATCCTTTTACGTTGTAAAGTTTATAGCATTCTTTCTTTGTATATCTTATTACAATTGCTGGCATCTGAATTATTGTGTTCACTGAAAATGGCATCAGGATGGATGGACTCTAGTCATTTTTCTTCAGCATATGTATTATACAGAAGAACAAATGCACTGGCAAAAATATTAACTGTGATAAAACATGAAAACAATGGATACTTTTATTTGCAAAATTATTATTTCTAAAAGACTGTGTTGCCATGGTCTGGGAATTGTTTTTAAACACATGAAATTTAGGAATTAATATGCATTTAAGTCACTCCTCAAAAGTGACATAATCACAGGAGTGACGTCAGCATCATGGCAGAGTGAGCTTCCCCCATTGAACTCTCCCCCTCTAAGACACAACAAAAAGGACATTCATATTCCAACAGAAGCCATTCACACAACACAGGGGACGTCTGAGGCACCCAGGCAGCTGTACATCCAAGGATGGAGGTGCTGGAATACCCAAAGGAAGTGGAAGGAGGTAAGAGGAGCTCCCTTCCTTCCCCAAGTACTGTGACCCAGAGACTGAGACCATGCGGCTCTCAGAGGAGGGGAAGGGGCGGCTCGCCATGTGAAAAACAGCGCTCTCCAAGACCCCTCACAGCCTGAGGGGATCCCCCTATGGAGGGAGCGGAACTGTGGCAAGGGTAATTTCAACAAGCTAGCCGCTCAGGAGAGCAGAGAGCAACAGGGAGGTAAGAAACCTCTGAGATCAGGGAGGCAAAAGTAAGCGCCCCTCCCCCACCCAGCTTGGCCCACTGGCGCTTCAGCACAGCCTTCAGTTCAGCCCTGTCCCCAGAGGCAGCAGCCCCCAGGCGCCCAGGCCCCACAAGCAGGGGCCGTGTGACCACCCCACCTCCACAGGCAGCGGCCCCCAGGTGCCCGGGCCCGACCGGCAGCGAGGCGAACCTGTGCCCCCGCAGCAGAGGCAGCGGCAGCTCAGGCCCCACCACAGCACAGCCCCAGCTGCTCTTGCTGGACCAAGCCACAGTGCCAGCTTCCCTGACTTCCCTGTGCCATGGCCTCAGCTCCTTCAGCTTGACCGCCCCCCATCCCCACCCCTGGCTCCAGCAGCTCCAGCTTGGCCTGTGCTCAGGCACCAGCTGACTTGGCGCCAGCAACTTCGGCCCACCGCACTCCAGTTCCAAATTCTTTGGCCCAGCAGCACTCCAGCTTCTCCTTCTTCAGCTTAGCACACACCAGTTCCAGCTTCTTCGGCCCAGTGCACACCAGTTCCAGCTTCTTCGGCCCAGCGGTGCTCCAGCCCCTGCTTCTTTGGCCCAGTGGCACTTCAGCTTCAGCTGCTTCAACCCACCCACACCTGAGCCCTAGCTGCTTCGGCCTAGCCGCGCTCCAGTCTCAGCAGTTCCCATGATCCAGCTCCAGCTGTTCCCATGCTTCCCTCCCAGCAGCCTCCACTCAGCCACCCCTCAGATAAGCCAGGGGCTGACAAGAGTGCCCACGGATTGAGGCAGGCCAGAATACACAGCACCTGACCCCCACCCAGCAGCAGCAAGAGGAAACTGTGACCATATATTTTTACTATGAGGAAAAGTAAGCCAACATTGTCAGGCACCATGCAAAAAATAAATTAAATCTCCAGACCAAAAGGAAAATGAGAAGCACCCAGAAGTCAACCCAGAAAGCACAGAAATGTATAACCTTAATGACAGAGAATTCAAAATAGCCATCATAAAAATGCTTAATGAAATACAAGAAAACACAGAAAAACAATTCAATGAAATCAGGAGTTTCTTCACAAAAGAGATTGAAACTATAAAAAAAAAATCAGAAATCTTAGAGATGAAAAACACAATAGAGGAGATAAAGACAAATCTGGAAGCCTTAAGCATTAGAGCTGACAATATGGAGGAAAGAATTAGCAATATTGAGGACAGCAGTGCTCCAGATGGAGGAGAAAAGAGAACTAAGACTAAAAAGAAATGAAGAAACTCTCCAAGAAATATCTGACTCAATTAGGAAATCCAACATAAGGATTATAGGTATTCCAGAGGGAGAAGAGAGGGAAAAAGGAGCAGAGAACTTGTTCAAAGAAACAATATCTGAGAACTTTTTTTTTTAAATGCTTATGAATGTTTTATTTATTTTTTTATTTTTTATTTTTTTAATTTTATTTATTTATTTTTCCCCCAAAGCCCCAGTAGATAGTTGTATGTCACAGTTGCACATCCTTCTAGTTGCTGTATGTGGGACGCGGCCTCAGCATGGCCGGAGAAGCGGTGCGTCAGAACGCGCCTGGGATCTGAACCCGGGCCGCCAGCAGTGGAGCGTGTGCACTTAACCGCTAAGCCACAGGGCCGGCCCTGAGAACTTCTCAAACCTGGGGAAGGAACTGGAAATACCAGTGAATGAAATCAACAGATCTCCTAAATATATCAACACGAAAAGACCCTCTCCAAGGCATATAATAGTAAAGCTGGCAAAAGTCAATGACAAAGAAAAAATATTAAGGGCAGCTAGACAAAAAAATAACATACAAAGGATTTCCTATCAGGCTTTCAGCCGATTTCTCGACAGAAACTTTACAGGCTAGGAGAGAGTGGAATGATATATTCAAAATTCTGAAGGACAAAAACTTTCAGCCAAGAATACTCTATCCAGCAAAAATATCCTTCAGATATGATGGAGAAATAATAACTATCCCAGATAAACAAAAGCTAAGGGAGTTCATTGCCACAAGACCCCCACTACAAGAAGTGCTCAAGAAGGCCCTCATCCCTGAGGAAAAAAAGAGAAAGGGAATTCAAAGTTTTGAACAAGGAGGAAAATAGGTCCGCAAAACCAGAAAAATTGCAGTCCTCTATCAAAATAGATTAGCAAACACTTAAATATAGATCAAGGGAAAGTAAGCACCAAACATAAGTATAACCTCATCATGTTAAACACGAATTCAGAACACAAGAAGGAATAAGATGTGACAACAATAACTTAGAAGGGGAAGAGGAAAGGGATCAAATTGACTTAGTCTAAGGGAATAAGAGGCCATCAAAAAATGGACAATCACATCCATGAGATTTTTTAATACAAAGCTCATGGTAACCACTAACCAAATAATCAGAACAGAATCACACGCAATAAAGAAAGAGACAACTAAGAGAACTCCCATACAGAACTACCAAACTAAATTGGTAGTCTGAAACACATGGGACAAGAAACAAAAGAAATGCAAAAGAACTGGAAAAAGAGCAATAAAATAACAACAACAAGCCCCTATATATCAATAATTACCCTAAATGTAAATGGACTGAACTCTCCAATCAAAAGACACAGAGTGGTGGGATGGATTAAAAAACAAGACCCAACAATATGCTACCTCCAGGAAACACATCTCAGCTCTAAAGACAAAGACAGGCTCAGAGTGAAAGGATGGAAGGCAATACTCCAAGCTAATGGCAAACAAAAAAAAGCAGGTGTTGCCGTACTCATATCAGACAAAGCTGACTTCAAGATAAAACAGGTAGTGAGAGACAAAGAGGGGCAATATATAATGATAAAAGGGACACTCCACTAAGACATATCACTTTTAAATATATATGCACCCAACACAGGAGCACCAAGGTACATAAAGCAACTATTAACAAACCTAAAAGGAGATATTAACAACAACACAATAGTAGTAGGGGATCGTAACACCCCACTCTCATCAATGGACAGATCATCCAGACAGAAAGTCAATAAGGAAATAATGGGCATAAACAAAAAACTAGATGAGATGGAATTAAGAGACATATACAGAGCACTCCATCCAAACACAGCAGATTACACATTCTTCTCAAGCACACATGGAACATTCTCAAGAATAGACCATATGTTGGGAAACAAGGCATGCTTATATAAATTTAAGAAGATTGAAATCATAACAAGCATCTTTTCAGACCACAATGCCTTGAAGTTAGAAATCAATTACAAGGAGAAAACTGGGAAAGTGACAAAGCTGTGGAGACTCAACAACATGCTACTAAACAACCAATGGATTATTGATGAAATTAAAGGAGAAATCAAAGCATATCTGGAGACAAATGAAAATGAAAATACACCATACCAACTCATACAGGATGCAGCAAAAGCAGTCCTGAGAGGGAAACTCATAGCAATACAAGCCCACCTTAACAAACAAGAAAAAGCCCAAATAAGCAACCTCAAACTATGCCTAACAGAATTAGAAAAAGAAGAACAAACAAAGCCTAAAGTCAGCAGAAGGAGGGAAATAATAAACATCAGAGCAGAAAAAAAATGAAATTGAAATTAAAAAAACAGTAGAAAGGATCAATGAAACAAAGAGCTGGTTCTTTGAGAAGACAAACAAAATTGACAAACTCTTAGCCAGACTCACCAAGAAAAAAAGAGAGAAGGCTCAAATAAATAAAATTAGAAATGAAAAAGGAGAAATTACAACAGATACCACAGAAATACAAAAGATTATAAGAGAATACTATGAAAAACTATATGTCAACAAATTGGACAATCTACAAGAAATGGATAAATTCCTAGACTCATACAACCTCCCAAAACTGAATCAAGAAGAGATAGAGAACCTGAATAGACAAATCACAAGTAAAGAGATTGAAATATTAATCAAAAACCTCCCCAAAAATAAAAGTCCAGGACCAGATGGCTTCTCTGGAGAATTTTACCAAACATTCAAAGAAGACTTAATACCTATCCTTCTCAAACTATTCCAAAAAATAGAGGAAGATGGTACACTTCCCAACACATTCTACGAGGCCAACATCACCCTGATACCAAAGCCAGACAAGGACAATACAAAGAAGGAATACAGACCAATATCCCTGATGAACATAGATGCAAAAATCCTCAACAAAATATTGGCAAACTGAATACAGCAATACATTAAAAAGATCATACATCATGATCAAGTGGGATTTATACCAGGGACACATGGATGGTTCAACATCTGCAACTCAATCAATGTGATACACCACATTAACAAAACGAGGAATAAAAACCATATTATCATCTCAATAGATGCAGAGAAGTCTTTTGACAAGATCCAACATCCATTTATGATAAAAACTCTCAACAAAACGGGTATAGAAGGAAAGTACCTTAACATAATAAAGGCCATATATGACAAACCCACAGCCAACATCATACTCAATGGGGAAAAACTGAAAGCCATTCCTCTGAAAACAGGGACAAGACAAGGGTGCCCACTCTCGCCACTCTTATTCAACACAGTCCTGGAGGTTCTGGCCAGAGCAATTAGGCAAGCAAGAGGAATAAAAGGAATCCAAATAGGCAATGAAGAAGTAAAACTCTCGCTGTTTGCAGATGACATGATCTTATATATAGAAAACCCTAAAGAATCCATTGGAAAACTATTAGAAATAACCAACAACTACCGCCAAGTGGCAGGGTACAAAATCAACTTACAGAAATCAGTCGCATTTCTATATACCAACAACAAACTAACAGAAAGAGAGCTCAAGAAGACAATCCCATTTACAATTGTAACAAAAAGAATAAAATATCTAGGAGTAAATTTAACCAAGGAAGTGAAAGACCTATACAATGAAAACTATGAGACATTATTGAGTGAACTCAATGATGACATAAAGAAATGGAAAAATATTCCATGCACTTGAATTGGACAAATAAACATTGTTAAAATGTCCATACTACCTAAAGCAATCTACAGATTCAATGCAATCCCAATCAGAATCCCAAGGACATTCTTCACAGAAATAGAACAAAGAATACTAGCATTCATATGGGGCAACAAAAGCCCCCGAATAGCTAAAACAATCCTGAAAAAGAAGAACAAGGCTGGAGGCATCACAATCCCTGACTTCAAAACATACTACAAAGCGATAGTAATTAAAACAGCATGGTACTGGTACAAAAACAGACACACAGATCAATGGAACAGAATTGGAAGTCCAGAAACAAAATCTCACATCTACGGGCAGCTAATCTTTGACAAAGGAGCTAAGGACATACAGTGGAGACAGGAAAGTCTCTTCAATAAATGGTGCTGGGAAAACTGGACAGCCACTTGCAAAAGAATAAAAGTAGACTATCTTCTTTCACCATACACAAAAATTAACTCAAAATGGATCAAAGACCTGAAGGTGAGACTGAAACTATAAAACTCCTGGAGGAAAATATAGGTAGTACACTACTTGTCATCAGCCATAAAGGGATCTTTTTGAATTCCATGTCTACTCAGACAAGGGAAAAAAGAAAAAATAGGGCCGGCACCATGGCTTAGCGGTTAGGTGCGCGTGCTCCGCTACTGGCGCCCCAGGTTTGGATCCCTGGCGCGCACCCACGCACTGCTTCTCTGGCCATGCTGAGGCCGTGTCCCACATGCAGCAACTGGAAGGATGTGCAACTGTGATGTACGGCTATCTACTGGGGCTTTGGAAGGGAATAAAAAAAGGAGGAGGATTGGCAACAGATGTTAGCTCAGAGGCGGTCTTCCTCAGTAAAATGAGGGGGATTAGCATGGATGTTAGCTCAGGGCTGATCTTCCTCACAAAAAAAAAAATAATAAAAAAATAAACAAGTGGGACTTCTCCATCAGATTAAAGAGCTTCTACAAAGCAAATGAAACCAGGATCAAAATGAATAGGGAACACACCAGCTGGGAAAAAATATTTGCAAACCATATATCTGACAAAGGATTAATCTCCATAATATATAAAGAACTCACACAACTGAATAACAAAAAAAAAAACAACCCAATCAAAAAATGGGCAGAGGAAATAAACAGACACTTCTCCAAAGAAGATAATACAGATGGCCAATAGGCACATGAAAAGATGCTCAACATCACTAGTCATCAGGGAAATGCAAATCAAAACCACACTAAGATATCATCTTACACCCATTAGAACGGCTATAATCACCAAGACAAAAAGCAACAAATGCTGGAGAGGCTGTGGAGAAATGGGAACCCTAATCCACTGCTGGTGGGAATGCAAACTGGCGCAGCCTCTATGGAAAACAGTATGGAGATTCCTCAAAAAATTAAAAATAGAAATACCTTATGATCCAGCTATCCCACTACTGGATATCTACCCAACGATCCTGAAATCAACAATCCAAAGAGGCTTATGTACCCCTATGCTCATCGCAGTATTACTCACTATAGTCAAGACATGGAAGCAACACAAGTGTCTCTCGACTGATGATTGGATAAAGAAGATGTTGTATATATATAGCATGGAACACTACTCAGCCATAAAAAAAGACAAAATCGTCCCATTTGCAACAACGTGGATGGACCTGGAGGGTATTATGTAAAGGGAAATAAGCCAGAAAGAGAAAGACAGACAGTGCATGATTTCACTCATATGTGGAAGATAAACCAACACATGGACAGATAGAACTGTTTGGTGGTTACCAGGGGCTAGCAGGGTGGGGCGTGGGCACAAGGGGTGGAGGGATGCACTTATATGGTGACTGATAAACAATAGTGTACAACAAAAATTTCATAAGAACAAAAGCTAATAGGACCGGCCCCGTGGCTTAGCGGTTAAGTGCGCACGCTCTGCTGCCCGTGGCCTGGGGTTCGGATCCCAGGCACGCACCGACACACCGATTCTCCGGCCATGCTGAGGCCGTGTCCCACATACAGCAACAAGAAGGATGTGCAGCTATGACATACAACTATCTACTGGGGCTTTGGGGGGAAAAATAGATAAATAATTAAAATCTTAGAAAAAAAAAGAAAAAAGCTAATAAATCTAAAAAAAAAAAAGTGAAATAATCACATGAATATATCCTTTTGTCTCCATTCATATGACCCATCACATTATTAATTCTAAAATACATATGAAATTATTTTTCATTATAAAATGTGTATTTTATTTGATTCAGCAAACATTTGGTGAGTCTCCTATTATAGATCATTTGTTAGGCTGAGAAACAGATACAGAGGTGAATAAGACAGTTGTTATCCTTAAAAGGCTCCTGTGTTTAAATGCTTTATTTACAATGACTAAATGATTCCTAATAATTCACTCACTCAAATGACGTTTATTTAATTGTAAAATGTAGTATATACACAGAAGTATATATAAAATATACATGTAAAATTTATAAAATATGGAGTAAACATCTATGACAAATACCAACCAGGTCAAGAAAGAGAACTTTAACTTCCTAGAAGAGGCACACACATCCCGTGCCCACCAAATTTTCCTCTCCCCACAACCGTATCCCTCTCCCCACTTCCTGGAGGTAGCCATTACATCAACTTTTTTGAGCCTTGGTTTCTTTACGGTTTTGCCACCTATGTATACATATCTAAACAAGCTAGGGCAGGTTTTTCTGTTGTGTTTTTGAACTTTATGTAAATGGAATCATACTGCATGTATTCTTTTGTTACTTAATTCTTTCACTTAACATCATATTATTGCTTTTACTGGTATGATATTCCATTGCATGAATATACCACAATTTATTATTTATTCAACTGTTGATGGGAATTTAGAGTATTTCCAGGTTTTGGCTATCATAAGTTGCTATGAACATTCTTGTACAAGTTCTGTGGACATAAGTTTTTATTTCTCTTGAGTAAATATCTCAGAGCAATAACTAAGACTGCGGGGTCACGTGAGTATATGGTTAACTTTAACAGAAACTGCCAAACTGTTTTCCAAAGTGACGATACCATTTTGCATTCCTATTAATCAGGTACAAGTTTCAGTTACTCTGCATCCTTGCCAATGGCCAATCTTTTAAATTTTAGCCATTCTTGTGGCTGTGTAGTGGCATCTTACTATAGTTTTAATTTGTATTTCCTTTCTAACGATGTTGAACAACTTTTCATGTGCTTATTTGCCATTCAAATATCTTCTTGGGTAAAGTATCCAAATCTTTTTGTCCTTTTTTTTTGGTGGGGGTTGTCTCTTAATATTGAGTTGTAAGAGTATTATATATCTTTAGACCAAGTCTTTTATCAGATCTGTGGTTTATCCCAGTCTGTGGCTTGCCTTTTCATCATTTTCTTAATGTCTTTTGAAGAGCAGATGTTTTAAATTTTGATGAAGTTCAAATTATCAACTTTTTCTGATTTAGTTTTTTTTTTGGGTCCTAAGAAATCTGACTAATGCAGGGTCACAAAGATTTTTCTCCACTGTTTTTCTCCAGAAGTTTCATAGTTTTACCTTTTATATTTAGGCCTATGATGTGTATCAAGTTAATTTTTGTATATGTTATGAGGTAAGCGTTGAGGGTTTTTTCCATGTGGATATTCAATTGTTCCAGCATCATTTATTTAAAAGACTAATCTTTCCCCCATTCAATTACCTTGGTACCTTTGTTGAAAACTGATTGTCCATATATGTGTACATCTATTTCTGTACTCTTATTTTGTTCCATTGATTGATATATATATCCTTACACTGTTGCCACATTATCACAATTACTGTAGCTTTATAATAAAATCTTGAAATCAGTACAATATGTTCTCCAATTTTATTCTTCTTTTTGAAAACTGTTTTGGCTATCCTAGGACCTCTCATTTCCCTATAAATTCTAGAATCAGCTTGTTAATTTCAAAAAAAAAAAAAAAATCTGCTGGAAATCTGGTTGGGATTGCATCAAATCTGTTTATCAATTTGGTGAGAATTGTGTCCTAATAAGTTCAGTTTCCCAATCTATGAACATTGTATATTTCTCATTTAGGGTTTCTTTAATTTCTTCCAGCACGTTTTGTAGTTTCCATTGTACAAGTCTTATACATATTTTGTTAAAATTTTGTTTTTTATGATATTTTAAATGAGATTTTAAAATTTTTGATTACTCGTTGCTAGTATTTAGAAATGCAGTTGATTTTTGTACATTGACCTTACATTCTGTGATCTTGCTCAACTATTAGTTCTAGCAGTCCGTTCTAATTAGTAGTTCTAGTATTTCCTGTATATTCTATAGGATTTTCCATATAAATAATTATGTTGCCTGTCAATTAGCACACATTTACTTCTGCTTTTCCATTTGTATGTCTTACATTTCTTTTGTTTGCCAAATTGCCCTGATCAGGACCTCCAATACTATGTTGAATAGAAACATCCTTATTTTGTTTCCAACTTGAAGGAGAAAGTGTTTAGTCTTCAACCACAAAGTATGATTTTTGCTGTTTGTTTTTCATAGATGTCCTTTATCAGGCTGAGGAAGTACCCTTTTATTCCTAGTTTGCTGAGAATTTGTTTATGATGTGCTTTGGTGTGATTCTGTGTCTATCCTGCTCTGGGTTCACTGAGTTTCCTGGATCTCTGGGTTTATAGTTTTCATCAAAGCACAAGGAAGTGAGTGGTAAGCAAGGTAGGTGGATAGGTATAGTGGAGTGATGTGTGCCTAGCATCCAATTTTTTAGGAAAGCACTTCTTTCCTGTTCTATATGGTTTGGGGGATGATCCTGTACCACTATACCCAAAACTGAATCCATGACAGGCTGGGTCAATCAGAGACCTTCCTACGACTTGTCTGTTGACTATACTCTGGGTTAGAGTGAACAGGATGAAGTAACTTGAAGTAACACTTTGAAGTATAACACTGTGAAGTAACACTGCCTGCATACTCCCAGGAGTTACACAGCAAACTGTCTGCAGAAAGAGACAAAGAATGAACATGAAAAGAAGAGCACAACTGACCTAGAGAAAGCCCTGAAGATACTGAGGCTCTGATCTAGTCATGTGGAAGTAGCTCTATACTTGGACTTCTTAGTTTTGAGGGGCAATAAATTCTTCTTTTGCTTAAACTGAGATTTTATTTTTTATTTTATTTTTTGTGTAAGGAGATCAGCCCTGTGCTAACATCTGCCAATCCTCCTCTTTTTTTGCTGAGGAAGACTGGCCCTGGGCCATCCAGGCCCATCTTCCTCCACTTTATATGGGACACCGCCACAGTATGGCTTGCCAAGCAGCGCATCGGTGCGTGCCCAGGATCCGAACCTGCGAACCCCGGGCCACCACAGCGGAGGGTGTGCACTTAACTGCTTGTGCCACTGGGCAGGCCCTAACTTGAGATTTTAGTTATTTTTATTTTTGTCAACTGCAGTGGAGTCCTGATATGCCACACTAGGAATTTAGAATTTCTTCAGAGGGAAAAGGTGAAAGTATACTTAGGTTTACATTTTTAAAAGAGCACCCTGGGGCTGGTCCCCAGGCATAGTGGTTAAGTTTGGCACACTCTGCTTTGGTAGCCTGGGTTCATGGGTTTGGGTCCCGGGCGCAGATCTATTCCACTCATCAGCCATGCTTGGCAGCGACCCACATACAAAATAGAGGAACATTGGCACAGATGTTAGCTCAGGGTGAATCTTCCTCAACAACAACAAAAAAGACCACTCTGACGTTAGTGTGGAAAAAGGAAAGAAGGAGGGGTTAAATTGGAAGCAGGAAGACCACTTAGGCATCCAATTGAAACAGGGTAACCTGATTAAACGTTAAAATCCTGAAATAGTGAGACACTGTACAGATATGGGGGATATTAAGGAAATAGACTTGCATAGAAATTAGTGACTGGATTTGGAGGGAGAAGGAAGAATTTAAAGATGACACCCATATTTCTGATTTGAATAATTAGATGATAAAAGATTGAGGTATAGGGCCGGCCCCGTGGCTTGGCGGTTAAGTGCACGCGCTCCGCTGCTGGCGGCCCGGGTTCGGATCCCAGGCACGCACTGACGCACCGCTTCTCCGGCCATGCTGGGGCCGCGTCCCACATGCAGCAACTAGAAGGATGTGCAGCTATGGCTTACAACTATCTACTGGGGCTTTGGGGGGAAAAAAAAAAAGATTGAGGTACAAAATAAAGGAGGAGGAACAGAAGTGGGCAGAGGGCAGAGAGAGCAATGAGTGCAGATTTGGTCACGTTTTGACTAACAAGTTTTAGAGGTCATCCAAGTGGAAATGTTCATTTCACAGTTGGACACTCAGGTGTGGGCTAGAGATATGATATGATAGTCCTGGCTCCCACATGGTAAATTGATTAATCTTAAAAAGTGTTAGTCTTCCTGCTGATAGGAGCTGCCCAAACGCAAAAAGCATAACTGAGAGTTTTAAGACAAATGTTTAATTTCAAACATGCCATAAGGCAGCAGAAATGATGTTCATTTGAAATGAAAAAGAGTTAAAATAGTACTGTCACTACTCTAATATTTGAAGCAGAAGAACAAACCTGAGTAAGAAACAGATCATATTAGTTTTTACAAATTTTGGATTTAAAAGTCTTATCATTTAGCTTCAATCTCCTGATGAGGGAAATTTCCTTATCAGGAAAACAAAACTTAGAAGAGTTTAAATAATTTAATAGAGGACTCAAAAATATTCTCTAAAAAAAAGTTGTTTTATTAAGAGAATTTAAATGAAGAAACTGATAGGAAATGAAAGGAAATTAAGCGCTCTTTCAAGATTTTTAGATTCAACATTCTAGTTCTTCATTTCCTCGATACAACCGTATCACTATCATAATTTTTTCTCTCATGAATAAGAGGAAAAAAGATGGAGGCAGCAAGTATCCTGAGGAAGAGAATGAGTAATCCATGGGAGTCCTGAGACGAAATTAACTCTAAAACATAAAAGTGGAGGGAGTTTATGTGGTTAGCAGAGAGGTGTTCAACCAACAGTCACTAGTAAGTCGGGTATGATATAACTAAAGAAACGTTAAACATACAACACATGCATTTCAGGGTCAATATACCTTGCACTGTTACTGAAAATATATTTTTCTCTTCTTTCCTAACTGTTTTGCCATACTAAAATGATCTACCTAAAACATAAATACGTCACAACCAAGATGTTTGGTGACTCCTCACTGCCGACAATGAATGTTTCATAAACTGTTCTACTTGTTATTCATCGCCCATATATGTTTAATAGTCACTATAAAGAAATAATGTGTTGAATGAACAACAAGTACAAAGTATACTAATGCAGGGGATACATGTGCTAAAACAACGCTATTTCAAGTTTGTTCCACTGACCACCAGTATCAGCATCTCATTGGAGGTGGAACTCAATATTTGTTTTAACAGGTTATCCAGGTGATTCTTATGAATGTTAAAGTTTTAGAAACATTGTTCTAGAGGGCTAAAAAGGAGGGGACCTAATTTCTTTTCTCTTAAGGGATTTCACCCTCCAAAGGGTATTAAAAACATCTGGTGTGTGGCTAGAATTCTTAAACCCTCTCAAAAGGTGCTATGTGAATGAAAGGAACAGGTTCGGATTTCTGACTCCTACAGACCATTTAGTCACGCCAGCCTACAGCCCTTTTGAACGATGTAGCTTCAGTATTGTGAGTTGAGTATATTTAACATATACAATCATGCGTCGCTTAACGGTGGGGATACGTTTTGAGAAATGTATTGTTAGGTGATTTCGTGGCTGTGGGAACATAATAGAATGTACTCACACAAACCTAGATGGTAAAGCCTAATACTACTATCTAGGCTATATGTTACTAATCTTATGAGACCACTGTCATATATGGTCCATGACAGTCTATTACTGTGCTTGTGTGTAAATGTGCTTAAAACAAAAACATATATATATATAGTAGAACTGGAGTCACAGCTAAATTATAGCATTTTAGCCAAATTTTCATTTTAAGTTGACATGACAGAATTTTAAATTTATAGAATTAACAATGTGTAGCATATATTCATTTTACATATTCAAAAACTAAACTTAAGGAATTGAAAAACTAAAAAATATGAGAGGTAATGATAGCTAATGAGTGATATTTTGACATAAAAGATGAGAGGAAAGGAGTTCATGTTCTTGCCTTTTTGTTAGTCCTAGTCATTCTCACTCTTCTCCTCCCTCATTGTTGCCATGACTTCGGGGCACTTGGTTTAGTTACTCCAATTTTGTTAAAGACTAAAAACTACGTTACTAACTATTTTGCTTTATATATTGCGTCTTGGGTAAAACTTGTGTGTTATGTTTATTGATGGGGAGGGAGGAGAAGGAATCAGATAGGGAGCCAATCCACAAACTAGTTGAATCCTCTAATGCAGTGGTTCTCAAACTTAACATGTACTAGAATGCCCTGGCGGGCTTGGTAAAACACAGAGTGCTGGGCCTCATCCCAAAGTTTTGGATTTAGTACGTCTGGGATTGGTCCTGAGGATCTAATTTCTATCAAATTCCCAGATGATGCTCATGTGCTGGTTTGGTGCACACACTTTGAGAACTATTGCTCTAATGGAATCACTAGTCACAAGGCCAAAGAAGAGCTGGGTAGACACTAAGGGAAAACAGTATCTCCCTGAATAAGTTTTCAGGACATAAAACATTAGTTACAGGTTTATCACCTGCTCAAACAACAACCAGGTATATATTAATCTTCAAGGATTATAAGTGACAAAATTGCAGGAAATTTCTTTCCAAGGATGAACCCAAAACCTAAATAATTTTTTAAAAGAGACGGAGTTTGTTTGCCTATTTAAGGACTGTTGTAGAATCCAGTATTATGGGAATGGACCTGCTCCGCTAGCCTATTTAAGTTTTAATATCAATATCCTTGGATAAACTTGGAAATGAATACAAATAAATTCACAATTTCTGCCTGCAGTAAAATTCAAAATAAAAGTTTCTAAATATTTTTTATCCTTGTGTTAAGACCATAAATAATCTTATTTCATTTGTTTTTTAACCTGATTATTAAAAAACAAAATATTAGTAGTAAAAAAGAATTCACCTGACAAATGCACTATTTGTAGATACTAACCACTTATTAAAAACACATTTCTATTAAAATTGTTCTTAATTTCTTAGATTTAGAGCACCTGACATCTGGACCCAGCTGAGCTTTTATTTTACAGATCAAAATGCACAGATGAAAATACATTACAATAATTAATGAAGCCGTTCTAGTTTAGCCTGAAGAGATTTAAAATTCCCTGTGATGGCTTGCACTGCTACTGAAGAGCTCATAGATTGGAGCTCAACCAGATAACCACAAACAGCATCCAGGCAGAGATTTGTAAATCTTCTCCTGCAAAGGAAAAGACACCTGATCAACTGTCTATACATTTAAAATCATTTCCTCCTACAGAGCTTCCCTCCAACTTGTACTAATCTTACTTATAGTCCCACAGCACAGCAAAGATCATGTGACTAAGTAAATAACAAATAAATGAAAACAGAAGGAGGCTCAGGGGGTTGGTGGATTACCAGATAACCACCATTTTCCCTTTGAAGATTATTATAATGAGAAGGAGGTAGTAAGGGAAGACTCTTTAAATTAATATTATTTACATTCTTTTGGCCTTTTCAAACAAACATACCTTAAAATGGCCAATAATATCACAGAGGCATAATTGAACTGTTCTAGGTCACTAATTTAAAGCAAAAGTAATTCAGAAATAATTCATAAATTATATCCTTTCACTTGTAGAAAGGATTCAGGACAAGGGTTGAAAAACGGAAAAGACTCTCACCTTTCATACATGCTGACTGATATCATTCAAATAGCTATTGCTAATATACACAAGAGCTTCAATCTCCTATACTTCCTTATAATCTCCATGTCTTTCCCTATTCTCTCCAAATTTGTTACCCAGATATTTAGTAGAAGCATTTAACAGCCTTTGCTATAATACAATATCTCATTCATAGTTACCTCTCATAATTTAAAACTTGGCTAGGATTCTCAACATATCTTGTCAATAGTACATGTATACAATCCAAAAGGTGCAGTGGCTTCTTCATTCTGTTCCAGAATGGATCCTATAAAGAAAATATTCATCATGAGTTGGAAGGCAAACTGTGTCAACTGACTTTTCAACCATTTATATTAGTTAAAACAGTCATTAGAGTCCAAGGCAAAATTTACTGATTTTAAAACAAGCATTCAATATTATGTGGTAATAACTTATGTATCTGGTTATGGTTAATATTTTTTTAATTGACATAATAGTTTATAACATTGTGAAATTTTAGTTGTACATTATTGTTTGTCAGTCACCATACAAATATGTCCCTTCACCCCTGTGCCCAGCCCCCAGCTCCCTTCCCCCTGGTAACCACCAAACTGTTCTCTCTGTCCATGTGTTAGTTTATCTTCCACATATGAGTGAAATCATATGTGTTTATTCTTCTCTGGCTTATTTCTCTTAACATAATATTCTTTTTCTAATTTTTTTTAATTGATGTCATAGTAGTTTATAACATTGTGAAATTTTAGTTGTACATTATTGTTTGTCAGGTTATGGTTAATACTTAAAACAACATTGAAAAATGCATTGTGATGTTATTTAGGAAGAAAATGATTTATCAATTGACTTTGTAGAGAATGTGAATTTCCTGCTTAGGAATCTGAGGTAAAAGAAAAAATCCAACTCTTCCTAGTGCTTGTGACACCACTCTTACTTTGCACCTATGCAGACGTAGTCTGATGTTGTAAATAAGAGACTAAACTAGCAGTCCAAGAATCTTAATTCTAGTTCTGGCTTCACCAGTGACTAGCCATATGACTTGAGCAGGTTATTTAACACCTCTGCCCTTGTCCGATGTAGCAGAAGATGGGGATACTACTACTTGCTCATTTCCATCAGAGGCTCATTGTGAGGCTTAAATGAGATACACAAGGGCCTTGTAAAGCACTGCATGAATGTTTTGTAATTTTATTTATTTATTTATTTCCCCCCCCAAAGCCCCAGTAGATAGTTGTATGTCATAGCTGCACATCCTTCTAGTTGCTGTATGTGGGACGCGGCCTCGGCATGGCCGGAGAAGTGGTGCGTCGGTGCACGCCCAGGATCCGAACCCGGGCCACCAGCAGCGGAGCGCAAGCACTTAACTGCTAAGCCACGGGGCCGGCCCACTGCATGAATGTTTTGATGATGCCACTATAAAAGACCCAATCTAGATTAACAAGGTTTTATTTGGATCTTTCAGGATAAAAATTACAAAATATATAGTCTGATAAGGTTCAATATAGTAAGAAAGTTTTTTTTTTTTTTTTTTGTGAGGAAGATCAGCCATGAGCTAACATCCATGCCAATCCTCCTGTTTTTGCTGAGGAAGACTGGCCCTGAACTAACATTTGTGCCCATCTTCCTCCACTTTATATGGGATGCCACCACAGCATGGCCTGACAAGTGATGTGTCAGTGCGCACCTGGGATCTGAACCCGTTCGGCCAGCAGCAGAGCACGTGCACTTAACTGCTACGCCACGGGGCCAGCCCCATGGTGAGAAAGATCTTTAAGCACCAATATTTTAGATGAGGTTACAATAAATAAATATACTGTTATTTTGTTCTTTTAAAGTAAATGATGATTCTAATGTGATGTGTTTAGCCTATTCCAACAAGAGTAAAGCATATATAATTATCATGTTCAGTAATATTAAAAAATATTTGATTTTTATCATAATACAGAGCAAAGCAACTCTCATGATTAGTTTTAAAAGTCTGAATTATGATAATTTCTGATACTCAACCAATGAAGCAAATTTCTGATGCAACTGTATTAGATGACAAGCTAATTATAAACATGCAATCAAAATATTCCAGTCCTCTATCTAGAACAAGTTAGTTAACTTTAACTAAATTTTATTTTATTTTTTTCCTTACCCGTGACTTGAACAAGTGATCATATACTTCCAGTAGTCTAGGTAATGGCACTCCAATTTCATTCATTGTCTGTATTACAAAGCCCACATCCCAGTTCAAAGTACAAACTTGCTGCTCTAAGAACTGCACAATAAAATCTGGGAAGAGAAAAGGATAAAAAATTAGGACTGTTAACTCTTTTCTTCCCCAGCTTTATTGAGATATATTTGACATATAATACTGTGTAAGTTTAAGGGGTACAATGTGATGATTTGATACATATATATTGAGAAATGTTTACCACAATAAGGTTAGTTAACACATCCTTCACCTCATATAATTACTATTTTTCTGTTGCTGTTGTAGGATTGTTAACCCTTGATACTGAAAATTAGGCCGTATTCATAACTGAGCAGTTTCTAGGGGGGGATCTTTTAAGAAACAATTTTCAAAAAAATTTTTTCATAAAAATAAGACATACCAGATAATCGGCAAATCTATAGAGACAGAAAGATTAATGGTTGCTTAGTGCTGGAGGGTGGGAAGGAGTGGGGTGTGACTACTAATAGGTACACGGTTTCTTTTTGGGATGATGAAAACGGTCTAAATTTAATTGTGGTGATGGTTGCACAACTCTGTGAAAATGCTAAAACCATTGACTTATAGACTTTAAAGCTATTAGGAAAAAAACCACATTTTAGTGAATTTGGAAAATACAGAAAGGTACAAGGAAATAGAGACCATTCATAATCTCACTATTGGAGAGGACCCACTGATAATTTCTTTAATATTTTGATATATTATATCCTCAATTTAACAGCTTTTCAGAAAAGAAAGGCTACTGCATCCTGATTTTAGATATATTAAATATGTTTTTAAATGCTGCATACCACCTATATTGAAGTTATTTATTTTGATGGTTCTAACTGTGGCCCCATTTTCACTTTTTACTAGCTGTCATATCATAAATAAGATAATAACAGTAACAACCAAATTCATATTTATGATACCTGATATCTGAGACTGACCAATGTAAACATCCATGGGCAAGAAGAATCACTGAAAAAGCTGCCACTGAACCTGCATCTCCCCTAGAATTTACCAGATAAACATTGTGGGCAGGTAGTAAAAATTCTAAAAACCCTAAACTTGTTCTAGTTTGAAGTGCCCTGGAGCTTGTTTCCCACTGAAAGACTGATAGAAAAAGGAAGGCCTCTTCTACCCTAAATTTCATTGGGGTCAAAAATTAAAAAGCTAAGTCAAAGCAGAAATACCCTCAAAAAGGACTGTGTATACTGTGGCCTTTTTATTGTTAAAATTGTCATGTTTCACATACTTTTAAAATATATTTATATTTGCTCTTTATTTTTCTGATCAATGAAATGGCATGGCAGTTTTTAACACTCTACTTACAAGAAATAAAGATATGATTATAATGGTTTTATTTCTTACCCTATCCAGGAAATAAATCCTAATCAGAGATGGCCTATAAACAGGTTTGTATACTTATTTTTAAAAAACAATTTAATGTTATGTTATGAGCATTTTCATGTTTCTCAACATTTTTCAAAAACACAAAGTGCTTAACATTCTACTTTATGGGTGTATTTATGTTGATTCTATTGTTTTACATCTAAAGAAAATATTATAGGTTGGCAAATGGTTCATAATAATTAGAGTCACCTACATAACAATTATAGTCAGCATACTTGGTTAAGAAAAGGGTTCAAGGGGCCGGCCCTGTGGCTTAGCGGTTAAGTGCGCGCGTTCCGCTACTGGCGGCCCAGGTTCTGATCCTGGGCGCGCACTGACACACCGCTTGTCTGGTCATGCTGAGGCGGCGTCCCACATACAGCAACTAGAAGGATGTGCAACTATGACATACAACTACTGACGCACCCCTTGTCCGGCCATGCTGAGGTGGTGTCCCACATACAGCAACTAGAAGGATGTGCAACTATGACATACAACTATCTACTGGGGCTTTGGGGAGAATAAGGGGAAAAAAAAAAAGCAGGAAGATTGGCAAGATGTTAGCTTAGAGCTGGTCTTCCTCAGCAAAAAGAGAGGATTAGCATGGATGTTAGCTCAGGGCTGATCTTCCTCACAAAAAAAAAAAAAAAAAGGGGGTTCAAAACTTACATTTTTAGCACAACTACTTGCTATGTTAGAAAAAAATACGCTCTCAATATAATAGGGAACAGCTGAATCAATCACAGATCACCCACGCACAAAAACACCAGCCATTTTTCTTTTCTTTTCACAAGCTTGTATAGAGTTACCAACAATATAATCACTATGGTCTGATAGTCAGCACTATCCCAAGATAGACATATAAACTTGGACGGCCAGTCAAAAAAAGTTTCACACCCAACTATTCATAAACAAATTCTGCTATTCTTTGGAGGTCAGTCTTTCTGGAGAGGTAGAATTTAACTGCTGAGCTAAATAGCAACAAAGAAATGATTTCACTCTAGAAATCATTATTTTTCCATGTCAATGAAGAAAACCATCAAAACAAAACAAAAAAACCATGACAGCACCTAGGGTTGCTGCTTACCTAACGGAAAGAAGCGAGGTGTGCCAGCATAAATTTTGCCAAGGAGCACAATCTTGAGACTAAGAGCATGCATTCTATCTGAGGAGCTCAATGTCACACTTTCGTTCAATTCTGTAAGAGACATGTCATTGGAAATCCAAATTATTTTTAATGTGAAATGTTTAAATTGGCTATTTTATTCTGTTTCAAGGTACGAAATACCCTAGAACTGATATTCACATTAATAGCATGAGCAGATTCTCTGCTTCTGTTAGTGTCTGATATACCCTCTTGTCTTACCAGGGCACTAGTTATGAGACTGTGAGGGAATTATCTCAGTCTCCTTTACTAAGCAGTATATACCACAAAAATGACACTCCAAGAGCCCTCTCCAATACTCACTGGGATCATCCTCTAAAGGACCACCCTCCACCACATCCAGGTACCCTCCACTTACCCTCTACCTAATTAGGTATATACAATTTTCATGAGCCCTGGATATATGAGCCACTAGCAGTTTGCATTCCTCTACCAAGTCACTAAATACTGGATGCTAAATAGACCTACAAGCAAACACTTACCTTTCTCTATGATATCTTGCCAAAGTGTCTGCACCAATATAGGGTCTGAATAACCAGCACAATGAATTATCGCAAGTTTACACTCTGCAAGTTTAAATGGGTCAGCAAATTCCCCATAAAGCTGTGGGAGAAAATGCCAACATTATACATCCAATCTGAGGTCAGCATTCAGAAATTAATAGTGAAACACTCCTTGAAAGTTTACAACAATCAAAGATTTTATCTAAACTTTCCAAAATATGATATAAAGATATGATGATGTGTTGCTGGTCATAACTCCAGATTAAAAGTGGTGAATGAATGGTAAAAACATTCAAATAGATTTCAGTATGTGTGCCTTTTTTTTCCTTGGCTGGGAGATGTTGCAATGACATTTCTTTTAGAATTAGTGTTGTCTAAACTAGGGTCTGAAGAATTATGGACATACTGACAAATCTCAGGGTGCTTAAGGATACTGGAGCCATGTCCAAGAATAACTGAAGAAGGAACTGCTCAGAGGATACAGAGAGGGAGATGCTAGGAAAGTTAAGCAAAGATATGTTACTTTTACAAGACAAGCAGCAAGGCCATAAAATAGCTGGCATGAGTTTTAACAAAGCCCATGTGAGGCTGATAGATTCTTGATAGTTACTGGCCTGGAAAGAGCAACTCAGTTCTTTCTAAGAGTCAGATACCACAGCAGTGATTTGTCAGCCCAGTGACATTCTGCCAATGATGGCTTATCTTATTTTGTGGAGGTAGGTTAATCTTTTCCATGAAATAAACAGTAAAATGCAAAAGAAATAAGGAATTTGTAGATATTAGCTGAGTGCCTGACTGCTATAGGAATTTCACTTGCTTTTTTATTACCTTAGTTATGTCCATTAGCTCAGAATCCAGCTGAGAAATTGCATCCTGTACAGAAGAATGATGGGAATATTGTCTTTGTAGTGTCTCTTGTATCTGAAGTTGGATCCTAGCAACCTAGTTTGGATAGAAAAAAAGGAAGTCTTAAGTCCTCTATGATAATTCAACAGGTACTTAAAGGAATGACTCCTAGCATTTGACCTTAAGTTTGTTAAAATAAAAATAATGTATAAATAAAGACTTCTATCATAATAGACTAGCAACTCTTCATCACAACACAAAAGACTGCACAGGAAGTGGACTGTGGCAGAGTCTCTGCTGCCTACCAGTACCTGTTCCTCTCATGACTGCAGCCAGACAAATGGCTAGAGTATACTTCCCAGACTCCTTTGCAGAGAGGTATGGCCATAAGACGAAGTTCTCGTCAAAGGAATGAAGTAGAAATAAAGTATGTCACTTCAGGGCTGAGGGTTTTAACAGAGTGAATGTGCTTCTTACATACTCTTTTTTTCCCTTCTTCCCTCTGACCGAAGAAAAAGATAAGGGAATGGCAGAGCCAGAAAATACAACTTGGATCCCTAAATCTACCAAGTGGAAGAAAGCCACCTGCCAATCAGGAACACCCACTCTGGATTTTGGACCATGACACATTTTTGGGTCTCTTAGTTAAGGCAGTTTAGCCTACTCTACTTCATACATCTACTTACTAGCTTCCAGAATAAATGGTGAATGTGATATAATTTGCTTTGTGTCAGAACAGCTGGAAGAAACCTTTGGAAATGTCCTAGAGAAAACTTTTAAATTATAGCAATAGCCTATGACCCAAGTACTGTATCCTTAAATCTTTTAAAAGATTTATATCTAAATATGAAAATAAATAATAAATATAGGCAGAAGTAAGTAGAATTAATAACACTGACTATTATAATAGACCTGTTATTTACTAGTGGAAGAAGAGAAAGTGGAATAATATGTGGCTACTACTCAGTGTGGACAAAGCTTAAGTATCTTTAGCACTTACTTCCATTTTTTCTTCTAATTCATGAAGGAATTCACCATCTGCAGCTATTGATGAAATGGCAGTGGAACTTTTGGCACTAAGAATGGCTCGAGCAATGTACTCTAGTCGCTGCTGAAGTGAAATTTCTGTGCTGGGGGGAAAAACCCTTATTTTTATTTATATGAATTCTTAGGAATCCAAGATACAAATACATCACTTTATAATGCCCTATTTTATACCAAATGAACATAAAAGGCCATTTGAAACTTGCAAAAATTATTAGAGGATTTCTAATAAAAGACATCCATAATTTAAGGCAACAAAAAAAGAAATACTTATGTTTATGTCCAAAAAAGTAACTTCCTATTTTAAAACTTTAGTTCAAGATATTAAAATTTGGATTCTTCTAAAATTAAATTAAGGAAAACATTCTTTATTGCTCCTCATATTCTTCACTTCTCTGCCTTACTGTGGCCGATACCACATTTCATCTTTCATACAACTAGAGTGACCACTTAAAAACATAAACCAGATGTCACATGCTTTCTTAAAATCCTCCAATTGCCTTCACCTATTCCTCCAACCTCATCTCCTTCCACTTGCTCCTTTTTTTTGGTGAGGAAGACTGGCCCTGAGCTAACGTCTGTGTCAATCTTCCTCTATTTTGTATGTGGGATGCTGCCACAGTATGGCTTGATGAGCAGTGTGTAGGTCTGTGACCGGGATCTGAACCCAGGAACCCTGGGCTGCTGAGGCAGAGCGTGAGAACCTAACCACTACACCACCAGGCAGGCCCCCTACTTGCTCCCTTATTCACTATCTCCAATCTCACTGGCTTTCTTTTTTGTACCCCCAAAATGATAAACTTCTATCTGATGCAATGCCTCTGCATAGATTATTGTTCCTGTGCTTGGACCACTTTTCCTCCATTTCTTTACATAGTTGCCTATCTTGTCATTTGAGACTCAATTTTAATGAAAATTTCTCTGAGACCTTCTCTGACCACTCCTATCTAAAGCAGCTCCCCACTCCCCTAGGCACTTTCTACTATATAATCCTATTTTTATTGTATTTACAGAACCTGAACTTGTTTAGTTGTCTATGGTCTTTACCCACTAGAATGGGAGTTCCTTGGTAGCAGGGATGGCGTCTATTTGGTTCACACTCCTCCCTGCATGCCTTGAACATCACTCGTGCTCAAAATCTATTTGCTGGCGGACTGACAAAGTGTCAGAAAGCCCCAAGCACATACCCATCTCACGGTTGCCAGCTTTAGTTCTTTCGAATCCCCTAACTCTATCAGACCTGGCTCTGACATTATAAAGTACCTTGGCATTAAAACAGACTCATTTAGTTGTTGGCAACCTCTTAGATCAACCAGTATTAAATTAACTTTTCATATCCCAATTAATTCTAATCTGAATCAGGAAAAAATTGGCTTTCTTTTACTTTCAGAGAAGGTCTGTCTTAGACTGTTCTTCTGTATAGCTACGGCTCCTATATTTTTTCCCTTCCAAAAAGAAACCAAAAGAAAAAAGAATTAACTCCTTTCTCTCTTCTACCTTTCACAGTATAGGTGTGTATGACAATTAATTAGCACTGACCATCTCTTAAGGTTATACATAAAGAACACTTTATGATCTTTAAGAGTCCTGTTTCTAAGAGGGCTTTCCTTTCTTTTCCTCTTATCTCTAAAAAAACTCACTTGAACCAAACATTTTAAAAGTGAGTAACATTTCCAAATTATTTAAAATAGAATATTCTATACTGTCAATTTATTTGGTGCAGCCTACAGATGCAAAAAAAAAAAAAAAAGTAGTGAGAAAGAGAGTAACACAGTAGTTGGAAAAGCATTTTACTGTGGAAAGAGATGGTAAGCTGAGAGCTAGAGCGGATGTACTACAGGGTATCTCACATGAGGAGGAAATTATGTTATATACGTGAGTGTGTGAAGTAAATACGGATAATAGGTGTTTGTAAAAGTCAGAGAATTTCTGAATATTTTTTAACAAGAACTTAATAATTATTATAATAAGGAAAAAGGTCAATAAACATTAAACAAAGCACAATTAAGAGCCACTCATTTTTGAGCAATAAACAGCATGATAAAAATGGATTATAAAGATTCGATGGTAATGGTATCTAGGACTAACTATCTAAGATGAATGACGAGGGTAATCCAGAAATGAGATACTGAAGGCCTGAATGAGGGCACAGTCTATATGTACCTCCAGCAGAGTACAGTATGTAAAAGGCACACAAACACTGGATAAAAGAATGAATTACAAAACTTTAACATATAGAGCTACAGTGAATTAAATATTTAATAATGCTATCAATTCTTAATTATATAAACTATGAATTAACCAAGGCCTTTACTAAAACTGCCTTTTAGGCCTTCACTAGCTTAAATTCCTTTCCTTTCCTTTTTAAACCAAAGACAAAGAAATTAAAGTGAATTATATATATGTCATCTTCTGTATGTGAGGGGAACTTATAAAAATCAAGTGACTATTATGACCAAACAGGGCAAGAAGACCAAAAAAGCCTTGGGTCTACATATGCAATTAACACACCTGCATCACTACGCATGTACACCTACACCTACACACACACACACACACACACGTACACACTTGCTATTAGCCGTATCTGGAATCTTTAAGTGACCATTCTGATTAACTTGGTTTAACAACAGCTTTGCCTCAACAGCCTCCTCTTCCTGACTTAAGTGCTCTCCAGCTTTTAGAAATAGCATTTCTATTGTTTTGGCAAAGAAAGTAACAAATGAAAATAAAGGGTCAAGTTAACGATCTGTTCAAGATTTTATTAAATTGTCTTTTGATATGATAATCTAACTAGAAATTTTATTGCTTTCTTTAACAGGATTCTTAATAATCCCCTATACATGCTCTAAGACCTTTTCAGTAATTTAAACCAATGTCAGAGTAGAGGAAATTAGCCTGGAATTAGTAAAACATTTAAAATTATAAAGCCTTGGAGTAGTTTTTGTCCTTTTACGTAAAAATAGTAATTAATTGCTGTTAGTAAGCAAGAATCTAAAGACATACTTTAAAGAAAATGATTTAGAAGACAGTTTGAACAGAGAGGGTCTTAGGTATTCTTTTAGTACCTCCTACACATTAAAAACAAAACAAACAGAAAAAGAAAAAACTGTAAACTTCAGGTAAATCCAAGTAAAAGCATAAAATTCTACATATAAAAGCATAAAATTCTATGTATAACCTGAATGAGGTTTTATTTAATTTTTGAAATCTGGATGAACTATCACTCTTCACAGTGGGAATATTATGCCATACCTATGCATGTCAGCCAATTTGGACAGGACACGAGCAGCGTTACTAAAACTTCTGTTCTTCTCATAATACCTCCAGAGTAAATCCATATAATGGACTTTGTTTTGATCAACTTTGGCCATTCGGACTAGATGTGGCTCCAGAAATGGAGAGGCAATCTGGAAATTGTACAGTTACTCAGAAACATTTTCTGACCACCTACTTCCTCTTTACGTAGTAAACATAATAGTTTTAAGACAACTACAGGTGTGCCTTGTTTTATGAATACATAAACAAAATTATAATCCAACAACAGATAAAAAAGAGGGCAATTTTTCTCATTATAAATGTTTTTTGTTTTACCACAGTTAATGAGAGTTCCTATCATAGTTGCATTAAGCTGATAAAAATAATTTATTATAATCCAATTACAAATCTTTTAATAAACTTTGAGAACACAGCTAAACACAGATTTAGATTCCTAAAATCTGAACTCAAAGGCATCCCCAAAATTATCAAACGCCACGTCTTTATTTTACAAACTGAGGAACCCTGGGACTTAGGATAGTGCAAGGACATGTGTGAAGCCACATAGTGACTTAACAGCAGAGCTAAGACAAAGTTCAGGTCTCCTAATTCATATTCCAGTGATCTCCACCCCACAATATAAATAATCCCAATCAGCTTCTAAATAACAAGAAAATTAGAGCAATGGCCTACTTTGCCTACTAGGAAGAGATACTGTATTACTTTGCTTTACACTAACACTTACAGTAGGTACAGGATGAGAAACAACTTCCTATAGCTATCTATGTGCTTAACCCACCGAGTTATGCTAATTAAAAATATAAATTAACAATATTGGAATAAAAAAAAATTTTTTACCTGCAGCAGCTTATCTGCAAGGTCAGCTTGTATTAGCCAATTATAAAGGGCAATACTAAAGAGCTCATCTTTGGATCGTTGTGACAATTTAAGCATCTGTTCAAACTAAAATAAAGAAAACAGTAAAGATTAGTACAGTTAAAGGCTCTGTTGTCACGATCTTTAGCCTTATAAACTCCTGATAAGAAATCAAGAATCCTTAAATGATAAGTTCTAAGAGCTACGACTTTTTCCAAGATGATTATGCTACCACTAACACAAAGAGCTTCTAAACACAGTGTATTTTCAGAATGAAAATATGCTATGTCCCTTACATGATGTCCTGCTTCTTCATTACTCAGCATATTGGGATCAGATGACAATACTGGAGGCCCAGGTTTTTTGGGTACACTGGGAGACTGAGGAGCAGCCTTACTTTGATTTACCAGTTCTTGAAGTGTATCTGTAATACACTTGTAACTGTTTAATCTGAAAAAGAATGGAAAATGAGCAATTACATTATTTAATTAGACAGCAATTGATTTATCTTATCTAATTGAAATACACACAAGACTGAAGACTATTTTGGAGAATACACACACACACACACACACACACACACACACACACACATTTGGTATCAAAAATAATACAAATCATATACTTTTTCAATAGGCTGGAGAAGCATTTGGTTCAACATAAAAAAGTAAGTTATAAAAATGAATGTATTAACAAAAACATGTCTTATATAGGTGATATATTTCCTTTATGGCCATACACTTTTGTCTTTAACAGTCTCAACCAAATTGTGAACATTCCAAAATAATCCTTTAGTGATGTCAGCATGATGGCAGAGCGAGTGGTTCCCTGTGTCTCTCCCCTCTAAGATACAACTAAATGGACATCCAATAACCAATAGAGGATTCCTTATACAACACAACAGGATGCCTGAGAGATCCATGCAGCTATACGTCTGAAGGTGGGTGTAGGGGACCCTGGGAAGCAGCAGAACTAAAGGAGAAGGCCCCCACCGCCAGTGGCAGCAATCCACAACTCGGATCCTCACGCACCGCTGGCAGGACTGGTAGTGAAGACCCATGGGAGAACGCTTTGGGAGTGGTAGCCTGGCCTGGAGGAGCACCCACCCTGCTGCAGCAGCCCCACCCATGGGAACACTCCCCATCAAGTGGCCGTGGCTTAGCCCACATGAAGGCACCCCACCCCTGAGAGTGCAACCTGCTGAGCAGCTGTGGTCAGCCTGCAGGAATGCAGAGTGAGAGACAGAGAATTCAAAATAGTTGTCATTAGGAAACTCAACAAGTTACAAGCAAACACAGAAAGATAGTTCAGTAAGCCCAGGAATAAAATTAATGAACAGAAGGAATACTTCAAAGAGATTGAAGCCCCTAAAAAACACTATACAGAAATCCTAGATATGAAGAACACAATTAATGAGATAAAAAATAATGTAGAAGCCAGAAAAAACAGAGCAGACCTTATGGAGCAGAGAATAAGTGACCCAGAAGATAGAAATCTAGAAATGCTTCAGGTGGAAGAGGAAAGAGAACTAACATTTAAAAAAAATGGAGAAATTCTTCGAGAAATATCTTACTCAATTAGGAAAAGTACCACAAGGATCATAGGTATCCCAGAGGGAGAAGAGAGGGAGAAAGGAGCAGAAACTTTGTTCAAAGAAATAATAGCTGAGAACTTTCCAAACCTTGGGAAGGAACTGGACTTTCATGAGAACATGAAGCCAACAGAACTCCTAATTATAGCAATGCAAAAGACTTTCTCCAAGGCATATAACAGTAAAACAGGCAAAAGTCAATGACAAAGAAGAAATATTAAGGGCAGCAAGACAGAAGAAAATAACCTGCAAAGAAAACCCCTATCAGGCTTTCAGCAGATTTCTCAGCAGAAACCTTACAGGCTAGGAGAGAATGGAATGATACATTCAAAATACTGAAAGACAAAAACTGCCAGGCAAGAATACTCTATCCAGCAAAATTATCCTTCAGATACGATGGAGAAATAAAAGCTTTCCTAGACAAAAATAATCCTTTAAAATAAAATACTAATCTTCACCCAGAACCAGAAATGGGGGCCAGGGAGGCAGTTTTGTTATCTCATTTAAATAAGTTATCTCATTTAAAACTGACATTAACAGGGGCTGGCCCTGTGGTGTAGTGGTTAAGTTCAGCACATTCTGCTTTGGTGGACTGGGTTCACAGGTTTGATCTTGGGTGGGGACCTACACCACTCATCAGCCATGCTGTGGCAGCGACCCACATACAAAATAGAAGACGATCAGCACAGGTGTTAGCTCAGGGCGAATATTCTTCAGCAAAAATAAACAAACAAATAAATAAATAAAATTGACATTAATCAAGTCTCAGAAAAACCACAGAGGCGAGTTCAAAAATGCTGATAAGACCCTAAGAATTTTCACCAGACTAAAATTTTATCCCTAGGCTAAGAATTATAATCCTGATTGAGCCCTTTGATAAAACAAGACATTTTTAAGTGAAAGTATGATTTAATTTCATAAGAGTTGTATTTGATATATTATTTTCCTAATACTATCAATCAAACTTTACACAAAGAAAAGTCTGTATCCATAAAGTTGAAAATCTGCTAAGGTGATAAAACTCACCTTTCTTGGAAAGCCTGAAGTCCCACGAGGTCTTCTTCTGGCTCTCCATGTTTATAGAAATGAAGTCCAAGACCCTGAGGATCTTTTTTCTCTGCAGCAGTAAGAGAGAGCTCCACCACACCCTCATAAAAACGCACTAATGGAAAATAAAAAGGACAAAGAGTTAAGGCTTATTATTAAGCTGGATTCATTTTTCCTTAGCTGGCTTATAAAAATACTGATCAAGGTTATTATGTTTCTACTGTATATTAGTCACCCTGTCGACAATATCTATTTCTGATGGGCCTACCAAAGAACAAAGTCCCAACATACCTAAAAGGCAGCTATTAAATATATTTTCTTCATTGGGAAAAAATTTTCATATTTAAAATAACAAAAAGTAGGGTTTCAGCTCCTTGACAGAAAAAAATAAATCCTGAAATTCAAAACAATATCTGTGCTAACAGTTACTACTTTTCCATTGTGTTAGATATGATTTAAAGTAATTTTAAAGCAAGCAGATAATATTTTAAAAATTAGTTAAAAGAATTTAAAGCATCTGAAAAATAAATGTGACCCAGAAAGCAATCTAATACAGTAGTAGTTTAACTGGACAAGGACTGAAACTCCAATGTTAAAAAGTTACCTATTTCAAGATATAAAAAGAGCATTACAGCTTTTACAGGGGCCAGCGCAGTCATCAAACACTAAAACACAAGGCACGAATTTCCTCTGTCATGCACTGAAGTTGAAGGAATATTTGCCTCTGGGAAGAAGCTCTTCATCACTACCTTGTTTTATTCACATAGTCATTTGTCCCCTGAGGTAAGCAAAAGGTATGAAGAACATTTTGTTTCTCACCTTGTCTGTACTGAGCACAAACATTGGATAGGTCCACCTGATGGCTGATTTTTTGATACTCCTTTAATGATTCCCTTAACATTCTCTCCTTTTCAATTTTATTTTGAACTTGTCGGGAACGCTGAAGGAGCTCATTTGCCTAGCAGTAGAGATGATAGAAAGGTAAAAAGATATAAAATCAAGCACACAGATGATGCTGTCAACATAAGTTTTGGTCTATGTCTAAATTTACATCTGGTTTATTATCATCAAAAATAAAAACAACTCTACAAACTTACTTCTTAATTTTAGGCAGAAAAGTTTTTGCCAAAAAATCCTAGCTATTCTTAACTCCTCTCACAAATACATTAAGCAAGATAGCTTTGACTGGTAAATCTCTTGCCTAATCAATACATTATTGGTCAGCAGGCAGTCCGTGGGACACTGATTTTTTAAGTTATTTCCACCTGTAGGAAAGGATCAATAAAAATTGCCCAATTAACTCTAATTCATTACAGACAAAGTTTCAGTGATTTTCCTTAATTTCTAAGGAGAAGCATGTTTAACCACTGTCTTTTTAAATATAGCCTAGAAATACTATCAAAGATTCTTTACGAAAAACTTTAATATACATGGATTTTAAGAAATCATACATTCCAACCCCTTTCTTACACAGACGAGAATTCTGAGGCCAGGAGAGGTTAAGAGACCTACCCAAGGTCATATATTAAGTAAAAGAAGATAGTTCCTGATTCCAGTTCTAGTGTACTTTTCATCATACCATGAAACCTCCTGTAAGAAAACACTGAAATAGGTAACAAAGCATCATACCTTAGAACAAACTGCATCATCAGTGCTATACAGAAGTGGGCAGATATCTTGTAAGTGTAAACTAATGCCATCAACAGCAGCATTATCTCTGATGTAGCAGTTGATAAGAGAAGCAATTAATGCTCCAGTCAGTTCTTTGTCCCTGATTACCAGATCTTTAAAGGTGGTGATTTTCAACTGCTCTTGAAATTCCTAGGAGTATAAAAGAAAATCCTTTTTTCAATCAAAACATAGGAATATCATATTTCCAATAATTTAAAATAACCAAAATATTAAGAGTCTATAATTCAAAAGAAAATATACTAAACTATACAAACTAACACATTTTTGCAAACTTTCATAGAATCAAATAGAGTTGGAAAAGAACCCACAGTATGTCTAGTCCAAATCTCTCACTTTACAAATGAGGAAAGTAAGACCCAGGTAGAACCAAAATTAGAGCCACGTCTACAGACTTTAGTTATAACCAGGAAAGAACTTGGGCTTACATTTACTTTTCCTCAATCATGTTAGAATTCTATTATTCAAGGCCTTCTAAGATTGGAGTGTGATCTCATTTTGAACAAATTTTCTTGTTAAAACGCAGTTCTAAAGTATTGAGGTGATTTTATACCACAGTAAAATATTGTTTAGTGATTTGACTGCTATTTCTTTTTTCTAAATTTCAGCAAATATCCAATCTGTGTTTAAATACTGGACTAATACTTAATTTGCATTCCTTGAGCACACAATTCGTAATGCAAGGAAGGAAACTTTTAAGGGGGATCACAAAAAGATACCTAGGCTAAAAATTTACCTATGTTATGTTTATCACCCAATAAAAAAAAAAGCATTATTCTACCTGGCTTGGAAAACAGTTTTCATAATTAAACATTTTTAAATTGGGTTTTTAAAAAGAAAAAAAAGTATGTGCTTAAAAGAAATAAAACCACAAACAAAACAACTGATTGGACACTACTGGAAAGAACTGGGGGATTGCCTTTTAACTTTGAAAACTGGTACTTAAAAGTCAAGAATTAGGGGCCGGCCCGGTGGTGTAGTGGTTAAGTTCATGTGTTCTGCTTCAGCGGCCTAGGGTTCACAGGTTCGGATCCCTGGTGCGGACCTACGCACCACTTATTAAGCCATGCTGTGGCAGTGTCCCACATATAAAGTAGAGGAAGATGGGCATGGATGTTAGCCCAGGGCCAATCTTCCTCAGAAAAAAGTGGAGGATTGGCAACAGATGTTAGCTCAGGGCTAATTTTCCTCACACACACACACACACACACACACACAAAGTCAAGAATTAAACATTTCAGGGTAACCAAATAGCCCTAGAGGATAAGAGAAAATAATTTCTTTATAGAATTGCAGTTAATAAATACGGAAAAAAGCAAATATTTAGAAAATGACCATGTTGTAATCCTAAATGAAATAACTAATTCAGGTAATGATTATCAATAGATGATGAAAGTTTCAAAGTCTGATGGAGAATTTCACAATGGCAAGATTGGACTTACTTCTTGAATCCAGTGATCAATTTTAGTATCACTAAAAGTGGGACAATCAAAACTTTTGGTCTAATAAATACAGTCTGACATAGAAACCACTACCTATGAAGCATTCTATTTGTCCTCAGATAAATGGACCTGAACTTAATCAAGCCTCTGTAGACTCAACTTCCATTTTACAGAAAATGCAGGAAATAGAGGAACAAGTTCACTACAATGAAGGTCAAGACAACCTCAGAATGTTGGACATTCTACACGGTTGATGACCCAATATCTACAAGGTAAAACCAAGGGAAAAAAGAAGGAAAAATTGCTCTAGATTGAAAGAGATTTAAGAGAAACAAAAATCAAATTCAATGAGTGAACCAACTGGTTAGATTCTGATTTGAATCAACCAATCTGTAAAAAGATATTTAAGACAATCATAGAAATTTCATTATTTTAGATGCTACGAAAGAATTACTGTTAATATTGCCAAGTGTTATAATGACATTGTTATTTAAGGAAATGTCCATCTTTTTTTAGAAATACATATTAAAGTTAAGTAGGAATGAAATGACATGATGTCTGGGATCCACTTTAAATTCAATAAAGAAAAAGAAAAAAGGATGATTAGGTAAAGTTGGGAAAATCTTTAAAATGCTAAATATGAGTCAAGTGTATACGAAGATTAGTTATAGTATTTGCCCTATTTTCATTATCTTTAGACATGTTCACAATTGAATAATACGCAGAAATACATTCCCCCTAAATGGTTTAATACTTAGATGAAGCAAATTATTACTTTTAAAAAGCATTCAAATGAGGACAGCAAGAGAAATATGAACCATTCATTTCCCACAATGGTAACCATCTTTCTTTAAAGAAGGAATGTTTAATTTAGGTTACGGGACCCCTTGAAATTACATGCGAAAATTTTGTGTATGTGTCTGTATGCATTCTTTGAGAGTGAGACAGAGTTTTGATCAGATTTCCAAAGGAATCTGCAGCCCAAATAAAGGTTACAATCCACTATTTCAAAAAATAATTTGGTAAAGTAAGATTTCATTCGCATACCTCCATAAAGTTCTTATATACTGTAAAAACTTGTGGCTTTAACAAAGTGGATCCCTCGAGTTATCACACTTTAGTGCAATCTTCCTATAACACACTAACTTTATCATACCCTAAATGCTTCCCCAAATAATCCCCTCCCAAGCCCAAATATAAGATTAAAGCTCACTCAAAAGAAAACTAAGCATAGTATTAACAGTATGATCTTAAGGGGAAAAAAAATTTCCTACCTTCTGAAGTTCTCCTACAATGATAGTGAATTGATGTTCACAAAGAAGTTTCCATAAAGCCAGAGCCTGGTACGATTTTCGAACCAACTGCTGGATTGCTTGAAGTGAGACCTTTTCACTCAGTTGAGCCTCTAATTATAAAACACAACTAATGAAGTTTTATAAAATAACATAAATTAAGTTGTTTTATTTCAAGTAAATCAACACTTTACCTCAAATAAAAACAACTATAGTTAAGGTTGAAATCCCCATTGTTCTCTTCCCTCCTCTCATCATAGGAAACTATGATCATGAGTTGTTGAATTCATATTTTTATCCTCTCACTATATATATGTGTTTCTGGGTGTTTGTGTGTGTGTACACATAAGCAATAAAAATACTGCTGTGTTTTAAAATAATTTACACCATTGTTCCTTCCACCCAGTTATATTTTTGCAGGCTATCTATATTTATAAATCTAAATCTAAATCTAACACATTTATTTTAATTGCAGTGTTCCATCATGCAAGTATACTATAATCAGGTCCACTCTCCACCTGAAGGACATTTATATTGTTTCCAATGTTTTGCTACTAAAACAATAATGCAATCAATATCCTTAAAAAAGGTCTCCTGGACCTCCTGGAAAGCAGTCAGGTTTCTCCAGGACTGAGTTTCTCAAACTTTGGATTAAGATGCACTGGTGAGTCATGAAATCAATTCAGTCAGTCCTGACAGTTTTTTTTTCCTTAAAAAGGAGACAGAATAGAATAAAAAAGGAAAGAAATATTAGAGTGTAAAACAGGTAGAGTTACTTTCTGAAATTTTGTTTCAGTTGTGTGTGTATGCTTTTAAACGTCTGGGTCATAATGCAAATGTAAATCAGGTAAATTTGGGTCTTACTGTAGGAAAAAAGCCTGAAAAAGACTGCTCTAGGACGTACACCTAGTGAACTGCTGGTTTGAGTATATATGCATTTTCAGCTTTTGCTATACATATATGATCAAACTGCTTTCCAAAATGGTCATTTCAGCATATACTGCCAGCAATTTGAATGTTCCTATTTGTATAAATCTTTACTAATGCTTGGTATTGGCAGGCTTGAGGCCTTACTGAAGTTTCATTAGCAGTAGTGAAAAAAGCATTTACAAAACAGTGAACAGAAAACAAGGGCCAGCAGGAAGGGAAGGAAGTACCTTGGGACAAGAGTAAATGGCTGGGTCTTAATTGGCAAAGTTCTATCAGCCAGAATAATTGGCTCAAACAACAGAAGACAAAAGAACTTAAAAAAATTGAATGATAGGCAAAATTTAAGCAATAATTTGTTATTATTCCAATTTATAACCAGAATAACTGATGTTCATGAGAATTTTCCAGTTCCCTTGCTCTTTCCTTTGTTACTGTTTATAATAAATAAATAACACAGTCAAAAATTTGATACACATTTTTAACCCTGTAAAAAGGTTTGTCAATAATCATTGGAAAATGCATATCAAAATCACAATGAGATACCACTTCATACCTATTAGGATGGATATTATAAAAAATAATAATTTGAAAAATAACTGGTACATGGAGAAACTGTAGCCCTTTGTGCACTACTGGTAGGAATGTAAAATGGTGCAGTTGCTATGGAAAACAGTATGAAGGGAGCTCCCTCAAAACACTACAAATATAATTACCATATGATCCAGCAATTCCACTTCTGGGTATATAACAAAAGAATTGAAAGCAAGGACTCAAATTTATATTTGTAGATCATGTTCATAGCAGGATTATTCACAATACCCAGAAGTGGTAACTCAAGTGTCCACAAATGGATGAACAGATAAACAAAATGTGGTGTACACATACAATGGAATATTATTCAATCTTAAAAAAGAAGAAAATTCTGACACATGCCATAACATGGATGAACTTTGAAGATAATATGCTAAGTGAAATAAGCCAGTCACAAAAGGACAAATACTGTATGATTCTACTTATATGAGGTACCTAGGGTGGCCAAATTCTGAGACAGAAAAAAAGAATTGTGGTTGTCAAGGGGCAGAGGCAGGGGAAAATGGGGAGTTATTGTTTCATGGGTACTGAGTTTCAGTTTGGGAAGATGAAGAAAATTCTGGAGATGGATAGTGGCGATGTACGCACAACAATGTGAATGTGCTAAATGCCACTGAACTGTACACTTACACATGGTTAAAATGGTAAACTTTTTACCAATTAAAAAACCCACTCAAAAAATAAGGTATATATCATGTTTTCTGATGGAGGAAGGGAAACAAATTTATGGGCTGAAAGTTATAGAAATACATGATATCCATATTGTCCCATTTTCCCCAATCACAATGATATTTTAATAAAAAATATTTGCGTTATCCCAAACTAGATCTTATTGAGAGACGTCCATTATTTTCTATTTAACTAATAAAACTCTTTACTGGGGTCATGTACATTTAACTGATCAGAAGCAATAATTTACCATGAAACTTCCTCTGCAGCTCCTGTTGCATTTGCTGGGTATTTCCATTTTCAGGACGCATGAATCCTATCAGCCTTTGCTGCACTTTGGCAGTAGTACTGAAACAGAAATTCCAAAATGTGTATTTGTGTTTTTAACAGCTTTATTGACACGTAATTCATATACCATACCATTCAACCTTTAAAGTGTACAATTTAAATTTTAAAATATATTCATAGGGTTGTGCAACTACCACCACAATTGAATTTCAGAACATTTTCACCCATCCCCCATTAGAAGTCAATCCCCACTTCCTCCTTTTTCCCACCTCTACCTGAAGCAACCACTAATCTATTTACTGTCTCTATAAATTTGCCTATTCTGAATATTTCATATAAATAAACTACAATATATTGTAAACACTTTTTTTTTTGCTCTTTAGATTAGTGAAATAATCACTGGCAAATCAATGATAACAATTTAAACGAAGCATTTTAATCTCTCAGATGTTTGAAGTTTCACTGCGAGTAGATGAATAATAATAGTTTCCTTTTATTGAACACTTTTTTTGCCTCCACCAATGATTTAATTTAATACGCACAACAAATCTATCAGGTAGGTACTATCAAGAATCTCATTTTACAGATGAGAAAACCCCAGGACAAAAGTAAAAAGCAAAGAATCTGTAAGGAAATACTGGCCACTGAGAGAAATGAGCAAGAAAGAGCATTTGGTGCTGATTTGGTGAAGAATCTGATATTTGAGCTGTTAATGCAACTTCAGGGATGAGAACAAAAGACTGATAAACTTTCAGGAAAAATTTCTATTCGGTAGCTGACACTTGGTCAGCTTCAAAAGTATATGACTACTGAAGCTATAACTGGTACATCATAGAACAAAGCAAGTAAGTGATTATGTCAATGTTGTTAGAAAACAAGATCTTTAGGGTAAAAGAAATTTAGCAAAAACTGTAATTTTAAATCTGAACTGAAAACAACAGCACAACTCACAATTCTGTTTCATTAAAAAATAAAAACAAAACAATATACAGCTTGACCAGGAGCAATGAATACCTCCAGCTGTAGTCTCTCATATGATTTCCTACCAAAAGAAACCAGGGCTTTCTGAAGAAATGGCTGATTCCAGGTCTAGGCAGGAATTGTACCAAATGATCCTGGGACGTTTTGTCATACTAGAAAGCAAAGAAGCTACCAAAGACTAATGTCAAAATGACTCCAGAGCAATCTGAAGAGGCAAAAGATGGGACCATTTTCTATTTAAAAAACCTGCAACAGACTGAAACACATTAAATATGTTTAAAACCACAGATTCATAATGACACTAAATAAAAGCCTCAACTGATGGCGCTGGCTGAGATGGAGTGAGCCTATACTATGGCCTCTCCCACTGCCTACAACTGAAAACCCAGGACAGAATACAAAATGTAACTACTATCTGAGGACTACGAAAAGTCAGTAACAGCACACAGCTAGAGGACGGGAAGTCAAAACTCAAATGACAACCCATATGGAGGTGAGTTAATGGGTTTTTTCCCCCTACTCCTTTATCTCTAGGCTTTGACCAAAGGTGAGCCGAGTCTCAGAACCGTGTGGACAGTAAAACTCGCAGGGAACATTCAGCAAGGTCTGGAGACATTCTGATTGTCATGAATAGGGAGAGCTACTGGTATCTAGTAGGTAGAAGCTGAGCATGCTCCTAAACTTCCTACAATGCACAGGACAGCCCTCACAATGGAGAATTATCTAGTTCATAATGTCTACAGTGCCAAGGTTGAAAAACCCTGGAACAGAGGACCTAGGAAAAGGGGGCCCCATGGTCTGAAGAGTTGGAGGGAATCAGTTATTTTCTCTTGCTGCTTTGCTCCAAAGAAACCACCATTTCCGCAAAACTGCATGTCACCAAGGGAGCTAAAACTGAGAGAGGCACTGATTTTCTATCTAGAGGACCAGTAAAAGGGACCCCTGGGAGCTAGAGAATGTGAGGGAAGTCATAGCAAGAAGAGGCTGAAGAAGGAGATCCCCTAAGTCTGTGTATGATCAACACAACTTCTGGGCTCACTCCCCGAGCTATATATGCATGGAACATACCCAAAGAAACACAGCAAAGATTCTAAGAACTGAACTGAGATATAAACCACTGTACAAGTTCCAGAATACCCCGTGAGAGATTCATGTGAGGGACAGACCCAAAGAGCACAGCCAAGGCTTTGAAAACTAAACTGACATTGGAATCACTGCCCACAGAATGGAAGACAGAACCTGCAGTCTGATCCTAATTAAGGTAGACTGCCTGCTGAAACAAACAAGACTGACGTTCTCTGGAGGACTGATATATGCAGCAATATGAATAAATTTATATGACATTCTGGAAAAGGCAAAACTAGAGGTGAATAAGAGATCAGTGGCGGCCAGGGTTAGGCGTGGGAGGACAGTTCGGATACAACAGACAGCACAAGACAAATTCTGGGGCATGATGGAACTGTTTGGTATCTTGGTTGTGGTGGTGGAGGTTATACAATATTATGCATTTGTCAAAACTCACAGAACTACACACTGAAAAAAGGTGAATTTTACTATATAACAAAAAACAAACAAAAAATCACGCTACGCATCTTCGGAGGATGTTGGAAACCAAATCATTACTTTTAAATTTGGTAAATAAAGACAAAGAAGTAAACATTTATCCACACTTTCTGAATGAATCTTTCAAAATGAATCTCAGGATAACCAGACAGTTGAAGAAGGGAATATTTTTTAAAATTATTGAGCATTATAGCAGGACATCAGTTCAGCAAGGGTGTCTCTTCCCCCATGTAGGCTGACTAAATGCAGTGTTCAATCACATACTTTACTTTTTCATAAGAGTAAATAGCTCACAAACAAAATGGTGGATTTGTTGCAGAGGGCTCCAGTAGGCTCCTAATGTTGGTGGTTATATTGCTCCTTAGCAAACTCTAGGCCATCATAACAAACATGGGGGGCAGGGCAGGCACATTAGATGGGATTAACATAGCAGGCTAATCCACTAGGGTATCCCATTGCTATTAGAACTCCTTTCTTTCAATCCATTGGCAACTTCAAGCTCTAACTGGTATAAATAACTCTAAAATCCAATTATTAAAGGCTGGAGAGGACCAGTTGGCAAAGAATACACAAAATAAAAGTTAAATCTTATCTAGTTGGCCCTGGCATGGAGGCCCAAATTTCCTCTGGAGCCAAATGACAATACGTTAAATAATGTAGGGTGCTGACGCTGCTACAGTCTCCCAACTCACTTGAGAGAAACCACAGCTTCACTGGTCTTTCTGGCACACTGAGGGGAAATCTATCTGTTGACCTAATCTCAGATTTTTACCATATTCTTATCATATTCTAGGGTAAAACTAACCATTGGAGCTTCACAAGAGCTTTGTTTGCATGATGGTCTGCTACTGAACATTGACCACAACTGCTAAGTAGGTCTAATCAGCTACCTATATCAATCAGTAAATATAAAAATTTATAAACCCAGCCAGAAAAATACCATCAAATATAATGTATTTGCTAGCTTGGAAAAGATGGACTATGCTGGGCAGTTGAAAGCAACAGCCCCCAATAAAACAACTAACGTAAGAAAAATGAAAAAACTTGAAAAACAATTCTAGTTGTATTCTCAGTGAGATTTGGGATTCATATTACAAGCGCTAGTTGCCATGAAAAAGGAAAAACTGGAAAATAAAAGAGCTCTTGGAATTAAAAATATAATGGCCGGAAAAAAAAATTAATCAGAGAAATTAAACAAATGTTACTTAGAATTAAATGATTGAGAACATCAACTCTAGGAATTCTGCAATCTGCAGGAGAAAAAAAAGGAAGGAAGGAAGGAAATTATGGAAGAAAAGAGCAGAAACTGAGGCTAGATCCAGGAGAGTCAATATGATTCTCCAAAGAGAATGGGAAAGGTGGAATAGTACACTAATTTAAAAATAATAGGCCGGCCCCGTGGCGCTCCACTGCTGGCAGCCCGGGTTTGGATCCTGGGCGTGCACTGATGCACCACTTGTCAGGCCATGCTGCGGCTACGTCCCATATAAAGCGGAGGAAGATAGGCACAGGTATTTGCCTAGGGTCAGTCTTTCTCAGCAAAATGAGGAGGATTGGCATGGATGTTAGCTCAGGGTTTATCTTCCTCACAATAAATAAATAAATAAATAAATAAATAAAAATAATAGAAGAAAATATACCAAAGCTTAAGTCTTTAGTTCTAAATGTTCATTGAAAATGTTTAGTTCTCAACATACACTGAAAGAACACAGAGCTAAAGACATTATGGTGTAATTTCTGACTTTCAGTATCGAAAAAGAAAGCATAAAAAATTTCAAAGTAAACACAAGCCATTTACAGTGGAAAGAGAATCAGAAAGGCAATGTACTTTTTCTCTGCAACATTAAAATTTAGGAAGAAAATGGTGCAAAATGCATATGAAGATCTGAGAGAAAAGGACTACGACCTTAAAATATCATACCCAGTAGGCAATAAAAAGGAAGAAGCACTGATACACGCTACGACATAAACCTCAAACAGGAACCTCAAAATATGCTAAACAAAAAAAGCCAGACTCTAAACACCACACACTGTATGATTCCATTTATATGAAATGTCAGGAATAGGTAAATTTATAGACATAGACTAGATTAATAATTGGGGCTCAGGGGTGGAAATGGGGAGTGACTGCAAACGGACAAGAGAGATGTCTTTGGGGTGAAAGAAATGTCCTAAAAATGGATTGTGATGATGGTTGCACAATTCTATGTATTTACTACAAGTCACTGAACTGAACATTTAAAATAAGTGAAGTTTATGGTATATAAATTATATCTCAAAAAGCTATTAAAAAATTCCTGTACTTAGTGACACTAATGTTGCAGGCATGCAAGGGTTGGTTGAAATTAGGAAATCTGTTAATATAATTCTGTTAATAAAGGTAAGGAAAGAATTATATAATCATCTCTGTAAAATGCAGACAAGACATTTGACAAACTCCAACACTCACTTTATAAAAATACCCAATAAAATAGAAATGGATGGATACTGTGTTTAGCATGATAAACTATGTCCATCTAGGCACCTTCTTTAATGGGGAAACACTACATGCTTTTCCACTAAAGTCAGGAACAAGACCAGATGCCCACTCTGTCTCCACTATTTAACAGTGTGTTGGAGACAGCAGCCTATGCAGACAGGAGAAAGCAACTACAGTTGGAAAGGAAAAGGTAAAATTATCTCTATTTGCAGATGACAGGGTTACATATTTGAAAAATCCAAAAAAACCCAATGAAAAAAACTACTAAAAACAGTAAAATCAGTAAAGTAGCAGGTTATAAAATTAACAGATAATTGCAGTTATAACTGTAAAATTCAATAAACTACTTAGAAACTATTAACAGAAGAACATAATGGTAGAAAAGAAAAAGAAAAAAAAAAGACCTTTCTTTTAGGAAGAAGGATAGTGGTGGAGGGCAGGAGAAGGAGGTAAGATAATAGATTCTGTTCAATTATTAATGCTGACTGAGATGTGTCTTTTTCAGAATTTAAAACTAACTACTAGAGGAAGAAAAATCATATATAAAACTTTTAAATCAGTATTTGCGATGGGGCGAGGCCTGATCAATCCAGTGAAATAAGAGAATGGGGAAGGCAAGAAAAACAAGAAACACAACAAAAAGCACATATTCAGGATGGTGAGAATAAGATCAAACCTTTAACTAATCCCAACAAAATGGGAAGGGGTTAAAATCTCCTATTAAAAGACAAAGACTCTTAAACTGAGGTAAAAAGCAGGGAAGAAATCGATTTATATGTTGTTTAAGATACACTTAAAAGCGTTCTGTAGGCTAAAAATAAAGAAAATCGACGTAACCTTCTCAGGAGACAACTAAATACTACATATTATCATTTTAAGGAGCTCTTACAGGGGCTGGCCCAGTGGCGTAGCTGTTAAGTTCGTGCACTCTGCTATGGCAGCCCAGGGTTCACGGGTTCAGATCCTAGGCCTGGACCTACTCACTGCTCATCAAGCCATGCTGACGTGGCGTCCCACATAGAGCAACTAGAAGGATGTACAACTATGACGTACAACTATCTACCGGGGCCTTGGGGAGAAAAAAAAAGGAAAAAAGGAGGAAGATTGGCAACAGACGTTAGCTCAGGGCCAATCTTCCTCAAAAAAAAAAAAAAAGTGCAAGAACCCTTACACCCGATAATTCTACTTTTAAAGAAATTCATCTGAAGATAACTGAACAAGTACACAAACACGTACAAAGAAGAATAATCACTGCACCTTGTTTATAACATCCAGAAATAGAAACAACCTAATCATGACTAGAGTTATATCATTAAATGCTTGCATACAGATAATGGAATAATATGTAGCCAATACAAAAATAAGATAATTTATTCCACTGATTTGGAATTCTCTGAAGGATATATACCAAATGTAAACGACATTTCATAAAAGTATGTCTACTTAGATTCTATTTTCACTTTTTTTTTTTTTGCTGAGGATGAGTTGCCCCAAGCTAACATCTGTTGCCAATCTTGTTTTTTTTCTCAAAGAAGATGAGCCCTGAGCTAACATCTGTGCCAATCTTCCTCTACTTTATATGTGTGTCACTGCCACAGCGCGGCTGACAAGTGGTGTAGGTATGCCCCCGGGATCCAAACCCGTGAAGCTGGGCTGCCGAAGCAGAATGTGCTGAACTTAACCACTACACCACAGGGCCAGCCCCTATTTTCACTTTTAAAGAAATATATATTTATATATACTTTTAAAGCTTATACTGTCATACTTCAAATCATAATTCTTTTGCAGAATGATGTGAATTTTTTACAAAAAGTTCATGTTACTTTTATGATTAAAAAAATGTTCATCCTAAACATATGTTCATCCTAAACATACACAAAAACTTTTACAGGAATGTTCGTATCAGCATTATTCTTAATAGCCAAAAAGCTCAAATAACCTAAATGTGCATCAACTGATCAACTGAAAAATGAAACAAAGTACTGCTATACACTACAACACGCAAACCTTGAAAATATTATGCGATGGGAAAGAAGCCAGAAACAAAAGGCCACGTATTGTATATTTCCATTTATATAAAAGATTCAGAATTTGGCAGATCCATAGAGCAGAGAGTAGATTAGTGGTTGCCCGGGACTGGTCGGGGGGAACTGGGGAGTGCTATGGACTGAATTTTTGTGTCCCACCAAATTCATAGGTTGAAGCCCTAATCCCCAAAGTGATGGTATTTGGAAGTGGGGCCTCTGAGAGGTAATTAGGTTTAGTGTGAGTGCCCATGATGAGATTAGTATCCTTATAAGAAGAGACCAGAGAGCTGGCTCTCTCGTGTTCTTTCTGCCATGTAAGGACACAGAAAAGAGCTGTCTGTAAACCAGGAAGAGGGTCCTCACCAGAACTCAACCATGCTGGCACCCTGATCTCACAGTTCCAGCTTCCAGAAATGTGAGAAATAAATGTTTCTTGTTTTAAGCCAGTCTGTAGTGTTTTTCTTATTGCAGCCTGAACTAAGACAGGGAGTGACTGCTAATGGGTATACAGTTTCTTTTTGGTGTGATGAAAATATTCTGGAATTAGACAGTGGTGATGATTGCATAACCTTGTGAATATACTAAAAACTACTGAACTAAACATTTTAAAAGGATGAATTTTATAATGTGTTAATTAGATCTGAGCAAAAGAAAAAAAGAGTAAATAAATCCTGTTAATTCTTACTTTGGATTTCCTAATGGTCCTCCTGCAAATTGGGAGTTTCTGTCAAGAAATTCTTGCAAACCTTTTAGTTCTTGCAGCACTGATTCCAGCAGTTGGGAAGGAACACTACTTTCAATCTGTAAGAAAGGAAGTATTTTAAAAAGTTTAAAAACACTGAAAAAGTGTATATATAAAAAACACATACTCTGTATATCTATAACTGAGTATAAAGTTATAATTTTGAGGTGCCCTATCTTTATAAATAGTAAAGTTATTTCTTATATCAATTCCCACTTGGTGACCAGAATCAAGGGCTAGATACCCAAGGGCTAGATCCCTCCCCTCCTGTTCTGATTTTACTGAGGTATAATTTGCAGACAGTACAATACACAAATCCCGATGACTTTTTACATTTTAATGTAGTCAGACCCAAACCACAGTATAGAATATTTCCAACACCCAAGAAAGTTCCCTAATGCCCCTTTCTAGTCATGAGTTATTCTACCTCCTAGGTAACAACTTTTCTTACTTTTATCATTATAGATTAGTTTTGCCTGTTCTTGAACTTCACATAAATGAAATCACATACTATGTTAAGTAAATACATTCTTATTCTTAGAAATGTGAACTTTAAAAGAGTATCGGAGTTGAAAAGATATTTGGTATCTTTTCATTTTAAAAAGAAAAAAGTTTAAAATAAATGTGTCCATATTTCACATTAAAAAAAATCTTATCTGAATTTATGATAATACAAAGTTCTACAAGATGTCTTCTTAAAGCACTGTGGAAAGTACATCAAATCAGTATTCAGTCCATGGAGTTTTGGAGTTTTAATATAAGCAAAATATTAAATAGTAACTTTAAGCAATATTAAGTACTAGGACTGACTCTATTCAGCCCTCACAACAACCTTATGAGGAAGATATATTATTATTCTCATTTTACAGTGAGTTATCTGGCTCTGAAATGTTAAGAAATTTACTCGTCAGTTAATAAGTGACAGAGCTGAGACTTAACTCAGGGGGTGGACAGTTTATTGGAGAAGTACACAAACACATACAAATAATTATTGCATCTTGTTTATAACATCAAGAAATGTGAAACAAGCTACTTATCCATTACTAACATAAACTGGTTACATATAGAGAATGGATACTACTATTTAACTTACTGCAGTGATCTCTCTGTTGCCACTCTTGAATACTCTCTCCACAACTAAACTAGCATCCCAGATGTTTCTGGAACAAAAAATGTTTTAATGGTTGTGATGTAGATGAATAAAAGTAATTACAATATGTAGTAAACTCATTTCGATGTGTTTATTCAGTTTTTAAAGTGTAGAAATAGTTTCATTTAACATTTTACTATGTTATCTCAAAGAACAGAAAACCACAAAATTTTCAAACCTGACATATCTAAAGTTATTTTGCATAACAAAATATTGCTGAAGAAAAATCTAGAGGTTCTGGGTTAATGAACTGTACATAAGGAAGCTTATAATGCAAAAACAAATTTACAAAGGGGTTCTGCACTGTTTCATCATATTTTTAAGCAAATGATTCAAATGAAAGCGTACATCTCAAATCTAAAAAAAATTCACAGGGGCTGGCCCCGTGGCATAGTGGTTAAGTTCGGTGCACTCCACTTTGGCGGCCTGAGTTTGAGGGTTTGGATCCCAGGTGTGGACCTACCACTCATCAGCCATGCTGGGGCAGCGACTCACATACAAAATAGAGGAAGAGTGGCACAGATGTTAGCTCAGGGCTAAGCTTCCTCAAGTAAAAAGAAGAGGAAGACTGGCAGCAGATATTAGCTCAGGGTAAATCTTCCTCACCAAAAACAAACAAATTCATACCAGACATGATAACTAACTAGATGATATGGTAGACTGATTACAAAAATGGCTGTAATTCTTTATCCCTCCCTACACCTATCCTCTTTACAATATGACTTTGATGCCTCTCTGATAACGAGGAGTCTATTTCCTACCTTTTTTTTTTTTTGTGAGGAGATCAGCCCTGTGCTAACATCTGCCAAACCTCCTCTTTTTTGCTGAGGAAGACTGGCCCTGGGCTAACAGCCGTGCCCATCTTCCTCCACTTTATATGGGATGCCGCCACAGCATGGCTTGCCAAGCAGTACATTGGCGTGCGTCCAGGATCCGAACCGGCGAACCCCGGGCCGCCACAGCAGAGCACGCGCACCTAACCACTTGCACTACTGGGCCAGCCCCCTATTTCCTACCTTTTAAATCTGCCTGGAGACAACCTCCTGCCAAGTGAATGAGGTAGAAATGATGGTAGGCCAATTCTGAGCCTAGGCATCAAGAGGCTTGTGAGTTTCTACTCTCTCTCATGGAACCTTGCCACCATCAAGTGAATAATTCCTGGCTAGTCTGCTAGCATGAGAAACCATGTGGAGAACAACCCAGCTGTCCCAGCTAAGGACATTCTAGACCAGCGTACAAACATGATCCTAAATATGTCAGGGTCCAGCCAAGAGTGACAGAGCTCTGTTCAACCTCAGCTGATTGCATATGCATGCGTGAGCCCAGCCAAGACCAGAGTTGCCTAGCTGACTTGCAGACTTATGTCACTGAGCTAGGGAATGGTTTGTAACACTATATATTAATGTACATGTAAATATATTTTGAAGATATATATATATGTATATAACACAGCAACAAATACAGATGGTTAGATAACAAAACAGCTGAATGATAGAAAATAATCTTCTTGATGGACAAGTGAGCTAAAACTATGAGTAAAATTTAATAGAAACAAATGATGTCCCAAACTGAGAGTTAAAAATATTCAACTACAGGGGCTGGCCCGGTGGCGTAGTGGTTAAGTGCACGCGCTCCGCTTCGGCGGCCCGGGGTTCACAGGTTCGGATCCCGGGTGCGCACCGAAACACTGCTTGTCAAGCCACGCTGTGGCGGCGTCCCACGTAAAGTGGAGGAAGATGGGCATGGATGTTAGCCCAGGGCCAGTCTTCCTCAGCAAAAAAGAGGAGGATTGGCATTGGATGTTAGCTCAGGGCTGATCTTCCTCCAAAAAAAAAAGAAAAAAAAAACATATTCAACTATACAAAATAGAACAAAGTGAGCAACAGTTAATTATTCCATGAAAAACTTACCCCATGATTCGAGAGAAGTAGATGCAAATACCATTGTGTTTTCCAGAGTACACAATCTCTGGTCCAGCCATACAACTAATACCTGTGGCCTGAGTTGCTGGGTTTACCACAGAACACATTGGAGTTGACATGACAGGAGGATGTACACCTTGTACACACATAAGAAAAACAAATCTTAAAATTTAACCTTAAACATTCAGAATTCTAAATAACCCAAGTTTGTTCTATCTAAACCCCCAGGTAAGAATATTTACAAAAATTCTGGAATAAATAGATATTTAATTGGGTTTTCCTTGATAAGAAGAGAGACTTAGCCTTGGACAGGAACTCCCAGATAGGCTTTCAAGAGTTGGCAATCCAGGATGAAAAGGAAAGAAAGCTTGCAATCACTGCTTCTTAACGCTGGCAGTGCAACAAACCTAATTATACAGATTTCAGAGCTGGTAATTAAATCCTGGTGCCCAAATAAGGGGCTTTCCAGCTACACTACTGAAGGAGTTCCTTAGTAAAGGCATTCATGACCAAATGCCATTACTTGCTTGGATGTCACTTCTATTAAATTACATTATTTTCAAGGCAATAGGGCAAATTAATCTTTTTCACACTAAGTACTAAGGATAATAAACTCACAACGTTAGCTCCTCAAAAAGAATGGTAGTAGCAACCTAAAACAAAGAAAAGAGGTACCTTGAGATGGTGTTCCCAAAAAGGATGGATTTGGATATGGACTACCACTAGGAACAGGAGAACCTAAAAAGGAAAGAAGAATATAAAGATTTATAAAATTACCTCTCAACCTTTTGAATCTAATCAAAATTAGATACAGAAGCTGTTTCTAAGCATAAGAGTGAGGAGTGGCACCATTCATAATATATTCAAGAATTAGGGACTCATCTCATTTCCTAGTAACTTTCTAACCTCTACTTTGTAAAACATTGAGGGGAGAGTTTATTAAATCATTCATCTCCTTCCTTTTGAACAAATAACAAATGAGTTCTGGGCTGGCCCCGTGGCTTAGCAGTTAAGTGCTTGAGCTCCGCTACCCGGCGGCCCGGGTTCGGATCCCGGGCGCACACCGACGCAACGCTTCTCCGGCCATGCTGAGGCCGCGTCCCACATACAGCAACTAGAAGGATGTGCAACGATGACACACAACTATCTACTATGGCTTTGGGGGAAAAAAAGGAGGAGGATTGGCAATAGATGTTAGCTCAGAGCTGGTCTTCCTCAGCAAAACAGGAGGATTAGCATGGATGTTAGCTCAGGGCTGATCTTCCTCACACACACACAAAAGATAAACAAAAAAATTAAAAAAAAAAAACAAATGAGTACTGTAAATAGTATTAGGTATATCTTATTTTGTTCCTTAGTATATATTAAGGATTCAATATTAATAGATCATCACTCTTAAGAGTTAGACATCTATAGACTTACTCACTAATAATACAGTAGCAATAAATAAAATATAACGAAAAGCTTTACACATTAAAATATGCTACAGAGCTTCTAAAATTCAAACTCTACTAGAAACAGTTTTATTTCAATGTTTCATACTCACTAGAGTAGACAGGAGACCCCAAGATGGGACCAACATTACTCGGAGCAGGGAGAGTGGTTGGAAATCTCATCTGTGCTTCACCGCCGTACCTATTTTTATAACGGAGGCTGAAGTTATTCAGTGAAACTATCCATCTTAAAGTTGGAATTATTCCAAGTCCTGCTTAGCTTCAAAATAAATGCTTTAAACATTAGAGACTTTAATGTATTGTGTTGACAGTGAAATATATGCATAGATACATAATAAAATACTTATTTAGTAAATGTTGACTTGAAACTGCTACCAGGAAGAATTATAAGGGATTCTGGCAATTTCTAAAAAGGGGTCTGCAATGCACAGAATTTACTGAATGAGTATATGGCACTGTAATTTTCATAATAGATTATGGTTAGACAGTACTTAAAAAAATTCTTTTAAACAAAATCACATTGTAAATTCTTACTCTTAGCTAAATATTATCCGAATAAAAATATCTTTTTGATACAAAGTTTCCTTAAAGTGATTCAGAATCCCTGAATGCAAGTGATGCACATAAAGCAGAATTGGTATAGTGTTTGAGGAAGTAAAAAAAATAGAGGTAGAAAGAGGTGTAGAAAGAACACTAGACAGAGAAGTGGGAGAAGAGAATCCACAGAAAGGGTAACAATGCATAAATTATGCTAATCTAGCTGTTTCCATTAGCATTATCATCTTTCCAGATTTCATCTTTCTGCAAATGAATTTTAGTAACTTGCCTGTATAGTCACTCAACTGTTTTGCAAGCCCTTAAACTATCACACTGGCCAATAAAAACATTTAAAAAAGTGACCAAGAACAAGAGAAAACTGACACATACCTGAAGAAAGCCCGAGTAGCCCAAGCAGATACTTCTCTGTCACAGGCAGCAGTGGAACAAGCAAGAATAAGGCAAGTTGCACAAGCCTGGTCTTCCTGTAAAAAAAGAATATCTTCCCTTATATTAAATATAATCATTTTTAAGAAGTTTTGTTCACTGCTGTATCCAGTGTTTAAATCTGTGCCTAGCAGAACAGGTGCTTGATAAATATTTGCTGACTGAATGAAATTGGCTGGTATGAAAAAGGAGAAGTAAACACTATTGGTTTTAAAGTTTATCGTACACGCTATTATTAACGGATGCTCTCTTTTTCTTTTTATCTAGATTCTATTTTAGTTTCTGGTTTATTCCTCTAATTTTTTTCTCATGGTCTTTTTACCTTTAGAAAATAACAATACAGTCATGTGCCACATAACAACCTTTTGGTCAGTGATGGACAGCATATACGATGGTGGTGCCATAAGATTAGTACCATATAGCCTAGGTGTGTAGTAGGCTATACCATCTAGGTTTGTTTGAGTATACTCTATGACGTTTGCAGAAAGACAAAATCACCTAAAGACACATTTCTCAGAAAGTATCCCCATCATTAAGTGACGCACGACTGTAAAAATAGCTAACATTTATTGAGTACTCGTCATGTGCCAGGTACTATTTAAAGAGTTTAGAATATATTAATCCTCATACCACATAATATTATAAAGCAATGCATATTTTACATATGAGGAAATAGAAGCCCAGAGAATTCAAGTAATCTACCCTGGTGGTGGAGCTAGTGGTTTGAATCCAGTCTGTGTATTTAACTTTGATCTGATACTCTTGATTTTAAACTTAGCATTACCAGTTTTACCTCATCAATCCTAGTTGTGGCTTTAAAATACTGATGGCCCCATCATTATTGCCTCAATTTTTTTCCTCACAGCATTAAGCAAAAAATTTTTTAAAAAACTATTTGTCCACAAATGTCTTGTCCTTTTAGTAAAAATGCATTTGTCATATAATTTGAACATCAGACTCTTACTATTACACTTTAATAAGAATTTATCAACAACAGAGAAAAATCTGAGTATTTACGACAAGCCTTACAGCATATTAATCATGTTCCCAAATATCAGTAAACATACAGTGACTAAGGTAAAGAAAGGAAGATTGGTAACATTACGTGTTAATTACAGTATTTTGGTCCTAACATATAAAATTTAGCTATCATTTCTATTGCTTAAAATATCATCACATTGAAAAAAGAAGTACAAATAATTACCTGATTTAACTTAAAGAATCTTTCAATCTCTTCTCCATCTCCACCTACATTACTCACGAGTAGATGCCTCAATTGATCTACAGGTCTAAGTTTATGAAACATAAGACTCCCCTAAGAAGTTAAAAAAAGAAAGAACGTGAATAATAGTTTTACTGAGCTTGGCTGGTAGCAACCGACCCTGCTACATTATTTAATAAAACCAATGAAACAAAAAAATAACTTCAAGAATACAAAGTATACTGGTCAGAGATCATCTACATTTCAATTCTCAACTTATACTACATCTATATATCCATAGAGAAAATTTAATAAGAAAACACTGCCCCCCGCCCACCCCCCCCAAAAGTAAAGCAAAAGGGTGCCGGCTCTGCCAGACACAAAACATATCATAAACCTTTATCTTATGCATGGTAATAGCACATGCATAAAAAGTCAGATAAGTGGAACAAAATAGAAAGTTCTGATATAGGCTCAAGTAAATACTAGAATGTAGTATATGATAAAAGTTACCCTTCAAAAACCAGAGGATTAAAGTTAAATTATCCATTAATCATGTCAGCACAAGTATGTCCATTTAGAAAAAAATGAAGCTGGATTCATAGTCATACCTCTACCAGGATAAATTCCAAATAGATCAAAAGATTTACAGAACAAAATAAAACTACAATAGAAGAAACTATGGGTGAATTCTTTTATGAACCTCATTGAGTGAAGAAGATTTTTTTACTATGACATAAATCCCAAAAGATAACTGAAGATTTTAATTACATACAAACTTATCCACATGGGAAAAATCTCAATAAGCAAAAGCAAACGACAAATCAGGAAAAATATTTGAGACTAAAATACAAAAAGTTAGTTTCTCTGACACATAAAGAGCTTCTATAAATCAAAAAGAAAACGACAACTCAATAGAAAAGTAGGTATAGAATAGGAACAGATAGTTCACAGAAGAATAAACACTTGAAAAGATCTTTCACTCTTAATAAGACGAAATATTGTACTTGGACAGGATGTAAGGAAACAGGCACTCAATACTCATTGATAGTGAATGTATGTACAGGGAAACGTGGCAACATCTATCAAATTTATAAATACACATAATCTTTGACCTAGCAGATCCAATTCTATAGCTTCCTCACAAACATACAAAATGATATATACAAAAAGTTGTAGCATAATTTCTTTTTTTTTTTTATAATTTTATTTATTTATTTATTTTTCCCCCCAAAACCCCAGTAGATAGTTGTATGTCATAGCTGCACATCCTTCTAGTTTCTGTACGTGGGACGGGGCCTCAGTATGGCTGGAGAAGCAGTGCGTTGGTGCGCGCCCGGGATCCGAACCCGGGCCGCCAGCAGTGGGGCGCGCACACTTAACCGCTAAACCACAGGGCCGAATCATGTAGCATAATTTTTAATAGCAAAAGATGATCTATTAATAGGAGACCAAATATGGTACATCCATATAAAGGATATATGAAAAAGTCCTTCATATATTAATAGGAAAAGATCTCAAATATATTTTTGAAAGATAAAAAGCAAGGTATAAAACAGTACATATAATCTGCCAACATTTGTTGAGAAATACATTTGTATTGTTTATATATATATATAACATATCTCTGGAAGGATACACAGGTGCTGATGATGAGTGTCTACAGGGAAGGGACCTGAATTAGAAGGGAGATTTTACTGTGTATATCTCTATATTATATCATTTGAATTTTGTCTATGCATTACTATCCAAAAAAGAAATATTAAGAAAATGTTTTTTAACAAGTGAGAACTATACTATAAGAAATAAACACAGCTTATTTTATTTATATCATGCTGCTGAACACTGGTGATAGAAATGCTACTTTAGAAAAAGTGTAACACTTTATAAAGAATGAGTTCTTTTTGTTGCATTTTTTGGTATTTACAAACTATTCTTTAAGAACATTTTAAGAGTAAACATTCCTAAGTACGTAAGTAAATGACTATTTAAAGTAGCTACTGCAGAATACTTGATAAAAACATTAAATATTACTTCTCTTCTTTTTGTCTCCACCTTAACAGAATACATACATACCTGTGCTGAGAGAAGAACAAATTTCTTTGGAGGCAACATGTGCTGCTGTACAACAACTGGTGAGTCAGTTATTGGAATATGATCTTTATTTAAAGGTGTAATTATCTTATCTACTTTCAATTCATCTATTGCAGAAAGAGCCCAGGAATGACCATCAACACGAGTCGTCATCTATGCAACAGAAATAAACTTTTTATACATATTATTAAAGTTACATAAAGCAAAAACTTTCTAAAAAGAAAAAACCCCTGCAACCTCTAACTAAATGCAGGATTTAATAAATTAATAATACATTTATATGAATAGTCTCAAAAGCCTGTATTTAATTTTCTACTGTCTATTCTTCTAATCAGGCATCTTCTATGATAATGAATAATCTTTTCACACTACAGGACAAAGGCAAAATTTTAAAATAAACTATAAATAGCAATTTATAGCTTTATTAGAATTACAATTCTTTCAATAACCAAACACTAACTACCTTCTACCATCTTTCCAGGATAGACTGATCTATACTGCTGGGTTCGGTGCTTATATTTTGCTGACATGTAGATTTTTGTTCTCTTCTGAAGTTATATTTGCTTTCTTAAGCTAAGATACTCTTTTTTACTTTTTTTAAAAGTGTTTTAATCTTCTAAAATACGTTATTATAAAAAATTTCAAGCATCCAAAAATGTTGAAAGTACAGTAAATGTCCATATGCCCAATACCTAGATTCAACCATGGTCAGCATGTTGCCATATTTGTTTTCTCTCTTTCTATATACTTTTTCTTTTACTGAACCATTTGAAAGTAAGTTATGGACATCATATGTCCTTGCTAAATGACATATGCATCTCCTAAAAATAAGGATGTTCTCTTATATAACCATGATACTATTATAACATTCAAGAATATTAACAATTCTCTAACACAATCTAATGCCCAGCCAATATAGTATTTCCTCACTGTCCAAATGTCTTTTATAGCTGTGTTTGGGAGATTAGAATTTGATCAAAGTTCATGTACTTTATTTATATTTGGTGGTTGTTTTTTTAAAAAAACTCCCTATTTGTTTGAGAACAACTCAGGTATTATACAAATAAAATGATGATGTACAGTATTTGCTTTAAAAACAAAAACAAATAATAGTTAACATTTATTGAGTGCTTCTTACGTGCAGGTAGTGTTCTGAGTGCTTTACACATGTGAACTCATTTAATCTTTAAACAACCCCATAGAGATGGGTACTGTTAAAACTATTACACATGAGGAAATCAAGGGCCAGAGACATATTAAGTCCTTTGAGCCAAAGCTTTGAGGAAATGGAGCCAGAATTCAACCTTGCATCCCCTAACACTGTGCTCCCCTCAGGATAAGGTTTATATCTTACTGAGTTCTGAATCCTCACAGTCTATCACAGAATGAGGTACATAGTATGTGCTCAGTAAAGTTCAAAGAACAAGGGAAAGAATTTGAGAAAGGCGCTCCTTGCATCCATATCTACCTCCTGTCCCTACCCCAGCTGCTTATGCCATGTCAGAAACTTGGAAGAGGGCCGGCCCCGTGGTTTAGCGGTTAAGTGCTCGCACTCCGCTTTGGCGGCCCGGGTTCGGATCCCGGGCGTGCACCGATGCATTGCTTCTCCAGCCGTGCTGAGGCCGCGTCCCACATACAGCAACTAGAAGGATGTGCAACTATGACATACAACTATCTACCAGGGCTTTGGGGGAAAAAAAGGAGGAGGATTGGCAATAGATGTTAGCTCAGAGCCAGTCTTCTTTAGCAAAAAAAAGAGGAGGATGAGCATGGATGTTAGCTCAGGGCTGATCTTCCTCACAAAAAAAAAAAAAGAAAAGAAACCTGGAAGAGCCCAAACCACGCCCCCATGCCTGGGGGTTGGGTTCTTCCTCCTCTCATCTACACATATCTTTTGTCACTCCCCCTAATAAGAAGGGCTCAAGTTTGAGAACAACCAGGAAGCAGCCAGTGACAGCTAGAACTAAAATGCCTTTAAAGAGATGGCTCCAAATAGAGAGTCTCAGACATTCACCAAGCCCTATTGGGGCTTGGTTTATCTGGTTTGATCAGCATCCTCTGGAGGCGGCGGCATGAGCTATGCTAGGGCACCTAGGAGGACACACAGGGGTGGAGTAGGGACACTAACGGGAGGGAGCAGAGATGGCCTCCCCTCAGCCCTTCTTCGGCTGGGGGCCGGGATGAAACAAGAAAGATGAAACAAGATGGGGAAAATGTTGATAATTCTGTAATGTGGGGTTCAATTAACCATTCCCTTTATTTTTGTATGTGTTTCAAAATTTCTATAATTAAAAGGAAAAACTTTAAATATTTAGGTAGAACTACAAATTAAAGAGATCGTAAGAATAAAATTCTAAGTCATAACTATAATGGATGACCTCATAATTAAGCAACCAAAAATATAATAAAGTGGGACAAAGATCATTTCAGAAAAGATATATGCATTTTCAGATACATTATGAAAAACACCCTAAAAGGGTTCCAACGTTTTAAGATTTTGTGTGTGTGTGTGTGAGGAAGATCGGCCCTGAGCTAACACCTGCCAATCCTCTTTTTTGCTGAGGAAGACTGGCCCTGGGCTAACATCCATGCCCATCTTCCTCCACTTTATATGGGATGCCGCCACAGCATGGCTTGCCAAGCGGTGCGTCGGTGCGTGCCCGGGATCCCCAGGCTGCCACAGCGGCGGAGCACGCACTTAACCGCTTGCGCCACCGGGCCGGCCCCTCTTTAAGATATTTTTAATGATCACTATAATGACTTCCAATCTCACAGAGGAAAAATGAAGAATTAATAGAAGACACTTTTTAATATGATTTCTAATCATATAAGATTATTAGAAGCAAACAATAATAAATCAAAAGATAAAGTTTCTTACAATTTTGTTCTTCGTTTAAAATTATATAAAAAATTCTTTATAATTTCTCAAGATAACTTGCCTGGGTTTCCATCATTGGCTTTTGGAAAGGAAATGTATCATGGTTGACACACCACAAAATGTCATTATCTTCATTTTCTGAGGCTGCCATCAGTAGAATACCTAAAAGTTTAATACACAAAATCTTATTATGTAATGTCAAATAATACACATTCCCCAATAATCTTAATAATATTACTTAGTAACATTAATATATATAAATGTGTATATATATACACACAGCATTAATGTGAGGTATAATTTAACACAAAAAAAGAGTTTCTGGATAAAAAAACCAAAACTTTCTAAATTTTAATGGAAATTTCCCTGTTATCTTCAAATGCCTCAAAATACCTTCTAATTTTAATAATTTTAAGAACCTAAGCTTAACTCTGATAGTATTTCAGAACTTACCCTTACTATAAAGAGCTTTATGTACTTTTGAAGGCTTTTCCACCGTTGAAGATGCGGAGAATCCAGGAGGTAAGCGGACATGGACCAGCGTCAATGCATTAGGTCGTGCTAACGGCTGTCTGAATGGACAAGTGCTGAAATATAACCTTACACCTGATGATGAGATAAAATTATCCATCAGTAACAGAAAATAAAGATGTGAGGTACATGTGTTAATGAAGCAACTCCATAGAGAAATACAGAACTCTGCTGAAGCCATATATCACTTTCCTGACTGATCTTAAATCACCAGGTTACTACCAAGCTGAAGTGGATTTCTAAGACAATGTCACTTGGAATTGAGAGGTGAATCAACACATTTCAGTAGAAGGAACCTACAACTGTAAGACAAAGGAGCCTGCGTTCCAATTCAGGCTCTGTCACTGAACGTTAGCCACTTTACTTTTTGGGCCTGGTTTTACATCTATAAAATGAGCCAGAACCAAAGGACTCTTTTAATCTTCAAAATCCTTAATTTTATGAATTACTAATATGGCTTGATAACTGATACAGAAAAAAACATATTGCTAATGGTAAATTTCCAAATCTGAGGATTATCAAAAGTTACAACAGCAATAGCAGACATAAATAAAACAACATACCTGCATGTGTGACAGCTAATAATTGACAGTCCAGTGATTCGGAATTTTCAATCACTGCTATTTGAACAATTGGTTTAAAAACAGAACGATCTATGGTCCTAAAAGAAAGGAGAAAAACGAAAGTTTATTTTAAAACCACGTCTACTATATTATAAGGAACATATTCCACCGGCATTTTTACGTCTAAATATGCTAAAATAGTTTAAGACTAACTTCTTAAGAAAGTAATACAATAGCAGCAAGAATTGACGAAAACCCTTGAATTTGTGTTGTTTACATTAATATCGTTAAGAGGAACCCTTTTTTCAGATGATAAAAGAAGGCTAAATCCATTGGGTAAATGGTTAATGCGGAACAAGGTGTTCTCAGAGCATCAAAACATCATTGTAAAGATTACTACTAATTAAAAAGGGGAAAAAAATGAACCTTTATAATGCAGAGATCTGGTGAACACAACTTAACCAAGTGTTCATAGTGGGAAAACTGGTTTTATGTGCCTCCTGACGTACTGCTGTAAGAAGTTCACATCACCTATGTAATATTGGTTAAAAACAATATTACCCTGAACCCAACGATAAGGAAAAAAAGACAAATTCAGAAATTGGGATATTCTATAAATAACTTTCTTGCCCCTCTCTCCCAGATGTCAACATTTGAAAAAGAAAAGGCAGTAAGAGGTCTGTTCTATATTAAACGAGACTAACGACCAATGCAATTCATGAGCTCTGACTGAATCTGGAGAAAATGGAAAGAAAAACAGCTATAAGAAATTTTTGAGACTATTGAGTAATCTTAATATGGACCATATAATTATGAGATAATATTACAAAATTATTAATTTTTTAAGATGTGGTAATGATACTGTGGTATATGAGACTTAGGAGATGGAAGCTGAAGGATTTAAGGGTGAAAGGTATGATGTCTGCAAACTACTTTCCAATAGGTCAAAAGAAAGAGAGGGAGTAAATGAGGCAAAATGTTACCAATTGGTGAATTTAGATAAAGGATATATCAGTTTTTACCATGCTATTCCTTTTATTTTTCTGTGGATTTGAAAAAATTTCCAAAAAAAGTTGAGAAAGAAAAAGGAAACCCTTTCTTTTAGATTGTCTGCCTTGAGAATTTTTTTGTCACTGAAGAGCAAAGAAAACAGGTTAATTTTTCACTGGGATATCTGATTGCAGCGATGACTCAGGGACATAGACAACAGAAGCTGAAAATTTGTGGCCTTTGTTAAGCAAAAAAAATGTTTTTGCAGCTAAGTCACTTGTGACATATGCAAATAGCAGTGTATGGTGTCTGAAGACTTGCCTTCTAGGTTGGTTTCCAGGACTTATTTAGGAGTCAGATCTCAGGCACATCGTAACATCCCTTAGCTTCAGTTTTGTCATGAATACAGTAAGGATAATACAACTGAGAAATTCTGTGCACTTGTATCAATTATCAGACCACCTAAACTTGTACCATGTAGGCCTGTTACAAGAGTGGAGTAGTTATAAGAGGGGAAACTTTTGGGCCGGCCCCATGGCTTAGCGGTTAAGTGCATGCGCTCTGCTGCTGGCGGCCCGGGTTCGGATCCCTGGCGCGCACCAATGCACTGCTTCTCCGGCCATGCTGAGGCCACGTCCCACATACAGCAACTAGAAGGACGTGCAGCTATGACATACAACTATCTACTGGGGCTTTGGGGGAATAAAAAATACGTAAAATTAAAAAAAAAAAAAAAAAAAAAAGAGGGGAAACTTTTGAGACATGTAGCTTCCTAGTCACAACAACTGTAATGCCTGTACAGACCACCCAAAGCTTAATTAAGTTCCAAGGAAAAACACATGTCAAGTTGTACTTGACACTGTAAAACTAGTCTGTCTTATGTTTCAAACCATCCAACATAAGAATAAAATAAAAGGAAGTCTCTAGCAGCTCTGTTTCAAACATAACCTACAATGGCATCTTATCTTTTAGAAATATTTTGAGGGGGAAATAAGTTACTTTTAGTATATTGCACATAAATAGTATAATTATGCTTGCACATGAAATGTCCAGCAATGAAGTACATATTACCTAGCAATGTTTCCAGCAGCAGAGACAATAGAATTCTGTGACACTGAGGCAACTCTGCTCATTCCTTGTCCATCTTGGCCCAAATCATAAACCTGTGAATAAAAAATTACATCCACTTAAACATGATTATAAAATGTATACATTTTATAAAATAAACTTTAAGAATTTTTCATTAAATAAGCTTCCCCTTTTTAGGGATTCTTTAATTTTGGTATTTCATATAGGTATGAAAACATTCAGAGATTTGAAATTTCACAAAAAAGGGGCCCTAAGAAGTAGTTTGAGGGGCTGGCCGGGTGGCGCAAGCAGTTGGGGGCGCGCGCTCCGTGGCAGCGGCCCAGGGTTTGATGGTTCGGATCCCGGGCGTGCACCGACGCACTGCCTGGCAGGCCATACTGTGGCGGCGTCCCATATAAAGTGGAGGAAGATGGGCACGGATGTTAGCCCAGGGCCAGTCTTCCTCAGCAAAAAAAGAGGAGGATTGGCAGATGTTAGCACAGGGCTGATCTCCTCACAAAAAAAAAAAAAAAAAAAAAGATGTAGTTTGGGATGTTTTTTAAAAAAAGCACACAGTTCAAAGGAAAAGTCTAAGAGTGACTGAATCTTCTTCCTTAAAAACAGGGATGTTCTTCCCCCCTTAAATGGTAGAATAATATTAAATTTACCTGTATTACTCCTTTCTCAGATCGTGTATATAAAATATTTCTAGAATTATCAATTGCAATTTGAACAATAGGATCTAAAAGTAAGACAAACAAAAAAAAGAAAAAAATCCAAACATTAACAAATCAACCAGCAGACACTTACAAAAAATTAAAACTGCTGAATTAAAACTTTGCATTCAGGGGCTTTCCTCTTGCTTTGTAGATAAGTCCTAGGATATTTGCATAAGGACAAAGTCAAGAAGCATTTAAGTCAGACAACAAGTGAACAAAGCAGACATCAAATACTACGACTGGATTGAGAGCACCACAAATAAGTTATTCTGTCTTCTAAATGAATTTCAAGCTAAATCAAAAACAAGTTCTAAATCATTTCTTCACTCAACGAACATTTAACTAATGTTTGCTACCTGCTAGAAACACAAAATAAATTATACCCAGTCTAGTCCTTTAAGAAACTTCCAGTTTAATTTAGTAACTCATTGTATAAAGGGAAATAATTTAAAAATTCAATCATATTAACATTTTTTAGGTGTATTATTTATTTCACGGAAGCATTTTTAAATTATTTCACCTACCTAAATCTCTCAGTTTACTAAACACTCAGACATATTCATTTTATACTGGGAATTTGTTCTTGACCATGAAAAACATGTATTAGATGTCTGAATGTGTCTCTCTCTCTTTCTCTCACATACACACAAACGTTTTGGTTTAAGTATGTATGTACCACTGTTTTAGACCCATGTTACATGATGCTTTGGAATAAAACACATGCTATCCATATGTTTTATAATCTCCTCTTCCTTTAAGAGATCATATGAATATATAACAAATGCTATTTAATAAGACAAACTGTTTCGATTAAGAATGAGAATTTCTGATGTTAAGTCAACAATCTGTTAAAATTTTTTGTTTGCCAAATTTGTTTTCTACTTACCATCTTCTGAGAATGTGAATTGCAGCAATGAAGGAACAAGGAAAGAAAGTGAGCTCTTTGAGTGGTTTATTTTCCTACATCTTTGGCTAAACCAACCTGCTTCTGCCTTAAAAGAAAAAAATGAAAGAAAGAAGACTTGTAAATGTAGGCACCTCCAACGTAGTAATTATTGTATACCCATGTTTATAAAAATCCTCAAATCTTAGTAAAATACCAATAATTATAAATAAAGTGAGACATTCTATTCAAAAGTAAATACTGACTTTAGTCCTGTAATTAAAAACAGAAAATGTCTTTAGCTATAATCAAACCACTGCTCTCAATGAAATCAGCTATGTCTATTCCAGCAACTTCAGCGATGTTATGTCAGTGAACTCATATGTTAATTATGTAAAAACTCCTGTTTGAAGTAGTAAGGAAAATAAGCACAGTTTATAAGTGCCAAAAGTACATAAGATAGAGGTATTTTTATCATCTCACTACTGCTAAAAGGAATTTTATTAGCCACCACCATCATAAGCTACAGTCTACCTCTCAGTGATTGAGGTTTTGCCATACTTAAATCTGTAACAAAACCATTTTTTGTAATAAACAAAGCCAAGAGAAATTGGTAACGAAGAGATACAATGTAATATAAAAAAACCCAGCTGATCTGGGTTCTAACACTAGCTCTGTACTAATAAGCTGTGTAACTATGAGAATATTATTTTATCAGTTTCCTATCGTTTACCTTATGAAAAAGGCAACAATACAGTAGGTAAACAAACTGAGCAAAGGACCCAAAGAGGCATTTCACAGAAGAAAAAACACAAATGACCAATACATGAAAAGATGCACAACTCAACTAGTAATAAAAAACAATTTCCCTCCATCAGATTGGCCAAAATTAATGTCTGATAATATGAGTATTAGTGGCGGGGGGCGGGGGGGAGGGGCAGATATTCATAGATGCCTGCTAACGATCTAAAGCTCTGAGAGGGCAATATGAAAATATAAAATACAATTTTAAATACATATACTCTATAACCCAACTATTAGAATTCTAAGTCTCTACACTAAAACATTTCTACACATGTCTACAAGGAGGCCTCCAAAAGAATACTTATCATAGCACTATTTGAGAAAGGGAAAAATTGAGAACCTAGAAGTCCATCATCAAGAAAGGAATGGTTAAATAAACCATGTACATCCACTTTATGGACAAGCACGCAGCAATCACAAAACATAACATATATCTATCTACCAGATACTGACAAGGAGAGTCTTGTCTGTATTAAGACAAGTGAAAAGCCAATTATGAAACAAAACGTAAGCAATAACCCAAGCAAAAACATACATACACAAAAGTACACTACGTATTTGTATATGAGTATATACACACACACATAAATACATATGTAGAGATATTTATAGATATATTTAAGGATATTTATCAATGTATATATCATGTTCTACAAGGACATACACAGAACTGAAAATGGCTTTTACCTCTGGGGAGAAGACTGGGTTCTGTAGGCATGGAGGACTCTATGTTTGAATACTTTCCATAAGAATATATTAATGTGCTTATATAATCAGAAAATAAAAACAGAAACTTATCTATCCCTACTCTATCAAGAGGGAGGAAGAAAAATGTTCATAATGCCAGACCTACTTGGTATGCTACTTCATATAAACAGCCATCCTTTCCAGCCAAGAAAATCCTGCCATTATCCGTGGACGTTATTGTTAAAAGGTAAGTATTATCAGTGGGAAGAGAATATAAAGGATCTGGAAGCAACTGCATTCCACCACACATACTGTCATTAAGAACTCCAGAACCTATTTTTTTTAAAAGAAAGAATATGGGAATTAGTTTATCAGCATTTTTAAAGTTTAAAACAATCACTGCATTATCTTCACAATTGATATTCTTACTGAATCCTTGATGTACTCAAAAGCTTCTACAATATACATTTTTAAATTACTATAAAAAGTCTCATACAATTTGATAATTCAAGTTAAATAGAATCTACAGTAAGTTATATAACATATAAAATACATAATTATAATATATATAATATATATATCATAGTAGAACATCAAGCAAAAAACTAACTCAAATTATTAAATTTTGGAAAAAAGCCTAGGAACATGATAATAATCATTAACTTGAGTCACTGAAATTCAACATTATTTCACCCAAAATAGATTGTTAGAATGCAAAAAAAAAAACATTGAATGTGCTTGTAAGAAATTAATTGAGGACTTCTTACCTTAAGGGAAAGAAGAATGTATTATATTTTGGTGTTCCATATGTTAAAATGGCCATTGAAAACATTGGACACAAAGAAATTGAAGGTATTATTGAAAAACTCACCAGTGTCAATTATTTCTCTTCTGCTACCCTCTCTTTACTTTAGACATTTAAGAACTTCACTTTTAAACTGCATTTAATAAAATGGTAAATATATCCAAAATACTTTTTTGGTGGAATGATTAACCTGAAATATCTATCTATATCTGACAGTTAACCTGAAAGACCATATCTACAGGCAAATGTTATTTTCCTATGAGCAAAAAGCCTAGAGAGTTAACTTAGTGAAAAAACTTAGTTTTTAATAATAATATTAAATTGGCTAAGACATTTTTATTCTAAAAAACACAACGTACGGGTTTCTATACCTGTTTGTAAATTAGCATAGCTGAGTCCAAGAATCACTATATCCACAGGTGTCGCTAAAACCAGGAGGTGTCGAACATGAGGTTGAAAGATGCCTAAGATAAAGTAGACATGGGGTAGGGATTATTTCCCAAAAAAACACCCAGCATTTAGGCATTAATAGAATATGGGGTTTCACCATTAAAATAAACTATTGATGAAACAGTATATGAAAAGTCTGAACCCAATTTAGTTAATTTTGATGTTAAAATATTACTACCTATGATCATTTAAGTAAGTAAATGAGAAGAACCACCTTAGGAAATAAATACTTTAGTATTTAATGCCATTTAAAATCAGTGTTACATTACAAAATAGTTTTAGGTTTATTAAAATAGAAAGACTTCTGTTTGTAAACCCATGTTAATAGCAGCATTATTCACAAGACCTAAAAGGTGGAAGCAACCCAAGTGTCCATCCGTGGATAAATGGATAAACAAACTGTGGTATATACATATAACAGAATATTATTTAGCCTTAAAAAAAGAGGGAAATTCTGACACATGCTACAATCAAGATGAACCTTGAGGACATTATGCAAAGTGAAATAAGCCATTCACAAAAAGACAAATATTATATGATTCTACTTACATGAGGCACGTGGAGTAGTCAACTTCAAGGAGACAGAAATGAGTTTATATGCCAAATGAGTTTATATCAAAAACAGATAATTTACAGTTTCAGGGGGGGCATTAAACCAAGTAGAATTTTTTTTATGTTAATTCATGCTGAGGTACTGTTTAATTTTAAAAAGTGTGGGGTGGCATGAAATACTACGTGTAATTACCACTGTCATCATGTTATGACATCCAAAAGTAGTGTGTCTGTGATAGGAATAAAAGGAAACATGCCTTATGTTATGATTATGGACAGCTCTTTATATGTACACATTTGGCTTACTTAAGCATGTTAAATGTCACAGAAAACACAGCAAAGCTTGTATTATCACTTGGTTTTACTTTCATGTGATGAACATAAAGGGGCACAAAAGCCACAGTTTTGTACATCAAGGTTCAAGTAAATAATGCTGAAGGCACAGACTTCCGACCTTAATGACCTCAAAATACACTTGATATTTCATCGTAAGTTGATTTAAAAAGCTTGAACTTTGGGGGCCGGCCCACTGGCATAGCGGTTAAGCTCACACGCTCCGCTTTGGTGGCTCAGGGTTCACGGGTTCGGATCCTGGGCGTAGACCTACACATTGCTCATCAAGCCATGCTGAGGCGGTGTCCTACACAGAGCAAGTAAAAGGATATACAACTATGACATACAACTACCTACTGGGGCTTTGGGGAGGAAAAAAAAGGAAAAAAGGAGGAAGATTGGCAACAGATGTTAGCTCAGGGCAAATCTTCCTCAAAAAACAAAACAAAACAAAAAAAAGCTTGAACTTTATGAACACCTAGATTTTCCTTAAAAGAAGATAAACAAAGTAGTGCCTTGTCAAACGATGTCCTCTTCTCTGAAATCTCTCATAATTTAGTCAAGTATTTTGAAACACGAGATGGTAAAACTGGAAGCCATTTCCCTGCAGGATGCAACAGGTTCAAATAACTGACATTTCTCACTTTAACTCTCATTACTTATCAATAAAGTGCACATCTTATTAGCACCTTTTAGAAACTGCCATTGTTGTTTATGTCTCTGGAATGGTGAAAAGTCTTACTGCTCAATAATATTTTGAAAGAAAAAGTTTACCACTTGTGTACAAATATGAGCACTTATGATCCTTTACAAAACATCTGTTTTTGCTGCTTTGATGAAGAAACTCAACAGAACCCTAACTCACTGCATTCCACAAAGGCATGCTTCGGCACCAAAAACATGGCCAATGGCACCTTCAACTTCAAAGGCAACTTCAAAGATAGTATGAACTGGTGCCTTCTCAAGAGATTTTATCCATAAATAGGAAAATTTCAAGTTCTTCTCCTCTATTGAGAAGTTCACTGGCTTTCCAGAAACAGGTGACTAAACTTGAGGTAGGAGGTTTACTTTCTTGGAGAGACAAGGAAAGATCATTCTAAGAATGACTTGCAGGAAGGAGTTTATTCCAGATTGGACTCAGGTGGCAGCTCTATTGGGTCATACAGATGAGGTAAATTGTTTATCTCATAATCATAAAATCACTATAATGAATATTGCCCCAAAGCAACAAGCTCTTTCAGCAGTTACCTCCCTGGAAGATGAGATTGAAGCTGGACACTATGTGAATCTTTCAATACATGAGAAATGCTTTTTTGAACTTGAAAAGTGTGATTAAGCCTTGTCAATTTCTCTGTAGGCAAACCCTGCAAACGCTAAAAAACACTGAGGAATTCTTGTGTTTTATCCAATCATCAAATTGAAACATGGATTCATAATCTTCTTGCTTACATAGAAAGCATCAATAAAGCAGACTCTTGCCAAAAAGCTTAATTGATTTAGAAAAAAATGACTTTAACTTGAAGATGTCCCCTTGCAAAAGACAAAGTAAGAAAAGGACTTTGTCAGCTTTAACATATTTTTGAGTCAGAATTTTCAGTACTTGACAGCAAAGTTAAAAATGTTTAATTATCAAAGACCATATCATAATTTCAATTTTGCATGGAAATATTTGAGTAGAACAAAATTTTTCTATTTGTTTTAGATGGACAATTTATTACAACATGGACAGGAACAGCTGTTGACTTTCAAATGAAGAAATAAGACAGAGATACATACATCAGAGTAAAGACTGTTTTGAGATTCTATGTAAAGGAAATACATTTCCAATGCAATCACATAAACAGCCTATGAAACTGCATGTTTGTACTTATGTGAATTATTATAATTTCAAAACGGCTGTGACCTTAAAAAATTTTATTTAGGCCTGGCAGACAATGAGTTTTGTCTACTATTTCCCCTTGTAGGAAGGTGCATTCAAGGGATGTATATTAAATTTAAATCAATCAGTTCTACTTGTCAGTAGCTCTGATAAAAGATCTGGTGTTATGAAGTTGAAACTGTAAGTTAAATAATACTTGTGACTTCTCTAAAATTTATTCTGAACTTTGTTCTCACTTTCATGGGCTATCAGGACTGAAAAAACGCAGAGACAAAAATAGTTTTTACACTAAATTCAGTAATTGATGAAAAATGTATAATGTAAAAAAACTTCAGGTAAATCAAGAAAGAATAACAAAAAGCAAGATAAAATTCAAGAATTATAGTTTAACAACTTTAAAGGCAGACTCACGTATAGCATAAAGTGAGTAAACTGTTCAATATTCCTAATCACTTTATATATTTCTAATTAAAAGTAATTCAGAACAAAACTTCAATAGGAAATTCAACTTCTTAAAATGTGTTATCATTCAGTCCTAAAATATTTGGAGTCTGTGTAGATACAAACATAATTTAATCCTTTTATTTTTATCTCTTACCAGGTTTTGGTTTCACAAGCCCCACAGCAAGAATAGTCTCACTAAGTCCATCAAAATACGCAAGGTCTCCTCTGCCAACAGTTGAAGAAAAACATGTTATACATATAAAGAAAACAAAGTTTTATCCTATAATACTCTTTAAGACTACAGGATACAATGAAAAATAAACCAGCAAACAAAACTGTTTCAGTTCCAAGACACAGGCACACAGGCCTTCCTAAGGCTAAGCATGAACAAGGGAAATAGGGAGTGCTGCTCCCCATTCCAAATATCCTCCCCACCAGGTTGCAAGTCTCAAGTAACAGCAATCCACTGCTCGGGCAGGGACAAGAGTATAGAGTTGACCCTCTCAGAAGAACAGGTTCACAAGGAAAGCCCACGGCTGAGGGTGGAACAGGAACATTGAGAAAAACTCCCCACCAATCCAACCTGTTCCTTAAGTGCAAGGTAGTTCTAAAGGAATTTGAAACCTGTAATCCACTAAAGGTAACCATAGCAACAACAAAACCAAGCTCAGCTCAACTCTTGACTAGGAAGAAGTCAACTCTCCCCACAATACAAGCCTACAATCTAGGCCCTAGCAAAAGAAGAGACGTGCCATTTCTAAGGATAAATGACATCTACTGCAGTATCCACTGTCCTATACATGATGTCCACTTTCCACCGAAAAATATGAGACACAAAAAAGCAAAAAAAAAAATGGGGGGGGCAGTGCAGCCTGGTGGCACAGTGGTTAAGTTGGTGTGCTCCGGTTGGGCGGCCCAGAGTTTGCAGGTTCGGATCCTGGGCACAGACTTACGCACCGCTCATCAAGCCATGCTGTGGCAGCATCCCCCAGACAAAATACAGAGGAAGATGGGCACAGATGTTAGCTCAGGGCTAATTTTCCTCCGCAAAAAGAGAAGGATTGGCAATGGATGTTAGCTGAGGGTCAATCTTCCTCACCAAAATAAAAGAAAAAAAAAAAGCCCCACTGTCAGGAAACAAAACAATCAACAGAACCAGACTCAGCTATTAGTCAGATGTCTGAACTACCAGACAGGAAATTTAAAATAAATATAATCAATATAGTATAGGCTATAACGGAAAAAGTGGATAATATGCATAAATAGGTAAGGAATTTCAGCAGAGATATGAAAATTATAAGAAGCTAGTAAAAATATTAGAAATAAAAAGTACAGCACAGAGAAAGAATGTCTTATAAGAACTTTTCAGTAGATTTGACATAGCTAACAAAAGAATCAGTGAACCTGAAGTTAAGTCAATAGAAATTGTCCAAACTGAAACAAAAAGAGAAAAGAGTGGAGGAAAAAAAGCAGAACAGAGCATCCAGAATCTATTGGATAACACCAAACAGTCTAACAAAAGTGTAACTGAAATCTCAGAAGACAGAAAGAATGGGACAGAACAAATATTTGAAGATAGTGGCTGAAAAAAATCCCCAAAATAATGAAAGACATCAAAACCAAAGATTCAAGAAGCTCAGGGAACACCAAGCTGGATAAATACCAAGAAAAAACCCATATGATCCAGATTTTGAAGAAAACTTCTGCTTGTCCTGAAAAGGGCCATGCAAACAGAAAGAAAACATCTAAACGGCAACTTATGGTGGACCAGGTTTCCCACTTTCCCCACGTCGTGGAATCATACAGGCTCCTTTGATAACTGCACAGCCTCCAGAAACTAAGGCCAATGCCGGGAAAGTTGGCAGTTAGAGAACAATGCATTGAACAAGATTATGTTTCTATCATCCAGATTTTTTGTGTGTGTGTGTGAGGAAGATCAGCCCTGAACTAACATCCATGCCAATCCTCCTCTTTTTGCTGAGGAAGACTGGTCCTGGGCTAACATCTGTGCCCATCTTCCTCCACTTTATGTGGGATGCCGCCACAGCATGGCCTGACAAGTGGTGCATCGGTGCAGGTCGGGGATCCGAACCCAGGCCGCCAGCAGTGGAGCGCATGCACTTAACCACTTCGCCACGGGGCCGGCCCCTATCATCCAGATTTTTGAATTAGGATTTATAAATAGAAAGCCAATGGAATAACTGAAACTAAGCCCAAGGTTTTGCAGAATTGAATTGTGAACTAAGGATTTATACCAGTACTTGTGCCTGGATTTTTTTCAACAAGCAGATTGTTCAAATAATTTTTCTTTGAATGAGTTCTACTTTGAATGCACAGTAAGGATGTACTGTACATTCCATGTGGGCAGGGACTATGCTTCTATCATTCAATACTATTTCTAGCACTGTTTCTATCATGTATCAGATACATGATAAGTTCAATATATTTGTTAAATGAATGTGTATGTCAGATGTTAACGGAAATAGAAAAATTTTCATTAATGTCAAAACTTTTTTAAGGCAATTATTCTTACATTTATCCATTCTGTAATTTTTTTTGCATTACATTGGCATTGCATTTAGAGATCCACGCCTAAATGAAGAAGTTTTATTCTTTAGTATAAAAATGAACATGTTATGGTAAAATAACAAATGGGGGCAACGCTCAGGGTACCCAGAGAACAATCACACAATCATAACCTACTATTATGACTATATAACATTTCAACAATAAAAATAGCTACGAAAAGTTCTAACTAAAAAAAAAATCAGCAAACAAAAATGGTTTCATTTACACCAGAAGTTCTGTCAATTTTGATTCAGTGATACAGTGTATTCTGTGTATGTATGTGTGTGTGTTCCTAACAGGTGCATTAATTACTCAGGGGCAAGAGTAACATCGTAACTATATGAGCCTTCCTCTGGTTATCTCACACCTTGCCTAAAGATAATATGGTAGAGAACTGAATGTAAGCCAAAATTTATCTCCAAAAAGCCAAGAGGGAGATCACCAGATCAATAACCTTTATTTAGGCAAGAATGCCTTGCGGCTTCACTCAGACTGTAATATGTACATTTAATTTACACACAGGTCAAGCCCACAGAATAACGACAAAACTGTTAAGTCACTTCAGTCTCCCACTCCATAGAAATGCAAGGAAAACAGATGTTTAAAAAGGGCAAACTGGGCCAGCCCCGTGGCTTAGTGGTTAAGTGCGCACGCTCCGCTGCTGGTAGCCTGGGTTCGGATCCCGGGCACGCACTGACACACCGCTTGTCCGGCCATGCTGAGGCCGCGTCCCACATACAGCAACTAGAAGGATGTGCAGCTATGACATACAACTATCTACTGGGGCTTTGGGGGAAATAAATAAATAAATAAAATTAAAAAAAAAAAAAAAGGGCAAACTATCTCTCAAAGAATTTTGTTGTTAGTGCCGTCAGTCAATTCTGACTCCTAGTGGCCCTGTGTAGAGCACAGCAGAACCCTGCCAGGTCTTTTTGTGCCATCCTCTCACCTTCTGGTGCTATACTAGACAATGCTCCGCTGATATTCATAGGGTTTCATGGCCAATTGTTTTCGAAGTGGGTGGCCAGGTCTTTCTTCCTACTCTGTCTTAGTCTAGAAGTTGACCATGGGTATCCCTGTTAGTATCTGAAATACTGGTGGCATTCAGCATCACAGCCAACACACAGCCACCACAGTATGACAACCAACAGACGGGTGGTGTGGTTCCCCGTCCGGGAAATGAACCTGGGCCACAGCGGTGAGAGTGCTGAATCTTAACCACCAGACTTCCAGGGCTGGCCTCAAAGAATTACTGACAGACTATCTCTACTGCAGGATAAGAGCTTGGGAAATAGACCCCTCCTACTCAGAGTGGTACCTAGATCAGCAGCATCACCTAGGAGCTTGTTACAAATGCAGACTCTTAAGCCTCACTCAGAATTACTGTAACAGAATCTGCATTTTAATCCCATCCCCAGGTGATTGGTATGCATACTGAGAAGCACTGACCCAGATGTTAGATGAAGGAAAGATAAACCAGGCAGCTTCTAGTGAGTAGAACACTAGCCGCAATAAAGAAAATCTAAATTCTAATCATGCTCAAGCAAACCAGCCTTAAATACATACCCATCTTCATAGTTCCACATGAATATGTCACTGTCAATTGTGAGCCAAGCTCTGCTGATAGGAGGGAACACGCCCATCATGCAGTTACACTGCATATCTGAGGTAGCGTGGATGTAAGGTAGAAAGATTTCAATCCCATCTTCCTTAAACTTGTTTCAATAATTTCATTTTAAAATTTATGACTAAAAAATCATGACCTGTCCATTCTTTAATAGAAAGAGCAAATGAAATATCTTGATTTCCAATGAGTTTAATGAAAGCTGCATAGTATGACAGAAATACTTATAATTTCTAAACAAAGCTATCTGACCACTTAAAATGTGTTCTGAAGGACAAATGTAATATTACTACTAAGAACACAAAAAAAGAATATTGATTATGAGTAACACCATTGAACTTTGAGATGAAAAAAACTGTTTTACCAAAATAGTTATTCAAATTGTGTAAGACCAAGAGTGCTAAAAAACACAAGGTATGCTAAAGTCATAGCTAGGTAATAATTGCAAGCCTCTTATATATAGTGCAATTGAAAAATAGACAAAGAATTATGTTATATAAGACAACAAAACAATCCTGAAAAAAAATAATTTCCTAACTAAAGGAAACGTCTCTGGTAGAGTATAGTATTATCAGAGGATTAAAGAATAAGAAACTAAGCAACCGTAGAGTATAGGATAAGGTGCATTACATATTTAATAACACTATCTTACAAAGTCTCAGAGAAAACACTGAAAATTTTAAGGAAAATATCTATTAGATTTTACTAGTTTTTCTATTTATTTTATAAGCATTTTTCCTAATTTTCCATTTCCTTTCTTTTTCTAAATCACACTGTATTGAAATATGAAACTCTTCTAGATTAATAGTTTTAAAAGTTTCATTAAATTTTTATATAGCACCTTGATGTCTTTATTATGAGCTATAGAGTGATGTAAAAGCTTCCTAGCAAACAACTATAAATCTAGTGCTTTTATAGGGTTTGCCACACTTTAAGAAAATCAAATAAAATCTTTATTTTTAGAGGGTAAGAAAACTCCTCTAGCTCCTCAGACTATGAAGATGCCATTAGTATCTCAGTTTCTTATACCTTTGGATACAGATTCTTATTGTACTCCTTAGAAACGTGATCACTTATAAACTTCAATTCTAAGTGTAAAAACATACCAAAACATTTTTTAGGGAAAAAATAACCACCTGGCAGTTCTTGTTTGTTTTTAAACATTTTTAGAGTCACATCTGTTTTAAAATGTTAAAATATGGGAAAAAATAAAAAAGAAAATCATGGGTCTTTGAAGTGAAAAAGTGTGGTAGTAAAAGCTTCCTCATATAGCACTTACTTGCAAAGTAACTTTGCAATGTATCATTCAAAAATTCCGAGTTCCTTGTAAATGATTCACTCTCCTCAATGTCCCAAAATAATTAAAATGTGACTCAATTTCCAACACTCAATCTTCTATGAAATTTTCCAGGCACATGGCAAACTAACCACATACTTAAATGCATTTTAAATAAAACCTTTAAATAAACTTACATACAACACACTAATTAAACACAAAACAAAAATTATAATAATGAGAATATCAATTTAAAAATTTTTTGTTAAATACAAAATAATAGGATACGTCCAAACTGTTCAACAAGTTCAGGTGGGAGAGGAACTCTTCGGATGGAACTGATCTCTGGAAGGTTGGGTACTGACAACAAACCAGGTCCTTGTAGAGGATAATCCATATCTGACATGCCAGAAACAGTGGGATTATCTACAAAAAAATAAAATGAAGCATTTATTTAAAATAATAATGTATTGGGCATCAACTGGGCATATAGAAACATTATAAGCTACAAAAAATTGTGCATTTGGTGGTTCTAAAGGTATAGAGAGAATAAAGTAGTTCTGACCTGACACAAAGGCCTGAGAAATTCCAGTGTTACGGTGGGGGCAATTTCTGGTTTCAGTACTGAACAGAATTATCTTTCACAAAGACTTACTCCATAAGAAAGGAAATGTTTAGTTCACTAATTTAGTGTTTTTCTATGAATTTTCTAATCTGAAATGGGAAAATATTTATAAAACTGCTGTGATTCTCAGATAAAACAATTGTGGACAAAGAAAATATTGATTGGGGGAAAAATAGCTATTTCTTTTCCCACTTAAATATTTATAGATTAAAACAATCCATGCCCTTTTCCATTAGATTTCCCTCACAACCAGTAAAATAAATACAAATAATACCACATAGCAATATTTTATTGGGGAGAAAAACCACAGACTGCTCTATAAAGCATTCTCATTTGGCAACCTTTCTTTTGCTCTAAAACCCAGACACTAAGGGCTGGTTTATTCAGCCTGTCTTTCCTAGTCCTGAACAAGGTGTTCTTTAGATCTGACCGATGACCTATTTATTCCAGGCACCTTTCAGGTTCTCTAAAGTACAAAGATGTTGGGGAAAACCAACATGAGGCAATTTTTTTTTTTTTGTAGGAGAGATCAGCCCTGAGCTAACATCCGATGCCAATCCTCCTCTCTTTGCCGAGGAAGATTGGCCCTGGGCTAACATCCATGCCCATCTTCCTCTACTTTATATGGGACACCGCCGCAGCATGGCTTGACAAGCAGTGCGATGGTGTGCGCCGGGAATAAGAACCTGCGAATCCCGGGCCGCCATAGCGGAGCACCCGCACTTAACCACTGTGCCACCGGGCCGGCCCCACATGAAGCAATTTTTAAATGTATTATGGAAATTTAAAAAATATATACAACTAGAGAGAAAAATGCAATCAATCCCTAGGTCCTGATTACCGAGCTTCAACAATTACCAATAACATGCCCAATCATGTTTCATTTACAGACAGTCCAACTTACAATGGTTCAACTCAGGATTTTTCTACTTTATGATGGTGCAAAAGTGATACGCATTTAGTAGAAACTGTATTTCAAATTTTGAATTTTGATCTTTTCCCTGGCTAACGATACGCAGTATGATACTCTCTCATGATGCTGGGCAGTGGCGGCGAGCTGCAGCTCCCAGTTAGCCAAGCAATCACGAGCGTAAACAATCCATACCCTTACAACCCACTCTGTGCCCATAAAACATTGTTTTTCACTTTCAGTACAGTTTAAATAAGTTACATGAGATATTCAACACTTTATTATTAAATAGGCTTTGTGTTAGATGATTTTGCCCAACTGTAGGCTAATCTAAGTGTTCTGAGCACGTTTAAGGTAGGCTAGGCTAAGCTATGATGTTCGGTAGGTTAGGTGCATAAAATACATTTTTGACTTATGGTATTTTCAACTTATGATGGGTTTATCGGGACATAACCCCATCATAAGTCAAGGAAGATCTGCATATCACGATCCACCCCTTCCCCAATGAATTTTTTTTGAAGCAAATCCCAGACATCCCATGTAATCTCAAAACATAAGTTTAATAGAACATTGCATGTGTTAAATGGCAGTGGAAACAAAAAGGATGGAACTAACAACTGGCGAGGATGTGAACGGTTAAGAAAGCCTTCACAAAGAAATTGACGTTAAGAGAGTCTGGAAGAACTGTCTGTCAAGCAAAGAAGAACATTCCAAAAATGAAGAAGAGTACATGTAAAATAAAATCCTGAAGAGGCTTCTTATGGAAAACATGTTAAATTTAGTGAGGCTGGAACAAGGAGGTTGAGAATAGGATGGAAGAGGGAGAGATTAGGTTGAAGAGGCAAGTGTGTGTTAAGGTGGACAGGGAGAATTGGGGTCAGATATGATGAGAGGACCAGAATGTATGGACTGATTTGATTTTATATCTTGCTTTCAAACCTAAGGAGGTCAAAGTGAGTAATGCTGTCCAAGATAAGAGTTGCTAATAAGCCACTCAGTTCTCATAAGACAAGCCCACCGGTAAGTAGCTGTCAGGAACAAATACTATCTCTGTTTTGTTTCTATCTTTTCTGATTACAAGTTTACTCAATTAATGATTTTGATAAATCGTCAGAAGTGTCTTTTAGGTTTACATTGCAGATTATCCCGGTTATTTTATCTTGGTTCTTGCTTACTAAAAATCTTGTCTCTATCTTACTTACACTTCCTCTGCTTTTCTCCAATTTCCATCCACCAAAGGGGTCACTTTTTTCTAGCAACTTATGTAATTCTATGTGCCTTGAGGAGCCTGGCCATAATTTAAACCTGTTAAACAAAATATTTTCCAGTCACCTCTCTTTTGTTGGCACATACTCTGCTTACCCTTCCTGTCCATTATTAATGCTGATTTCCCTGTTCTCTTCCTTTATTCCACTGGTAGTTCTTAACACTTTCCAGCAGCTCATATCACACTAACTCTACACATAATAAAGCATATCCTTGAAATGACACGGTAAATTTCCAAATTCACTTCGTTTTCTCTTCCTTTTTACTCTAATATTAATATGAAGAATTAACAATGATGAGCCTTGGATCAGGTGATCCTCCTCATCTGGCCTTAGCGATAAACACTGGGAGGCAGTGAGAAGCTCACTAAGGTTGGGGTCTTTCCTCGGCTTCAAATGGGGGCTTGCCCTTCACTCCTACTCTCTCAAGGATCTGCAATGAAGAAAGTGAGGACAGGGAAAAAATGCAAAATAGCATCTTTTCGATCTTCAAAATGCAGCGAACGGCACCCTAAATCTCAAGATGTCTTCGCCTGGTCCACCCTGGGGATATGGACCTAATTAGGGAGTCAGGCAAGAGTTTTTTCGGCTGAGAAAGCAGTCACTAAATAGGTACCGATCACTTACTTGGGGCAGACACCATGAGCAGCTCGGAAAGGTCCGGGTACATGCGGTCTTCTTGCAACTGACGGTCGATGAGCCGGCCCGCATTTTCCAGAGCTTCCTGCAGGGCTGCGGCCGACGTGGAGGCCGGCATCGCTGAGCCCAGCAAAGAAGACGGCATCTCGAAAATCCGAGACACTAGAGTCCAGAAAAAGTCAAACACCAAGGAGAAACGAGAGAAAACCCAAGACACTAGCTCAAACCAGCAGCTCAGGTCGCGCGCGCCAAACAAGCGCCTCGGCGCCTGTGCGTGACGCACTTCCGGTTCATCAGGTGGGGAATTTGAAGATGCCGTTTTGGAGGGGGGAAGAGGAAGCCGTTGAGGGGGCTGGACGTTAGGGGTGGAGCGAGTGGGCTGGAGGCTGTTTCGAAGGGTCTTGCTGGGTTTTTAGGGGTAGGGGAGGGGGAAATCGGAGGAGGTTGTCTAGGGAAGGGAGGAAGGAAGGGGAAGAGGGAAGGAGCAGGGAGGGAGAGGACAGGACGGGGTCGGGAGGGGGTGGGGAGGAGGGAGGAGGAAGGGACCGGGTAAGAGGGAGCCCGCTAGTGCGGGTACAGCATAGGCTGCTCCGGTTCCGGTGGGTTTAGCGCGCGCTGGATCTTGGTGCCGCGAGCTTTGCAGGTCCGAATCTCGGAACTGCAGCTAAGAGTATGCGCGCCAATTTCGTTGGAGCTCCAAATAACTTCTCTTTTGAAAGTAGTTGAGTTGGTAGCTTGTTGTCAGAAACAGTTTACATATGAACCAGAATTTCACTACCGTTCTTATGGGCTTCAGTGTAAATTAAAATTCATCAGTCTTTTCTATTTGTGTATCGCTACCGGTTGTCTTTGTGGCCCGTTACCGTGAAGAATTACGTGTTTAGGGAATCATTCGCTGCGTGCGGGGGGCTGCTGCCTTCCTTTATTTCCCGTTACAGAGAGGAAGCAGACGTTTCTAATTCATCTTTTCATCCCCAGAACATAATAAAGGGATTGGTATAAAGTAGGCCACCCAACGATCACCCAGTCCTTCTACAGAAAATGAATTCTTAATTTGTGCCAGGCACTGTCCCTGGTGCTGGGAATACAAAACTGACAAAACATTCCTGTCCTCACGGTGCTTCGTGCAGGGACACACAAGCAAAGCAATAAAGTGCCTCACCATAATTTTCTATGGGGTATGTATTAACTGCTGTAGAAGGATAAGAGAAATGAGAAAGGACAGGCAAGATAAGGCTTTCATACAGAAGACAATCTGAGTGGTTAAATCAAAGCACTCTTCTTCAAAAGGCAATCCTTATTTAGAATTATTAGAATTAGTCCTTATTTAGAATCTCACCTAAGTAAGCTTCATCCAGTTATATTCTTCATAGTTTAGCAAGTCTATAACTGAATACTGTAAATTGGTCTTTTGTACTTGAATTAATTTTTACTCCCTTAAATAAGGAAGGGGTTAACTAAATTTCTGAATATTGAAAGTTCTGTAACATTACAGATCTATACGTATAATTTAAGACCTCATAGCAAATATACCTGAAAATTATGTTTGTATTGTTGGTGGATAAATAGGCAGATGAGTCTCCAGCTGTCAATTTTCTTTTATTTGGTAGATCACAGGTTGAAAACTTATGGTCTGGTACAGTGTTAAGTTTGTTTTTAATTTGAGACAAAATGTACAATTGAGAGTTTTCAACTCCACAAATAGGATAATCTAGCAGTATTGGTCCAATATTCCCGCACAGCAACAACATTCCCAGGGGTGTAAGTCCGAGGATGTGCATTCCTTTACATATTGCCTACGGCTGCTTTCCAGCTACAACTGCTGAGTTGAGTAGTTGCTGCACAGGCCACATGGCCTCAAAGCCTAAAATTTTTACCATCTAGCCTGTTACGGGAAAAGTTTGCTGAAGTCTTCTCTAGAACAGTGATTCTAAAACTTTTTGATCTCAAGACCTCTTGACACCCTTAAAAATTAAGGATTCCAAAAACTTTTTGTTTTTTGTGCATTATAGTTGTTAATAATTGCTCGTATTTCATAAAAATGAGAAATTTAAAAAATAATTTAAAGAATAATAAGCCTAATCCATGTTAAGATAAATAACACATTTTATGAAAAATTGCCATAGTTTCTAATACTAAAACATTAGTGAGAAGAATGGCATTATTTTACATTTTTGCAAATCTCGTAAATGTCTGGCTTAATAAGAGATAGCTAGATTCTCATATCTGCATCTGCTATCAATGTGTTGTGATATGTTGTTTAGTTGAAGTATATAAAGAAAAGCTGGGGCCGGCCCGGTGGCGCAAGCGGTTAAGTGCGCGCGCTCCGCTGTGGCGCCCCGGGGTTCGCTGGTTCGGATCCCGGGCGCGCACCGAAGTACTGCTTGGTAAGCCATGCTGTGGCGGCGTCCCATTTGGTAAGCCATGCTGTGGCGGCGTCCCATATAAAGTGGAGGAAAATAGGCACCGATGTTAGCCCAGGGCCGTCTTCCTCAGCAAAAAAAGAGGATTGGCAGATGTTAGCTCAGGGCTGATCTCCTCACAAAAAGAAAAAAAAAAAAAGAAAAGCTGGCCTCACAGTTATGTAGTTGGAAAAGGGAGAAGTATTTTAATAACCTTTTTAGACACTTGTGAATGTTCTTCTCTGGTAGTGTACCAAAACCTGATAAATGGTAGTTTCTTAAAGGTTAGTTGTAATGTGGAATTTGAAACCATCAGTAAATTTTTTTTGAACTTTGCTAAATTAAAATCACTGGTCTGTCTTGTACTTTGGATGGATCTTTTATGCATGCATGATTCTGTAACATTATGTGTTGGTCTTTTGGGAAATGCTGGTTCTCTGAGTTATGCAGAACTTCCAAATGTTGATAGATTTCATTAACCAATAGAAAAAAATGATCATGTTAACATCACTACCCATCTTATCAGAAAAATCTTTTAAGTATTGGGAAGCGGCCAAGCTTATGGTGGTTGATACAAGTTTTTCAAGATTCTAATATTCTCTTGAAAGCTAATTTCCATTACCAACAAGTACAGTGAGTTGTTTTCCTTGAAGTGACAAACTTATTTCATTCATTATTGAAGAAATGTCTGCTAAATGCTTAAGTCTGAATAACTATAGTTTGTGAGTCATACTTTCAAGTAAAAATGGTATTCCTTGAAAAAGCTAACAACTCAGTTGCACAAGTGGGTTTTTTTTGAGACAACCATCATACTTTGATATGTATCAGAAGTGCTTTATGAGTACTTCTCATTTTGTCACACAATGAGAAGATATGTACTTAGGGGTCAAGATTTAATAAAATTAATAATGCTGTGGCTTTATTATGGACATTTTTAAGGGAAACTGGTTTTGTTTACAGTGGGTATGTATCTGTGAAGAATACAGTGACTACAGCAGTTTGCTTGTCATTGCCTTGATTTATGCTGTGGCACAACAGCGGTTTTACTGACTATTATTTTGCATCATCAGTGCAAATGTCAATAGAATGAAAAAAGCAAATGATGTCTTAGTATTATTATGAAAATAGTTTTGATCTCATGGACACCCTTAAAGGAGTCTGCATAGTACATTTGAGAACTACTGCTCAAGTAGCTTCCTATATTTCTGATTTAAGTCGACTATCAATCCCCTTTAGGCATTTAAGATTTTAAAAAATCTCATTAAAATGGAAATTCCATGAGGGCAGGGACTATGTTTTGTGTCTTCACCACTCTCATTAGCATCTGGCACTTAATAGTAGCCAACATATATTGGTTGTGTAATATAATCCAGGCACTATTCTGATTGCTTTATGAGAATTAACTCATTCAATCACCGGAAAAACCTATGAAGTGATAGGTGCTGTTATTATATTATCCACTTTAACAGATGAGGAATTTGAAGCACATAGAGACTAACTTACCCAAGATTACATTATCAGAGTTAGGATTTGAACCCAGACATTCTAGTTCTGGAACTCATTTGCTTAACACTATGCTGTCCTGCCTCTCAAGTATTTGAGTCATGAATAAATTTACTTCGTTTGCTTCAAGAAAATCAAAGTTGCTCTGGTACACTCAACAACTTTATTATGAAGATATTTCATGCAAAGAAAACCAGAAAAAAATAGTTTAATGTAGAAGTCTCCACTAGTGCAATTATAGCCTGTATCTTTTATGGAAAGAAAATGCATGTTCTTGTGATTTTTCTGCAATGATCACAATTATCTACTCCTACTAATTGATGATATCTATCTTCCACTTTTTTTTTCTCCAGCACTTTGTAGCTTAAAATTTTATATATCTACAATGGAATCTTCTCAACAAATGGTGCTAGAACACCTGTACTTCTATATACAAAAAAATGAATCTAGACACACACCTTATACCCTTCACAAAAATTAACTCAAAATAGATCACAGACCTAAATATAAAATACAAAACTATAAAACTCCTATAAGATAACATAGGAGAAAACTTAGATAGCCTTGGGTAAGATGATGATTTTTAAGATACAACACCAAAGGCAAGATCCATGAAAGAAATAATTGATAATCTGGACTTCATTACAATTAAAAACTTGTGCTCTGTGAAAGAAAATGTCAAGAGAATGAGAAAAAACAAACAAACCATAGACTTGGAGAAAATATTTGCAAAAGACACATCTGAAAAAGGACTATAATCCAAAATATACAAAGAACTCGTAAAATTCAACAATAAGAAAAAAACAATCTGAGTAAAAAATAGGCCAAAGACCTTAACAGACACCTCACCAGAGAAGATATACAGATGGCAATGAAGCATGTGAAAAGATGCTCCACATCATATGTCATCAGGGAAAGGCAAATTAAAACAATAATGAGATACTACTACACACCTGTTAGAAGGGCCAAAATCTGTAACACTGACAACACCAAATGCTGGCGAGGGTGTGGAGGAATAGGAACTCTCAGTCATTGCTGGTGGGAATGGAAAATGGTACAGCCACGTTGGAGGACACTTTGATTTGGGAGTTTCTTAGAAAACATTCTTACCATATGATCCGGCCATCATGCTCCTTGATATTTGCCCAAAGGAGTTGAAAACTTATGTCCACATAGAAACCTGCATATGGATGTTTAGAGCAGCTTTATTCATAATTGCCCAAACTTGGAGGCAGCCAGGATGTCCTTCAGTAGGTGAATGATAAGTAAACTGTGGTACATCCAGACAATGGAATATTATTCAGTGCTAAAAAGAAATGAGCTATTAAATCATTAAAAGACATAGAGGAACTTTAAACGTATATTACTAAGTGAGAGAAGCCAATATGAAAAAGCTACATCCTGTATGATTCTAACTACATGACATTCTGGAAAAGGCAAAACTATGGAGACAGAAAAAAATACCCGTGGTTAGCAGGAGTTGGGGGAAGGGGAGGAGGGCTGAATAGGCAGAGCACAGGATTTTTAGGGCAGTGAAACTGCTCTTTGTTATACCATAACCATAGATACATGTCATTATACATTTGTCCTCACCTGTAGAATGTACAACACCATGAGTGAACCCTATATATACTATGGACTTTGATGATTATGATGTGTCAATGTAGGTTTAACAAATGTACCACTCTAGTGGGAAATGTTGATAATGGAGGAGTCTATGCATGTGTGGGGGCAGGGGATAAATGGGAAATCTGTACCTTCCCCTCAATTTTGCTGGGAACTTTAAACTGCTCTAAAAAATTAAAGTCTTAATAAAAAGAAAAAAATTTTATGTATCATTTCAGGCCCTCACCCACAAGTTCTTAACTAGAGGATCTGAAATAGCTATTTATAAGCTTGGGGTATAGGTTACATAATGAGCTGTATTCATAAAGTTCTACTCTACTACCTAAGGTCTGCTTATCTGTACTCTGAAAAGAGATAGTGGCATTAATAATAACTTATTTTGTTAAAAGTACAATGAACTAACTTTATCGAATGGAGTTCACATTGACTTTTGACTTTTATTGTTAAGTAATCTCTTGGGATGAAACCAAACTTTGTTGTCCCAAGTTATATAACATCCTGCATATAAGAGAAGTAGCTTTTACCTTCACAACTACTTTTTTTCTCTTATTCATTCATTTAACAAATATTTACTAAGTGCCCACCAAGGCATTGTGCTATGAAGGAAGGGTACTAGATTACATGATAGATGATAGGCCTAACTTTGTTGGAGGTCTATAAAGGTCTATAAATGCTTACAAGAGCATTGATGTTTAATTTGAGACCTTAAGGATGAGTGGGGTTAAATGAAGGGCATGAGGATTGGTAAAGAGTCAGAGCTTTCAGGACGTCATGTTCTGAGGGCGCTTATAGAGCTGAAAGATGATTGGTGTGGCAGAAAATAGAAAAAGATGAAGTTGGAAAGGCTTTGGAGGCCATGTTAATCATTTTGCATTTTATTCTAAGAGCAATGGAAATAATATTAGACTTGATCATTATCATTTAGGTGTATAGATCAAGCATAATCTGAGATAGGAGACTAAGGTAGTAGTGGGGCTGATGAGTAACTTTATGAAAATATTTTCATTCGCCAATATTTATTAGGCCTATACATGGTTTCCCTAGAATTCAGAAATATAAAGATAAATAATATGCCATTAGTTCATAGCATAGGTAAGGAGCCATGTTGTAAGGAAATTAAAACCAATATGAAGTGAAAATATAATAAATATGTGAATAAAGTGCTCTGAGAACACTTGCTGTGGGCTGGGAATCTCTATAACCAAGCATGGCTAATAGAGGGAGGCTTGGGCTAAGAGTATGAGCTTTAGAGCATTTTCTGACAACTCTTAGTTACTCAGGTCTTTTTGGCTTCTGAGTGCTTTTCAGTCATGTTGTAGATACTTGTTTCTTCCTTAAACTCAAAAGGTGGAGAACTGTGGAGTTTCCTCATAGAGAAGGACAACACGCAAAGAAAGGGAGTTTATTGGCTTCTCTAGAATTCTGTGAGGATTAAGTGTCACCTTGTCAGTAAACGCGTCTTAAAAAGTAAAAGGTGTTACACAGAAACTCCAGAAAATGTCCCCATTCAGTAGGTTGAGTTGGACGGCAGCCCCTGCGGCGCTTATGCCCCGCCAGCCCGCTAGGGCGGCGCTGCTCAGAAGGCCACGGTCCCTCCCCGGAAGGTGCCGCTCTTGGCTGCCGCGCGGAGGCGATACTTCCTGCTGGGTTTGCCGCGAGTGTCAGCAGCTGTTCGGGCTGCGGCCCTTGCTCATACTGCAGTGGACGGCCGCCATGGACCGCCCGGGGCCCAGCGAAGGTGGGTTGGGTACGGCGAGCCCGGACGGGGCGGGCCGGGCCGGGCCAGGCCAGGCCAGGCCAGGCCAGGGCGCCGCAGTAACGAGGCTTGCTCTTTCTTTTCGCCCCAGTGACAGGCTCAGACGCATCGGGAGCCGACCCGCAGCTGGCGGTCACCATGGGCTTCACGGGGTTCGGTGAGTGACTGCCCTTAGCATATCCCCGCCTCCTTTTGCAGAGGTTTTAAGAGCTGCAGATTGGGAGGGGAGGCCGAGCTGTCACCTCTGTTCCGCAGCTTCCGCTGTGCCAAGGCCTAATTACTTTGGTGTATATCTTGCAATTTCTCGACACACTCTTCCCCATTCATCTTCTAACTCCTGCCTATCTGTGGGACCAGCTCAGGTGACACTTATGGAACCCTTGCGAGAAAGAAAGATTGCTTTGTGACCCACGCGCTGGAGGGTGTTGGTTGGGAGAGGGAGTCGTCTCTTTGCGTCCTGAGGCTGAGAGCTAACCACTGACTGTGGTCTGTAACAAGATGGTCCTTTTGGCAATAACTGGGTCATTAAGTGATGTTATAATGCTTATTAAATCCTTTTTGTTCAAGTCTTTCTTCCCCAGAATCTTCACTTTAGTCTCTGTAGAGCCTGGTCATGGCATGTTATGAGGTAAAGAAACAGGCCTCAAACAGATGTAGTCACCTGTTGAAAACATTATTCTCAGTAAAAAAAAAACACGGAAATTGTTTTCTCACCCTATTTCTGTTGGGTCTTGGAGAGAACAAATGTCAGGCTAATGTATCCAGATGTCTTGTTCTTTTGTTCGTATATTCATTTATTCTGGTAATATCTTGAGCCACATGTTTACTATCTCCTGGGTGGTCTTGTCTACAGAAGTACTGTATACCTTTGTAGTACATGCTATAGTACTTATTTTTGTTTCGGTTCATTAAAATAGCCTTCTTAATTTCAAAAGTAACACGTTTTAATAGGAGAAAATCTACACAACACAATAAATAAGTAGAAAGTAAAATCATTCATAATCTCATGATCTAGAAATCAAGACTTAAGTTAGTTTTCCAGTCTTGTCTGTTGTGTACTTATTAAGAAAATTAAGATCATATGTATGTATAATTTTATATTGTTCTTAATTATATATAATTTATTCTTAATATTTTGAGGATTTTCCCACATTATAAACTGCTCTTTGAAAATATGATTTTTAATGGCTTAGTAGCCCATTTAATAGAAGTGCCATAATTTTTAATATTTTTAACTTTCCCCTACATTGTTTCTAATTCTTTTATCAATAATACCAAAGTGAACTTTTTTTTTTTAATAATTTTATTTATTTATTTTTTTCCCCCCAAAGCCCCAGTAGATAGTTGTATGTCATAGTTGCACATCCTTCTAGTTGCTGTATGTGGGACGCGGCCTCAGCATGGCCGGAGAAGCGGTGTGTCGGTGCATGCCTGGGATCCGAACACGGGCCGCCAGCAGCAGAGTGCTGCGCACTTAACCGCTAAGCCACGGGGCCGGCCCCTGAACATTTTTATAAATAGCTCTTTTATCTCCTTTTGTAAAAGGGATTTTATGTGTATTTCCATAGGGTAGATTTCTGAAGGAGGGACTACTTACAAAAAATATAAATATTAAAAAGTAACAAAAAAATTGGGTATATATATCTTTTAAAACTTCTTGATACATATTGTCATAATGCCCTTCAGAAAAGTTGTTTCAATTTATATCAAAGTCAGTATTATGTAAGAATACCATTTTTACCATATTCTTACCAACATGGAGTAGATATTAGTATTAAAAAAAATAAATGGAACATTACTTCCAAGCTCATTCAGGTTGTTGTGACAATTTGGTTCCTTGTGGGTTTTTTTTGTTGTTGTTGTTGTGAGGAAGATCAGCCCTGAGCTAACATCCGTGCTAATCCTCCTTTTTTTTGGCTGAGGAAGACTGGCTCTGAGCTAACATTTATTACCAATCCTTCTCCTTTTTTGTCCCCAAAGCCCCAGTAGGTAGTTGTATGTCATAGTTGCACATCCTTCTAGTTGCTGTATGTGGGACACGGCCTCAGCATGGCTGGAGAAGTGGTGCATCGGTGCGTGCCTGGGATCCAAACCCGGGCCGCCAGTAGCGGAGTGCGAGCACTTCACTGCTAAGCCACGGGGTCGGCCTCTGGTTCCTTGTGCTTTTAAGGCTGAGGGCTCTGTTGCTTTACTGACTGTCAGGTGCGAGTCTTAGCTTGTTAAGTTACCTGCATTACTTGCATCTTGCCCCCTTCATCTTAAAACTACAGTGTCTCCAGTCCTTCTCACACTTCAGATCTCTCTAACTTCTGCGTTATGTGTTTTGCATCTTTGCTTGTAAGGGCTCCTGTGATTATATTGGGCTGACCGGGATAATCTCCGTTATTTTAAAGTCCGTAATCTTAGTTACATCTGTAGAGTCCCTTATGCCATGTAATGTAACATATCCACAGGTTCCAGAGATTAGGGTATGAACATTCTTCATTTTGCCTACCGCATCAGTGTTGTAGTTTCAAGGGTCTAGATGAATTAGAGGAGGATGGGAAAGTTGGCTGGTTAATGGTAGTTAGTGATGAGATTGTCATAAAAAATTCCCTGGGAAGTAAATTCTTTCTTCCTTGATATTTTATGGTTATCTTGTAGCTGTAAATAGACTAAGTGGTTATTAGTCAATCAGAAAGTTTTTATTGAATACCTAAAGTTTGGCCAGCTTAGTGCAAGAAGATCACAGTCTGCTACTTATTCCTGTTTTAGGGAAAAAAGCTCGCACATTTGATTTGGAAGCAATGTTTGAACAAACTCGAAGAACAGCTGTGGAAAGAAGTCGGAAAACACTGGGTAAGAAGTTCAGCTATCTGCTCTTTTATTGGTTTAAATACTGTATACACCTTACACAAGTATCTTGACAGTTATTATAAGACTGAAAAAAATTTCAAAATTGTTAAAAGACCATATGTGCTGGTTCCTTTGGAAGCAGAGGTTATTTTTTTAACGTGGTAAAAAGTTACATCTAAAAAGGATAAGAAGCTCTGAGTGCTAAAATCTTTTAGAAGTGTGTGCTGTGAGCAAACAAGGATTCTAAATTAATTTATAAGAATCAGAATAGCAGTTTCTTTATTACCTCTCCTCCTGCCTCTATCTGATTCTCATTTCATTTTTTTCTTTCCTGCTTACAGTGAAACCAGTATTTGGAAGGCTGGGTGAGAGGTGACTCTCAGAGCTGTGTACACTGACTGTTGACCCAGACAGTATAGAAAATTGAGAGATACAGTGAATGTGGCTGCTGCTATTGAATCCCTGCATTAATGAGTTGTATCAGACATTTAATGAAGGCCTTAATTTCCAGACTGTCTGGTTTGATACCAAGTGGTTGGCAATTCTAGATACCACCTTAGGGTCTTCGAAGGAGATTGACTGCTCTGCTGCTTTATTTGGATCTGATTCAGATCATTCTTACACTAGAGAAAGGATAGATGTAACCTGATAGAGCACAAGGGGCTAGAAATCACAGACAGGACTCCTGGAAAAATTTAAGTGGATGTTGTTCTGGTACTTGCCATTGTTGATTTTAAAATGATAAATTATATAGCAATAATATCTAATATTTAGGAAGTGAGCTTGACATGAAATATTTTTGGTCTTTGGAAGAATAATAGGGTTTTTTTTTTTGTTTTTGTGCTGAAAAGACAGCTGTTACATATACTATTTTTTAAAAAAACTTTCATTATTATGTGAAATTTCAGACACATATAGAAGCACAGTAGTGAACTCCCATGTACCTATCACACAGATTTAACTACTGTAACAATTCATAGCTAGCATTATCTCCATTCACTTTCCCTCTTAGATTATTTTGACAAATCCTAGACACATTATTTCACCCATAAATATTTTAGTATGTGTCTTTAGGAGATAAAGATCCTTTTAAAAGACTTAACCAAAATACCATTACCACTCCTAAAAATATTAAATAATTTAATGTCATCAAACAAGATACAAAGACATGACATCTGAGGCATATTTTCAAATGCTTTAACCACTTAATTTTTAAACATTTTAATGAATGCTTATACTACTATAGTATAGCTTTCTTGTAGTTATCTCTTTCAGCATGTGATACAAAGTGCTTTGAACAGAGATTGTCTTATTCACCTAAGTAAGTTTTGTAGTCCCCAGCCTTGCAAGATAGGTTCTCAATATGTATTTGAGAATATTGAATTGAATTTAGAACTGTAATACTGCCTTTTAAAAAATAAATTCTGCTTCTTTGGAGAATATTTTAAAATGGCACGATCCATTGTAAAGAGCTTGGGATTTGGAGTTGGAAGACCTGGATTTGAGGGTTAGCCCCACATTCTGCTAGATGAGTAACATTGGATGGATTTTCAAATTTCAGATCTCTAATTTCCTCATCTGTTAGGTGGAAATGATAAGCAGCTCTCCCTTAGAAGGTTCTTGAAGAGATTAAGATACTGGGCATAGCACCTTTTAACAGTAAAGTACTTTATAAATATCACTTTTAAATCCTATTGTTTTTCTTGGTAAAACATGTATGGCTTTAGCACCCAAGAGGAATTTCAGTGAAGAGTTATTAGATTTTTAAAATTTTGAAAAATTATCTCAAGACCATGTTCTTCTGTGATGTTTGTGGATGAATGAAATGTGTTGAACTTTGATTTCTTGATACATCCTTGGACTGCTATTTCTACCCCTGATCTAAACACATGAATCCAAAGTTTGATTCTTTTAAGAAAAGTTCAAAAATTCTGATGTGGGCATTATTTGTCTCATGATTGGTATTGGAGTCTTTCTCTGGGCATTGACGTCCGACTTGAGAAAAGTGAGAACTTTGGTCCCTTTTAACAGCAAGTTTAATTGTCTGTGTGTATGGATATGAACTGTTTTGGTTGCTAAATGCTCTAGTAGAAAGGATGAATTACTCTAAAACCTCAATAAAATATGCATTATGTAAAATGTCAGGAAATAATGGTACAAATTGTTGTTTAATATTTTTTATGTTCCTGAAAGCTTTAAGTATGTTTAGGACATATGAAAGACATAGACCCTTTTTTAGAACTGTTATACAATGAGGAGATGAATGGGGAAGAAAAATTTCTTTTATTCAAATGCTTATTTTGGATGTTGCCATGCTTTGAATGGGTTATGAACCTTATCTGTTATATGACTGGAAAAAAAATTCCTTGAAAAAATGGTTACGATAGAATTTGAATATGATTTGAATGGATGATTTAATGATCCTGAAAAGAGAAATTGTCCCAGAGATCTTAGAAATTAGAAAAGCTCAGGGGCCAGCCCAGTGGTGCAAGCGGTTAAGTGCATGAGCTGCGCTTCAGCAGCCCAGGGTTCACAGGTTTGGATCCCGGGCGCGCACTGACGCACTGCTTGTCAAGCCATGCTGTGGCAGTGTCCCATATAAAGTGGAGGAAGATGGGCACTGATGTTAGCTCAGGGCGGATCTTCCTCAGGGAAAAAAAAAAGAAAAGAGGAGGGTTGGCATCGGATGTTAGCTCAGGGCTGATCTTCCTCACAAAAAAAAAAAAAAGAAAAGCTTAAAAAAATGGTTGGGGGCCGGCCCGGTGGCGCAAGCGGTTAAGTGCGCGAGCTCCGCTGCGGCGGCCCGGGGTTCGCTGGTTCGGATCCCGGGCGTGCACCGACGCACTGCTTGGCAAGCCATGCTGTGGTGGCGTCCCATATAAAGTGGAGGAAGATGGGCACAGATGTTAGCCCAGGGCCGTCTTCCTCAGCAAAAGAAGAGGAGGATTGGCGGATGTTAGCACAGGGCTGATCTCCTCACAAAAAAAAAAAAAAAAAAAAGTTGTTTTTTTACCCGAACCAGCCTTCCTGCCTAGTTAAATCCTACCTCATCCTTTAAGGCCTCATTTATATTTTACCATTTCTAGATATTATTTCAAAACCCCTCTGGACATAATAATTGTTCCCTGCCTTTGTTTCCTTAACACTTGAAAAAATATTATAATGTTGAATCACTATGTTATATACCTGAAACTAATACAATATTGTATGTCAACGATATTTCAATAAAATATTATAAATTTATTTTAATATTGTTCATGTCTTGAGGATAAGAACCTTGTTCTTCATTTTTATACTTACAATGCCTAACACAGAGATTGGTACATAGTAGTTACATCCCTAAATATTTAATGGAGAAATGTAACTAATGTAGTTAAAGTGTTCCCATCTTATTTTTTACTTCCTAGTATTTTGGCATTAAACATTTAAAACTAAATGTAAATTTTCATGACATTGGTAGGCTAGTGAATTGTTTTAAGTTAGAATAATAAAAACATTTAGTAACATTCAAGTCCCATAGGTAGAAAGAATATCTTGATTAGAAAACATTCTAGCTTATATTTCTAGTAGTTTTTTTTATTTTTTTATTTTTATTTTTTTGTGAGGAAGATCAGCCTGAGCTAACATCCATGCTAATCCTCCTCTTTTTTTGCTGAGGAAGGCTGGCTCTGAGCTAACATCTATTGCCAATCCTGCCTCCTTTTTTTTTTTTCCCCAAAGCCCCTCTAGATAGTTGTATGTCGTAGTTGCACATCCTTCTAGTTGCTGTACGTGGGACGCGGCCTCAGCATGGCTGGAGAAGCGGTACGTCAGTGCGCGCCCGGGATCCGCACCCGGGCCTCTAGTAGCGGAGCGCGCGTACTTAACCGCTAAGCCACGGGGCCGGCCCATATTTCTAGTAATTTTATTTCCTTTACATTTTGTTTATCTTAACTCGCATTTCTTCCTTTAAGTGGTTGCTATAATAATTGGCTCTGAGATTTTCAGGTGCCTAATTGCATTTGTTTGGATCTGCAATTTGTGTGAATCAGCCCAGATGGGACATGGTAGTTTTGGATCATTTGCTGTTAAGGTAGACAAACGTCACATATATATGGGGTGTTTTTGCAGAAATGGCTATCCAAAATTGGTAACTATTTGAAAGTAGAGAACAATAAAATGAGGTGCTTGGAAGAATAAAATGAGGTTTTGGGGAGTAGGTTAATTCAGTTTTGTTAAGGGATGATATAGAGCATTTTATAGTGTTTACAGTGTGCTTGATTCCACATTCGATAAAAATGCACAAAACAGTCCCCTTTGTCAGGGAGCTACAGTCTGTTGAATTCTGTTTCGTTTGGGTTTTATCCTCAGTCAACAATGAGGGGAAAACAAAAGGTTTTTTTTCTCTAAAAATGTCTTGCCTTTTTTTTCTTGCTTTAATGTAGCAGGTCACAGTAGGAACCTCTCTGAATAGAAAATACTTGCTAGTGTAAAAAAAAAAGTTAAAATTTTAAATTAAAAAATTAGATGCTTCACTAGGATGGGGCAAGTAGTTTGGAGTATTTTTTCACTGGTGAGGAACTCTAGTTAGACAGGTGGGTGGGTCACAGTTTCCAGATAGTCTGGTGAGAAGTGCTAAAGAGCTGTACTCTACAGCCCTTTGGAGAGACAGGGAGGCGCACTGTTATATAAGGTGGGTGGTGGATAATTTTATAGTCTCTAGAAAGTCTGGTCACATCAAGGAAAGATCCAATTGTGGAGCTTCATTTTGCTGCTCTGGGACTTAATAGCTCTGTTACTTAACTTCTCTATGTCTTAGATTCCTCAACTGTAAAGTGAGGATAATAGTATCTACCTCAACTGTATTGTATAATTGAAATTTCCTAAGAGAGTAGAACTTAAATGGTCTCACCAAAAGGTAAACACGTGGGGTGATGGATGTGTTCAATGACTCCATGGGGAGAATCCTTTCACAGTATATGTGTGTATCAAGTCATCATGTTGTACACTTTAAATATCTTACAATTTTATTTGTCAATTATACCTCAATAAAGCTGAAAAAAAATAGTGCCTACTTCACAGGTTGTTATGAAGATTAAAGGAGTTAATTTATAGGAAGTGCTTAAAACAATACCTGGTACATGGTAAGGTCCATGTGAGAATTAGCTGCTATAATTTTTGTTAAATTAAGGCTGATATTAAGATGCTTTTGGTTACTTGCAAAGAAGTCATAGAAGACCTAATTAAAAATGGCTCAAATAAGAAAAATTTAGTATCACACATGATAAGAACTCTGGAATGGGGCTCTTCTGTCTTTCTAGTCCTGACATGAAGGACATGAAGTTTTTTCCCCTTTTTCTGCTTTGCCAGCCTTAGGGTGTTGCCTTGTCCTATAAACTGACTGTCCTTGTGACCCAAAATTGTCAGTGAAATTTTGTTATATGCAGATGACCACAGCGTCAGGCTGAAAGGAGACTTTTATGTCTCTCTTTTTAGGAGTAAGAGAACCTGTCTCAAATGTACTTCCAGCTGACTTCTCACATCTTATTGGCCAGCATTAGTGTGGCACATCAGTTCCAAAAACAGCCATTGGCAAGAGCAATATGGTTGACTTGGAATCAAGCTTCACCCTCTCTGGGCAGGGAGGGGCCCAGTATCTCCTGCAGCACAGGGTTGCCTCTTTCCTAGAGAAAATTGTGGTTTTGTTAGCAAGGAAAAAATGGGGAAATGGCTGTTGGGTAGGTGGCTAACTTGGTATCGATTCCTAATTAGCATCAGAACTGCCTCTAAGACCTTAGCCTAGAGTCCAAGTGTGGTCCCCCCCCCCCCCCCCCCCCGCCCCCAGAGGGTGTGGAGGGATTGACTGGAGAAGCAGGATGAGGGTAGGAGCCAAGCAGGCCCGCTTTTAAATTTGGGCATTATTCTTCTCTTTTTTTTTTTATTTTTTCAAACTCCTTCAGCATCAGAGTGCAGAATCATTGACTCCTAACCCACCTCAGCCCAGTGGAGAGCCCCCAAAAAATCAACATGAACTAGAGCTATAATATTTGCCTTATACTTCCTGGAGAGTTTTACCTTCCATGTTTGAAATGAAAGAATATCTAGTTACTTGTTGACACTTGATGGTTATCTCCTTGTTTCTCATCTTCCATATCCTGGCAACAAAATACCCTGAAGAGTACAGCATTCCAATTAATAAGTGCCCTTTGATACTGCTTAACTTTGGGTGTATTGTTTTTCATTATTAAATTGGAAAGGAAAAAATGTTAAAGATTATCTCAGTTTATTGAGGATGGTGGCAATTGAGAACCAGACTATTCATATGATTCATTTCCTTCCTGTGTGCCCCCCAATTGTAGAGTGATATTGTCAGAGGAAAAAGGTTATATTTCCTTGGATAAATTTTGTGTGTGTGTGTCTTTCCAAGGTAAACAACTCTAGAAACCTAATGTACTTAATTGAAATATTCTCATGATTTTGGTAGGAAGGCTCTGCCCAAAAATCCAGTGTGGGAAATTCAGAAATGAACGAAGTGCTGAATTTATGATTGAAAATATTAACGATAGAAAGTGAAATTACCTAAAATCTTACCTTTGAATACTTTCTTTTTTTACTTATCACCTTCCACATCTTTTTACATAGTGCAATCGTGGTTTGTATACTACCCACATGCTGATTTTGCTTAGCATGTCTGTTAATATTTTCCCAGATTTGTACATTTTCCATCACTGTTTTTATTTTTATTTTTATTTTATTTTTTTCCCCAAAGCCCCAGTAGATAGTTGTATGTCATAGTTGCACATCCTGCTAGTTGCTGTATGTGGGACTCGGCCTCAGCATGGCTGGAGAAGCAGTGCGTCAGTGCCCGCCCGGGATCCAAACCCGGGCCACCAGTAGCAGAGCGCGCACACTTAACTGCTGAGCCACGGGGCTGGCCCTCCATCACTATTTTTATTAGTTGTATTTTACATTATGTTGATATATAGTAATTATTTTCCCAGTGTTGGGCATTTAGGTTGATAATTTTTTGTTGTTACTGATAACTCTAAGTTACGTTTTTGTGACTATGTTAATTTTCAGCCTTTTATTACTGATAAATTTTGAAGTCTAACTGTTGGAAATTTTTAAAAATATTTTCAGAGGCAAGAGAAAAAGAGGAAGAAATGAACAGAGAGAAAGAATTAAGAAAACAAAATGAAGATATGGAACCAACATCTTCGGGCTCAAATGTGGTCAGAGATTGTTCTAAATCATCTTCTAGGTACTTGACTTTCTCAAAGGATTCTACTAAACTATCTTTTTCTAGGTGTTCATGACACAATTTAGGTAAAGTTCCTGATATTAAAAGCTGGCTTAATTTCTCCCGTTTTAGGCAATTGTGTATCCCTAGGACCAGGAAAAAGTCTTTTGTCACGTTGTGAATCAATTGAGTTTTTCTAAAGTATTCCAAATGTAGTGTTAAAATCTATGCCTTTTGACTGCAGAGCATAACTATAGAAAGTTGGAAAGATCTTGACAAGTTTGTAATTTTTGTTATGTTTATTTTGGCATTTACGTCTTTTGTCCCTTTTTCCAAAATTCTACATTCATGATGACCTTTTTTGGTAGGATCCTTTATGGAAATAGATAATAAGAAAAAATATAAGTAGAGGCACATTATAAAGTTTACTGAGTTATAGGAGAAAGCAGCCATTAAAATTACTTTAAAATGAAATTTAATACTATGTAACTTAATTACTAAGAACTTTAAAAAACCATAAAGGTACATAGATATCAAATCTGGATGGAATAATACAAGAAATCTAATGTTGTTTAGGTGTATTTTTAATTGTCAAATTGGTTCCATAAACTATTCATGGCAAAATCTACCATTGGATTGACATTTCTTCTGTTCATGGTGAAAAACATAAAATACCTAAATACACAAAATATCACTTATACTGTGTAATTTCATTTTTTGCTCATCTATTCCCAGGTGCAGATCTTTGGTATCTCAATCTAGGCTCTTGAGCGGAATCTGACTCCATAATAATCTTGGTCTTTTTTGTAGTTTATCTTTGTAGGGAGGGGGAATATCTACATGAGAGTACAAATCTGTTTCTCCCTTTTCATGACAGTGCAACCCTAATGTCTAGTTCGTCTCTGAAGCATGTGGATATCTTTTTTTTTTTTAATTTTTTGTTTATTGCAGTAACATTGGTTTATAACACTGTAAAAATTTCAGATGTACATCATTGTACTGCTATTTCTGCATAGATTACATCATGTTCACCACCAAAATACTAATTACAACCCATCACCACACACATGTACCGGAATTATCCCTTTCACCCTCCTCCCTCCCCCCTTCCCCTCTGGTAACCACCAATCCAATCTCTGTCCCTATGTGTTTGTTTATTGTTGTTATTATCTACTACTTAATGAAGGAAATCATACGGTATTTGACCTTCTCCGTCTGACTTATTTCACTTTGCATTATACCCTCAATGTCCATCCACGTTGTCACAAATGGCTGGATTTCATCGTTTCTTATGGCTGAGTAGTATTCCATTGTGTATATATACCACATCTTCTTTATCCATTCGTCCCTTGATGGGCACTTAGGTTGCTTCCAAGTCTTGGCTATTGTGAATAACGCTGCAATGAACACAGGGGTGCATGTACCTTTACAAATTGGTGTTTTCAAGTTCTTTGGATAAATACCCAACAGTGGAATGGCTGGATCATATGGTAGTTCTATCCTTGATTTTTTGAGGAATCTCCATACTGTTTTCCATAGTGGCTGCACCAGTTTGCACTCCCACCAGCAGTGTATGAGAGTTCCCTTCTCTCCACATCCTCTCCAACACATGTTGTTTCCTGTCTTGTTAATTATAGCCATTCTGACGGGCGTGAGGTGATATCTCATTGTAGTTTTGATTTGCATTTCCCTGATAGTTAGTGATTTTGAACATCTTTTCATGTGTCTGTTGGCCATCTGTATATCTTCTTTGGAGAAATGTCTGTTCAGGTCTTTTGCCCATTTTTTAATTGGGTTGGTAGTTTTTTTGTTGGTGAGATGCATGAGTTCTTTATATATTTTGGAGATTAAGCCCTTATCAGAAGTATGGTTTGCAAATATCTTCTCCCAATTGTTAGGTTGTCTTTTCGTTTTGTTGATGGTTTCCTTTGCTGAGCAGAACCTTTTTAGTTTGATGTAGTCCCATTTGTTTATTTTTTCTATTGTTTCTCTTGCCCGGTCAGACCGGGCAAGACCGGTTGCTAAGACCGATGTCGAAGAGCGTACTGCCTATGTTTTCTTCTAGAAGTTTCACAGTTTCAGGTCTTACATTCAAGTCTTTAATCCATTTGGAGTTAATTTTTGTGTATGGTGTAAGGTAAGGGTCTACTTTCATTTTTTTGCATGTGGCTATCCAGTTTTCCCAATACCATTTGTTGAAGAGACGTTCTTTTCCCCATTGTATGTTCTTGGCTCCTTTGTCAAAGATTAGCTGTCCATAGATGTGTGGGTTTATCATGTGGATATCTTTGTATACATTCTTAAAGAGCAGAGGTCAGCAAACTTTTTCTATCAAGGACAGACAGCAAATATTTTAGGCATTGAGGTCCATGTCGTCTCTTTCTCAACTATTCCACTCTGCTGTAGACAATACATAAACGAATGGGCTTGGCTGTATTCCAATAAATCTTTCTGGGATTAAATCCAATAAATGTTTCTGGGAATTCGTCTTATTGCTAAGCTTTTGACAAACAAATAAGGATTCCATTAATTGAAAATTGTAAAGATTTCTATATTTGTTGATTCTATATCTTGCTGCAATACTAACTTTAAAACCCAAAGATAAAGAACATGCACTATTGATATTGGGAAGAAATTTTATTGATATGACAAAACCCAAACATTACTTTTGTTATTAGTGATTAAAGTTACAGAACTATTATTGACATTATAACTATAAAATATAGAGATAGAAATAAATCATGAAGAAAAATATAATACAACTTTATTATTGCATTTCATTGATCAAAGAATGGAAGTTTGCTTACTGCTGTTTCAGAAGGCTCAAATGAATAATCCATGGCAGATGAATAGACCTGTCAGAAGCTTAACTGGGAATATATTAATGTCAGATACATTTCAGGTAGATTTTCTATATCTATTTTAGGATTTTTAAAGCTGTTTCTGTGTATTGAATCATGTTACTATAAAATAACTTCACTGTGGCTAAATTTAAGTATAACTTTGAAGTCTGTTAAAAAATAGCCTTTTTAAGAATATTTTTATTTACTATAAGATGCAATCCAAGATATTTTTCTACTATGTTAGAATGCATATAATAAGTTATTTCCTGAATTTGGTGCCGGGACAAAAAAAACGTCAAAGTGCTTTTTCTTATTAGACACATGGATCACCATTGCCCTTTTAGTGTTCTTTTGTATTGTCTCATCCCAGAACTCCAGTTTAGGGAACAGTGATATTGAGCTGGGAATAAGGGTCATGTTCTTGGAATTTTTGGAACCATCTGACTACAACTGAGTGTTTAGTCAGTTATCTCAAATATATTGTGACTTTTACTTCAAAACAGTAGTAAATCAATGCCCCTAACATTTTTCATATTAGGGAAACACACAGAAATGTTCAGAAATCAAGTAACTTTTACAAGACCATTGAAGTCAATGACTGAATTGATAATGGACTAAAACAAAACATTGCTGAGTTTTTGCCTGTCTATGAATTCTTTTTAAGAAAAAATTATGAAGTTCACCTCTGGGCCAGGCAGTGTTCTATATTTTAAGAGATACAGACAGTTAAGAGAGGTTTCCTATTCATAAGGACATAACAGGCTAGGAATTCTTTATAGCTATGATTAGAAGACTTCTTTCACTCCCATTTAGGTGTTTAATTTTACATTAGATAGTGATACTGGGTTATCTGTTGGAAATAAGAACAAGAGGATAAAGATAGTGATTTTGTTATAAGAAGCTGATTTTTCGTTTCAGAGAGCTTCAGATCTAACTGGAGATCAGCAAGTAAACACTATCAGATTTTAGTTTTCCCAGAGATATAAAGCAAGTGGCAACTTCTTTTGTTTGTCACCACAAGTGCTATGCATTGGCACTATGGGAGGCAGTCTTCACTAGTCCTAAGAAGGGACATGGTGACCTTTTTCCTTGAGGGGGGAAAAACCCACAATTAAAGGAAATTCTCTTTTGAAATTTTGTAAACCAATACACGTTTAAATAAAAAAAAGGACTTTTAAAGGCCTTTATGCCAGTGGCTTTCAAAATGCTTAAGATAGTTTAAAAAGAATTCTCTCTCATATATTAGGAAAAAAGTAACACTAAAATGTATAGGCAGAGAAAAATGTTAAATTAAATGACTTTTTTATTCATTGAGACATCTTAAAGTTTGCATAATTTTAATTGCCTTCAGGCTGTGCATTTTTTCTTGTGATTTTGATATGTCTTTCTTTTTGAATAAATCTGGTTATTTCTTTCTCCCCTTATTTGAATTTTGACCTCATATTTTAATGTATATTGATAAACTTGTTAGATTTGATATTTTTTCTCATTCTCTAGCTTTTTAAAATATCTTCATTATATCACATTTTATTTTACAAACATTTTTCCATGTGTTTGATCATGTTGTATTTAAGGTATATTTCTTAGACAATCATTTACCTCACATATGAGATTATTATACTATTCTCTTTTTTTCTAGATTTAATAAAAATTACTTAAAAACTTTAAATGAGGGGCCGGCCCGGTGGCGCAAGCGGTTAAGTGCGCGCGCTCCGCTGCGGCGGCCCGGGGTTCGCTGGTTCGGAACCCGGGCGCGCACCGACGCACTGCTTGGTAAGCCATGCTGTGGCGGCGTCCCATATAAAGTGGAGGAAGATGGGCACAGATGTTAGCCCAGGGCCGTCTTCCTCAGCAAAAAAAAGAGGAGGATTGGCGGATGTTAGCTCAGGGCTGATCTCCTCACAAAAAAAAAAAAAAAAAAAAACTTTAAATGAGAAATTATTATGAAGTATTTAAGACTTTCAAAAAGGTGATAAAGGACAATATCCACCAGACAACCTAAGAAGTAAACTTACTATTACGGGTGAACACTTCTGAGAACTGTCTTCAATTTCATCCCCCTTCCCTTCTTGTCAGAAGTAACCAATCTTCTAAATTTAAAGTTTTGTCATGTATCTCTATAATTTTATTGTGTATCTCTGTATCCCTAAGACATATATAATATTGTTTTGCATGTTTTCAAACTTTCCCTCCATATGTCTACTATAGCACTTAGCATATTATATTATAAACTATAATGTACTGTTTCTGTTATGTGTTCTTTTATAAGATTGTGTATACCGTAAGGTCAGGGATGTTTTTCTCCTTAATTAAACAAAATTATGGTTATAGTTCATACACAGAAAACTTAGATATCCTACATTTAAAGTAAAGAGAACAATGAAACAAATACGCAGCTTGGGAGATGAGACATAGAGCTTTACAATGGCTTTGAAATCTCCCTACTCACATTTCTCTCTCTCCTCCACAAAGGAAACCTTCCCTGTGTTTATCCTTCCTTCTTTTTGATAGTTTTATTATATATAAATGTATTCCTAAATAGTATGTTGTTTTTTGTGATTTTTTATTTTATATAGATGCTGCTAATGCTGTTGTCAACTTAAAAAGCAAATTTGCCTATTTCATCTCAAAATGAGTTTATTCAGTAATAGCCAAAAGAATTGCGATTCAGGATGTACATGCTATTGCAAACCATAGGCAAATCCAGAAAACAAAGGGGGAGAGCTGCCTTTATAGAGACAAAAGGAGAGTGGGGACCGGCAGTTCTAAATGAAAGTCTGGTGGGGGAAAGTAGCAGTTCAGGGAGGCAAGGTCTTCTCATTGGCTGAGTTGTGGTGTTTCTCATTGGCTGGGTGGGGAGAGAAATCTTCCTTCCTTAGTAAAGTAGTTTTACTTCCTGTGGAAGATACAAACCTCTAGTCTCTTCCTGTTTGGTGTGATTGTGTGTTATGGGCTGAGAGCTCTCCCTACAGGCCTTCCTGACTGCAATTTAGTTAAGGTTTCTTTTATTAATTTCCAAACTGTAATGAATACATTTTTTCGATATGCCTTTTTATTCAGCAAGATGTTTTTGAGATTCTCTCACGTTGACAAGTGAAGCTTGTCATTCATTTTCACTGCAGTTTAGTTTTCCATTTAGAAATATACTACAGTTTATCCATTATCTAATCAATTTAGGTTGCTATATTTCTTACTATTATAAAATACACTTTTATTCACCTCTTTGTAGCCATCCTCTGTTTTATATGTACAAAAGTTTCTTTAGAGTATGTACCTAATAGTGGACTTGGAAGGTCTTTGAGTAAGTACACTGTTATCTTTACTAGATTTGGCTCAATTATTTTCTAAAGAGTTTGGACCAATTTACATTCCCACTAGCAGAATATACGAGTTGCTGTTGCTCCACATCCTTGCCAACACTCATTTTGTTAGACATTTTTATTTTTGACAATCTCGTTGTGAAGTGATAATCCTTATAGTGTTCATTTGCATTTTGATGGTTAGTTGTGTGGTTGTACATCATTTCAAAAGTTTGTTGGTCATATATTTTCTCTTCTGCAGATATAATAAGAACTATGTTTTCTGCAAGATTTTCTGTTGAGTTGCTTGTGTTTTCTCCTTAATTGATAGGTTATTATTATTTTTTATTTTCCAATTTTTTAAAATGAATATGTTTCAAATTTTATTCTAATTTATTGATCTTTTCTTTTGTAGTATGTGCTTTTGTGTTTTAAGAAATGAGTCTGTACTTGGAGGTCATAAAGATAACTTCCTGTATTTTTTCTAAAGTTTTAAAGATCCGTTTTTCATATTTAGGTCTTCAGTCAACATAGACTTGATTTTTGTGGATAATGTGAAGTGGTTACTCAGTTTTATTTTTTCCTCCATATGTATAATCAATTTTCCCAGCCCGTTTATTTTTAATTAAAAAAATTTTTGTTTAATAGACTTTATTTTTTAGAGCAGTTTTAGGTTCACAGCAAAATTGAGCAGAAGGTAGAGATTTTCCATGTACCTCCTTCCTCCATACATTCATACCTCCCCCATTATCAACCTCCCCCACTGGACTGGTACATTTGTTACAATTGATACAATTACACTAATACATCATTATCACTCAGAATCCATAGTTTGCATGAGAGTTCACTCTTTGGTGTTGTACATTCTGTGGGTTTGTACAAATTATAATGACATGTATCTACCATTGTAGTACCAATCAGAGTAGTTTCACTGCCCTAAACATCCTCTGTGTTCCACCTATTTGTTCCTCCCTCACTCCTAACCTCTAGCAACCACTGATCTTTTAAATTTTTATCGAAGTAATGTATTCACATTACAAAGTCAAACATTATAAAGCCTCATTTCTCTCTGTTCATGATTCTTGCTTCCCAGAGGAAACCATTTTAAATTTTTTTAGTTTTTTCTTCTATTTACCTCCATATTTCTAAATTGTATTCTTTTACTGCTGTCTTGATTTTTTCTATTGTGGCAAAACTTTTATAACATAAAATTTACTATTTTAAACATTTTTAATTATACAAGTCAGTGGCGTTAATGACATTTATAGTGTTTTACAGCCATCATCACTGTCTATTTCTAGAAATTTTTATCACTCCAGACAGAAACTTTTACTGTTAAGCCATAACTTCCCACTCTCCTCTGAGCTCTGGGTAACCTCTAACCTACTTTCGGTCTCCATGAGTTTTCTTATTCTAGATATTTCATGTAAGTGGAATCATACAATATTTGTCCTTTTGTGTCTGGCTTCTTTCACTTTGCATAATGTTTTCAAGGTTTCTGTTGTATCAGAATTTCATTCCTTAAATGGTTGAATAGTATTCCATTGTATGTATATACCACAATTTGTTTATCCATTCATTTGTTGATGAACACTTGGGTTGTTTCCACCTTTTGGGTATTGTGAATGCAATGAACATTGACATACAAGTATTTGTTTGAGTTTTTGCTTTCAATTCTTTTGGGTATTTACCTAGAAATGCAGTTTCTGGGTCATAGGATAATTTTATGTTTAACTTTTTTTTGGTGAGCAAGATTGGCCATGAGCTAACATCTGTTGCCAATCTTCTTCTTTTTGCTTGAGGAAGAGTGGCTGTGAGCTAACATCTGTGCCCATCTTCCTCTGTTTTGTATGTGGGATGCCGCCACAGTATGGCTTGATGAGTGGTACATGGGTCCACACCTGGGATCTGAACCTGCAAACCCTGGGCCGCCAAAGCGGAGCGCAGGAACTTAACCACTGCTCCACTGGGCCGGGCCTGTATGTTTAACTTTTTGAAGAAATGCTAAACTGTTTTTCACAGTGGCTGCACTATTTTACATTCCTACCAGCAATGTAAGGGGGTTCCAGTTTCTCCACATTCTTACCATCGCTTATTTTCCATATTTTTTTGTTTTGTTTTGTGCTTATTGTAGCCATCCTAGTAGGTGTGAAGTGGTATCTCATTGTGGTTTTTGTTTTCACTTTCATAATGTCTAATGATGTTGAGCATCTTTTGATGTATTTATTGGCCATTTGTATGTCTTTGGAGAAATGCCTATTCAAGTCCTTTGCTCATTTTTAAATTGGGTTGTCTTTATGTTGTTGAATTGTAGGAGTTCTTTATACATCTGGTTATTAAACCCTTATCAGATATATGATTCGCAAATATTTTCTCCCATCCTGTAGTTTGTCTTTTCACTTTATTAATGATGCCCTTTGATGCACGAAAGTTTGATGAAGTCTAACTTTACTTTTTCTTGCCAATTTTACTTTTTGTTGCTTATGCTTTTGGTGTCATATCTGAGGATCCATTACCAAATTATGGGTCATGAAGATTCCCCCTGTTTTCTTCTAAGAGTTTTATGGTTTTAGCTCTTATATTTTGGCAGTTAATCCATTTTGAGTTAATTTTGTACATGGTGTGACATAAGGGTCCAACTTTGGTTTGATTTTTGGCTCATCTTGGTGATTCCAATGTGTAATGTAAGGTGTGATTCCAGGGTAGTTTTCCATTTTATTTTATGGATGTTCAGCATTCATTACATAGTGATCATTTTCTTCACTGTTTTTTAAGGCATACTTTCTCTATATAAACTATCTCTTAAGATAATTGGCTCTCTTGGCTGTATTTCATTCAGTCCTATATATTTAAAATAAGTTTCAGGTTTTTTTCCTTTATAGTATGTTGAGTCTATTTCACAGAACATACAAATATTTTTTGAAAATCTACAATGTTGTTAAAATTTGGTTTAGAGAAAGACAGTCATCTAAGATTACCACTTTTATTGGCTTTAAAGAAATATTTTTTAAAATTATTATTATTATTTTTTTTCCGAGGAAGATTTGCCCTGAGCTAATGTCTGTTGCTAATCTCCCTCTTTTTTTCTTGAGGAAGATTAGCCCTAAGCTAACATCTGTGTCACTCTTCCTCTACTTTGTATGTGGGTTGCCACCACAGCCTGGCTGTTGAGTGGTGTAGGTCTGCACCTGGGATCCAAACCCATGAACCTTGGCCGCCGAAGTGGAGCACACCAAACTTAACCACTACACCATGGGCCGGCCCCTAAAAGAAATATAGGGATGTAAGTTGCCATTCAAAAATCAAATACTGGGAAGAAATATGTCATTTATTCTATGAAATATAGTTGCAGGATAGGAGAAAAATATTGATGTACTCCAAATTTGTAAGGTAGGAATCATTTAGACATTTGCATTTCCTTTAAAAAAAATTAGTACTAGAAACAATGAATTTAGTTCCTAAATTGAAATTGTACACCTATACATCTTATTTAATACTTAAACTCTCAGTCGAGAAAAAATTAGGATTTGACTCAACTTTTTTCTCATCCAGTACATATTGTTTCTAAGACTCTGGTTTGTATTTTGGCACTATATTGAATCCAGGCATATTTTAAACATGGAATGTGTTTTGTTTTCTGTCAGGGACATTTTTGGGCATAATATCACAGACTTTGTTTTTCAGAATATTCAAAATATGTTAAAAATTGTTTATTTTTTTGGCTTGTGTACATTAGAAGCAAAAAGACAGAAATGGTATTAGAAGCTGTGTAGAAGCTTATGTATTCCATCTAGTTTCATGTGGGTATTAGGCCTGCATAATCAGCGTGAAATTAACATGGATCCATTTAGTTCTCAATTTGATGCTTTCTTCTGAACTAGTTAACTCAGTTAAAGCATGGGTGCTAGGGATTAACATTTCAGTTTAGAGCTCTCTATGGCCTGAAGTGCATTAAGAAAGTCTGTGACTTCTAAACCAATACATTTGGAAATTTGTGATTTAATCACAAGGGAGAAAATTTGGGAGTGTGACTACTTTAATACAAATTTATTCAGTCATTCAACTATTATTTATTGAACATCTGTTGTGGGTTAGGCACTGCTTTAGGCACTGGGGATACAGCAATTAGCAAGTCAGATAAGATCTCTGAGCTCATATTGTTGTGGGAGTATTTGAGGGGATGGATAACAGGTTATAAACAACTAAGTAACCAGTCAAATAATACAATTTAGCGGCCGGCCCCGTGACGTAGCGGTTAAGTGCATGCATTCCACTGCTGGCGGCCGGGGTTCAGATCCCGGGTGTGCACCGATGCACCGCTTGTCAGGCCATGCTGTGGCGGCATCCCATATAAAGTGGAGGAAGATAGGCACAGATGTTAGCCCAGGGCCAGTCTTCCTCAGCAAAAAGAGGAGGATTGGCATGGATGTTAGCTCGGGGCTGATCCTCCTCACAAAAAAAAACCCAAAAACAAAACAAAACAAAAAAGAACATATGTAATAAGGATAATCAAAGTAAGGTAATTAAGGTAATGGTGACTGATGGGAGCGTGTTTGAAAGTATAGAAGGGGCGAGGGGGCCCTGAAGGCCTCTTTGAGGAGGTGACATATGAGGAGACCTGAATGATGAAAAAGAGGCCATGTAACAATCAGTGCCAGCAGAGGGAAGTACAAGTGCAAAGATCTTCATGCTGAACCAAGCTTACCTTGTTCAGTTAGAAAGAACCCCGTGGAGCTGGAGCACGGTGATCTAGATCATTGTAAAAACAAAGAGAAACTCTCTTTATGGTGCTTTGCTAGCTCCTACCTTTGCATAAGGGTTATATGTACATGAGAATGTATTCCTTTCAGTATTGAACCTAGATGAAAATAAAAAGAAATATTCCATTTTTTCTTCAATAGATATTGAGTGCCTGTTATATCACTTAGATGCTAGGTCAGGGATCATTTAGGTGCTAGAGACACAGCAGTGAACACGACAGACAGAAATTTCTGCTTTCATGAGTTTATATACTAGGAATACTTTATTTGAAGGTTATACAATATTTAATAATTTGATAAAATATTTGATAGATTAATTGACAACATTAGGAATGCAATTCTCAACTCTTTGGGATGGGGTAGGAAGTGGAGGGATGGTGGATGGTGGTGGCTTTCAGAATGCCTATAGGTGTTTGATAAAGACCTTAATGAGACTGTGTAATAGTCCTGAGGTGTGTTGGTTAGAAAAAAAGTTGAGAATCAGTATGATACTCCCTAGAGTAAAGTATTTTTAGAATTCAGGAATGCTACATTTAATATTTTAGAAACTCAGCAAACTTGGATTAGTACTGAGAAATAATTTGTATTTCAGAAAGTGTATTGAAACATTTTGGGAGTAATATTAACTTTCTTAACATGACTGGCTTTATTTGCTCCTGTGGCAAACAGTGATTGGATTCAAATGTAGTAAATAGAGGCATTGGTTATCTCAGTGGTTTTCTTTCTTATGGATGTAGTATTTTGTAGTTTTTCTTCCATATTCCAGTTGTTCTGCTGGCTCTTTGTGAGTGAGGATGGTCTAATGGGCCTCCAATGTATAATTGCTATGACTTTTTACTTCTGACTTTATGTTTAGGTAAGATAAATATATAAAAGAAGTTTTTTACTTTCTTAAGATAAAATAATATTTGAGTTACACGTTTAATGCTTGAATTACAGATTTAAAAACATTTTAAAAACTCAGTTGTCAAAAGGAGAGGCAAGGTTTCCTCCCCTGATTTCCTGAGAAATCAGTACTATCTCTAGAGTGTGTTCTTTGTTGCAGCAGAGGTTAAGAGTTTCTGTTTCTGTATTTTCAGGGATACAAGCAGCAGTGAAAGTGAAGAGAGTTCTGATTCTTCTTCTGATGAGTTAATTGGCCCTCCTTTACCCCTTAAAATGGTGGAAGAACCAGTTAATCATATGGAGGAAGATATCATTGGTCCTTTACCTCCACCTCCTTATGAAGAAGTAGAAGAAGATGATGATGATGATGGTGATTCAGAAGAGGAGGAAGTAAGTATTTCAGTGGTAATTTAAGAATTCAGTGGAGTAGTGTCTTTAGAGTAGTGTAGAGATCAGTTCCCTGCTAAACTGTTATTCAGGAGTGAGAGCAACTTAAAAAAAAAAATCTGAGTTTACTACTGACAGCCTTTGTTGAAAGAACTGTAAAGAATATACTTCAGGAACAAGGAAACAGAACTCAAAAATAATAAATGGAGAGCAGGAAGCAACATGTTAAAAAAGAAATTAAACATTTTGTTAAATCTACATAAACATTGAGTGTAAATAATGGTGGTGATGAATAAATTTGGGGAGACTTAAAAAACAAAGTGGATCTAAAATTATTGTGAACAGTAGTGTGGAAGATGGGAGAGTGGAATCAGTTAATTCATTTTGAAGTCCTTGTATTGTTTGGGAGGAGGCTAGGGATATTAACTTCAGTTTAAGTCAAGTATGCAAGTTACAATTTTAAGGGTAACTGCCCAAAGAATAGAAATAAGTTGTATAACCTCCAAAATAGGAAAAAATATAAAATAAAGAAGAGCATTGGTATACTTAGTGTGTTTGACACCTGGAGTGGATAATTTTTCCATACCACCCTCCACTGTGTGACGAATTATTTTCAATAATAATTATGAAATGATGGGCCGGCCCCGTGGCTTAGCGGTTAAGTGCGTGTGCTCCGCTGCTGGCGGCCCAGGTTCGGATCCCGGGCGCGCACAGACGTACCGCTCGTCCAGCCATGCTGAGGCTGCGTCCCACATACAGCAATTAGAAGGATGTGCAACTATGACATACAACTATCTACTGGGGCTTTGGGGGGAAAAAAAAAATTATGAAATGAAACAAAGAATAATGATCAGAAAAGAAACTGGCAGCTTTTGCAAATCTGTCTATGACTTCTCAGAATGAGCATTTTTTGCATATTTGTGTTCAGTACACAGTATACCAAATTTGTCAATCTATGTTTGTTCATAGTTGATGAAAGACAGCTTTTAATTTTAATTTTGAAAAGTTTTTTTCACAGGAAATGACAGATATATACAGATATATTAACACACACGCACACGTGTGTGTATGTAAAATTAGGAAAAGAGGAACATAAGGTTATATTTGGCAGTTTCATTAAAAATCTTGTTTTACAGTAGATTCCTGAAACTGCAGTGTTCACTTTATCTTTTTTTTCCCTTTGGTATCAATTTTAGTGGCTTTTTTTTTTTTTTGTGAGGAAGACCTGCCCTGAGCTAACATCTGCCAATTTTCCTCTTTTTGCTGAGGAAGACTGGCCCTGGGCTAACATCCATGCCCATCTTCCTCCACTTTATATGGGATGCCGCCACAGCATGGCTTGACAAGTGGTGCGTCAGTTCGCGCCCAGGATCCGAACAGGTGAACTCCGGGCCGCCGCAGTGGAGCGCGTGCGCTTAACTGCTTGCACCACTGGGCCGGCCCCAATTTTAGTGGCTTTTAAATATCTCTGTTCTTGAAATATTTTCACTAAAATCTCTTTTCCAGAAAATTTATCATTTTCTAATATATTTGGTAAAGACTTCTAAAGTTTTCTTTTGCAAAAATCAGAGAAAATGGCTAAATAACGGAAAATATTGTCATTAAATGATCTGTTGCTTTAGAATGTTTTTGATGAAGACAAGTGAGGTGTTCAAACATTGCCCTTTTGAATTCTTCTGCCAACCTAGTCTACCATCTTTTGTTTTTTCTCTGGGCTTTCAGAGAATAGCAGAATGGAAGATATTCAAGTTTTGTTTCTTTGTCTTAATAATTATTGTTTATTTTGAATCTGCTGTTTAAATGCAGAAATGAGTAGTACAACAGGGATTGGAGATATGAAACTACCCTTGAAGTAAGCTTGAATGATTTTGAACCATTAAAAGCATTATCTGAAAACATGTGTAGCTGAGTTGTATGTGCATGTATGCGGTGCAGACTGTATAACTGGGAGTTCTCCAAATTAACTTCATGTAGAATGCAATGTTTATTAAAAGATAATTAATAAAAATATGCTAATTTGAAGCATACATATATATTATCCAAGATCAGTACTAATCATAGCAAACAAATTTCTGAACTGACATTTTTAGAATTGCCAGCAAATGGTGATGATAAAAAGCAGACTCATCTTTAGTTGATTGTATTTTTGTTTTTAAATTCTCTACAGAAAATGTACCCCCTTATTGTCTGCACCATTTCCACTGCAATGCTCTTGATAGGCCATTGAAGAAAACTTAATCATTCTAATAAAAGACAGGAATGGAGAGAAAAGTATATGAAAATGTTGGTAAATAGAGATCACAAAATGAGATGGTAGGCATGAATACAAGTATATCAGTATTCACAATAGATGTATATGGAGTCAACTTGCCACTTAAAAGATAAAAATTCTGATTGGATTGAAAAATTCAGGTATATTCTGTTTATGAGTGATACACCTAAAATGTAGTGACAAAGAAAAGTTGAAAGAAAAAGGAATAGAAGAAAATACAGCAGGAAAATGCTAATCAAAAGATGACTGATTCGTATTATAAAATTAATGTAAGACAAAATCATCTTTGTGTAATTCTGATTATCAAAATGACTGTTATTAGGTAATGGTAAAAGGAACAATTTATTCTTCAGGAAAATTTGGCAGTCCTTAAACTCTGTACATTTAACACAATATACTCAAAGCAGAAATTGACAGAATTACAAGGAGGAATGGACAATTCTATAGTCATAATGGGAGATTAAGAAATTAAGATGACAATTAGTAAGAGTATAGATTTGAACAATCCAAATGCACGAATTTTATCTGTTCAACCTATATAGAACCCTCATCCAAAATTTTCTTTTCAAGCACACATGGGTAATCAGAAACAGCAACAACATCTAGGTCTCAACGTGCTATGGACGTGAGAAATACGTACTTTTCCATTTCTCCTTCTATTTCTGTTTCTGACGTATATCACAACCAGCATTTCCAAGGCTAGGGCAGAGATGGTGTGAAACAGATATTTTGGAAATTTGGAAATGTTGTGAATGTGACTTCGCAGTGGCCTTTCTAGATTCTGATACATTATATTGGCCTTGAATGGAAGCCTTCAGTTTTCAGACTTGGTGGTTTGATATTAGATGGGTGGCAACTTCAGGCTGTTTTTTAGGTTCTGAGTGAGAACACGTTTCTGCTTTGTTGTATTTGATATGTGGACTATTGGCAGCTTCTAGATCAAACGATAGTAGAGTCAGGGATTATAGGCAGAGGAAGTCTGCTGATTACTGTCTAGAACATGAATGTTATTGTGGGATCTAGACAGACAAGTTAGCATGATTAATTTTAGGTAATTTACACAGCAGTATTTGGCCTGTGTTTCAACACTGAATTAAAATGTTTCTGGCCTTTGAAAGAATCTTGTTTTTGTGGTTGGTTGGACTTAGGGTCTAGTAGTTCTTTGCTTGTTGATTCAGAAACTGAATTTAGTTCCTTCAGGAAATCAGTTTGAGGTAATGCTAAGCAAAATTACAAGAGATTGTTTTATAGATCAGAATGCTAGTTATATTTTTACAATATGGGATATTATCAGAATTGTCCCATCCACTTATCAAGGCTTGACCATTCTCTAGGTGACCTTGATTGCGTCTCATTTTTTCTCTCATACTTGGATTCGTCCTCATCAACCTTTTGTGTCTTTTGTTTCCTTTTGTGCTTTTCCTTTCTGTATACTTGGCTCTAAGGTTGCAAACATACTAAAATCTTCCTTTAACTCAGTTTTCCCTCCAAGCTACTGTCCAATTTCCTCCTTCTCTTGATCACCAAATGTATTGAAAGCAGTATCTATATTTGCCATCTCTGCTTTGTCACAATGCATTTTCTCCTTAAATCTTTGTTTTCAGTTTCTGCTCGTCCCATTTCACTGAAAGTCTTCTCATTAGAGATCCGCAGTGACAAAATCCAGATACCCAAATCCAAAGGCCCTTTCTCAATTCTCATTCTGCACCTCTGCAGTATTGGACAATGTTGACTTCTCCTTTCTTGAAACTTTTCCTTTGCCGTTTCTTTATACTGTTGGTTTGCTGCCTATCTCTTGGACTGTTTCTTCAGCAGATATTTACTGAGCACCTTGTATGAGTCAGGTACTTTCCGGGTGTTGGGGATACAGCAATGAATAAATCAGACAAATCCCTGCTCTGAGGGTGCTTACGTTTCTGCTAGAGTCTCTTTTACCACTTAATTTTTCCTTACGTTTCCCCAACCATAAACATTCTTGAGGATCTGTCCTTGCCTACCTTATTTCATATTTGCCGTGTGTGGAGTTTCTTACATTTTCCTGTTCTCATGACTCCTATTCACTCAGAACAACTAGAGGCATTGCCCCATCTCATTTGAGCTTCAGATCCCAGCTTTCTTTTTTTTTTTTTTTTTTATTCTTTTCCCCCCAAAGCCCCAGTAGATAGTTGTATGTCATAGCTGCACATCCTTCTAGTTGCTGTATGTGGGACGCGGCCTCAGCATGGCTGGAGAAGCGGTATGTTGGTGCGCGCCCAGAATCCGAACCCGGGCCGCCAGCAGCGGAGCGCGCACTTAACCGCTAAGCCACGGGGCCGGCCCAGATCCCAGCTTGGTAACCACTCGTGAAACACGTCCATATTTAACCTCCAACAGTATTCTCAATTCAGCATCTAAGATCAAACTCACGCTTTGATTTTCTCCTACTTAAACTTTTGCTGTAGCCACTTAGCTTGTCTCTTTGCCTTTAGGATCTTTCCTTTCAATCCCTTTTCCTCACTGCTTCAAGACTAAACTATTTGTAACATGAGTCACATTGCAAATAATAGTACTCATTCCCTAAATGAGGGAAAATAAACCACTAGAGCAGGCAAGACTCCATCTGGGGATTCCTGAATACAATTTGATAATTTTGTTGCTCAGAAACTAACAAAGCACTGTGGCTTTTTAGAGAAACATTCTACTTAGTAGGAAAGCAGCCAAGTTCACATACTTGAGTGGCTAAATATTTCAGCAAGTATTATTGAAATTAATGGAAAAATATTTTAAAAGTAACTTTTTTTTTAACCCAGTGGTTCTTAATCTGAATGTAAGAATCATCTTTGGTACAACTGAAAAATACATATGCATAGGCTGTGTAATCTGGAGATGGATTCAGTAGGACTCGGGTGGACCCTGCCTCAACACCTGCAATCTGTGTTGTCAAAAAGGGCTCCACAGGTAACCCTCTTCCCAATTCACTTGTGGCTGCACCTCTTCCCAATGCACTTATGGTTACTTACTTAAATAGTCACAGCTGGGGTCGTAGGTTAACTATATTAGGGTACCTGCATAGGTTATGATCTGTATTATGCCTCATGGATACTTAAGGACGTGGGATATTGCTTACAAGATAATGTTTCTTAAAAAGGAGGATATGGAATTGCTGCCTTGTTTCTCTGTGATAGGGAAGCTACTTCGAAGTTTTCATATAAAACTTACATAAGAATATTCTTTCTTGCAAATAGGTTAGAAATAATATTTATTTTGATTATTATTTTGTGAAAAATATTTATTCCATAATATGTGAAGGTTGATATTTCTAGAAGTGTTAGTGTTTAGTTGCTTCTGAAGATGACATGGGAGAGATGGTCTTTTGAGTCTCACTCGTTTTTATATCTTTTTATGTCTATCTTGAATTGTACCTGTTAAATCATAACCATTATAGTTTGTGGAGGGCTATGAGCAGGTAGATATTCTAGGAATTGAGCCAGTAGCTCTGATAGTTGTTTTTATTATTGAAACTGTATTACTGAGTATCAAGAGCCTTAAAAATGTTCGTTTCCTTTAAACTCAGTAATATCACTTCTGGGATTCTATCCTGAGGAAATTTGGAAAAAGCTTTATGCGCAAAGATGCTTATCACAGTACTACTTATAATAGTGGTTTTCAGAATGTGTTCCATGGAACATTATCTGGGGATGGTGGGTGGTGGAATTGGATCCCTCATATCTGTTTTCATTTGAGGGAACTGATGAGAGCATGTCCACCTCACTGGTAGTACCAAGAAACTGATTTCCTTGTATTAAGCGCACTTCATGTATTTCTAATATGATGACTTTCCAGAAAATGAAATTTGTTATGTTCTGGCTTTTAGAAGGCAAAATATAAGTAAATTTCATAATTTATCAAAAAAAAGTTAGGCTTATGTTAGGCTTGCTCAGAGCTTTCTCTTGACAGAAAGGTTCCATGTCTAAAAATGTTTAAATATAAATAACTGACATATATAAAATATTTGGATAATTAGAAATAATGTAAATAAATATCTAATAATGGGGGAAGGACAAGTAAATTGTTATATAATCATATAAAAATATTATACAATCATTAAATATGTTTAATAAGAGTTTTCAGTAGTGCTAGGAAAGGATGTAAAACTGTATAGGCAGTATGATTTCAAAAATTTAAATGATACATATGCATGGAGAAAAGTACTCCCATTGCTTGATTCTGGATTGTAGGAATGAAGATAATGTTTATTTCTGCCTTATACTTTTCCAGTTTTCACACTGATCATAAGCTGTGCCTGTAATTAGAAACAAATAATGGGATTATGAACAGTTAACAGTTCTTCGTTGTAAGGCAATTAAAATCTTAATTGAAAAAATCTAGAACGAATAGAGAAAAAAACCCAAACAGAATAATGTTGAACATGAATATAAAATAGATCTTAAGTACTAGTGAATAAATTTATATCTTACCTTGTTCCAAAAAGTAAAGATTTAATGAAGTGAAATGCTATAAGAAAGCATAAATTAGGAAGAGTGAAGGAAAATAGAAAACCAAGGAACATAAATAAAGTTAATATAAAACATGGGAAAAAGAGTTCTAAATATTTGCTATGGGTAGGCCACAAAACCTAGTCACCCTCATTGATCCCTCTCTTTTCTCTCCTACCCCACATCCAATCTCTAATTCCTTAACACGTCTCATTAGCTCTATCTACAAAGTATACACTAGATCTCTGTTTCTCTCCATCTCCATTACTACCACCTTAATGAATCAAATATTACTTCAACATCAGCAGCCACTTAAATCATCTCCCGCTTCCACTGTTGACTGGAGTACTGTAATAGTAATCCAGGCAATAAAAAGAAGCAAAATAGAGATAGAGACAGGGAGATAATATAGAGTAGTGATTAAGAGAGTGGATTTTGGGGGCTGGCCCCGTGGCTTAGCGGTTAAGTTCGGTGTGCTCCGCTTTGGCCACCCGGGTTTGATTCTGGGGTGTGGACCTACACCACTCGTCAGTGGCCATGCTGAGGCGGTGACCCACACAAAATAGAGGAAGATTGGCACAGAGGAAGATTGGCACAGGTGTTAGCTAAGGGCAAATCTTCCTTAGCAAAACCAACCAAACCAAAACAAACAAGCAAGAAAGTGGATTTTGGAGCCAGATGGAGCTCTTTCAGCTTTCTAGTTGTGTGACTTTGGGCAAGTTACTTAACCTCTATGTGTTTCTTTCTTCTTCTGTAAAATGGGGCCAATAAAACACTCAACTCGAGTTGTGCGGATGATTAAATGAGTGAATGAATGTATATAGAACCCTTAGAATGCCTGGTATTTATCATTTTGGTCATCTCTTTTAATATATAGCAAAAAGTAAATAAAAAATTTAAAATGATTTTTAATAAAAACATTTAAAGATGACACTAAAAGGAAACTTTTATACCATATTAAATCATTCATTCATGCTTCACACCAGCAGTCAGTGTTATAAATAATTAAGGAGCATTAGAGGTAGTCCCTTTAAAATCAGGAATAAAATAAAGATGGTAACTGTCACATTATTATATTATTCTAGACATTGTTGCCAATTAAACAAGTCAAACTGAAATAATCAAGACTACTTATTAGAAAGGAAGAAGTGAGAATATTGTATTTCATATGAGTCTACCTAAAACAAAAAGGAACTAATCAAAACTTTTATAACAGGTTAATTTAATAGTGTCCAGTTTAAAGGGTTGAAAATGAAAAAGAGATACCTGTTTCACAACAGAAACAATAACAAAAAATTAGGAGTAAGCTTAATGAGAGATGTGTCTGAATATAAATAACACTATAAAGCTTTTCAGTACAGAAAAGAATTTGAATAAGTAAGAAACACTAGATAATCAGTAAATGTTTCTCAATTTTTTTCCCACAGAGGTTAAATAATTTGCCCAAGTTATTTGCTCACTTATCTAGTTATTAGATGGTAGAGTTGCAATTCAAACCCAGGCTGTGTATGTTTTTAACATTACTATGCTACCTCCCATTCTTGGAAGCCTGTGGAGTTGAGCTTCGAGCCTGTTTGAAGTGGCCAGCCTATATATATCAGTACATTATTAATATGGCGCCAGTGACAGAAAATGGAAAATAACTGGCTTAAACAAGATAGAAATCTTTTTTCTCTTTCACATAAATGAAATCAGGAGTTAAATGGACCAGAACTAGTTTGCAAGTCCAGGATATCAAGATGTAGCCTGCTTTTGTCTTTTTGTTCTGCCATCCTCAGTGTATGGACTTGAAGATGGATGCTCAAGCTGTAGCCATTATTTTTGCAGTTTTGTCAGCAGGAAGGCAGAAGGGATAAAGAAGGTATTCATTTTGAACTTCATATCTTTCTTTCACATGAGAAATATAATATTGACTTTAGGAGGCCAGGAGTCTAGCCAAAATTCAGTGCTTCCATTACAAAGGATAGATAATGGGGGCGATGGGAGGAGCCAACTGGAAACTGTAGTGAGTATAAATTTATACTCAATGTTTGGTGCTTTCAATTATAGTAACAGCAAATTAGTTTCTTATTTTTGTCTTTTTAACTGTTATGTATGACATGCATATATATACTCTGCTTATTTGATTTGATTTTGTTTGTTGTGAACATATTGGCCGCCTTTCTCCACAGGAACGAAAGACAAAGTTTATGGATACTAATGCAATCTTTAAGCTCTTAGGATTTGGTTACTATATCAGCATGCACAAATTTCATTTGAATTCCTTTGTGTCTGTTACATCCTGCTGTTTAGTTATTCTGCTGTTTTTATTTCTTCAGAAATGAGTTGCAATCTTTTTGGTTCATTTTGTTAAAGAAAGATTCCATAAAACTAGCCTTGACTAAGATTTTAGTCAAGTTCAACTATGTACCTATCAAGTTCATTTATATAGAGAATCATTGAAATACTCATAAGGGGAATGGAGGCATAAACACTGAATTTTTTTTTCTTGTCAAAAGGATTTCCAGTAAGAGATCTTAACGGAGAAAATGTATTTTAAATGCTTCACTTGAGGGGAATGTCCCTCTGTAACGAAGCAAGTTACACCTGTAAATAAAATAAGCAATTTCCCCTCAATTGAGTTTATGATTATCATTTCTTTTAAAGGACTTTTACCTCCTCCCTCCTCTCTTTTATTATTTTCCACAACTGACCTATAATTCGTGCCCCATTTAGCATGCGCTCTATTAGTAATTCAGGATATTTTTTTCAAGGACGTGTCTCGTCTTTCATCAGAATAGGCTAATATATAGAAGTAATGTATCAGACCTCACCAGTTCCTATTTGCCCGTTAATTCTCTCTGATGAAGGAGTCTGCTAGTTTTTTTTGTGTGTGTGTGTGTGAGGAGGACTAGCCCTGAGCTAACATCCGATGACAATCCTCCCCTTTTTTCTTGAGGAAGATTTGGCCTGGGCTAACATTCGTGCCCATCCTCCTCTACTTTATGTGGGACGCCGCCACAGCATGGCTTAGCAAGCGGTGCGTCAGTGCACACCTGGAATCTGAACCTGCGAACCCCGGGCCGCTGTAGCAGAGCATGCGCACTTAACCGCTGCACCACCAGGCCGGCCCCAGGAGTCTGCTAGTTTCGTGTTGATACTGATCAAAATTTTAATGCTTCCTTCCCATTCCTCCAGTTTCTGCTTGTTAAAATTCTGTTCAGCCTTTAGAGACTATTTCAGATGTGATTTCCTCCAAATAGCCTCTCCAGATGCCAGCTGCACGTGTTACTTGCCGGGCTTGGTTTCTGCCTTCTATAGCAAACTTAAACTATTTTCCTTGTTAAATCATTATTTGTGTGCTTGTCTTAACTCTTTTTCCCCTCCGCTTTGCAATCGCATGTAATGACTCAAGTATAGGGACTTGTATATAAATGGTAGGGTAATTTTTTTAAAACCCCTTGCAACTTTTAGTACAGTTACTTTTATATAGTACATACAGAGTAAATATTTGTCAAGTGGAATTGAGTGTATTTGATTTTTATAATTGAAAAGTTCATTGTATGACATTTGAGAGTGTTTACTCTTTGTGATATATCAATCCCTAGTTTTGTTTTTTTTTTAATAATTTTATTTATTTATTTTTTTCCCCAAAGCCCCAGTAGATAGTTGTATGTCATAGGTGCACATCCTTCTAGTTGCTGTATGTGGGACGCGGCCTCAGCACAGCCAGAGAAGTGGTGCGTCGGTGTGCGGGATCCGAACCCGGGCCACCAGCAGCGGAGCGTGCGCACTCAACCGCTAAACCAGGGGGCTGGCCCTATCAATCCCTAGTTTTTACATGGAAAACGGAAGCTAGAGATAGAGGAGTGAACAGAGGAAATGTGAGCATAGAAATGTAAATAAAAACCTATTTCTGTAAGAACCATTATATATGCCTTGTCCTAAGCTTACAATTTAGTTACGTAATCGTTTAATAATTGTAAGAGCCTCCTCATGGTCAAATGAGATTAATTAGTTAATTTAATTGTATAGACTATAAGTACTTATGAACCTACCTGTCAAAGCAGGCCAAAAAAAGTTGTGCTTTTCTCCTTAAAACAGTCTCACAAACTTTTAAAAAAAAGTGATTGTTTTTACTGAGGTATAATTTATGTATAATAATGTGCACAGATCTTAAGGGTTCAGTTTGATGAGTTTCAACAATTGTATATACACTGTGTGTTGCTACAATCCAAAACAAGATATAGGACATTTCCATCACCAAATAGCTACTTGTGCCTCCTTCTAGTCACAAAGCTTTTTAAAAATGAGTTTTTGATAGCTCTAGAATTAGAAGGAAAATTACCAGAGAACATAAGTAGTAGGTACATTAAGAACTACACAACCTGATTATGATTAATTTTCTTTAATTTGCATTTGACTTCAGTTGCTGATTAATAGTTGGTCTAATGTTAATGTTGTATATCATAATTTCTTTTGATGACAAGCTTGCTTTTCACGTGTTCTTTATTCCATTTTACTTATCTACAATGGTAATAAAATTGTTCTTAAAAATAGAATTCAGGGGGTGGCCTGGTGGCCATAGTGGTTAAGTTCAGCATGCTCTGCTTCAGTGGCCCATGTTTGTGGGTCCAGATCCTGGGCGTGGACCTACACCACTCATCAAGCCATGTTGTGGCAGCGATTCATGTACAAAATAGAGGAAGATTGGGACAAATGTTACCTCAGGGCCAATCTCCCTCACCAAAAACAAACAAACAAAAAAACCAAAAAAACCCCAGAATGCAAATGCAAATGGTATGCAAACCATTATTGAACTTTGTGAAACTACACCAACTGTTAAATAATTGGAAGTATTTAGTATTTGAAGGTTTATTATATTATTTTTTCAATTTAATAAGTGAACAAATATGCAAGTGGGATAGGGTCAGAGAAAAGAGGTAAAAATAGTTTTTAAACCATATCTATTACTTGTGCATGATTCTGATTTTTTTTTTTAAGGTAAAAAAAGTTGTAACATAATTAAATAGAGACTTGGAGATTATTGAGGATTTTCATTTTCCTTGCTGTGCTGTTTCCCATTATTACAGAAAATTGAAAGTTGCATTTTTATGACTGTAACTAAAGGGTAGATGTAACAGTGACTTTTTAGTTGTGAGCACCTGTTTTCCATGAACTTTGTCTGACTCCCTGGCTGGCACGTTCTGTGGTGGAGAGTCCAAGTTTGGGCCAACCACTGTGCTTTCCTGACTTCTGCTTTGAGGCTTCTCATCCCCTTGGCCTAGGTCATTGCCAGCCACCTGTATCAGTCAATCTCTTTCCCTCATGCGTAGGGAAAGGTTGAAGAATTAAAAGTGGAAAAAAACTGTCTTAGTTCTCAAGAGCTGATATGAGAATGAGATGACATATGTAAACACTTAACATAGGGATTGATGCATATTAAGCTCTCAGAATTCCTGAGTTTTATCATTGTTTTCATCATCATTACCAATATTTGATTAATGACCAATTTAAATTTAATTGCAGCTGACTGGAAAGAAAAGTTTTTAAAACAACGTGAGAAAGCTTAGTGATTTTAACTTTAGAGGGAAATTAATGTTCTTTAAAACAGAGCAATGTAATTAATTACACCTGCAAGATTCAGTCAGCAGAGGATGCTAGAAGCTCTATTCCAAATCCAGTGAGCGTGTTTCTTACCATTTCCTAACTGCTAATGTGTGAAGGTCTTCACTCTTTAAGATTGGCACTAGGGGGCAGTAGAGGCATGTTGGCTTCTGGCAAGAATCCATTTTTTTCAACTGTCTCCTGCCTACGATGGAAGGAAAAAAAGAATCTTGTAAACAATGCCTACAAATTGGAACAAGTGAGGTTTAGGTTGAGATTAATGCTGGAATAATTACATTTTTTATTTTGGAGAATACGGAAAAAATTCTTTTATGATTTGACAATATGATAATAAATACGTTTACAGTTTTTTTTTTAATCTTTAAGATTTTTGGATCAGTTTTTTAGATACAGATTCATGTATAGGGTAAGGCTTAATGGCAGGAATTTTAGGGATAGCCTCTTTATAATTTAAGATTTAAGTCTGTAAGGTGGATAAGAAGGTTTATTTCGCTAATCACCAGAGTAATCCAAACTTTTAAAAACACATATCAGATCTTGTCACTTCCCTGCTTCCTTTGTCCCTTTCCTGTCAGTAAGCCCTCCAATTTCTTCCTATCACATTGTTAAGAAATCCAAGTTCCTTGCCTTGATCTCTATGGCCTGCATGACTTGGCCTCTGCAAATCTCTGATGTCATCCTCTTCCACTCCCTGTCTTGCTTACTCTTCTCTACCCACATTGACCTTTCTGCTTTTCTTTGAACAACTATGCATGTTCCCTCATAGAGCCTTCTATTTACTCTTTTCTCTATGTGGAATAAGAGCTTCACATACCTCCCTTATTTCGTTTGGATCTTTGCTCAAATGTTACCTCTCTGACCACCTTATGGATCAGTACCCCCACTCCGTTCTGCTGCTTTTCCTGTCACTGCTTTATGGTACTTATCATTATTTGACATTTTTGTTTATTGTATTTCTCCTCACAGTAATGTAAGTTCATGAGGGCAGTTACATTGTCGCTTTTACTACTATGTCCCCAGTGGCTTGACTGGTACCTGGCACATAGTAGATGCTTCAGGAGTATTTGTTGAATGAATGACCATCCTTCACTGTGTCGTAGTTACTCTCTACCCCCTAAACATTTCATTGAATCAAAGCTAGCTTCTGATCTACTCACAGTTAACTTTTAGAAACTCAGGAATCAATACTTCACCCTCACGTTTCCAGGCTAGTCTTGCCACAGTCCCTTTGTCAGAAGGCTGCAGTTCTTTTTAAGCTCCCATTGCCAGATAGGCTTTTATATCCTCTCAGGTAGCTGCCGGGAACAGTCCCTAGTATAGGTTCTTTCTGCCTCTGAGCTGTGGTTTTCATGTTGTTCAACAAACATTTTGTGCAACTGCATGTGAATGACACTGCTAGTATGGATCATTTTCTTTATTAATAGTTATTGTATCGTGGGGAAGATGGGCTAGTTAATGCAGATAATACAAAGCATGATTTAAATACAGTGAGGAAGGCAGGAGGGTACTTGTTATCTGACTGTAGTCTCCTCAATTACAAGTTGTTTTAACATGTAAGTATTCAGCATTAAACTCTGGTAAACCTCTGTTAATATAAGGTATATATCGTGAATTGCAAATCTTGCAGGTGTAAAATTTCATTAAGTCTGTGAAAGTGGTTAAGGATGTCCATCACTCCACCCAAAGCCATTGTCAAATGAGGATCTAGTTGAGTTTGACCAGTTCTTAACTGAAAGAGAAAATTGACAAGGACGATAAATTATTTGAATATCATGGGATTAAGAGCGTTTGAGAAAATTGATGAAGGCCTTGAATATTTTTTGCAAAAACAGACCTCTTAATAATCCTGCCAGTCAATCCTGTAAAGTCTGTGATGCTGTGTTATGCTGTAGTAAATTTTAGTTGGAAAATTACCCCATACTTTCCATAAAATAATACCTGATTCATTCTTTGTGGATTCTAAGACTTAGTGTATTCTGAGATTTGAGACAGTTATGAGTTAAATTTTGTTAAAGATTAAATAAACTTGTATCTAAAAGTTTACATTTCATTTTAAGATATTTTGATCAAACCTTTTTATGTGCCCTCATCTATGAAAATTTGGGTCTCCTTTTCAGTTGACGTTGTAATCATGAACAAGTGTTATGTTCTCCGTTGTATCCTTTGTCATTTCTTATAGCCATATACCTTATCTTCGGGATTCACAGAACTGTTCATTTCTCCAAAAAATCCCTTGGCACATCTACTTCTTTCTCAGAACGTTTTTTTCGGTTACCCAAAGCTATTTACTATCATCAGTACTTTGTATGAAGTAATGAAATCCTCTTTTTTTCCCTCACTCTCTCTGCTCATAACACTACAATATTTTTTCATACTTTATATTTTTGATCTTAGGTTCAGAGAGTTGAATTATTCACACTTCATAGTTCTGGTAATGCTGTTGTAATTGGCGCTTCCAAAGTCCTTCACTTGTTATTTATGTGGAATCCTCTTCTTTTTTATCTTGTGCATTCATTTCTCTTTTCTTTCCAGTTCCTTATATCTTCCTACATATGCCTTACCTCTTGCCTCTATTTCACTCATGTTTCATTTTACCTTAAAGCTTTTTTTTTAACTGAATTCAGTGTAATTAAAATTTTTACCCCATATCATACTCTCAGTTTATTATTTTAAAATTTACTTTGGGTTGCTTTTATTTATTGATCTCATTCTTTTTTCTTCTACCTTCCCAACTAGAAAGTATTCATTTTTTTTTTTCCTGAGGAAGGTTGGCCCTGAGCTAACATCTGCGCCCATCTTCCTCTATTTCACATGTAGGATGCCGCCATGGCATGGTTTGATGAGCGGTGCGTGGGTCCACTCCCGGGATCCGGGCCTGTGAACCCCTGGCCGCCGAAGCGGAGCACCCGGACTTAACCACTACACCACCGGGCCAGCCCCTAGAAAGTATTCTTAAGAACAAAGTCATGTCATTAGTTTTTGCACTCCTCTCAGTGTTAAAAGAAGACAGCCATAGAAAAGGACACGTCAGTGTTTTCCTTTTAGTGGGTATAAATACAATATTGGAATGTAAAACATCTCTATCTATCTTTCACCCCTTCTATTTTACATGGATAAAAGTGGAAGATTTGCATGTGTCAATTTTGAAAAAGATTTCTTAATGCTTTAATCTTATTCAAAAAATACTTTTAAAGAATTTTTACAAAATCATGAATATTTACCAAAATTGATACAATTTGTCTTTTAGTGGAATTAGGCACTTGCCTGTTACCATGATTGTAAAGTTTGCATTTGAATGTTATATTTCTAGGTGCCAAGTTGATAGAATAGCATGTAAGTACATATTGAGGCAGCACACACAGAGCTTATTTTTTTTATTCTTCTATAGACCTTGATCCTTATTTGGAAAGACATTTTGTTCATACTATTTGTACTGAGTGCTAGAAGTGCAGCTAATTGTGAATTTGAAATAAGACCAAGACCACCAAGTTGATTCACATAGCCTACCAGGCAGCTGTTGGATGGTAATTCTACCATTTCACTACTGATCTGAATTGGAATCAAGGAGTCTTTATTCACTTCTGCATTCCATGGAGGCTTGCATACTATAAATGGGGATTAAATATTTTTGATAAATGAAGAAGTTAGTAGCTTGGCGAGGTTGATAGTATTGAGGCTTTGCAACTTCATGAGAACCGTCAGGTTGCCAGACTGCTTTGAACATTGAGAACCACTTTTGTGAGGAAGAAGAAAATGGCATAACATTACCAACCCTGGACCAAGATCCTGAATCCTCAAAGTGCTTAACAAAAAAATACCAAAGCTCCCCAGTTTCTAAACCAACGCCCAAACTCAAAATGATAACTTCTTTAAGAAGCAGCACTCCTATATCTGGATGTACCACAGGTGTAAAGCTTTTTAAACTGAATGTTAATAAAATTTTCGATGCTTTCACCTCCTTCTATGAAAAAAAAAAAGTCTTGATTTTTACTCTTATAAAAAGTGATGCTCCAACAAACCAGGAATTCACTGTTAAGCCACAGTTCTGTATCAACAGTCCTCTTTTGTTTATGTTAAAGAAATAAGCATTTGCTCAAATCTAGGACCCAACAATAGTACTGACACTGGATACTTTGTGCAGCAACATTCTAAGCACTTAAGGTGAAATAACTCATTTAATCCTCCTAGTACTATTGTCCCCCTTTCACAGATAAAAAACTGATACTGAGAGGCGCTAAGTAACTTCCCCAAAGCCACCCCGTAGTAAATGGTGGAGCCAGGTTTCAAATCTAGGGACTCTACTTCAGAATCCATGTGCTTAACCATTATGCCCTCCTTTATGACTGGTTGTAAGCTGTCCTGCTTCTCAAGGTCATTCTTGCCTTTCTCCTACACTTGCCTCATGACCCATCCATACAAACTAAGAACAGTTTTTGACTACGACTAACTCTTTCATGCAATCCAGTGTGCATTTCCTTCTCTCTAAACCCTGGCCAATACTTAGTACGACTCCGTTCACTTGGCAATCTTTGTAAGCAGTGACCATTGTGGGTACATTGTGACAGGCCTATCTCCTTCATCGAGGAAGAACCTTCTCATTCTTCAGGATCTAGCTCTTCTTATGAAAGGAGAACATTTTCTCATTGTAAAAACCTTCACTGACACACAAAAATAGAGTTGTGTGCCTCTTCTCCGTTGTGCTACTTCTGTATTAGTTATAAAATTTTATATTTTTTATAACAGCTTTATTGACATGTCATATATCACAATTCACAATTTTCAGGTATGCAATACAGTATTTTTTTAGTATAATCATAGAGTTGTGCAGCCATTACCACTATCTAATTTTAAAACATTTTCATCCCCCCAAGAGAAATTTTGCATGCTTTTAACTTTGACTCCCTATTCTCTCCCCACTACCCTGCCCCCAACTCCTGGCAACCACTAGCCTACTGTCTGTCTCTATGGGTTTGCCTGTTCTGGACATTTCATATCAATGAAATAAAACAATAACTGGTCTTTTGTGACTGATTTCTTTTACTTAGCATAGTGTTTTCAAGCTTCTTTCATGTTGTAGCATGTATCAGTAGTTCATTTCTTTTTATTGCCAAATGATATTTCATTATATGGACATACCACATTTTTTTAATGCATTTATTAGTTGATGGACATTTGGGTGTTTATGCTTTTTGGCTATTGTGAATAATGCTGCTATGAACATTTATGTAGAAGTTTTTGTATGGATGTATATTTTTGTTTCTTGGGGAGTGTGTATCTAGGTGTAGAATTGCTAGGTCACATGATAATACTGTGTTTAACATTTTGAGGAACTGCCAAACTGTTTTCTAAAGTGGCTGCACCATTTTACAATCCCACCAGTAGTCTATGAGGGTTTAAGAAGCCTAACTCAAGGTCACAAAGATTTACTTGTATGTTTTTTCCTCAGAGTTTTATAGTATTAGTTCTTACATTTAGTTTTTTTTTTTTTTTTTTTTTTTTTTGTGAGGAAGACCAGCCCTGAGCTAACATCCGAGGCCAATCCTCCTCTTTTTAGCTGAGAAAGATTGGCCCTGGGCTAACATCCGTGACCATCTTCCTCTACTTTATATGGGACGTCACCACAGCATGGCTTGACAAGCGGTGTGTTGGGGTGTGCCCAGGATCTGAGCCTGCGAACTCGGGGCCGCCACAGCAGAGCGTGCGCACTTAACTGCTGCACCACCGCGCTGGCCCCCTACATTTAGGTTTTTGATCCATTTTGAGTTATTTTTTGTGTATGATTTGACATAGGGCATTTTTCTGTTATTGTCTTTGTCACAACTCTGATAAAATGATTGTAATTGTGATACAATTATTTGTTTACAAGTGTGCAAGCTTCTGAGCTCCGTGAAGACTGTGCCTGTGTTTTCATTATCTTGAGATTCCTAGTATTTAGCATAGTACCTGGCACTCAAGCTTTATTAGGTACAGCTTTTATTAAGTCTGTCTGTGGCTTTGAATGTTTTATCTTGAAAATACACAGGAAGATTTTCAAGATAAAATGTAAATAGTTAATAAATACGTCCCCATGTTTTAGAAGGACATATAAACACACTATGATAAGTACAAACCCTGATCATGTGTTTTTTTTCTTACAGATATCATGCTTATTTTCTTTTGAAGACAGACTTTCATTACTAGGCAATCTTTATATCTTCAATTAAGAATGAATACATTTTGAGCACCTACTATATGTCAGACACTGTGCTAGGTATTGAAGATACAAATCATAGTACCCATCCTCAGAGAGCTTACAGACTAGGGGGAGATGGCACGTAAACAGTCTGCTTCTGTTCTTTAGCAAGAAATGCCCAAGAGCAATTTAAAATATTTGGTTGTAGTGCTGTTGGCATTAGACGTTATGGAAAGTATGGTGAAATGTTAATAATGTGTTTGTTCCATATTTGGTGGGATGAGTAGGATGTATAATTGCTAGAGGTAGAATTGTAGAATGAATCTAAGAGAAACTATATGGATAGGCTTTTGAGATGTCTCTAATTTTCACTGCCCCTTTGACAATTGTGAAGCATATACATGTTTTTGCATGTATGGAAAGTAATATTAAATCAGATATAGTATCTATTCTGCAGTGTTAGTCTTTTAAAAGAGCTGTAGCAGAGGAGAAGGATAAAGATATACTTCTCAATATCAGGTAAATTTAATAAAAACTTATTGTGTCTCGGACTTCTTTTGTTTTCCCAAATAAATTAATTCTCACCTAATTTGACTGACAACTTTGACACCTTTTGTAGTCAAAATTAGTAGAGTCTATGCGTCTTTAACTAAATATAAAAAGACTGCCCAAACAATAACTCACTTTTTATAAAAAATGGATATGAAATCTTAAGCATAACTCAAAATACTACACTATATAACCTATGTTGAACTAATTCTGTGCTGCATATCTAAGATTCTGAAACTTGGTACAACTTTTCTATCTCAAGGCGTTTTATCCGTGGTCTCAATTTCTAAAATGTGTGCTTTCAGGATAAAACCTTTGTAGCCATAGGCTCATAATAATATCTTACTTATAATGGGTTGTAATTATAAAGTGTTTTGCCACATTACCTCATTTGATCATCACAGCAACTCCTCGTGAAGCCAATTGGGCATGTATTACTATAGAGGAGGCATTATGTTATAATGATTACGTGCACAGACTTTGGTGCCAGACTTCTAATTTCAAATTCCCTATCAGTCACTTACCAGTTATGTGACCTTGGAAAAATTATTTAACCTCCCTTTTCGTCAGTTTCCTTATTTTTAAAATGGGGTGATAATTGTACCTACCAGAGAGTTGTGAGGATTAAATTACTTAATATGTATGTGGTGCTTTGAACAATACTGGCCCATAGAATGCATGTGTATGCTAGCTGTTACTATTATTATGTATATCCAGTAGTTAAGGAAATAGAGGCTCTAGGAAGAAGGGATTTTTCATTCTTACCACTAGTAAGTAATAGAATTGAGATTCTTGTCCTGTTCTTGTCTTGTCTCTTTAACACAGTGTGAGTTTTTCTTGAGTAGCTGTTGAATGAATGGTTGTATGAATTGGAAAAAAATCCCATGTTACCTGTCAGTTTTGGAAAATTGAATTATAGAGTAAGATTTTAAGTAAAATTGACTTTCCAGATTTTCCAGTTGAATATCTTTATTAGGTTATGGAAATTATCTGAAGATGTAAAATGTAGCTCAAGTAATATACTACAAAGCTATAAGAGGACTGGTGAACTTGTGTTGCAATAAAGTGACAATCTCAGAAAACCTTTGCTTCTTATACTTTAATGTGCATACAGCTCTTCTGGGGACTTTGTTAAAAAGCAGATCCTGATTTAGTAGATCTGGAGAGAGGCCTGACGTTCTGAATTTTTAACAGGGTCCTGGGTGATGTCCGTGGTGCTGCTCTGTGGACTACACTTTGAGTAGCAAGGCATTAGAGTACATTTTTAGCTTTTATGAGAACTGTGGAGATATCAGGCTAAGGCTTGTATTAATTTTTACTTCACTTATAAAAAGGTGCTTTATTTCCCAAATGAATTGTTCTAACAAATACTTATGCTTTGTAGACAGAAAGCTAAGGACTTGAGGCTTTGCGAAGATAATTAGTTCAAGTTATGAAGATGTAAGAATGGTGTATACATTGTTGCTGCTGACACAGTGGAGGTGAGCCTTTTTTAAGAATAGGAAAAATGGTGAAACTCAGGGACCCCAGACTGAGCAGGTGAAATTCTCCCTCTTCATTTATAGTTGTAAAAGAAAGCCTTCTCTTTGGGGTGAGGGCGAAGGAGTGGGAGGGAGGAGTTTCATTATAGGGGTCCTAGAAAGCCAGGTTGTTCCTTAATTATATTGTGGCTCTGTGCCCCTCCCCTCCCACTTCCCCATCCTCCATCCCTGGTAACCTCAGTGCCTCTGTTCTTCCATTCTTGCCTGGAATGGTTAATGTCGTGGGTAAGGGTGTGCTCTTAACACATATATTAATGTTACCCAGCAAAGGCTAGGCGCCTGATGCACATAGAAGGCAATACTGTGGCACCGGCTTTTGAGAGAAGAAGGAGCTTTATTGCAAGGTTGACCAGCAAGGAGACAGGAGGCAGGGCTCAAATCTGTCTCCCAGAACTGAAGTGGGGACAGACTTTTAGGAGGTGGGAGTGGGAGTGGGAGTGGTTATGTAAATTTCTGGTTGGCTGAACCTGATTGGATGGTGGGAGTGTAAGGGCCCTGTGAGTCCCGTGTGCTACAAATCTAGGGACTGCTGTTTCTCATTAGGTTCCCCGTGTGGCTTTCACATTACGTTGAGTTCCATAGTTAGGGAACTTTTGGTTCTGGCGCTGCTTGAGGTCATCGAGGACAAGGTTTCCATGTTCTGTGTGTGCTCTGATAGTCCGTCTTCTGCGCATGCTCTCTGTGCCGGTTTCAGCGGGAACACGGCTCTGGGAAGGTTGCCCAGCAGCAACCAGATGGTGGTTCTGCAGTGGGATGCTGCCCCATTGGGCTCTTGAAGTCTCTGAAAAACAGCTTACAAAAACATTTTAGTAGGTGGACCAATCAACAGTGATGGGTAGGTCCAAGGCTGTTTCACTAGTAAGTAATTAAATTAAATAATATAAATTAATATATAATTAATATATAATATAATATATAATTAATATAGTATAATACTAATATAAATTAAATAATGTCATACTAATATAAATTAAATAATAAATTCACTAAAAATGAAAAATAAATACCCCTGCAAATGTTAGGAATATTGCTAGGCTCTTTAGAGATTAGTATGTTATAAGAAATTATCTGTTTTTTAATTATATGTGAAACTTTTTTTTTACTTGAGGAGGATTCGCCCTGAGCTAACATCTGTGCCAGTCTTCCTCTATTTTGTGTGTGTGTTGCCGCCACAGCATGGCTGCCAATGAGTGGTGTAGGTCTATGCCTGGGAACCGAACCTGGGCTGCCAAAGTGAAGCATGCCGAACTTAACCACTAGGCCACTGGGCTTGCCCCAAAACTTTTTTTGTTTTTAATGATATTTGTTTTCCAGCTTTACTGAGGTATAATTGACAAATAAAAATTGTATGTATTTAAAGTGTTTAACTTAATGACTTGATATATGTATACGTTGTGAAATGATTACCACAATCCAGTTAATTAACGCATCCATCACATCACATAGTTATCTTTTTTTGAGGGGGGTTGTGGTGAGAACACTTAAGGTCAACTTTCTTAGCAAATTTCAAGTTTACAATACAGTATTATTAACTATAGTCACCATGCTGTACATTAGATCCTCAGAACTTATTTGTCTGGTAACTGAAAGTTTGTACCTTCTGACCAAAAACTTCTTAAAAACATTAATTTTTTAAAACTTAACCTGGAACAATATCCTACAAATGTAGAAAATTTCTAAAACAAAAATGTGTGAGTGCTATGAAGTTACTGATTTCTGCTAAAGGCGTTGGAGAGCCGTTGAAAGTTTTCAGTGAAAAATGACCTAGGAAGAGTAATATCATGGTAGTGAGCAATGTGGAGAGAAGTGAAGAAGATGGAAGTCACGGAAGGACATAGGGTAGTGTTCATAGTTCCAGATGTGAATAAGTTTAAGGTAAACCGTGTTGTCATAGAATATCATGAATTAGCTAGTCCGACTCTTTCACTTTTATAAGTGAAAAAGCTGAAGTTTCTATATAGTTAAGTGGCTCAGTGAAGGTTACAAGTGAGATTAATCTCATAGTCCTGTCTAGATTTCAAGTCTTCAGACTTAGCAAATAAGGATAAGAGCCGAAATATTCAGAAAATTTTACAGTGTTAGGAAATGATGAGCCATATGTTCATGGTAGCTTTTGAAAATAAATGTGCCATTTGGTATAAATCCCGTTGGCTTATTACCTGCCATTTATTGTATGATAAATTAACAGAAAATTGTCATCTTTGTGTTTATTGATAATGTCATGGAGCTTTTTTTTTAAATAATATAATTTTTGATAAAATATAAGAATGAACTATCTTTTTTGAGTTTCTCAGTTCTCACACAAGTGTAAAAGTTTTTTAACAGTGTGCTCTTAAGTCACGTTACTGAGAAATGTTCTCCAAGATTGCAGCTTGCAATAGGGCATAAATGGTTTGAAGGTAATTTAGAGGTGGTTTGGGAATACTACTAATTGAAGAATTGGAACCAGCTGTGAGAATTAAATAGGAAATTGTCTTTCCTTCCTGCAGTATTTTAGACATGTAACTTTACATTTTTGGAGGAAGATTTTAAAGATCTGATAAGTGATTTATTTTGAAGCTTACCTAAAGTTTATTAGAGCATTGAGAAGTATTCAGGCTTAATATTATGCATCTTTTTGTCTTTTCTTGTTTGCTTATGTGGGTTATATCTATTAAAGAATTTTTTTAGTTTTGGTAAACTACGCATAACCATTTAAAAATATACAGTTAGTAGTGTTACATTGTTGTGCAACCAATCTCCAGAACTTTTTCATCTTGCAAAACAGAAGTTCTATACCCATTAAACAACAACTCTGCATTTCCTGCTCTCCTCCGACCCTGGCAACCACTATTCTACTTTCTATCTCTATGAATTTGACTAGGTACCTCATATAAGTGGAATCATACAGTACTTATCATTTTGTGACTGGCTCATTTCACTTTGCATAATGTCCTCCAGGTTCATTCATGTTGTAGTATGTGTCATAATTTCCTTCACTTTTTTAAGACTGAATAACATTCCATTGTACGTATATACCACATTTTGTTTATCCATTCATCCGTGGATGGACACTTGGGTTGCTTCCACCTTTTGACTGTTGTGAATAATGCTACTATGAACATGGATGTACAAACATCTCTTTGAGACTCTGCTTTCAATTCTTTTAGGTATATGCTCAGAAGTGGAATTGCTGAATCATGGGGTAATTCTATTTTTAATTTTTTGAGGAACCACCATACTGTTTTCCATAGCAGCTGTACCATTTCCTTCCAGTGATGCATAAGGGTTCCAATTTCTGTACATCTTCTCTAATGCTTACTTTGTTTTTCTTTTTTTCTTTCCTTTTAAATAATAGACATCCAGTGGGTGTGAAGTGCTATCTCATTGTGGTTTTGATTTGTGTTTATCTAATGATTAGTGATGTTGAGTATCTTTTCATATGCTTGTTGGTCATCTGTATACCTTCTTTAGAGAAATATCTATTCAATTCCTTTGCCAGTTTTTGAGTCGGGTTGTTTGTTTTTTGGTTGTTCAGTCATATCAGTTTTTTAGATATATTCTGGATATTAACCCCTTATCAGATATATGATTTGTAGATATTTCCTCCCATTCTGTAGGTTGCCTTTTCACTGTGTTGATTGTGTCTTTTGATGCATAGAATGCCTTGGTGATTTTTTGAAAACTCAAATCTTATGAAATTACTCTACATGGCTCAGAGCTTAAATTTCACACTGTTGGCATTGTACACAATCTAGCTCCTAATTAACTCTCTGGGTTAAGTTTTTTTTAAAAAACTACTACATATATAAACATAACACATACACCCTTCCCCTTTTTCCTTCCCAGCAATTAAACTGTAGCCGGGCAAAAATATTTGCAGTTCAGAAAGTTTCAAGATTCATTTTATTTTCTCTAGATGCCCTCCACATTCACCAAGGGAACCTCTATTTATTTTTCCAAAGGCATCTCAAACATCTCTTTTACGAAGGCTTTTCTAATCACCCTCTACTTCTCCAGGCACTGAACCCTGTGTATTCTTCTGTCAGAGCATCTGAAGCATTTTAGTTTGCCTATTTATTTACCTGTCTGTTTTGCTTTACTGGACTGATGTTCCTTGTGAGCAGAGTCTTTGTTATTGGTCTTTTTATCTTTAATCTAACTGTAGTTCCTGGTATGTAGTATGTAATTAAATACTCAAAAATGTTTGTTAAATGAATGTATGATTAGTGAGTGAATGAATAAATGAATTACTGTTAAGTCAGTCTTATTGGATCTCCCGAGTTACACTAGAATAGACCCTAATTCTGGTTGCCTGTGGTAGTGCACTGGTAACTATTTACAAAATGGTCTCTGGGAAAAAGTAGAACTCATTTTCAAGTTTATGGTTGGCAGTCCCCATTCTCTCCCCGTAACTCCTACCTACTTTGTGGCAGAGCTTTGTTACTGGGTAGACTTTTTATTATGGCTTATAGTACTATACATACACAACTTTTTAGACTTATGACAACTTAACCCCAGAAAGGTTATTTCTGATTTGCAAGTCTTTTGAAAATACTGTAAGGATGTACGTCAGATGGAATTGCTCATGTTATTCCAGATATATTTGCTATCATTGTTGTTACTGGGGGTAAACCAAAGAGCCTGGGAAATAATCCTTTGGGTGGCATTTAAAACCAAACCAAAACAAAAACTGGTATCTTTCCCCCTCTTCCGTTAAGACTGTAGCTCTTGTTATGAATTCTGGTAATAAATGCCTTCATTGAAGTCTTGTAGTTTATGATGTCCCCTGGCAGGAAAATCTTGAAAATATTTTACTGTTATAGCAAATTTCACACTAAGCCATATTTTAGAAAGTCATCAGTAAGAGTTCTGGAAAAAGAACAGTCACTGTTAAGTGATATGCTACCAAAAGACGGATTACTACTATTTTAGATGATTTAGTTGTGCCAGTTATATGGGCTTTTTATGAGTTATGCCCTATGTGATTTCCAGTAAAACTTTGATTTTAAATGTAAACAACATTTATTTAAACATTTAATTCATTCCTAATGTAAATACTAAGTTGTTCTGTGTTTTTGGAAGTTTTTTTTCTTTAAATCTCAGAAATTGCCTATATATAGGCATATTCTGCATTGAATTCAATGAAACAATTTTCATCCCTTCTTTTGGTGATAGTGTTTCTGTTTCCTGAGTGGTGAAGTAATTAGTTATGAAATGAGGCATAGACTATAATAGATTCTTCTCTAAGTGAAACATCTGAACTGTCCTGGTTCTTGCAAGAGTACTTAGCACTTATATGTGACTTTGTATTGCTGACAAATACTGTCAACTGCAAAGGGAGCAGTGGCTTACATAATTTAATATAGAGATAGTCTAGAATTCATTTGTTTGACTTTTAAATTATTTTGGAATATTGGTATCTCTGAAGTAGGGATATGCAGCACTTTCCAAAACGTAGTAAACCATTCTTTTTTTTTTTTAAAGATTTTATTTATTTATTTTTTTCCCCAAAGCCCCAGTAGATAGTTGTATGTCATAGCTGCACATCCCTCTAGTTGCTGTATGTGGGACGCGGCTTCAGCATGGCTGGAGAAGCGGTGCGTCGGCGCACGCCCGGGATCCGAACCCGGGCCACCAGCAGCAGAGCGCACGCACTTAACCGCTAAGCCACAGGGCCGGCCCTTTAGTAAACCATTCTGTAACGTCTTTTTCTTGAAATAAACTGTGAACTCCCCGGTAGTTCTTTAGGTTACTGTGAGGTAAGTGTTGCTGTTCAATGCCTTCTTGATTCCTAATCTTCACTAATCTGTGGTGGTAATGGGCTACAGTAACCTCTCAGATGCAAACAGTCTAAAACAAAATGGCCTTTATTTCTCTACAGTTGCAACTTTAAATCTGCTTTTACTCTGGGATATAATCATTTTGTCTTCAAAGGTTTTCATTTTTTCAAAATCTTCAGTTATCCCTGACTCTCGCTCACTAGGCTGACCTGATAAATAGCACTTCCTCTTCTTTATGGACATAAACATTAATGTTTGAAGGTAAATTAAACATTACAATCTAATGTGATCTACAAGGTAGACATTGGGCCATTAATTCATTCCAAAAACTTTTGTGTGTGTCTGCCGTACACCAGCTGTTCTGTGAACTGGGCATCCGAGATGGTAGATATATACACAGGCTTTGGGAAGTGTCCGTTTTGCAGTTTGGTTAAGGAGTGCTGAGGCAGGAGACAGGTCAAAAATTACAGTGCATTGTGATAAGTTCTGTGGTAGAGACAAGGAGAAGTTGTCATGGGAGTGCATAGGACGGTCCTTTAACCTAGAGTTTGAAATGTTGAGAAATGCTTCCAGAAGCAGGTCACATCTGAATTGAGTCTTGAAGGATGAGTAGGAATTAGCCAGGTAAAGAGGAAGAGAAACCTGGAAATAGACTAAGAGGATATGACCAGAGAGATAGGAGATGAGCTTCAGAATAAATGGTGGCTGTCACTTATTGAGCACCTACTTTGTGCCAGACTCTGTATTAGGAGCTTTAGACAACTTACCTCACAGTAACCTAAGGGGCAGCTGCCATTATCCTCACTTTGCAAATGAGGAAACAGAGTCATAACTCTCCTGAGGTTATGATGGGGTTAATGAGTAGCAAAGCTAGATTTAAAAACCCTAGCTTTCCTGGGTTTTTGTCTATGCTGTTTCCTCTCAGGAAAGAACAGTTTGAAGATGGAAGAAATAGTTCAATAGTTATCATGCTGTTGAGAGGTCAGGTGTGCAGGTAAAGTTCTGGAAAGTGTCCAGCGGCCCTAGGGTGGCTTGTTTTATTCATTCGAGTAATAATCACTAGAGTCTCTTAAGTGCCAAGAACTGTGCTAGGCATTAGGAATAATGAGAAGTGCTGAAGTGAAGAGGTGGAAGGGTGAAAGGAAGTAAGACACTGAGTGAAAACTGTAGTGCGAAGAAGCTTGATTGCAAAGGAAAAGATAGTGATATGGTAGTAAATGTAGGGGAAATCTGTGTGTGTGTGTGTGTTTTAATATGGGAAGTACTTTAATTGTTTATATGTGGAGGAGAAAGAGCCATAGTAGGGGAAAGATTTAAGATAATATAGAAAGAACTGGTGATTGACTGATTCATCAAGGATTCTAGAGAATGAGGGGAGATAGGGAAGCAAAGTCTGTTAGATTGCACACATTTTAATAAGTAGATTGCAAGATGATCCTAACATGAATTTGTAATAGCTATAGAATTTTAGTATGATTACCTTTCTCTTTGATAATGGAGACTTGACTAAACAATGCAACTTCTTATTCAAATGATCACTGTGACCTCTTATGTCTGATTTATGCATCCATCTTCTCTGTCCCTCAATTATTCTGTCCCTACCCTTGTCTGTCATAGCATTTATTATATTGAATTAGAGTCATTGATGTCTCCCTCTTAGACCATATGCTTCTTGGAGTGGGGATGAGTAGAGGCTATGTCTGATGCCACGTAGCAGCTGGTATAATCTCACTTTAATAAATGCTTATTGAATTGATGAATCAGTGAATGACTCAGTTCCTTGTTTGTACCATTTTGAACAGTAGACAGCTTTTTGTTTTTTCAACTTTTGAAGGTATATATCTACCCTGTGCAGATTTTGTTGTTTATTATAAATTAAGTACATAGGTACTTTAAGGTATACCCAAGTTCCAGTGAAAAGAGGACTTTAAATATTTTGGATGCTGAGAGGACCTTATGGTTTCATACAACCTAAAGAGTTTCTTAGGTTTATATTTTTAGAGGTTTAAGATAAATTTACTATTAACTCAAAGTGACCAATTGTAATCTATCTAGAAGAGGAGAAATAAGATACTCACACTTTTTTGTTTTCTGTTTTTTAAGCTTTGTGTTAAAAAGCCAGTGATGCAATTTTTAAAAATTATATTTCCTGTGAATGTGGTATGTAGTTACCCCCAAATATATTATGTTACTCATCAGTGTCATGGAATTTTCTTTTTTTCAGAATCCTGTCCAAAAGATCCCTGACTCACATGAGATAACACTAAAGCATGGCACTAAAACAGTAAGTTGTAAAAATTTGATTCTTTTCTCTAAGTAAGAGAGCTCTCATGGAAAAGTGAACTAATAAGATATATTTGTATTAAGGCTAATTGCACAGTCAACTGATATCACAAAAGCTATAGACTTTAAGCAAAATGGAAAGATTACTTTTCTGTTCAGTCAAAATAGCCATTGCATTTCATTTAAAATAGGAACACTTATTATTGTCATTGTTATTGTTGGCTTTAAAACGTCTTTTTCTTTGATATAGGAACATTACAAGTGAAAGAAAGAAATGAAACTCACATATGGTTTTCTTTTTTATGGTGTGGGAAAATTTCTCATTACCCTTAGCTTTATTTCTGTATCAGTAAAAGGTCTGAGTTCATTTTTTAGATGAATGTTGAGATAAGAAGGGAACGTAAAATAGTCATTGTATTGCTTTAAGATTATATTACTTAGATTTATAGATTATATTTTCATATTGTATTTACTGGTCATTTAAAGATTTATAATATAAAATTTTTGAGATGTAAGATGAAATCATTTTATTGTATTATTGTAAAACCATTAAAAAGTGATAGTTGAATGAATGAAACCTGCTTATGAATAAATGAAAAAATAAGATTATCTTGGTTTCCCTTTTCAGTGAAGCTGCCTTTTTCTAGAGGTCTGACATGTAAAGTAGAAAACTACATCCCATAATGAGGGGGAAAACATCAATGAATAGAAATAGACTCAGAAATGACACCAATGATAGAATTAATAGACAACGATGTTAAGACAGTGATGTTCTTCTCACTAAATTTTTTGCTTTTGAAAATATTGTTTTCATAAAAGTATGTTAAAGTATAGTAGGTTTATTGTTATTTTAAATGAAGTGAACAATAAATATGTTTAAAGGTCTTAGTTTTAATTCCTACTATGGTAAATATTGATACACATACCTTACATAAGCAAATGCTTTTTGAGGTCCGCAGTAGATTTTAGGAGTGTAAAGGGTCTTGAAGCCAAAATATCTGAGAACTGCTGCCTCAAGAAATCATTTTCATCTAATTCTCTTGATATTTTATCTACTTTTTATTAAATCGGGCTTTTGATATTTATTTATTTATTTTTTGTGAGGAAGATTAGCCCTCAGCTAACATCCGATGCCAATGCTCCCTTATTGCTGAGGAAGACTGGCCCTGGGCTGACATTGGTGCCCATCCTCCTCTACTTTATATGGGATGCCGCCACAGCATGGCTTGGCAAGCGGTGCGTCAGTGCACACCTGGGATCTGAACCTGTGAACCCTGGGCCGCCTAGGTAGAGCGCATGCACTTAACCGATACGCCACCGGGTTGGCCCCAGGCTTTTGATATTTTTATTCTGAAATCATGACAGAATTTTACTAATTTTCATGTTTTTAAGTAAATAAGGAATGGAATTATAGACGGGTAGTACTTAAAAGGAGGCTTTCGTGTCATTTAGTCCAGAGATTTTTACAACTGAGAGATAGTTCATGGATGTCACACATGTTTTATTTAAATATTCTTATTTTTTCAAATCGGATTTTATCTTTTAAAGAAATACAATATTTAAAAATACTCTGAGTTGTTTCATGTATTAAAAATCAGTTGGAGCTTTTAATTGTACTGTTAGGTTAATTAATTTTTTTTGCAGTCCTGCTTTTGCCCTGTATGTATTTCATCTTCTTGTAAATATGTCAGAGATTAGAAAGGTGACTCTGTTGTCTGGTCTTGTTTTTTTTAACTGATTATTGTAAAAATATTTACACATTCACAGAAGTATAGAGAAGACTAAAAGGAATCCTCGTATATTTGTCTCTGAGCCTTACCAATTATGTACATAGGTCCAGTTTTGTTTCCTATGTACTTTACATTTTCAGTACCTCCACCCCATCTACCCACCTTGTGGGATTATTTAAAAGCAAATTCCAGACTTCGTATGATTTCATCTGTAAATATTTCAGTATGAATCTCTAAGAGATGAGGTTGGTCTGTCTCTCCCTCTCCTCCCTCTTGTCTTTCCCTCTCTCTCCCATAATCAGAACATCTCTATTATATGTAAATTTTTTTCAATAATTATTTAATATTATCTAATATCCCATTAGTGTTCAAATTTCTTCAGTTTTCTCATACATATTTTTACAGTTAGTTTGTTCAAGTTGGTATCCAGACGATGTCTGACTCACTCTTAAAAGAGTCATCATTGTGTATTTTTATGTCTCTTAATCTGTAATAGTTTTTCTCCTCTCTCTTTGCCTCCTTCCCATTGAAGAAATATATCTGTTTGGTGAATATACTTACTGTAGTGTGATAATCAACTGAACAGTTCCAAGTAAGTGCGATAATATCATAGTGTGGATTGATTTTACTGATTTTAATGTTTACCACATGAAATGGGAAGAGGTGTTAGATACTGTTATAATTTTTATTTTATTTATTTATTTATTTTTTAATTGATGTCTGAGTAGGTTATAACATTGTGAAGTTTTGGTTGTGCATTTTTGTTTGTAAATCACCATATACATGTCTCCCTTCACCCCTTGTGCCCATTCCTCACCCCCATTGCCCCTGGTAACCGCAGTACAGTTTTCTGTGTCCATGTGTTGGTTTATATTCCACATATGAGTGAGATCATACGGTGTTTGTCTTTCTCTTTCTGGCTTATTTCGCTTAACATAATACCCTCCAGGCCCATCCATGTTGTTGCAAATGGGATGATTTTGTATTTTTTTATGGCTGAGTAGTATTCCATTGTATATATATACCACATCTTCTTGATCCAATCATCAGTCGAGGGACACTTGGGTTGCCTCCACTTCTTGGCTATAGTGAATAATGCTGCAATGAACACAGGGGTGCATAAGCCTCTTTGGATTGTTGATTTCAGGTTCATTGGCTAGAGTCCCAGTAGTGGGATAGCTGGATCATAGAGTATTTCTATTTTTAATTTTTTGAGGAATCTCCCTACCGTTTTCCATAGAGGCTGCACCAGTTTGCATTCCCACCAGCTGTGTATGAGGGTTCCTGTTTCTCTACATCCTCTCCAACATTTGTTATTTTTTGTCTTGGTGATTATAGCCAATCTAATGGGCGTGAGGTGATATCTTAGTGTTGTTTTGATTTGCGTTTCCCTGATGATTAGTGATGTTGAACATCTTTTAGTATGCCTATTGGCCATCTGTATCTCTTCTTTGGGGAAGTGTCTGTTCATTTCCTCTGCTCATTTTCTGATCTGGTTGTTTGTTTTTTTTTGTTCAGTTATGTGAGTTCTTTGTATATCATGGAGATTAACCCCTCGTCAAGTATATGTTTTGCAAATATTTTCTCCCAGCTGGTGGGTTGTCTGTTCATTTTGATCCTGGTTTCGTTTGTCTTGTAGAAGCTCTTTAATCTGATGAAGTCCCACTTGCTTATTTTTTCTTTAGTTTCCCTAGTCTGAGTAGGTATGGCATCTGAAACGATTCCTTTATGACCACTGTCACATAGTGTGTTGCCTATATTTTCTTCTATGAGTTTTATAGTTTTGGGTCTCACCTTCAGGTCTTTGATCCATTTTGAGTTAATTTTTGTGAATGGCGATAGCAGATGGTCCACTTTCATTCTTTTGCATGTGGCTGTCTAGTTTTCCCAATGCCATTTATTGAAGAGACTTTCCTTTCTCCATTGTATGTTCTTAGCTCCTTTGTCGAAAATTAGCTGTCCGTATATGTGTGGTTTTATTTCTGGGCTTTCAATTCTATTCCATTGATCTGTGTGTCTGTTTTTGTACCAGTACCATGCTGTTTTGATTACTATTGCTTTGTAGTATGTTTTGAAGTCAGGGATTGTGATGCCTCCTGCTTTGTTCATTTTCTTAGGATTGCTTTAGCTATTCAGGGTCTTTTGTTGCCCCATATAAATTTTAGTATTCTTTTTTCTATTTCCGTGAAGAATGTCATTGGGATTTGGATTGGGATTGCATTGAATCTGTAGATTGCTTTAGGTAATATAGACATTTTAACTATGTTTATTCTTCCAATCCACATGCATGGGATATCTTTCCATTTCTTTATGTCATCATCGATTTCTTTCAATAATGTGTTGTAGTTCTCATTGTATAGGTCATTCACCTCCTTGAAAAGATTTATTCCTAGGTATTTTATTCTTTTTGATGCAATTGTAAATGGTATTATCTTTTTGAGCTCTCTTTCTGTTGGTTCATTATTAGCATACAGAAATGCAACTGATTTTTGTGGATTGATTTTGTACCCTGCAACTTTGCTATAGTTGTTGATTATTTCTAATAGTTTTCCAACAGATTCTTTAGGGTTTTCTATATATAAAATCATGTCATCTGCAAATAGTGAGTTTCACTTCTTCGTTACCTATTTGGATTCCTTTTATTCCTTTTTCTTGCCTAATTGCTCTGGCCAAAACCTCCAGTACAATGTTGAACAGGAGTGGTGAGAGTGGGCAGTCCTGCCTCATTCCTGTTCTCAGAGGAATGGCTTTCAGTCTTTCCCCATTGAGTATGATGTTGGCTGTGGGTTTGTTATAAATAGCCTTTATTATGTTGAGGTACTTTCCTTCTATTCCCATTTTGTTGAGAGTTTTTATCATAAATGGATGTTGTATCTTGTCAAATGCCTTCTCTGCGTCTACTGAGATGACCATGTGGTTTTTATTCTTTGTTTTGTTGATGTGATGTATCACATTGATTGATTTGCAGATGTTGAACCATCCCTGCATCCCTGGTATAAATCCCACTTGATCATGGTGTATGATCTTTTTAATTTATTGCTGTATTTGGTTTGCCAATATTTTGTTGAGGATTTTTGCATCTATGTTCATCAGCGATATTGGCCTGTAATTTTCCTTCTTTGTATTGTCTTTGTCTGGCTTTGGTATCAGGGTGATGTTGGCCTCGTAGAATGAGTTAGGAAGTGTTCCATCTTGCTCTATTTTTTGGAACAGTTTGAGAAGGATGGGTACTAAATCTTCTTTGAATGTTTGGTAAAAATCACCTGAGAAGCCATCTGGTCTTGGACTTTTATTTTTTGGGAGGTTTTTGATTAATATTTCAATCTCGTTACTTGTGATTGTTCTATTCAGATTCTCTATTTCTTCTTGGTTCGGTTTTGGGAGGTTGTATGAATCTAAGAATTTATCCACTTCTTCTAGATTGTCCAATTTGTTGGCACATAGTTTCTCATAGTATTCTCTTATAATCCTTTGTATTTACATGGTATCTGTTGTAATTTCTCCTTTTTCATTTCTAATTTTATTTATTTGAGCCTTTCCTCTTTTTTTCTTAGTAAGTCTGGCTAAGGGTTTGTCAATTTTGTTTATCTTCTCAAAGAACCAACTCTTTGTTTCATTAATCCTTTCTACTGTTTTTTGATCCCAATTTCATTTATTTCCGCTCTAATTTTTATTATTTCTCTCCTTCTGCTGACTTTAGGCTTTGTTTGTTCTTCTTTTTCTAGTTCTGTTAGGTGTTTTTTAAAGTTGCTTATTTGGGCTTTTTCTTGTTTGTTAAGGTGGGCCTCTATTGCTATGAATTTCCCTCTCAGGACTGCTTTTGCTGCATCCCATGTGAGTTGGTATGGCATATTTTCATTTTCATTTGTTTCCAGATATTTTTTGATATCTTTATTTTGATATCTTTATTCAGATATTTTTGATATCTACTTTAATTTCATCAATGATCCATTGGTCGTTCAGTAGCATGTTGTTTAATCTCCACATTTTTGTCACTTTCCCAGTTTTTTTCTTGTAGTTGATTTCTAGTTTCATAGCATTATGATCTGAAAAGATGCTTGTTATGATTTCAATCTTCTTAAATTTATTGAGGCTTGCCTTGTTTCCCAGCATATGGTCTATCCTTGAGAATGTTCCATGCATGCTTGAGAAGAATGTGTAGTCAGCTGTTTTTGGATGGAGTGCTCTGTATATGTCTACTAGGTCCATCTCATCCAGTTTTTCATTTAAGTCCACTGTTTCTTTATTGCCTTTTTGTCTGGATGATCTATTCATTGATGTAAGTGGGGTATTAAGATCTCCTGCTATTATTGTGTTGTTGTTAATGTCTCCTTTTAGGTTTGTTAATAGTTGCTTTATGTACATTGATGGTCCTATGTTGAGTGCATATATATTTATAATTGATATGTCTTCTTGGTGGAGTGTCCCTTTTGTCATTATATATTGCCCCTCTTTGTCTCTCTTAACCTGTTTTATCTTGAAGTTTGCTTTGTCTGATATGAGTACGGCAACACCTGCTTTCTTTTGTTTGCCATTAGCTTGGGGTCTTCACTTTCATCCTGTGCTTGTCTTTAGAGCTGAGATGTGTTTCCTGGAGGCAGCATATTGTTGGGTCTTGCTTTTTAATCCATCCTGCCACTCTGCATCTTTTTATTGGAGAGTTCAATCCATTTACATTTAGAGTAATTATTGATATATGAGGGCTTAATGTTGCTGTTTTATCGCTTATTTTCCAGTTCCTTTGCATTTCCTTTGTTTTTTGTCCTGTGTGTTTCAGACTGCCAATTCAGTTTGGTTGTTCTGTCTTATGACTCTTTTAGTTTTCTCTTTATTTATCATATGTGATTTTGTTCTGATTATTTGTTTAGTGGTTACCTTGAGGTTTGTATAAAAAATCTTGCGTATGAGATAGTCCATTCTCTTATTTCCTTATACTAAGTCAATTCAATCTCTTTCCTCTTTCCCTTCTAAGTTATTCTTGTCACAACTTATTCTATCTTGTGTTGTGGGTGTGTGTTTACAGTGATGAGGTTATATTTATTTTTGGTGATTTCCTTCCTTTGATCTTTGATTTTGGTATTTAAGTGGTTGCTAACCTATTCTGGTAAAGATCTACTATTTTTCTGATTTTGTATACCTATTTTTCTCCTTGCTTCAAGCTTTGTATTCCCTTTTTCTTCGTTTTTTCAGGCCTGAGGGCGTTCTTCTGCATTTCTTGTATGAGGGTCTTGTATTCCTGAACTCCCTTAGCTTTTGTTTATCTTGAAAGTTATTATTTCTCCATCATATTTGAAGGCTGTTTTTGCTGGATAGAGTATTCTTGGTTGAAAGTTTTTGTCTTTCAGTATTTTGAATATATCATTCCAGTCTCTCCTAGCCTGTAAAGTTTCTGTTGAGAAATCCACTGAGAGCCTGATGGGAGTTCCTTTGTACGTTAATTTTTGTTTTTGCCTAGTTGCCCTTAATATTGTTTCTTTGTCATTGACTTTTGCCAGCTTTACTACTATATGCCGTGGGGTGGGCCTTTGCCTGTTGACATATTTAGGCAATCTGTTGGCTTCACTTACTGGTATTTCCTGCTGCTTCCCAAGATTTGCGAAATTCTCAGCTATTATTTCCTTGAATAGGCTCTCTGTTCCTCTTTCCCTCTCTTCTTCCTCAGGAATACCTGTAATTCTTATGTTACATTTCCTAATTGAGTAGGATATTTCTTGGAGACTTTCTTCATTTCTCTTTGGTCTTAGTTCTCTCTCCTCCTCTATTTGGAGCATATCTGTATTTTTGTCCTCTATAATGCTAATTCTTTCCTCCATATTGTCAGCTCTGTTCTTTAAAGATTCCAGATTCTCCTTTATCTCCTCCCTTGTGTTCTTCATCTTCATCAATACTGGTTGGTTTTTCTTTACGATTTCAATCTCTTCTGTGAAGAAACTCCTTATCCCTTTGAATTGTTTATTTGCGTTTTCTTATATTTCATTGGGCTTTTTTATGATAGGTATTTTGAATTCTCTGTCATTTAGGTTATGGATTTCTGTGCCTTCAGGGTTGATTTCTGGGAGCTTGTCATTTTCCTTCTGGTCTGGCGATTTAATGTACCTTTGCATTGTGGTTTCTGTATTCACTTTGTTTTTCCTCATCCTGGAAAAATCTGATTGCAGTTTCCAACTGCCACCACCATGTTGGGGTCAAGGGCTGTGTAATCTGAGCCCCCTGCACTCCGCGGCGGCTGCTCTGTGCTCTGTGGCGGCTGCTCTGCCCTCTGCAGTGGCTACTCTGACTGATCCGCTGAGCTGCAGTTTCAGGCATGCAGGGGGGAGGGAAAGGTGAAGGACTCTCTCTTTTGCCCGCTGGGTCCCTGGGGTGGGGGGTGCTTCTTGCTCACCCCTCGTTATCTCCTCTCCTGTGGTGCTCAAATGTTGATGGCACCCCTGCAGCAGTTCTGAGTCCTCTCTGTGGGAGTTTCCCACTGGCTGAGAGAGCCCGAAGAGCTACGGTTGCCCCACAGAGGGCCGCCCCTGTCCCCTCTCTGGGAGCTGTGCGGATCCGAATCACGGATCTGATGGGGAGGGAGAGGATTTCTCCTTACCTCTCCCCACTTCCTCCGGGGGCCCCAGCATGTCCACTCTCAGATGTGCAGCAGTGTGGGCCTTTCCGATGTCACTTTTTGCCGTGTGAGACTTTCTTGTTGGTCTGTTACTGTCCCTTTTGTTGTATCTTATTGGGGGAAGAGTTTGCGGGAAAGCTCACTCTGCAGTGATGCTAGGACCCTTTTATACTGTTATAGTTTTGAAACACTACTTTTTCACTTTCATCCCTCTGAATCAGTTTGATTTGAACAGAGATTGGAAAGTTGGCTTAAAAAAATCAACAGACTATTATTGTTACAAATATTTTTCTGTGTATATCAGCATTTTTTCAGCGTTATGGATGAAAGTAACATCAGTAACCCATACTGGATACTAGAGTTATATAAAAATGCTGCTGTCTTCTGATGCTCCAGTTTTAAATTTGTATGGTATTCAGGATATTCTCACTGTTCTTATCAAGTTTTTAATAAGTATATACAGGCAGCCCTATTTTTGCACGGTACCAATTACAGAAACCTGTGCATATTGGGACTGTGTCTTCACTTTGCTCGGTTCCAATTTGCATGAGTTTCAGTTAACATGGTATAGTGCAACATGAAGACTACCTGTGTTATAAAATCAACTTATGAAATAGGTTAGTACTAATACCTTTGGTAAAAATCAATTGACCGTGAATGTAAAGCTTTCTTTCTAGACTCTCAATTATATTCCACTGATCTATAAATCTATCCTTAAGCCGGTACCATACTATCTTTAATACTGTAGCTTTGTAGTAACGTTTGAAGTCCGGAAGTTTAAGTCCTCCAACTTTGTTCTACTTTTTCAAGATTGCTTTGGCTATTTTGGGTCCTTTGCATTTCCATATGAATTTTAGGATCAGCTTGCCAATTTCTTCAAAAAGTCCAGCTGAGATTTTGATAGGGATTGTGTTGAATATGTAAACCAACTTGGGGAGTATTGCCATCTTAGCAATATTGTCTTCTGATTCATGAGCATGGAATGTCTTGCTATTTATTTAGATCTTTAAAAAATTTTTTAAGTAATATTTTATAATTTTTCGTACAAGTCTTGTCCTTTTCTGTAATATTTATTTTTTAAAGTATTTTTTTCTTTTGAATGATATTGTAAATTGAGTTTTTTTCTTAATTTCATATTTGGATTGTTCATTGGTATTGTATAGAAATACAATTGATTTTTGTATATTGATCTTATTTCTTGCAACCTTTTTGAACTCATTTATTAGTTCTAATAGTTTTTTAGTAGATTCCTTAGGATTTTCTATTGAGATGGTTATGTGTTTTTTGTCCTTTATTCTCTTGCTATAGTATATTACAATAATTGATTTCAGGTGTTAAACCAACCTTGTATTTTTATACTTATTCCTGGAATAAATCTCACTTGGTAATGGTGTATACTCCTTTTTATATATTGCTAGGTTCAGTTTGTTAGTATTTTTTTGAGGATTTTTGTGTTTATATTTATAAGGGATATAGGTCTATAGTTTTCTTTTCTTGTGATGTATTTGGTTTTGGTGTCAGGGTAATATTGGCCTTGTAGAATGAGTTGGGAAGCATTTACTCCTCCTCTATTTTCTGGAAGAGTTTATGAAGGAATGGTATTAATTCTTCTTCAGATGTTTGGTAGAATTCACCAGTGAAGCCATGTGGATACAGGCTTTTCTTTGTGGGAATATCTTTCATTACTAATTCAAGCCCTTATTAAAAGTCTATTAGGTTTTCTTTTTCTTCATGAGTCAATTTTGGTAATTTGTGTCTTTCTAAGAATTCATAGATTTCATCTAAGTTATCTAACTGATTGGCATACAGTTCATAAAAAACCTTTGTAATCCTTTTAATTTCTATTAGGTTGGTAGTGAGTTGCCTCTTTCATTCCTGCTTTTAGTAGTTCGTTCTTTTTCCCTTGGCCAGTCTACCTAAAGGTTTCTCACTTTTGTTAGAATTTTCAAAGGACCAACTTTTGGTCCTATTGATTTTCTTTGTTTTAAAAAATTCTCTATTTTACTGATTTCTCTTATAATCTTTGTTATTTCCTTCCTTCTGCCTGCTTTGGGTTTTGTTTGCTCTTCTTTTGGTAGCTTTTTAAGGTGGATGCTTAGGTTATTAACTTGAGATCTTTCTTCCTTTTCAATTTACGTATCACAGCCATAACTTTCCCTCTAAGCATTTCTATTTTTATATATTGCTTCAATGAATAATTTACTTCTGACCACAGTAAAAATATATGCTTTGGGTATCTCACAGAAAGCCTGAAATATTAATAAATGGGAATTGTGTAGGGAGTTCTTTCAAAGTTTTGGGCTAAAAACATTGGAAGATCAATGATTTATAATGAGTTGCAAGATTCTTTACTAAGGCTTTGTATGTAAACAAGGTTTGTATGATTTTTAAACCACTTAAATTTTAAAAGTATTTTAAATATTTTGCCAAAGAATTTATAATTACAGGAAAAGCTAGACATATCCAGAAGTGTATACAGTTAATGTGCTATTGGATCAATTAAACTCATAAATTGAATTATCTTATTGTGGACTGAAATTTAAGACTCCTTGAAAGGAGAAGGTGATAAAAATTACTTCTCTGAACAAAAAGCTCAAAGCTGAAAATGTTTGTATCCCTTCTGAAGTTGGAATAGATAATTATTTTTACATGATCTGACATTTTATGCGGTAAAAATTAACACAGAAAGTTTAAAACATTTTATTTCTTGTTCAAAGAAATCCAGGCTATCACCCAGAGTGATCTGATATCAGTTTTTAGTCTTTTTATGTAAATTAAAATAATTATTCTTGCAACTCTGTTGTAAGCCGTTGTTTTACACCAACATTTATATGAGTTCCTTTTTTATTTCAGTGTGATTAAAATGCACCTGAGAATTAACTAGACTTTCAATGTTCTTCAAATATTTAGAACATAGGGATTGACAGGTAGTTAGCAGATCCTCTGGGTGGACATGTCTTCTCTAACTGAGGAGAGTATTTTCTACCTCAGAGCTCTGTTTTCTCTCTTACTCATCATTACCTTTCATATCTTTTTGGGGGATGATGAATGATGTATACAAGCAGCAGCAGAGATCCTGAGACTTCAGAATGCTGCATTGAAAACCTCATTTTGTCACTTTGCTATAGAATTTGCCATCTTTCTTCTGCCCTTATATAGGAAAAAGTCATCTTTGTGGATTATCCTGTTCTTTTTTGATAGAGGATAGTTTATCTCGTATCTGTCAGATTGCATTTCTGTTTGTGTTGCATAAGTTTATTTTTAGCCCTCCTTCCTTTTTTTAAACAACTATTTATTAGAGTGACTGTTTTGTGCCAAGCACTTTGCTGGGCACAGACATGACTCTGGGCCTCCACCCCACTGGCTCCACACTGTTGGTCATAGCGTGGAAGCAGAGCTTACACTCTTGAGGAGTGGACAGGCGTAGAATAGACGAGCCACCAATGAATTTGTAGTTTCATATTGCATTGTGGTGGGATGAACACTGGTGGGGTTCACCCTATCAGGAGAAGGGACGTCTCTCTAATTTGTAACGGGGGAAGAAGGATAGAGTGGGCATGGAGGCAAATAAGTTTGTAGTTGGTGGTAGCAGAAGTCACTTCTTAGACTTTTAAAGCTACTGTTTATTTATTTTTATTTTTGATTGTTTTAAATTTTTACACATTGTTATTCAGGCATAAAAAATGGTAGTTCATTAAAATATTTTTCTTGTCTTTATTTCAAAAGAAATAATACTCATAATAACAACAGTCAAATAATGTAGTAGGTGCTGTCCATTCCTGCTTTTCAGAGGTAACAACAATTGGCAGTTTATACTTCCAGTGCCTATGAGGTAGGAGGTCGGTTAGAGAAAGGAAATGGGGGTTATAATAGACTATAGTCACTTTTCTCCAATTAATTAGTTTTTTTTTTTAAACCAGGTTTCTGCTTTGGGTCTGGATCCCTCAGGTGCCCGTTTGGTGACTGGAGGATATGACTATGATGTTAAGTTTTGGGATTTTGCTGGAATGGATGCTTCTTTTAAGGCATTTCGATCCCTTCAACCTTGTGAATGGTATGTATTGCACAACTTAATATCTTCATATTTGAAGACAGAGCATTGTTGTCACTTGGATTCCATGTATAATAATTTGTACCAAAATACAATAAGTCTATATGACTGTATACTACCTTCATTACTCAGATGAACGTAAAATATACCTTAAATTTCTTTCCTTTAGTTTCATTAACCTGTGTTTTAAAGACATTTTCTGTCTTTTGTTGTTTTTTAAAAAATATTTTTATTTAGAAATTGTTACCATGGGCCGGCCCCGTGGCTTAGCGGTTAAGTGCGCGCGCTCCGATGCTGGCGGCTGTGGTCCGGATCCCGGGTGCGCACTGAGGCACTGCTTCTCCCGCCACGCTGAGGCCGCGTCCCACATACAGCAACTAGAAGGATGTGCAGCTATGACATACAACTATCTACTGGGGCTTTGGGGGGAAGAAATAAATAAAAATAAAATTAAAAAAAAAAAAAAAGAAATTGTTACCTTAACTAGTTTATTTTAAAACACTCTAGTAAACACTGTGTAATATTATGCATGCGTATGTGATATATGTTGTTAGGCCCATGCCCAGATGCTGGTCAGTGCTGCATGGTGCAGGTATGGTCAGCTAGCATTATATCAGAAAGGGCTTTATGTGTTGCTGCCACAAGCCACCCTCTTATTTCTGTATTTGTCCATATTTGATCTTTTAGCATATTGAATAGCAAAAATGGATTTTTATTGGTGAAACTGGTGTCTTGTTAACTTGCATAATGTATGTTGGAAATGGACTCTCATTGATGACATTTTGAAGATATTCAAGATAATATGGATTAGCTGAAATTACTTAGACCCCATTTCCATGAATGGGGTATAAGAATCTAGTTTTGCCTTTAAATAGCTTTTAGAGATGATGTTTTTTGCCAAACCTAATATCTACCTATAAACTCTGGATTCTGTCAACTATATGGAAAAAGTTCCTGTCTCTGGACTTTCGGGTGTTTGCTTCCAGTGAACCTTTCATGAAAGTGGTGTTTGGAGCCTCTAAAAGGCTAGAGAGCTGGGATTTTTCTTAAGCCTGCGGAACAGGTCATATGAATTGTTTTTGCTCACTTGCTAGTAAATGCTTAGGTAATAAATGTCTGTATGTGGATCAAAATTGGGTCTGAGACCTCACATTTCTCTGGCAGCTATAGTTACCTAGCAAAAGAACTTAAAAGTTGTATTTGACGAAAGTGGCTCTGGTCAGTTTTCTCCAAATCATATTGATTTGTAAATTTTGAAATCATAACTCTTAAGCTGTCTTTAGTAAAGATTTGAGCATTCCCTGAATGAACATAGCAGATCTCTGATCAATTGGACAGGGCAAAAAAAAGAATAATAAGCTGAGTATCTCCAATGATGACTATATTTAAAATAGCTCTCATGATTTAACATAGTGACATGTTATCTTGAGTTAGTATGGTGACATTTAAAAAATGTACTTAAAATATATCATTATATCTCTTTTCCCCACATGATAGTCTCTTGATTCATACAGGCATTTTGCTCTCCTTCTACCTTTACAACTATAAGCTGACTTGTTGAGGACTATCCAGTATTCTATTAATGATCAGCTTTGAAAAGACTACCTCTCATGAGTCTCAAGCCAGTGCTCTATTACTAAACTGTGTCGTTTGCTATACTGTTGTAATTGAAATGCAGAAAAGCCCAAGAATAAGGTTATTTTCTCTTCCATAATTAAATTGTTGCCTTCTGTATATAATAGTGAGCTATCAAAGGGTAGATGAGAATAAACAGAATTCTTGAGAATCCATATAAAATTAATATAAACTCTAATACTGCAAACATTATGTGAAGGTTACTATTTTAAATCATGAGAACTGTTTAACTTTGCTATCATTTGCCCCTAATCTCAAAATAATGTGACTCTGTTTTTTTATGACATTGGGGTTTTTTTTTTGGACTGAATGTATATTTTATATCTATTTATATATTCATCTGTAATTCACTTTTTACTGTGAAAACTTTCAAATATACAGAAAACTAGAGAAGTTAGTGTAATAGCCATCTACCCGTACCTAGATTTAACAGTTAGAAACATTTTCCTGTGTTTGCTTCATCTCATTTTTATTTTTGCAGTATTTAAAAGTAAAGACAGGTATAAGTTTCACTTTCAAATACTTCAGTATATCTTTCAAAAATATAGACATTTTCCTATATAAACATAGTTCCATTATTACTTCTAACAAAATTCTTTAGAATTCCTTAATATTGCTAATAACCATTCCATATTTAAATTTCTCCATTTGTCCTCAAAATGTGTTTTTTTTTTTTTTTTTGTGAGGAGATCAGCCCTGAGCCAACATCCGCCAATCCTCCTCTTTTTTTGCTGAGGAAGACGGCCCTGGGCTAACATCTGTGCCTATCTTCCTCCACTTTACATGGGACGCCGCCACAGCATGGCCCACCAAGCAGCGCGTCGGTGCGCGCCCGGGATCCGAACCAGCGAACCCCGGGCCGCCGCAGCGGAGCGCGCGCACCCAACCGCTTGCGCCACCGGGCCGCCCCCCTCAAAATGTGTTTTAATGCTGATTTGTCAAACATGGATCCAATCAAATAATACACATCACGTTTATTTTGTACCTCTCTTACGTATCTTTTAACCTAGAACAGTGTCTCCTTCCTACCGTTTTCTTCCTCATGTCTTTGTTAAACGGACGGGTCCAGTGATCCTCTATAAGGTTCTTCCTCCCTCATTTTCTAATTGCTTTCTTATGGTATCATTTAACTTGTTTCTTTATTTCTAGTATTTCCTATAGAAGATCCAAAGTCTTGATCATAATCCATATTGTATCACATCAGGTCGCATGTATTGTCTAGTTGTTGCCACTGTTAGTGACTGGCAATTAAGATTGATCCCTAGATTAAGTTAGTGACATCTGATTCCTCCATTGTAAAGTGAATATCATGTACTTGAGATAGGCAAGAACTTTGTGGGGAGTTACTTTGGTACCGTGTAAATATCCAAATTCTTGTCATCCCTTCACTTAGTAAGTTTAGCATCCATTAATTATTCATACCTGAATCAGTTATCTTGTTGAGGGTTGCAAGCTGGTGAGTTTTTAATTCTATTTTTTCATCTACATTTATTTGCTGGGAATCTTCTGAAAGAAAAACTTTTCCTCATTAACCAATATTATTTGGTTACGCTGAAATACAGTTCCTACTGGAGAGACAGGATAAATGCTTAGCTATTTCCCTTTAATTACCCATTTTCAGCTTAAGAGTTGGTGGTGATAAATGAGTTGTTGCTGTTATTCTGGTGATGTTTTTTGTTTTTTGTTTTTTTTTTGGCTTTTTCTTTTTGAGTATCCGTATTTGTGATTTTAAGTTTTTCATGTGTTTCAGTCAATTGCAGTCATTTTTCTTTTTGATGTTTAAATTGTTCCAGATTTGGCCAGTGGGAGTCCCTGATTGCTATGTAGTTTTAACGTGACCTCATTAGTCTTTAAAAGCTTGCTTATTTTCTGACACAACATGATGTAGGCTTCCTGGTACATTCTTTTCCAAGTCCTGAAATCAGCATTTCCCCACGGAGACCTGTTTTTTTTTTTTGGTAGGAATGGTATTTAGAGACCAAATCTGGATGCTGCGCATGCTCATTGATGTTGGGGTATCTTTGCTTCTTGATCTTTTCAGTGGAAAGAAGTGGGAAATATAGATATATATGCATATGTGCATGTGTGTGTGTTTAAATGACAAGATCATATTGATATTTCCATTTCAAAATTTTAGTAAACTTTTAATTTCAAAATATTTTTTAATTTATAGAAAAGCAGCAAAGATAGTCCAGAGTTCAGGTATACCCCTCACCCAGTTTCTCCTATTGTTAACATCTTGCAATACCATGGTACATTTGTGACAGTTAAACCAAGCAACGTTGATACACTACTATTAACTCAACTCCAAACTTTATTTGGATTCCACTGGTTTTCCCACTAATATCCGTTTCAAGATACCACATTACGTTTAGTCTTCATGTCTGTTTAGTCTCCTGTGATTTATGCAGGTTTCTCAGTCTTTCCTTGTTTTTCATGACCTTGATAGTTTTGAGGGGTACTGGTCAGGTATTTTGTAGAATGTCCCTTGAATTGTGTTTTTGTGATGTTTTTCTCATGATTGGACTGGGACTATGTGTTTTGGAGACAAAAATCTCAGAGGTGAAGTGCCTTTCGTATCAGATATCACGGGTGCATGCTCTCATCTTTTTATGGCTTCTCCACTGTAAAGTTACTTTTTCCTCCCCTTTATGCTCTTCTTTGGAAGCAAGTCCATAAATGCTGCTCACACTTGGGGGAGTGGAAAAATTAAGCTCTACCTCCTGGAGGGGGTGGTATTTACATAAACTACTTAGAATTCTTTTGTAAGGAAGAATTGTCTCTTCTCCCTCATTCATTTATTTAATCATTTATTTCTACCAGTATCGACTGCTGGCTATTCATTTTATATTTTGGGTTATAAACCAATATTACGTTATTTTGTTGCTCAGATTGTTTCAGTTGTGGCCATTGAGAGCTCTTTCAGTTTGGCCGTGTGTTCCTCTTTTTGAGTACTTCTTTACTTTTTGGTGCTGTAAGATGTTCCAGATTCATCTTATATTTTCCCTACCCTAGTCCTAGAATCAGTCATATTTCTTAGGAGAGTGGTATCAGAAAACAGGATCTAGGTTCTCAGTGTGCTTGTTGCTCCTGTGGTGTCACTGCTTCTAGGCCTTCTCAGCCGACAGAGCTGGAAAGTGTATGCATGTATACTAACCTGTGTATACACTGTATCTATAATTGTTTCTGTATTCATTTGCATCTATATTAAGCTAAACAAGAGTTAGTACTGATGTCTGACTCTAATCCAGTACACATTGGTTCATTCTAACCTTTCCTCTTCTTCCTCCTTGGAAACCTTCACTTTCTAACAGTGAGAAACTTGGCTCCCACCACCCATCCATTTATGTATTTGTTCAATCCCAGTGTACATGTAAAACAGCTTCAGAATTGTTAATCTGTATCCCTGTTCCAATTTAACTTGAATATTGCAGAATGTTTACTTAATGTCTTTGATTTTTATACTCAAATTCAAAGATAGAACATATTTTTGAGAAAAGACTTACTGGTCAAGACCAGGAGTTGGCAAAATTTTTCTGTAAAGGGCCATATAGTGAGTATTTTAGGCCTTACAGGCCACAAATGATCTTTGTTAAGTTTATCTGTTTGCGTGCGTGTGTGTGTGTGTGTGTATATATATGTCTATATTACATAATATTAAGTTAAATTTACATTTTTAAATAAAGAAAAAAGTGCGATGCAGATATTTACATTTTTTTTTGCATTCCATTTCATTCTCTTTTTTTTGTTACCTCATTGTTCCAGTTTTTGTTCTGACGTCCAGCATGTTAATGATCAATCCTTGTATTTTGCCAATTGCAAATTTGATAAATGTGCAGTAGGTTCTCATTCAGTCGATACCTGTTGAATATGGCAGAGTCTGATTTTGGTATGCTGTTGGAAACCTTTATTTTCATTTCTTAAACAACCGTTTAGATTCAATTGTTCACTCTTATGAGAATCCCTACATGCCTAATACTCAGCTAAATTTTTCCATAACTTTTTTGTTATCCATCTACGTTATTCCTATATTATCTGCCAAGAAAACTTGAGGGAGTTTGTTGACCGTCTTGAAGATATAAAAGCACAGTATGCTATTTTCAGACCATTTCCTCACCTGTAATAGCAGATGTCAGAATTTGCCGGATATCCAACAGGCAGCATCAGGGTGAATAAGGGGGTGTCAAAGAGGCATTCATACACAAAGGACCCCCTTAGCCATTCATGAGGGGAGACAGAAGTCCTAAGAATAGGTGTGAAACTGAGGTAAGGTGTTTTGGATTCTGGGCACCTCTGATGAATTTCTCCAAAGGACTCTTTGGTGCTGTAGTATTCTTGACCTTCATTCCCCTTAACAAGACTTTGATGTTAAATGTTTTCTTGATCTACCAGTATAAAAATCAGATTTTTCAAGATGCTTTTCTTTTCTTGTTGTTCAACTTCTTTTTGATGCATCTTCCATTTTTGGTATTTTGAAGTCTGTTTTATAATTTGTTTTGGACTTTTGCCCAGCATTAATATTAGATTTGCGGATCTCTGGTTTCTAAAGTCTTCCTTTGTTCTGTTTAGTGAAAATCAGTACCACATTTTATCTAATCCAGCCTGCTAGTCACCTTTTACTTTCTCTGTTTCCTCACAGATTCTCAATAATTATATATGTAGGTTCAAGAGTCAGAATCCTTAGGCTCACAGATTCTTCGGATGTATCCTCTATGCAAAAACATGTAGATAGAGTAAAATTTTTCATAAAGTATTAAGAATTTTTGGATCACTTAGGTAGCCCAAGTTAAGAATTTCTTATCTTCTGCCCATTTAAAAATGGCTAGATACTCTCTGTTCTCTTCTTTTTAAAACGTTTTAAGTAATCAAGTTATACATAAGTTATGTTCTCATACAGAAATCAAAACATTACAGATAAAACTCAAGTTCCTTGATTATCTTCAGTTTAGTCTCTTTCCCAGGTGTTATCACTGTTTTCATTATGGTTTATATTCTTTGAGGTTTTTCCATGGAGTTATCAACAAACATACATACCCAGCAAAAACCAGTATATACTATATTTGTTTTCAAAAATGGTATCAGATGGTTGTTATTCCATAATTTGTTTTTTGTCAACTTTGCAATGTTGCTTGGAGATTTTTAATGTTATATATGTCTACTACTGTATTCTTTCTAAGTGCTGCAGAGCAGTTGTGTATAACTTAGCATAGTTCAGTGGTTTTGAAACATTGTTAGCAGGCATCAGAACCGTCTAAAGGGCTTATTAAAATGTTCAATGCTGGACCTCAGCTTTAGAGTTTAGACACACTTTGAGAACCACTGCACTGATTAGCTGTTCTCTTATTGGTGGACTTTAGGGTTGTGGTCACTTTTTCACTATTACAAATAAATGATTAGTTTAGAATTTATAAGCCAGGTGTTTTGCTTTAATTTCTGGGATAATTTAGTCAACCGTGTTGTTTAGTCAGATGCTACACAATTTTATACACAATATGTATTGATTTAAGTGATTGATTGTATAATAATTATATTCACTTGTGAGAAAATTGTTCATAGTTTTTATTACCATATGATATGGTTTTCAACAGTTTGTTAATTATTTGTGTCAAATGTTCAACCTTTTCAAGTGGGTGAATTCTAGTTTTCATTAGGTGTTTCTTGCTTTAAAATTACTGTTCTTTTTTGACTTATAAATGTTAAAATAAATTTCCATTTCAGAAATTCACCAAAGAGTCATAATTGAAGACAAGGTTGTTTTTGGTCGTGCGTTATAGAGACCGTCTTCCCAAAGCCATTTTGTGAATGGGCGCTTACCGGAGCTGTTCAGCTCTGTGGATAACATTCAGTGTGAAGCCAGACAGCCTTGCGTGCTTTAGCAACTTCTGCGACTTTGCACATTACAGCTTTCTCAAACTGGGGTTTGTGGACATGTTCTTAGGGGCTCATGAATTCCTTTTATTTATTTATTTTATTTTTTAATTTTTTTTTTTGTTTATTGCAGTAACATTGGTTTTATAACATTGTATAAATTTCAGGTGTACATCATTATACTTCTATTTCTGCGTAGATTAGATCATGTTCACCACCCAAATACTAATTACAACCCCTCACCACACACATGTGCCGAATTATCCCTTTTGCCCTCCTCCCTCCCTCCTTCCCCTCTGGTAACCACCAATCCAGTCTCTGTCTCTATGTGTTTGTTTGTTGTTGTTATTATCTACTACTTAATGAGGGAGATCATACGGTATTTGACCTTCTCCCTCTGACTTATTTCACTTTGCATAATACCCTCGATGTCCATCCATGTTGTCACAAATGGCTGGATTTCATCGTTTCTTATAGCTGAGTAGTATTCCATTGTGTATATATACCACATCTTCTTTATCCATTCGTCCCCTGATGGGCACTTCAAGTCTTGGCTATTGTGAATAACGCTGCAATGAACACAGGGGTGCATGTATCTTTACGCATGGGTTTTCAAGTTCTTTGGATAAATACCCAGCAGTGGAATAGCTGGATCATATGGTAGTTCTATCCTTAATTTTTTGAGGAATCTCCATACTGTTTCCCATAGTGGCTGCACCAGTTTGCACTCCCACCAGCAGTGTATGAGAGTTCCCTTCTCTCCACATCCTCTCTAACACTTGTTGTTTCCTGTCTTGTTAATTATAGCCATTCTGACGGGTGTATGAATTCCTTTTATTAATTTAAAAATTTTGATTTTTTATTATGATAGTCATTTGGCCCAACCCTAATGCCTGCATTTGTTTACCTTTGTGTTTAAAATCACTTGGGCTCAAGTGCTGCTTTCACTTTCAGTTGCCATGGCCTAATGAGAAACGAGCAGAGACATGCTTCATACATAAATGATACATTGGCACCAAGTGCAAGCCTGTTTTGTCACAAAGTGATGTATGAACAGAGTTTTCACAGTAGTTATCAAAGAAACAATTGGTGGGAAAATCGAGTCAACACTGGAACACAGTCATATAGACATGTGCTTAGCAGGCAACAAATATTCATTAACTCGTTGATCTAAGGGCAGATTACAGGACTGTGGTCAAGGGATATAATTAATTTGTTCCACAATAAAGAAGTTGTTTTCATTCTATATGATATTGTTTCAGCAAACATCTTACAATTAATTTGAATTTTATTGCTTCCTTTGTTTTAGTATCTACTTTAAAAAAATCACTGAGGTATAATTTATAGACCATAAAATTCACTTATTTTGTGTGCAATTGAATAATTTTTAGTAAACTTACAGAGTTGTGCAACCATCACCACAGTCTGATTCCTATCACTCTAAAAACAAACCTCATTCCAGTTTGCAGTCACTCTCCATTTCCACCTGTGGCCTTCAGCAGCCACTAATCTACTTTCTGTCTCTCTAGATTTGCTCTTTTCTGGACATTTCGTATAAATGGAATCATATAATATGTGGTCTCTTGTGTCTGGACTCTTTCACTTAGCCTCTTTTTGAGGTTCCTGCGTTTTGTAGCACACATCTGCACTTTGTTCCTTTTTATGGTTGAAGAGTATTCTGGTGTGTGTGTGTGTATAAGTATATAGCGTATTTTGTTTGTCCGTTCACCAGTTGGTGGCCATGTGGGTTGTTTCCACTTTTTAGCTATTATGAATAATGCAGCTATGAACATTTGTGAACAAGTCTTTGGATGGACAAATATTTCTGTCTCAGGTAGACACCTAGATTGGGAATCTCTAGGTCATTTGGTAAACTTATGTTTCATATACTAATAACCTGACAAACTGTTGTCCAAAGTGACTGCACCATTTCACATTCCCACCAGCAATATACGTATAAGGATTCCAGTTTCTCTACATTCTCGCCAACCTTTGTTATTGTGTTTTTGATGATAGTCATTGCTGTTGGTGTGGAGTGGTTAGTCTTTACTTTTAAATTCACTGTGAATTTATAGTTTTATAAGAGTTGTAAGTATAAGGATCCAAGTTATATGTTCATACTCAGTTGAATAATACTATAGTAAAAATTATTTATTACAAAGTGATCTCTAAACATATTTTCCCATCAAAAGGAAAGTGTTATTACTCAAATTTGAAAAACACTGACCAAAGGCATCAAGAAAAGGTTCAATTGTGGAATGGTCTTCAAAATATATTGAGTTAAAACCACAGTATAGAATAGTATATAGTTTTTTTAAAAAGTTGGAAAAAAACAAGAATACTGTTTCCTTATGTATGCATAAAATATTCTTGGGAAGGTACACAAGAAACCATTAACACTGGTTGTCTATAGGAAAAAGAACTGGTTATCTGGGAGTCCAAGGTGGAAGGAAAACATGTTTATTTGCCCTTTTGTGTCTTTTGAGTTTTACCCACCGGGTGTATATATTACTTGTTTAATATAAAAATAAATGTTTTTCTTTTGTTAAAGAACAAAGAAGATATGTTCTGTTTACATAATAGTTTATTGAGCCTGGCTAAGTTCTTTATATCAGTTAATTCTCATAACTGCCCCTTTGTCGTGGGTACATTTATTATCCCTGTTTTACAGGTGTGGAATTGGAGGCTCAGAGATTAATAAACTAGCCCAAGGTCATACAGTAAGTGATGGAACAGGGATTTGAGTGCAGGCATTGTAACTGTAAAGCATGTGCCATTAATCTGTTATACAAAGGCACAGAAGGGATTGAAACCATTTAGAGTAATTGCTGTCGGAAACAGTCAAGGGTGTATGTGTTTGCTTAAATTCATTTATCTGTAAACCTTACTCATCTCAACACTTTATTCACTGCCTGTGCCAGATAAGTGAAATAATACTATTTTAGCTCTTAGGGAAAGTTTTTTCGTTAGTCTACAGCTGATATTTATGCAGCATAATAGTTCATTCATTTAACATAATTGTGTATAGATTAGTGATTTTTTTCAGGCATTTATGCTTTCTTTTGCTTTTTGTGTTATCAGTTAGTTACGACAAAGAAACTGAAGATGGACAAAGACTCCTCTTGCAAAATTGGATCCCTGATTTGTGTATGAGTTGATGTGTAAGGAAGCAGAGTTACATGAATTTCAGTAGTTATGTCATTGTAACTATCTCTTTTAGCTCAGATAATAGCTCATTAATTGAATTTAGGTTAATGACAAAATATTTTTGATTAATGTTTTTTTTCTATTCTTTTAGAAAATTTTTTTTCTTTTTCTTATTTTTTGTTTTTTTTTTATTTTTTATCTTTTTCTTTTTTTTTAACCTTTAATAATCATTAACGAATTGGTAAACTTGCTTTATAAGTTTCCTTATTAGTATTTTCTAAACTATTAGATTTTGCAACTTTTAGAGCAAGTAACCATAAAGCCATACATGACTTTTTTCCCATAGGTGTCACTGAACAGTGGCGTCATTGATTGAGACGCAAAATAGAACATCAACTCCATCTAGCTACTTCCGTTTTGCATAACAAGCTTTTATTTGTTTGTACCTAATCTTAGATATCACCAATAGAAAAGAAAAAGTTGGGAGATAAGATGCTTTCATTTGTAAAATTAGTAGGTTAGTAAAATCACAAGTCATCCTCCTGTATGTCCGGATAGTCCTGGGGATGACAGGACTTTATTGCGGTTTACTAACTGGAGAGAAGGTTGTTGACTTTATCTCTGTGAAGCTCATTGTGGGACCATGTGCATCACCAGAAAGCTTTAATATGAGATGAAGAGGTATGTGGGAAAGCGCAGTTAGTCTTCTTTGATATATACTATGTACCTGAATATATTTTCTCCTTCTCTTTGATATCATCAATTGTAAAATTATATAAGCTTAAGGATGATTTTTTACTTAATTTCCTGGGTTTCTGCTGCCTTCTATAACTGTCACCAAGTTACATAGTTTGTGAACTTTATTTCATTAACTAAAAACCAGTAACCTCTTGGATTGTGTGTCAGCTCAAATGTCAGCTCCTCAAAGAGACCTTTCCTAACCATCCCTTCAAAAGTAGCTTCTCTCCCCAGCCACCGCTCTATCCATTGCCCTGATTTGTTTTCTTTATAGCACTTATTATTATCAGAAAGGATCTGTTTTTTTTTTTGTGAGGAAGATCAGCCCTGAGCTAACATCCAATGCCAATCCTCCTCTTTTTTGCCAAGGAAGACTGGCCCTGAGCTGACATCCGTGCCCATCTTCCTCTACTTTATATGGGATGCCACCACAGTATGGCTTGACAAGCGGTGCGTTGGTGCGAGCCCAGGATCTGAACCTACAAACGCTTGGGCCACCGAAGTGGAGCGCACGCACTTAACCGCTATGCCACCGGGCCAGCCCCAAAGATCCGATTTTTACATTTGTTTACTTGTATTCCAGTACCTGGGACAGTGCTTGGCACATAGTAGGACCTTATTATTTATTAAATAAGTTATAAATAATATAATCTTTTCATTTTTTTTTTCAGAAATTTCTTGTTGTCTAGGGTAAAAGACCATTTTCACCAAGATGTACCTATCTTTTCAAAAAGAAAGGAAACATTGGGGCCGGCCCAGTGGCATAGCAGTTAAGTTCACCTGCTCTGCTTTGGCGGCCTGGGGTTTGCAGGTTTGGATCCTGGGCGCAGACCTACGCACCGCTTGTCAAACCATGCTGTGGTGGTGTCCCATATAAAGTAGAGGAAAGTGGGCACGGATGTTAGCCCAGGGCCAATCTTCCTCAGCAAAAAGGAGGATTGGCAACAGATGTTAGTTTATGGCTAATCTTCCTCAAAAAAAAAAAAAAAAAAAGAAAGGAAGCATAAAGATTTCTTTTCCTGGAAGATCTAAAATCTTTGGCTTAAACCCTGTCAGTTCAGGGCAAGTAAGGAACAGGTTGGCTTTAGAAATCTATGGCTCTGCACTGTTGGTGATGCATTGGGCATCAGGTTTTAGGCTGATCTGTTTAGCTCTTGTAAAAAACAAAAAACAGGACATGTACTCTCAAGATTGCTGGTTAATGAGTTTTATTGCATGTTATGATTTCCAGTCATTTTTGTGTGTGTGAGGAAGATTGGCCCTGAGCTAATGTCTGTGCCAGTCTTCCTCTACTTTATACATGGGACACTGCCACAGCATGGCTTGATGAGCGGTGCATAGGTTCGCACCTGGGGCTCGAACCCTTGGCTGCCCGAAGCAGAGCACGCGAACCCAGCCACCACGCCACTGGGCCGGCCTCTCCATTCATTTTATATAAAATTGATTGCCATTGAGCCGTAATTTCCACTTTTGGAAATGGCATTTGTAGTTCTTGGCATATATCTAATAATTCCTTCTTTTGATTAAAGAGTTCCAGAGTTCAAAGAAAAAAAAACACCTCTATCTAGTATTTCGCCTTCCTGAGTGAGTCCTATATTCAGAAATTTAAGAATTTCTATTACTAGAAATCAGAATGGGTATCAGTGTTGTAGCCATTGCGTGTGATACATGATCTCTGCTAATGTAGTTGAGGTGGTTATAACTGTCAGTTATAGTGGGGATGAGGGAAATTTCATTTTTTTCCCAGACTTCCACTGAAGTATTTTTTTCCCCTTTCTTTTCTATAACAGACTGATTATATGAAATTCAGTTTACAGCCCGGCATTTCTATGGAGTCAGTGTGCATGGTGGATAAGAGCATGGATTCTGAATCATATAAATCTGAATTTGAATTCTGTCTTGGCCGGTTCACTTGCTCTGTGACTAGAAAAGTTATTTAATCACTTGGACCCTTTCTTTCTTTGCCTGTAAAATAGAATTAACAATATCCATTTCTTTGGGTTGTGGTAATGATTAAATGAAATAATGTATGTAAAATATGTGGCACAGTGCCTGGCACTTAGTCAAGCACTCAGTAAATATTAGCTCTTATTATCTTAGTATTTAACATGAAGGAATTTCAGTGTACAGACTCTCACAAGGTGATATCTCTCATATCTTTCAAGCATTATTTCCCATTACTGAGTTTTTGTTAGTATTGTAAGATTGGATTGTACCTCTAGAAATTCAGACTGCTGTTTAGGCTGTTATCTGTCCTGATTTCTGTTTTAGGAGTATTGGCTATCAAATTTTGATTCTCTATTATCTCTTTTCCATTTCCTCTTCCTTCTTTCTGACCCAGTTCTCTTTATCTTTTGTTTTGTTTTGTTTTTGCTGCAATCTGTAAAAATCTCGTATGCCAATCCACTTTACTAATTTCTTGCTGTTTTAATTCAGTTCCTTATTGCTTTTAATGTACTTTTAAAAGTCACATTTATTCAGGTGTAATTTATATACAGTAAAAGTCATTCTTTTTAAAGTTACAGTTCTACGAATCTTGAGAAATGCCTACAGTCACATTACCAGCACCATAGTCAAGATATAGGACATTTTCCTTACCCCCAGAAGTTCCCTCTAGCCACTTTGTAGTCACTCCCTTCTGTTGACATCCTGGCAACCACTGATCTGATTTTGTTGTTGCCTCTCTCAATAGTTTTTTCCTTTTTATTGCTGTGTAGTATTCCCTTGTATGAATACACTACAGATCATTTATCTGTTCACCAATTAATAGACATATGGGTTGCTTCCAGTTTTTAGATATTATGAATGAAACAGCTGTAAATATTTCCATACAGATTTTTTTATGGATAGATGTTTTAGTTTCGTTGGGCAAATACCTAAGAGTGAATTGCTGGCTTGTTTGGTATATGTTTTAACTTTATAAGAAATTGCCAAACTTTTCTAAAATGCCTGTAGCATTTTGCTGTCTTAGCAACAATGTGTAAGAGTTCTAGTTACTTTACATCCTTACCTATACTTGGTATTACCAGTATTTTAAAATTTAGCCATTTTTTTGGTGTGTAATAATATGTAATTGGGTTTAATTTGAATTTCCCTGAAGACTAGTGACGTTGAGCATCTTTTTACGTCTTTATTTGTTTTACGTATATCTTCTTTGGTGAAGTGTCTGTTCAAATCTTTTGCCCGTTTAAAAATTGGGTTGTTTTTCTTGGGTTGGTGAATAAAGTTCTTTATAAGATTTGTGTATCACAAATATTTCCTCTCAGTCTGTGGCTTGCTTTTCATTTTCATAATAGTGTCTTTTGAAGAGCAGCTTTAATGTACTTCTAAATATTGTTTTCTATCCTTGCCTATTTTCTGCTTATGTTATTATAAACCGTGTTTTCTTGGAAATTTTTTAAGATAGAAGGATTTTCACAAATATTTATTAAATGAAAGTAAAAGCAGTTTCCAGAATAATTCCATTACTGTAATATGTAACTTACATATTTATATATATATATATTTTTTAAGACTTTATTTATTCCCCCCGCCCCCAAAGCCCCAGTAGATAGTTGTATGTCATAGCTGCACATCCTTCCAGTTGCCGTTTGTGGGACACGGCCTCAGCATGGCCGGAGAAGTGCTGCGTCGGTGCGCGCCCGGGATCCGAACCCGGGCCGCCAGCAGCGGAGCGCACGCACTTAACTGCTAAGCCACGGGGCCGGCCCATATTTTTCAATTATTAGGGAAAATTTGGGAGGTTACATTTTGGGAATGGATGTGTATTATGTGGGGGAAATGAGGAACTTCCACTTTTTACATTTACGTGACGTGGCAAAATAATATTAATTGCTTTTAAAGTATAAAAAGATATTTTATACTTCAGGAAACAAAAGACATCATAAATAGAATTAAAAGACATTATAAACTCAAAAAAAGTTGGAATACATATTGAAAGCAATGGGCTATTATCCATCATACATAGAGTTTCTATAAATCATTAAGAAAAGGGATATTTGAAAATTAAAGCTGATCAAAGGAAATGAATTAACAGATAACAACAGAAGTAATACAATTGGCCAATAAATATGAAAAAAGATACTCACTTTCACTAACAATTAAAGAAAGAAACATTAAAATACCAGTGAGGTACTGCCTGTCACCTCTAAGACTGGCAAAGATAAAAAAGATCTATACTGTGCAGTGCTGGGAGAAGGCAAAGATGGGATCTCAATTACTAAACTTAATTTCCACAGAACAATTCGATAATGTCTATCAAGATGTAAAGTGTGAACTCTGATGGCAAGATTTAGAGAAACAAGTGTTTCATGCATTGTTGGTGGGAGTGTATATTGGTACTATTTTGTGGAGGGCAATTTGGCATTATCTTCCAAATTACAAATACAGATACTCTTTGACCAGTAACCCCTTTCTAGGAACTTCTCTGACAGCTATATCCACACAGGTGGAAATGACCAGGTGGAAATGACCAAGAAACAAGTTTATTTCAACATTGTATATAATAGCAACAGATATGTTTTCTTGAATTTTATTTTTAGCACAAAATAATTACAGTCCGAAAATACCTTCTTTTTCCTTAAAAAAAAAAAAAAAAATCACAGCTATGTTCTTTTGTTCTTTGTCTTTTATGCTCTAGAACAGGGATTGGCGAACTATGACCAGAGGGCCAAACCCAGTCCTCAGCCTGCTTTTTGCATAGTGCTTGAACTAAGAATGGTTTTTTACAATTGTAAAGAGTTGTAAAACAAAATACAACAAAGAAGAATATGTGACAGAAATCATAATATGGCCTGCAAAGCTTAACATATTTATTATCTGGCTCTTTGCAGAAAAAGTTTGCTGACCCCCTACTCAGGAATCTCTTCACAAACCCCTTTTTATTTTACTCTCCCTGCTTAGTGAGAAACAGGCTGAATAGGTTGTTCTTACATCTCTTCACTTCCTTGAAGCTAGGGGAATGAGCCTGTGGTCTGAGGGAGTTGTGAGGGGGCTGGATCTGGGAGTAATCCTTGTAGGGGGGTCTCCACTCCATGTGATGGATGCTCTGTTATCAGAGAAGCTATTCTGTTAGGTTTCTGACAAATTGGTACATCTCTGTTTCGTCAACCTCTGTTGTCATCTCTTGAACATCCTTTTCAGCTGCTGGCTGCCTAATGTTGTGATAACTGTTTCCATAAGATTAGCCTTGCTGTTTTGAGAACGTGCTGCCCTAAGAAGTCATGGTTTCTGGGATATTTTCACATGAAGCTGTTGTACCCTTTTTGGGAGGTGTTTTTCTAACCACTCTGGACCTTTCTTAATAGAAATTTCTGGATAGTTTCTCACCTTTCAATTGTTCTTTCGGTTTCCAATTCTGATATTTCTCCCAATTGTTACATTTTTCTAGATATTTCTTTTGATATTTTGGCAAGACAAATCTAATGTATCCTCAAGCAGCTGTTTTTCCTTCTATTATTTTTCCTATTTTCAAGTTCTTAAGGACCCCATATTTATATTCTTTTTGCACTGTCTTCAGAATCTCCCCTACATTGACAAAATAAATGTTTTTATATTCTTGGGTGACCTTTCACAAGTCCTTAATTTCTAAAGTCTTATGTTTATATTTTTCTCCTGAACTTCAAAGGACTTTATAATCGCCGTCATCTTTCTAACTGACTCCATTTCTTGTTCCTTCACAATGTGAAGGCTTTGTTGCAGTCGGTTCAGTGTCTCATTCCCTTCCTCCCCCATTACTTAGTCCTTTTCTCCGTCCTTATCAGTACTCCATAGGGACCACACTTCATACCCCTCCTGCCTCTCCAGTTTCTTCAGAATCCCTCCTTCAGGATTCATCTCAAGCATCTTCCTTGCTTAAGTCTCAGAATACTGAAACAGTCTCTTTACTGTTTTTCCCCACTATTCGTGCTAAATCCCTTTAATGTCTTCTTGATGCGTTTTCACTAAGACCCAAGTGCCTTGCCGTGGTTTATAAAGTCCTTTGTTATGTGGCCCTTGCCCATTTCTTCCCTTTCCTTATTATGCTCTAGCAAAATGGCTGAGGGATTTTGACACAGTATTTTTTTTTTCTGCTTAAAATACTCTTCCTTGCTTCTGCTACCTGCTCTCCTCTCACAAACGTGGTTAGCTCCTTCTTATGCTTAGGTCTCCACCTAAATGTCGCTTTTCCAGGGAGGCTCTCTAAAGTAGGGCCTTCCCAGTTTTTGCTCCCTCGACACTTTTTTTTTTTTTTTTTGGTGAGGGAGATCAGCCCTCACCTAACATCTGATGCCAATCCTCCTCTTTTTTTTTTTTGCTGAGGACGATTGGCCCTGGGCTAACATCCGTGCCCATCTTCTTCTACTTTATATGGGACACTGCCGCAGCATGGCTTGACAAGTGGTGCGTCGGTGCGCGCCCGGGATCCAAACCTGGGAACCCCGGGCTGCTGCGGTGGAGTGTGCACACTTAACTGCTTGCGCCAAGGGGCTGGCCCCAGCCCTTGACGCCTTTTGTTCTTTGTTAAATGCTGAGCCCCTGTTGCTCTCCTACTAGAATTAAGACTCAAGTTATTCCTAACATCAACATTATAAAGGAAGCTATTGAGAATAATCAGAGCAGGATTTAGTTTTTGCTAGTCATCCTCATTGATTGTCTGTTCTTGATCATATTTCTCTAATCCTCAGAAGACATGAAAACATATTGTTTAGGTATTTTGGTCCCTTGTTATTATCCTATTTCACTGTGGAACTTGACTCTGAAACCATATAAAGTTGTGAAGGTATTAATCTGTACTTGATTGAGTGATAGAGTAATTTTATCACATTTCTAAACAAGAATATGCATTTTAGTGCAAGGGAAGGGTTATAGATTGGCTTTAATAAAATTATATATCGTCCTGGATAGAAATTTTCTGTAGCTTTAGTATTGTTTGACAGATAAATTATTTTTTAAAGTTACTGCCAGCTTGCTAACCTCTAGTATGTTTAAGCTGGTAGGGGATATATTCTTAATTAATTTTACATTGGAAATCTATTCTTAAAATTAAGGCTAAAATACTGAAGTGGCTGAAGATTTATTTTGCATGGAATAAATTAGTATTTTCTGATATTCTCATGCAGAAACCTTTGATGGTTCTGCTTCATGTCTGTTTCTTTCTTTTCTTGTTCTCAGCACTGGATAATATATATTGCATACCTGGAAGGAAAAGACAGTTTCATCAAATACTATAGGAAGACAGCATGCAAATCTGAAACTATGTTTTCTGTAATTATTATTACCTTTCATTTCCAAGAATGTAGTAGTCATATTTGACATAGTGCTTGAGTTTTTTGAGTGGGTGCAAACAATCAGAAAAGATGTAAGAACATTTCTCTTGAGTATTTTGGTTAGTGATAATTGAAACGTGCTAAACTTATACTAGCTTAACTTGTAGTGAATTTAAAATATTCAGTGTGTTCAGTTCAAATGTTTTCATTACAGGTGGCTACCAGGATTTTATACCCATTAAACAAATAATCTTAAAGAGACCTTGGAAATAAAGAAGTAGCAATAATAATAGCAACTATTTGTTTCACAAACTGTGCTAGGTGCCTTTATGTATATTATTTTTAATCCTCACCCCAGTCCTATAAGTATCATTTCTCCTGGCTTTTCAATGGAGGAAACCAGGACTCAGCAAAGTTATACAGCTAGTACATGAACTCTGTGTCTCAGGAGCATAGTGCTGCCATCTAGTCTCATCTGCTAGTTTTCCAAAAAATGGGGAGACTGAGTGTGGTGAAGCCGAAGGACTTGCTCATTATCACAAAGCTAGTTAGCAGCAGAGTGAGAACTTGGATCCCTGGCCTCCTGACTCACATTCCGGTGCGCTTTTCACTACATCAGATCACCTTGGCTCCTGAGCCCCAAGTGACAGCCCCAAACAGCTGTGTTTATCTGTCTTGCATGTCCCAGCTTGTTTTGCTAGCCGAGCAAAAACTACTTAAAAGGATCCTCAATCTTCACCTTCCCCCTCCCCTCCACTTACACTCATATACTCCCATTTGCCCCATGAATAACTTCACAGAAAGAATTGTGCAATGTCACTAAGCCTTCCTCTGGTGTCAGAGTTACTCCCTGAGAGAACATTGACTTCCTCATGACTCCAGTTTACTGTCAGATTGGCTTTCCCTCTCTTCTCTTTGATCGGAATCTTAGTTGTTTAAGCAGGAATTTGAGGAGCAGATGTTATACCCCTTGAACAAGCCCTTTAATTCTCCTTAGTACTGTGTCTAATGACTCTTAATCCTGTCCTTTTAACTCTGTGGCTAGCAGAATTAAGAGCGAAGTGGAACAGAAATGGTGAGCTTGATGCTGAATATTTCATTTAATGTTGACAAAGAGAGCACGTGAAACATAGACAGAGGGAAAACGTTAAGTTTTCCTATATAACTCAAAAGCAAGGTGAATATTAGTGTGGGATCACTGAGATTTTGTGTTTCCCTCCAAATGTAAGTAGAGCAGTTTGGTAGAGCAAATAGCCAGAGAAATGGAGCTGCTGACTGTTTCTACAACTTTGTCATCTTAAATTTTACTGTGTTTTTTAGATTTTCACTTCCTTTTGGAAATAAAAATGATTCACCAGAAAAAACAAAGGGATCACATATAGAACTTGATCTTTCATGGTTAGTGAAGAAAATTAAGACTTCCCCTAAATGGGAGTACTGTTAACAAAGATGTACCCTGTGAACTACTTTGGTTCAGCTGTCTGAACTGTCTCATTATCAAAGATCTGATATGTTTGTCTATATACTAAAAAAAAAAAATTGGATGAAATAGCTTATAATTTTCTCAGTTCGTAATTAATCACTGGAAATTTAGTATATGAGTCAGGGTCTGATTAGGAGAGAGAAATCACACAGTAATTTGAACAGGGAAAGTTTATTATAAAGAATTGCTAACTGGGCCGGCCCTGTGGCTTAGCGGTTAAGTGCACGCGCTCTGCTACTGGCGGCCCAGGTTCGGATCCTGGGCGCGCACCGGCGCACTGATGCACTGCTTCTCCGGCCATGCTGAGGCCACGTCCCACATACAGCAACTAAAAGGATGTGCAACTATGACATACAACTATCTACTGGGGCTTTGGGGGGGGGCGGAAAGGAAGAGGATTGGCAATAGATGTTAGCTCAGAGCTGGTCTTCCTCAGCAAAAAGAGGAGGGTTAGTGCGGATGTTAGCTCAGGGCTGATCTTCCTCACAAAAAAAAAAAAAAGAATTGCTAACTATAACAGAAGTTTGGAATAATGAGGGATTGGCTAGTAAAAAGTAAAGAGAACTCTAAAGAATGTAGAATTAGCAGATAAAAGGAGCATCCACTACCCTTCTGGTGGAGATAGAGCATTAGAGCAAGAGGCCTCCAGGAATGAGATCCAGACCTTTTTTTTGTTGTTGTTGCTGAGGAAGATTCACCCTGAGCTAACATCTGTGCCAGTCTTCCTCTGTTTTGTATGTGGGTTGCTGCCATAGCATGACTGCCAACGAGTCGTGTAGATCCACACCCAGGAACTGAACCTGGGCCGCCAAAGCTGAGTGCACCAAACTTAACCACTAGGCCAGGGGGCTGGCCCACAGACCTTTTTTGAGAGGACAAGGTTGTGGCTCACAACCTTGAATGATAAAGAAGTTGCTGTCAAGCTGCAACAGCAGAACTTGCCAAACCCAGTCTGACTGGAGTCACTCTGTTATAAAACTGCCTTAGAGAGGTGCTGGGGGAAGCTGCTGGGTGCTGCTGACTGCCATGCACTTCAGCAGCCTGGTGTTGGAGAAGCTGCATAAGCTGCAGGAGTTGGACACTGGAGTGGACTCTGGAGTAGTGTGGGAGCCTACCAAGAGGAGCACACTAGAGCCAGGGAGGAAAACCCCTTCTTCCTGTAATGTCTGTCTGGCACCCTCCACTGACAAAACTTAACATCATGCCAACTGGCAAAGGAAAAATAATTAAAGGGCCCAAATACATTTTGTAGAGTAGGCGGTGAAGGGTGAATTTGGAGCTGAAAGGCAATAAATGGACAACTGACACATTTGGTGAAACTTGTAATTTTGTATCTTATTATTATTAGACCTTACATTTACATTTGGGACCCTGGTCAGAATTTTGCTGAGGACCGCATTCCTTCCTAGTATTTTAGGAAGGAGACCCTGAGGCCGGAGAGGCTTTTCTTTTTTAGGAAAGAAGGGTCTGGGCAGTAGCCCCACATTTGCTTTTCTAGGTTCTTTTCTTACAAGCATCTGGTTTGGGAGCTTCAAGTTACCTACCTTGACACGTTGTTCTTGGGCGTTGTGGTGAAATTCTGTCGCACATTGTAGCTTCAGAGCCCACTCAGATCTTTGTTTGAATTATCTTTGCCACTGGAATCAGTACGTTAAGAATGGCTTTTTGAAGAATAAATATTTCAAAAACTGTCACCTGGAATTTCAGCATTTTCGGAGAAATGGTCAGTGTAAATTTTGAGCAGCAGTTTCTAGTTAATGGTGGCTGAGCAGGAAAGCAGTTTCATTGGTAAGTATCTGATTTGGATTTGGTAACCAGCCAGGAGGAATAATTCTATTGAGGCCTAGCCAGACACATGTAAATTTTCATTTTTTTATATATATCCTGTCACTAGAAGACAAAATTATCATGAGTTAGTACTTTTTTCCTGAGATATCCATTTATTTCTCAGCCTTGAAATTACAGACTTAGAAGGTAAATCAGACTAAATGGCCTAAAATTTTGTTAGAATTTGTCTTATTGCTGAAGTTTATTTTGAGATTGGCCTGTTAGGATAAATCAAGGAATTTAATTGTTTTTTGCTAGCAGAGTTACATTCATGAAGGAAACTATGAAGACAGCTTTAAAAAAAAAATGTTCATTTTTATTTTTGTTTTGAACTTTATTAAGTTGGTCCTCCGCCGGAATTCTTTATGGGTTTGTGTATTAATATCTATTTAATGTGTTTAATTCTTTGCTTTCCATTCATATTTATTTGGGGATTTCTTTTTTAAAGAAAAAGAGATTGGCACCTGTGAGAGCATACCTGTAAGATTGCTCTGATGTGATACTTTACCATGCCATCTCTGAAGAATGTTGTAGACTATTTTTTAGCATGGTGAATAAGAAATTTTTACCTGAGGAGTTTACTTCAATAGTCATTTCTAAATTTGTGAGTGAAAGTCACATTTGGGGACTGTGCAATGACTTTTTTAGTACTGGTAGTTATTATTGTCCAAATGGACTTTTATAGATTTCATTAGGTTTTCTTTTGTTTTATTTTTAAAGAACATTTTACTCAACTTAGTATTTCATTTTTCATCTATTTTATGAGGCAATAAGAATCTTCTGTTGTTCCAAAGTTAAAACTGTTTTATATTTATTTCATATTGTTAACAGCTGCACTGTTCAGTGCACTAGCTGCTAGCCGCATGTGGCTATTTAAATTAAATGAAATGAAAAATTCCTTAGTTGCAATAGCCATATTTCAAGTGCTTGGTAGAAAAATGTAGCTAGTGGCTACCATAATGGACAGCACAGATACGGAACATTTACACGATCACAGAAAGTTCTTTTAGGCAGTTCTGGTCTTATAGTGTGTAGGATGGTGACAGACTGACATATTGCAGTTATTAATGTGATGGCTTTTCTTCCTCTGAGGGTATATTTTTTTCATTGCACAATCCCACTGATAATTTTTGAGGCTCTCTAATTTTATAATTTACTCTTTCTGGTTAAAATAATATATAATCTATTTTGCCCTAACAATAATATATATATATTTTTCAAATTATACATATTGCTACCACGTGGAGGTAACTACTATTAACATTGTGGTGTTTGTCTTTTATACTCACATATATAAATAATTTTATTTTACAAAACTAGTACTATTCTGTACATATTGTTTTATAACCTCCTTTTTAATGTTTATACATATCACAAGCAGATATAGGTAGAATTTTTCTAAAATTTATATCCTGTTGACAAGTATTTATAGAGCACCTCCTATATGAGCACAGAACACTATATAAGTATAGTCCTGTCCTCATGGAGCTTTCATTCTATTGAGGGAAGACCAACTACAAACAAAACACATGTAATAACAGATGGTGGTAAGTGCTGTGGAGAAATAAATGGAATAAGGTGAGTTACGCAGCTCCATTCTTAGAAACATTTGAATACGTTTTTTAGGTTGTACTTCTGAGAGTTTCCTTTTATCACCTTAATAACGTGTGACTCTGACATGTGGCCATAGCTGGGGTGAGGACAGGATCTATCCCCGAAACATCCTATCAGTAGGCTGGCCTCAAACCTATAAAGAAGCCTCATGTCTTGCTACTCCTAACATTGCTCCCCTATACTGTCTGGTAATTGGCATGTCTTTGATACTCTGTTTCTTTGAAACTTTGAACATGCAGCAGGTTACTAAGGAAGCAAATAGTAGTGGGAGCAGAAGCAAAGACATGTACAGAGAAAAAGAGAAAGCAGGAGTAACTGATGGAATTGAAGCCACCGGGTAGCAGAAAGCTTAAATAAGCAGGAGGAGAGGGAACTTAATTGGGAGTAACAGAAGCAATACAAGCAGAGACAGAATAGTAGTTAAGTCATATAATGCCAAAGCAGAGTTGGGAGCAACAGATAATAAAGGGTAGTTGCGGGGCTTCCTCCTTGGGTCATCATAGCAGTTGTCACATTACTGAAGCTACTGAATGAAGATGGGTTCTTTGTGAGGCCTAATAGGCTTCTATTTCTGGGCATTTTGGTGCTTTCCAATATTTGGTAATGTTTATGTTTCTAGTATTCGTATTGAACATTCTGCTGCTTGTACATTAACGGTTAAATTTCTCTTTCTGAGTGAAAGTTTATCTTTGGAGCGTAAAATCATCTCATTAATTTATGGACACTAAGTTTATTTAGCAATGAGTAAATAGAATTTTTCACATAATTCTTGAAAACTGAAGTATGCCTATTTAAGCATCAAAACAAAACAATTTAACCTCAAAAAGTATTACATGTAATTTACTTTCTTAGCTTATTTTGAGATTTTTCTGGCCTTTAATGATTAAATTATACTGCAAAATATTGTAGTATCTTCGTTTGATGTTCTTATTGGTAAATTAAGGGCCTTTATGTAAAATTGCTTCAGATGAATTTGTTTTATTATAATGTTTAAATTTAAATATAACATATAGAAAAATATATAAATCCTAAGGATATAACTTGATGACTATAAAATGAACACATCCCAGTAATCCTCACCAAGGTGAAAGTAGAATGTTACCAGCACCAGAAGCTCCTTTCCCACATATTACCCCCACCCTCCTCATCCTGACTACTATACTGTAGATTATTTTTACCTGTATCTGAATGTTATTTAAATGGGATATTCTTTTTAGTCTGGCTTCTTTCACTTGATTGTGTTTATAAGATTTATCCATGAAGTGTATAGCAGAAATTTGTTAATTTTAATTGCTATACAGTGTTCTGTTGTATGAATATACATCTATTTATCTATTTTCTGCTTATGGACATTTGAATTATTTCCAGTTTGGGGCTATTATTAATAGTTCTTCTGTGAATATTCTTGTAGATGTCTTTGGCACACACATTTGCATTTCTCTTGGATATATACTTAGGAGTGAAATTGCTGGGTCATAGGTTATGCATATATTCTGCTGGTAGGTACTGCCTAACAGTTTTTGAAAATGATTGTACCAATTTAGCCTCCCACCCATTATCAACGAGAGTTACTCTACATTCGTACCAACATTTTGTATTGTCAGCCTTTTAAATTTCAGTCATTTTGGTGGATATATAGTGATATCTTGTTATAGTTTTGTTTTGAATTTTACTGATGAAGCATGAGATTGGGCAGCTTTGCATTATGTCATTGGATATTTGGATATCCTGTGTCAAGTGTTTAAATCTTTTGACCATTTTTCTATTGGTTGTCTTTTCTTGCCATTTTACAAGAGTTCTCAGGACTTTTTATTGATTAAATATGTGGCACATCTTCACTCCCAATCTATGGCTTATCTTTTCACTGTCTTAGTAATATCTTTTGATGAACAGAAGGTTCTAATTTTGATGAAGTTAAAATTTGCAATCTATTTCTGTATAGAGTTTTTTTGTGCCATGTTGATTTTTATGTATGTATAAAGTGGAGATCACAGTTCACTTATTTATACTTACTGTATGGATATCCAGTTGACCCAGCATTGTTCATTGAAGACTGTTCTCATCACCTTTGTCATAAATCAAGTGATATTTTTCTTGTCATATTGCGTTAACAAGGACCTCTATTTATGTTGAATAGAAGTGGTAATAATAGGCTTTTTTGTCTTGTTCCTGATTTCAGAGGGAAAGCTTTTAACATTAAGTAGGATTTTTGACAATTTTTTCTAGATGATACTCTTTATCAGATTAAGAAGGTTCTCTCTTCCCCCCCCCAAAGCCCCAGTAGATAGTTGTACGTCATAGTTGCACATCCTTCTAGTTGCTGTATGTGGGACGCGGCCTCAACGTGGCCGGAGAAGTGGTGCGTCGCTGCGCGCCCAGGATCCAAACCCCGGCCACCCGTAGCGGAGCGTGCGCACTTAACTGCTAAGCCACGGGACCGGCCCCAAGAAGGTTCTCTTTTATTCCTAATTTACCAGGAGGTTTGTAAAAATTATTAGTGAATATTCAGATTTTTAAATAAACAATCTTAAATTGAAGTACGGTTTATATGCAGTATTTTGCTGTTGTTAAGGGCTTGGCTGAATAAGTTCAATAGTTGTGTACACCTATGTAACCACCATGCAGAACAAGATAGAGAATATATCTATCATTCCAGAAAGTTGCTTGGAGCCACTTTCCAATCAATGTACCTATTCCCCACCAGGCCCCCAGGGCAAGTATTTTCAGATTTCGATTGCCATAGTATTTTCCTGTTCTTTGCCTTTATATAAATAGGATCATATATTTTGTGTTTGTTTTATTTTACTCGATAAAATGTTTATGAGTAAACATTTTACTCATATGAACATCCATGTTATCGCATGTATTTTATTGCATGGGTATACCAAATGTGTTTATCTATTCTCCTATTAATGAATGTTTAGATTATTGTTTCCAGTTTTTGGCCATAATGAATAAGGCTGCTGTGAACACTTTTGTTGAAGCATTTTTGTGGACTTTGAACATACCTAGGAATAGAACTCCTGGGTCATAGGATAGACGCATGTTTAACTTTATAAGAAATTGATAAACTGTTCTCCAACATGGTTATATTGTCCTATACTCTCACTAGCAATGTATGAGGGTTCTAATTGCTCCACATTCTTGACATTTGGTATTCAGTTTCTTTGATTTTAACCATTTTAGTGGATATGAAATGATAATTTGTGGTTTTTGCATTTTATAGATGGTTAACGATGTTGAGCATCTTTTAATGTTTATATAGGGTATTTGCATATATTTTGTGTAGTATCTATTCCTTTTATACATTTTTAGTAGATTGCTCATTGTATTTTTTAAAAAATTATTGTGTTTAAGGAGTTCTTTATATATGTTAGATAGGAATCCTTTATCAGCTACGTGCGTTGTGAATATTTTCTCCCAGTCTGTGGCTTGGCCCATTCATATTCTTAATGTTGTCTTTTAATAAGTGTTATGAAATACTTGAATCATTTTTCCTCCTTTATTCTATTATTGTAGAAAATCACATGAATTAACTGGATGTTAAAGGCATCTTGCCTTCCTGGAATAAATCTTACTTGATGTGATGTATTTTCCTTTTTATATATTGCTGGATTCAATTTGCTAGTATTTTGTTTGGAAATTTTTGCATCTGTTTTCGTGAGAGATGTTGGCTTATTTTCCTTTTCACAACGTCCTTATCAGGTTTTGGTATCAAGGTTTTTTCTGTCGTGAAAAGAATTTGAAATCATTTCTACTTTTCTGTTCTCTGAAGATCTTTGGATATAGTTTTTTTCTATTTTTTTAGCTTTTTGAAATGTATGCTTAGATAATTGATTAAAACTTTTTTTGGGGTAATATATGCAATTAAGTGTGTAAATTTTCTTCTAAATATGGCTTTGGCTGCATGTCACAAGTTCTAATCTGTTGTATTATCATTATCATCCAATTAAAAACATTTTCGAATTTCTCCTGTGTTTTCTTCTTTGACCTAGGAATTATTTATAAGTATATTGCTTAATTTTTGAATATTTGGTGATTTTCAAATTATTTTTAAAAATTGCTTTCTAACTTAATTCCTCTATGATTAAAGAGCATATTCTATATGATTTTATAGACTTTTGACATTTATTGAGACTTGATTTGCAGACCAGTATATGTCAGTTCTTAAAACATTATTTGTATGCTCGATTGTATTTTGCTGCTATTGGTATAACGTATGTAAATTAGTCATTTATTAATTATATTATTCAAATCTTCTGTCTTCTTACTGATTATTTTATTTGCTTGCATATGAGTCACTGGGAAAGAGATGTTAAAGTCTCCTAGTGTGGCTGTGTATTTGCCTGTTTCTCCTTTTAGTTTTGTTGTTTTTGTATTTGGAGGTATATCATTAGGTGCAAGTGCATTTACAGTATCTTCCTGGTGGATTGAACCTTTTATCATTATTAAGTATCCTTTTTATCTCCAGTGATGTTCGTTGCTTTAAAGTCTACTACCTGATATTAGTAAGATATATCAGCTTTCTTTTAGTCAGTATTTGTGAAGTATATGTTTTTATGTTCTTTTACTTGCACACTTTCTCTCTCTCTATAAAGTGTATATACTTTCACACTTTCTCTTTTAAGTGAAAGTCTATTTTTTATTCATTCTTAAAAACTTTGCCTTTTAATTGGAATATTAAAATTTAATTATGTTTAATGTAATTGCTGATAAGTTTGAGCATAAGTCATCTATCTTATTCATTGTTTTCTATTTCTATCCTGTTTTATTTCCCCTTTACTGTCCTTTTTATTTTCATTAATTAATTTTTAATATTATATATTCTCTTCTCTGTTAGGTTATCTTTTACTATTCTTTTAGTGGTTACCCTAAAGATTTCAACATATAATCTAATAATAGACTTAAAGTCTATTAAAAATTAGTACTTTTACCCCTTCTCAGTCAATGCAAAGACCTTAGAACATTTACTCTACGTAACTACATTTATCCTCTCCTACCCTTTTGCAGTTGTTTTCATGTATTTCAATTTTATGTATGGGTGTGTGTGTATATGTGTTTGAAATCCCATCAGATGTTATTGTTTTCGTTTTATGCAGTCAGTATTCATTGAGATTTACTTATATATTCTCCCTTCTGTTACTTTTCATACCATACTGTGTCTCTGCTTTTATTTGAGATCATTTTCTTTCTGCCTGAAGAACTCTTCGTAGTAGTATCGTCAGCTACTAATAAATTGTTTTAGCTTATATTTTTCTGTGAACATCTTTATTTTGCCTTTATTTTTAGTGATTTTATAATTGTATCAAGGCAGTTATTTTTATTCAGAACTTTGAGGATGTCACTGCATCGTCTTCTGGCTTTTGTTGCTTCTCTGGAAAAGTCATCTGTTAGTTTTATTTTTACTCTTTTGACGAACTTTGTTTCCCCCACTCGGGCTGTTTTAAGGTTTTACTTTTTGTCTTTGACTTTCAGCAGTTTTACTGTGATGTGCCTGGGTGTGTTTTTCTGCTGCCGCATTGGGGTTTATGGTACTTATTGAATCTCTGGGTTAGTGTCATTTATCATTTTCCCAAAAATGGCAGTCACCTCTTCGCACATTGCTTCTCTCTCCTTCCATTCTGCAGTTCCAATGTGAGACCTTTTCACCATATCTCATATGTATCTTATGTTTTTGTCTGCATTTTCCATTTTTTATCACCATGCTTGTCTAAAAATTATCTTTTAATCATTAATTCTATGCTACTAAACCTATCCATTAGTTCTAAATTTCAGTTGTGTATTTTTCATTCTAGAATTTCTGCATATTTCTTTCTTATGATTTTTAGTTCTATGTATAAATTCTCTACCTTGTGATTTAACTTTTTTTTTTTCGTGAGGAAGATCAGCCCAGAGCTAACATCCATGCCAATCCTCCTCTTTTTCCTGAGGAAGATTGGCTCTGGGCTAACATCCGTGCCCATCTTCCTCCACTTTATATGGGACACCACCACAACATGGCCTGACAAGTGGTGTGTCAGTGCATGCCTGGGATCCGAACCCAGGCCATCAGCAGCACAGCGCACACACTTAACCGCTACGCCACGGAGCCGGCCCCTGATTTAACTTCTTAATTATAGTTATTTTAAATTTCATGGTTCAACATCTGGTTCTCCCAATTTCTCTGAACCTGGATAAAAAATTCTTTCTTTTTACTAACCTCTAACTGAATTTAACATTTCTGTTAATTATGAAAGCTGGCAACAAAGTCACAGGTGTACCTGCAAATTTCAAATGCTTTCGTATCACACATTACCATTGTTACAGATAAATTGAAATATGTATGCTTATACTCATCACTGCTTTGAAATTACAGTAGTTGTTAGACCTGCCTCTACGAATGGTTACTTGTCACGCTAATACAGAAAATCACGTCACAAATTAAAAAATTTTTTTTTTTTGCTGAGGAAGACTGGCCCTGGACTAACATCCATGCCCATCTTCCTCCACTTTATATGGGACGTCGCCGCAGCAGGGCCTGCCAAGCAGTGCGTTGGTGTGCGCCCAGGATCTGAACTGGTGAACCCTGGGCCGCTGCAACAGAACACACGCACCCAACTGCTTGCGCCACCGGGCTGTCCCCGAAAAAAAATATTTTTAAAGTTATTTCTTTATAACTGGTTTCCACTGTATGCCTAATGTGTGGTTTTTTTTTTTTTTTGGTGAGGAAGATCAGCCCTGAGCTAACATCCAATGCCAATCCTCCTCTTTTTGCCAAGGAGGATTGGCCCTGGGCTAACGTTTGTGCCCATCTTCCTCTACTTTATATGGGACGCTGCCACAGCATGGCTTGACAAGCGGTGCGTCGGTGCGTGCCCGGGATCCGAGCCTGCGCACCCTCGGGCCGCCGCAGCGGAGTTTGTGCACTTAACTGCTATGCCACTGGGCTGGCCCCCTAATGTGTTTCAAAAACATACTAAGAAGGAGTCCACAAACTTCAGAGTACAGAATGGTCCAAAAAATGGTCTGTACAGTGTAGGTCAGATTGTATCATTGCTTAGCTCAGAATGCTCCAGTGGGTTTCCTCTCATTTCTCTCAGAGAGTAACAGCCAGAGTCTTTTCACTGTCTTCAATGGCTGTACATGGTCTGCACCAGCCCACTTGCTGCATTCTGACCTTATCTCCAACTCCTTTTTGCTCACTCTGCTACAGCCACATTGGGAAAATGCCAGGTACACTCTTGCTGCAGGTCCTTTCTAGTAGCGGTTCCCTCTTCTTGGAACACTCTTCCTCAAAATATCTTCATAGCCTACTCAATCACTTATTTCCTGATTACCCTACTTAAAACATTTATCCCTGCCCCTTTGGTACCAACTGCCTTTTCCGCTGTATTATTCCCCATACACTTATTACAGTTTTTCATATTATATATTTTACTTATTCATTAATTGATTTTGGGAGAGGGGCTCACCACAGGCTTCTGTTTACTGTCAGGTTGGACCTTCAGCAATAGTTAAGTCAATTTTGGAGATTTGCTCTTGGTCCCATGCATGACTTCCATCCCTTTTACCACCTCTATTTCGTTTATAAGACTATTGCATTAAGAACAGGGTGGATGATGACAAAAGCTAGCTAATGTTAGCTGAATTGTCCAAGTCACTTTGCATAGTTGTTCATTGCCTCTTTTGAGGTCAATGCTTTCTTAGATTAACATGTGTAATACAAAGAACTTCATAGTTGGTGTCCACTTTCATATGTCTGTCTATATGCATCTTCCCCACATCTTGCCTTAATCTCCTCGTCTTTTATAGGGATTATCTCTCATCTTCTGGAGAGCATGTTTCTCACCTATATACTTGATACTTTTTGCTCACCTGATTCAAATAACATGATGTCATTGAGATCATGGACCAGCATGAATTTCTTTGGATTGTCCAGATGGTCCAGGTCCCTTAGTACTATGTTAAGACAAAGGGCTGGAAAATTAACCTAGCCTTGATTCAGGCATATAAAAGTATTTTGATGTTGATCGCAAATGTAACTGCTTTTGGTCCTTCTTCCTAATAAGAGATAGAAAAACATGCTTTACCAGATCAATGACTGCATACCACTTACCTGACAGAGAACAGTAACCCTGTCTTTATATGCTGCCAAAGAGGCCCTCTGGCTTTCACATTATATATAGTCTTTAGTTGGTGATTAATTATCCTCAGCCTTTCATTGTCTTTCTTCATTGCATTGACTGCCTCTAGCAATAGCTATACAATTCCATAGTCCTTTTTATTTCTGCTTTTCCTGTACCTCTCAAATGCCTGAAACATTGCACCAGCCGGTAACAACACAGTTATAGCAATTGCATTTGCAATGCTGCAGCATGTCAGGAACTGTGTGCCACCAGTGGTGGGCTCCTCATTGCTAGCTAGTCGGGGATTGATAATCTCTCCTAAATCTCATTTTGGAGTTGGATTCATAGGACTACTTTTTGTACCAATTCTCTCAAGTCAGGTTCCCCAAAAACACACTTTGAAACTTCAGGCTTTGCATGCGGAAGGTTTGTTGAGGAGTGCTTGTGGGATCAACCCCTGTGAGGGAAGGTGCAAGGGAAACAGCATTAGGAAGATGGAGAAATTGAATTGCCATGTAGATGCAACAGCAGCCTCTACTGATTCCCACAGGGAGATCCGAGGCTGGAATAACCCTTCTGAGATATCCCAGATTGAAACAGAGGGCTGGACCATTTTACTGTATGTTAGCCAGTCACTGAATGTGGGCTGCTTTGGAATGGTAACATAACATTTCGTGACGGAGTTCTCTGCAACTCAGGGAAATTCCTGAGGGTTTATTTGTTAGCCATCAGCAGGCCAAATCCTGGAAGCTGGGGGAATGAGTCCTGAAGGGGTGTTTCTGGGGGGCACACCACAGCATTCACTACAGCCACAATGGCAAGATCAGTTTTAGTGGTGGTGAGAGTGGAAAGGATACTATAGTGCTAGAGAAGTAAAGGAGGAGATGAAAACTTGTTTAAATAGCTTAGCTGTGAAGGGGAGCAGAGAGAGGATAGTCAGCAGAAGTTCCTGAGGAGACTGGAAGGGATGGGATCCAGAATATAGGTAGTAGATTAGCCTTGGTCAGGAAGAGGTTCATTTCTACCATTATAATCAAGGAGAAGGAGGAAGAGAGATGCAGATAAGTTTATAAATTAATGGGAGGACGTTGAGGCAGTTCTTACTTGTTTCTTCTGGGAAAGAGCAGGAAGAATCAACAGCTGAATTAGGAGGAGTTGTTTGGGTTGAAGATTTAAGGTGAGTAGAGAAGAATTTAATAGATTGCTGTAGAGAGTGGGAGGGAGAGCTAACTGGTGTGGAGGGCCCATTTGAGGTTGATGTTCCTGATTTTGTAGAATTACCAATTTGTGCAATTGTGTGACTTTTTTTCTGGCAGTGCTTAATGTAGTGAAAGTATAAACATTATGCTCAGTGTCTTATGAGACTATTTCTTTCTTCTTTTTTTTTTTTGCATAGCCATCAGATCAAGTCATTACAGTATAGTAACACAGGAGACATGATTCTTGTTGTGTCTGGAAGCTCTCAGGCCAAAGTGATTGACAGAGATGGTTTTGAAGTAATGGAATGTATAAAGGGAGACCAGTATATTGTGGACATGGCCAACACCAAGGTAAGCATTGACAAAATACTTTAGTGAATTTAATTAATTCAGCACACATTTATTAACAACTTGTTTGAGTTGCCATAATTTACCCCAAAAGTTAGTATCTTGTTTTAAACAGTTTATTATTTCTCACAGTTCTGTGCATTGACCTGGAAGTTCTTCTGCTTTATAGTGTCAGCTGGGGCACTAGGATGGTTGTGAGGTCCAAAATGGCCCTATTCAGATGGTTTACAGTTGGTGCTGTACCCAATGTCATCTCTTTCTCTCTTCCTCTTCTCCTACCTCTTCCTTCACCCTCAAAATCTCTCACTGTCTCCTTCTCTCTTTCTGTTTCCACATGTCTAGTTTGGGCTTTCTCACAGTGTGGTGGACTTAGTGGGGTTTGACTTCTTGCTTAATGGCCGGGTTCCATGAAGGATAAACATGGAAACTTTAGATTTCTTAAAGTCTGGCTTCGAGTCTTACACAACACCATAGGGCCAGCCATAATATGGGGAGAGAGGAAATAGACTCCACCATTTGATGTGTGAATGGCAAAATCACATTATAAAATATCTTGTGGGGTGGGAGATATGGATGCAGCCATCTTTGGAAATGCAGTCAACCACAAACCTATTATGTACTAGGCTTTAGGATAAGAAGGAAAGAGGGTTTCATCAACCTTTTTATGTAAAGATTTTTAGTGAGACATTGGTATTTTAAAATTAATGTATATTAAGTATCAATTAACCAAAGCCACAATAATCCTGTAAAACTTAACAGCTTATTTATAGTTGCTAACATATCTATGGATTGGCTGCTCTTGGCTGGGCTTGGCTCCAAGCTTCAGTTGGAGTCTAGGTCTGTTCTATGTGTCTCTGTTCTTCGTTGCACCAGTGGACTGCCTGAGAGTGTTTTTCTCATGGTGATGGCAGAAACACAAGAAGGAAGCTCCAGTTCTGGAAGCATGTTTCAAGCCTTTTGCTCATATCATGTCCACGAATATTCCATTGGCTAAAGCAAATCACATGACCACGGGTAACATCAAGAGTGGAGAAATATGCCTCGGTCTCTAGTGAGAGGATCTGCAGTATCAGATGTCAAAGGTTGTGGATACAGGGAGGGGTGATGGGTTGGGAACAAAAATGCAATCTACCACAGATGTATTAAAGTGTCAACGGATAGGTTTGATGCAGAATTTTGAGCCTTCGTTTTAATTTTGATTTTTGCTTTCTCCCCCAGCCTATTTAGTACCTTCTTCTAATACACTAATCATCGTGATTTGTGCCTGAATCAGATTTTTGTATGCGATTTGATTGTCTAAGAAAATACAGTCGATCCTCACTATTTGTGGTTTCTGTATTTGCAAACTTACCTACGTGCTAAAAGTTTTTTGTAACCCCCAAATCAGTATGGCACTTTTCATGGTCGTTTGCAGACATGCGCTTGCACAGAGCACCAAAAATTTTGAACAAGGTGATGCTCTACCTTCTTGTTTCAGCTCTCATACTATAATTAAGTGTCCGTTTTGTGGTCTATTTAGTGCTGTGTTTTCTTATTTTTGTGCTTTTTGCTGGTGATTTTGTGGTGTAAGTTGGCCTCTAAGTGTAGTGCTGAAGTGCCGTAGTACTGTCGAGTGTTCCTAAGTGCAAGAAGTCTGTGATGTGCCTTACAGAGAAGATGAATGTATCAGATAAGCTTTCTTCAGGGATGAGTTATAGTGCTGTTGGCTGTGAGTTCAGTGTTAATGAACCAAGTATATATGTTAAATAAGGTGTCCTTAAACACAAACATACATAAAACAGTTATGCATTGATTGGTTAATGAAAATGTGATCAGAGTCTTTCAGGAACCTAACCCTGTATTTGATAATTCAGTGTTTGCAGAACCTTATAGACCATAACTCCTGCGAGTAATGAGAATTGACTGTGATTTATTTTAGATGCTTTGGTTGAGCTATTAGAATAAATTAATATAGTATGTTTCAAACTGCCCTCTGTTGAACCCTAGTGAAGTGCCTCTCAACCCTAATGAGACTCACAATCTCATGCCTTTTCTTTTGTTTATTGACTAATTGTTTATTGAGTGTGTAGTATGTGTTAGATGATTTGAACAGAATTCAAATATAATTTAAACATAAAATTATATGCACTTATATTGTAATAGTGGCTTGAATAGTGTTTTTTCCCCATATATTCCACTAGAGTTTCTCTTTCCCCTCTCCTTAAAATCATTGTCCCGGGGATTCCACCAAAGATGTTGTGTTGAGGGTGGTGGTGATAAGAAAATAAAGCAGATGGGGCTCCAGATCACTCTCTGTATCTTCAACTCAAATAGTTCTGTTTTTATCTGTGTTATTTGAAGCTTTTGGGAATCCAAAACTTTATTTAAACAACTGGTTTGTGAAAATGAAAGCTTTAAAACTCCTATTTAATTTATTCTTTTTAAGTTTGTACTTACCATAGACAATTTTTCTTAAAAAGTATGAGGAAGAGAAGTTTTTGCCAGTCTCGAAGCTCTTCTTAATGATTTCAGCCGCTTAGGGCTACTTACATTATAAAAAGACTGACTTTGTGGATTTATATTTTAGCCAAGAAAATTTCAAGAAAGGAATCTCGGTTCTGTGTCTGGCTATTTCTGCAATCTCGTACTTATATATAGAGTACATGTAGTAAGATGAAAAGGAAATTGGACAACGATGGGTAATACTTTAAGTTCCTGTATTTCTATATTACCAATATGCAAAAAACTACTATATGTTGTAACTATATACTGTATCTCCCTCCACTCTGCCTGTTTCCATTTTGATTTCAAAATCATGATTAATATTTACTCTCTCCATTTCCCAGAAGCCAATATAATTAATTAACTACTTATCTAGGAAATATTACTGATATCTTAATTGTAGTCTTTGGCTTGAATGATGAGTTTTGGAAATCCAAGAATTATTATTTGAAAGTAGTAGATTTCATGGGACACTTCTTTTTCTTAACTCTTTAACCTCTTTTCTGATTCCAAGAGTAATTAGTAACTTGTGGCTTTACTGGAAAATTCAACTAATAGGACATTAAGGAAACCATTAAGTATATCTAATCTATTATGATAAAATATTATATACTTCAAATATAAACAAGCCCTTCTAATTATATTCTTAAATTGTTATGTTGTTAAATTTGTGTCTCTAATCTTTATATTGTTTTGTATTATGTGTGTATATATATATACACATATGTTTTTTTAATGTGTGCTTATAGTGGTACAGAACTGCTTTTTTCTGTTACCTACTGCAACACTGTAGATTACAGGGAGAGTAATTACACTTATACCTTTTCAAAAATAAAGTTCGGGGCCGGCCCCCGTGGCTTAGCGGTTAAGTGCGCGCGCTCCGCTACTGGCGGCCCGGGTTCGGATCCCGGGCACGCACCGACGCACCGCTTCTTCGGCCATGCTGAGGCGGCATCCCACATACAGCAACTAGAAGGATGTGCAACTATGACGTGCAACTATCTACTGGGGCTTTGGGGAAAAAAAGGAGGAAGATTGGCAATAGATGTTAGCTCAGAGCCAGTCTTCCTCAGCAAAAAGAGGAGGATTGGCGTGGATGTTAGCTCCGGGCTAATTTTCCTCACACACACACAAAAAGATAAAATTTCGTTGGGTTTCTAATGGTAATTCCTGTCACCTATAGAAAATTTTGGAAAAAAAAGAATTACTCATAATTCTGCTACCCAAATATAATTACTATTAACATTTCAATTTCTATGTGTCTTTTTTCCTTGTGCATCCGAAAAACATTTTTTCTGATCGCACCAGAACCTTTAGTCAGTTGTTGCTTGGAGTTATGTTTTGCACGTTCTACAGAGTCTTGGGATTGTGTGCAGGTGCCTCAGGAGCTGCAGTGGAGTGGAATGAGAGGCTTCAGAGTGGGAGTGAGGGGCAAGGAGCCTCTCACTTCAGCCAGAGAAGTTCCAATTTTGTTTGTTTTTTGTGTTGGAATTCTCCATAAGGTACCCTTTGAAAATCAGGTTTTGCTGCTTCTTTAGAATATGAAGATCACTGGTCTGGGGTTTGTGGGGTTTATTGGTTATTTTATCTGGGGAGATGGGACGTTACTTCTTCAGGTTTAGGTGATTAGGAAGGGAGGACAAGGATAAGCAGGAATCAACCTTTCAACCATTCAAAAGCATAGTTTAGGGGCCGGCCCGGTGGCGTAGCGGTTAAGCACATGCCCCCCGCTGCAGCAGCTCAGGGTTCGGATCCTGGGTGTGCACCGATGCACCGCCCTTCAAGCCGTGCCGTGGCAGCATCCCACATACAAAAAATAGGGGAAGATTGGCACAGATGTTAGCTCAGGGACAGTCTTCCTCACCAAAAAACCCCCAGTTTAAACTGTAGTTATACTGTCATCTAAAACTCATTTATTCTAAACCAGAATTTTGGTATGTTGCTTCCAATCAGAGCGTGTTTTCCTCTATTGCTTTGAACTCTTAGGCACACATTTGCCTGGGATTCAGATGGGGCTCTTTCACCTAGAGCCCACAAACGTGTGACTGTGAAGTTTCTATCCCTCATTAAGAAGTATTCCTGTATATCAAAACTTTGTAACAACTAAGTGTTAAGTTTAATTCAGAAGTGTTTTAGTGGGTCCGACCCAGTGGCATAGTGGTTAAGTTTGTGTACTCCACTTTGGCGGCCCAGGGTTCACCAGTTCGGATCCTCGGCATGGACCTACACACTGCTCATCAAGCTGTGCTGAGGTGGCGTCCCACATAGACCAATTAGAAGGATGTACAACTATGACATACAACTATCTACTGGGGCTTTGGGGAGAAAAAGGGAAAAAAGGAGGAAGATAGGCAACAGATGTTAACTCAGGGCCAATCTTCCTCAAAAAAAAAAAAACAAAAAGAAATATCACCAAATTGATTAAAAAAATGTTTTAGTAGATTATTAGTAAGTGAATACCTATGGTAATAGTCTTATAATCTCATATATTAAACTTTCTTTTCTTTTTTTTTTTTTCCTAAGGAAGATTTACCCTGAGCTAACATCTGTTGCCGGTCTTCCTCTTTTTGCTTGAGGAAGACGCACCCTTAGCTAACATCTGTGACAGTCTTCCTCTATTTTGTACGTGGATCACTGTCACGGATAAGTGGCGTAGGTCCGCCCCCAGGAACTGAACCAGGGCTGCCGAAGCAGAGTGCGCTAAACTTAACCACTAGGCCACGGGGCTGGCCCCTATTAAACTTTCTTTTATCAATTCATCTAGAGTTGATAATGTTAAGTACATTTCCCCTGAATTGTCTTCAACCCTTTTCTTTTCAACATCAAAACAATTCTGTGTCATTATTTCATCACATGACTAAAGTGGGAGAGGACAGGCTCAGGGGACCCCAGAATGCTTGGACCTTTTAGCAAGCAATTTCTCTATGAGTGTACTTTAATTATGGATATTAGAAGCTTTATAAGGAACTTCAGGAAAAAAAAAGTTTTTAGATGCTTTATTTATATTTGAATAGTACATGTAGTTATTTTGATATACAGCCACTCCAAAAATTTGCCCTTATTATTTGGAGATGAAATATATTAGTCATGTCCTTTATATTAGTCATGTCCTTTTAATGGTAAATACTGTTTCCTTAGGAGTAAAATATTTTAAACTGTGAATTCTAGGTATATTTTTGTTTCCTTAAGCAGTTTTAAGTGCAAATATAAACTCTAAAAGGTGCAGCGTTTTAAAGTACATTTTGTTTCTTTCCAATTTCTGAATATTTCCACAGCTTTTCATCTAATAGAAATTCGTTAACACTGGTTTCTGTCCTTTTGACATGTCCCCATTATTTTGGGGGTACTTTCTTACATTCTGGCACAGCAAAATATTCCTAGCTCATCTTGTACTTTTCCTGCTCTGATGTTACCCATTTCTCTAGTGATCCGTGGCTCCTTTTAATACAGATTCTCTTTACAAATCAAGGTCTGGGCACTGGATATGTTCATTGCTGTTGAGGTGTCATTGCTTCTAGACTATTTCAGAAGAAAGAGTTTGGGTGGGAGGATAAACCAACCAACAAAAAAATAAATAAAATATTTAAAAAATCATAAGTTCACACTGATATATCCAATAATTCTAATGCAACTTCCTAGTCTTTCTCCATTCCATATTTGTATTTTACTTTTCCAACAGTGAGAAGCTTGGCTTCCAACATCATCATTGTATTTATTCATTTGTTCAGTGCTACAGTACATTGAAAGTAGTCTCAGAATTGCTAATCCCATAGTCCTTGTTTTAGGCAGAATTCTAAGATGGCGCCCAAGATTCCCTGGGCCTCCCCTCAAGTGTGGATGGGAACTGTGAGTATGATGAGATACTCCTGTGATTAGGTTATATTCTGTGGCACAATTGACTTTAAGAAAGGAAGATTATCCTTAGTGGATCTGGCCTAATCAGGTGAGCCCTTAAAAGGGATTGGGCTCTTTCTGGCAAAAGAGATTTTAAGTGTGGGAGGGATTTGATTCAAAGAAGATTCTCTGTTGCTGGCTTTGAAGATGGAAGGAGAACTTGAATGATGAAGTTGAATATATAGCTAAGGAGATTTCCAAGCAAAGTTTTGAAGGCACTGTCTGGCAAGCAGTACCTTCAACTTGGTACTACTTCCAAGCAAAGTTTGAAGGTTTCTTCTTGCTGCTTATAGTAAAATATGAGAGAAGAAAGATTAAAGAAGTCTTATTAAAAGGGAATCAGGACTAGATGATTTAGTTAATTTTGAGCCTAATCAGATGGGAAATAACGTTAAAATGACAAAATTGCTCCTAAAAAGTGTAGTATGGAGAAAAAGCCAAGGGTGTGGTTGTATAACCTTAGAAAGATTAAAAAGTCAGAGTATTCAGTTACGCTAAAGGCTCTTTCAAGAAATTAAGTGTGTACCTCACAGATGTTCTCAACCAAACCAGGTGGCCTCTAGGAAGCTTAATGATATTACTCGTTAGCTATAGATAAAGAAGTGATTGTTTTGCAGAGATTTGTGGGGATGGGTTGTGTCTAATTCAAATTCAACATGAGAAAGATTCCTATTTGCTGGCTTTGAAGATGGGGAAATCCATGTGGCAAGGAAGGCACACAGCTTCTAGATCCTGAGAGCAGCCTCCAGCTGACAGACACCAAGGAAATGGGCATCTTAGTCCTGCAACCACAAGGAGCTTGGATTCTGCGAGCAACGTGAGTGAGCTTGGAAGCAGATTCTTCGCCAGAGCCTCCAGAGAGGAATGCAGCCCTACCAACATCCTGATTTAAGTCTATGAGACCCAGAGCAGAGAGGCCAGCCACATTGTGACCCGATTTCTGACCTCCAAAACTGTTAGCTAATAAATTGAGGTTGTTTTAAGCCCCTAAGTTTGTGATAATTTGTTATACAGCAATAGAAAGCTAATACAGTTCTGTAAAAACCAAACGTACTAAGTAATAATGCAAGTCCCTGAGGAGGTGGTATTGAATGTGATCAAGCATAAGAGCAGAATTTAGCTTTGAGTGGGAGGAGGGAATATATTTACACTGGAAATGGAAGGATAAGGATGGCCTCATATCCGGATATGTTTAATAGGCAGTGGGCCTTAGATAGGAAATTGAAAGTGTCACCATCTACTGGCAGGGTCATTTCGTAATTTTGTGTTGGGAGATGTTGGGATGAAGCCTTCAGGAGGATAGTAAAGACTTGGAATAGCGTTGACGGTTGTGAGAGAAAAATGACTAGAAGAATTGTGGGATTATTAAGGGCTACAGAATGAAAATTTGTAGAGACAATCATTCTGCATATTTGTATGATATTCTTGGGTCTTATTCAGGAACCTGGGTGTTTGAATGGAATACAATGATGGGGAGGAGGGAATTATTCTAGAATAAAAGTTGTTCATTGTAGGTAAAGCAAAAGGACACTCAGGCTTATGCTGAGAGAGTGGTTGAAGTTTAGGATATTGAAAGTCAAATTAAAGAACTAGAAGACAGGTGGTTGTGTGACCAGGAAATGGAATATCTAGAGCCTAAGACATATCAGGTGATAAATATTTATTAAATCAATAAATATTGAAAGTTCATGATTTCAGAAAAGGAACCATTTGTGGTAGTGGCAGAGTTAGCCATATTTGGGGCTGCTGAAATATCTTGGAAGAGCTCATTGAAGGCGAGTAGATCAAGAAGGAATGAATTTATCTCTGATGTGTTCAAATGGATTTTAAAATTGCTCAGGAAGTAGAAAGATTTGGATTTCAGAGTCCTTGATTCATAGAAGGAAATGACTAAAAGTGTGATGGATTACAACAGGAGTTGGCAAACTATGGCCTCTGGGCCAAATCCAGCCTGCACCCTGATTTTATAAGTAAAAATTTTATTGGAACATAGCCATATCCTTTTATTTACTGTTGTCAATGGCTGCTTTTGTGCTACAATGGTAAAGATGAGTAGTTAACAGCAGAGACCATGTGGCCCACAAAGCCTAAAATACTTACTGTCTGGGTCTTTAAAGAAAAAGTTTGACGACACCTGAATTGAAGCTATGAACATTTTCTCCAGCAAAATGTGCTCACACAAAGTTTTGCTGAAAATTTCAGGAAGTTTGGTGATTTCTGAAAGTCTGTGAATGGACTTTGGTTAAGAAGAACTTTTGAATCAAAGCTCACAGTATATTCCCTGCTGCATTTTGTCTCTTCGTAGGAGTTGGCTCTGTTAGTTAGCTCACCGTGCTAAAGACATGGGTGCTTTCATTTTGTCGGTCACAAAGCCTCACCTCATTCAGTGACTACAAATGGCACTGTAGCAGGACAGCTGTTTTACAGCTTTTATCATAGGAACAGCCACAAAAGTATGAACAGATTAGTACAGATCAGCACTTGTGTGTGTGTGTGTGTAGGAAACCAATACTGGTCATGGATCAGTAATGTCCTCTCTTTGTGCAAAGTATGGCATTTTATGAGAAACAAGTAGATGCTTAATTATTTCTTCTAGGCTATTTCCAGTTAAGACTGCTAAATAAAGGAAGGGATTTCTTTTTCAGGAGTGCGTATGTTTAGATAACGGAGAGAGCGAAAAACTAGTTTATTTGATGAAAAAGTGTTTTAGTCACTGGCTGTTCTTTAATAGGTGTCACTTTAAAATTTTTTCCACTAATGTTAGCCGTGGTCCTGAATCTGTTTAGACCCATTTAAGAATCCTTAGTTGAACTTCATTTTTGTTATGACTAATTTTGGTCACTGTTTTAACACAAGGGTACTTAACATTCCTGTTGCCTTTGTCATGCTCCTATCTTTACAAACAAGAAACAGCATTCACAGTCTTTTAGATTTTTTCAGTTTAACCTACTATTTGTGTTCACATTCTGGGTGCACAACAGCCAAGGTGACCATATGTCCTTTTATCTTAATGTCCTCTGTAATAGGGATCATTTTCTTTGGGTCCTCTTAAAAATGTCCTTTATATTCTAAGATGCTATTTCAACTCTAATCAACACATACCAGTAAAAGACCTGTTTTCTAGGGCCTGCCTTCAAGTCCTGCACCGGCTGGGTGAGTTGTGGGTTGCTGTTAGGAAAAAGTACAGGAATTGAGGTTCTAAGGACGGGACTGAGCAGAACTCATTTGTAGAATCCCTGAGTCTGGGAGTGGGAGAGGAAAATGGTAAACTAGGAACTAACTGAGAGGTAAGCAGACAATGCATTAGTTAAGGGACCGGGCTGAGATGTCAATGAGGTGGACCTGAGTTAAGCAAAAGAGGAGAATGAGGGTGTGCAGTAGTGTGCAAGATTGAGGAAGCCTAGGCAGTTTAGGGTGTAAGTCCTCAAAGGCTGGCCATGTCTTTGGTTATGGGGTGTTCCTTTTGTTGCAAATCGTGAGCTGTTTTCCTGGCCCAGAGGCAGATATTTAATGGGATGAAACTAGACCAGATACCTATTTACTGCTAGGCATTAGAAATTATTATTTTTCCTGAAATAAGCATAGACTGGCAAATTTCTATTTTGGAAAGAGATTAATGGGACCCCTGACAATCCTATGGATTTTAATCTATCAGCCAATCAGTTAATTATTGTCTTTTAGTCCCTTGGGTGCCCAGGATTGAGGGGAACCTAACTCATGTCTCTGTTCATGGCACCCTATCATCATGCCATATCTGGTCAGTGGTCAGTTCTCAGTTCTCGTAATACTGTGCTGTAACTCTTAGCAGCAATTGACACAGTTGATTACTCTCTCCTTCTTGAAACACTTTCTTTACTTAATGTCCAATTTACTGTACTCTCCTGGTTTTCTTCTTATTTCATTGACTGTTCCTTTTCATTCTTGTTTTGTTGTTCCTCCTCTCTCATTCAGCCTCTAAATGTTGGAGTGTCCCAGGGCTCATCAGTGAGCCCTCTTTATTTATTTTCTTTTATTTTTTATTTTTATTGAGGTATAATTGATGTACAACATTGTATTAGTTTCAGGTGTACAACTTAATGATTTGATATTTGTATATAATGCAAAATGATCACCACAATAAGTCTAGTTAACATCCATCACCATACATAGTTATAGGATTTTTTTCTTGTAATGAGAACTTTTAAGATTTATTCTTGTAGCAACTTTTAAATATGCAATACAGTATTAACTATAGTCGCCATGCCATACATTACATCTCCATGACTTATTTATTTTATAACTGGAAGTTTGTACCTTTTGACTCCCGCTGCCCCCCAGCCTCCACCTCTGGCAACCACCAATCTGTTCTCTGTGTCTATGAGCTTGATTTTTTTTAAAATTTTAAATTCCACATATAAGTGTGATCATATGGTGTTTGTCTTTCTCTGTCTGACTTATTTCAATTAGCATAATGCCCTCAGGGTCCATCCATGTTGTTGCAAATGGCAAGATTTCATTCTTTTTAATAGCTGAATAATATTCCATTGTGTATATATACGTATATACCACATTTTCTTTATCCATTCATCCATTGACAGACACTTAGGTTGTTTCCATGTCTTGGCTATTGTGAATAATACTGCGGTGAACGTGAGGGTGCATATACTTTTTCAAGTTAGTGTTTCCGTTTTCTTTGGATAATACCCAGAAGTGGGATTGCTGGGTCATGTGATAGTTCTATTTTTAATTTTTTTGAGGACCCTCCATACTGTTTTGCATAGTAGCTGCACCAATTTACCTTCCCACCAACAGTGCACAAGGGTTCCCTTTTCTCTACGTCCTCCCCAGCATTTATTTCTTGTCTTTTTGATAAAGCCATCCTAACAGGTTTGAGGTGATATCTCATTGTGATTTTAATTTGCATTTCCCTTATGATTAGCGACGTTGAGCACCTTTGCATGTATCTGTTGGCCATGTGTATATCTTCTTTAGAAAAATATCTATTCAATCTTCTTCCCATTTTTAATTGGTTTGTTTTTTTGCTCTTGTGTTGTATGAGTTCTTTCTGTATTTTGGATATTAACCCCTTATCAGATATATAATTTGCACATATTTTCTCCCATTCAGTAGGTTGCCTTTTCATTTTGTTTATGGTTTCCTTTCCTGTGCAGAAGCTTTTTAGTTTGATGTAGTCCTACTTGTTTATTTTTGCTTTTGTTGCGTTCGGTTTTGGTGTCAAATCCAAAAAATCATTGCCAAGACCAATGTTAAGGAGCTTACCACCTGATGTTTTCTTCTAGTGGTTTTACCATTTCAGCTCTTACATTCAAGTCTTTAATCTATTTTGAATTAATTTTTGTATATGGTGTAAGATAGAGATCCAGTTTCATTCTTTTCCATGTTGCTGTCCAGTTTTCCCAAAACCATTTGTTGAAGAGACTGTCCTTTCCCCATTGTATATTCTTGGCTCCTTTGTCGTAAATTAATTGACCATATATGTGTGGATTTATTTCTGGGCTCTCTATTCTGTTCCATTGATGTGTGTCTCTTTTTATGCCAATACCAAACTGTTTTGATTACTGTAGCTTTGTAATATAGTTTGAAGTCTGGGAGCATGATGCCTCCAGCTTTGTTCTTCTTTCTCAAGATTGCTTTGGGTATTCTGGGTCCTTTGTGGTTACATACAAATTTTAGAATTGTTTTTTCTATTTCTGTGAAAAATGCCATTGAAATTTTAATAGAGATTGCATTGAACCTGTAGATTGCTTTGGATAGTGTGGACATTTTAATAATATTAAGTCCTCCAATCCATGAGCATGGAATATCTTTGCATTTATTTGTGTCGTCTTCAATTTCTTTCATCAGTGTCTTAGGGTTTTCAGTGCACAGGTCTTTCACCTCGTTGGTTAAACGTATTCCTAGGTGTTGTATTCTTTTTGATGCAGTTGTAAATGGGATTGTTTTCTTTCTTTTCTTTCTTTCTTTTCCTTCTTTCTTTCCTTCCTTCCTCCCTCCCTCCCTTCCTTCCTTCCTTCCTCCCTCCCTCCCTCCCTCTTCACCACCCAAAGACTAGTTACCATCTATCACCATACACATGTGCCTAATCACCCCTTTCACCCTCCTCCCTCTGCCCTTCCTCTCTGGTAACCACCAATCCAATCTCTGTCTCTCTGTGATTGATTGTTGTTGTTTTTATCTTCTATTTATGAGTGAGATCATATGGTATTCGACTTTCTCCCTCTGACTTATTTCGCTTAGCATAATACCCTCAAGGTCCATCCATGTTGTCACAAATGGCAAGATTTCATCTTTTTTTGACTGAGTAGTATTCCATTGTGTATATATACCACATCTTCTTTATCCATTCGTCCCTTGATGGACACCTAGGTTGCTTCCAAGTCTTGGCTATTGTGAATAATGCTGCAATGAACATAGGGGTGAATGATATCTTTATGATTTCGTGTTTTCATGTTCTTTGGATAAATACCCAACAGTGGAATAGCTGGATCATATGGTAGTTCTATTCTTATTTTTTTAAGGAATCTCCATACTGTTTTCCGTAGTGGCTGCACCAGTTTGCAGTCCCACCAGCAATGTATGAGAGTTACTTTTTCCCCACATCCTCTCCAACACTTGTTTCCTGTCTTGCTAATTATAGCCATTCTGACGGGCATGAGATGATATCTCATTGTAGTTTTGATTTGCATTTCCCTGTTACTTAATGATGTTGAACATCTTTTCATGTGCCTGTTGGCTGTCTGTATATCTTCTGTGGAGAAATTTCTGTTCAGATCTTTTGCCCATTTTTTAATTGGGTTGTTAGTTTTTTTGTTGTTGAGATGTATGAGTTCTTTATATATTTTTGTTATTAACCCCTTATCAGATATATGGTTTGCAGATATCTTCTCCCAGTTGTTAGGTTATCTTTTTGTTTTGTTGATGGTTTCCTTTGCTGTGCAGAAGATTTTTAGTTGGATGTACTCCCATTTGTTTATTTTTTCTATTGTTTCCCTTTTCCGGTCAGACATGGTACTTGAAGATATGTTGCTAAGATCCACGTCGAAGATTGTGCTGCCTATGTTTTCTCTAGCAGTTTCATGGTTTAAGGTCTTACATTCAAGTCTTTAATCCATTTTGAGTTAATTTTTCTGTATGGTGTTAAGATAATGGTCTACTTTCATTCTTTTGCATGTGGCTGTCCAGTTTTCCCAACAGCGTTTATTGAAGAGACTTTCCTTTTTCCATTGTATGTTCTTGGCTCTCTTGTTGAAAGTTAGCGGTCCGTAGATGTGTGGGTTTATTTCTGGACTCTTGGTTCTGTTCCATCGATCTCTGTGTCTGTTTTTCTGCCAGCACCATGCTGTTTTGATTGCTATAGGTTTGTAGTATATTTTGAAATCAGGGAGTGTGATACCTCCAGCATTGTTCTTTTTTCTCATGATTCCTTTAACTATTCGGGATCTTTTGTTGTTCTGTATAAATTTTAGGATTTTTTGTTCTATTTTTGTGAAAAATGTCATTGGAACTTTGATAGGGGTGCATTGAATCTGTAGATTGCTTTGGGAAGTATGGACATTTTAACTATGTTAATTCTTCCAATCCAAGAGCATGGAATATCTTTCCGTTTCTTTGTGTCTTCTTCAATTTCTTTCAACAGTGTTTTATAGTTTTCGGTGTACTGGTCTTTCACTTCTTTGCTTAAATTTATTCCTAGGTATGATATTCTTTTTGTTGCAATTGTAACTGGGATTGTATTCTTAATTTCTCTTTTTGCTACTTCGTTGTTAGTGAATAGAAATGCAGCTGGTTTTTGTGTGTTGATTTTTGTATCCTGCAACTTTACCATGTTCATTTATTATTCCTACAAGTTTTTTAGTGGATTCTTTAGGGTTTTCTGTATATAAAATCATGTCATCTGCAAATAGTGACAGTTTCACTTCTTCTTTTCCAATTTGGATCCCTTTTATTTCTTTTTCTTGCCTGATTGCTCTGGCTAGAACTTCCAATAGTACGTTAAATAACTTGTTCTTAGAGGGATTATTTTTCTTCATTGAGAATGAGATTAACTGTGGGTTTGTCATATATGGCCTTTATTATGTTGAAGTACTTTCCTTCTATACCCATTTTATTGAGAGTTTTTATCATAAATGGATGCTGTATCTTGTCAAATGCTTTCTCTGCATCTATTGAGATGATTATGTGATTTTTATTCTTCATTTTGTTAATGTGGTGTATCATGTTGATTGATTTGCAGATGTTGAACCATCCCTGCATCCTGGGAATAAATCCCACTTGATCATGGTGTCTGATCTTTTTAACGTATTGTTGATTCAATTTGCTGGTATTTTGTTGAGGATTTTTGCATTGATGTTCATCAGTGATAATGACCTGTAGTTTTCTTTTTTTGTGTTATTCTTGTCTGGTTTTGGTATCAGGGTAATAATATCGGCTTTGTAGAATGAGTTAGGAAGCTTCCCCTCCTCTTCAATGTTTTGGAAGAGTTTGAGAAGGATAGATATTAAGTATTCTTTGAATGTTTGTTAGTATTCATCAGGGAAGCTGTCTGGTCCTGGACTTTTATTTTTTGGGAGTTTTTTGATTATTGTTTTGATCTCCTTACTAGTGATTGGTCTATTCAAATTCTCTACTTCTTCTTGATCCAGTTTTGGAAGGTTGTATGATTCTAAGAATTTATCCATTTCTTCTAGATTATCCAATTTGTTGGTGTATAGCTTTTCATAGTATTCTCTTATAATCTTTTGTATTTCTGAAGTATCTGTTGTAATTTCTCTTCTTTCATTTCTGATTTTATCTATTTGAGCCGTCTCTCCTTTTTTCTTGGTGAGTCTAGCTAAAGGTTTGTCAGTTTTGTTTATCTTTTCAAAGAACCAGCTCTTGGTTTTGTTGATTTTTTCCTATTCTTTTGGTCTCTATTTCATTTATTTCTGCTCTGATTTTTATTGTTTCCTTCCTTCTACTATTTTGTGCTTTGTTTGTTCTTTTTCCAGTTCCTTTAGGTGCACTGTTAGATTGTTTATTTGAGATTTTTCTTGTTTGTTGAGGTAGGCCTGTATTGCTATAAACTTCCCTATTAGAACTGCTTTTGCTGTATCCTATAAATTCTGGCATGTCGTATTTTCGTTTTCATTTGTCTCTAGGTAGTTTTTGATTTCTCCTTTATTTTATTCATTGACCCAATCGTTGTTCAGTAGCATTTTGTTTAATCTCCACATATTTGTGGCTTTTCTGATTTTCTTTCTGTAGTTGATTTCTAGTTTCATACCATCATGGTCAGAAAAGATGCTTGGTATTATTTCAGTCTTCTTAAATTTATTGAGACTTGTTGTGTGGCCTAATATGTGATCTGTCCTGGAGAATGTTCCATGTACATTTGAAAAGAATGTGTATTCTGCAGTTTTTGGGTGGAATGTTCTGTATACATGTACTATGTCCATCTGGTCTAATGTCTCATATAAGGCCAGTATTTCCTCATGGATCTTCTGTTTGGATGATCTATTCATTGGTGTAAGTGGAGTGTTCAAGTACTCTACTATTATTGTGTTGCTGTCTATTTCTCCTTTTATGTCTGTTAATAATTGCTTTATATATTTAGGTGCTCCTATGTTGGTTGCATAGATATTTACAAGTGTTATATCCTCTTGTTGGATTGTTCCCTTTATCATGATGTAGTGCCTTTCTTTGTCTCTTGTTACAGTTTTTTGTTTTAAAGTCTATTTTGTCTGATATGAGTATTGCTACCCTGGCTTTCTTTTCATTGCCATTTTCATGGAATATCTTTTTCCATGCCTTCACTTTCAGTTTGTGAGTGTCTTTAGGTCTGAAGTGTGTCTTTTGTATGTAGCATATATATGGGTCTTGTTTTTTTATCCAATCAGCTGTCCTGTGCCTTTTGATTGGAACATTTAGTCCATAGACATTTAAAGTAGCTATTGATAACAATGTATTTATTGCCATTTTGTTACTTTTTTTCTGGGTGTTTTAGTAGTTCTTCTCTGTGCCTTTCTTCTTCTCTTGCTCTTTTCCCTTGTGGTTTGATGGCTTTCTTTAGTATTATGTTTGGGTTCCTTGCTCTTAATTTTCTGTGTATTTCTTATAGGTTTCTGGTTTGTGATTACCATGAGGTTCATGTATAATAACCTACTTATATTAGATTGATGGTCTCTTTAGTTTGACCTTTTGCTAAAAGCTCTACTCTTTTACTTCCCCTCCTCCCACATTTTATGTTTTTGATATCATATCTAACCTCTTTTTTGTGCGTATGTATCCATTACCCTCTTATCACTGAAAGAGATAATTTTTGTACTTTTGTCTTTTGACCGTCATAGGTGGTTGATCTGCTACCTTTACTGTATATTTGCCTTTACCAGTGATTTTTTTTTTTTTTTGTGAGGAGATGAGCCCTGAGCTAACATCTGTGCTAATCCTCCTCTTTTTGCTGAGGAAGACCAGCTCTGAGCTAACATCTATTGCCAATCCTCCTCCTTTTTTTTCCCCCAAAGCCCCAGTAGATAGTTGTATGTCATAATTGCACATTCTTCTCATTGCCGTATGTGGGATGCGGCCTCAGCATGGCCGAAAAGCGGTGTGTCGATGGGCATCCAGGATCCGAACCTGGGCCGCCAGTAGCAGAGCGCACGCACTTAACCGCTAAGCCACGGGGCCGGCCCTACCAGTGATTTTATTGGTTTTTTAGATAATTTTTTTTTTTCCTATTTGTGGTCTTCTCTTTTCCACTCAAATGAGTCCCTATAGCATTTCTTGTAAGACTGATTTCTTGTTGATAAACTCCTTTAGTTTTTTCTTGTCTGGGAAACTCTTTACGTCTCCTTCCATTCTGAATGATAGCTTTGCCAGGTAGAGTATTCTTGGCTGTAGGTTTTTTCCTTTTAGTGCTTTAAATATATCGTGCCTCTCCCTTCTAGCCTGTGAGCTTTCTGCTGAGAAGTCAGCTAATAGCCTTATGGGGTTTCCTTTGTACGTAACTTGTTGCCTTCGTCTTGCAGCTTTTAGGCTTCTCTATCTTTGATTCTTGATGTTTTAATTATAATGTGTCTTGCTGTGGGCCTCATTGTGTTATGTTGTTTGGTGCTCCTTGTGCTTCTTGTACCTGGATGTCTGTTTCCTTCCTTAGGTTAGGAAAGTTTTCAGCTGTTATTTCTTCAGCAGATTCTCTGCCCCTTTGTCTCTCTCTTCACCTTCTGGGACATCTGTAACATGGATGTTAGTGTGCTTGATGTTGTCCCAGAGGTCCCTTAGACTGTCCTCATTCTTTTTAATTCTTTTTTCTTTTATATGTTCAGCTTGGGTGGTTTCCTCTAGTCTTTCATCCAGCTCACTGATCCATTCTTCTGTATCATCTACTGTGCTATTGAGTCCCTCTAGTGAATTTTTCATTTCCAGTATTGTATTCTTCATTTCTGATTGGTTCTTTTTTATATTTTCCAATTCTTTGTTGAAGTTCTCACTGCTTTCATCTGTTCTTCTCCCAAAATCGGTGAGCATCCTCATGCCTATTAGTTTGTACTCTTTGTCAGGTAGATTGTTTATCTCTGTTTCATTGAGTTCTTTTCCTGTGGTTTTGTCCTGTTCCCTTACTAGAAACATATTCCTTTGTCTCCTCATTTTGCCTCTTTCTCTGTGCTTATATCTGTGTATTAGGTAGGTCAGCTATGTCTCCCGATCTTGGAGAGGTAGCCTTATGTAAGAGATGCCTTATGAGGCCCAGCAGTGTGCTTCCCTCTTGTCACCAGTTTCAAATGTTCCAGGTTTGTCCCCTGTGTGGGCTTCGTGTGTCCTTTTGTTGTGTCGGAGTTACTCTTGCTGCAGGTGCCTCGGGAGGCTAGCCGTCCCCTTGGCTGACTGGTTGTAATGCTCAGCTGCATGTGGCTCCTTTGATCCCTTCAGTCACTTTAGTGGGCGTGGGCAGCCCCAGCACAGTTGGCTGCAAGGTCTAATAGCACATTCCTGTTGCAGTTTCTCTGTTAAGTGAGTCAGCCCCCAGCGTGGCTGGTTGCTAGGCTCAGGGGCTTGCAATTGCTGTATGCCTCTGGCCAGCAAGGCTGTTGTCAGCTCTCTTAGGATTGCAGCTGAGTTGGACCAGCCCCAGGCATGGGAGCACCCAGTTGTTTCAGGCTTTGGAAGGTGGTGCTGAATCCCTATGTGGCTGTTTCAGAAGCACCAAGTCTGCTGCAGCTGACAAGCCCCATCGCCTGCAGGGCCACACACCCCATCAACACAGTCTTGCCCTGTGTGTGTGCCCTGACCCAGTGGAGTGGACCCAGTCGCCCCCCTGCATACGTCCCACACATTCCACCAATGTGGGCCTGCCCTTAGCACCCACTCTGCCCCACAGAGGTGGACCCACTCGCTGGGGTGCAGAAGTTCCAGGCACCCCACCTGTGTGGACCCACAAGTTGCCCGAGGGCTTGCTGTTGGGTGGGGCCGATCTCTAGGGTGGGCTACCTGCCATGGCTGAGCTGGATTAAATTAGTGCTCTAGTGGATGGGGCAGACCTCTGGGCTGACAAGACAGAGGAGAAACCCCAATGGTGACTGCTAGTGTCTGTGTCAGCATGCCTGAACTAGGTCACAATAATGGCTACCACCAATGTCTCAGACCCTGGGGAGGTGGCCCCAGCCTGGCGAGATCTCACTTCTCACCAAGATATGCCCAGAGCCTATCAAGTCAGTCTCTTTTCACCAAAGTACTGTGCACCTTTCTTTCTGGTGGTTTTAGGTTATCTTCTGAAACAGGTGAATTTGTGTGTGTGCTTTTCAGTAATAGGCTTTTTTCCCCCCTTATGTCTGATAGCTTTTCTGAGGATATTCCCTGTTGTTGTTAATAACCAGCAAAGCCAGATGTTATGACACTTGTCTTGGTTGTGCTGAGTTCCAAAGCTGCTCATTGTGGTAACACTCCCCCACTCACATCCTCTGCTCCTCCAGGGAGGGCTTTGTATCTTAGGATTGCTCCCGGCTGACCGTGAAGTGCTGCGGCTAGAAGGTGCCGTTTTTCTCTCCAGAAAGGAATTTCTGCCTCTTCCATCTCAGTCTGCACCGTCCCTTATTGTGGGGGTTCTTTTTATCCAGTTTTCACTTTCCTTGCAGGGGTAACTGTTCCAGGTGTAGTTGTAAATTTGTTGTGTCCGTGGGAGGAGGTGAGTTCAGAGTCCACTTTTGCCACCATCTTGGCACCGGATCTGGGATTGTTTTCTGAACCCTCTTTAGTATTTACACTTGCTCCCTGATTGATGTCATCTGGTCACATGGCTTAAAATACCATGTATAGACACTGATGCCTTACAAATTTATGTTTTTTTCCCTGTCTTCTCACCTGTCCAGTATTACCAACTACATACTTCACAAACTCCCTTGGATATATGATAGACATCTCAACACAAAATGTCCAAAAAGGAAATCCTGATTTTTTTTCCTAGACCTACTCCTTCTGCAGTCATCTTTATCTCTGCAAATGGCATCATCACTCACCAATTGATCAGCCCAAAAGCCTTTGAGTTCTACTTGACTCCTTTGTTTCCCTCATACTGTACATCTGTCCCATTGACAAATCATATTTGGCCAACAAAACTATGTGAATAATAGTTTAATTATGGTGTGTTTATGTGTAGGTGGGTTTTATTTTTTGGGGGTGAGGAAGACTGGCTCTGAGCCAACATCCATTGCCAGTCCCCCTCTCCTTGCTGGGGAAGATACCTCCGAGCTAATATCCATGCCCATCTTCCCCCATTTTCTATGTGGGATGCCACCACAACATGACCCGGTGTGTGGTGTGCAGGTCCGTGCGCCCGGGATCCGTACCCGCAAACTGTGGGCTGCCAAAGTGGAGCACGCAAACCCAGCCACTACGCCACCAGGCTAACCCCTAGGTGTAGGTTTTTAAAACTTTTTTTATTTCTTTTTTTTGTTTATATTTTGCTTTTAGTTCATCCTGTTTGGCATTCATTGAATGTTCTTAGATCTGTAAATTTACATCTGTCACGATATTTGAGAAATTTTTAGCCATTATTTTTTAAAATATTTTTCTTCACCTGTCTCTCTTCTCCTTCTGAGTCTTATATAGCATGATACTGTATCTTTTGATGTTGTCTCACAGGTCTGTGTGACTCTCATTTTTTCCCCATTCTTTTTTCTTCCTGTTGTTTAAATGGAATTATTTATGTTGATCTGTCTTCAAGTTCACTGACTCTTTCCTCTGACATATCCCTTCTACTTTTGGGCCCCTTCAGTGAATTTTTCATTTCCATTATTGTATTTTTCAGTATGACCAGATTTCCATTTTTTTGTAGTTTGTTTTGCTTTGCTGAGCACTTCTGTCTTTGCATTTGTTTCAAAAGTGTTTGCTTTCCCTTTTTGTATCATGGTTATAAACACTGGTTTACAGTCTTTTTCTGATAATTCCAACATTTGGGTCACCTTGTGGTTGACATCTTTTGTCTTATTTCTTGAGAGCTGGTTAGGTTTTCCTGGTTCTTTGTATGTTTAATTTTAGATTATATCCTTGACATTTTGAATATTGTGTTGTGAAATTCTGAGTCCTGTCCAAAACCTCTGGAAAATGCTGGGGTTTTTTTTTGTTTGTGTGAGTGTGTGGTTTTTTTTTTAGCTGACAGTCAACCTGGTTAGTTTTAGACTGTATGTCCTGACCTGCCTCCTATGAGCTGTTTTCTCCTCCAATATTGGTTTAATTTTCAAAGTCTTTTTATGTTATTCTGGTTTGCCCTATGTGCGTGCTACCCAGGGGTCCATTTGGAACCTGGATGGTAGTCTGCACCGTCTTCAGTTCTCAGTGCTTTTATTTTGCTGATTCTGTTAGGTTTCACATCCATTCATCTACCAGAGCCCAGGACCGTTTGTATCGATTTCAAGGATATTTTTCTCCAGCTTTCTTACCCCTTTACCTCATACTTTTCCCTTTACTCTCTGTTTCCAGTCTTGGTGTTCTTCCTAGAAAACCAGAGACTTACTCTTTTTATGCTATATAGCAGTTTTCATAACTGGGTATGCCTCCAGGCAAAGCTGAAGGGGAGTGGGAAAAATCAAAATTTCCCCACCCCACAGCAGCTGCTTCGATGTGTCGATGGGAAAAGGGAGTGCTGCTACTCTGTTGTTGGCGTTTCCCTGATGTAAAGCATGGAGTATCAGAAGGATTCAGTCTTCCATATGCTACCGTGTGATGGAAAGGCATGAGTGATCTGCTTTGTTACTACTGTTGGCCTAGTAGAGGGCGTGGAGAGTCAAAAGTGCTCTACCCGACAAGGGTCACTGTCATTGCTGCTTTGGGGAGGCAGAGGAGGTGCCGTGGCTCTTTCTTGCTGGCCCTTTCCTGGTGTAGGTTCAGGAGAGCCAACAGATATCCTCACTGAAAGGCTGCTTCTGTCACTGGGGAGAAGGTAGCTGCTGTTTTGTTGCTGGCATTCATCTGCTAAAGTGGCCTCACTGGGCCACTGCTGGTTAGGAGGATGAGAAGTGGCACCTCAGAGCCAGCCCTTGCCTGGTATGAAAAGGAGGATGTCAGTACTTCTTTGACCTGTAAGGACTACTTCCATTTCTGGTGCCAACGCTGAGGGGAGACTTGCAGCTTTGTTGCTTTGTGCTTGCCTGGCATAAGGTAGGTCAGGTCACAAGAGCTTTGTCCCATAGGCCCTTCACACCCCCCACCACCCCTAACCCCTGGAGAGAGCAACCTTTTCTTGGAACTCCCTCTGTCTGCTTTTGCTCTCAGTTGTCAGCTGTGGGCTGCCCTAGAGCCTAAGTTGGGAAATATAGAAGACAAAAAACATCCCCAGAAAACTCATCGCCTCATTGTTCCTCAAGACCTGGGTTCTGTACCCTTTTTGCTTGCTCTTATCTGTTATTCAATATCTTCTGGTAGTTACTTTATTTTGTTCAGAGTTTTTTGTTGTAATCATGGAAGGGATAGGGTGAAGTGTGTGTATTCCATCTTGAGTGAAACTGGAACCTCCTGTAAAATATATTTTAATTCACTTCAGTTCTCTCATCAAAATTATGAGCTAGGATTTTACTCCTGTTCTTGGCTGCATGCCATAGAAACTGGCTCTACTTGATTTATGAGAATGCTGAAAGGGCTAGTGAACCACACTTGATGTGAAATGTAGGAACAGTGCCCCAAACCGTGCTACAAACCTGGTTTGCTGATAAAATTGTGACGGTAACTGCCAGACATTGGATGTCCCAGCTAGCACAACTGCCACTTAAGAGCAGGAAACTTTGTCTTGCAGGAGATGCAGTACTGCTGCCCTTAAGGAGAGTGCTATGGTCTGAGTGTCCCCCACAAATTCATATGTTGAAATGTAACCCCTAAGGTGATGTTCTTAGGAGGTGGGGCCTTTGGGAGATGATTAGGTCATGAAGGCAGAGCCCTCATGACTGGGATTAGTATCCTTAGGAAAGCCGCCAGAGAAAGCTTCCTTGCCCCTTTACCGTGTGAGGTTACAGCAAAAAGATAGCCTTTGTGAACTAGGAAGTTCAGACACCAAATTTGCCAGCGCCTTGATCTTAAACTTTCCAGCCTACAGAACTGTGAGAAATAAATGTTTGTTGTTTATAAGCCACTCAGTTTATGGTATTTTTGTTAAAGTAGCGTGAATGGACTAAGAGAGCACTCCATTGTCCTTGAGCCATAACTCAAGAGAACATGATGGCTGGCGCTATATGGCATTCCTGTGTCACATCTGTAAGGAAGGCTGGCAAAGTTAGTATCTAACTTTTTCACTTCTCTAGTGGGAGGTAGTTTCTGTCTTTTACCAAGAGTCATTTTTTGGGGAATTCCCTACACACAGAGAGGTTCATGTTCTCCACGGCCAGAAAGAATGACATATATTTGTACAGTTGATTTATATTTATACACACATATATTTGTACCTATCACACAGTTGATCAGTTCACAAATCTTGGCTTCATCTGTGATTGCAGCCCAGATACAATTCTTTAGGGAATCCTGTTGTCTCTCTCTTTAAAATATATCCCACATCTTCTCACTTCTGAACACTTGGTGGTTTCTCCCTCGTGCAAGCCACTGTTAGTTTTTACATGAACCACATCAATGTCTTCCCTGCTGGCCCTCTTAATTCTTCTTTTGTCTTTACAACAGACTTTTCTTCACAGAGTAGCCAGAATATTTTTTTAAGTATTTATTTTGATATAATTTCAAATTTACAGAAAAGTTGTAAGAATAGTACACAGAGCTTCGTTATACCCTTTTTTTCAGATTCACCAATTGCTAACGTTTTGCCCGGTTGCTTTATCTTCCCCTCACCCCTTCCTCCCTCCCACCCTCAACTAACACAAACACTCCCCCACCCTCTCTCCTCTCTTCCTTCCTCTCTCCCCTAGTGGACTAGCTAGTGTATTGAATCTGGGTGGGTAGAGAGGGGGTTTTGGGGTTATTGTTATTGGAGTATGTGAGGATGACTTGCAAGTTTGTGGCTTGAGCAAGTAGGAAAGAAGCTGATTGCAAATGAAGTGGGCAGTAAGAATAAAGATATTCCTGTTGCACCCATTATGTGTGAAATGCCTATGACATGCAAATGGAAAAGTCAAGTTGATAGTTGAATATACAAGTTTTGAGCTCAGGAGAGGAAAATAGAATCTCAAACTTCCTATCTGCTCCCTCCAGGCATCCTTCAGTCCATGCCTCCCTATTGCGTCTCTGATTCCCTTTTTTATCCTGTAAACATGAGCAGAATGTCAGGAGTTGGCCAGCAGGAAGATGGGGTATGGGACTGCAAACCTTCCCCAGAAGTTTCTCTATTGGCTTTGCTTAGTTCACATTAACAGACAGAGCTGTGGCTCTGGCCAGAGCTGGGTCACGTGGTAGCACCTAACAGCAAGGGAGACATTGTGGGCAACTTGGACTGGAGATGCTCTCCAGGCCCATGTGTGGGTACTCCAGTTCCAATTCATTGTTTCCAGAGAGCTACAGTTACTCTCCTTCTAAGTCATTTATATATGCACATTTTGCTCCTTTTAGCATAGCTTTTATTTTGGACCCTTTCAGATTATGAGACCTTGCCGTTATTACACTAAAAAGTATTAGGCTCTTTTCTGCCCCATCTGAACCTGACTTATTGTGTCAGACCACTCTAGTTGACTTTGCTACCTAGGAAGGAAGTGTGTGTGTGTATGTGTGTTTATGTTTGATGTGTACTCTGTGGTTGCTGTGGTGTGTATGTCAATTCTTATACCAACATCACATTGTTTTAATTACAGTGTTTTTATATTATGTTCTATACTTAGTAGGGCTAATCTTCCTGAATCATTTTAAAGATGTTTTTCCTTTTCTTACATATTTATTCTTATAGATGTATTGTAGAGGCAAGATTGTTGACACATTTTTAAGAAGTATGAATATTTTTATGCAGCCTCTTGCTTTTGTCTTGATTGTAAATGCTTTCTGTTCTTCTTAATTGTTTTCTATTGAGAAAAGAGTCTTTAAAGAAGGGCCTATATGTCTTTCTTATGATTTTTTCTTTTCTTTCTTTCCTAAAGAGAGACTGTCATTTTCCCCTCTATTTCCGTCCTTATTAAGCACCTGTTATATGCAAGCACTGTGCTAATTTCTGGAGGAATTACAGGAGAGATTACATAGTGAATTAAACAAAGTGAAAATAAAGTATATTATGAAAAAAGATCGGGAGAAAATAATATCAGTTTGTAACTAAAATATGCTTTTGGGAGGACTAAGTTTTACTTTTAAGCATGATATGGCAGTTTCTTGTCAGTTTATCATTATTTTTTACCTCTTTTAAACATCGTTTTTCCTATATTTTTAATTTTTAAGGGTCACACAGCAATGCTTCATACTGGCTCATGGCATCCCAAAATAAAGGGAGAATTTATGACTTGCTCAAATGATGCGTGAGTATTACTGATAATTCATCTAATACATTCATTATCTTTCAGTATTTTCTTAAACATTTATATTGCAACAATCTTGCCAGTAAAGTAGGAGATACAGTATTAGGAATCCTGATGTTTATCTATTCTTGTTCTTTACTTTGGTTTTAACTGATAGTGTAGTGTTTGTTTAAATAAATATGGAAACTATGAAAATGAGAGTTGGTATAAATTTCAGTAGAGTTTATTAGGGAGCACAATGGATCAGATTGATGCTATCAAGTGGACTCAAATGACTTTGAAGTTGTGACTAATAATTTGTTACTTTTTATAGTAAAAACTGATTTCCATCTGAATCTAATAGCTAATGTAAGTTTATTGTTTAAATGATTGTTTTTTGGAAGTAATAACTTAAAAATGTTGGTTAAATGGTTATTAAGATTCTTTTGCATTATATCTGTTGGCCTAGGACTCAAGAATATTACGGGGAATATTTGAGCAGCTTTTTCCTGTGTTGTTATATTGTATGATTCATTTTTTGTATTAAGAGTAGTTCACAAGAATGCATTATTTATATTACAGAGAAAATTACAACGAAAAATCTTATAAATTAAAAAATATAGGTGGTATATTTAGGCGAAACACTATTATATTTTAGGTAAAAAGAACATTTTTGTTCTTTCATCTTTTTGCTTTCTGATATTTATAATTTGCCTCATTAACCTTCAAAATTGCTGTTCACATTCTTGGATATTTTATGTTTTCTGGAATTAATCTTTAGAATAACAGACAAAAGACATAATTTCACATCAGTAGCACAATTTAAAAATTAACTTGATCTAAAAGGAGCTAAAATTTGGGAATCTGTAGAGAATACGACTGAAACAGGATTAATACATTTGATTAAAATTTCTGGTAAATGAGACTATGTAGTTTTAATTTCCTTTTTATCTTTGTCTTATTATCTTTCCAAGTTCTTAAATTGTGTCTGTTTAAAGTGGCGTTCTTTACTTCAGCATTAGGAAATCAAATTTAGCAACTAATTTAAATTAATAGTATCCCATGCCCAAGGAAAGTTTATTCTAGAAATGCAAAAATATTTTTTTTTTATTGATATTTTAATGGTTTCTAACATTGTGAAATTTTGGGTTGTACATTTTTGTTTGTCCATCACCCCATATATGACTCCCTTCACCCCTTGTGCCCACCCCCCACCCCCACTGCCCGGGTAACCACAGTCCAGTTTTCTCTGTCCATGTGTTGGTTTATATTCCACATATGAGTGAGATCATACAGTGTTTGTCTTTCTCTTTCTGGCTTATTTCACTTAACATAATACGCTCCAGGCCCATCCATGTTGTTGCAAATGGGACGATTTTGTCTTTTTTTATGGCTGAGTAGTATTCCATTGTATATATATACCACATTTTCTTAATCCAATCGTCAGTCGAGGGACACTTAGGTTGCTTCCACTTCTTGGCTATGGTGAATAATGCTGCAATGAACATAGGGGTGCATAAGCCTCTTTGGATTGTTGATTTCAGGTGCGTTGGATAGATTCCCAATAGTGGGATGGCTGGATCATAGGGCATCTCTATTTTTAATTCTTTGAGGAATCTCCATACCGTTTTCCATAGAGGCTGCACCAATTTGCATTCCCACCAGCTGTGTATGAGGGTTCCTGTTTCTCCACATCCTCTCCAACATTTGTTGTTTTTTGTCTTGGTGATTATAGCCATTCTAACGGGCGTGAGGTGGTATCTTAGTGTTGTTTTGATTTGCATTTCCCTGATGATTAGTGATGTTGAGCATCTTTTCATGTGCCTATTGGCCATCTGTATATCTTCCTTGGAGAAGTGTCTGTTCATTTCCTCTGCCCATTTTTTGATCGGGTTGTTTGTTTTTTTGTTGTTCAATTGTGTGAGTTCTTTATATATTATGGAGATCAACCCCTTGTCAGATGTATGTTTTGCAAATATTCTCTCCCAGCTGGTTGGTTGTTTGTTCATCTTGATTCTGATTTCATTTGTCTTATAAAAGCTCTTTAGTCTGATAAAGTCCCACTTGTTTATTTTTTCTTTAGTTTCCCTAGTCTGGGTAGGCATGTCATCCGAAAAGATTCCTTTAAACCCAATGTCAAATAGTGTGTTGCCTATATTTTCTTCTATGAGTTTTATAGTTTCAGGTCTCACCTTCAGGTCTTTGATCCATTTTGAGTTAATTTTTGTGAATGGCGATAGCACATGGTCCACTTTCATTCTTTTGCATGTGGCTGTCCAGTTTTCCCAACACCATTTATTGAAGAGACTTTCCTTTCTCCATTGCATGTCCTTAGCACCTTTGTCGAAAATTAGCTGTCCGTATATGTGTGGTTTTATTTCTGGGCTTTCAATTCTGTTCCATTGATCTGTGTGTCTGTTTTTGTACCAGTACCATGCTGTTTTGATTACTATTGCTTTGTAGTATGTTTTGAAGTCAGGAATTGTGATGCCTCCTGCTTTGTTCTTTTTCTTTAGGATTTCTTTAGCTATTCAGGGTCTTTTGTTGCCCCATATAAATTTTAGTATTCTTTTTTCTATTTCTGTGAAGAATGTCATTGGGATTCTGATTGGGATTGCATTGAATCTGTAGATTGCTTTAGGTAATATAGACATTTTAACTATGTTTATTCTTCCAATCCACGTGCATGGGATATCTTTCCATTTCTTTATGTCATCGTAGATTTCCCTCAATAATGTCTTGTAGTTCTCATTGTATAGGTCCTTCACCTCCTTGGTAAGATTTATTCCTAGGTATTTTATTCTTTTTGATGCAATTGTAAATGGTATTATCTTTTTGAGCTCTCTTTCTGTTAGTTCATTATTAGCATATAGAAATGCAACTGATTTTTGTAGATTGATTTTGTACCCTGCAACTTTGCTGTAGTTGTTGATTGTTTCTAACAGTTTTCCAACAGATTCTTTAGGGTTTTCTATATATACAATCATGTCATCTGCAAATAGTGAGAGTTTCACTTCTTTGTTACCTATTTGGATTCCTTTTATTCCTTTTTCTTGCCTAATTGCTCTGGCCAAAACCTCCAGTACTATGTTGAACAGGAGTGGTGAGAGTGGGCAGCCCTGCCTCGTTCCTGTTCTCAGAGGAATGGCTTTCAGTCTTTCCCCGTTGAGTATGATGTTAGCTGTGGGTTTGTCATATATGGCCTTTATTATGTTGAGGTACTTTCCTTCTATTCCCATTTTATTGAGAGTTTTTATCATAAATGGATGTTGTATCTTGTCAAATGCCTTCTCTGCGTCTATTGAGACCATCATGTGGTTTTTATTCTTTGTTTTGTTGATGTGATGTATCACGTTGATTGATTTGCGGATGTTGAACCATCCCTGCGTCTCTGGTATAAATCCCACTTGATCATGGTGTATGATCTTTTTAATATATTGTTGTATTCGGTTTGCCAATATTTTGTTGAGGATTTTTGCATCAATGTTCATCAGCGATATTGGCCTGTAATTTTCTTTCTTTGTATTGTCTTTGTCTGGTTTTGGTATCAGGGTGATGTTGGCCTCATAGAATGATTCAGGAAGTGTTCCATCTTCCTCTATTTTTTGGAATAGTTTGAGGAGGATGGGTATTAAATCTTCTTTGAATGTTTGGTAAAATTCACTGGAGAAGCCATCTGGTCCTGGACTTTTATTTTTTGGGAGGTTTTTGATTACTATTTCAATCTCTTTACTTGTGATTGGTCTATTCAGATTCTCCATTTCTTCTTGGTTCAATTTTGGGAGGTTGTATAAGTCTAAGAATTTATCCATTTCTTCTAGATTGTCCAATTTGTTGGCATATAATTTCTCATAGTATTCTCTTATAATCCTCTGTATTTCCATGGTATCCGTTGTAATTTCTCCTCTTTCATTTCTAATTTTATTTACTTGAGCCTTTTCTCTTTTTTTCTTAGTTAGCCTGGCTAAGGGTTTGTCTATTTTGTTTATCTTCTCGAAGAACCAACTCTTTGTTTCATTAATCCTTTCTACTGTTTTTTTGGTCTCAATATCATTTATTTCTGCTCTGATTTTTATTATTTCTCTCCTTCTGCTGGCTTTGGGCTTTGTTTGTTCTTCTTTTTCTAGTTCTGTTAGGTGTAATTTAAGGTTGCCTATTAGGGCTTTTTCTTGTTTGTTAAGGTGGGCTTGTATCGCTATGAGTTTCCCTCTCAGGACCGCTTTTGCTGCGTCCCATATGGTTTGATATGGCATGTTATCATTTTCGTTTGTTTCCAGATAGTTTTTGATTTCTCCTTTAATTTCATCAATGATCCATTGGTTGTTCAGTAGCATGTTGTTTAATATCCACATTTTTGTCACTTTCCCATTTTTTTTTTCCTGGTTCATTTCCAGTTTCATAGCCTTATGGTCTGAAAAGATGCTTGTTATGATTTCAATCTTCTTAAATTTATTGAGGCTTGCTTTGTTTCCCAACATATGGTCTATCCTAGAGAATGTTCCATGCGCGCTTGAGAAGAATGTGTAGTCAGCTGTTTTTTGGGTGGAGTGCTCTGTATATGTCTACTAGGCCCATCTCGTCCAGTTTTTCATTTAAGTTTAATATTTCTTTATTAACTTTTTGTCTGGATGATCTATCCATTGCTGTAAGTGGGGTGTTAAGATCCCCTACTATTATTGTGTTGTTGTTGATTTCTCCTTTTAGGTTTGTTAATAGTTGTTTTATGTACATTGGTGCTCCTATGTTGGGTGCATATATATTTATAAGTGATATGTCTTCTTGATGGAGTGTCCCTTTTATCATTATATATTTCCCTTCTTTGTCTTTCTTAACCTGTTTTATCTTGAAGTCTACTTTGTCTGATATGAGTATGGCAACACCTGCTTTCTTTTGTTTGCCATTAGCTTGGAGTATTGTCTTCCATCCTTTCACTCTGAGCCTGTGCTTGTCTTTAGTGCTAAGATGTGTTTCCTGAAGGCAGCATATTGTTGGGTCTTGCTTTTTAATCCATCCTGCCACTCTGTATCTTTTGATTGGAGAGTTCAATCCATTTACATTTAGGGTAATTATTGAAATATGAGGGTTGAATGTTGCTGTTTTGTCACTTATTTTCTGGTTCTTTTGCATTTCCTTTGTTTCTTGTCCCATTTGTTTTGGACTGCCAATTCAGTTTGGTTGTTCTGTCTTATGATTCTTCTAGTTTTCTCTTTGTTTATCATATGTGGTTTTAATTTGATTATTTGTTTGGTGGTTACCTTGAGCTTTGGGCGAAAAATCTTCTGTATGAGATAGTCCATTATCTGATAGCCTCCTATTTCCTTATACTAAGTCAATTCAGTCACTTTCCTCTTCCCCTTCTAAGTTGCTCTTGTTATACCTTATTCTATCTTGTGTTGTGGCTGTGTGTTTACAGTGATGAGGTTAAATTTATTTTTGGTGAATTTCTTCCTTTGATCTTTGAGTTTAGTATTTAAGTGGTTGCTTACCTATTCCGGTAAAGATCTACTATTTCTCTGATTTTGTCTACCTACTTTTCTCCTTACTCCAAGCTTTGTGTTCCCTTTCTCTTCTTGTTTTCAGGCCTGAGGGCCTTCTTGAGTATTTCTTGTAGTGGCGGTCTCGTGGCCATGAACTCCCTTAGCTTTTGTTTATCTGGGAGAGTTACTATTTCTCCATCATATTTGAAGGATATTTTTGCTGGATAGAGTATTCTTGGCTGAAAGTTTTTGTCTTTTAGTATTTTGAATATATCATTCCAGTCTCTTCTAGCCTGAAAAGTTTCTGTTGAGAAATCCGCTGAGAGCCTGATGGGAGTTCCTTTGTACGTTATTTTTTGTTTTTGTCTAGCTGCCCTTAATATTGTTTCTTTGTCGTTGAGCCTGGCTAGCCTTACCACTAGGTGTCGTGGTGAAGGCCTTTGTCTGTTAATATATATAGGCGTCCTGTTGGCTTCGCTTACTGGTATTTCCTGCTCCTTCCTCAGATTTGGGAAATTTTCAGCTATTATTTCTTTGAATAGGCTCTCTGTTCCTCTTTCCCTCTCCTCTCCCTCAGGAATACCTATAATTCTTATGTTACATTTTCTAATAGAGTCCGATATTTCTCGGAGTCTTTCTTCATTTCTTTTTAGTCTTAGTTCTCTCTCTTCCTCCATCTGGAGTATATCTGTATTCCTATCCTCTAAAGTACTAATTCTTTCCTCCATATTGTCAGCTCTGTTCTTTAAAGATTCCAGATTCTCCTTTATCTCCTCCATTGTGTTCTTCATCTCCATCAGCCCTGATAGGTTTTTCTTTATGATTTCAATCTCTTTTGTGAAGAAACTCCTAATCTCATTTAATTGTTTGTCTGTGTTGTCTCGTATTTCGTTGAGTGTTTTTATGATAGCTATTTTGAAATCTCTGTCATTTAGTTTATGGATTTCTGTGTCTTTGGGGTTGATTTCTGGGTGCTTGTCATTTTGTTTCTGGTCTGGTGATTTCCTATATTTTTGCATTGTGGTTCCTGTGTTGGTTTTGATTTTCCTCATCCTGGAAGTCTCTGGTTGCAATTTCCACCTGCCGCCACTGTCTGGTGGTAAAGGGCTGTGTAGTCTAAGCCCCCTGCGCTCTGCCCCAGTTTTTCTGCTGCGATCCGCAGTTTTGTTTTGTTTTGTTTTGTTTTTTTTCCCCACTGCGATCCACGGGTCCAGTCCAGTTTATTCAGGTCTGCCTCGGACGGCTAGATCTGGTCGAGCTGCAGACTCCGGGTTGCGGGGAGGGAGGAGCTCTCTCTTTTGCCCTCTGGGTTCCTGACGTGGGAGGCTTCTCGTTTGCCCCTCTTTATCCGCTCTCTGGGTTGCTCAGATGTTGATGGTAGCCCTGTGGCTCCTCTGAGCCCTCTGTGCGGGAGTTTCCCACTGGCTGAGAGAGCCCGAAGAGCTACAGTTTCCCGCCGAGGGCCGCCCCTCCCCCCTCTCTGGGAGCCGCGCGGACCGGATCGCTGATCTGATGGGGAGGGAGCGGAGTTCTCCTTACCTCTCCCCACTTCCTCCGGGGGCCCAGCACGTTCCGCTCTCAGATGTGCGGCAGTGTGGATCCCTCCGCTCTAGCTTTTCACTGTCTGGGATTCCGTTGTTGGTCTGTGGCTGTTACTTTCGTTGTATCTTGTGGGGGAAGAATTCACGGGAAAGCTCACTCCGCCATGATGCTGACGTCACTCCCAAAAATATTTTACAATTAGGAAATCTTGTCATCAAGAAATTTTCAATATAATTCATTATTTAAAAAGTGAAAGGTGAAAAATCATATGACTTTATTATATGATAAAATTGACATTTGATAAAATTTAGTAGTTTAAGTAACTAAGAATTTAGTAAAAGTTCCAAATAAAATAGGAATAGGAAGAAATTACCAAAACCTCATAAAAACTATTTACCAAAATTTAAAGTAAATATTGTATTATATGTTAGAATACTGAAGCTACTTGCATTTAAATAGGAAAGAAGACAGGGAGGCCCACAACTGTTTAGAGAATATGCAACGTAGATTTACTTTATGCAGTGTAGTAAGAAAAGACAGTAAATTGATATTATTGTTTGAAAAAAATGAACACACTATTAAAGCACAGAGGATCCAGGCTATTGTGGTTAAAAACTTAAGCTGAATAAAGCAATTGGAAAAAAAGTCTTTTGTTCTTGGAACTATTTAACGATCAGGCTGAATGGTGGGCTCTCAGAGTTGCTAACAATAACTTTTATGAGCTCTATAGAAGCTTTTCCCAAATTGATTTCCAGGATATGTAAATTAGTACATATTTTACTAGAAAGGCATTCCATGGTCAAATAAGTTTGAGAAACTTTGAATGTTATATTCCCATGCCAGTAGTCCACATTAAACATTTAAATGATTTTGAATAGGGTATAAAGAAACCTATTGAACTTTCTTAATCCTCTAAACAATGGTTTGGATAAGATTCTAAGGCATGGCATCATTTTACTGGGTATAAAATATAGTTTATCCCATTCCTTGAAAGAGCAATTCCTTAGTTCCCTGCCCAAATGACTGACTTCCTAGTATGTTATACCTTTGAAAATGTGCTCCAATTTCTTTTTACCCGGTACAAATTCGGCTTTCTTTGTAAAGTTCTGTGTGAGGATCAGTAGGCTTTAACCGTAGACCCCATTATACGTGTTCTTTACCACCTTTTAGAAAAATCTACCACTAATAATTCAGATGGTTTGCAGTTTGATTGACTTTTTCTTGGCCTTTGACTCTAGCCATTAGCAATAGGCTAAGCTGTGGGAGATCAGTCCCGATACCTAGTTCAGTCAGCAAATATAGTGTGCACATCACTGTGTGCCAGGTACACTGTGTGATCTAAGTCTCTGCCTTCATAGGGCTTACATTCCAGTGGAGATGAGAGCTGGGAGACAGACTAAGTACAGATACACTAATAAATTAATATAGTTTTATGTAGTAGTAAATGTTAAGAATGAAGTAAAATAAAACAAAAGGATAGAGAGAGAATAGAAGAGAAGGGCCTCTGAGGAGGTGACCTTTTAGTTGAGACTTATATCATGCACAGGAGGCAGCCCCAGGGGAAAGAGATTTCCAGGCCAAATGGCAGCATATTTCAAGACCTTAAGATAGGAGTGCAATACAGGGGCAGCAAGTCCAGTTTCGTTGACATTTTGTAGGATGGTAGGAAAGGTGAAAATGATAGGAAATGAATTTGGAGGGGAAGGTGGCAACCAGATCGTAGAAAGTGTTGTAGGCTAAGATATAAAGGGCTAGGATTTTAATATAATTACAAGGCAAGCCATTGGAGAGTACTAAAGCTGTACCATAACATTATTGAAAAGTCAGAATCAGTAGGAATGGTTTCTTTACAGGGTGTTAAAATTTTCCAGTGAGAGAACATTGGGATCATAGCTAATAATAGCTAACACTTATTGAGCCCTGACTGTGTGTCAGCACTGTGCAATACACTTTACATGTGCTTGCACTTTATCTTATGTTCTCCTCACAGCAATAGGGTGGGTAGTAATCTTATTACATATTTCAGATGAAGAAACTGGTTATGACTTTCCCAAGGACACTGATTCTTAAGTGGTTGAGCCAGCATGTGAACGCACTGTTAGGTACTTTGTGAGTGATTGTCACAAAGGTTATGGTGATTGATTTACAGATGCGCACACAGGATACAAATCTCTTTTATGTAAGGAAAGGATACAAGAACTCACCTCATTAAGAAAACTCTGTAGTATTCTCCCCCATTGGAAGGACAAATTCCCTTCTCCTTGAAGTCTCCAGCAAGGCACCGCAATGATGATGCTACCACGTTTTCTGACTATGATGAGGATCCTGAGAGGTCCATTGCCATTAGGGGTGGGTCTTTACACCCCTCAGGCAACCCTAAGTGATTTTTGCAATGTGGAGCCATTCTGGCGATGCTGGAAGAGTGGCCTGACACAGCGAGGTGTAATCTGTATTTAGGCCTGAGAATGTTTCCTCAGTCTCTCTTCCAACTTGGGAGTTGGTGTGGCTCCCCCTCCCCCACATTTCTAAGTAAAAACTAAGCAAGGAAAACAGTGTGCTGAGTTAAATGCCTCTTATTTTAAAATATTTTTTTCCTAAAGTATGATGGATTTGGTATATAACTTTATTAAAATAAATAAATTTCATTCTGTTTCTAGTTTTTTCATAGATGTTGAACTTTATCAAATGCTTTTGTGGAATATTTGATGTAATCTTTCTTTTTTGGTCCATTCATATAGAGAAGTACCTTAACACATTTCAGAATGTTTAACCATTCTTGCTTTTCTGTAGTAAATCATACTTGATCATTTTGTATTTTTTAAAAATATATTGCTCTCTTTAGGAAACTTGTATTTTATTTATGATGTTAATTTTATATTGACAGGTAAATGGGGACTTTTTTTTCCTTGTTTTGTTTTTATTGGGTTTTGGAACCAAGATTACACTGACCTCTTGAAATAAGGCAGCTTTCCCTCGTTTTCTGTTATCTGGCACCCATGTCCAAGTTCATAAACATGGCAGTAAACAAAAATCTCATGGAACCTCCAAGGTCATCCAACAATTTGAACTAAAGTCCACACCTAGAGTTCTAATATCAAAATTATTTTACAAGGTTTATTTTATTTTTGACTACAACTTCTCAGATTTTTTTCTGAGAAAATATATTCAATAAATTTAGAAGAAATTTAGCAGTAAGCAGGAGCAATTTAGAAGAAAATTCTTTGATAAAAAATTTTCAGGAAAATATCCATGCCATAAGGTTAAGTGTACTAATATTGCATCTGGGCAAAGTTCTTCCATAAAGGAAAGGTGAAAGGTGAGTGGACCTGGACATAGGAACGTAAGAAGCGTGAAGGAGAGGCAAAGGAGCGTAGGAATGAGATCTTGGGGACTGCAAATATAACTTGATGTAGATCAGTTTGAATAGAATGTACTTAGAAGTCTTTTCCTATAAAAGGAAGAATATGCCTTGAATTGAGGTATCAATATTTAAAAACAGTTAACCAGCTATCTATTTTACTAAGTCAGGGGTAGTATATATATTATCTTTGGAGATCAAAAGCTTCCATTGTTAAAAATAGGCAGTTAGGATCAAGAATCATGTTTTTATTTTTTGTTTTTTTAACCTAATATATTAGGGTAAAAAGATTTTATTATTGGATGAACTCTGGGTTAACAGGACAAAGTAAAATTGGTAATACTTTTGATTATGCTTCAGTGTAATTGTCAAATGAATATTTTATCAAATGATACTATAAAATATTCTAAATAGGTCTTAGAAAAAAAAAATAACCATGGTGTATTGGTTACTTTCCTTCATCCTGGAAAGCTACCTAGATTATTAGGAGCAACTAGCATCTGATCTGGCATCATCAGAATTCTTAGATCTGATACTATGAAGTTCATCTTAGATTAAAAAATATTCCTGTAATTCAGGAATTAGTTCAGTGAGGGCCTTTGGCAGAATCTGTGCTATATTTTTTAGTGTGTCTCATAGCTTAGAGGCTCACTTTGCTTTTCAATGCTTTATCTCATTCTCTTCTATGTTGGTGAGCATGGCAGAGAGAGAAACATCAACTGCATGTCTTACAAACTCTTCACTCTCTTGGAGATTTTATTAAGGGTTTCTTAGGATTTAAACTAGAATCATATATCATCAGACTCCATCAAGCTCATAATAGTAATATCCTCTTCTTCCTGTTTTCCCCATTCACCTTTCTCTCTCCCTCCTTCCCCTCATTTTGGGCAACTGGAAAATACATATTTTCAATAATATGACTGTGATGTAGATAGCCTCTGGATAAAAGTTATTCATCTCAACACCTCCTGTGTCATCACAGTGTTATGTATTTAGTGCTAACACACGTGGAAAATGTTTGCCAAGCTATGAATGCCAGCAATGTAGGAGTAGAGGAGGAGCCCTGGCCAATACCAGCCATTCATGTAAGCAGCACTTATTATAAAGAAGTTTAGTTGCAGTAGGAGTGAGGAATCAGATGGCATTTCTGAGAAACTATTTCATTGGAGGCCAAGGTGGCACTCATTATTTTGTTCTAGCCTCATGTGCGCTGAGTTAAATTATGGATGTTTCTTCTGAGTGTGAGTTGGAGATGCTAGTGCCTTAACTTTTTGATTTTATGAGTTTCAGTGTGAAACATGAACCTGGGGTGAGGCCAATTTAGTAATGAAATGAAAAGAGGAAGAGGGTAATATGGCAGTCTTTTTGGTTTTCCCAAGTTTATCAGAATGAAACATAGATAAAGCAGAGCTTAACTACATTATGCTTGAAAGTAAATGTTAATGAAAACCAGATGGTGAGGAAGATAAAAATGCTTACTTAGCCAGAGGAAGTCAGTTATGCTTGTGAATTTATGTGATCTGATATGGAGCCATTTTATAATTTGAATTGTAGTAGTGTACAGAGCGAGAATAAAAATGATGCAAGTGTAGTCTGAGTTCTTAATACAGAATTTGTATTAAGCAAATTCCAGCTCAGCACAGAGCTCTGCCCATTAGTAATGGTGAGTGAATCAAATGCTTCCATTATACACCTTGAGTGTTTTCCATTACTTACTCAAGAATTTTTATCGCAGAGGAGTTTGTTCAGATCTGTTGCAACTGCTTCTGCCTCTACATGCAGTTAACAAGGAGGAAAAAGCAGGAAAATAATGAGATACACAGACAAACATTTCACAGTGAATTACTGGAGAAAAATAGACAAGATTAGATAAGAATAAGAAATACTGGGGAGATGACAAAACTTCACAAAATAATGTCTCCTTCCACAGTCAAGGGAGAGAGGAAGTATGGAAGAATAGATAGGCAGTGACAGGGCCCATGGTGAAAAAACAAAGTTGGCACAGAGAAAGTGGGTCTAGACTGGAGTAAAAGAGGAGGAACTGGTAGATGTTACAAAATAGCCAGACATCTATTTATAAGCACTTGTGAAAAATGACTCTCAAGTACTGAATGAGTCTTTGAGGATTAGAATCCTGCAATAGTTGGCAGAATTAAGAACCAGAGACTTTTTAAAAAATCAGAGTGAGAGCGATTTTTACTTAAGGCCACAATGGTCTGGGAAGAGTCAGGCTGCACATGCAACATTAAAAACATTCACTAGCACTGGCGCAGGTAGGTACAGGGAGCACAGAAGAAGAGTTGGTAACACTACTTGCTTGGGAGAATCGGGGAAAGCTTTACATAGCAGTTAGAAATATGTGTATTAGTATAAATTCCTTTTGTGGAAAAGTAGGGAAGTGATGAGAGAGGAGATATTCTTGTAGAAGAATATAGGGAAATCTTAATTCAGGCCCTCAAAGATGTTACCATCCAGAACATGCAAAATATAAAGTGAACCATGATTAGATGATTGACCTATAAGTAAAAGACATAATTTCATATTTAGGTTTTATTTTATGCACTATGAAATGAATATTTAGAGACATTAAAATCTAGTCAGTTTTGAGCAACTGAATGTTATGAAATGTCACTATCATGAAAGAAATAAAGGTAGGGGCTGCTCTGAATTAAAGGATTCATGGTAAGCATTGTACAAACCATGCAATTTGTGAACCTTGTTTTGATCTTATTTCCTCTGAGGGAGGGAGGATGGGAGGAAGGAAGGAAGGAATAACCAAAAAACAGCAATAAAGAGACAATTTTGGGGACAGTTGGGAAAATTTGAGTATTAGGTGATATGACACATTGCAAAAATGACCACAATTGTTCATCTTTCCTTGTATCCATGTCATTTGCAATGTGGCTTTGCAGCTACTCCCATTAAGAGGCAGAGTCTATTTCCCCACCCCATGAATCTGGGTTGGCCAACAGAGGTGGCAAAAATGATAGTATGCCATTTCTGAGCATTGGCTTCTTAAGAGTTCTTGTGTTCTTCCACTCTCTTGGAATCAGGGCATCGCTGTCTGATCAAGCTCTGGCTAGACACCAACCTAGATGAGCAGAACTGACCACAGACACATGAGTTAACCCAGCTAGGACAGAACCACCAGGCTGACTGGTAGACTCATAAGCAATAACATATGCCTGTTGTTTTAAGCCATTAAAGTTTGGAAATATTTTGTTAGGCATCAGTTGTTAACTGATACAGATGATATTATTGAATCATGTTATGTAGCATCATGGTTATATAGAGGAATGTCTTTGTTCTTAGAAGATACCAACTGATGAATTTAGGTGTGAAGTGTCATGAGATATGCAACTTACTTTTAAGTGGTATAGCAAAAATAAAGTGTTGTGTTCGTGTGTGTGGTATGTGTATATGTATATGTGTGTATATGCATATATATATGGAAGAGGAGGTTGAGAATACAAATGTGACAAAGTATTAGGGTATATGGGTGTTTATTGTCCTACTCTTAACTTTTTTGTATCTTTGAAGCTTTTCAAAATAAAAAGTTGGGAGGATCTTCTTGATATTGGCTTATTTGGATGTCATCTATCCAACCCCTAGTTTTTTTCCTCTAAAAGTTGAATATAAGATGAAGTAAAAAAGATCATGAAGTTATAGTTAGTTGCACTCCACTTAATCAAGTTTTTTCTTAGAAATTTTTTCAGTCTATTTTAAGTTTCTGCTTATCAGTGCTGACTTAGATTATGAGAACCTAGTGGTCAGGGATTGTGTGCATTGGATTATATGTAGCAGGATTCCCTAAGTGTGTTCCTGGGAATGCTAATACCTACAGGGTGTCTATGGAGAAAGGATTCCTTCGCCCTCCACTTGGAAAGTCACAGTGCCAAAGACTAAGTACATTAAAGATCCTGAGAAATATATTAACAAAAGAAACCAGCATTTTCCAGACATTTCAATACAAATCCCTCTCTCTCCCAGAGCCAGTAACACCTGTTAACACTCTGGGTCTAGTGTTGCCAGGAGTGCACTTTGGGAAATGAAGATTGCCACTAGTAAATGTTTTCATGGTAGAATTCAGTAAATTATAAATATCTTTTTATTTGGTTGTGGTTTATAAAGATGAATTATACCAATGAAAATTTTTGGCAAATTTTGGCATGGCCTGATAGAAAGAACATGCACTTTCCAGACCCGTCCACCACTCATCATGGCTCTGAGCTAGTAATTGACCACTTGAGTCTCAGATTCTTATAAAATGGGATAATACTTGATTCACAAGATTGTAATCTGGATTCAGCAGGCAAAGCCTTGTACATAGTTGGCTTTCATGCATAGGACTAGCCTTGTATTCATTTGAATTGAATTGGAGGCTGTATCTAGTTTTCAGTCTTTAGTTTTTCTTAGAGTTTCTCTCATATCTTGATGAACATCTCCTATTTGAGAGCATGTGTGGGGCATGTTAGATCTCACAGGTTTTTGCTGGAAGGTTGTTAGGCAGATTTCACTTTATTTTTATAATCAATAACCTATGTAAATATAATTATAAAATTCTCCAAGGAATGATGATTCACATAAATGGATCACAGAGAAGTAAACATTTCTATAACGCAAAGGTTTTTTTCCCTCCTATTTTGAAACTTAAAAATATACATTATATTCCTCTAGTATTCATAAATGTTTTGAATATAATGTAACATCTTCATAATTTATAAATTATTATATTGTGTGTTAATTTATAAATTATTATATTGTGGTATAATATTCCTCAAAAAGTCTTAGCATAATAGGCCTATTTATAGCTTTTTGAGTTCTTTTTTTTTTTTTTTTTTTGGTGAGGAGGATTGTCCCTGAGCAAACATCCATCGCTGCTCTTCCTCTTTTTACTTGAGGAAGATTGGCCCTGAGCTAACATCTGTGCCCGTCTTCCTCCATTTTGTATGTGGGACACCTCCACAGCATGGCTTGATAAGTAGTATGTAGGTCCACACCCAAGATCCGAACCCGTGAACCTGGGGCCACCAGAGCAGAGTGAACTTAACTGCTATGCCACCGGTCTGGCCTCAACTTTTTGAGTTCTTGACTGCTATTTTTATTTTTTTGGTTTTTCCTTTCTGTTAATTGTTACTTCTTGCTGCTGTTGGTGTGACAAGTACCTCAGTTTCTCTCCTCAGTGTTTTTGCTTCTAATAATCTGTGGACTGGGGCTGGGGTAGGATGGTCCAGGTTTTTTAGAATTTGTGCAGAAGAAGAGGGAATAAGCAATAAGTATGGTGTAAGATTTTTTTTTTTTCCATGTTAATTTTTGCTGTCTCTGGCTACTAGGAGACTTTTTCTTGCTTACTTTCTGGTTCTGGGCAGAGTGTTGCACTGTCTATGTTGTCAAATAAGTAAGATGGTGTTTATATTTCTAATGGTTCTTTTTTGATGATGCCCTTAAAGAAACAGAAAGTATACTGTTTTCAGATGTTAACTAGAATTATTGTGATAATCATTTCTCAGTATATACAAATATCAAATCATTATGTTGCACACTTGAAACTAATATAATGTTATATGTCAATTATACCTCAATTTTCAAAAAAGGAAATACACTGTTTGGATCATGTTTCTGCAATATCTGATAGTGCTTTTATCTAATTTAATTCTTTGATTCTTCTAATTCTAATTATTCTTTAATATATTCTCATAGTTTTTCGTTTTAAAGCTGTAAGGATACTTTTTTAAACTGTTTCAACAGCTACCAGCATTTAAAAAGTTAATAGCTTTGATTTTATTTTCATTGTGTGGGTAATTAAAAATATGTGTATATATTTTAAAGCATTTGTTAATGTAAATTTTACATGAAACAGATAACTTTGTTGAAAAATTAATTATGATTTAGCAGTAGAGCCTAATCCTGAAAACGTTTCCATTCAAACTTGCTGGTTATGGTGAAATATGCTTATAATTAAAGGCAAAATTTACTCAGATACTTTTTTTTTTTAAAGATTTTATTTATTTATTTTTCTCCCCCCAAAACCCCAGTAGATAGTTGTATGTCATAGCTGCACATCCTTCTAGTTGCTGTATGTGGGACGAGGCCTCAGCATGGCCAGAGAAGCGGTGCGTCGGTGCGCACCCAGGATCCGAACCCCAGGCCGCCAGCAGCAGAGCGCGCGCACTTAACCGCTAAGCCACAGGGCCGGCCCTACTCAGATACTTTTTAAAGCTCTTTTTCTTCATGACTTCTGAGAGTAATGAAAATCTAGTCCCAAATTACTGCTGTAATTGAGATGTACACATTTTTCTTTTTTTTTAAAGATTTTATTTATTTATTTTTTCCCCCAAAGCCCCAGCAGATAGTTGTATGTCATAGCTGCACATCCTTCTAGTTGCTGTATGTGGGACGCAGCCTCAGCATGGCCGGAGAAGTGGTGCGTCGGTGCACGCCCGGGATCCGAACCCGGGCCGCCAGCAGCGGAGCGCATGCACTTAACCGCTAAGCCACCGGGCCGGCCCTGAGATGTACACATTTTGATGTTAGTTCGATTTAGCATCTATTGACAAACTTTTCCTGTAGGCTTGAATGGATGAAAAATGTAGATCTTCTTTTAATTTTATCATAAATTCATTTGGTTCATATAAGTTTCTTTCTCTCAAAATAGTTTGCTTTTGTTCAGCTCTATTTATATTGAGAAACACATAGTAGGTAAAAGGTCTGTAAGATTTTAAAATAAAATAATAACCCATTGCAGAGCTACCAGGACAAATTCTTTAAAAGGTCAGGTTTAGAACTTATAATTAGGGTTTATGGTTGTGGTTGCCCTCTAAATATCACCATTCAGGTTAATTGTGATCATCACAATTTTAAGTCTCTGCCTTTAATTCAACCGTAGAATCTTGTATTTTTTTTTTTTTTTTTTGGTGAGGAAGATTAGCCCCAAGCTAACATCTGTTGCCAATCCTCCTCTTTTTGCTGAGGAAGATTGGCCCTGGGCTAACATCCATGCCCATCTTCCTCTACTTTATGTATGGGGTGCCTGCCATAGCATGGCTTGACAAGTGATGCGTAGGTCTGCGCTTGGGATCTGAACCTGCAAACCCCGGGCCGCCGAAGTGGAGCATGTGAACTTAACTACTACACCACTGGGCTGGCCCCCAACCATAGAATCTTTAAAGTTATTGTCTGAATTATAATGTTTGATTAAATATAGAAAGAATTTTTGTTAATTGTTATGTAGGTTAATTTGTTACACAGAAGATCGAGCTTAGATTTTTGTTTGTAATTTCTTATTTAAAATGGAAAAATGTCATTGTTCTCAGTTTCTTTCATGAAACATGATACTATGAAACTCAAAATCCTGGAAATGTATTTTAATTGGAAGATGAAATTGACAGTTATTGAGAACCATGCAGCGTTTGGAACTCTCGAACTAGTTTTCCTGTGGGGATTGGTAAGAGCATAAAATAGGGCTTTATATAATCAGTTATTTTGAAGTGATTTGAAAATAACACATTAAACATAGAGATTTATTAATTATATTTTGGTTTTGTGGTGATTTAAAGTAATTGGATGCTGGTCTAAAGTAGTCAAAGCACTAGAGGCAAAGAAGGAGAATTTTCATGCAGTGTTATTAATGAAACGAATGCAGAATTATTAGTCATTTATATATTTTTTAAATTAAGGTGTAATGTCATTTATATTCTGTAACTCAAAATAAGCTAACAAAATATTACTGGGGAAGTTGAATTTATGGAACAGGCAAGAGTTAGTTATAATTAAGCATTTTAACTTTATGTACATTTTAATTTTCAGGCTCCTATTATGGCTGAATAGCCTCCATTTGATTTATAATTTTCCTGGTACTTTCAACTTACTTAGATATATTTTTTATTATATATTTATAGTATAAAACTTCATATTTCTAGGAATTATAAAAAATTTTGATGTCATATTATCCTTGTAAGTTTTTGGTAATTTTTATAGAAAATGTTGCTCATGTGTACTATATTGGTTTATGTAACAAGGGTAAGATGTTCACATCTTCAAAAATGTTGGAGGAAAGTTTGATAAAGTCCAAGTTTGTTTTGTTTTACTTGATTTGCACACTTTTCGTGGTTGTTAATCAGTAATTTATTTTGGCTATGGGAATATCAATGCCGAACAATAATTCCTATATAGGGATTATAAACTGTAGAGGATGCTCTTTAGTATTTTCTTTGTTTATCTTGAAATCCATATGAAAAAGTCATTAATTTCATCAATAGGTCTCTAAGTGTTACATCAATTCAATTTTTAAAATATTTATTTATTCATTCACTTATATATTTATTTTTAAAGAAGGATGTGGATATCTCCAAATATTGAAGGGTATACTTGTTTACTGGCATCCATGGGTTAACTGAGGCTTTGTTAGAGGGTAGTTTGAATTTCTTCTGGGAATTTCTAGGTCAGACAAGGTAGCATCAGTACAACCAGTCTATTCCATGCGTGACTCAATGAATCTGTATGTATGACTAATACACCACTACTCTTGTGGTGTGTGGTGGGCCTGTTGGCCATTTATGGAGTAGTTGTATATGAAGAAGAAGATTGTTCCTGTGCAAATTGATGAATTGAACTTAGTTGCACGAGTGGGAATAAAAGGTACTTCCATATTGTGGATTTTGCAATTCTTGAAACTTGTGATTGAAATTAAAATGTTTCTTTGTTTTGAATCTCTGACTTTTTCTGAAAGACTTGGGTACAATAAGTGATTTTTCTTTTTAAAATTATCCGTTTCATTTCTTTCCCAAGTTTCTGTGACTACATGGCAAATATATATTTATACTGTTTCTGAATCTCTTCTTTTCTATTTTAGCATATAAGCCTATTGAATCCATTCCCAACGTCAAAAAAATTGTCCCCTCATCTTTTCAGTTTCATATTGACAGAGCTGATGAAGTTAGGGTGGCAAGTGAACAGGCACTTTGCAAGGAAGTGTGAATAATGAGCTGCCTTTTTCCACCGCCTCCTTCTAAGTCTTGTAAGTTTACATGACTTGGTAAAACTATTTCTGTCTTATAAACTATCCTTTCCTGTGATAATACTTCTAAAATTTGCCTTGATGAAAATGTTAGCTTTTCTTACTGCTTTTTCAAAAGTGCTCCAAGTAGGAATAGATAACACTTTTCTCTTATTATAATAGTAATAAAATCAAGTAGATTATAAAAAAGAAAGATCTCGTAAATTACTGATTATAGGCTTCGCTTTGATACGTTTCCTTAATCATCTGGGTTCCATTAATTAGAATAAAACAAATCATATTTTTGGAAAGCTGTACTAACCTATCAGCAAATACAGCTGGCACAGACTTGTTTAACGACACTTCATCTGGGCACCTAAGTCTTACAATATCAATCAATAGCTGTGTCATCATGGAGAAAATAAGGCTCACTGATGACATTCTTTCCAACAAAAATTTGGTTACCTCGCTCTATCTCTGCATAGAATAACTGAAGAGGTTGGACAGCTTCTCCTTTATGCCACATAACCATGTTATAGTTAGCATTCTTTATCTTACCTAGGTGGTTTTACTTATATGTCCCCAGTAGGCTGAAGATTATAATTCTTCTTCAGAACCCATTGCATAATTAATTATTTTCACAGAAAAATATATCCTTTGCAGACACACAGCTTTTAACATTCTTAATTCCATTCTGTTCTTGTGAAACCATTTTTTCTGTCAATCAGCAAATATTTATTCATTACCTACCATGTGCCTGGCCTCAACTAGACACTGTGGATAAATGAAGTAGTTCTTGCTCCTGCAGAATTTATAGTATAGTGATATAATTTATAATATAATACAGACATTTGAAAAATACTTGTGAATAATTAAGTAAATAATTATAAGTGTGTAAACTGCTGTGAAGGAGCACTATATGAGGAAGACCTAAAGTAGATTGGAAAGTCAGTAAAAGCTTCTCTAAGGACATGATGTTTAAGCTGAGATGTGAAAGATGAATGTTTCTGGGTAGACAGAGAAAGGGAGATGCCATCCCAGAGAGAGGAAACATCACATTAAACTGCCTGTTTTAGAAACTGAGAGAAATCCAACATCACTAAAGCAGAGAGAACAAGATGGAGAGCAGCATGAGATGAATTTGCTGAAGTGGGTGGGGGCCAAATCATGCAGGGCCTTATAGACCATGTTGAACACATTTGGATTTGATTCCAAAGGCAACTACAAGAGGTTAAGGATTTTAAGCAGGGGAGTGACGCAATCAGATTTACATTTTAAAAAATTACTCTAACATCTCTGTGGAGAATAAATTGAATGGGTGAAGGTGAGGGCAGTTGTAACCATATTCGAAGAATTTTATAATGAATGGCTTTTATAAATTGTTAGGTCAGTGGTTCTTTTTTCTGCCTATAGAGTTTTCGCAGATGAAACATACTTCCATCAGTAACACTGCTCATCAGGTGTAGTGAATGTAACCACTACCCACTCCTGAGGTGAGAATCACTGAGCTAGTCCAGCTTGTATGCAGTTGTACTGATGGAAGAATTGATGCTGAGAGAAGTGAATTACCCACGGTCACATAGAGCCAGTGGCAGAGGAAGCACTTAAACTCACAGTTGAGAAAATCTTCCAGACACCTTTTCACATAATTTCTCTTAGATTTAGGAAACTAGCATCATCAGTTAGAATGTATTTACTATGCACTGTGGCTTGGCTGTTGGATAACATAAAATATATATAGCAAATTCTCTAATGTAGAGATATGGTATGGGAGATAATGCTGAATAAAACAATGGTTTGCAATGACAACTTTCAGAATGTGATCCATGGACCTCTGGAGGTCTCTGAGATCCTTTCGGCTGGTCCACAGGTCAGAACTATTTTCATAATAATACTGAGGCTTCATTTGGCTTTTTTCACTGTGTTGACATTTGCACTGATGACACTAAAGTAGTGGTGGGTAAAACTCCAGGCATTTGGCCTTAATCAAGGTAGTGGCACCAAACTGTATTAGTAATCGTTGTATTTACTGCCATACACTCATAATTTTTTTTTAAAAAGCCAATTTTACCTAGGAATGTCCTTGATGAAGCGGTAAAAATTATTAGTTTTGTTAAATCTCAACACTTGAGAGTACATCTTTTTACTATTCTGGATGACAAAATGGGAAGGGCATATAAAGCGCTTCTGCTGTATACCAAAGTACGATGGTTGTCTGGACGAAAGCTCGTAAGTGACTGAGTTGTGAGCTAACTGTTTTTTTCATGGAACATCATTTTTACTTGAAATAACTACTGACAGACAAATTATGAATGTTCAGACTATTTGGCAGACTTTTTATCAAAAAAATGAACGAAGTCACCTGTCTTTTTAAGGAAAATAGTTGACAGTATTTGTGTCTAATGATAAAATCCATGCTTTCAAGTAAAATTTAGAACTTTGGAAATTTGTAAATGTTCCTTTGAGCTTGACAGCTTCTCAGTCTTTGAAGGTTTTTTTGATGAGATCGTTTATTAATGAGTACTTCTTTTTTTGCAATTATATAATGAAATATATCAATATTTTGAGGATTTGCGTAACCCAGTGACCAATATTGTTCATATGACCAGTGCATGATGTTATAAAATCATGCAGAGCTAAAATATCCATTCAAAGTATAAGGTAGAACTATAGATTTTAATGTAAGAGTATGAAAAATGTATTGACATGGTTTCAGATTCCACACTGCAACTAACGTTTAAGAAACTACCACTTGTTGAGTTTTGGTGTAGTATCAGAGAATATCCACAACTGTTTGAAAAGGCTATTAAGATACTCCTTTTCCCCACTGCATATCTGTGTGATGGATTTCCTTCATGTGATTTAACCGGAACAATATATTATAACAGACTGAAGGCAGAAGTATTAAGTATTGTCCTCTACTAAGTCACACTTTAAATTGATTTGCAAAAATGTAGAGCAGTGCCACATTTCTTACTATTTTCATTTGTTTGTTTTGGAAAATATTGTTATATTTTCATGAGACATTTTTGTTTATGTTTTTTTTCATAAAAATATGCTAAAATGTAATGAAATATGATTATTCTGAATTGAGATAATAAATATTTTAAAATTTTGTTTTAATACCTATTGTGGTAAACATCCATAGATATGACATCATAAACAAAAGCTCTTTGAAGTGTGTAAACATTTTAATGGCTATTGATGCATTTTGTTAAATTGCCATGCATTACTAGCCTTTAAATGATTCCTTTGTCATAACACTTAGTTTAATTCTGCTGATGGCATGCAGTTAAAAGTTTCGTGTTGGGGCCGGCCCCGGGGGCGTAGTAGTTAAGTTCCTGCGTTCTGCTTCAGTGGCCCGGGGTTTGCGGGTTTGAATCCCGGGCGTGGACCTATGCACCATTTATCAAGCCATGCTGTGGCAGTACTTCCTCTACTATAAAGTAGAGGAAGATGGGCATGGATGTTAGCATAGGGCCAGTCATCCTCAGCAAAAAGAGGAGGGTTGGCAACAGATGTTAGCTCAGGGCTAATCTTCCTCACCAAAAACAAAAAAAAGAAAAGAAAAAGTTCTGTGTTTACTAGAGTTCTTTAAAATATGTATCTCAGCATTTTCAGCAACTCATATTAGGCTTCTCTAATTGGTACAGTCTAGCAAGGTTAGTATGTAAGCATTGGCAGAGAAATTGCTATGTATATCTTCAGAGCTCTATGTTTTTTCATGTCATCCAGAGAATTTAGAAGATAAATATCTGTACAACTTTGTAGGTTTGTTGCAAGCTTTAAATGTATTAATATACAGAAAGCATAGTACTTGGCACATAGTTGGTGCTCAATACACGTTTACTTCCATTTATTCTCTCTTTTTTTTTTCCTTCAACTGAATGTGTTTAAAATATACAAGGCCGAGTTTGCTGTTACTATAGTGCAAAGCTTGGACCACAGATCAGTTCGGCATCTGTCATCTACTCTCTGTTAGAGCTTAGGCAACATACTTGCCCTTCCTGGACCGATGTCCTTATTTGTAAAGTAAAGGTCTGAGACTACATTAATTTAATTCTAGCCTTTCAAGAAATACCAGTTACATATGTGAAGAAAATTCTAAAACTACAGACAAGTAAGCCAATGCTAAATAGACTTGGATTAGGAAGGAGGAGTGAAAGCAGTGGGTAATGTAAAAGTGGTTACTGAGAGAACTATCTACTGTGGGAATGCAGGAAGAAGAGGCAAAAAAGGAGTTGTACAGAAATGAAACGTGGTATAGATTTGCATTTGGTGGACCTTTTCTCCACAGGCCAGCGCTGAAAAATTTTTAGTTAAGCTCAGCAAACATTTATTTTACATCTAGTTGTTGTGAGTCAGGTACCATGCTTTGAGCTGCATGCGCAGAAATGAATACAACATGGTCCTTACTCTCTAGGGTGCTTCCCAGTCTCCCGGGATCCATCACTGGGCGTCCACAACCCTACATTTTACAGCAGGGGAATGGGGGTGGCTCATTCTCATTTATTTCTTCAGAGGAACATGAAGACTTGTTTGCTAAGAGACACGGATCCCATGATGCAAGAGCAGAGTTTTCCTGTAGGTGCTTTTCAGCCTGGGAGTTAGCTCAGGTTCACCTGGGAAAGAGGAAGTTTTTCCCAGATAGGATGGTGCTTGAGTCTTCAGTAAGTCATAGTATCAATTTCTGGATCCTTTCCTATTTCAGAATAACCTCAACTTCTGCTTTTATCAAACCATCAGAGTAAACTCCAAGAGTTGGTGTAGGAAGAAGAAAATAGGTCCTTTCTTTATATGTATTATGAGCCAGGAGCTTTATATACCCTGTCTTACTTAATCCGCACAGCATTGGTTCAAAGAAGGAAGTGACTTGCTAGGTCCCATGTCTCTTTAGGGGTTGAGTAGGGGTTGGAACTCATTTCTGGTTCCCTTGTACCACATTCCTTCCCTAGCTTTGGTTATATCTTAGCCTACAACCATCTATATCCTGTTTACTATATCTTTCTTCAGAATAGATGGTTGCGTAGTAAAGCTGATTCTGGGGTAGTGCAGTGTTTTCTAAACTGCATCTTGAGACCCTTTTGGGTCATGACTAGCATTTTTTACAAACTAAAATAGAGTAGAAATTGTCAGACTGTGTCACAGATAATACTGTTTCCTGAAATTTTTGTTTCAGTTGTGTGTGAGTGTAGTGTGGGGGTGAGTGGGTATATGCATGTGCTGGGTCTTAGTATAATGTATTTCCTACTACGTGAAAATCACTCCTTTTTTTGGCTATAGGACATGGTCACAAGTTCACCATTGTGTCATTTCTCCCAGGTTTTGAAAACATTCCATATTTCTTTCAGTTACAAGGCAGTAAAATGTAATAGCTCTTACCTGGGTTCTGGAGCCAGATTATGCAGGTTTGAATCCAGGCTCTGCCATTTATTAGCTGTGTGACCTTTGTCAAGTTATTTCGGGTCTCCATGGCTGTGTTTTGTCTTCTGTAAAATGGGACCGTGTGAACATTAAATGAATTTATGTACTTAAAGTGCCTAGGATAGTATCCATCTCATAGTAGCACTCCATAAGTTATTTGCTGCTGCTGTTATTGTTGTTGAAAGGTTTATATCTATCTTAGAGGCATTATAGACATACTGCTTTAAAAACAGCCTTCCACAGCAGACAATTGCTTGATTTGGTTAATTGTTGCAAACTTTTCATGTGCTAGAGAATACTAACTTTGCCACTGGTTTAGTGCAATATTCCCTTTATTTATACGCTCAAATTGTTCCTTTTTGGCTAACGCCACCAAAGATAGCTACTAAGTCATATATATCTGTTTAAGAGTTACTGTGGAAAATTATGAGCCTGACTCTGCCAGATCTTGGCCTGTGAAGAACTGGCTGGCTTTATAGACTAATTTAATCTGATTGTAGGCCAGCATTGCTGGCTCATAAAATATATGTGTATGTCCTGGTCCACTGTGTTATAGAGGGCTTAATAGGTACTCTACCTAGTCTACCTGCCTCAAGCTCTTTGACAGGTTTGGAGGAAGATATTACTTTGGTGATCAGGAGAGGCTTCACAAAGGAAATAATATTTGAGTTTGAGATTGAAGGATGAATAGAAGTCCTCTAGGAAAGTAGTTAAAGGAAAATAATTCCAGGCACCAGTAAGACCAAGCTCTGAAGCCTGGACGCCTATAAATGGTCATAGAAAGGCAAGAATAAGCAGAAGCAGTAAACCGAAGAAACCCTGGGCTATTTTCTTCTAGGATATCAGTTACAGATTTTTATAAGAACTTAATACTAGAAAAAAATAAACAAAGGTTAAATGTGTGTTAGAGGGTTGTTTGTTTGTATTTCTTTAAATTATATTTCCTGCATAGCCAACTTATAGTGAATAGTTAGCTACATTTTATTATGATAAGTATTGATAAAATATTCTTTTATTTATACATATATTGTGAGCTTTACCTCTTCTCTTCATCTGGGCCTTAGCTGCCATTAGCAGACACCACCTAATGGCAGTGGCTAGAATTGCAGGCAATAAATGCATTGGAAAAGTTCATAAGACTTGGCAGGAAAAGCCCAACCCAGTTTACAGAATAATTAGTGTAATGTAGTGATATGAGTCAATATTTTTTAATAATCTAGACAGATTGCAACATAGTAAGTATTCCTAAATAAATGTCTGATATCTCTTTTAAATTTCACATTTAGAAGGGCTTTCTTTGCATCTAAAAATGACTGAAATTCTTATAGAATATTACTACTAATGGAACTTGAATAGCCAAGGCAGTTGACATATTTAGAGTGAAATAGAGTGGTCATGCTAGTTCTTACAGGAATTGTAATATTCTTAAATGTTATTAATAATATTATTAATATTAAGAAATTAATATAATTATAAATTAATATGCATAATACATATTTCAAAATAAATTCCAAGAGGAAATCTAAATTAGATGGTCACACAATACAAATCTAAATAATTCATTTTTTATTATAAAGTCAATTCTTGTGGGGTGTATTATCTATATATGGATTAGTCATGAAAAAAATTAATAATGCATATTAATTATGCAGAGTTAACCATAAGTGTTAAACAAATTGTATCTTATCCCTACTTCCATCACACAATATTCTGATAATATAAACATTATAAGAGATGAAGCTCTCAAATGCTTAGGTCGACAAACGAATTTCTCAAGGTTGTGAAGTTATAAGTTCATGCCATTTCTTTCTAGTGCCCTTTGTATTTCTTTATTGCTTAAATTTAAAAAAAAAATGTTTTGTAATTATAAAGTAGTATAATATAACAACATTGCAGAAATCTTAGGCGGTTTGGAGAAACAAACCCACATCTGTTGATTCCCAGTGTTGTAATATAACTACTAATGTTTTGAGGAGAGGAAATAACTTAGTTTTTTTTTTAAATGCACTTGCATGTAGCTATAGTTATAGTTTACACAAAATCTTTCTTTTTTTTCCTTAACCTTAAACTGTATAACTTTATCGCAAAACCTTTTCTCTGCTGTGATATACTTTTTATTACCATAGTTTTTAGTTGTGGCATAATATTTAGTTTTAAGTACCATATTTACCAAGCCATTCTGTTATGTATACGTGTTGAATACTTCTGTGCATGCAGCTTGTTCCATATTTTGGATTTTCTTCTTCTTCTTCTTCTTCTTCCTTTTTTTTTTTTGGTGAGGAAGATTAGCCCTGAGCTAACATCTGATGCCTATCCTCCTCTTTTTTTTGCTGAGGAAGATTGGCCCTGGGCTAACATCTGTGCCCATCTTCCTCTACTTTATATGGGATGCCGCCACAGCACGGCTTGACAAGCGGTGCGTTGGTGCGAGCCCGGGATCCGAACCTGTGAACCCCGGGCTGCCGCAGTGGAGTGTGCGCACTTAACTGCTACGCCACCGGGCCAGCCCCATTCTTCTTCTTATTTTTTTTTTTAAAGTATATTTACTATTAGTGTCTATATTTAGATGCATAAAAATATTTGGAAAAAAGAAAAAGAATCTCACTTACCAAGGATTTTATTTTTGTGTACTAATGCTTTGACTGAATTATATGATTTGACTAATTCTGTGATAGTTACTGCCATCCAGTTTGTATCTTATAATATATGGCAGATCAGAGTACTGGGTGGACTATCCCACTGGGATTTCCTTAATTTACTGTTTTGGACATGAAAATTTTATTGGAAAAACTAGTTTGCTTACTGATCCTGGAAAAAAATTTTTTTAATTATTTGGTTGCTTTTCTAGCACTTGTAATCGAAATCTTTAGTTTATATATTTGAATCATAACGAACATACATTATGTGATCTTCATTTACAAGGGTCATTTTCTTTTAGAGCTCTTGATCTTAAACTTATTGATGTGTGAAATACCAAATGCTTTATTCACCTCCACATTTTTCTGTAGAGCACTTTTTTTAATGATCTTTTAATTCATCTTATAATTTTAGTCAGATGTTAATATCTTTTTAATACCTCTTAATATCCCTTTTACCCAGGCAGATGTCCTGGGACTATGGGAAATTACAGTAGCAATTAGAGGAAAATAGGAAGGGTGGATTGGTCAGTCTTGGAGAGCAGGACAGTGGAGCTCATTTCCAGATGAAAGTAACTAAATTTGAGTCAAAGTAAATTCCTTTGTGTGGAATTCAGACTTAAGAATGTTGTGTCAGTTTCTGATACAGTAAAACCTTGCCATAACAATGTAAAAGGAGCCACAAATATTCATTTGTGTAAAGTGTGGGATGCTGTTAAACACAGTCATGTTATTATACGATTGATGAAATGACTGGGGGGAGTATGTTGTGGAGGATGGGAGCCAACTGCCAATTGCTTTATATCCAAATTAGTGTTAAGGAAGGGCATATTATCGAGGTGTTTCACTAGATTTAATATTTTTATTTCCTTTTGAAATGGAATTGTATATTAGAAATGAAATCATTGACATTTGGTGTTTAGATACAACCTCAGTAACTTCCAAAGGAAATGATCAGCTAAATTGAATTGACTCTATCTGGGGTACTTATATTATGCAATGAAATGTATGATCAGCCAGCATGAAAAGAGCTTAGCTGTTGTTTTAAAACAGCACAACTAGTGCTTGACATTTATGAAGTTCATTTAAAAAAAAAGCTTAACAAAATCACTGATGTTAATGACCACCCAAGTAGCTGTTGTAATTAATGCTGATGGGCCTTGAAGAGCACTGGCAAGGCACTGACCCTGAATAGATCAACCAAGAATTTACCAAATATGGGTTATTTATTCTTCCTGGATAGTTTATGGAGACTAGGACGTTTGTAAAATACTATTTTTGTACGAGGGTAATAGCCAATTTTACTGAACGCTTGCTGTGTGCCAGATACAGTCTTCTCAACACTTGGAATGTATTAACTCATTTAATTATCTCACAACCAGACAGGTTGGGCAATTGCAAGATCTTTCCTTTTTCCTTCTCTTCCTCGTCTGCTTTTTGTGTAGGAATCCGAAATCATTGCTTTGTTCTGGGGATGTACTTTTGCAAAGGATGGGAGGTGTTGTGGTCTTAGTGATCAGAAGAAAGTTTCAAAGTTGTAGTAGAGTCCGTGGTGAGTCTTCGGTAACTACATGGTTTCAAATGTTAGGCATCTTCTAATAAGAATTTTATTTTGGCTCTTGGTAATTCTAAATATCTTATTAAATAAACATATTTTTTATGACTAATCCATACATCAGATAATCTATCCCACAGGAGATGACTGTATAATAAAAAATGAATTATTTAGATTTGTATTGTGTGAACATCTAATTTAGATTTCCTCTTGGAATTTATTTTGAAATATGTATTATGTATATTAATTTATAATTATATTAATTTTTTAATATTAATAATATTCTTAATAACATTTAAGAATATTACAGTTCCTATAGGAACCAGCATGACCACTCTCTTTCACTCTAAATATATCAACTGCCTTGGCTATTCAAGTTCCATTAGTAGTAACATTGTATGAGAATTTCAGTCTTTTATTTTTTTAGTTTTTACTTTTTGGTGAGGAACAGTGGCCCTGAGCTAACATCTCTGCCCATCTTCCTCTATTTTGTATGTGGGACCACCTCCATAGTATGGTGTAGGTCCATGCCCAGGATCTGAACCCGTGAACCTGGGCCACCAAAGCACAGTGTACTGAACTTAACCACTACTCAACCGGGCTGCCCCTTTTTTCTTTTTTTATTTCTTTTTGTTTTTTTTGCTGAGAAAGATTAGGCGTGAGCTAACATCCTAACATCTGTTGCCAATCTTCCTCATTTTTTGCTTGAGGAAGGTTAGACCTAAGCTAACATGTGTGTCAGCTTCCTCTACTTTTATGTATGGGTCGCCACCACAGCATGGCTGACGAGTGGTGTAGGTCCGCACCCAGGATCCAAACCTGCGAACCTGGGCTGCTGAAGCAGAACGTGCGAACTTAACCACAGGGCCAGTCTTGAGTTTCAGTCATTTTTAGATGCCAAGAAAGCCCTTCTGAATGTGAAATTTAAAAGAGATATCAGACATTTGTTTAGGAGTACTTACTATGATGTAATCTGTCTAGATTTTCTGACATAGTTTGCTGTTTACTTTTTAAAGTTGCTAAATTGCATGTAGTTGCCATGTTAATATCTCTTGGCCCCTAATTTTTGTTTCAAACTCAGCATATTTAATATTTTTCTTTGATTCATAAATACAATACCCTCTTCTTGGTGAAAGTTTATTTCCCTGTTCTGCATTATCTTCCAGCTGTCTATGTTATTTGTAGAGATAAGTTTTAATACCTCTTTAGAGAAAAGCGGGTGGCTCCACAGTGATCTCATTGTTAGGCTAGTAGGTCTAGTTTTGTTGCTTTTTTTTTTGCTTATACCTGTCTCCACCCCTGCCCCTAAGGTAGAGTATTAATAATTTATCTTCTATTGATACTTATTCTAATAATTATATGTATTCTTACACTATCTTTAAGCAAGACGTATTGAACTTTTCTCTTAGTTTGGTGTGGCGTCACCTATCACTTCTCATTTATTCTTCTCCTGCTCTACTCTTCCTCTCTCTCTTCCACTTCTTTCCCTACCTCCTTCCCCTTTTCTCCCTCTTCCTTTTCCTTCACCCATCTTCTTCCTCCTCTCTCTCTCAACAACAAATATTAATCCAGAGCATAGTCCTATAAAGTCGTATAGAAATATTGATTTATTTGGGTGTTAGTTGATTGCCAGAAAAGAAATGTGTTAATCAGTAGAAATATAAAAGGCTTTTTGAAAGCCTTGGGCGGTTATGGATTGGCTCTTCTTATCCTTTAATAGCAGTAAACTCATTTTGTTCTTCCTACATTAAAAAATTTCACCTCTTTTGGTTAGGTATTTTGTTTTGCTTTGACTGATGAACTCCATTTCATTATATTTATTGCTTATGCTCATAACTTTTAGAAGATTTTGTGTGTGTGTGTGGAAGATCAGCCTTGTGCTAACATCTGCCAATCCTCCTCTTTTTTTGCTGAGGAAGACTGGCCCTGGGCTAACATCCATGCCCATCTTCCTCCACTTTATATGGGACGCTGCCACAGCATGGCTTGCCAAGCGGTGCATCCGTGCGTACCGGGGATCCGAACCAGCGAACCCCAGGCCGCCGCAGTGGGGCGCGTGCACTTAACTGCTTGCGCCACCGGGCCGGCCCCTAGAAGATAACTTTTATCAATTCTTTTTTACTTTCTCTTTTGATAGCAGAACAAAGTTTTGATATTTTAATTAGCCAATTTAAGCAAAACTAGTTATGGGGAGAATTTAAAACCAAGAAAAGCTATTAATAACAAAGTGTTCCCAAAGTAGCTTGAATTATGAGTTGATTTAATTCAAGATAGAGAGGTACAGACACTACATCTATTTTTGATGTCAGTATTGTAGTGGTTTGGGGGACTAGGTCAGAGCCAGATATTCTTCAAAGTCATTATGGATTAAGCACTGCCTTTCAATGAACTATTTTCTTTCTACTTTATCCAGAGGCACGTCTCTGACCTGTTGTGCTATTTTCCCTGGGTTAGAGTTACATAGTTTTATTGACAGCTAGATCATCTAGTTCAGTTCCTTCTGTTCAGATATATAGTTTATAAGCTACAATGTATCCTTTCCCCAGAACTCCCAGTTTAAAGTCCAATATAAGTGTGTGTCTGGTAAGCCAAATGGGGGCTATTGTCTGTCTGTATCAGATGGACACCTTTCCTTCTTAATCTTTTATGCTGTTTCAGATCTTTAAAATACATGCCCTTTGACGGAACATGAATTTGTAGTTCTTAGTTATTGCTGATTCCTACAGTAGTTTATTCAAAGTAGGCTACTGCATATCTCAAATTATAAATGAACCTGTCTGAGATGCTTTAATAGTTTGTTATAAAAAATACGGACTTGTCCTATATGTTAGAAGCTTTGTGACTATTGGAGTCACTGGGCCTTCCCAGGACATTCCACCAGCTCCTCATCATTTATTTTATTACGTAAACTAGGCTTACAGAAGCCAGTCTTGAGGAAAAAATACAAGTCAAAGCAGTTTATCTAGTCAGGCACTGGATTTGCCTGAGCCAGCCATGTGCTACATGGTACCTGTTACTGGCAGACTCATACGTATGTTCTCTATTATATCAACTGCATACTTTCTTTAGTTCCGTGAGACAAGGGGTCTATTATACACACTGTTGGGGGAGATCTATGAAGAAGGATGGCTATGATTGGCTGCTAGAGACTCACTATGTCTCTCCTGATGGATATTGCAGGAGAAAGATCATTAGGAAATAAAGTCTATATTGCCATCCACTTAAGTGTTTTCCAATTATTTTCAACTCTGTTAATATTATCTCTTGAAATCTGACTTTAAGTGCCATAAAGGCAGTGATATTTCGTACTTCTTGTATCCTCTGTAGCCTCTCTCCAAGTTCTGGAAAAATAGAATTAACTAATATAGAAAACTGCGAGATAAGATTATTTTGATCAACCTATTAGTCCATATTTTTGAATTTTTTTTGGAAATAGAATCTTCCTCACTGATCAGTATCACAGAGATGGCATACATTGTGCTAAAACAGCTGTTGAATTAAAATTGTATGAAATGAAGTATTTGTATAAGATTCATGGTCACAACAGATAAGGTTAGCTACGTTGGTGTGGAAATGGAGTGACACTTCTCCAGAATCAGGAAGAATTCATTTTTGGCAGCTGTTATGTTGGCATGGTGCTAAGCCTTGTTTTGACCCCAACAAGGACAGGATCTGCTGTAGGAGGGTCTCGGCAACAGGCCATATCATTATGAGAGTTATTTTTATAAAGCAGGTCTCATTGTTTGGCAAAGTTTAATCCTCTGGTGGGTAGAATTCATTTTATCATGGTTTATATTATGACATATTACTTTTTTAGTAATAAACTAAAAAAATTCTCTTGTATGTGTTGATATAACATAAAGATAGCATCTGACATTGTAAGTGCATTTGCTATTTACATATATAAAAATTGTGTCATGTGTTAGTGTGGAAAAGGAAAAAAGAACTCATGGATTTAGAGAATAAAGGCTGAAGGAAACAGTGCCAAGGGAAAAAGAGGCATTTGAGGGGAATGGGACAGGACAGGCACTCTAGATACCTCTTGTATAGGCACCCAACATGCACTCATGGTCTCGGGGTCTACATATGAGTAGATGACACCACATGCGTATTCAAACTTTGTGCAGTTAAGTGGAAAATTTTCCTTGTTCTTTAAAATGACATTCTAGAAAAAGCAGAAGACTTGGGTTTGAAACCTGCAAGTTACCTAATGGCTTTGAGGCTCAGTTTCCTCATTGACCAAATGTGGGTATGTTAGATAGTTTTGGAGAAAGCTTAGCTCTTTAGACTGGAGATAGAAAAAAATTTCCTTTTCCTCTTTTACAATGAAATTGTGAGGTTCCAGTTGGTATGACAATTGTGTGAGATCTTCTGATAAAATTTATGGTATAAAAAAGAATAAGGTTATCTGTTTATACTGCTAGTTATAGTTTTCACTAATAACTCAGAAATACTCCAATGAAAAAAGGTAGAGTTATGGTTTTAGAAGAGATTTTTTCTATTGATGTTGACATTTTTCTAATTGTGTTTGTTTAATTTCAAATGCAACTTAAGTGCAGCCCATGTTTTTATGCATAAACATTTGCAGTAACTCATGTAGATAAAGTTAAGTACAAAAATAAATATTTTACAGCCCTTTAGAAATAGCATCACCATAAAAATGAACAACTTTATATGACATATTTTATGTGATAGCACAGATGATCTTATAGATCTTGCTCTTTCTTGTTGTTCCAGTTGTGGCAAGTTGACTCATGTAATGTTATCAAGTAGCAATAAGAAGGGACTGTTAATATAGCTATAGTTTTGGCGGATTTGAAATAACTGCACAGAGCTTACAAGTTAAGGAAAAATTTATTGTGTTGTTTGTCAGCACAATTCAGCGATATTCATCTGGAGCCATAAAACTCTAAAGTCTAAATAAAAGACATAAAGCAATTTACAACCTTAACAAATCAGGTCTTTTAAGAATCCCTTCTTTCTTCTTTTTGCTGATTCGTGCAAGACTGCTTCTGTGTCATGAGTAACTGATCTGGTGAAATAGCTTAGCTGGTAGGCATATTTTGCTGCAAAAGTCATTCCCTTTTGATCTTAAGATGAGCTGTAGTCATTTATTGTTAGACTCTGTTATCTTGTTGAAAGAAGAACCTTGAGTAGATTTATTTTATTACATATCAGCTTGATGTGTGAAATTACTTATGTTGTCTGTATTTACAGCTGTTAATTCCCAGGAAAACAGGTGCTTTTATATTATGTAGCCTACTGGAATTTAAGCCATTTTTCTTAATGGGTCCATCAAGATGTCCAAGTTTTCAATGTTTAGTGTCATTTCTATGTTTTGAAGAGTTGTTAGAAGCCTATGGATATTTAGAGCATTAGAGTAACCCTTTAGGGAGATAATTTCCTAGAAAATAGTAGACAAAGGAGTTTACAGATAGAAGATTTGAATATGCTCAGCATATTACCCTGGAATAAATATTTATTTTCTTTTTAGGAATTCACATAGGTAATAAAAATGTTTAGTGTTACTTGCTTTTTACGATAATTTTATTGAGATGTAATTCACATAGCATAAAATTTACCCTTTTAAAGTGTACAATTTAGTGGCTTTTGGTATATTCACAGAGTTGTGCAACCATTTATCTAGTTTTTAGAACATTTTCATTGCTCCGAAATGAAACCCCATACCCATTGGCAGTCACTCCCCGTTTGCCCCTTCCGTCAGGCCATGACAACCACTAATCTACTTTTTGTTATTTTCTGAATTTTAAAATGATGCATTGAAGTTGAAATGAATAATAGTTTAATACCACTGATCTGTCATAATAATGAAATTATGTACTTAAGTTCTCTATCATTAAATATTTGTAACAATGTGTTATTAGGGTTGATTTTTTCCGTGTTGTAAACAATAGCTTATCATCACTGTATGCTTTAATTAGGCATAGTAGTATATCGTTAATTTCCTACTATTATTTAGTAAAATTTTGTTCTCTACCTCTTTTTTGTTTTTGTTTCTGAAAATTTCAGATAAATGTTTTCCTTTAACCCCTAAATTGGGATAAATACAATGAACCTGATGGTATTTATCTTTGCTTAGAATACCTTTCCTTCACAGTACAAGTAAGTATTTAGATAGCAGTTATAATAAAAGTAATGTTTAAAATACTTTAAAATAAACTTTGCAGTTTCTCTCAGTCTTAGAAACTCCCTCTTTTGCACACAAAACAGTTGACACTCTTTACAGATTGTGCTTATTTTATTCACTAATGCAAACTCTTAAGGTCCTTGCTAGCTTGTATAACTTTGAGCACCTGATTGTTTGAATGGCCAGTGGATTAGCAATCACAAATATGTGGTTATCATACATGATTAGTCTAGTTTTGCACGGTTTAAATTAGAGGTTGAGAGTGAGAGGTAAAGGGAATAATTTTTGAAGTTGGCATTTGTACTGAGGATTCTGTTAGTGTAGAGATCTGCTTTGTAGTTCATCTGGGATTTAGTTTAGCTGAGAACTGTCAGAATCATCCTAAGACTGTTATTGTATAAAACTCCAACATGTGTATGGCGTGAGGAGATGTTGTGAAATTGATTATATAAGAATTCTGGGAAAAAAACCTGTTTTAGAAACATCACTATGAGGCTTCTCTGACTCTTCTTGGGGAGTGATGACAGAACCTGGGGTCTCCAAAAGCAAATAATAGTAGTTTACTGTGACTATTGCTATAATAGCTGTTTTTCACTGTCTCTGTAGTCATCAGCAATTGCAGATAACCTTCAGCAGCTGATAATGGAAGAACCCACAGGTTGAACAAGTACTCCATTCTTGAATTCATGCATCAGGTTTCTCCTTTAGATGTAAAACCAAAACATTATTTTTGAATTGTAAATAAACAAGAGGACTAAAACATTGCTGTTACTGGATATTGACAAGAGATGCTTGGAGCCTGGATCAACTTGGCAGGTGGAGAATGAGTATCATCGTACAAGTGGGCATCACACTACAACTTTTATCGTGGTACGCAAAAATATAACCTAAATCCATGGTTTCAGGAGCATGCTTATATATAGATACACATGTTGGATTTTATAATAGCTCTCAGAGGAAGAATGGGTTTCACTTTACAAAATTTTGTTCTGCCTACAGAATTTTAAGAATAAATCTCTTGTATAACTTGATGCTCCTATGTAAAATAAAAAAATGAAAAGCTATACTGTTTTAATATTACAAAATAGGCCCTGATAAAAAGTACTAACAATATAATTAGATTCTGAGTTTTTTGTTTTATACACAAAAAAATTTTTTTTTCATGCCCGATTAGCTACTCTGTGTACAGCCCCCAAAAGATGCATTTTATTGCTGTGTTCATGCATTTTTTTCACCGAGTTTGAACAGGTAGTTTTGTCCATGCCTGTAAGAAGACTTCTTTCACTGCTCCCAGTTATCGTGCCTGGCTTGTGTAATTGGGTAGTCATCAGAAAGAAAGGAGGGGGGGATTTTTTTAACCTTTGAAAGTGATATCCTTTTCAGCCTTGGCAGGTTTCAGTGTTCTATCTTTGTCTCTAAAATCCACATCGGAAATGCTAAGAGTTCCCATGCTGGAGTTAGGAGAGGTCGTTGTCAGGAGGATCCTGTAGCACTTTTCAGAAATTAGAGGGTCATCCAGCAAAACTAGGCCACATAGTCCAAGGATCAAGTGCACCCAGTAATATCACTTGGATTTGAAGGTCTGCATGCTTTTAAGCTTATCTGTAATTTGGTCTGGTTTCTATTTACCTATTCAAGCCCAGCATAGTTTTTGTGGTTGCTGAAAAATACCTTACTAATACCAGTTTGTACATATGAAAGTATTTTTTCATTTTCATCTAATTTTCTTTCTCGTAGGTTGCCAGTTTTATGTGTATTTGCCATAAGAACTCCTCATTTAGCCCTACTCACCCACTCACCTGGCTCCTTCTTGTGGTACAAGGGTATAGTGAGTGATTCCATGAATGTTTTTAAAGAATTTTATCTCTGTGTGGCAGGAGTTTAGGAAGTAAATCTTTTCCTGAATTATATACAAATTTTTCTATATATTAAAAAAATCTAACTTGGGCTTAGCCCTTGTTTATTTTAATTGAATCCTTTCACCAGTGATACAATGGACTGTCCTGTTACTTTCTCGAGCCTGTTAATAGCACTCACAGTGAACAAACAGAATGCCCTGTGGTAAAAACACAATACTCTGAAATCAGTGGGGAATGACTGCAATCAAGTGAGTTATCTAGTGACACTCTTTTAACCTTTGTTCTGATCATGGAAAGCTTTTTACAATATGCTTCTCTGCCTGTAATACACTAAGTGTTATTTAACTCCCTGCTAAATCAGAATCATCATTATGACTATCATACACTGAACTGTACTGCTCACAGGTAGGTGCATGTGTAGGGCCAAATAGTGTGTGGAAGACGGATTGCAAAAAATGACCTTGATTTTTCCCTCTCTGTATCTATGTCCCTTGCAGTGTGACTGCAGACGTAGAGTCTGTTTAGTTCTTGAATCTGAGCTGGCCTTGTAACTTGCTTTGGCTAATAGATGTGACAGAGGTAATGGTGTGTCAATTAGGAAGCTAAGCTTCAAGAGGCCTTGTGCGTTTCCGCTCATGGAACCCTGTCTAGCTGCCATGAGAATTAGCTTGGGCTAGCCTGCTGGATGTGTCTCCATCATGCCTGTCACCCCATCCAAGAGCCAGTCAGCCACAATATGTGCGAGGGAGGCCATCTAGATAAGCCAATCTTAGCTAACCTATCAGACTATTACAGAATCACGAGAGCACAGTCAAGATGGAATTGCCAGCTGACCTGTAGAGTTAAAAGTGAGAAATGCTTATTATTTTAAGCCCCTGGGTTTGGGATAGTTTGTTATGCAGCAATGCCTAAGTTCTCTACAATGGTTAATCTTAGAACATGTTTCTTTGGGAGAAAGCTTCAGACGTCATCTTGCTTTTTGGTCACTTGTTGCTTTCTCAGAAAATTGTCCTGAGTGATATTTATGCAAAATTAGTGAATCAAAGACAAAAGCAGCTTATTTCCATTGTTGCTGGCCACCCCCAAGTGTTTGTTGAATTGAATTACCCTCTTTTAAATAATCTTTTTCTTTGTTTTTGCTATCCTTTTACAATTGTATTTCATCTATTCTCTGTTCTGTTGACCTTATTAGAAGGGGAACCACAGGAAGTCCCCTGTAATCCTGTTCCTGTTTTTTTCCCTATTTTTGAATCTTATGTGTGCTCAGTGTTTTGATGAAGTGTGTTAAGGATTTCCTCATCATTTGTTAGGTCATATAACACAAATATTTCTGAACACTTATAGTATGCATAGGCACTGTGCTAGTGGCTTTTGTGAGCTTACAGTCTAGGAAGATATTGACTAGTAAACAGCAAATTAAAATCCAGTGGGATAGGAATACCTATGATAGGAAGACATAAGAGGAAGCAGTTGGGCAGGTCCATTAAAAGATGGTCAGCATCACTAATCACCAGGGAAATGCAAATCAAGACCACAATGAGATATTACCTCACACCTGTTAGGATATCTTATCAAAAAGACGAACGATAACAAATGCTGGCAAGGATATAGAGAAAAAAGAACCATGTGCACTGCTGGTGGGACTATAAGCTGATACAGCCAGTATGAAAAACAGTGTGGGGTTTCCTCAAAAATTAAAAACAGAGCTACTGTATGATCCAGCAATTCCACTTCCAAGTATATATCTAAAGGAAATGAAATCTTTATCTTGAAGAGATATCTGTACTCCTATGTTCGTTCGTTGCAGCATTGTTCACAATAGGCAAGATATGGAAACAACCTAAGTGTCTGTCAGTGGATGAATGGATAAAGAAAATGTGGTGTGTATGAATATTATTCAACCTTAAAAAAGAAGGAAATCTTGCTATTTGCAACAACATGGATGTACTTGAGGATATTACTAAGTGAAATGTGAGACAGAGGAAGACAAATACTGCATGGTATCACTTATCTGTGGAATCAAAAAAAAAAATTGAACTCATAAAAGCAGAGAGTACAGTGGTGGTTGCCAAGGGCTGGGGGGTGGGGGTAATAAGGAGAGGTTGGTAAAAGGGTACAAACTTCTAGTTATAAGACGAGTAAGCTCTGAGGATCTAATGTATAACATGGTGACTATAGTTGATAATACTCAACTATTGTATAATTGAAACTTGCTAAGAGAGTAAAACATATGTTCTCACGAAAAAAGAAAAAGAAAAAAGTAAATATGTGAGATGAAAGATGTGTTAATTAACTCAATGGTGGGAATTCTTTTACAATGTGTGCGTATATATATATGTGTGTGTCAAATCATCGTGTTGTCTACTTTATATTACACTTTTATCAATTATACCTCAATAAAAAAAGAAACTGAAAAAAAAGGCCCCAATCAAAAAAAAAAAACAGAAAAAACAAAACAAGACAGGAAACACTTGGGGGATTAGCGGGCCCCCTGAGGAAGTGATGTATAATTTTAGATCTAAAAGATGAATGGGAATTAGCCAGAAAAAAGAGAACAGAAGTAGCATTTTATGCATGGGAAATGTATATAGAAAGACCTAAAGGCAAGATAAATGGTTGAATATGGCTAGAAATATAGAATATTTAGGGGCTAGTGTCAAGAGATAAGTCCAGAGTGTAATTAGGAACTAGATCGTGAAAGATACTATAAGACATATTATCATTGTGGAGGGTAGATTGGAGAGAAGCAAGACTAGAGGCAGGGGAGTCCAGTTGGGAGGGTTTCGCAGTAATCTGTGCAAGAGAATGGGACCATAAATTAGGAGAATAGCAGTTAGGATAAAGAGAAGTAGATGAATTCAAGTAAAAGGCAAAATTAACAGGACATAGGGACTGAATAAATGGTGAGTGTAATAGAGAGAGAGGAGTCAAGGATAATGTCCAAGCTTGGACAACTGGCTGGTTGGTTCCCTGAGGTGGAGGGGCATCCCAAGAGGAGAAGGGAGTTGGGAGGAAGATAACTTAATTTTGAAAGTGTTAAGTTTGAGGTACTTGTGAAATTTTAAAAAAATGTCCAGAAGACAGTGGTTATTCGGCTTTCAAACTCAGGAACTATCTGTTCTAGAGATACAGCTTTGAGAGTCATGAGTATATATGGTAACTGAAACCATGAGAGAGAGAGGGGATCCACTAGACAGGGGGCTTTTCATTTTTGAAAAAAGGACCTGGGTCTGAACTCTAAGGAAATGACACTATATATATAACAGACAAAGAGGGGTCTTCAAAGAGTACTAAGATCAACCAGAGAGATGGGAGGAATACAAAGAGAGTGTGGTGTCACAAATCTAAGAGAATGTGTCAAGGTCATGAGAATAGTCATCAGGATCAAAAGCTGCTGTGTGATCAAGTAAAGTGAGGTCTGAATAACGTCCTTTGCTTTAGGAACATGGTCTCTATGTCTAAGTACAGTTGTTTCCTCCACTTAGAGTGTTCTTTATCCCTTTTTAGTCTTTTTTCAAGGTGTTTCTTACATGTCCCCTCTTCTGTGAAGTCTTCTCCCCACAAAATTATTTCCTTTCTGTAGTTTCATTGCTACTGTAGCATATATATGAGCATTCTCACAGATGAATTTGAGTTCATCTATGTACCCTGACGAGACAGTGAATTCCTGAACTCACCAAGTTTGTGTTAATTCTTTTAGGACTGAGATCTTGTGTTACTCATCTTTTGCTTCTTAGCACTCTTCACAGTGCCTAGCAAATAGATGTTACTTGATAAATGTTTGTGGATTTGAATGCTTGATTTTGAATATAATCCTAGTCAAAAGCAACATTTAAAATTGCACATTAACAGTCACTTCAAAACCAAAATTTCTAAATAGTGCTGCCTATTGGATGAACTTTGTCATATGTTCTTTTTTCTAATAACACCCACAATACAAATTAAATTCTGTTCTGTCATATGCATTATTAATATGACATTGGAAAAGGGGGTCAATAGTTTTCTGTAATTGACCAGGAATAGACTAGCTTTGTTCTCTCTAATAAGCCTTTGGATCCAAAATGATCTTTCAGGACAGTGCCAAAATGTGTACGAGTCAGTCGAACAGTCTATTCTTGCCTAGAGGTTAGGAATAAATGTGGTGACTTCTAGTGGATTATTTTAAGTCCACTGTGTCCATCTGGGGTAAGTACATTGAGCCATTTCCTGCTGAATAATTAAGCTACCCCATGGGTTTACATTGGAAGAGAGTTCCTCTTAAAATCCACGGGAGTAGATTAAGGTAAAAGTTACCTTTGACTCAGCATGCAGCACTCTTAATGTTGCATATGTATATAAATATATGCCTTACATTTTTGGTTATAACTTTGAAAATTGGTACATCCCTTCTTCCTCCCTCCTGGTAATTTAAATGTACTTAATTTACTCAAATTCTTCTTTTCTGATATTTTTTTGCAGGGATGTTAGGGGCTTGATCATTTGTTGTGCTTCTATGTAAAGGATGGTCAGAACTACAGGAGCAAAAAGAAGGACCTCTGCAATGAAAAACAAAAGGCTAAAGAGTGTTAGGATCTGGTTTATGGAGTTTAATGATTGTCTTAAATAAAAGGAGAAAGACGGGACCAGCTCATGTTAAGCAAGGATTTCTGGTTCCCAGGAAAAGCCAAAAGGAGAAGCCTGTGATAACAGCTTCAGAAACTGCCTATAAATGAATTGCGGGACCGAGGGCTTATGGCCTGTTCCTGAAATATGTGTAAAATTATATGTAAAGGTCAAGAGAGCGGTATTAATATGTATGACCAGATTCCAACTCTAGTAGGCAATCCATTCCCTCAGGCATAAAATGAGATAGTTGAGCATTGAAGGAGAAACATGCTGTGTAAGCCTGTGTTGTGTAATACAGTTGTGCTACACAATTGTATCATTTGGTATTATGAATGTTGGGGTGGGACTGGAAATGACTGTATATATCACCAAGAAAAGGGGATACATATGGTCTTGAGAAGTTGGTGCACCTTTGCTGGGCATCATAACCAGTTCTACTCAGTTGATTGAACCAGAGTCTTAGGAATTATCCTTGATAACTCCCTTTCTTTTAACCCCATTTTCACCAGACTTGTAGATTCTACTTCTGAAAATACCTATTGAATCCATTTGCTTCTTTCCTTTATTAAATATTTTATTTGAATGAATGAATGAATGAATGCATTTAGCTGCCCAAGTTCACATCACCATTAGCTCTCTATAGGTCTTTCACTTCTGTTTTTCCCCCACTGCAAACATAATGATGCTTTCTAAAAATCACAAATCAGGTCATGTTAACTCCCCAGCTTAAAACCTCTAGGCTTCAGGCTAAGATCCAAAATATTTATCACTTCTCACATGACCTTGCATAATCTGGTTCTGGCTCTCTTTATTTCAGCCACAGCAACCGGTTTTCTGGTCCTCCAGTAACTCCAACTCTCTCCCACTCCTTGGCTTTAGCACCTGCTCTTCCCTCTTCCTGGAATGCTTTTACTTCTGCTCTTCTTCTGGTAAACTTACTTCCTCAGAGATACCTTCCCCATCTAAATTAGGTTCCTTTGTTACACTTTTTTAAAATCCTAGTACTGTTCTTTCAGAGCACTTGTTATAGCTGGGAGTTACATAAGCAAAACTTCCAGATTGAGTTAGTTGTCTGTTCCTTCCTCATCTGTTATTTGTTCCTCATCTGTCATTCACCCCACAGCCCATTCCAATTAAGTTTTGATTCACACCACTCCACTGAAAGTACTGTCGTCAGGATTCTCAGTAATCTTCATTTCGCCAAATTCACTAGTAGTTCTCTCTCCTTTCCTTACTTGCTTCTCAGCAACCCTCATCACAGTTGACCACTGGATCTCCAGGATGCAGGTGCTGAGATGGAGAGAGGCGTGCAAGAGGCTTATTTGGTGAAGGAGCTTGCCTGTGAAAGATACAAGAGGAAGGAAGCAAGCTTGGATAGGTCAAGCCTTCAGAGCAAGATCTAATAGTTGTGACAGGAAAGAGGCGAGGAAGCAGGATTGGACAAGGAAAACTTCAGACTATGGTGCAGATCTAACAAAGTCTCTGGCAACACAACTGGGAGCTCTGGAGCAAAGGCTGCTCATTAGAAGAGACCTGCATTAGGCAGAGTTGGCCAGGCCATGCTACTCACAGTGTGCTCAGTGATCGGCTGGGGTGACCTGGGAAGAATGTGGCTTTGGCTCAAAAGCTGAGCAAATCCTGAGGCTGTGAATAGCTGGAGGTTGTCAGTTAACTGCACTCCTTACAACTGAATGGCCAAGTGATGTCTTGAAGGGAGATCCTAGCAGCATACCTCTATGGCTTACCACGGTGACACTACACATTTCACTGTTTTCCCCCTACCTTACTAATTAACTTCTCAATTTTTTTTGCTTCTTCCTCCTCCTCTGCTCAACCTCTCAAAGTTAGAATGTGTCAGGGTTTGATCCTGGATTCTCCCTCATTTGTACTCTCTTCCTAAATCCCATGGCTTTAAATACCATCTCTATGCCCAGTTCCTAATTTTACAGCTCTAGTTCTGTCCTCTCTGCTAAACTTCAGGCTCCTAAATCCAACAGCCTGCTGGATACCTCCTCTTCAGATGTCTAATAGGTACCTCACCCTATATGACCAAAATAGAATTCTTGGTTTTATTTCCCAAATGTGCATCTCTTCTGTTTTCCCCCATTTCAGTAAGTAGCACTACACCAGTCTATGCATTGTCCAGACCAGAGATGTGAGAATCACTCTCAATTTCTCTTTCCTTTACCCTTTCTAGTCCTATCTGTTGTATCTCTAAAATATAACCCATATTTGTCCATTTCTGTCCCTCTCCACCGACATATCTTATCCAAACCCTCATAATCTCTCATGTGGACTCTGCAGTGGTCTCTTAAGTGCCCTTGTTGCTTCCTTTTTGTCTTCACAGAATACTGTAGAATGAAAGCTCTGTTAGGACAAGGGCTTTACCTGTCTTGTTCCCCACTGTGTCCACAGTGCCCAGAATAGTATCTGGTACATAATGGACACTTACTAAATATTCGTTAAATGAAGGAAGGAATGGATGGGTGAATCAATTCTCCACTTAGAATTTATAACATAAATCAAATTAAGCCCTTTTCCTGCTTAAGATTCTCCAGTGGTTTACAGATTTGGAATAGAATCCAGATTATAAGACTCTACAGAATTTGGCTCCTGCCTATTTCACTGACTTTGTCTCGTATTACACTACGCTCAAGCCACACCACCCTTCTCTGCATCTCTCACACCAAGCTCTTTCTCACATGAAGGCCTTTCACTTGTGTTCCCTCTTCCTGGTAAGTTCTAAGGCAAGATATAGCCCCTTATCATTCAGATCTCAACTCCAGAATGTCATAGTCTCAGAGATACCTTTGCTGGCTGGCCGTTGTATGTAATTTAGCACCCCTCCCCCCACCTCCATCCCAATTTTGTCACAGTTGTATTTTATTTCTTTATACTACTTAATTCTTCTAGCTATTTAATCTTTAAACTTTATTTTGACTTAGGGTATTAGAACAACTAGTTCTTTTTTATTTTTAATTAGTTGCTAGCTAGCCCTTCCTTCCAGCTCTATCTACCTTTCTCACCCTCTAGTGTATCTAACATAAGGGGGCCAAAGAAATTGGACTAGAGCCTAGAAAATTGAATTTAGATTATGATTATTTTAGGAAGGCCCTTGGGTGCTATGTCATAAGTATCTGGAACTTTTTCCTGTAGCCTTCTGAACCCTCAGAGGCTTTTCCTCAGGAGAGAAACATCATTAAATTTATCTTTTTTTCCCTGAGAAACATCATTTTTATGACAGGATAAAGACAGGCTAAAGATGGGGAGCTCAGTCACAAGGTTAGTTCTAGAGGGTAGACGACGTAGATGATGGCCCGATCTAGGGAACTGGTGGCAATTTGGTAGAAAATAGGGAACAGATGTGAGGCATGCTTCAGAATGAGATTCATCAGAACTTATCATCTGATCGGATATTTATTCAGTCATGAGTTATTGTCACCAACTCTGTCACACCCTGCACTAGGTTCTAGGGGACACTAGTGAGCAAGATAACTCCCAGTCTAGTGGAGGAGAAAGACACTAATGAATTTATACTTATGGTTTATAATTGTCCTTTGAAGCAAACAGACAGGGTCAGATGGTATGGCATGATGATGATGATGATGATAATTATTAGAGTTAAGGGAAGACTTTTCTAAGGAGGTGACACTTTAGTTGAGAACAGAGGAGGAGAGAGAAACAATTATGAGGCAAGATGATGTTCTAGACAGAAGGAACCACATGTGCATTGTGGGCATGTGGATGGAGAGGAAGGAGTCAAGGATGAATGAGACCACTTCCTTGAGTAGTTGCATTAATGCTGATTCTCCCAAGTGAGTCAGGGAAGATAGGAGAAGCCAGTCTGAAGGGGAGGATACTACATTCTATTTTTGACCTATTTAAGTTCTGGATGCCTGCAGGAAAATCAAATGTCTGGTTGGTAGTTGGAAAGTAGAATTGCAGCCCAGGCAATAGATAGATATGTGGATAGTAAACTTAGGCCTGAGAGTCATTATATAGGTGGTAGTTGAAGTCATAGCGCGTTGTGTAATTACCTCAGAACCCTGAGGAACGCCAGCTTTTTAAAGGCACCGGTGAAATGTGGTTCAGCGGAAGAGACAGGGAAACTTCAAGGCAGAGGAGGAAAAGGCTTCAAGGAAAAGATAGGTCAAGGATATGCATAACTGTTGTATCTGACAGCCAGGGAGTTCTTGCTGGTCTCACAGAGTTTAGTTTCAGAAAAGAGGCAGAGACAAAAAGCAAGGCTGCATGGAAAACGTGAAAGAGGTGTTTGTTGGTGAAGAAGGAAAAGAGGCATGGAGAGGGGAATTAAGGGATGTATCATTAAGGGTGGTGCATCGCTATAGGCGGAGTAGAGAGGAAGAATGAAGCTAATGATTTGAGTAATTATAAACATGTCAACATTTTAGGATTTTTGCTTTGCCTTTTTTCAGGCTCTGTACCAGAGCATTGTCATTTTATTTTATAGCTCTAAGTATAACAAGCCCACTGTTAGTGGAGACCATATAAATGTCAGAAAGTTCCCGAGTAACAGTGTAATTAACATGTGGAAGCAGTCTTCCAGTAGTTAACCATTCAGCTGGAATTGTACCCTATTTATGAAATTTTAATAACTTACTGATTTCTTGGCTGTGTACCTTCACCTAGGTTCTTAGTTTTATTGAAGGTCAAAATAAGTTTGTTTTTTTTAAATTTAGTTATTAAGATATAACCTTTGGATAGTTTTCTTCCTATAATTAAATGCCATCAATTCAGTAAACTTACTTGAACTCATTTGCAAGGCACAGCTCTTGGTGCTAGGGACACATAGATGTACAAAACTCTGGAATCTGTCCTCAAGGAGGTCATGGTCTAATGTGGGAGAGAAAAATGTGCAGTGTAAAATATAGTGTGAGATAACAAGTTTTATACAAGAAGTGTAACACACCCCTATAGAAACACAGAAAAAGTGATAAATTTAGCCTGGAGAAGTGAGGGGATGCTTCCACAGGTGGGACCTGATCTGAATCTGACCCATGTCTCTTCCACATGTTGTATTCTCGTTTAAATGATGTATTTGAAGTATTAATTTCTTGCATAGTTCTAACCTTGATGTTGTTATTAGTTTCTCTAATTCCTAGTATAAGTGTTTCTCCAAATTCTGTTCCTTGAAGACATACAATAAAGAGATATTGAAATGAAGGAACAAACAAATGAATCAGTGTATGTAACTAGACTAATAGCTTCACAGGGACATGGATGTTTGTTTTTTCAGTGCTGTGTCTCTAGCACTTAGAGCAGTGCTTGGCCTATCAGTAGGTCCGTAAATACTTTTTGACTGAATGGAAGGAAAAGGGGGGAAGGATGAGAAGAAAGGAAGGGAATTTTTTAATATATTCACTTCTGGAAGAGCAAAGAAAAGAAAAAGGACAAAAAAATCCAACTCTGATAATGAACAATTTTAGAAAAATTAGACATTTAGAACAAAGATTTGATTATAGTCTGAAAGAAACTTGAATTTCAATGTGTTAACTTTTATCCATTTCATTATTGTGAAGAATCCAACATGGAGTCATTTTTTTTTTTTTTATAGCTTTCAATAGACTGGGTACCCACAATGGAATTTTTGTGATAGACAACAGCTTTTACAAACAAGAAGTCTCCTAAACATTTTATAGTACATTTTTCTTTAGAAGATCATCTCTACTTTTTCTTCATAGTTTCTTCCTTTTGTGTGTCCTTAACACTCCATTTTAATTTTGCTGTCCTAGGATTTGATAATGTACTTAAAAATTATTAGTTTTATTCTATCTTATTGATTCTTTAGAGGTCATACTTTTTTCTTCTTGGAAATACATTTACTTCTCAGAAATTAGTATCTTGTCTGTTGTATGCCTAAGACAATATCCAACTTCTTAAAAGTATGAAATTATAGTATCTATAGAAACTCAAATAATCCTGATATCAACATGTATAGTAGTGAAACATATATATAGCTTTGTAATTTTATCTATTTAATGAATTCACTTAATTTTTTTTCACGGCCCTGTTTTTAATTTTCCACTCACCACATGTGAATCAAATTAAGATAGTTTATTTAGAAGCTGGATTGCCAAGCAGCTATGGAAAGCTTCTTTGGCTTACATTTTGAATTTTTTTTCCCTTTGTCTTTGGCCAACAGCTCAGCCCCTTTGGTGTCCCATCTGCTTAACACACGACAGCTATGGCACATTTCCATTCATCTGGGTCAGACAATAAATAGACCTTTAAGTCAGCCTGGATGTTACCTGCCAGTACTGTGGGTCCAATCCAGTTACAAACAGGAAACTTTTGTTTTTGTTTTTTCCAGAAGTTGATGCAATTAAACCCATTACTGTGAATTTGTAGCTTCATTTTGAAATGTCCGTAATTGAATTCTAGAAGTTACTTAACTTTCAGAACATATAAGCATTCACCTCAAACGAATAGCATGTTGCTACACTGCCCCATTACTTCATCACTCTTCATATTAGGTTCTCATCATCATACTGATGATTTGCTTTACTTTTTGACTGATGACTCTTAATTCAGCTTTTGTTTGAGAGTCTAAACTGATCTAGGGCAGATTCTACTTTTGGAAGTCCAAAGAATTAAATTTTTCTTCTGATTCTGTAGCCAATATACCCATGAATTAGGAAAGTAACTTTTTTTAACCCAAATTATCAACAGTTCAAAAACAGCACTATTTATTTTTTCTATTGATTTGTTAATTTATTTTTGTGCATCCTATCTCATTCCAAAAAAGAATTTGAAGAAGCTCAAAGTGGTAATAGTAACACAACATTATAAAAAATAAAGCATTCAGGGCTGTGGGAAAGTAAGGGTGAAGGGATAAAGTTAGTTCACAAAAAATTATTAGGAGAAGGAGTGGGTAAAGTTAGGTTGTAGATTCAGCTCTAAACTTGCTAGTGACCAGAGCAAAGATGTAGACATGCTCAGTTAACAGAGTCTCAGGATCCCTAAGATGAAAACAGAGCTTTTCCTTTTAATGGAGTATAAATGAAAAATGTTTCCTAGGGCCCCTCGTATAGAGAGCCCTGGTTGATGTAGACAATATCCTTACAATCAAGTAAACTTACTTATGAGTAAGTTTATAATAATTGGGCATTTACTATGGATGAGGCACTGTGCTAAGTGCTTTATGTATATTTTCTCATTCAGTTTTTTAAAATAACTTGGAAGTTTTATTTTCAGGTTCAGAAATGAGGCTCTGAGAGGTTAAGTAACTTGTCCAAGATCACATAGTAAGTGGGAAGAGAGGATTTAAAAACAGGCAAATCTGACTTCCTTGTACTCACCCTCAATCATTTTTCTGACCTGTATTCTTGTTACTATTTTTTGTTGCACCCCTCAATGTAAGTCAAGGGCAGAACCAAAAAATGTAATTTAGGAAAAGCCATTCTTAGAGAGGATCAAAGCCGTGCAGTCTAAATATACAGTTGGCTCTCTGAGGGTCTTACTTGGGTTGGGGGTAAAATTTAGATTACCTAGAGCTGTGTTCATTCTTAATCTTTGTTGGGTCTCTTTGATGATCTAGGGGAAGCTATAGACTTTCTCTTCAAAAAGTAAAAACGTATCCTATTTTAGGCAACTCACCCCCCACACACACAAAAAAAACAAAGCTATCCATAGATCTGGAGTTGGGCAGCAGAGAGTCCAAGGCAATAAACTCTGATAAATATTAAGTGTGTCAAATGAGGACAGATCCTTTTGCATTAACTGGCTGTTGAATATTAGATGGCTTGTCCCTTCTGAAGTCATAAGCCAGGAGATATTTCACTAGATTCCAAATCCCAGATCTCACAGTACTTTAGACAACTCCCAGGGATGGGGAGAGTGTATGAAAAATTTTGTTTATTTAAATTTACTGAAGCAGTATCTTCCTTCCTAGGATATTTGACCTTTGATGGTCTCACTCTTCAATTATTGGATGGGTCATTTTAGCAGTTATATTCTGGTCCTTGTTTCTCCTGCAGTAAATTTAAGTGTTGTGCTGAGCAGGTTATTCAGACTCATTAACTATAGGGATAGGTGAAAGCCAAACCATGAAATCAAAACTTTTAATATTTTAGGGAGACATGTAGTAAATGTCCCCAGAAACTAGACTAACAATATTATAAATAGTACTTTTCAAAGTCCCTATATCAGACATCTAGCAATATAACCCAAGAATACTCTGCTTGAGTGTCTGGCCCAATTTTATACAATGATCATACAACCAGAGGTCTACGCATAATTATCCTTTAGATAGTAAGGTACCTTTACAACCAGGTTGACCTGGATTAGAATCCTAACACTGCCACTAACTGTGTGATCATGGACAGATGACACAACTTCTTACACCTTATCTATAAGATGAGAATGCTAAAGGTACCTACCTCAATGTTGAGCTTAAAATGAGATAACGTGTAAAGCTTAGCATAGCGCTGGTATAATACAAACTTTATAAATGTTTGGCTTTTATTAGTATTATTATACTTATTGGTAATGCTGCAGAATATCTCTTTATATTGTCTCTTTATGTAACTGTAAAGGCCAGAGAGCATTCAGAGAGTTTGCTGAGTTTTAACCTCTGTTTTCAGCATGTAGCACTTCTTCAGCATGGTCCTCACCAGTGCCATTTCTCAAACCACCTGTTTCTGATGGCAAAATGCTACTTGGGTGATTCCCTCTGCTGTTTTGATCCTAGTAGTTCACAGCTCCTGTGCAAGGTTTTAAACTATGTGTGGTGGGTTTTAAACCTTTTCCTGGATTCACCTTTATTTCCCCATTTGAACTCTGTACATGAGCTGCTGCTGATTCTTCTACATGCTGTTTCTCCTCTTCCACACACACAAAGTTTATCCTCCCTAAAGGTTTTTTTTTTTTTAAGAATGTATAACAGATATTCGGGGGGGAAATGCCTAGCTTATCAACAGGTCTAGGGGATAGGAAAGTATGAGAGGTGGGGACAGAGACAGGCAATTATAGTAAATGGAATCTCTTACCCTTGTACCCTTTTGAAAGTGTTTTCTCATTGATTATCTTTATTGGGAGAGAAAAGTTGGTATTCATTTGTTAAATAGTAAGGACTACATTTCTGTAACATAGTATACTTTACGATAGTGAGACTTTCCAAGTCACTGTTTATTCCTAAAAGATGCAAAATACAAATAATAATCAGCCTTATTTTGCATTAGTTTTATAGATATGGAAATTTTGCAGTGTTCTTTCTCAAGCATAAGTATTACTTGAACCATCAGTGTTTATAACTTATCAATCCAAAATTGTTGTGACCTTACCTGTTTCATGGATCCATATAGTAGGTACAGTGGTTGGTTATTCCACTTATCTGAATATTGACATTAATTATTAATCCTTTTGTGCCTTAGTTTTCTCCTGTAAAATAGAGATAATAACAGTACTTTCTTCATAGGGTTGTGAAGATGAAATTATAAAGTGCTTAGAACAGTCTTGCTTCATTATGAGCACATAAATATTAGCTATCTATTAGTCCAAATCTTAGCTTTTATTCGTATTATTACTTCAGTATTCTGAATTCGTTATCAAACACATTTTGGCATTCATGATTTCTGGAAGTAATCTTCCAAGTGCAAGAGTTCTGTTGTATATTAATTTGTTAGAGATATTGAAAAGGTTCACTATGTTGAGTGTAAACCTCTAAAGTAACATTGACTTCACTACTTAACTCTACAACTTGATTAAGAATTGTTTAGCTTTTCAGTCAGGAAAAACCATCCACTCCCTTTCAAAAGAAGAATATTTATCTCATTTTCAAATTTGCACTGAATCACTCTTTGGCACATAAAATTTTATCTTTAGAATCTGTTTTGCAGATGTAGAGTTTGCTGCTTTAAAACTTGGTTGGTTGAGTTAAGATTTCGTATATATGTTGTATTTCAGAGGCATTTTAAAAAATAAAGAATGGCTGTAATCATGAAGAATAATGGCTCCATACTTCAGCAGCTTGTTGGAAAGCCTGCCTGCACCTGCTAATATCCAGGGAGAAGTTGGTCCAGAAATACCGTTAAGCCCTGGCAGCACCCGGGTAAAGGGGGGTGGAGGCAGATTTCTGTAAGATTTGTCATATCCACTTTATCCTGTGCTGGCTACCGTAATCTCTTTCCTCTTCCCCCTTATCTCTCCGTTCTCCACCTCCACCCACTGTGCTCTGTCTTGCTCTTGTCAGGAGGCAGTAATTACTTCTTAACATAAATTAAACAACTATCTGTAATTATAGGCACACTACATCTTTTTCCACATTTTAAGGCCAAATCCACATATCATTTCTTATCTTGAAACATGTTATACGAGTATTTAATTAGTGTACTAGCACTGAGTGACTTTCTTTTATGCCCCAGGTAGATTCATTGTGAATTTCCCACTCCCCAGTAAAGTACATAGAAATGCAGTTGGAGAATTACAGGATTCTTCTGTCTGTTCTTAGTGCCCTCTCCAGAAGAGTTGATTTCCATCAAGGACCTCTTCATGTTCATTTTCAGTTGGTCAGAAATATATACTACTATTAGAAGCACTAGATCTTTGCTATTTTAATTTCATTTTCTGGCATCTTTCTCTCTTCTCTAATTCTTCATTTATGTTAATAACAGCATCGTTCTCCTTTATCCAAAACCTTTGTCAGGGACACTGTCTTCATTCCTTCTTGGCTTCATACTCTGCAGCAATGGGTCAGGCCCTGTTGCTGGAGCACTAGTCCAGGCAGACTTTGGGGCACCCAGCTTGCCTAGGAGGGGAGTTCAGGCCTGCCCTTCCTGATCCCAAACTCCTTATTGGTGTTGACTCTCTGTTGCATCCCAAAGTTTACAGAATACTGTGCACACTCCCTAACTGGGTTTGCAAGGCCTTTTCCAATCCAGTCCTAGCCTGTTTCCATCCTCATCTCCAGACGTGTGTGCAATCCTCCCTACCCGCCCCCCCCAACTGTATCAAACTATTCTTGATTCCTTTCAAGGCTTTTGCTCATGGTATTCCTTCTGCCATAAATTCCCACTTTCAAATCTAAATTGAATGTTATATCCTCTCCTCAGCCTCGCTTCCTCAGTTCCGTTCCTTTTCATCCTAGCCAGGTTTTATCACTTCCTGTTTGTATTTAAACAGCATTTTATGCAGGAACATTCTTCACCTGCTGTCTCTCTCTTATCATTTCCCACTCCTAATTCCTTCTGCCCTCATCATTCTACCGAAATTGTTCTTACAGACCTCATCTATGTCCTTTATCTCTTAAATCCAATGACGGCCTTTCACTCCTTATTTTACTTAAAATCTCTTTGGAATTGATATTCTTGATCACACCTTCCTTTTAAACTTTGTCCTTCGGCTTTCCAAACACTGCCCTCTCCTGCCTCTGGTATTTCTTTCTTGTCTCCTATCTCACTCCTTTTTCTTTTTGCCGCTTATTCCTCAAGTATCTGTTCTATGGAGCTCTGCCTTCTGTAGTTCCCACAGGTGCATCTCTGTCTACGTTCTAATGACTCCTAATTGTATTCCTTTCACCCGCCCTATACAACAAGATTCTCCACGTGGTTGTCTGAGTATCGGAACCTTAACCTTAACCTGCTCTTATCTCCTTTAAGATCATTATCTTTTGTCTTATACCACACTTTCCGCTTTCCACAACTCTGCATCACTGAATGAATGGCCTCACCTCCCTAGCCCTCCTCAAAGTTATTTTTCTTTTACACTCTCCCCACTGCATTGCCTCAGCCCAGGCCTTGATCATCTCTCCCCTGAGCTATCCAACCTGCAGACTTGTCCCCTCCAAGCAGTCTTCCCTACTGCCACCCAAATGGTTTCTAAAATGCAGGTCTGATTATATAATTTAAGTCACTCCTCTATTTAGTGGCTCCATAGTCTCCTAGAGTATAAAGTCCGTAATCCCAGTATATCTCATAAAATACTCTTTACAATCTGGTAATTGCCAATGATTGTTAATGATCTCATCTTCCACTTATGCCCACTGGAGACCTAATCGTCTTGTTGAAGCAAACTACTTGTTTTTCCTAGAATAAACTATGCATTTGTGAGCCTTCTTATCTTTGCATTATCTATACCAATTACTAGGATTCACCCCTCTACCCTCCTCAACTATGAATTTCTGCTGCAGAATCTCAACTCTTCCCAAAATACACACCTCTGTGGAATCCTTTATAGGTCTTTCCAAATGCGCTACCTCTTTCTCTTCTCTGGGTGCTGCCTCATGAGGTGATAATGTTTTTTTTCCAGTTTTTCTCTTCCATTAGGTTATGTGTTCTTGGAGAACAGGCACCTTTGTATCCCCAGATGTCTACTAAGATACCTAACTTATAGAAAGTATTTAATATATATATTTGTTGAATTGTGGCCCTATGGCTTATCGCTTGTTCGTTATTTCCACCAATGAAGCTGTGATTTCCGTGAAGGCAAAGGCCCTGGCCTAGTCAATCCTTGTTTCTTCAGAACCAGGAAGAGTGCTCATTCCTCAGCAAAAGCTAATTGTTTTGAAGAACATTTCAGGAAAACTCAAGAGTAGAGCAGTACTGAAAGACAGATAGATAATAATGATAATATATATTATAAATATCTGTGTATTATATACATCTAGTATACGTATTGAAAGCCTATTACGTGTACAAAACGATGCTAGATATTAAGAAAATAAAAGGAGTGGAAATAAGTATCTGTTTGGAAGATTTTAATTCAGCATTTTAGAAGGTGCATGACAGTCCCCATGTATTCTTTTGAAATACTTGTGAAGCATTTTTGCCATAAGTCTGAGCAGAACAGTTCTTAGCATCTACCTGTGGGTGTTCTCTTGAAACATTATACTCTATTTCTATGAACTTCATGATAGGTTAAAGTAAAAGGATTTAGAGGGAAAAAAAGGAACCTACTACCTTAACATATTTGGATATTCATCTGAGTATGTAGTTTTCCTTTCCCTTCCTCCTTCCCTTTTCCCCTTCTCTCTTCCTATGTTTAAGGTCACTTATTGAGATATAGCCATGAATATATAATGTCTATATATATATATATTTCCTATTTGTACACAAACCTTTAAGCAGTTGAGCATTAGACATGTGGTATAGGGTTTTAATTTAATGTGGGTAGGAAGCCATTGAGTACTACTTCACCTACAGTGGTCCAGTCCAGCAGGTCATGTGGACTAGAACTCTGTATGTAATTCAGAATCCTTTACTTCTTAATCTACTAGACCCTCATCTCTTGTTGTTAGATTTAGTGAAATAAAAGATTAAAAAGTGCTTCATAAAGAGCTTTAGGGTTATTTGGTTTATAAGAGCAGGGAGTAATTTTTATTTAATAAGAATATTGATATATATTTTAAATTGAGAATCTCTTCTAATTTCATTTGATTCACTTCCTCATCTGAGACTTCCTAAAGTGGTCCTCAGAAATGTTTAATTATTGATGGTTATTCTATGAATTTAATGAGACTTTTAACTATACTGATTCCAGCTGAAACTAGAAGAGGATGGGGGCAATTAAAGGATTTTCAGTATATTTACAAAGTTATGCAACCATCACAACAATCTAATTTATAGCATTTCCATCACCCTAAAGAGAACCATGTTTAGTCATTCCCCATTCCTACCCCAGCCCTAGGCAACCACTAATCTGCTTCGTGTCTAGATATTTGCCGTTTATGAACATTTCAGATAAATGGGAACATACAATATATAATCTTTTGCATCTAGGTTCTTTCATTTAGCATAATGTGTTTTGAGGTTCATCCGTGTAATAATGTATAGTGGGTTGAATGGTAGCCCCCCAAAAGATACTTCCATAACAAATTCCTGGAACCCCTGAATGTTAACCTTACTTGGAAAAGAGATCTTTGCAGATCTTCAGATGAAATCATCCTGGATTATCCAGGTGGGCCCTAAATCCAATGACGAGTATCCTTACAAGAGACAGAAAAGGAGAAGACACACAGACGGGAAGGCCATGTAAAGATAGATGCAGAGATTGGAGTAATGTGGTTATAAGCCAATGAAGCCAAGCAATGCTGACAAGGCAGTAGAAGCTGGAAGAGGCAAGGAGGGGTTCTCCCAGAGAGCCTCTGGAGGGAGTAGCCTTCTGGCCTCCAGAACTGTGAAAGAATAAATTTCTGTTGTTAAGCCACCCAGTTTGTACTTATTTGTTATGGCAGCCTCAGGAAAGTCATACATAGTGTGTATCGCTACTTTGTTTTTGTTGCCAAATAGTTTTGCATTTTATGACAGTTTCATATTTTGTTTATGCATTCGTCAGTTGATGGACATCAGAGTTGTTTCCAGTTTTTGGCTATTATGAATAATGCTTCTATGAATGTTCATGTTAAAGTTGTTGCATGGGGATATATTTTCAATTCTCTTGGGTGGATACTAGGAGTGGAATTATTGAGTTGTGTGGTAAATCTACGTTTAATATTTTGCAAAGCTGCCAAACTGTTTTCCAAAGTGGCTCTACCATTTTACATTCCTATCAGTAATGTATGAGGGTTCCAGTTTCTTTCCTTCCTCACCAGCACCTATTATTTTCCGTCTTTTTTATTATAGCTATCTAGTGGGTATGAAGTGGTAGCTCATTGTGAGTTTTTTGTGCGTGTGTGTATGAGGAAGATCAGCCCTGAGCTAACCTCCAATGCCAATCCTCCTCTTTTTTTGCTGAGGAAGATTGGCCCTGGGCTAACATCTGTGCCCATCTTCCTCTACTTTATATGGGACGCCGCCACAGCATGGCTTGACAGGCGGTGTGTCAGTGTGTGCCCGGGGGCCGAACCCGCGAACCCCAGGCTGCCGAAGCGGAGCGTGTGCACATAACCGCTGCGCCACCGGGCCAGCCCAGTCATTATGATTTTTATTTGCGTTTTCTTAATGACGAATGATGTCAAGCATCTTTTCATGTGCTTATTGGGCATTCATATATATTCTTTAGTGAAATATGTATTCAAATCTTTTGCCCTTAAAAAAAATTGAGTCACTTATCTTTTTGTTGAATTGTAAAAGTACTTTAAATATTCTAGATACTAGTCTCATATCAGATATATGATTTACAAATGTTCTCTCCAAGTCTATGGCTTGTCTTTAAACTTTCTTCATAGTATCTTTCAAAGCACATACATTTTTAATTTTGATGACATTCTACTTATCTTTTTTTTTTTCCTTCTATCATTTGTGCTTTTGGTGTTGTATCTAAGAAACCTTTCCCTAATTCAGGGTCCATTTTGAGTTAATTTTTGTATCATGTGAAGTAAGGGTCCATGTTCACCTTTTTGCATTTGGATATCCAGTTGTCTCAGCATAATTTTTTGAAAAGACCACTTTTTTTCCCCTGAATTGTTTTGACATCTTTGTTGAGAATCAGTTGGCCGTAAATGTAAGGGTATAAGTGATTATTTATTGTAGCATTCATTCCTTACTCTAACTCTAGATTTCATAAGGCCTAACTTTAATAATTGTAAGTATAAAACATTAACACCAAATACATTTCTGCTAAATGCGATTGTATTCTTATTGCAATTACTGTGTGCGTGTATGTGAATTATGTGTGTTTATAAAAATTATTGTGGATCATATAGAAGCTAGAACATTTTTCCCATTTCTGTAGAACTTCAGTACCTTGATATTTGGGCATTTTTGAAAAGAAGGTTGTTCTCGTTGGATTTGTTCTGCCAAGAGAGCCAGCAACTTTCAGACGCTTACATCACTCAAGTTGCTTGTGTAGTCTTTTGAGAAAAATTAAACCAAGATCTCTTAAGTGATTTCGATGCAAAATTAATGCTTCCCTTGACTTCTGCCAAATGCTGTGATGCATTTATGCAGCAGATGCCAGAAAGTTTAAAACTTGTATCTGGAAAGATGTCAAAATTTTAAGACAGAAAGCATTTGTGCCTGGGGCAATGTAATGTCCCCACCTGTGTCTTTTGCTTGTCTTCTGGGTGTTTTCATTCTGTGTCCAGAAAGGCCCAGGCAGATCCTTCTTCTATTTTTAAATCTTTTTTAATGAAACACAGTTTTAATTTTACAAGACCAGCTCTCACTCCAAGTTTCAAAATATGTGTTCTTCAGCATAAAATGTTTTGACAGATACCTAATGGCCTAGCACTTTAGCAACCATTTTTTTAGGCAAAGATTCAGAGAATCAGAGCCATAAAAGCATGTGTAATTAGTCACCATCTAATGCTATGTAAATTTATATTTCATCCGTCTATATGCTAGGTTAGCTGCTTTTTTTCTTTCTGTTATTTTGATAACTAGCTCAACCTGTTAATATACCGCTGAAATAATGGAAGATACTTGGTTGTTGGATTTATTAGCTTTAGTATTTTACTTATGGTCTAAGAGGAAGAGCAGAAAGGAACTAATATTTATTGAGTGCCTGCTGTGTTCCAAGTAACTGTTCTAGACACATTTACATCCCTTATCTCATTTAATCCTCCCAACGCCTCATGGATGGTATTATTATCCTGGTTTTAGAGATGAAGAATTTTAAACAAGCCAGATAATGATAATGATATGTAATACTTGTGTGGGCCTTTCATATCCTAATTCTAAAGTATCATCTGACTTTTTGAGATGTTCAGTTATAAAAAAAACAAACTATCATAATTTATCCCCGCTGTTGCAGAGCTGAGGGTAGGAAAAAAAGGCACTGAGGTATTTCTCAACTCTTTGTGCATATTAACTATGGGAGGCATAGTGAACGGAGACAAGAGACAAGCAATACAGAATACATTCTGTAGAGGGTAAGGTTTTATGATGCTCAGATGCGAATGATGCTGGAATGATTGGATATCCATATGCAAAAAAAAAATGAACCTTGACTTTATACCACATATAAAAACTAGTTCAAATAGATCATAGACCTAGTTGTAAAACTTAAAACTATAAAACTTCTAGAAGAAAACATAGGAGAATTTCTATAACCTTGGGTTAGGCAAAGATTTCTTAGATACGATATAAAAAAAATTTGGTAAATAGAACTATATCAAAATGTAAAACTTCTGCTATTTGAAAGACTTTAAAAAAATGAAAAGGTAAGCTACAGACTTGGAAAATATTTGCCAAACACATATCTGATAACTTGTATCCAGAATATCTAAAGAACTCTCGAAATACAATAATAAGAAAATAAACAACTAAGTATTTAAAACGAGCAAAAGATTTGAAGAGATATTTCACTAAAGAACAAAAATGGATAGCAAATAGTGCATGGAAGGATTCTCAACGTCATTAGTCATTTAGGAAATGTAAATTAAAATCACAATACCAATAAACACCTATTAGAATGGCTTAAAAAATGACTGATAATACTAGCTGTTGTAAAGGATATAGAGCAGTTAGAACTCTCATACATTACCAGTGAGAGTTCAAAATGGAACAGCCACTTTGGAAAACAGTTTAACGTTTTTTTTTTTTTTTTTTTTTTTGTGAGGAAGATCAGCTCTGAGCTAACATCCATGCCAATCCTCCTCTTTTTGCTGAGGAAGACTGGCCCTGGGCTAACATCCGTGCCCATCTTCCTCTACTTTACAGGGGACACCGCCACAGCATGGCCTGACAAGTGGTGCATCGGTGCGCACCAGGGATCCAAACCTGGGCTGCCAGCAGTGGAATGTGGGCACTTAACTGCTACGCCATAGGGCCTGCCCCAAGTTTAATGGTTTTTTATAAAGTTAAACATACACTTCCTGTATGACCGACAATCCCATTTCTAGGTATATTTAGCCAAGAGAAATGAAGACTTATTTTTACAAAAGAAAAACCCCCAAAACCAAAAAAACTGTACATGAATATTTATAGTGGCTTTATTCACAACCACCTCAAACTGGAAACAACCCAATATCCTTCATTTGGTAAATGGATAAACAAAATGTGGTATATCCATATAGTGGAATGTTTTTAGCAACACAAAAGAATGGACTATTGATATATATATAACAACTCAGATATATTATGCTAAGTTAAAGAAGCCAGAGTCAAAAGGCTACATACAATATCATTCCCGTTACATGATTTTGGAAAAGGCGTAACTATAGGGATACAAAACAGATCAATAGTTGCCAAGGGTTAAAGCTGGGGAGGGGAGAGGTTTTTATAAAGAGGCAACATAAAGGAAATTTTTGGAATGATAGAACTATGCATTTGTCAAAACTCACAGACCTGTACATTTAAAAAGATGAATTTCATTGTATGTTATACCCCATTAAGTTTTATCTTTCTATCCATCCATCTATCTGTCTGTCTGTCTGTCTCTCAGTAAGAGAAGTCTAGACATAGGCACGCCAGAGTTGGTTTGGTGGCTCTACTGTCAGCAAAGAGCACGGTACCTTTTATTTTGTTGCTCTGATAAGATGCTGCTTGAGCCCAGCATTATTTCTAGAGTGCTGATAGAGGAAGAAGTAAACAAGAAGGGATGAAGAAGGGTCTGCCACCTTCTTTTAGAGACTTCCCAAAGTCCTACACTACTCTTCCATTTACACCACACTGATCAAAGCATAGTTGCCATGTTTCATCACATCTAGCTGCAAGACAGGCTGGGAAATACCGACTTTGAGAAGAAAGGAGAATGGATGTTGGAGTATGCTGCTAACACTATCTGTCACATTGCTTATGACTTCTAGTTGTCAAAGTGTCCTGTTACACTGAAGTGAAGTCTCCTGGCTCCTTACTAGGTTGCTTTAAATCCTGGAGTTCTTTCTGTTGTTCCTGTGCCCTGTTCCTAAACCCTTATGTTTGGGGTTACATTTTGCTAGTCACTAGTTCCTAAAATTCAGTCAGTGCAGTCTTATGTCAGGCACTGAGTTTGACAGCTCTGAAAACTAGGGTTTGATAATGTTAAACAATTGAGTAAGTTCCCAAGCAAAGGTTAGGGGAAAGACATGTGAAAGTTATTAAAAAAGAAAAAAACCTTCATTTGGAATAGATCATAAATATTTGACAGAAAATGCTGGCTATTTGAAATCTATGCATTTAAAAATCAATTGCATTTCGTTGTATGTTGATTATACCTCAGTAAAGTTGATTTCTAAAATACTTAGATAAGCAATGAATTTCCTTCGTTTATTCAACAAACATTTATTGAGGACCTAGTATGTGTTATGTTCAAGAGATGGTGCAGAGCCTAGGCATACAAAGATTTAAAAAAAAAAAATGCACCCTTGCTCTCAAGGAGCTCTTCTTGTAGAAGGGATGGATATATGTATATATTTTTTGGCTGAGGAAGATTCACGCTGAGCTAATGTCTGTTGCCAATCTTCCTCTTTTTTTTTTTTTGTATGTGAGCCTCTGTGACATCATGGCCACTGACCGATGAATGATATAGGTCCATGCCTGGGAACCGAACCCGGGCTGCTGAAGTAGAGCGGGCCTAACTTAACCACTAGGCCACTGGGGCTGGCCCAGAAGAAATAGATGTTAACGTGTTTAGTTATAACTTATGTGATTGATGTTATAAGTGGGAGTTAGAAGATAATACGGGAACCTGGGTATAGTAAGTTCCCTAGTTTTGTTCTTTTTAGAAATTATTTATGCTGTTCCAAGTTGTTTGCATTTCCATGTAGCTTTTCGAATCAGCTTACTCAAGTTCTACTCCAAAGAAACTCTGCTGGAATTTTGATTGAGATTGCATTGAATCTAAAGGTTAATTAGGGGAGAATTGAAATCTTAACAATATTGTCTCTTCTGATCCGTGAATACAGTATATTTTCTCATTTACGTGGATCTCCTTTCATTTCTTTCAGAAAAGTTTTATGGTTTTCAGTGTACAAATACTAAACATACCTTGTCAGATTTCATGTTTATTCATGCTGTTATAAATGGTATTTTTTCATAATTTCAACATCCAATTGTTTGCTGCTAATCAGTAGAAATAAAATTGATTTATGGTTATTGACCTTGTATCCTGTGACCTTGCTAAACTCACTTATTCTAGTAGCATTTTCGTAAATTCTTGGGATTTTCTATGTAGATGATTATGTGGTCTCTTAATAAAGACAGATTCATTTCTTCTTTCTAGTCAGTAAGCCTTTAATTTCTTTTATTTGCCTTATTGTACTGGCTGGCAACTCTAGTATAAAGAAATGATGAGAGTTAGACATCATTGCTTTGTTCTCAAGTGTAACAGGAAACTGTTCGGTCTTTCTCCATTAATTATATTACCTGTAAGTTTTTTATAGATGTCCTCTATCAGGTTGAGCAAGTTCCATCCTATTCATCCTTTTGCTAGTTTCCTGAGACTTTTTTTTTTTCCCTGAGGAAGATTAGCCCTGAGCTAACATCTGTTGCCAGTCTTCCTCTGTTTTTTGCTTGAGGAAGGTTAGCCCTGAGCTAATGTCTGTGCCAATCTTCTTCCTTTTATATGTGGGTCGCTGCCACAGCATGGCTGGCAAGTGGTGTAGGTCTGTGCCTGGGATCTACACGCATGAACCCGGGCCACCGAAGCGGAGTGCACCAAACTTAACCACTAGGCCATGGGGCCAGCCCCCTGAGAGTTTTTTGTCATGAATGGATGTGGATTTTTTTTCAAATGCTTATTTTGCATTGATTGAAATGATCATGTATCTTTTTTATTTTTCAGTCTGTTGATATGGTACATTATATTGTTTAATTTTCAGTCCTTTCAGTCCTTCTTTGCATTTCTGGTTTAAAGCCACTTAATCATGATGTATTATCATTTTTATACACTGCTAGTTTGAATTTGCTCATATTTTATCAACGATTTTTGTGTCTGTGGTCATTGAGGATATGGATTCATAGTTTTCTTTTCTTGTGGTGACTTTGGTTTTGGCATCAGGGTAATGCTTGCCTTATACAATGAGTTGAGAAGTGTTTCCTCTTCTATTTTCTGGAAGAGTTTGTTTAGAGTTGATATTATTTCTTTCTTAAATGTTGGGTAGCATTCAACAATGAAGCCATCTAGAGTTTCCTTAGTGGGAAGATTTTAAACTATGTATTCAGCTTTTTTAATCATATAGGAATATTCTAGTTATTTATTTCTTATTGAATGAGCTTCGGTAGTTTCTGTCTTACAATGAAATTTGTCCATTTCATCTAAATTATCAAATTTATTTATATAAATTTGTTCATAAAATTCCCTTATTATTATTTTAATGTTGTTAAGATCTGTAATGATATCCTCTCTTTCATTCAAGATATTGCTGTTTGATATTGTCTCTAATTTCTGTTTTTTTCATCAGTCTAGCTAGAGGTTTATTAATTTTATTGAACTACTCAAAGAACCAGCTTTTGGTTTCTCTACTGTTTCTCTTTTTTCTATTTTAGTCATTTGTCTCTCATTTTCATTCTTTCTTTCTTTCTGCTTGCATTGGATTTAATTTTCTCTCTTTTTTCTAGTTTCTTAAGATTGAATCTTAAGTCACTGATTTGAGGTCTTTCTTTCTATACACAGTTAAGGCTATATTTTCTCTCTGTGCTCTGCTTTAGCTGAATACTATGAATTTTGAAATATTGTATTTTCATATTTTTTGAATTCAAAGTATTTTCTAATATCCCTTCTGATTTTTTTCTTTGACCCATGGATTATTTAAAATTGTATTTATTAGTTTCTAAATGTTATGGAAAAGATATGTTTCCAGATGTATTTATGTTATTGACTGCTTATTTAATTTTATTTTCTGACAATGTACATACTTGATATGATTTTGGTCATTTTTAGTGTGTTTAGATTTGTGTTACGGCCAAGAAGATGGTATATCTTGTTGAAATGTACCTGAAAAGAAGACACATTCAGTTGTTGTTGGGTGAAGTGTTATATGAATGTTAATTAGCTCAACTTGTTTGGTAGCTCAACTTGTTTTTGAGGTCTTTTATATCCTTACTGATTTTGGGGGGAGAAGAGAAGGATCTACTTATTCTCTCAGTTACTGAGAGAAGAGTGTTGAAGTGTACAGCTATAAGTATGGATTTGCTATTTCTTCTTTTGTTTCTATTAAGTTTGCTTTTGTATTTTGAAGCATTGTTATTAGGGGCATGTGCATTTCAGATTGTTGTGTCTTCTTCAGCAATTGACTCTTTATCATTATGAAATTTTCCTCTTTCTCTCTAGTTTTCACCTTGTTCTGAAGTCCGCTTTGTCTGACATTAATATGGTCACTTCAGCTTTCTTTTGATTGTTTACATGGCACATCTTTTTTCTCCATCTTTTTATTGTTAACATTTCTAAGTCTTTAAAGGTTTTTTTGTGTTTTTTAAAGACATCATCTGCTGAGTCTTGCTTTTATCTAATCCAATCTGACAGTCTTTGCTTTATTAATTAGAGTTTTTAGAAATTCCAAATTTTAGGAATTTGGAAATTCCATTCCCAGTTAACGCAATTATTGATGAGGTTGGATTTAAATCTACCATGTTGCCATTTCTTTTATATTTATCCCATAGTCCTTTATTATCTCTTCGTGTTTTTGATAGGATTAATTTTTTGTTTCCATTTTATCTCCATTATTATGTATTCATTATTAAAAATGTGTTAGTGATTGCTCTAGGGTTTGTAATATACATCTTCACTGTGTCAAAGTCTCTCTTCAAGTAATATACTATTTCAAGTACAGTATAAAACTAAGTATAGTATAAAACAATCTCTCCCTCCCAACCTTTATGCTAGTGTTTTCATACCTTTTACTTGAACTATTTATGTTAAAACCTCACAATACATTATCATTTTTGCTTTACAGCTATTTATCTTTTAAAGAGATTTAAACATTATTTTAAATGTCTTTTACATTTACCCTCATTTTTACCATTTGTGGCACTCTTCATTTCTTTGTGTAGATTCAGATTTCCATTAGTGTCATATTTTTTTTTCCTGAAGAACTTCCTTTAACGTTTCTTGTAGTACCTGTCTGATGGAAATGAATTGTCTCACTTTTCTTCACCTGAGAAAGTCTTTATGTCACCTTCTTTTTGAAATGTATTTTTGTTAGCTATAGAATATTAGATTGACATTTTTTTCTTTCAGAACTTTAGAGATGTTGTTCCATAGTGCTTTAGCTTGGATACTTTCTACCAAGAAGTCACTGAACTCATCTTTGTTTTTCTGTATATTGTGTTTTTTTTCACTCTCTGGATCATATAGATTTTGTTCTATCCTCTCTTAGTGGCAGTAATACTTTGCCTGGGACTGTGAACAGGAAGGTGTTTTGTCCTTGCCCCAGCTTGAGACTGCTGTTGCTTGTTACTTGGTGAAAACTCGGGGGCAGACAGCTTTGTTTTTATTCCTCCCTTAGAGGCAGAGATCTTTGCCTAGGCCCTAGAGCAGAACAGCATTCTTTTTTTAGTGACTTATTTTTTTCAATGTGTTTTCTGGTGTTTGTTTTATAATGATGCATTAACACATGTAAGTAATTTAGAAATTAATGTGTTTTTACAGGGGGTGTATGTTCAACAGTTTTACTGATCAGAGTATATAGTCAGAATTGTTTGGAGGCCACTGCTTTAGAGGCTCAGAACTAATAGCTGATAGATTTGAAGTAGCATTTGCCACTTTCTGTTTGATGTGATGACATCACGTTATGGATGGTTCACTTTATTTCAGTGAGTAACCTCATTTATAAAAAGAGAATGTTTTACAGTGCACATTTTATTTTATTTTAAAATAATCATTAGGTTTATATGCTTAAAAGGTGAAGCTGTTGTTGTGTGCTCTTTTGTATTTTAAACTCCTTTCTTTTTTGTAAACGAAAATTTCCTTATCCTTTTTAGGACTGTGAGGACATGGGAAGTTGAAAATCCAAGGAAGCAAAAAAGCGTGTTTAAACCACGGACAATGCAGGGTAAAAAAGTAATTCCCACCACATGCACATATAGTAGAGATGGAAACCTCGTTGCGGCTGCCTGCCAGAATGGAAGCATACAGATCTGGGACCGAAATTTGACTGTAAGTCAAGGACATTTAAGTCCGCTATTCTTAGAAGAAAACCACCTTATAAAGACAAACATCATGTTAAAATATTATGAAGGTCAATTTCCTGAGTTTAGCCCTAATTTAAACTTCAGTGTTAGTTGATAAAACATTGGGACTTTTGCAGTAAACAGCATTTCAGCAAACATTCCAGCTGAGTATTTTCCAATGTGTATTAGATTTTGTTTTTAAAATAATTAGATCTTTTGGTATAAAATTTAAAAAGCACAGTGCAGCTTATTATATGGCATTTCAATATACTTGATTTTGAAAGTGAAGGATTTGACAGTAATATAAAACATGACTAAGCAGAGAACTAGAAAATACCCTTCAAAAGATTTAAGAAAATCATGAAATGATCAGGATGATCTGTCAGTTGTTTTGCAGATATTTCTGTAGTAATTTAAATAATATTTTGTGTTAACATTCCATGACATTCCATTTGGATAGGTTTCAGATTTTTCCTTTACAGTTTTAGGTCATTATTAGAATAAATTTTGGAATTGGAAGGGATTATAAAATTCTGTAACCATGAGGGCTGGCCCCGTGGCTTGGCGGTTAAGTGCGCGCGCTCCGCTACTGGCGGCCCGGGTTCGGATCCTGGGCGCGCACTGACGCACCGCTTTTCCGGCCACGCTGAGGCCGTGTCCCACATACAGCAACTAGAAGGATGTGCAACTATGACGTACAACTATCTACTGGGGGGCTTTGGGGAAAAAAAAAAAAGAGGAGCATTGGCAATGGATGTTAGCTCAGAGCCAGTCTTCCTCAGCAAAAAGAGGAGGATTAGCAAGGATGTTAGCTCAGGGCTGATCTTCCTCGCGAAAAAAAAAAAAAAGAATATATAAAAAAAAATTCTGTAACCACGGGAATAACGAATATAAAAGCCTTTGGCTAATTCTGTGAATTACCAATAAACTTTAAAAAGGGCTTTGCTGTATATATAGATGGTAAAGCAAGAAGTTTTGATAAGTGGAATGATTTTAGATTACCAATGTTAAAATGAAAATCTATACTAATGTTATGATATAATTTGGTTATCTTATTTTAATAAAAGGTTGTGGTTAAATTATTAACTCAATAAATATTTTTTAAGTACCTGCTATATGGCAGGCACTATTCTAGGCACTGGCAATACTGCAGATTATCAGAAATTCCTGCCCTCATGGAGTTTACATTCTAATTCTTTTTAAAAATTATAAAGATAATATTCTTCCAAATAAAATTGCCCACCAAACATTTGCATTTTGAAAAGGATCCCGGGAAACATAGTTGTCTTTTCAGGCAGATGAGTTAAGGTCAGTTTTCTTGGAATAAGGTGAAAGGTAATGATAGGGGAAAAAGAATCCATGTTGATAATGCTGGAAATATCTCTGGCATTTTCTGTTTGTCAGATCTTTTTATTTCTGTTTTCATCTCCACTGTAAACCCCATAAAGCTTCATAACAGCACAGAGATTTTTAAAATCCTTTGAATTGTAAACTGAGATTTTACCAAGCAATAAATTTTTTAGTAACTGGCTTTCATCGTCTCTGGGTGCTGTTGATTTAAACTTAGAAATTCTAAAACTTGAAGTTTTCTTGTGTAGGTTTAATAGTGGTGTGTTTGATATAGTGCATATATATATGCCGTTTTCTTAGAACCCGTATATTTTTATAAAGTTGAGTATAGCTTTTAAAGATTGGCCTTGCATATCTCTTGAAATAATGAGTGTCTCCTACTTCCAGTTTTGTAGAAACAAAGCTATTTGAATGCCAGTGTCCTCCCCCAAAATCTTTTAAGCCTTTTGACTGATTACATTCTTTGATTCTCTTTTGTTAGAATTTAATAATACATGAATGTGTAGCTTATTATGCCATATCCTATTCATTATATTTGTATTTATATTTTTCCATTTGCTTGTTAAGTGTGTGTCACCTGAAGACAAATCAAATTGAGAAGTAAAAACTTGCTAGCAGGAAACACAGCTTGATTTAAAAACAGATTTTTAAAAAATTTCTAACAATAATAATAAATCATCCACAGGAAAACACTACAGCTGAGGTAAGAAAGCAGTAGTTTTACATGCAGTAGCCAAAAAATTACATGGTAAATAATGGTTAATACATACTTTTTGTGACAATTAAGTAAAGCTATCATAATTGCCATGTTTAATCAGAGAATTCTCATCAGACCAACTTGAACTTGAACAAATCAAATGAAACATTTTTCTTTGTTTAGAAGTAAGATGTCTGTCTATTAATGACAAATTCCTGTGTTCTCAAGACCTACTTTTATTCTAGAATTATACTGGCCAGTGTGGTAGCCATTAGCCACATTTGACTATTTCAATTTAAATTAACTAAAATAAAATGCAATTAAAATTTCAGTTCTCAGTCATACTAGCCAGTTTTCAAGTGCCCAATAGCACATGTGTCTAGTGGCTACTTACTGAACAGCACAGATAGAAAACATTCCCGTCATGGCAGAAAGTTCCCTTGGACAGTGCTGCTCAAGAGGAGTGTTTGCTCAACGTTCCCTTCGGTCATATGATGATGGCCTGTTTTTCAGTTTGAGAAGACCTCTTCAGAGGAGCTTCTACAGGTCTGCACTGCGTCCCTGGTCCCTCACCCCCCATTCACCAGCATATATCTATGCAACAACAAGGAGGAGGCCAGTGCTTGGTTGGAGTACAGTGAGGGAGGTGCAAAATATGGAGATATGACATTGGAGAGGTAACAGCATACACCCTAACTCAGGGCCTTTGCATGTGTCAAACCTTTTAGCCTGCAATACACCACTTCTAGATGTTCACATGGCTTTTTCCCCTCACCTCTTTCAGTACTTTACTCAAATTTCCTTCTCTCTGCAAGGCCTTCCCTGACTCCATCGTATATAAAATTGCAGTCTTCACCCCACCAGTGGTTTTCTTTATCCCTGTTATTTTCTTCCATAGTGCTGATCACCGTCTGACATACTATACTATATATTTTACTTCCTTGTTTATTGGTTATTTCCCTCCAGTAGGATATTGGCTCCACGAGGGAAAGGATTACTGTCTGTTTTGCTGCCTGCTATATTCCCAGAGCAAAGAACAATGCCTAGTATATAGCAGATCCCCAATAACTATTTGTTGAATGAATGAGTGAATGAATGTATTCTGAAAAGGTAACTTAAAATGAGATTTTCAGTTTATTTCTAAGGAGACATTAAAAAGTAGTAGCATAAAAACTATTCTAGTTGTTTGAAAACATAATGAGATAGAGGTATGAGAAAGAAATAGATATTGAGGTAATTTTTGGCATATCCTTAATGATGTATAAATACACAATCTGTATTAACACAGGTGGATTTTTAAAAACTGTTTTCATGTCTCTCTCAAGTCTAATTTCTGGCTTTTAAAAATATTCCAGCATGTATAGTCTTATGAATACCTACTGACTTCTGTTCGTATAAAATCACCTGCCAAATTCTTTGAACATATTTTGCTCAAAACAGTGTTGCTGCTCTTTAATATCTATCAAGAATCTACAATATGAAATATGCTAAACTCTTTACTAAAAGAATATGCTGCATTTACTTGTATTGCAATCACTATTTGTAGACTAGCATTTTGGCAGGAAAGTGGGGATCCGTCATATTCATGGAGTTTTGCCTTCCCTAGACACAGGTGAAGGGAGGGAATAACATTTGAAGTTTGATTTGGCAGTAGAGTACTACTAGCAATTTGACCCTCTCTCCACCTGACTGCCTCCCACTGCTTCTTTGGCCTGCAGTCCCAGCCCAGATTCTGGGGCTGTCCCTTTTGGGAAAATGATGACACACTACAACCCCTTACCAGAAAAGGCTCAAGCCCACAAGATACTGCAGAGACATTTCTTGAGCTCAGTGGTTGATTAGTGCCCACAGTGTCTCAGCCTGTCTAGAGAATGGTTGATATGGATCAGAGAAAGCTGGGACAAAAATTAGTAATCACATCAGGAGATAAGTAAGCCCCTAGTGAATAAGAGAATGTGAAGGAGAGAGAATACAAGAAATAAAGTCACCAGTAGTAGTTTACATCCAGTGTACCACAAATCTTTAAATGTCTCCAATCACTGTCAGATGACCCATTTTGAGATTAGGTTGATTTATGTCCTTCCACACCTTTCCCTTTGTTAATATGTATTTACACAGGTTGAAAAGTTTTGCTTGTTTTTATATAGAGTGAATTTGTAATTTGCTTTTTTTTGCTTGAGAGCATAACATGGACAACCTTGTAAGTGAACAGATATAGCTCTAATTTGCTTAAAAAAATTTTTTTTATTTAAATAGAATCATAATTTTATACACATGAAATATATACTTTTCAAAAAATTTATTGTTATTATTATTATTATTATTTTATTTAATTGCCTCTCCTCTCTCATTAGTCTGTCTCTACCCCATAATGCTTGTGAATTACTTGGTATGTATCCTTCTGTACTTTTCTCCATATCTCTATATCTGTATCTAGCTAGCTAGCTATCTAGATCAGGAATGTTTCACCTGGTATTTTTCAGCACCCACCACCTCACTGAGGATGAGACCAAAGACAAAAGGTGTCTTTTCCCTTCTGCCTGTAAAGACTGATCACTTAATAATTCACAGCTTTTAGCCAATGAGTTGTTCAAGTAAAAGCAGTGAAGTATTGACTATTGAAGGGAGAGAACTACGTTATAGAGGAGAAAAGAATATTTTATTTTTTAAACAATTTTTAAAAATCAAGTGATTCAGAAAATGGTTCTAGTATCTTCCTTTGGAAAAAAATAGTGTATCTCTGTAAAAAATATAAAGAGCAATGTTAAAAATTCAAATATAGATTTTTGTCTCTTCGTTAGGCCTAATACTAAGAGTGTAGAAAAATGTATATGGACAGCTCAAAGTCTACTGCATAGTTCTATAACCATTTTGTAAATGACACCTGAGACATACAATTACATTATACATTACTTGGGACTTTCTATCAATCAGTCTTGAGTTTCCTAAGCTCTCTGCACCTTATTTTCCTTGTTTGTGAAGTGAGGGCATGATCTGCAACCTGTCAGGTTATTTTGAGGATTATATTAGGTAATGTATTTAAAGCACCCAGAACAGGACTTGCACGTAACAGGTTCTTAATAACTGCTGGTCTTCATCCTTTTTCTTTTTAGCTGCTAGGTGATTTACAGTTTTTGTAGAATGATGAAGTTAGATCTCAGGATGCTATTTAACTATGGCTGTGAAAGTGTCATGAATCTGAGTTTAACAGATTTCTTGATGACTAAGGGTATGGTTTAGGAAGATAAGAATATAGACTGCTATAGCCAGTCATTCAATGTATGAAAATACAACCACCATCAATAAATAAGAATGCCATATACCCGTTGGTTAGTTGCCTAAGTAGATATATGAATGATAACAACTTTTTATACAAACATTCAAGAGAAAACATCTGGCATACAAACTATTCTGTAGTATTTTTGACATGCATATTTTTCAAGCTTACTTTTCAAAAAAGTATATCGATTCAAAACACAAATAAACCATCAAAACTGTCTGAAATTGCTTGCAGACTCTGAAGTTAAACACATTTATTCAACTCTGCTCCCTCCTGAAACCTCACTAAAATGACAGAAAAGGCATTTTTAAAAGCATAAACCTACATGGATGAAGAGTATTAGAGAGGAGATGACAGCAGAAACGAGAAGTCAAGACACTTTTGTTAGCTAGAAACCAGATGCATGAATGGTAACTGACTTTGCCAACTAGAGAAAGCTGAAACCTTAGCTGTGGTGGGGGAAGCCTATAAAAGATGAACTTGTTTATCCTGCAATTCTTTCCTCTACTCTGTGCAACCAGATTACTGCTCTTTTTTTTTAATAGTAAAAAATTAGAGACTGTTTAAATGTTTATTAATGAAAGACTGTCCAAAATATTTATGAACAATTCTAGAGAATATATCACACAGCCATTAAAAAGAAATTAATATTTTGTGCATTTACATTTTACCTAATTACTTGTAAATTTGAGATTATTTCAACCATCTTACTCTTTCTGTACCCTTTAACCTAAATAGTTAATGTTCCTACTGCAATAAGCAAAAAATTTAATAAAAAAAATAGTTAATGTTCCTTTACTCTCTTTACTTTACTGACTTTGATTTATTTTATTATTCCATTGTTTCCTCTATAAACGTGTTAGCTGCAATCATATAGAAATCTTTGCATAATTACAATGTGATTAAATCATGAATCCTTTACTTAATATAGCCTAAAACAAATAATTACTTTTACCACCTTCCGCAAATGCTAATACCTTAAACACCTTTTTTAAAAAAAATTATTTTATTGAGGTCGTATAAGATTGTGTAAATTTCAGGTGTACATTATTATATGTCAGTTTCTGTATAGACTGCATAGTGTTCACCACCAATAGTGTGGTTTTTATCCGTCACCATCCATATGTGCCCATTTACCCCTTTCGCCTTCTCCCCACCCACTACCCCTCTGGTAACCACTAATCTGTTCTCTTTATCCATGTGTTTGTTTACCTTCTCTCACTTTCCCTCACCCCGACAGAAGACTGAAGAATTTACTTTTAGAGTGGATCTGTTAGAGCAACTCTGTATTCCAGGCAGAGCTGAGATAAAGTGAAAATCTTCATGTAGAGCTGTGTTTCCTCTCCCCCTCTTTTATTATTATTATTATAATAGCATTTACTGAGTAGTTACTCAGGGTTAGGCAGTATTTTAGGCACTTTACATGTAATATACCGTTTAATCCTTATAACAATCTTATGATGTAAGTACTGTTACTGTCATCATTTTACAGGCGAGGAAACCAAGACACAAAGAGGTTGAGTTGCCTACCCAAAATTACAGTTAATAAGTGGCAGAACTGGGATTCAATCCCAAGCAGTCTGCCTCAAGAGCCTATGTGAAGGGTTAGCAAACTATGGCCCATGTGCCAGATTTTCTTTTTTAAATGGTTGTATTGTCTTCCTATGGCTGCTGTAACAAATTTACCATGAACTTAGTGGCTTAAAACAACACAAATTTGTTATCTTATACTTCTATAGGTTAGAAGTCTCGTTGGACCAAAAACAAGGTGTTGGCAGGACTGTGTTCTTTTCTGGAGGCTTCAGGGGAGAATCCATTTCTTTGCTCTTTCCAGCTTGTAGAAGCCACCCACTTTCCTTGGCTCCTGGCCTCCTTCCTCCATCTTCAAGGCCAGCAAAAATGAGTTGAGTCCTTTTCATGTTGCAACACTGTGACCTTCTCTTCTGCTTCTTTCTTCCACTTTTAAAGACCTGTGTGATTACATTGAATCTACTCAAATAACCAGGATAATCTCCCTATTTTAAGATTAGTTGATTAGCAATATTAATTCAATCTCAAATCTTAATTCTTCCTTGTCACGTAAGATAAGATATTCACAGGTTCCAGGGATTAGAATGTGGAAATCTTTAGGGGAGCATTATTCTGCCTACCACAATGGTTTTAAAAAAATCAAAATAAGAAAAATACTTCATGACACATGAAAACTATGTGAAATTCAAATTTCAGTGTCCATAAATAAAGTTTAGTTAGAACAGCCTTGCTCATTCATTTTTGTATTGTCTGTGGCTGCTTTTGCACTACAATAGCAGAGTTGATTAGTTACAACAGACTATGTGGCCCTCAAAGCCTAAAATATGTACTGTCTGCCCTTTTATAGAAAAAGATTTTGACCCCTGACATAGAGTTTCTAATCAGCTTTTTAGTGCCTAACTCTTAGATTTTAATGGACAGACAAGGATCACTAAACATTTGAGGAAATCCTCTAACATGAAATACAAAGACTAAAGCAAACAAAATAACTTCGAGGGGAGAGAGAGACAATGTAGGAAACAGAAGAAAATTTCAAGAAAAAAAATCTTATAGTTAGTATTCTCAGAGAGAAAAGAGAGAATATTGCAGCCAGGAAACTAAAGCATACTATAAAAATAAGTAAGGAATACTATAAAAATTTTTGAACGTTTAGAGTTCAAGGAAGAGCTCGTGGAAAATAAATAGATGATACCGGGGGGAAAGCCATAGGAGTATTGGAAGATAAAGTCAAGGAAATCTTCTAGAAAGTAGAATAAAATACAGTGAGAAAAAAAAGACAGACTTTTAGAAGAGTCAATTTAGGGTCCAGTATTTGACCAGAATATTTTAGGAAGAGAAAATATAGAGGAGGGAGGATGGAATTAAGTAAGAAATAGTCCCCCGTTCCTGTCCTCCCCCCCGTCCCCCCAAAAAAAAGGTCTCAGAACTGAAAAAAAAAATTTTTTTTCAGATGGGAAGGGCTCATCAAATACGCAGCACAGTGAATGAAAAAGACTCACATCAAGCCACACGTTATGAAATTTCAGGGCACCAGGGTTGTAGGGAAGATTCTGAAAACTTGCAGAGAGAGAGAAAGTAGGAAACATGTAATAGAAGGATAATGGGGCCATGTAATTTAGGATGTTGGTAAGACATTTGCTCAAGCTCTGTAGGATCATGATCATGGACTCTTAGCTCAGTAGGGAAAGAAATGAAGAGCAGGAGGGGCTGATAGGTGGAGGGAACGTAGAGAGATCACATCATTTGTTCCACAAGTTATTGAGCATTTTCTCTGGTCCAAGTACTATTCTAGGTGCTGAGGATACCAGAATGAACAAAACAGAGACCCCCACCCAATTTGCTTTCAAAGGCCCTGAAGAAACTAGAAAATTGGTATTTTGAGGATTCATCAGAAGACATTATGTAATCTCTTTTAGTGTTTTTAAGAATAAAATAAGACTTTCTAAGCACCAAAGTCAGCTGTCTTTTTAGTCTTTGTTCTTCTTATTGACAATATCACTCTTTGAAACAACCTTTTCTCCTGCCAGCTTCCCTCTTGCCCTCTAAGTGCAAGGCAACTAGCCTTAACGCATGAGACAGTCACTACCTTCTTGTTCTTATCGTTCTCAGCCTCCTTCACTGGCTGTGTTTTCCACTGTCTCCATATTAGAATAAAAGAACGCTATCTTTCCTAGTCTCCTGTCAGGGAGATGAACTATTTTAAGTTATCATTACTTTCAGTGCCTACGCGCTGAATCTGTTTCTCTTAATTCCATCCTACACATTCTTCTGCACTCCAGAGGTACATTAAGTTACCTGTGGAACAGTCCCACCAGGATGTTACACCAGTGCTTTAACTCAATATACTCAGAACACAACTCCTCATCTCCTTTAGAACTCACTCTTCCTTTTGACCTTGCTGTTTTTCTTCATTTATATTTCCATTTAGAACTTCAGAATGTTCTCTATCTCCTATAATCAGTCTCAGTCTTATAAATTCTATGTTTTAGTTCACTCTGCTTCAGGCCTTCATCATCTCTACCCTGTGCTGTTGGATATCCTCACTCTTCTCTGTCCTTCTGCTCTGGAATACCCAGCCACAGTTTAAATTATGTTAAATGCAATACTCACTGCTTCAATGAGTATAAACTTTACTGAATATAGTTTACATTTCCTCAGACTGACACCTACAGCCTTTCAGTTTGCCTTTAACCAACCTTTGAATATCTCCCACAACTTTCTCCATAAATACAAAAACTTCTTCTTAAAATTGATTAGATTATACTCATTTTCCTCCTGATTATCTTTTATTGCCCTGGTGCCTTTCCCTATACTGACCACTCTGCCTGTAGGTGGGCCTCCCACTGCTGGTGGAGATCTCATGCATTGAAACAGACCAAATCAGATGCCTTTCTCTCCATGATGCTCTTGAACAGTCGTGATGCTCTATTTATAGACTCGAAGATTACTTATCTAGGAGTGTGAATGTCCAGCTAGTGACCTAACATTGGTTCAAGCTATTGGATAGGGAAAGGGTGATTCAAGTAGTGAAATAATTCAGCAGTCTGTTATCTGCCTACCTCTTCAACCTCATCTACCATTCTCCTTCATGCTCAAGAAACTCCAAGCTAGCTGGCCTCTTTCCACTCTTCAAGTATTACTAGGCCTTGTCCCACCTTGTGGCCTTTGTACTTGTTATCCTTGCTGCCTGTAGGCCTTTGCCGTGGTTATTGCTGTGGGTGTGGCTGCCAACTTCTCATTCTGGCCTCTGGTGAAATGTCACCTCAAGGAACCACAAAGCAGTGTAGTAGTTGAGAATATAGATTAAGAAGGCTAGTTGTAGAGCCAGACTAGTCTACTGATGAGAGCAGTGCCCTTGCTTTCCCCTGCCCCTGTGTCTCTGTCCCATTGCCTTGTTTTGTTGTCTTTATGACACTTACCATTGTGCAATTATTTTTGTTTTATTTTTTATTTGCCTGCTCATTCATTTTGTCTCCCCCTAAGATTCATAAGGTCTGGGACTTTTTGTCTTAATTTGCTATTTCCTCATGACTAAGAAGAGCATGACACACAGTATCTGCTTCCAGTAAATATTTGTTGAATATATGGATGAATGGATGCTATCAGAGAAATCATAGGTTTTATTTTGAGTTGGTTTGGTTTTCAATTGCTGTTATTCTTGTTTTTAAATTTTAAATTACTGTTAATCAAGCTTTGTTATTATCAAATAAATGTGTTGTTATAGGTTGTTTGATTTAGCGTTCAGTATGGAGTGATACTTATTTGCATCAATAGTATTTTAGCCTATTGTTTTCTAAAAAATAGATTTTAAAGTGTGTGATATTAATAACTAATATTTATCGTACACTTAGTGCCAGCCTCTGTTCCAAGTGCTTTAGATATATGTTAACTCATTTGACCTCAGAACAATGCTGTGAAGTACATACTACCATTAACCACATATTTTAGATGAGGAAACTGATGCACAGCAGAGAACAGTTTAACAACTTGCCCTGGTCAAGCAGCTAGTAAGTTGTGGAGCCGGACAGTCTACACTAGAACCTGCACTCCTAATCGCTGTGTTGCACTGCTCTATGGCTCCAAAGTGAAGGATCCTGATGGAGCTATTCTAAAACTAGATTGTGGTAATGGTTGCACTACTCTGTAAATTTGCTAAGAATCATTGAATTGTACACTTAAAATGGGTGAATTTTGTGGTATTAAGTTATACTTTGATAAAGCTGTTTAAAAAGTAATCGATCTTTATTCTCATTGTTAAAATGGGTTATGATCTTTTTAAAACTGCTTCAGTGGTGGAACTTTAAACTTTGAGTTCTCATGCCACTGGAATATAGGAATAGATGAAGTAGGCAATCTTTTGCCTTACCTAAGTTGGCTAAGAACAAAAAGTTGACATATCACTATTATATGTTTTTTGGAGGCAAGGATTTTTCCTTCTTTACTTTTGGATCCTCTGGTATGTGAGGCATATGTGGTAGGGACTTAGTATTTGTTGAATTAAATTTCAGTGGTTTAGTTTATTTGCACTGTAGGTGTTTAAATTTTATCCAAAAAATCTTTGCTTTCATACTCTAATTTTGAAATATAGACCTTGTCCAGTATCCTTAAAAAGACAAAACTTATACACTGCCTTGATGCACAGACATTAACAGATACAAGGAAAAAAATGTAACTGATGAAAATAATGTGTGAAAAAATTGTTAGGTTTAGGGATCATATCCTAATCAAAGTTGCTCAGGGAAGCATGAAGAAAAATTAAAATTGAGTTAACGTAAGTATTTACCTATAAAAATTTGTAAATATTCTTAAAACATTTTAACTTGTAAGTAAAAGTAGAAGAAATAGGATTTTATCCTAAATGTGGTAGGAGTAGAAAACTTATATGAATATTTATGAATGTGTGTTGATGTTTTGGATAGAAAAAATGGAAATCAGTCATGAACCCAGAACCTCCAGTTTAAAATATATGAATAAGAGCTGCTGTTATGGAGTCAAATGTATAAACACTGTAAGTGAGCAGTTAGTGTAATCTTATATTTTCATTATATTGAATAAATAGACCAGAGGGGCTATTTGGATTCAAGAGAATGATGTAATTTTTGTCACTATTTGGTGACTTGAATTTAGCCAGAATATTAAAGTGAAAGTAATTATGAAATATCTGTTTACCTGCATTGTGTGTAATCATGATTAGAGACAGTCATTTTGTAACTCTATTTTCAATTTAACTAGACACGGATCCAAAACATAGCTCATAATTTCCTCTGAAAACCTGGTTCCAAGCTTTGCACTCTTTAATGGCCCCCAAAGAAAGTTAATTTTGGCTATTTTTTTCTGACTATAAAAGTAATCCATAGTTATTTGTAAAAATGTTCATCCAAAATAGAAAAGCATATGATGAAAATAAGTCACTTATAACTATACCATCCAGAGATGAGCATTTCTAAATTCTTTTCTGTACTCACATATAAGGTGTTGTGCCTTGCATGTGTGTTTGTTTCAGTGTATTAGGGTTTTAGTAGCCCTAATAATTTGCACCCTTCTTCCCTTCGTGGACTCTAAACAAATTAAGAAATAAGACTAATCGCTAAAGCATGACAGATGAAGGCCAGAATCCACCTTTGCTACATATTGTGGAGGAGGATGAAAGCCAACAGTGCCTGTTGACTGACTCCTGGAACTGGACAGATTTGCCCACCCAGTCTCATGCAACACTGATCCTGGCCAGACTTGCCCCAGGTGGACACGGGGCCTGGAGAAGCAGAGGAGAATTACTCCATGAGGGTAGCTTGTACCCATGAAGGACAAGGGAAGAGCTGAAGCAAGCACTCTCAGTTAATTCTTCCCACATTCACAAGTCAGATTAGTAAACTACCCTCCTTTCTAGGGAAGAGTGGATGAGAAGTGAAAAGGTTGTGGTGAGAGATACCAGAGCAAATAGGGCCTAGGAGGCTATGTAGAGGAGTTTGAATACTCTTCTGAGGGTAATGGGAAGCCATTAGACAGATTTTAGGAGAAGAATGACATCATCAAAGTTACATTTTTGAAAGAATCACTCTGGCCATTCTGTATGGAGAATAACTATAGGGGCAGAAAGGTGGAAGCAAGAAGACTGGTTTGGGGGTTGGCTGTTGCTGACATCCAGGAAATTACCTGGTAGGGTAATAGTGGTAGTGGTGAAGGGTGGTAGTGGTGGAGGTAATGTTTGGATTCTGAAGATTTTTTGAAGCTAGAACTGACAAATGGGTAAAATTTAAAGGTAATTTTGTCACAGTATTTTAAATTATGCCTTTTTAAAGAATTGTACGCTGGTATAATATAGAGAATTTAATTTGGAAAATGATTCCATGAAACACATTTGATCATTCCCTTTCATGGTGCCTGATTTTCTAATGGTAAGTAGGCTATTTGAGAGTTTAGAATTTGGATTGCATGAAAGCCTGCTTTGGTTTTGTGTTATTTTAGCTAATTTTGAACAGCTAATTTTACTTTTATTATTATCTTGTGTCAATTGGCAATATGGAGCAAATGCTCCCCAATTCTTAAAAAAAAAAAAAAAAAGCAAAAATGACTTTCGGTATTTTCTCCAGCAGGGGTAAAGTCCTCTGCAATGGTCTAGATAGGGCAGTTATGTCGTCTAAAATGGTCAGACTCTCTGCAGGATGACTATAGTCTCTAGAAAGCCTATATAAGGGATGCCTCTCTCTAGGAGAGATATTTCCTGAGCCATGTTTCTCAGCTTCAGGACAGCTATGATTTATTTTGTAAGCTGCCGAGGCCAAACATTACTGTTTAACCATTATAAACAAAATAGTAAATGTTAAATGTTCACTCAATAGAGCCACTAGTAGGGCTTTTATATACAGAAGGTAATGTCTGAGCCAAAAATCTAAAACAGTTCTCTGGTCTGCGTGCATTCTCTTTTAACCTACTATTTGATTCATTGCAACTGGAGAAGTGATGTAACCACTGATGATTTGAGCTCCAAAACTCTTGGTGCTACAGTGAATCTTCCTGTTTTGTTTTGTTTTTCTTTCCTCCTCCTGCTAATTACCCAAGCCTTAATAATTTACCACATTTCTTAATACTTCTCAGAAACTTGTATTTTTTTTATGTGAGACCCAAATTAAAGAGGATTGCAAGATTCTGTTTAATCTCAACAATTCAGAATATTTTAAATATTTACCAGTTTTGTTCCTTATCAGAGTTTTTGTGGTTTTCAGCTCTATCCTACAAAGTAGTGCAAGGATCAAATCTTAATTCAGAAGTATTTTTAAAGTTATTGCCCAATTTATTTATAGTAAATTATATAAAGAATTATTCTCACTCTAAACTGTCCAATAAAGAATTTTACTTTTTGCTATAAAGATTTTACCCAGCGTAGAAAACAGTGATGCTCATGGGACAGGTGCTTAAGGAGCCTGTTGCTGTGTACATCATGTGATGACCTATTTTATTCTGAAAAACAGTTCTTATACTCTCTTAATCTGAAAATCTAACAGCGAGAGAAAGGACTGACTTGTCTAGTAAAGCTGTATTTTGTTTTTACCCGCAGTAAATTACGTTTTACGTTGCAACTGACTACACACATATCTTTGCACAGACCAACACACACACACACACACAATTGAAATAGAAGCTTGCCATAACAGTTCCTAATCTTGCAGTGTACAATGCACTCTGATATTTTTTTCATTCCATTTGATTTCATTTTTAAAAAGTACTGATCATAATCTATTCAATTGATTTTATGTCCCACTAATGAGTTAGAATCCAGAGTTTGTGAAACACTTCTAAAGCATGCCCCAAATATAATTCTATTTTCACAGGAACCTTGTGAGGTAGACAAGGCTAATATCAATGCTTTCAAAACATAGTCAAAGCCTACACAGAGAAGCTTTGACTGAAGAAGAAGAAGACATGGTTTGGGGCATTGAGAAACCAGAGGTCATCATGAACACAGTAGGCACTTGAACGGTGAGGGAGAGGAAGGGGAGCTGCAGAGATTTATTTGTTTATTTATTTTTTGACATAAGAGTCCACTTTATTTTCTTTCTTTTTTTTAATGATTTTTAATTTTTTGTTTATTGCAGTAACATTGGTTTATAACATTGTATAAATTTCAGGTGTACATCATTATACTTCTATTTCTGCATGGATACATTGTGTTCTCATGTTCACCACCCAAATACTAGTTACAATCCATCACCACACGCATGTGCCTAATTATTCCTTTCGCCCTCCTCCCTCCCCCCTTCCCCTCTGGTAACCACCAATCCAATCGCTGTCTCTATGCGTTTGTTTGTTGTTGTTATTATCTACTACTTAACGAGTGAGATCATACGGTATTTGACCTTCTCCCTCTGACTTATTTCACTTTGCATAATACCCTCAGTGTCCATCCATGTTGTCACAAATGGCTGGATTTCATCGTTTCTTGTGGCTGAGTAGTATTTCATTGTGTATATATACCACATCTTCTTTATCCATTCATCCCTTGATGGGCACTTAGGTTGCTTCCAAGTCTTGGCTATTGTGAATAACGCTGCAGTGAACACAGGGGTGCATGTATCTTTACGCATTGGTGTTTTCAAGTTCTTTGGATAAATACCCAGCAGTGGAACAGCTGGATCATATGGTAGTTCTATCCTTGATTTTTTGAGGAATCTCCATACTGTTTTCCATAGTGGCTGCACCAGTTTGCACTCCCACCAGCAGTGTATGAGAGTTCCCTTCTCTCCACATCCTCTCCAACACTTGTTGTTTCCTGTCTTGTTAATTATAGCCATTCTGACGGGCGTGAGGTGATATCTCATTGTAGTTTTGATTTGCATTTCCCTGATAGTTAATGATTTTGAACATCTTTTCATGTGTCTGTTGGCCATCTGTATATCTTCTTTGGAGAAATGTCTGTTCAGGTCTTTTGCCCATTTTTTAATTGGGTTGGTAGTTTTTTTGTTGTTGAGATGCATGAGTTCTTTATATATTTTGGAGATTAACCCCTTATCAGATGTATGGTTTGCAAATATCTTCTCCCAATTGTTAGGTTGTCTTTTTGTTTTGTTGATGGTTTCCTTTGCCATGCAGAAACTTTTTAGTTTGATGTAGTCCCATTTGTTTATTTTTTCTGTTGTTTCTCTTGCCCATTCAGACATGGTGCTTGAAAATATGTTGCTAAGACTGATGTCGAAGAGCGTACTGCCTGTGTTTTCTTCTAGAAGTTTCATAGTTTCAGGTCTTACATTCAAGTCTTTAATCCATTTTGAGTTAACTTTTGTGTATGGTGTAAGGTAAGGGTCTACTTTCATATTTTTGCATGTGGCTATCCAATTTTCCCAACACCATTTGTTGAAGAGACTTTCTTTTCTCCATTGTATGTTCTTGGCTCCTTTGTCAAAGATTAGCTGTCCATAGATGTGTGGGTATTTCTGGGCTTTGGATTCTATTCCATTGATCTGTGTGTCTGTTTTTGTGCCAGTACCATGCTGTTTTGGTTACTATAGCTTTGTAGTATATTTTGAAACCAGGGAATGTGATACCTCCAGCTTTGTTCTTTTTTCTCAGGATACCTTTAGCTATTCGGGGTCTTTTGTTGTTTCATATAAATTTTAGGATTCTTTGTTCTATTTCTGTGAAAAATGTTGTTGGAACTTTGATAGAGATTGCATTGAATCTATAGATTGCCTTAGGAAGTATGGACATCTTAACTATGTTAATTCTTCCAATCCAAGAGCATGGACTATCTTTCCAATTCTTTGTGTCTTCTTCAATTTCTTTCAGCAATGTTTTATAGTTTTCGGTGTACAGATCTTTCACCTCTTTGGTTAAGTTTATTCCTAGGTATTTTATTCTTTTTGTTGCAATTGTAAATGGGATTGTATTCTTAATTCCTCTTTCTGCTACTTCGTTGTTAGTGTACAGAAATGCAACTGATTTTTTTTTTTTTTTTTTTTTGTGTGAGGCGATCAGCCCTGTGCTAACATCCGCCAATCCTCCTCTTTTTTTGCTGAGGAAGACGGCCCTGGGCTAACATCTGTGCCCATCTTCCTCCACTTTATATGGGACTCCGCCACAGCATGGCTTGCCAAGCAGTGCGTCGGTGCGCGCCCGGGGTTCCGAACCAGCGAACCCCGGGACGACGCAGCAGAGCGCGCGCACCTAACCACTTGCGCCACCGGGCCGGCCCCTGCAACTGATTTTTGTATGTTGATTTTGTATCCTGCAACTTTACCGTATTCGTTTATTACTTCTAAAAGTTTTCTGGTGGATTCTTGAGGGTTTTCTATATATAAAATCATGTCATCTGCCAATAGTGACGGTTTCACTTCTTCCTTTCCAATCTGGATCCCTTTTATTTCTTTTTCATGCCTGATTGCTCTGGCTAGGACTTCCAATACTTTGTTAAATAGGAGTGGTGAGAGTGGGCATCCTTGTCTGGTTCCTGTTCTTAGAGGGATAGCTTTCAGTTTTTCACCATTGAGGATGATATTAGCTGTGGGTTTGTCATATAGGGCCTTTATTATGTTGAGATACTTTCCTTCTATACCCATTTTATTCAGAGTTTTTATCATAAATGGATGCTGTATCTTGTCAAATGCATTCTCTGCATCTATTGAGATGATCATGTGATTTTTATTCTTCATTTTATTAATGTGGTGTATCATGTTGATTGGTTTGTGAATGTTGACCGATCCCTGCATACCTGGAATAAATGCCACTTGGTCCTGGTGTATAATCTTTTTAATGTATTGTTGTATACGATTTGCTAGTATTTTGTTGAAGATTTTTGCATTGATGTTCATCAGTGATATTGGCCTGTAATTTTCTTTTTTTTGTGTTGTCCTTGTCTGGTTTTGGTATCAGGGTAATGTTGTCTTCGTAGAATGAGTTAGGGAGCTTCCCCCCCCTCACTTTTTTGGAAGAGTTTGAGAAGGATAGGTATTAAGTCTTCTTTGAATGTTTGGTAGAATTCACCAGGGAAGCCATCTGGTCCTGGACTTTTATTTTTGGGGTGGTTTTTGATTTCCGTTTTGATCTCCATACTGGTGATTGGTCTATTCAAATTCTCTATTTCTTCTCGATCCAGTTTTGGAAGGTTGTGTGATTCTAAGAATTTATGCATTTCTTCCAGACTGTCAAATTGCTTGGCATATAACTTTTCATAGTATTGTCTAATAATCTTTTGTATTTCTGAGGTGTCCGTTGTAATTTCCTCTCTTTCATTTCTGATTTTACTTATTTGAGCCTTCCTTCTTTTTTTCTTGGTGAGTCTAGCTAAAGGTTTGTCAATTTTGTTTATCTTTTCAAAGAACCAGCTCTTGGTTATATTAATTTTTTCTATTGTTTTTAAGTCTCTATTTCAGCTATTTCTGCTCTGATTTTTATTATTTCCCTTCTTCTACTGATTTTGGGCTTGGTTTGTTCTTCTTTTTCCCATTGCTTTAGGTGCATTGTTAGATTGTTTGTTTGAGATTTTTCTTGTTTATTGAGGTCGGCCTGTATTGCTATAAACTTCCCTCTTAGAACCGCTTTTGCTGTACCTCATAAATTCTGGCTTGTCGTGTTTTCGTTTTCATTTGTCTCCAGGTATTTTTTGATTTCTCCTTCGATTTCTTCATTGACCCAATCGTTGTTCAATAGCATTTTGTTTAATCTCCACGTATTTGTGGCTTTTCTGATTTTCTTCCTATAGTTGATTTCTAGTTTCATACCGTTGTGGTCAGAAAAGATGCTTGGTATTATTTCAGTCTTCTTAAATTTATGTAGACTTGTTTTGTGGCCTAATAAGTAATCAATCCTGGAGAATATTCCATGTGCATTTGAAAAGAACGTGTATTCTTTGGTTTTTGGATGGAATGTTCTGTATATATCTACCACGTCCATCTATTCTTATGTATCATTTAAGGCCAGTGTTTCATTATTGATCTTCTGTTTGGATGATCTATCCGTTGGCGTCAGTGGAGTGTTAAAGTCCCTTACTATTATTGTATTACTGTCTATTTCTCTTTTTATGTCTGTTAATAATTGCTTTATATATTTAGGTTCTCCTACGTTGGGTGCATAGATATTTACAAGTGTTATATCCTCTTGGTGGATTGTTCCCTTGATCATTATGTAATGCCCTTCTTTGTCTCTTTTTACAATTTTTGTTTTACAGTCTATTTTGTCTGATATGAGTATTGCTACCCCAGCTTTCTTTTCATTGCCATTTTAGTGGAGTATTTTTTCCTTGCCTTCACTTTCAGTTTGTGAGTGTCTTTAGATCTGAAGTGTGTCTCTTGTATGCAGCATATATATGAGTCTTGTTTTTTTATCCAGTCAACCACTCTATGCCTTTTAATTGGAGCATTTAGTCCATTGACGTTTAAAGTAGCTATTGCTAAGTATATACTTACTGCCATTTTTTAACTTTTTTTTTTCTCAGTGTTTTAGTAGTCCTTCTCTGTTCCTTTCTTCTTCTCTTGCTCTCTTCCCTTTGGTTTGATGGTTTTCTTTAGTATTATGTTTGGGTTCCTTTCTCTTAGTTTTTTGTGTTTTTATTACAGGTTTCTGGTTTGTGAACCATGGGGTCCATATACAGAATTGATAGTCTCTTTAGTTTGACGTCTGTCTGAAATCTCTACTCTTTAACTCCCCTCCTCCTACATTTTATGTTTTTGATATCACATCTGACCTCTTTTTTGTGCATTTGTATCCATTACCCTGTTATCATGGAAATAGATAATTTTTCCTATTTATGGTCTTCTCTTTTCCCCTTAAATAAGTCCCTTTAGCATTTCTTGTAGTACTGGTTTCTTGGTGACAAACTCCTTTAATTTTTGCTTGTCCGGGAAACTTTTTATCTGTCCTTCCATTTTGAATGATAACCTTGCCAGGTAGAGTATTCTTGGCTGTAGATTTTTTCTTTTTAGCACTTTAAATATATCGGGCCACTCTCTTCTAGCCTGTAAGATTTCTGCTGAGAAGTGAGCTGATAGCCTTATGGGGTTTCCTTTGTATGTAACTTTTCTTTCTCTTGTGGCTTTTAGGATTCTCTCTTTATCTTTAATTCTGGACATTTTGATTATGATGTGTCTTGGTGTGGGCCTTTTTGGGTTTATCTTGTGTGGTGCTCTCTGTGCTTCCTGTACCTGGATGTCTGTTTCCTTCCTTAGGTTAGGGAAGTTTTCATCTATTATTTCTTCAAATAGATTCTCTGCCCCTTTGTCTCACTCCTCTCCTTCTGGGACACCTGTAACATGGATGTTAGTGTGCTTAATGTTGTCCCAGAGGTCCCTTAGACTATCCTCACTCTTTTTAATTCTTTTTTCTTTTACCTGTTCAGCTTGGGTGATTTCTTCTAGTCTTTCGTCCAGCTCACAGATCCGTTCTTCTGTATCCTCTGCTCTGCTTTTGAGTCCCTCTAGTGAATTTTTCATTTCGTATTGTATTCTTCATTTCTGATTGGTTCTTTTTTTGTATCTTCCATTTCTTTGTTGACATTCTCACTGAGTTTATCCATTCTTCTCCCAAAATCAGTGAGCATCCTTAACACTCTTTGTTTCAACTCGCTGTCAGGTAGGTTGCTCATTTCTGTTTCACTTAGTTCCTTTTCTGGGGTTTTGTCCTGTTCCCTTACTTGGAGTGTATTCCTTTGCCTCCTCATTTTGCCTCTTTCCCTGTGCTTGTGTCTAAGTATTAGGTAGGTCAGCTACTTCTCCTGCTCTTGGATAGGTGATCTTAGATAAGTGATGCCTTAGGAGGCCCGCAGTGTGCTTCCCTCAGTTCTGAATGTTCCAGGAGTGACCCCTATGTGGGCCACGTGTGTCTTTATGTTGTGGCGTGTTTGCTCTCCCTGTAGGTGCCCAGGGAGGCTGAGCTATGCTCCTGGCCAGCTCTTGTAATGCTCAGCTGCTTGTATTTGTTGTGGGCCCTTCAGTCTCTTTATCAGGTGTGGGGAGACCCAGCACAGTTGGCTGCAAGTTCTAATAGCACATTTGTGTTGCAGTATTTCTTTTAAAAAGTAAGTAGGCCCCCAGCGTGGCAGGTTGTTAGGCTCAGGGGCTTACAATTGCTATAAGCCTCCAGCCTTTAGGTCTCTTGTCAGCTCTCTGAGGATTGCAGTTGGGTGGGGCTGGCCTCAGGCACGGGAGCACCCAATTGTTTCAGGCTTTGGAAGGTGGGGCAAACCCCCTATGTGGGTCTTTGAGAAGCACAAGTCTTCTGCAGCTGACAAGCCCTGCCACCCACAGATCCACACACAGTCAACACACTCCTGCCCCGTGTGCGTGCCCCGACCTCCTGAAGTGGACCCAGTCTCTCCACGGCGGGAGCCCCACACACTCCACCACCGCCCCACACTCTCCACCTGCTCCTTGTGCATGCCCTGCCCCACTGAAGTGGGCTCAGTTGCCAGGCTGCAGAGAATCCAGTCACCAATCTGTGCAGGCCAGCAAGTTGCCTGAGGGCTTGTTGGGTGGGGCCAGTCCGTAGGGTGGGCTGCCTGCCCTTGCTGAGCTGCATTAAACTGGTGCTCTAGTGAGTGGCACGGACCCTGGGCTAGCAGGGCCCAGGGAGAACTCCAATGGTGTCTGCCAGTGTCTGTGTCAGCACACCCACACCAGGCCATAACAATGGCCGCCGCCAATGTCCCACTCTCTGGAGAGGTCTCACCTCTCACTGAGATGCACTCAGAGCCTATCAGGTGATTCTCTTTTCAGCAAAGCACTGTGCACCTTTCTTTCTGGTGATTTTAGGTTGCTTTCTGAAACAGGTGAATTTGTGTGTGGGCCCTTGAAGAGCTGGTTTTAGTTTCTTTGTGAGCCATCTTTTCTGGGGGTACTCCCCAATGTTTTAGTAGCAGGCAAAGTCAGGTATTATGCTACTTGTCTCGATTGTGCTGGGTCCACAAAATGCCCACAGCGGCGGCGCTCCCCGGCTCAGGGCTGCACTCCTCCTGGGAGGGCTGTGGACCTTTGGGCTGCTCCTGGGCGACCGTAAAGCGCTGTGGCTTGTGAAGGTGGTGTTTTTTCTCTCCAGAAGGGAATTTCCGCCTCTTCCACCTCAATTAGGATTGTCTGTTGTTGCAGGAGTTCCTCTTATCCAGTTTTCAGTTCTGTCTCAGGGGTAATTTTTCCACGAGTAGTTGTCAATTGGCTGTGTCCATGGGAGGAGGTGAGTTCAGAGTCTGCTTTTGCCACCATCTTGACTTCTCGCTGCTGCAGAGATTTAGACAGGAGGCAGATCGATGCAAAAGATGCTTTGCCTGCCGTGGGATTTTTGCCTAAGCCCTTGAAGACATCTGGTATGCCACCAGAAATCACCTGTGGTTAGGATGTACTAAGTTGCTGGTGCCTTAAAAGGCTGCCAGAATTAGTTTGCAGGGCTTTGCCTATCAGATTCCTGTAGTTCACCCCCAGAAATCCCATCCATACTAATCCAGTCCAGTATCTCTAGTTAAGTCTATTTCCCAGACTTCATTTGTTTGCATACTGCTCTCATAATTCTTTCCATATCTATACACTGCATTGTTGTTTACTTAATTTAAAAAAATTTACTTAAAAATTATAACTAATTTTTTATTGAGGTAAAATTCACATAACATACAATTAACCATTTTAAAATGTACAATTCAGTGGTATTTAGTGTATCCACAATGTTGTGCAACCACCAGCTCTCTCTAGTGTCAAAACTTTTTCATCACCCTGTAAAAACACCCTGTGCCCATTAAGTAATCCCTCCCCATTTCCCCCTTCATAAAGGAAACATTATAACACCATAAATAAAAATCCAATGTTGCTGTAAATAGAACATAGCACTTTTTAAAAATGGTTAAAAATAAAACAATTATAAACACTAGCTAAATACTATTGACTGTCCACTGCTCTGTGTGTGAAATTTTTCTGTTAAAGAGATATTAGCAAGTGTTATGGTGATATTAAAGACAAATTAGCACTAAATCAAGACTCTCTGTTTGGTATAATCACAAGAATTGAAGGAGAATTTCAAAAACATAACTTTCTCGCCATGAGATTCACTGCCGTTTAATGCTGTTCCCTTGTACCAACTAAAATTTGTCTCACTATAGCTGAATTCATCCCTCCCCACCACCCGGCTCCTCTTGTCACCTCATTATTAAAAGTGTTGTATATTATTCCCAGAATCTTTTATAACTGAACCCCTGGAGTTCAGAGTGTGTTCTATTAAGTCTGGCGTTTGCAGTCTTCATCATTATCCTTGATCATATAAAATCAGGTATTTACCAAACAGTGAACTAGATGCTTTGGGAGTTTTAAAGAGAAGAGACAGATACTACTCTCAAGTAATATAAGTCTTTGTTGTGAAAATCAGTTTGTGCACAATTAACACTTGGAAAATAAAACTGATAATAGTCAGTAGACAAATGAATTGTATTCTAAAAGTTCACTTGTTTAAATTGTTTGGAATTTGTATACTTTTTCACAGAAATGGTATTAATATTAGCTATTATTGTGAATATTCTAGATTAGCCCAATATAGCTCATCTTTCTGTGCTTTTCTTTAAGCTCCCCAGAGGTAACTCTGGTGTGGTGAAACGAGTACTTTGCCTCCCAAACCTTATTTTCCTCGTCTGAATAATAAGCTTCATCTCCACCTAGTTATAAGGATCAAATGATATAACCTTTGTGAATGTGCCTAGCACAGTGCCTGGTACTTAGTTGAAGGTCAATAAATGTGCATTCTTTTATTCAGTCACTCATATTCATAGTCTTGTTAATATGTTATGGAACTGCATCATGACCGTTTGCCCAAAGAATTCAATTACTTTTGTTCTGATATGACCTATAGAACTTGACCAGAGAATTCACCTCCTTCTCACTGCTGCCCACCTCAATAGTAATGGTGGTAGTGTAGCCATAGTAATAGTAATAATAATTATTAGAATGGGAGCTAACATTGCCCATCTACTATGTACCAGGAATTTTTCTAAATGCTTTCAGTGTATTTTCTTGTTCTACAGCTCTATGAGGTTACTATTCTTATCTCCGTTTTAAGGATGAGTTAACTGAGATTGAGTAATTTACCTAAGGACACACAGTAAGGAGTAGGTAGATCTGGGAGCAGTCTTGCTCCAGATTCTATACTTTTTTTTGGCTGAGGAAAATTTGCCCTGAGCTAACATCTGTGCCAGTCTTCCTCTATTTTGTATGTAGGTCGCCACCATAGCATGGCTGACAAGTGGAATAGGTCCATGGCCAGGATCTGAACCTGTGAACCTCGGCTGCCAAAGTGAAGTGCGCCAAACTTAACCACTATGCCACGGGGCCAGTCTATACTTTTAACCACAGTCTGTAGGGCCTCTCAAAGACTGGGATCCCATTCATACACCCCAAATGAAGGGTGTGTCAGCAAGGGAAAGATTCCAGAGAGCTCATTCTCCTCTACAGGTATTCAAAAGCCAGGAAATGCATATTATCAAAAGCAAAATTGTCAGATGGAGGATCTGGTTCATAGAAAAGATCCAACTTCTGTCTTTCTGCCAGAGAGGGCCAGCAGAGCTGGATGAATGTGGAGTGGAACCAGAGAGAAGGAAAGGGTAGGGGACATAGTGCAAAGGGAATTCCTGAGCCTGCTATCACGGTTAACAAGGATCAAAGTGGAATAGAGATTGAGGAAGAAAAGAGATCAGTTTAGACTCCAGTGATTAGCCAAGGAGTGACTAGCAGAGTCTTTCCCCCTTACCTATATTGCCTAAATTAACAGCATTAGAAGTACTTCTAAATGTTATATCTGTTTCCCTTGGTGAAAATAATGTGTGGAGTCTACATTCATTGAAGGAAATAATTCATTCTGTACTATATTTATGCATTACTGAGATAGTGAATCAAGATTATAGAAATGGCATAAAATTAAAACATTTTGCTAAGTTTAAATGACCATAACTTAAATGAAATTCTTTGTCATTGACTAGACCTAGTAGCCAGATGACAATTTGCTATTTTATATTTAAACCTAGGAAGATTCGCCTATAAACTATTTAGTAGCAGAGCAAACTTTCCAAATGCTATGAGTTAAAACATATGGAGATACTAAAGATACTTGCATGGGGCTTGAATGTTTTCCCACACGTAAAATGTACATCTCAAAGAGGGAAAGATATTTAGGACATTTCACTAAAATACTAGTTTAAAGTTATAGCAAAATACATGATAGTTATTATTTTTACGTTGATAAATTAAGAATACTTTTGTTTAATAAGATATAAGCCAAAAAATAAAGAATTCTTTACTATATCCCTAAATCCACACTCTTAGAAAGTGGCCCTCCTGAAACTGATATAGGTGTGCGTGTGTGTTTGAGCTTGATAGCGGTTGCTTATTTGTATGGTGTTTCCCCATTTACAAAGATAGACTTGGACCAACTGCTTCTATTTTATCTTAAGGGGAGAGTATTTTTTATTATTTTAAAAACATGCGTGTGTTCTGTATTTTCCAATTAGCTAAGAAGACTTGTTAAGCTTTACTTTCTGTACTCTGTGTGTTACAGAAACAGTGGATAGATTGAGTATGCTTTCTCAAATGAATCTGTGTTCGTGCTCCACACAGTGATTTGCCATGCCCTTCTTGGTGGCATTGGGGTAGGGTGATGTCAAGACGGAGGCCTATTTTTTTCCCCTTTCAGCAAGTGGTTGTAAGCAGGAGAGATGCATGATCAGACTTAAGTTTTTGAAGAATCACTTTGTTGTCTATATGGAAGATAAACTGGGAAGAAATTAAGGCAAGAGACAAGGGGGTCAGTTAAGAGGTCCCAGGCAAGTCCAGTCCCAAATGAGAGGTGATGAAGAACTCAACCAAGTATGTGGAGTGAGAATGGAGACCAATCCAGAGAAGTGGATTAGAGAGATATTTAGGATATAGGACACATACAACTTGGTAAATGTTTGTGTGTGAGGAGTGAAGGATGAATGACTGGCTAGGGTGAGTAACTGGAGACCCATGCCACCTATGAAGGCAGGGAGATTTGCCTGAGGAAATGGAGGGAGAAGGAAAGGCTGTAAGGAGTTTGGTTTTGGATGTGTTGAGGCACAGATTCCTCAGCTCCATATCCAACTCAGTTGAATAAATGAATGAATGAATTGACTAATTCTTGGGGCTTGTATCCATGCCCATTATTCTCTTTCCCTAGATTTTGACTGAAAAATGCCCTAACTTTTTGACCTGGGGCTAGACTTTTATTTCCAAACCCTCACTGTGATCTAATTCTTTCTTCCGTGATCTTCTGGCCTAATTTCCTTATTTCTGCGGATTGAATTTCCATGCCTTGATCCTATGCTTCTGTACCTATATTGCCTAGGACCTCTGGCCCACGTTTAACTATGATCCTTACCAGCTCCCTTTCTGCCTACTCAGCTTTGGATCAAAATCCTTCTGGGTGCATATACTTGAGATAGATGGCACAATGAACCCTATTAGAGATGTATTTTCTCAGTGTCCCTATGTACTAATTTTCATAGCGAGTAGGAGAGAACACAGCATATAGTGTAGAGGAAGAGTACCATACTAGGTTTTGTGCTACTGCTGCTTCAAAACTAGCTGTTTAAAGTAATCACTCAACCTTTCCATGCCTCCATCTCCTTATCTGTAAAGAGTAGGTTGGGCTAAAGGACCTTTAAAACTCTACCTCCAGTTGTAAAAATTCATCACAAAATTTACATCTGCAAAATTGGATTTGATAGAACTGTGTATCAAATCCAGTGTATTTTAAAGAATAGATAAATTAAACCTTTTGTTACAGAAGTTAAATGGAAAAATAAATCTTAATCAGAATTTCAGTAAAATTAAATTGAAAAGGGAAAAAAACTGAAAATGGTTTATTTGTGCTGCAAGGATAATTGATAAAGGAATTAAATTAGCCTAATGGAGCTCATTCTGGAATCTGTTTTCTCAATGATATTAATCAAAGTTGGGATAATTTAATTAAAATATATTTGAAAAAATGATGAGGGCATTTCAAAAGGACACAAGACCCGACTTGGAATTCCTAATGGCCAAATCTGAGAAAAGTCTATGAACTATATCTGGGACAAGTCTGTGAACTATAACCCATGGAATAAATTAAACATCCATGAATACACACACTCACACACACACACACACACACACACACATATATATAACATCTCTTTCTTATAATAGAATTCCAATTAGTAAATGTAGAAAGAATAAAAAATCACCATGAGGCACACACCACAGTAATAATTATTGCAAGCAAGAATCATTGTTGGATGCTAAAATTAGTGCACAAAGGTATGATGAGAAACAGGATATTTACATATATAGCCTCAGGGTATGTCCTCACAAGATACTTATCAACTATAAAGGGAAAACTAGTAACTACACTGGAGAGACCTGGCAGACGCTACCTTAACCAAGTGATTGAAGATAACTTTGCCTGTATTAAGAAATTGACAGTATATAACTCCTGATATGATGCATGAGAAGGTACAACATCACTGCTGTCAGATTCTTGCTAAAAATGTATAACCTCAGTCTAATAATGAGAAAACATCAGACATATCCAAATGGAGGGATAGTCTGTAAAATAACTGGCCAGTACTCTTCACAAGTATCAAAATAAACCATCCCAGGTTGGAGAGACTTAGAAGACATGACAACTAAAGGCAATGTGGGGTCCTGGATTCAATCTGGACCAGAAAAAAAGATAATAATGGGAAAACTGGTGAAATTGGATAAATTAGTCAATAGTCGTCTTTCTGTCAGTGTTAATTTCCTTCTTTTTCAGTAATTGTACCATGATTATGGTAGTTGTTAACATTAGGGGAAACTGGATAAAGGGTATATGGAAACTCTTGTTATGTTTTTGTAATTTTTCTATAAGTTTAGAATTATTTTAAAATAAAGAATTTAAAACTTGTATTTTAACCTTAAAAATGATTTTTAAACAGTCTTGGTGTCAACATGGCAAGGTTAACTCACACAACCCTCCTCCTTCCTACACACTAAGCCTGAAAATGCTGAAGTTTCTAGATTTTGAAAATTTTGAAAGAATTTTAGGACAGCAGGAAAGTCTATTTAATAAATGGAGAGGTAAATTTTTGGTTTTTAACATCCCTGAGGATTAGTAAAAGCTTAAAGGAGTGTGTTCAAGAAACATATGTGCATGTAAATGACTTACCTTTTGAGGGTGACCCTCTAGAGGACAATCCCGTCTCCTTGTGCCTTTAAATGAGTTGTGGATCACATGGGTCTTAGTGGGAAGTAGAGCACAGCTGCCACTCCAAAAGCCAAAAATACCAAATGCTCACTTTCCAAGCTTTCTTTGTGTTACTAGAATGCAGGTATTCAACCTAGGCTCGGCCAATCAAATTCACCCACTCTGGGCTTTGATTCAGGAGATAGTGAGAGGGGAGAATTCATTCTGGTGTGGGGGTGGGAGTAGTGGCAACAATTTTCAGGGGTGGCAATGACACTGATGGTGTCACAGCCAACATTCTGAAGTGGGAATTGTGTCATCTAGGCTTGTTCTAGGTCCTGAATCTGGCTGGGATGCTGGCTATGCCAAGCCTGCCTTGTTCCCACACATTTTCTGATCCTGGTTCTGATGCGTCCCCAGCAATTTTGAGATGCACTTTCTGTTCTTTCAGTAAATTAATTTCCTGCTACAGTTGAGAACTCTAACTGATAAGGTACAGATCGACTAATGTTTAGATGTTAGTCAAAATATTAGGAGTAAGATAGAGCCCTTTAGCATATGATTTTAATAGATTTAATAACTTTCCTGTGATTGATAGAGAGCTATCTGGAACTTTAAACTGTCTCCATCTTTCTTACCCTATTAGGACACTAAAATGAGTTTATGTTGAAAGAGTTGTTTTGAGGCATGTATATTTTTTAGCACTTAAAGGTTTAATGTACTTTTATATGTATTATATTGAGATAGTCAGTTGAGTTTGAGAGTCGTTATAGTGTAATGGTTAACAGTGTAGACTCTGGAGGTATACCTGGATTCAAATCCAGGCTCTGCCACGTATTGTCTGAATAATAGTTTCTCCAGTTATAAAACGGGGATAATAACAGCACCCCCACCCTGGGCTTGTTAGGAGGACTAAATTAGTATATTTATATATGTGTTATGTACATATGTTTGTACATGTGTGTGCGTGTGTGTATGCTTAGAGCAGTGCTTGGCAGGTGGTAAGCTCTCTAAGTGTTAGCTATTATTGTTATTTTGGTTCTTATATCAACTCAAAAGTTTATTTATGTTTGTTTTTCTGATTGATTTTAATATGTCAAGTCCTTAACCCCTCTTTATGTCCACAGTATCTTTCTTCTTGGTGAACCTCTCTAGTATGCGTCTGACAGGTGAGAGTTCACGCTGGTGCTGAGGTCTGAGATCAGATTTTGTGAATTGTTTTGCTACTGAATAGGCTATGTTCTTGATAGTTGTTGGAATCTATACAGCATCTGAATTGCTTACAAGGGAAAGTGGTAACTGACACCCCAACTTCAGAAGGAAATGAATTTGTTGTTTCCAAGAGCAAGACTAAAATTTTAGCTTCAATTAATTATCTTTAAATATTTCTTGAATAATTTAAATATACATAGCACTTAAAAGAAAAAAAATGTATCTAACTTAATTAAATGGATTTTTATAAGCCAGGTAAACAAAATTAAGCTATTCACTGGCTACCCAAGGGATGAGTAAGTTAGAACATTGGAAGAAATGGAGAACATAAAAACAACCCCAGAGAGAGTATTCATTTAAATAATGAACAGTAGCGTCATTGTGTCGAGGCTTTGAAATTCTTTCTCTAGTTGCCTATTGGAGTAAGTTTTCCTTAAACAATTATCATACCAATATGATGGAAAAAACCTGAAAAATTTCCCTACAGCTTCACACTTTCTGATCATATGGTTAAGACTCAGTGAAGCGATTTTAATCATTATAATATATGATCGTGATTCTTACCCAGTGGATATAGGCATCATTATCCATCTCTGAAGACTCATCAGAACTTTCCTCAAAGTTTTATTGTAGTCAGTTAGCAGTATATTAAAGGAAAGCCAGAGAGCTCACTGGGGCTGCTAGTGAGACAGGAAGAAGTTAAAAATTTGCTCTCTGAATACTTTTCCTGCCTCATTTGCAGATCTAGGAGCTCTTGATCTGTGAACCTTATTTACGCATGAATGTTGTGAATCTTAATTCCTTCACTTTCTTGGCCCTTAAAGTTCTTTCTGGTCTGAGTTTGTTGTACAGTTCTCTGTCAGTGGCTCTGGCCTTTTACATGTCAGTTGATGCCAGTGTCATCTGTTTTGGGTTATAAGCTCCTTGAGGACAGTGACTCTCTTTTGGCTTGGGCTCTACAACACTCTTTGATGGTGAGCATGATGATGAAGTGGTTTGCTCCTTTGATTTGAAATATACTCTTGACTTCTGGTTAGCATATTCTGAGAATTAATAATATTGCAACTATTTCTCAATATTCATCAACTTTCCAATTGCCTGTGTCATATCAAAACAAAAGAATAGCTATTGTTTGTTGACCATTTTCCAGGTACCAAAAGTGTGTTTAGGCGCTTTACGTTTATTATTTCATCTAATTCTCACCACAACTTACTGAAATTGGTGTTATTTTCTCATTTTACAGATGAGAAATCTAAGGCTTAAAGGAGTTAAATAACTTGCCTATTGTGTACAACTAGAAATATTAAAGCCAAGAAACCCAGATCTGTCTGACTCCAAAGGCACTGCTTTCAACTACTGTATCATGGTTTTCTTTGAGTTTCCATGGATATTTGCACGTGTTATTGATTCTTTTATGTCTCTGAAAGCTATTAAATTTTTTTTTCTTATAGAATGCTTATAGAGAGTTGTCATGATTGTAATAGCATACCCTTGAAAAACGAGTATTTCACTGATTTGTCTTCATTTATTAGGGGAAAAAATTCTAAAAATGTCTTATTTTTTTAGAAAAACCTGTTATTTTAATTTGTAATGCTATTTAGAATATGAGAGCGAACATTCCTGATAGTAGTGGGTCAGTGTTGATACATTTTGTATTTCCATGATAATTTTTCTAGAGCTATGTCTTAGCTTTTATGATGTGGTATTCACTAGTCTTTGATAAATAGACTGTATTGTGTGGTTTTTTTCATTGAGAGAATGACGGAGTTAAAAATAATCACAATAATAATTTTAAAAGAACATGCTGACATTTAGATCTAAAGACTTTCTCCTCTAGGCTATAAAGTCTTAAAAGTAGGTCACACTTTGGGTTTAAACTCTCAACAGATAACTTGCTCTCTGTATTAGCTTACCTTTTGATCTTAAAGCAGCACTTATTCTTGACTTCAGTAAATTTTAAATTGTCCTTCCAAATTTGGAAATACTGTATGAAATGAAAAATCACCAGTCATTTAAAGGAGACAATTAAAGAAGCACGTTTGTACTTTTCTGTTCTGTCTGCTTGAAGAATTGGAACTTATCTTCAATCAGTAATTTAAGCTAGAAATATGAGGCAGTTTAAAAGTACAGAAGCTCCTACTCACTTGAAAAAAATGAGGTATAGGGTAGCATCCTTAAAATTCTCTGTAGAGTTACCTTTCATTAATCAGAAGACAGTAGAGTAAGAGAGTGTTTGTAGGCTAAACCCTAAACATAGTCTCCTTCACTGAGTTAGCATAATTGGCAATTCACTTGTTTCCCAATACTCTATTCATTACAAAAAAATTGCCTTGGGTCTTCTGAACTATTTTTCTTCAGTTCTACCACCACCACAAACCACTGAAGAATATGACCTTCAGCCTTTTCCCTTTTATTTCTCTGATTCATAGCACGCTTTCTTATACTTAGAATTTCTCTTTCAGATTCTCCTGCCCTGTACTGCCTAGTTCCAGTAAGTACAAACCCCGGGCTCACTTCTCTGCTGTAGGCACTGATCACTGAAACACTTATTTTTGCAAACTGATTTTTGTTGTTCTATCGTAGCATAGACTATTTTAGATGTCAGCTATTTTAGACAAGCCTATTCTATGGCCAAAGAAGGTTGGTGGGGGTGGAGGTGTAATTAAAGCTTACTTTAAATGTTCTAGATCCAGTAACCCTCAATATAATTTTTGATTTAAATATACCTCTAGGAGTTTTGAAAGCATGATTGCTATAAGTGTGGTATCTGTTTACTTCAAGTAGGTATCCTTTTACTAGTATAAACTCCCTATAGTTATATAAAGTTAACAAGTAATTATTTCAAGATCAACTAACTAGTGATAATTTATTTCACGTTTTAGTTCTCTTAGCCCACTGTTACCATCTCCCCACAGTATTACCCAGTCTACTCTTCTGTTCCTCTCTGTGTTAACTCTAGATTTTCCTCCCAAACGCTTAGTGGAGTTCTTTCTTGCCTTTCTTCCTCCATCTCTTCATTGTCGTATTACTGAAAATAATAGTTAACTAAATTCTTTAAGTTTAGAAAATAAGAATTATATTCTCTGTCATCTTATTATTTATATCTTGATCTCTTTTGCCAAGATTTAAAATAGGAGCACCGAGACAGCTGAAAATGAGCATATAGATTAGAATCCTGTATCCAGATTTTAAGGGGTCCCATTTAAGATGGTCTAAAAGAGAATATTTCCAGCATGAAACTGTCCAGATAAGACACATACCAGGTGCTCAGGACAACCAGGAAATGGGGAAGTATAATTAGAATCAGAAAAGAGAACCCTGTTGGAGACGGAATGGCTGGGAATAGTACACAGTGAGCATGCATTTTATACTGACTCACAAACTACTGAAAGTGAAAAGGCTTTGTCCTGCTTATCTAAGGAATACAAGGGAAGTAAGAGAAAGAGTGGCAAAGGAAAAAGAAGAAGATAAAGAGAGAGAACAATAAAAACTCATCCTGTAGATGTTTTTGTGTCTTCATTTTCTTACTGCTAGCTTCTAATTAATTTCATCAGATATTCATAAAGAGAGACAATAAGCCAGCATCCTCAGTTCAACTAATATTTCTTGCATAAATACTAATGCTGGTCCATTATTTCATAAGATTATGATCCAGATCAAAGTATGAAAACAATTCAACACTGACCAGAATTATGCATATGTATTTTTTGGTTTATTTGTTTGTTTCTTGGTGAGCAATAAGTAAGTGATGTGTTTTCCTAAAGAGAATGAAATCTCCTTTGCTAATTAATTAGTAAACCCAGAAGTATTTCGAACTTCTGATGACAGTTTTTACTTCTACAAAATATAGGATTAGGTAAGAGGTAAAACATTGTTCTTAGGAAATGATCGTTATATTCTCAAAAAAATTGTCAAGCTTCAATTTTTCATGACTTCCCTGAGTATTTTGGGAAATAATTTTTAGATTTTCTAAAATATTTTAACCTTTTCTCAAATGAAAAGACAAAATAAGAAATAATTCCCTTTCCAGCCTTTCTTATAGAAAGGCTAGAGCTTTGTTTCTGTGGTTGGTGCTACTAAACAGTTTCAGAAAAGGTAGTAAAAAGGTCTTTTCCAGCGGCATTTATATATTATGTGACTATTGTGGTACTATACAGACTGTAACCAGCTACATCCAGCAAAAGGCTGCCTGAACCTTTTGAAATTTCTCATGAGATTTGAAACCAGAGTTGATGCTTGTTCTTCTAGGTAGCTCATGATTTATGAAAGAAAAAGAACAGCTCTGCTTTTTGATAACCTGTGATAGTTCCAGCCTTACTAAACTATGCCCTATGTTAAAATGAATTTAGGAGCAACTGAAATTTATTTTAAAAACTTTGCCAATCAGTAGAACAAATTTACTTTTATTCTGTGTTGTGTCTGTGATATTCTTGAACTCATTTGACCATTTTTCCTAGTTCACACTGTCCTACATCAGCTCTATCCAAATGTCTGTATGTTAACTGTGTGACAGGGAATGCTGATGTCAATACTTTTCTCATGAAAAGAAGTTATATTTCAGCTTTGAGTGCCTCAGACACAGGAGGCACTCAATAAATATTGTTCACAGACTGAAATGTGTGTAAAAGAGTGGAGGTTTCAAAAATATAAAATAGTTGTTTCATGGAAACAAATTAGTTTTCCAATTTTCTCCCCACAAAGAACCCCCCATAGTAAAAAAAAAAAAAAAAAAAAGCTTATCAGTAAATATATAGAAAGATCAAATGAAAAATGTTTAAGTAAATACTATTCTTCAGTATCTTTTCTTCTTTTACTTGCTTGACTAATGTGGTGATAATATCTGCACTGTATGAAGAGCCCTTGAGTTCTATTCCTAAAGGCTGTGTCTTCTAGGCATATTGAATTTCCTTCTGTTTTCATCTAAATTTATGAAGCCACTCCACTGTAAAGTATGATGCCATAATTTAGAAACTCCCTGTGATTAATCCCAGTATTGACTGGAGCTAGTTAATAATTTTTTATTTTTAAGAATAATATTTTCCTGGGGCTGGCCCGGTGGTGTAGCGGTTAAGTTTGCACGTTCCGCTTTGGTGGCCCCCGGTTCGTGGGTTCGGATCCTGGGCATGGACCGACACACCGCTCATCAAGCCACGCTGTGGTGGTGTCCCATATAAAGTAGAGGAAGATGGGCATGGATGTTAGCCCAGGGCCAATTTTCCTCAGCAAAAGGAAGAGGATTGACAGTGATGTTAGCTCAGGGCTAATCTTCCTCACCAAAAAAAAAAAAAAAAGAAGAAGAAGAAGAAAGAAGAAAAGAATAATATTTTCCAGAGAAAGAGAGCTGTTCTTTTAATGGTAATCTATTCATAGCTAAATTGTGAGAAGTCACAATAAAATAAAAGATCCACACAGATGCTTAATACTCTTCACCAATTTTTTGTCATGTAGAGTTTATGGATAAAAATAGTGGTTTGAGATATTTCTTTGGCTTGAAACAAAACTGTAAAGTTGAACACTTCCTGCGTCTTTGTACTTTGTTATTCATGGGATTTTGAATTATAGCTAAAATAAGTGTGTCTTCTTTATGAAAGGAAGAGTAACTGGATTTTTCACATATGAATATTTTATTTCATATATTTTATTCATTTGATAAAGAAATTGTGATACACACATGCACACAATGGAATATTATTCAACCATAAAAAAGAATGAAATCTTGCCATTTGCAACAACGTGGATGGACTTTGAGGGCATTATGCTAAGTGAAATAAGTCAGACAGAGAAAGACAAATACTGTATGATCTCTCTTGTATGTGGAATCTAAAAATATATATATTAAAAAAATCAAGCTCAGAGCTACAGAGAACAGATTGGTGGTTTCTAGAGGCGAGGGGTAGTGGGTGGGAGAAATGGGTGAATTCTTTTTGTTTCTTTTAGTTTAAATAAGTTGAATAAAAAATAAATAAAAATGTTACAGCACATCCAAAAAAAGATAATTTGGAGCAAGAATTTTCTCTGCCATTTTAATTATTTATCTCTTCTAAATTGCGTTGAGCCTATTGAATTTTATTTCTCATTATCCTATTGAATTTTACTTTTAAGACGTTAATTTGTTTTTCATTATTAACATTGTCAGTGAACTCTAAATGATTTTTAGAAATCATTTAGAAATTAGACAAAACTAAACAATGTGAATTTTCAGTGATAAACTCCCTGAAAGCATATTCCTATACCCAACTTTATAAAAACCAAATCAAATTTTTAAAAAGATATTTTCAGAAGAGTGCTGTATGCACTAGAAAAGCTTCCTGTAGCAAAAGATGCCTGTGTCTAAGACATACAGGTTAACTACAGGGCAGGTAGAGAGGGGAGAGGCAGGCTCTCTAAGTGAAGAACAGCATAGGCAAAGGTGCAAAGTGGAAAATGGAAGTCTTTCCAAGTGACAGTGACCATTTGAGTTTATCTAGAGCAAAGGATTTTCATTGGGAGCAGTAGGAAGTAAGACCAGGAAGCTAGGTGGGGGCCAGGCCGTGGAGGAACATGAACTTTGTTGTGCCTGGCTTTATTTTTTTTTATTTTATGATTTATTTTTTTATTCAGGTAACATTTGTTTATAATATTATATAAATTTCAGGTGTACATCATTATATTTCAGCTTCTGTGTAGACTACATCGTGTTCACCAACAAAAGTCTGGTTGGCATCTGTCACTGTACAAATGTGCCCCTTTATCCCTTTCACTCTCTCCCACCCTGTTCACCTCTGGTAACCACCAATCTGTTCTCTGTATCTATGTTTGTTGTTGTTGTTTGATCTTCTGCATATGAGTGAAATTATATGGTATTTGGCTTTCTCCTTCTGACTTGTTTCACTTAGTGTAATACCCTCAGGGTCCATCCATGTTGTCAAAAATGCAAGATTTCATCTTTTTTAATGGCTGAGTAGTATTCCGTTGTTTATATGTACCACATCTTTATCCATTCATCCATTGACGGGCACTTAGGTTGTTTCTAAGTCTTGGCTATTGTGAATAATGCTGCAGTGAACATAGGGGTGCATATATCTCTTTGAGTCAATGTTTTTATGTTCTTTGGTTAGATATCCAGAAGTGGAATAGTTGGATCATATGGTAGTTCTATTTTTTGAGGAATCTCTATACTGTTTTCCATAGTGGCTCCACTAGATTACATTCCCACTAGCAGTATACAAGGGTTCCCTTTTATCCACATCCTCTCCAACACTTGTTATTTCCTGTCTTGTTAATTATAGCCATTCTTGTTAATTATAGCCATTCTGATGGGAGTAAGGTGATATCTCATTGTAGTTTTGATTTGTGTTTCCCAGATAGTTAATGATGTTGAACATCTTTTCATGTGCCTATTGACCATCTGTATGACTTCTTTGAAGAAATGTCTGTTCAGATCTTTTCCCCATTTTTTAATTGGGTTGTTAGTTTTTTTGTTGTTGAAATGTATGAGTTCTTATATATTTTGTATATTAACCCCTTATCAAGATAGATGGTTTGCAAATATCTTCTCCCAATTGTAGGGTTGTCTTTTCGTTTTGTTGATGGTTTCCTTTGCTGTACGGAAGCTTTTTAGTCTGATGTAGTCCCACTTGTTTATCTTTTTCTTTTGTTTCCCTTGCCTGAGGAGACATATTCAAAAAGATACTGCTAAGACCGAGTCACAGAGCATACTGCTTATGTTTTCTGCTAGGGTTTTTATGGTTTCAGGTCTTACATTCAAGTCTTTAGTCCATTTTGAGTTAATTTTTGTGTATGGTGTAAGATAATGGTCTACTTTGATTCTTTTGCATGTGGCTGTCCAGTTTCCCCAGCACCATTTATTGAAGAGATTGTGCCTGGTTTTAGACATATATTCATTCATTCATTTACTTATTTACTTATTCACTTACTTTCTTATTTGCAATGTCAATTCCTAAAGGTCTAAACATATGGAAGTAATATGGTCAACAAAAAGTTTTAGAGAGATTAATTTGGTGGGGGTACACAATAAAAAGTTTTAGAAAGATTAATTTGGTTGGGGTACACAAGATGACTGGGATGAGAGAAAGGAGATCTCTCTTTACCTTAAATTATTATAACAATTTGGGATGAAGCAGGGTAGCATGAGAGGAAGTAGAACTTGTGATTTTGAACAGGTTAGTTAGCTTTTCTGATCCTGTGTGGTTTTTGCATCTGGACAATGGATATAATAAAAATATCTTTTCTAATTGTCTCACTGGGTTGTTGTGAGCATTAAATGTGATAGTAAACATAAAAGTACTTTGTGGGGCTGGCCCGGTGGCGCAAGCGGTTAAGTGCGCACGCTCCGCTGCTGCGGCCCCGGGTTCGCCGGTTCGGATCCCGGGCACGCACTGATGTACCGCTTGGCAAGCGATGCTGTGGCCGCGTCCCATATAAAGTGGAGGACGATGAGGCACGGATGTTAGCCCAGGGTCAGTCTTCCTCAGCAAAAAAAGAGGGAGGACTGGCAGATGTTAGCACAGGGCTGATCTTCCTCATACACACACACACAAAAGTACTTTGTAAACTCAGAAGCTTGTATACATTCAGGTTGATGTTACTTATTATATCATTATCAGCATTTAGCAGCAGCTCAGGGGGTGTAGCCATTGTACTATTTACTAAAAGGAGGCAATGGATGTGAGGGATGGATTATATCAAGAGATACTTGGTGTAAGGGTCAAAGATGATGCTTAGTGACTGAAAAAGTGTAGTAGGTTAACTCAAATAAGGAAGTCAGGACTGGGAGCAGGTTTGGGGGTAAAAATGTATGAGTTTAGTTCTAGGAATATTGATTGGGGGAAATGATAGTACATCTAAGTGGAAATGTCCAGTATCATTAGATATAAAAGGCTTTGCTTGGGAGAAAGTTATATAATAGAGTGGGATTGAAATTTGGGGATCGTTGGCGTGGTAGGTAATTGAAGCTTGGTGTATTCATGAGCTCTTGGGGCAGTAGTTACAGAGAGGAGAGCAGACATTTAAGGGCAAAACCATGTACATATTTGTTCCCTCACAGACTCTCCCTCCTATGCTCTGCTCTCTATTTGAGGAGGAAAAGAAACTGTTCTTTATAATTCCCTCCACTGCTCATCCACTCACTCATTTTTTTATAGTGTCTTGGAAGCAACACTTCCAAGTGTTGCTTGAGGGCTTTCAGAATATCAGTTAGCAGAATGTGCTTTATTTTTATAGGGGCAAAGTGTTAAAGGAGTTAACTGGCTACTTACCACTGGCTTCGAAAGGGGAAAGAGAGAATCTCTTTCTCTCTGGATAGATCCCTTTCCTACTTCACTTCTTGTACTGATTTGGAGATTCTGGAACTAAGTTGGCGTGATAGTGAGGAAGGCTGAGAATCAATCAGCTGATGTGGCCCTGGAGACAAGATATTTCTTGGAGTCTGGCCCTTAATCTGGGCCATTGCAGCAGGGCCATCTGGTAGGATTGTGCAGGTTGTACCCTGTCATTAAGGCCCTTGATAATCTGACCCCAGTAAGTCTTCTCTGCCTTATTTTCTATATTTCTGTATTCAAACCAAACAAGTTTGTGTAATGTTTCGAAAACATGCCATGTCCTTTCCCACCTCCATACCTTTAACTAAGTAGTTTCCTCAGCCTTAGTATCTTCTCCCCACCTTCCCTGGCCGTGGAAAATCACTCTCCCTTCAAGACCCAGCTCAAATGATGCCTATCTGTGAAACCTCAACCAGTCTCTCAGGAGAGAAATAATTGTCCCTTTCTTTGCTTTCCCAAGACATTTTGTATCAGGTATAGATAAGAGGTCAAGCTCCAGAGTCAGACTTTGTAGATTTAAATCCCAGCTCTAATTAAGTATATAACCTCTTTCCTCATTTTTAAAATGGAGGGGTTTTATGAAGATAAAATAATGTAAATAAAGTGCTTACCCTGGGCACGGCACATAGTAAGTGCTTAATAAATGTAATTTTATGGTGATTATTATATCTTGTAACCATAACAGTGATTTCATCTTTTATTATTCATAGTTGTATACATTTTTGTTTCCTTTGCAAGGTTGGGAGATCTTGGGGGTCAGGGACCCTGTTGTAGTTATCTTGCTCCCCAAGGGGCCTAGTGCAGTGTCTCATCTACAGTAGAAACTCAGTGATTGATGATATGAATTTAGAAGACAACTGAGTGTTGATAGGGAGCAACAGCAACTGTCGGGTCTATCTTCTACTGAAACCACAGCATTGTCTTCCAATCCAAATTTAAAAGGGTAGCACTTTGTTTTATCCTTTCTAAATTCCTGCCTGTTTTCACTCTGACACCGCCTGTCTTACAACTACCATGGCATACACAGCTTAATCATGTCACACATTGACTCCTCACTGTCATTACATAATTAATGTGTTTATACCCAAGTGATAACTTTTCACAAAGGAATTAGGACGAAAAAGCATGTAGACAAATGACGGGAAGCCTAAACTTGTTAACTTGGTGTTGTTTAGGTCACTCATTGTTTTCATTTAAACATAGCTAACAGTCTCTAAAATTATGAAAATTGATTAATGTGGTTGTAGATTAATGCTGCTACGTTATCTCTATTTTACAATGAAAATGGAAAATATTTAGGTACATATATGTTCATGTTTTCCCACAAAATATTTTAGATGCTAGTTAAATAATCAAGACATATATTCGCGGAAGATACCTTTTTAGTGGAAATTCAAATAGAACCAACTCTGTAATCTTAGATAATAGTGAGAAGGGACAGCATGACTATTAGGCTACCAAGCAATTGCTTGTCATCTCTAAACATACTATGCCATTTCCCACTCTTTGCCTTAGAAGATAATGTTCCTTCTTCCTAGAAAATACTTTGCCCCTTTCTCTGCCTGGTGAGCTCCTAGTTACCTTCAAAACTCTCCTTAAATGTCATTACCTCTGTAAAAACATTTCTGCCCCCTCGGCAGAATTAGTCACTTCCTCCTCTCTATCTGCCTGTGTGAGAGCCCTTAGAGCTCTCCTCCCACACTCCAATGTGAGTTCCCATGAACAGTTGCCATCTCTCTAGCCCTAGCTTTGTAATTAGATGCTCCATAAATGTTCAGAGAATGAATGAATGAATGAGTTAATGAGTAATATAGGAATCCACACATAATCAAAAATCCAGGGCTTGACAAGAGTGATAGCAACTTGCCTTCTCCCAACCATTGCCAACCATGCTTTTTGTTTTATTATAAGACAAAATGAAACATTTGAAGTTTTATTTTCAGCTTTTGTCTTCACACATTCTGCTAGAAGACCATTTACTTAAAGGGAGAGACTGAAGAAGGGGACTAGACACTTTGCATTTGGAGTAACCAATTCTTGACCTCTATACAAGAAAATTCTCTGTAGTACTAATCATATTTTCTATCAGTAGAAGTCTGAATGATCTTTATGTATTTCATTCCATTAATTTTCCCTTTAGCCAGTTGTTAGAAAATGATTTAGAAGTAGTCTACTATTATTTTAGTTTCTCGAGGGAAAAAACATATGTTCTAATTCCTCAGCAGCGTATATATAGATTTTAAGGTAGACTCTTCTATAGTTAGAAAACAGATTATTAATAATTCTTAGCAGTTTGTGACCTACTGCAATTAAGTAATAGCCCTGACATTTTTGTTTTGATTTATCTCTTTGTTTTATTGACTACAGAAGTCATAGTTTGATACAGATTTCTATTTGATTTTCATGTTTTCTATACTCTTGTAAATGTTTCTTACTTCAATTTCTAGTTATTCATTGATTTTTTTTCTCTATTGTTTTTCTGTTTTCTGTTTTTCTTTTTTGTGAGGAAGATTGGCCCTGTGCTAACATCTGTTGCCAATCTACTACTTTTTTTTTTTCTTTTTTCTCCCCAAAGCCCCAGTACATAGTTGTGTATCATAGTTGTAGAGTTGTAGCTCTTCTATATGGGATGCCGCCTCAGCATGGCTTGATGAGCGGTGAGTAGGTCCGCGCCCAGGATCGGAACCGGTGAATCCAGGCTGCCGAAGCAGAATGCGAGAACTTAACCACTATGCCACCGGGCTGGCCCCTATGTTTTCTATTTTATTGATTTCTGCTCTTTATTATTTTTTTCCTTCTTATTTATTCATCTTTTTCTAATTTCTTAAAGTGGAAGCTTTTAACTTTTATTTGAGACCTCTCTTCTTTTTTAATATATACATTATACTCTTTAAATTCCTCTGTAAATACTGCTTTACTTTTTGTCTTAGTTGGCTTGGGCTGCCATAACAAAATACCATAGACTGGGTGGCTTAAACAACAGACATTTATTTCTCATAGTTCTAGAAACTGGGAAGTCTAAGGTTAAGGTGCTGGCAGATTCAGTTCCTGGTAAGGATGTTCTTCCTATTTTGCAGATGACAGCCTTCTCTTTGCTGCGTCTTCACGTAGCAGAGGGAGAGAGGGAAGGAGGCAGGAAGCAAGCTATGGCTATTGAACTGGTCTCTCTTCTTCTTCTTATAAGGACACTAAGCCCATCATGGGGGCCCCATCTCTCATGACCTCATCTAAACCTAATTACCTCCCAAAGACCTACCTCCAAATACTATCATACTGGAGGATTAGGGGCACAAACATTCACTCCATAACAATTTGTATCTCAAAAACGTTTGATGTTTTGTGTTTACATTTTTAATTAATTAAAAATATTTTCTAATTTCTCCTTCTGATTTCTTTTTTGGTCAATGGATTATTTAGAAGCATATGATATAATTTCCAAATATTTTGTTTTTCTATCATTCAGTTAATTGATTTCTAATTTAATTCCACGGCGGTCTGAGAATATACTTTGTATGATTTTAATACTTTCAAGTTTATAGTGATTTGGGACCGGCCCCGTGGCGTAGCAGTTAAGTGCGCACGCTCTGCTGCTGGCGGCCCCGGGTTCGGATTCCAGGCGTGCACCGATGCACCGCTTGTCAGGCCATGTTGTGGCAGCATCCCACATAAAGTGGAGGAAGATCGGCACGGATGTTAGCTCAGGGCCAGTCTTCCTTAGCAAAAAGAGGAGGATTGGCATGGATGTTAGCTCAGGGCTGATCTTCACACACACATAAAAAATTTATAGTGATTTGTTTTCTTGTCCAGTAATAGTCTATCTCAGTAAATGTTACATATACACTTGAAAAGAATGTATATTTTGCTGTTTTGGGAAGGAGTGTCCTATAAATGTCAGTTAGGTCAAATTGGTTGATAGTGTTGATCGTGTCACCTATATCTTTACCGATTTTATGTCTACTTATTTTATCAGTTACTGAGAGAGGAATGTTGAAATCTGCAACTATAATTATGGATATATCTATTTCTATTTTCAGTTCTTTTTTTTCTTCCTTTACGTATTTTAAGGCTCTTTTATTGGGTGCATACACATTTAGAATTATGTTTTCTTGCTGAACTGACCCCTTCATCATTAAGTAATGTATTTCTATTTCTGGTAATATTTTTTGTTCTTTAGAATATCTATATTGTCTGATAGTAATATAGCTACTCCAGGTTTCTTTTGATTTGTATTTGCGTAGTGTATCTTTTTTCCATTCTTTTACTTTTAAATTAAGCCAAAGTGGATTTCTTATAGATGTATGTAGTTAAGTCTTGCTTTTTTATCCCATATAATAATCTTTGCTTTTTAATTGGAGCATTTAGACTATGCTGTCCAATACTTGTGGCTATTTAAATTTAAATTAGTTGAAATTAAATTTAAAATTTAGTTCCTTAATAACTGTAGCCATATGCTCCAATCTCAATAGCCGCATGTGGCAAGAGGCTTCCGTATTAGACAGTGTGGGTCTAGAACACAGGCAGGTTTCCTGCCCCTTACCTTCATGGCAACCAAACTCTGCTTTGTGTCTGTAGGGGGTCTTGGGTGAGAGCAAATGGCTTGACCTTCACTTTTCTTGTGACGTCTCACCTTTGCCTAGAAGGGGCAGGGCCTAGGAGATAGGAGGGTTCCCTACCCTCTGTAAGCAGTAGATCTTTTTGCCTTATGTCAAAGTAGTATCCAGCCTACAGCCCGGGCCAAAGCTATCATCTGTGCCTGCCACTTAAGGATGATATGAAGGGTCTCAGGAGCAGATGCACTTATGGATTGCCTTTCAGAATTTGACATATTGATAAATAGCAGAGCTTCAATATTTTTTTTATTAAAAGTCAGGTGAAAAGGAGAGTTTAAGAGAATATTCTGAGCTTGTGGAGGTAGCACAGTTTTACAGATATGCTAAATACCTGGAAGAGTTTTTTTAGATTTCAACTTTGGATCTCTAATAAAGATTGGTTTGTGTCCATTACCAAAACATATTTGTTTGCCCAAAGGAGGAAACTACCTGCCTTGATTAAAATGGTTTTAATGCATCCCTGTACTTATGTTTAATGATATCTTACTAATAAATAAGTTACATCTTATTTACCTCAGATTAAGACAATTTCTTTTGTCATGTTACCTTAAGGCAATCTCTTTCTCCTTTGTGATATTGTGATTTATGATAAATATATATTTGGTCTTCATCCCTAGTGCCTGACTCAGGGCTTCTAAAACTCTTGTAAATTCCTGAGTGATAAGAGCACTAGAAGCATCTTTTGTTTAAATGAGGTGGCTCATTGGGCTCCTGGATGGGGGCTGGTCACCAGGAAGACCAAGCCATGCTTCTGCTTGGAATTTTCAGCTCTCTCGCCCACTTCTCTAGAGAGGGGAGAGGGGCTAGAAATGGAGTTAATAATTGATCATGCCTACTTGAGGAAGCCTTCATAAAAATCCTAATAGTATGGAGTTGGGAGAGCTTTCAGAGTGGTGAGCATGTCCATGTACCAGGACGGTGATGTACCCCAACTCCATGGGGACAGAAGCTCTTGCGCTTGGGACCCTGCCTCACCCTATGTATCTCTTCATCTGGCTGCTCGTCTGTACCCTTTATTATATCTTTTAATAAACTGGTAAATGTAAGTAAGTGTTTCCCAGAGTTTTGTAAGCTGTTCTAGCAAATTAATTGAAACCAATGAGGGGATTGTAGGTAACCTGAGGACCTACTACTTGCAATTGGCATCTGAAGTGGGGTGGGAGCAGTCTTGTGGGACTGAGCCCTTAACCTCCAGGTAGATAGTGGCAAAATTGAGTTAAATTGTAGGACGCTGAGCTGGTGTTGTGGAGAATTGCTTGCTGTGGGGAAAAACCCATGTACATTTGGTGATCAGAAGTGTCACAAGTGAAGTGTTCTGTGTGAGTAATAAAGGAAAACACAGGTGAAAACTGGGTGGTTTTTCCAAATACATTCTCCGTTAGCCTATTGTTGCAATGTGGAAATAAGGGGTGTTAGATCTTTTAGTTTATTGGGAGAAGCCGGAAATCCCTAATTTCTTGAATGCCTATGGATTGTTATAAATTCCTATTCATTTCTTCCGTCTTCTCCTTCAAATAAAAAAATAAATGAAAATACTTTTGTGAGAAAAATTTTCCTCTGACAGTTACTACTTGGTCAGTGTTCATTTTTGTGGTTTTAGTTGAAAGAGTCACATCATCAAGATCATTAATAAATGTAATGAACAAGGAAATATAAATTTTGAACATGTAAAAAAGTTATTAAAATGCTTAGAATATGAATTAGAGTGTAATCGTCTTGAAGGCAGGGATTCTTTTTGCATCTGCTCCTACAAGCATAGCGTAATGCCAGGGAGGACCTAGAAGGCAACCAATAAATATTTACTTCAAATTGATTTCTTAAGTGAGTGAAATTGGAACTCTTGCTTTTTTGAAATAAGTTAATGCTATGCTCAGAATAAGCAAAATATTGAAACTATTATTTTTAGTTGTTGTGAAGGCCTTTTCTCTAATAAAGTGTACACTGAACAAAGGGAGAAACTTTTATTTTTTTAGTTGAGCTGCCAAGTTAAAGTTGCATTACACTGACCTCACACTTCGACTTTTGGGGCAAAAATGCAAATTTAAACCAGTTAACTCTGGGGCGTAGTCCTTGGAGAAAAGGCAAAAGATCATTTGACTTCTGCAGTATACATTTTACCAAGGTTTTAAACTGTGCTTTATTTTTTGTTTTCTACCCTGCAACCGCAGTAGTATGATTCCTTTGTTTTCTTGCTCCAGCTCTAAGTCCAACTTGATAAAACCCACAGTTTGGCAGGTTGGTACCATTCAAGATTTATGATATACATTTTCTTCTTGGCCCTCCTTGCCTTTGGTAATCCCTTCCTTGCTCTTGTCCAGTTGTCTCTGTCATTTCATCTCATCAGATATTTTCTTTCTTTTTTTTGTGTGTGTGAGGAAGATCGGCCCTGAGCTAACAACTGATGCCAGTCCTCCTCTCTTTGCAGAGGAAGATTGGCCCTGGCCTAACATCTGTGCCCATCTTCCTCTGCTTTATATGGGACGCTGCCACTGCATGGCTAGGCAAGCAGTGTGTTGGTAGGCACCTGGGATCCGAACCTGCGAACCCTTGGGCCACTGCAGTGGAGCGCATGCACTTAACCGCTACGCCACCGGGCTGGCCCCTCATCGGGTATTTTCAAACTTACCCAGCTCTTCTCTGGTCCATCTTACAATCCCCCACTCCCTACTCAATTATCTCCCCTCCTTTACATGGAAAAATGTGGACAATAAGGCTGGACTTCTGTCAGACTTTTCATCCTCATATGTATAAATGTGTCTCTGTGTTCATACCTCCTTGGTCTCTCAGCCTCTTTCCTTGCAGTCTCCAAGGAAGAGGTCTTTCTCTTCTAGTTCCTCACTAATCCTTCCACCTGTGTGCTTGATCGCATCCTTCCTGCTTCCTCTGAGACCTAATTCTATCAGTTACTCCCTTTCCTGTATTTTTATCCTTTTCATCCCTATTGGCTCCTAGAAAATATGCTCAAGTTTCTGCTTTTAATTTATTTGATTTAACAAAATCCTTCTCCAACTCTTCCTTCTTTCATTGTCAGGTTTCTACCCAGAGTAACTATATTTCCAGTGTCCAATTCACAGATTCACTGAAACTGCCCATACCAAAGTCACAGACTAAAACTTGCTCCTCCATTACCCAGCTTCAAGCCCTCACCTGCTCTGACCTGGACCACTGCAGATGTTTCTTAACTCATCTCCCTGCCCGCAGCCTTCCCTTTTCTAGTTTGTCTTTCCCACTGCTACAGGGTGATCTTTTAAAGTACAGCTATGATCATATTACCCCTCTCTCCTTAAAGCCCTTCAGAGGTGCAACATTGCCCATAGGGTAGAAATTCCAACTCCGTAGAAGGGCATGAGGCCACTAATGATTTGACCTCCCTCTGCAGTCTTATGTGCTGCTTGTCTGTTCCTAGTACCACTTGTAGTTCCAAAAGCAATGTACTATTCACACTTCTGAGTCTTGTATAGTCTGAGTCCTCTAGTAGAGTAACTTTTCTTTGTATTCCTAGTGATCTCCTACTTGACCTTCAAAGACCACAGTCAAGCATCCTCACCAGGCTTTACCTGATTTCTCTTTCCTCCACTTGTAACCTATTACCATTATGCTATCACAGTAGAGTGGACCATTATTTTGTGGATTTACTATATAGTTTGTGGTTAGCGCCATTTTCATTGCACAATGCATTGGAAATATTTGTTTTATGGTTACCTCTTTCTATACAAATCCCCTTGAAAGTAAGGAGCCATTTTACTAATCTATTACTTGCACATAACAAGGACTCCATAAATATTTGTAGAATGAGTGAATATTTCAACAAATATTAATTGGTGCTTCTTCTATAGGCTAGTATTATACTTTTAAAGTTAGATAATAAACTTTGGATTGTATGTCTTTGATAAACTGTACTTAATGCTGGCTGCTCTGTCATATAGTTTTAAAGTGATCTAAAGAGCAGGAAGGAGGATGTGTTTGTAGTTAGTGACTTAATACGATAGTCTATCTGAATATTGAGGTCTTTTCCTCATATTGTCATGGTGCATGGTACAAGCTCATCCATACATTCCTTTCCTAAGCAAATTGTACAAAACTAGAGAAAAGATTTCATGAAATTTATGATTATTTTTCCGCTGGCTTCCAATCTTCTTCTCCATCTCCATCTCCATGTAGCTGCCAGAGAACTCCATCTAAAATGCAGATCTGATGATTTACTCAGATCTGCAGTAATCTGAGTTCTGTTTATGACCTTTCAATTCTTCGTTTCCATTTTCCTATCTTTTAGTCACTTTCATAACCTCTCACTTTACCAAATTTAAGATCTTGTTCTTAGACGTCTTTTGAAAGTTTGTTGTCACTAACAGAACTGTTCTGCAGTGCTTTTGCACCTGCAGCTGATAACACTCACTATTCTCTCCTCCAAGCATATGGTTCCAGAGGATAAACATAACAACACATTGGTAATGTTTATGTTAAGAGAGCCAGTCTTCTCCAAGCATCTGCTGCACAGGCGCAGAAACAGATAAGTGGTTTCAGCTATTGGCTGCCAGGGGAACAGAAGGGTTGCCACAACAAACTCAGCAAACAACCCCAAAAGTCTCCAAGAAGCACAAACTCACGCTGCCAGAAAATCAAAATTAGTAAAGGACTGTGCATTTTTGATTCTTGACCTTAGCTTTGTTCCCTACATCCCTATGTAGAGATTGGACTGTTTTCTGCAGCAACTGGGCCATCTTTAAAAGAGTGCATTTGAGAGTTACTCAGCTTTTGAAGCAGGGTGTATTTGAAATCTCTCTCACTTAAATCACTTAAAGTTGCTTTGTAGTGGAGCTGGATTGTGCTCTCCCTGGAAGCTTGGTCTTTTGACTGACATTGATAAGGTCGGCTCCAAGGAAACCCAGCATCTTCTTTGCCCTGGCGCCACTGGGCCCGCCACCCTCCTTCCCCCACCACTCCCTCTTCCTCCCCCTCCCTCCTCCACCACCTCTCTATCCCTCACTTGAACTGGCAGCCAGAGTTCACAGACAGCTGGGCAGAGAGTGGCTAAATCTGCCCAGCTGCCCGGGAAGCTTGGCGGCCAGGCTGAGGGAAGGAAGCATCGGCTCTCTTTGAAGGTCGGCTGCCAGTGAATCTCAGGCAGCTGGACTTCAAAGGGGGGACCGCTGGGCTTTCCCTCCTGTCTAGGCAGGTCATTCCACGGCACTGTGCTTCCGGTGTTGGCATAGTGGCTTTCAAGTTCCTCTTCAATTAAAGAGCTGAATTGAAAGCTGCACTTGTGTTCACGTTTGTGTTTCTTGTGTGATATACACACTCTAAGATCCTAACCTGTTACCCCAAACTTAACTATAAAGATGGAGGAGAAAAGGTAACATACAGAAGGCAACTAAGGAGATGCACAGCGGTTCGTGGGATCTCCTCATTGCCAGTTGTAACTTGTGTTATTTACCAAGTTTTAAATTACTTCAGGGACCGGTGTGATCTTCTTGAGTAAAGGCTAATACATCTATGCTTATGGACTGAATTTAGCTGGTGACCTGAGATTGAGTTTAGTCATGGATGATGATTTTATCTGTTTCCAGAAATTGGGGTAGTGCTCACCCACTAAACCACACTTTATTTACTCTCTTGCTCCACTTCCCCACCTTTCACCTTCAAATTCCATTGGTGGTTGGAGAGAGGACTGGCCTAGTGAGGAAAGAGCAAGGGTGCTGCGCAGAGTCCAGGCCCACCTTAGTTGTGAATGGGAGTCAGAGCAGAGGGAGCCTGGAGTCAGAGGAGCCGTGAGTATGTACATGGATAGTGGTGGCTAAGAGTTCAGGTCCTGGCTCTGCCACTTATTGGCCACATGACCTTGGGTAAGTAACCTTACGTTTCTGTACCGCCATGCCCTTCCTGGAAAGTGGGGATAATAGTAGTACTTATAAGGCCATTGGAAGATTCAAGGGGTTAATACATACCATGCACCTAAGATAGTATCTAGTCCATAGTAATGCCCAGTAAATGTTAGCTGTCATTATCATGTACCAGATCCCGTTAACCGGGACTAGAAGGGGGTGAAAAATGACTGGTTTATGATTTTTTTACTGCCCTTGTATGGATAAAACACTGCTAGCTTCTCCCTTAGATGGAATTGGTAATAGAATTTTTTCAGAAATCTTGAATAGTTTAGAAAAAAATGTGTTATGTAGTTTGAAGGAGAAAAAGTTCCTTCATGTTATCCATCTCTCTCCTTTCACTGCACTTGCTAAGGATACAAAGAGATACAATTCATTTAGGGCCATTACTGTAATAATCTATACAAATCCAAAAGAAGCCTGGTAAGACATGGCAGCATATATATGTGTGTCTCTGTGTGTGTAGTATATATATATGTATGTATGTATGTATAAATATATAAATAAATAAAAATGTTTTAGTGAAGAGTACAGTTTCTGAAGTTAGAATCAGGGTTTGAATTTTTGCTCTGACAGTTTACTAGTCATACGTTTTTGGGTAAGTTACCTCACTAAACCTCAGTTTTCTTGTT